>NC_060121.1:244917850-246167850 GCF_021461395.2 Schistocerca americana
ACATTCCTGCGAGCAACAACGTGTGTTTTCATGTTAGCAAATTTTAGCCAACCTCCGGTGGAGTTTAACTGTTCTTGGTTATTTTGAATTGAAGTGCACCAGCAGAATCTTCTGCCTTGTGGCCGTTAACGTTCCGGTTACCTGCTCTGGCCGTTGGCGTAAATTCAGGTAGTGTATTCTCCTCATCATGCTGTCGCTGTCCAGCACGGTGTGTAGTTTGACAGCTCCATGTATGATTGGTTATGGGCGCCAATACCTTCTACGTTGTTCCATTGAACTCCCTGTTGTGTGCTGGTCGGCTGGAGCGGAAGTTATCTTGTCGGCGAGTCCGTTGACTGTCTGTCGGTTGGGTTGTCGTCGGATCGAGAATGGTTGGCCCGACTGCCTGTCTCACCAAAGCGAGCGTTTGTGTTTGAATTCCAGCCCGACCCTCGGAAACTTCTGAGCGCCGTTGGGTGTACTGCCTCTTCTTATTTATTCTTGCTGTTTGTATTTGTATGGCTTCTAGCCGATTTTTAAATTAAGGTCGTTTCGCCTTTAAGGCGTAAGTGTAGTTTAAAGAATTGTTTTAAGGTAAGGCCTTTGACCTTTTAAAAATTTATTTTGGTTTGAATCTTAAGTGATGGACCTTCAGCCGATTTTTAAATTAAAGTCGTTTTGCTCTTAAGGTGTCAGATTGTTTGGGCCTTCAGCCTAATTAAAGAACTGTTTTATGATAAGGCCTTTTGCCTTTTAAAAATTTAGTTTTGGTTTGAGTCTTAAGAGATGGGCCTTCAGCCGATTGTTTTTTTAATTAAAGTTGTTTTGCTCTTAAGATGTGAGATTACTTGGGCCTTCAGCCTAATTGAAAGAACTGATTTAAGATAAGGCCTTCTGCCTTTTAGATTTCTGATTTTGGTTTGAGTCTTAAGTTATTGGCTTTCAGCCGATTTTAAATTAAAGTCTTGCCCTTAAGACATGAGATTGTATGACGCATTCAGCTGGTAAATAAGTTCCAAAAATTAATGTTGTGTTTTTTTAATTTTCTTGGTTCTTTTAATGTTTGGTCAAATAAATAAAGTTGTGTGTTCGAGTGTAGTTGACAGCCGCTTATTTTGGGCCCTTTCCACAATTTAAACTACCTGTCCTGTGCTGCGGGTTTAGCAGGGCGTCTCAGAGGCTTTTTAGTGTATCACACAACAAGGTTTCTTCCCCCGACTCGCTAGGAGGAAACGAAACAGTTACTCCTGAAAATGTCGACAAATTTTCGAACTTATTCACGAACTTCTTTGGAAATCCATCCAATGAATTTCAGGAGAGACCAGTTTGAAGTGATCCATCGAGCATACCATACTGGGAAAGAGTATACAAATGTTTCCATTCAAAACCCGAAGTCACCGGCACCTACACGTACTCGCTGTGCGACAAGGGATTTTATGTCGCCTGCATCCAGTTCACAGGTGAAGCACATTCCACATGAATGGGTACGTAGATGAATGAACAAAACTTTGGGGTTTCGAGAATCCTCACAAGTGTGTAGCGAAATCGCTGCATTCTCCCAAAGTTTCTGTTTGGGTTGCGTTACGTAGCACAGTCATAACAAGGCCCGGTTTTCCTCTGAGAATCGATAACTAGTCAACGTTAAGTTGCAATTTTGGAACACAGTACATGTAGGTCCGTGCAAGATGTGAATCGTCCTCATCGCACTGAACAGAAGCTTCGCCTTATTGACGGATACTTCAAGAATAGACCGATTTCGTTAGATCATTTGAAATATATTGACGCGGGCATGGATTAGCCCCCATATTCACCCCATCTGACTCCTTGTGATAATTTTTAGTGAGGCACTTAGAAAGATATTTTTACCGTAACTGTGCTAGCCGAGCTTGAATCGTTGATCTGCGTGAATACTAAATCAGTTTCCGTTTAGACACTATAAGATACCCGAAATTCAAAATTAAGTGCCTGGCACAGGGTTCATCCAACCACCTTGAGCTATTTCTGTCTGTTGTGTAGAACTTCACACACAAGGGAAAGGGCAGGTGGGCTGCAGAGTGGTGCAGCAACTGTCATCATAGGAAAGCTGGACAGGAGCACAAATAATTAGTGAACACAGCAAACAGAAGTTGTACTTCTATTTTTGCAGGCTGACTAAGATTCATTATGTTGTGTACATAGTTCCGCGTAGTCAGCTCGTACAGAACTTTCCCACTAGAGCGCGCCCCGCTAAGCACAACAGCGCAGGCGCAGCGTTCGTCCACCTCCGCACTACGAGATGGCGCTGTCTTAGAGACGGACCAAATTCTCCTTCCGCCGATCCGCATTTTAATATGTAATGCAGCCAATGATATTGCTGCTAATGTAGAACCTTTTCTCCTCGCAGATCACACTCGCGTAGTGATAAATTAACGCGTGAGGTATTATAACAAGTGTACAGACCTCCGATTAGTCAGTCTGCATTTGTCTGCATTAGTCTGTACCAGTCTGCATTTGTCTGTACCAGTCTATAGTCAAATTTCAGTCTGCGTCTAATAAGATTATCATATTCCTGCACATAGCCATGAAGAGAAATGTATAGACACTTTGTCAAGTGTCAGAGATATGTGAGAATAAGATGAACGTACCAAGACCAAAGGAACTTCAGCGTGCAAGTGGCATTTCTATCGTCTGACCTAACAGCAGAAGATAAACACGCCACGATAAGACCTCGAGAAATATTGCTGACACTCGCCTACTTCGTTAGAGCGACAAGTCAAATAATCTGATGGTGTGTGTACCGAAGGTCTTACAGTACGCACACCACACACTATAAGCAATATAGCAAGAAATAGAGTCCAAATGTCAAGACAATTGAGGCTCTCTGAACTAAAGCATGAACGATGGAGTCAGAGCCGCGACTGGGCGGCATCTGCGTAGTGTTGCGTAGCGATGAAGCTCCAAGTACGAGTGGAATGGATGGTTGCTGCAGTCGTCCTACACTGTAGAGCCAAAGAAATTGGTACACCTGTCTAATATCATATTGGACCCTGCGAGCACGCAGTGCAACACGACGTGGCACGGACTCGACTAATGTCTGAAGTACTGCTGGAGGGAATTGGAACCATGAATGCTGCAGGGCTGTCCATAAATACGTAATAGTACTAAGGGGTGGAGATCTCTTCTGAACAGGACGTTGCAAAGCATTCCGGATGTGTCCATGTCTGGGGAGTTTGGTGGCCAGCGGAAGTGTTTGAACTCAGCACAGTGTTCCTGGAGGCACTCTGTGCTATTCTGGACTTGTGGGGTTTCGCATTGCGCTGCTGGAATTGCCGAAGTCCGTCGGAATGCACAATGGACATGAATGTTTGCAGGTTATCAGACAGGATTTTTACGTACGTGTGACCTGCCAGAGTCGTATTTAGACATACAGGAGTCCCGTATCACTCCAACTGCACATTCCCCACACCATTACAGAGCCTCCACCAGCTTGAACCGACCCTGCTGACATGCAGGGGCCATGGATTCATGAGGTTGTCTCCATACCCTTACACGTCTATCCGCTCGATACAGTTTGAAACGAGACTCGTCCGACAAGGCAACGTGTCATCAAAAGTCCAATGCCGGTGTTGACAGGCCCAGGCGAGGCGTAAAGCTTTGTGCCGTGCAGTCATCAGGGGTACACAACAAGGTCTTCGGCTCCGAAAGCCCATATCGATGTTTCGTTGAATAGTTTGCACGTTGACACATGTTGATGGCCCAGTATTGTAATCTGTAGCAATCTGCGGAAGGGCTGCACTTCTGCCACGTTGAACGGTTGTCTTCAGTCGTCGTTGGTCCCGTTCTTGCATGATCTTTTTCCGGCCACAGCGATGTCGGAGATTTGATGTTTTACGTGATTCCTATACTCACGGTACACGCTTGAAATGGTCGTACGGGAAAATCCCCACTTGATCGCTACGTCGGAGATGCTGCGTTTCATCGCTCGTGTACCGAGTAAAACACCACGTTCAAACACACTCACATCTTGATGACCTGCCATTGTGGCAGTAGTAACTGATCTAACAACTGCCCCACACACTTGTTCTCTTATATAGGCGTTGTCGACCGCAGTGCCGTATTCTGCCTGTTTACATATCTCTCCATTTGAATACGCATGTCTGTACCTGTTTCTTTGTCCATTCATTGTGTACCGCAGTGTCAGAGGGCGCTCATGGTATGGAGCCACTGGAAGTGTGGCTCAGCGGATGAGCATCATTGGGTCCTCCGGATGTTGCATGACTGCTATCGGTGTCTGAAGAAAACTTGCAATTCCGTTGCCAACTGTGATGCCCACGAGGTGGTATCGATACGTGATACCACACTCTGGCGTTCCACTCTCAAATAGCGCGTGGGAAAACGAGCACTTAAATCTTACTGGGTAAGCTCTGATTTCTCTTATGATTTTCATTTGTCCCTATGTGGGTCGGCACCAACAATGTATTTGCACAACTGGAGAAGAAAGTTGGTGATTTAAGTTTCACGAGACGATCCTACTGCAACGAAAACCTCTTTTGTTTTAATGTTTGCCACCCCAGTTCATGTGTAATGTCTGCAGCACTGTCTCCCATATTTCGCCATAATGCAAAACGAGGTACCCTTCTTTGAACTTCTTCGACGTCCTCCGTCAGTACCATCTGATGCACTTCCCACGCTGCAACGCTGTAGTGCATAATGTGGCGGATAAGTGTGCTGTAAGCAACCTTTTCCGTAGGAATACTGCTCTTTCTAAGTGTTCTGGCGGTAAATCGTAGTCTTTGATTTGCTGTCCTCACAACATCGTCTATGAGATCATTCCAATTTAAGTCTTTCGAATCCCTAAGTATTTAGTTGAATTTGCAGTCTTTAGATTTTTGTGATTTATGATGTCACCGAAATTTATCGGATTTCTTAGTTCAGTGGATGTCTTCACACTTTTCATTATTTAGAGCCTATTGTCACTTTCCCCACCATTCAGATATCTTGTCTAAATCATTTTGCAATTTGTTTTGATAATCTGATGACTTTAAAAGAGGGTAAATGACACCATCATCTCTGAACAATCTAAGAGCGCTGCTCAGATTGCCTCCTATGTCGTGTATGTAGATCAGGAACAACAGTGGACCTTTAACACTTCCTTGGCGGACGCCAGATGTTACTTCTGATTTCCTCAGTGACTTTCTGTCAGTTACTACGAACTGTGACCTTTCTGATAGGCACCCACAAATCCAGTCGCATAACTGAGACGATACTCTTATAAGCACGCAGTTTGATTGCACGCCGCTTGTGAAATACAGTGTCAAAAACCTTCTGGAAATTTATAAATACGGAATCAATTTGAAATCCGTTGTCGTGCTGTGTGAGTAAAGAGCTAGTCGTGTTCCACAAGAACGAAGTTTTCTAAATCCATGTTGACTATGTGTCAATAGACCTTCCTCTTCGAGGTGATTCATAATGTTTAAGCGCAGTTTATATTCCAGAATCCTGCTACACATTTAGTGGTATGGATCGGTAATTCAGCGGATTACTCCTATTTCCTTTCTTGGATACTGGTGTGACTTCTACAGATTTCCAGTCTACAGGTACGGATCTTTCGACGAGCGAGCCATTCTATATGAGTCCTAAGTATGGACCTATTGTATCAGCATACACTCATGCAGCTTTCACAACAGACGTAGCGACAGTTGTGTTCTTCTATCGAACTTTGTTTTCATGTAAGCTGATTTTAAAATCATGTAGTCCTTTGTTTGACATCCTGTTAGTTGCCAAGTTTCCTACATGAAGAGTATACAGGGTAGTCCATTGATCGTGACCGGGCCAAATATCTCACGAAATAAGCGTCAAACGAAAAGACTACAAAGAACGAAACTTGTCTAGCTTGAAGGGGGAAACCAGATGGCGCTTGGCCCGATAGATGGCGCTGCCGTAGGTCAAACGGATATCAACTGGGTTTCTTTAAATAGGAACCCCCATTTTTTATTACATATTCGTGTAGTACGTAAAGAAATATGAATGTTTTAGTTGGACCATTTTTATCGCTTTGTGATAGATGCCGCTGTAATAGTTACAAACATATGGCTCACAATTTTAGACGAACAGTTTGTAACAGGTAGGTTTTTTAAATTAAAATACAGAACGTAGGTACGTTTGAACATTTTATTTCGCTTGTTCCAGTGCGATACCTGTACCTTTGTGAACTTACAATTTCTGAGAACGCTTGCTGTTACAGCGTGATTCTGTAAATACCACATTAATGCAATAAATGCTCAAAATGATGTCCGTCAACCTCAGTGCATTTGGCAATACGTGTAACGACATTCCTCTCGACAGCGAGTAGTTCGCCTTCCGTAATGTTCGCACATGCACTGACAATGCGCCGACACCTGTTGTCAGCCGTTGTCGGTGGATCACGATAGCAAATATCCTTCAACTTTCAGCACAGAAAGAAATCTGGGGAAGTCAGATCCGGTGAACGTGCGGGCCATGGTATGGTGCTTCGACGACAAATCCACCTGTCATGAAATATGCTATTCAATAGCGCTTCAACCGCACGCGAGCTATGTGCCGGACATCCATCATGTTGGAAGAACATCGTCATTCTGTCATGCAGTGAAACATCTTGTAGTAACATCGGCAGAACATTACGTAGGAAATCAACGTACATTGCACCATTTATATTGCCATCGATAAAATGGGGGCCAATTATCCTTCCTCCCATAATGCCTCACCATACATTAGCCCGCCAAGGTCGCTGATGTTCTACTTGTCCCAGCCATCGTGGATTTTCCGTTGCCCAATAGTGCCCCGATTTACGCTACCGCTGTTGGTGAATGGCGCTTCGTCGCTAAATAGAACGCGTGCAAAAAATCTGACATCGTCCCTTGATTTCTGTTGTGCCCAGTGGCAGAACTGTACATGACTTTCAGAGTCGTCGCCATGTAATTCCTGGTGCATAGAAATATGGTACGGGTGCAATCGATGTTGATGTAGCATTCTCAACACCGACGTTTTTGAGATTCCCGATTCTCGCGCAAATTGTCTGCTACTGATGTGCGGATTAGCCGAGACAGTAGCTAAAACACCTACTTGGGCACCATCATTTGTTGCAGGTCGTGGTTGACGTTTCACATGTGGCTGAACACTTCCTGTTTCCTTATATAACGTAAGTATCTGGCGAACGGTCCGGACGCTTGGATTATGTCGTCCAGGATACCGAGCAGCATACATAGCACGCGCCCGTTGGGCATTTTGATCATAATAGCCATACATCAACACGATATCGACCTTTCCCGCAATTGATATACGGTCCATTTTAATACAGGTAATGTATCACGAAGCAAATACCGTCCGCACTGGCGGAATGTTACGTGATACCACGTACTTATACGTTTGTGACTATTACAGCGCCATCTATCACAAAGCGAAAAAAGTGGTCCAGCTAAAACATTCATATTTCTTTACGTACTATAAGCGGATATGTAATAAGAAATGGGGCTTCCTATGTAAAAAAAAAGAAAAAACGCAGTTGATATCCGTTTGACCTATTAGCGCCATCTAGCGGGCCAACCATAGCGCTATCTGGTTTCCCCATTCAAGCTAGACGAGTTTCGTTCTATGTAGTTTTTTCGTTTGATGCTTGTTTCGTGAGATGTTTCGCCTGGTCACTATCAATGGACCACCCTGTATATGACACCTTTTGTTGAGTGACTCCTGCAATACTGTTCCTGTCAATGATGTTACGCAAGCATACCGCCGTCCTAGGAACAGTTTTCCTCGTGGCGAGGCACTTTCTGGCCACAGAACGCAGCGGCAGCAGAGCGAGGCCTCCCCGGAGAGCCTGTCAGTGGACCGCGGGCTGTCGGCAGGTCGTATCGCCACGCGCTCACCGGAAGCGGCGACACGATTTAGGGCCGCCACCGCCACGGCTGCTGGTGTTGTTGTTGTTGTTTGTGAAACTAGTGTTGTCGCAAGCGGCGGGGGACTCCCACGACTCCCTGGGCCAGGCCACACGTGACCGACCACCCAACCGCTATTCCCGACAGCTATTCCCAACCGGCTGTCAGCGCAGCTATCGAGCCCGGCGCCGCTGCTCGTTTCGTTTCACATGCAGCTGGTGTGGCCAGGCGGCTCTCGGCGCCGTAGTCACTCTGCGCTATGATATCTCACTTACAGCCGGCCACACTGAAGCCATTCTCGCCGCCGTGATCGTCAAACTATCTACATATATACCTTGGAAAACACTGCGAAGTGCTTGCAGAGGGTGCCACATACTAATGGTTCCATTCGCGTATGGACCACGGCAAAAATAATTTCTTACATGTGTGCTATAATTAGTCTTCGCTCTACCTGTGCGTGCGATTCATTATATGCAGTATTGTGCGCCAACATCCTTCACTTAAACTGTGCCGGCCGCTGTGAGCGAGCGGTTCTAGGCGCTTCAGTCCGGGTCGGTGCTGCTGCTACGGTCGCAGGTTCGAATCCTGCCTCGGGCATGGATGTGAGTGATGTCCTTAGGTTAGTTAGGTTTAAGTAGTTCTAAGTCTAAGGGACTGATGACCTCAGATGTTAAGTCCCACAGTGCTTAGAGCAATTTGAACCACTTTTTTGAAAAACTGTGTATTAAATTTATTTTATCATGTCTATTAGGCCTCTATCTGCGAAGCTATTTAGCTGAGCTCGCACATCAGTTGCTTTGTTATGATGACTGATGTACAGTAAGTAGGCTACTAATTTATGCACTGACGCGCCAAAGAAAGTCCTATAGGCGTGCGTATTAAAATACAGTGATATGTAAACAGGCAGAATACGGCGCTGCGGTCGGCAACGCCTAGATAAGACAAGTGTCTGGCGCTGTCGTTAGATCGGTTACTGTACCTACAATGACAGGTTACCAAGGTTTAAGTGATATTGAACGTGGATTTACAGTTGGCGCACGAGTCATGGGACACAACATCTCCGAGGTAGCGATGAAGTGGATACTTTCCCGTATGCCCATTTGACGAGTGTACCATGAATGTCAGGAATCCAGTAAAACATCATACGACGATTGTAGAGAATCGTTCAACGTGATAGAAGTGCAACTCTTCTGTAAATTGCTGCTGATTTCTATACTCTGCCTTCAAAAAGAGTCAACCTGCGAACGATTCAACGAAATATCATCGATATGGGCTTTCGGAGCCGAAGGCTTGATGATTGCACTGGCCCCCTCAACATCGACACTGGGCTGCTGATGACTGGAAACATGTTGCCTGGTCTCACGAGTCTCGTTTCAAATTATATCGAGCGTATGGACGTGCACGGGTATGGAGACAACCCCATGAATCCATGGACCCCGCATGTCAACAGGGGACTATTCAAACTGGTGGAGGCTCTGTAATGGTGTGGGGCGTGTGCAGTTCATCTACATCGACGTGGATACTCTGCAAATCACATTTAAGTGCCTGGCAGAGGGTTCATAGAACCACCTTCACAATACTCCATTATTCGAATCTCGTATAGCGCGCGGAAAGAATGAACACCTACCTATATCTTTCCGTACGAGCTCTGATTTCCCTTATTTTATCTTGGTGGTCGTTCCTCCCTATGTAGGTCGGTGTCAACAAAATATTTTCGCATTCAGAGGATAAAGTTGGTGATTTGAATTTCGCGAGAAGATTCCGTCACAACGAAAAACGCCTTTCTTTTAATGATGTCCAGTCCAAATCCTGTATCATTTCTGTGACACTCTCTCCCATATTTCGCGATAATACAGCTGGAGTGAGATGGGACCCCTGATTTGTCTAAATAAACGACAATGACGGGTTACACGTACGTAAGCATCCTGTGTGATCACGTGTGTCCCTTCATGTCCATTGTGCACTGCGATGGACTTGGGCAATTCCAGTGGGACAATGCGACACTTCACACTTCCAGGATTGCTACACAGGAACACTCTTCTGAGTTTAAACACTTCCGCTGACCACCAAACTCCCCAGACATGATCATCATTGAGCATATCTGGGATGCCTTGGAACGTGCTGTTCAGAAGAGATCTCCACCCCTTCGTACTCTTACGGGTTTATGGACAGCCCTGCAGGAATCTCGGTGTCAATTCGCTCCAGCAATACTTCAGACATTAATCGAGTTCATGCTACGTCATGGTGCGTCACTTCTGCGTCCTCGCGGAGGCCCTGGACCATATTAGGCAAGTGTACCAGTTTCTTTGGCTCTTCAGTGTAAGTGATCGTGTATACAGTGGTTTAGAGATGTATGTATAAAAACGTATGGAGGTGCAATGTGTAGATGGATAACGAATGTGTTCCTGTTATTTTTTTGCATGTTGAATCTGAAAGCATATATTATATTTTCTGATTAAATTTTAAAAAACGCCTCGATTCATTAATTTTGTAAGGAAGTAGGTTTGTATGGCTCACCTAGCACTGGATGTGAAATTTTACCACCAGAGCAACACATAACAACCGTTTGTTCCTCCGTTTTAATTGCATTGTAGTGCCTACATTTTGGATCAATCCCACTAAGACAAACACTTTATGATTTGCATATTCAGTTAATAAATCATCATCAAATGAAGATACACCAAAAGCGTCTCACGTTCCACGAGGTCTCTCTGTCGTACAGCATTTAAATCAGTCTGTCGCTGAGACTCTTAAATTGTCGCGAAAGCTATAACAGAAGCATGACGCCCAGCGCCTAACATGCAGTGTGCTTGTGAGTGTTCTGCTGTCTCTGTAGCTCTTAAGGCCGTCTGACGTTCCGCATCCAAGTTCCGGCCGACCTAATATTGCTTCGTGATTGGTTGGCTGTGAGCAACTTTCGCGGTTTGAGCTTTCTCAGAACTATGCTCTAAATCAGATTTATGATTGCGAGGTTTATCGTAATGTAGCTCACGCGCTTACTCTCTGGTTTTATCGTTCTATTCCCACAATCCAGCTACACCAAACAGCGTAGCAACTCGATATCACAAACCGCGCGCACAATAACAATGGATTTGCGCTGTCATGGAATAATTTATAAACACCAGGAGGCGCCGACAATCCGGCCAGCGTCATCTTCATCCCAAATATAAGTTATCTGAAAATGTAAATAATATAATAATATAAACAGCTTTCTTAAATTGTAATTATTGTTCCATATTTTGCGTTACATTCTTCAAGTCAATAAGTATGTTGTGTTAGGCACTTTCTAAAGTAGCCTATGTTCGTCTTCAACGTTCACGTTATCTCCATACCAAATTCCATTAAAATCGATTCATCGGTTTAGTCTTGAAAGCGTAACAGAGAGACTTTCGCATTTATAAAATTAGTATGGATATCAAAATTATAATTTGTTGTGTTAATAGAGGATTTAAGATACATCTCTCTATTTCTGTATCACATAGGGTAGGTAGGAATAAAGCCCCTCAATTTACAGTTGTTTCTAAAAATGTGGTTAGTGAAGAGTAGATTCTCACACGATTTCAAATTGGAGTCATAGACTGGGTTGTTACCTACAACCCATGCAGGTTTCAGCTCTGTCTGACAACTAATTACATAGAAATTTAGAATTTAGGGAAGAAAAAAGTTGTAGGGTTCTACCCCACGTAATTGGCCGAGAGAAACATGGATAAGAAAGGATGAATCGGAATAAAAACATTTGAAATAATCCTGTGTAACATTGTTGTACTGCAGCCAAGTTACCCAACACAATATTGAAAAAATCCTTCTACAGAAATGATACATTCTGCTCCGTGAAAGGAGAATTAGTAAGGCAATCCGAAAGAGTTTGGAGACTGAGGCTGAGCTATCTATGTAAACAGTGTACTTCGTTAAGCCCTTTGAAAAAGTTATTACCTTCATCCTTGTGGGTTTCAACGGTTTTATTATCACACTGTCGGTGCCAATGAATGACTATTCGTGTGTCTCAAGAAGTTTGTAACTTTCTGGAATTTTCGTGACATTGCTGGAGCTGAGGTGATTTAGCCCAAAACATCTGCAGGGATTTGTCTGATTCTGCCAATTTCGCACAAATGTGTCATGCTGATTTTCGGAACCAACTGGAACAATTATTGCCACGCGAAAGTGAAACTAAAATGCAGATGTGTCAATCAGTAATTCGTTGATTCTTCTTCTCTAAGGCTATGTTACACGATGTTCAAGTGAAACATCAAAAACATACATGTACACTACTGGCCATTAAAATTGCTACACCACGAAGATGACATTCTACAGACGCGAAATTTAACCGACTGGAAGAAGATGCCGTGATATGCAAATGATCAGCCTTCCAGAGCATTCACACAAGGTTGGCGCCGGTGGCGACACCTACAAAGTGCTGACATGAGGAAAGTTTCCAACAGATTTCTCATACACAAACAGCAGTTGACCGGCGTTGCCTGGTGAAACGTTACTGTGATGCTTCGTGTAAGGAGGAGAAATGCGTACCATCACGTTTCCGACTCTGATAAAGGTCGTATTGTAGCCTATCGCGATTGCGGTTTATCGTATCGCGACATTGCTGCTCGCGTTGATCGAGATCCAATAACAGTTATCAGAATATGGAATCGGCGGGTTTAGGATGGTAATACGGAACGCCGTGCAGGATTCCAAAGCCTCGTATCACTAGCAGTCGAGATGACAGGCATCTTATCCGCATGGCTTTAACGGATCGTGCAGCCTCATCTCGATTCCTGAGTCAACAGATGGGGACGTATGCAAGACAACAACCATCTGCAAGAAAAGTTCGACGACGTTTGCAGCAAAATGGACTATCAGCTCGGAGACCATGGCTGTAGTTACCCTTGATACTGCATCACAGACAGGAGCGCCTGCGATGGTGTACTAAACGCGAACCTGGTTGCACGAATGGCAAAGCATCATTTTTTCGAATGAATCCAGATTCTGTTTACAGCATCACAGCTGTATGGGCAGCTGTACCTGTACACGCCATCCAAGCTCTGTTTGACTCAATGCCCAGGCGTATCAAGGTCGTTATTACGGCCAGAGGTGGTTGTTCTGGGTACTGATATCTCAGGATCTATGCACCCAAATTGCGTGAAAATGCAATCACATGTCAGTTCTGGTATAATATATTTATCCAATGAATACCCGTTTACCATCTGCATTTCTTCTTGGTGTAGCAATTTTAATGGCCAGTAGTGTAAGTAGTAAAAAACAGAATCACCTTATTTTCCCTTTCTAGATCGACTTCGGAACGAACTTTCACGGAACAATAAGTTCCAATATGACGAACCTACTAAGAAGTGATAACACCTGAATCGATGGCAGCCATTTAAAAAAAAAGTGTGTATTTTTATCCCACATTGGGCTTTACTCCCACCTACCCTATTATCTCCACAAATAATACAAATGTACAAACTTTCTTATTCTTGTGCTGAGAATGTTAATAATTTGAAGTCATTCCTCACTGCAGTAACTTTTACGAGGCTTATCGCAGGAATTAAAACCCTAATCGGGCAAGGGATGGACACTGCACTCAAATAACTGTGAAATAACTGCTTACGGATTTCTGTTCTTCTTTTAGCAGTTGTGCGCATGCATCTGCGGAATTAATCAAGTATTGCTGTTGCTGTAGCACGGTATCGTCACACCTGCGAAATTAGGGATTAATGTCCGTGCCTTAAAAGTATTTGCGATGTGGACATAGATGTTTGGCTGTCGGGCAAAGTTCATGCCGCTTGTGCGTTGTAGAGTTACCTGTTTGACGATTTCCTTATAAAGTTTCGCCTGCTGGTTGTGCGTGTGAAAACTGGAGCATAAGGTGATTTACATCTGCTACGTCTTATGGGTGATCTTCACAGTATGGAGAGGTTAAGACTTTGATGTTCTAGAAATGTGGAAGATAACATTCGTGTCCATTTCACATACACATGATTGATGTACGTCGCCGTGTATGTTTGAAATTTGAATACCATGTCCTTTCAGGAATGCATTGTTGAACCCGTGCCAAGTTTTGTCGTTTCGGCATCTGAGGCGTCCCCCAGAGTCGCTACCAATGATCAGATACCCCTTTAGGAAGTCCGTTTAATGTAAATTTACAAAGAAAATTATTCCTTCCGGGATGTCGTCCTTCGCTATTTCGTCAACAATTTCGTTGTCTCCAATACAGGCATGCCGTTTTACCCAGAGAAGTTCCATTCTCTGGTACTATTTTATACACTCATAGACTAATTCCTGCACATGGAAGAGCTAATACTTTGTTTTCAAATAACAAGACTTGTGTTCTATTATACAATGTCTCAGTGTCTGTCCTGTTACTACCGAGCAAGGTGACGCAGTGGTTAGCACACTGGACTCGCATTCGGAAGGACGACGGTTCAAATCGGCACCCGACCATCCTAATTTAAGTTGTCCGTGATTTCCGTAAATTGCTCCAGGTGCATGCTGGAGGGTTCCTAAAAGGGCACTGACAATTTCCTTCCTGAGCCTTGAAACAGTCCAAGCTTGAGTTCTGTCTCTAATGACTTCGATGTCGACGGGACGTTAAACCTTAATCTTCCTTCATTCCTTCTCCTGCTGCTGGAATCTCGGCCGTAAAGCTACCTGTTGCAGGGGGAAGTTTGTACACAGTTCCGGTCTCAATAGGACTGTACGTTGATGGTGATGAAGCGGTGCAGGCACAGGTGACGTCAACGAAGTCAGCCATTCTACAGTCGCGGTATGAACAAAGTGGTCTCTCGTTGGGAGAAATGTGTCCGTCGCCAGGGTGACTGTTGAGAAACAAGTATATAGGCATAAAGAACAGAGATGCTGAATGTTAATAAAGTGTTTCAAGAATGAGATTTTCACTCTGCAGCGGAGTGTGCGCTGATGTGAAACTTTCTGGCAGATTAAAACTGTGTGCCTGACCGAGACTCGAACTCGGGACCTTTTGCCTTTCGCGGGCAAGTGCTCTACCATCTTTAAGTTCGTTGTTGATCTATTAACTCAGTTTTTTTTTTAATTACAGAGGGCAGCTATGCCTCTGACCGAACACGCTGAGCTACCATGCCGGCACTCTCATTTTGTTCGTTTTCGTTCGGTGTATCTGCTCGGGGCGGACGTCGTAAGACATCCTCTCAAGTTCGCTGTTGATCGATTAACTCAGTTTCTTTATTACAGAGGGCAGCTAACCCTCTGACCGAACACGCTGAGCTACCGTGCCGGCAACCATCTGAGCTACCGAAGCACGACTCACGCCCGGTCCTCACAGCTTTACTTCTGCCAGTATCTCGTCTCCTACCTTCCAAACTTTACAGAAGCTCTCCTGCGAACCTTGCAGAGCACTTGCCCGCGAAAGGCAAAGGTCCCGAGTTCGAGTCTCGGTCGGGCACACAGTTTTAATCTGCCAGAAAGTTTAATATAAGTGTGTTATTTAAAAATCTGTAGGAGTTTTGAGAAAAAATTCGAACGCGTTACTTTTCAGAACGCCCTCATAGATGCCGAGGAGCCCCTTGTGGTACCATATAACTCTCTATCAAAGATTAAATTCTGCGCGCTTCCTACCACTAAATCCTCAGTTTAGTCACACATTTCATTTGATACCCTCATATGATCGTTAATAAACGTTGGTGTTGTACTAAGGTATATCCTTTTTGGAATGTTGAAGTTGTAGCCTAGTGAAATTTCTTCCTGATATTTTTAATGTTACAGCGTGATGATCTGCAAAAATATTTATTTATTTATTTATTGTTCCGTGGGACCAAATTAAGGAGAAGTATCCATGGTCATGGAACGAGTCAATACATGAAATTATAACACGATAGAAGAAACAGATAAAATAAAATACAAGAAACGTATTCAGGAGACAGCTTGTAAGTTTAAATAAAGAAAATCAACAATGTAACACTGTAATTTGCTTAATTTTTCAGCTCTTCCAGGAGCTCCTCGACAAAATAGGAGTGAGTCATGAGGAAACTCTTCAGTTTGGACTTAAAAGTGTTTGGGCTACTGCTAAGATTTTTGAGTTCTTGTGGTAGCTTATTGAAAATGGATGCAGCAGAATGGTACACTCCTTTCTGCATAAGAGTCAAGGAAGTGCTTTCCACATGCAGATTTGATTTCTGCCTAGTATTAACTGAGTGAAAGCTGCTAACTCTTGGGAATAAGCTAATATTGCAAACGACATTAAAGAAAATATATACTGTGAGGGCAATGTAGAATTCCCAGACTATAGAAGAGGGGTCGACAAGAGGTTCTCGAACTTACACCACATATAGCTCGAAGAGCCCGTTTTTTAGCCAAAAATACCCATTTTGAATCAGAAGAATTACCCCAAAATATAATACCATATGACATAAGCGTATGAAAATATGCGAAGTAGACTACTTTTCGTGTTGAACTGTCACTTATTTCAGATGCTGTTCTAATGGTAAATAAAGCAGCATTGAGATTCTGAACAAGATCCTGAACGTGGGATTTCCACAACAGCTCACTATCTATTCGAACGCCTAGGAACTTGAACTGTTCCGCCTCGCTTATAATATGCCCATTCTGTCTGATCAAAATATCAGTTCTTGTTGAATTGTGAGTTAGAATCTGTAAAAACTGAGTCTTACTGTGACTTAGCATCAAATTATTTTCCACAAGCCACGAACCTATTTCATGAACTACATTATTTGATAATGTTTCAATATTACACACAACATCCTTCACTACCAAGCTGGTGACATCAGCAAACAGAAATATTTTTGAATCACCTGTAATACTAGAAGGCATATGATTTATATAAATAAGAAACAGCAGTGGCCCCAGCACCGACCCTTGGGGAACGCCCCACTTAACAGTGCCCCATTGGGACTGAACATCACTACCACTCTCAATATTGCGGAGAATTACGTTCTGCTTTCTGTTCTGTCCGTCGGTATTTATTTTTCTCAACCACTGTACTCAAATTAAACAGCTAATTTACCGTCTCCCTTCTTGGTAAACTGAAAAGGATTTGTGGTAAATAATATCCCGTTATTACACCTTTATGTTAATAACGGAACACGTTTGTTTTGAGCGCTGTTGTTTAAGTCCCCCAGCAAACCAATTATAATGGAATTTTTCTTTCCGTTGTTTCCATCTGATCATGCGACCACAGCCCTTCATTTAACCTACAAAGAAAATGTGTCTCTTCATTAATGACACAAATTTCACAGTGTTTGTAAGACAAAATAGTCTTATAGCAACGTTCATTAACGTAATTTCATTTAAGTCACCTTTTAAAGAAAGAAATTTGGCTTTTAAATAGAAAATACGATGCACAGTTTGTATCTCCGTCACTATCTGAAGACGAAACACAAGCTAGGTAGCTTCCTTCCTTAATTGAATTTTAATAAAAGACTTTCAATCTTTTCTTGAAATGTGATATTCACTCTGTAATAGTAATTGCTTGGGACTGTTAGCTCAATAATATGCCAAAGTAGTAGTAATTTTTTTCTGATAAAGCACTATTCATTCTCGCAGGAGATTGTTTAATCTTCCCGCTTTTTTTCAGTCGAAGCACCAGTTCTATGTAGTGACGTTATAATTAGACAATAGGAGATTTTCTACGGCAACCCTCCATGTAATTTACAATGAAAAGGTGTCCGTTTATTAATAACACAAAGGGAATGTTCTTTTACGTAATTTCATTTAAGTCACTTTTTATAAGAAGAAATCTGGCCTTTGAATGGAAAATACGATGCACGGTTTGTATCTTTCTTACTCTTTGAAGACGAAATACATCGTTAGGGGACTGAGATTCTGTAACAGAAAATAGTCTTGCAACAACACCAAACAAAGAAAGACAGACACACACACACACACACACACACACACACACACACACAGATACGCAGTTATTCTGCCTTGGATCCTCCGATCAAAGTCACTGTTGTATATATAGTTTCAGGGAATGTTCTTTTACGTAATTTCATTTAAGTCACTTTTTATAAGAAGAAATCTGGCCTTTGAATGGAAAATACGATGCACGGTTTGTATCTTTCTTACTCTCTGAAGACGAAATACATTGTCAGGGGACTGAGATTCCTTGGTAGCTTTCTTTCTTACCGGAATTTTAATAAAAGACTTTTAATCTTTTCTTGAAAGATGATATTGACTCTAGAATAATAATCACTCGGGACTGTTATCACAGTAACACGCCACAGTAGTAGTAAATTTGTTTCTGATAAAGCTCTGTTCATTCTCAACGGAGATTGTTTAATCTTCCTGCTTTTTTTTTCAGTCGAAGCACCAATGCAATGTAGTGCCGTAATAATTAAACGACGGGAGATTTTCCACGACAGCGAATGTTAAATTACGTTAATGCACAAATGTAATGAAACTGATAATTTCCAGTACGGGTAAGTTAGGTATACGGAGTTACCAAAATGATACTGAATTGTACACAACCGTATAAATTAAATAATATTTTCAGGCAGGTGAACAAGTCTAATATTGCCTGTAGTAATGCAATTAATCTTGGACGATACGTCGGGATCCAGATGACGTAACAAATCAAAATATCTCAGCTTTTCGCACACAAGTTGTTCCCAGTTTGCTTAAACCGTCTTCCTTGTATCACTCGGTATATTTTCACAGCACACAAACTTCGCTTCATTCTTACAGAGTTATCTTCGAGTTCACTCGCGCTCTGCTGTCATCAATGTATTTTCGTAGTTCAGTAGTACCGCATGGTTATTATTAAACTTCCCTGTTTAACACGTTATAACGCGGAAAATAATAACCGTACGAGTACCAAACTTGGTAGCGTTAATGTCAAGGACATGGGGAAGAGAAATAATGCAGAATCAATTCAATAGAAACACTTTCAATGTGCTGCTACGGTACATTGTACCATTACAAACCGTTACCTTTACTGCTACAAAAGGGGCACATTATGATACAGCCGGCCGGGGTGGTCGAGCGGTTCGAGGCGCTGCAGTCTGGAAACGCGCGACCGCTACGGTCGCAGGTTCGAATCCTGCCTCGGGCATGGATGTGTGTGATGTCCTTAGGTTAGTTAGGTTTAAGCAGTTCTAAGTTCTAGGGGACTGATGACCTTAGACGTTAAGTCCCATAGTGCTCAGAGCCATTTGAACATTATGATACCTTTCAGTGTTCAGAGGAGTCTTAAAGCGCAGAACTGGATTCTGCTCAGTAGAACGAAGCACGTCCCTAGGTATGCTGGCTACCTCTATTGATATGCTGCGCTTCAGATCAGCACATGTATGAACGTTCCCCTGGTGAACCTGTTCTTCCTCCAGAAATCACACAAAGTGGGAGCAGGTGATCGTTCCGCCCAGGCATTTCGAAACCATCTGCTGATAATCAGATCGTTTGGAACTGTGTTTCGGAGAAGCAGGTGAACCTCTCGAGCGACGTGTGGTGGGGCCTCATCTTGCATGAAAATTGTTGAGTTCAATGCGTCTCTCTCTCCAGTAGGGCGGATATGACATGCTGGCGAAGCATATCGCAGTAACGCTGGCCGTCACACTGCACGCCTTTGGTCATTGAGCGTCAACCTGTTCAAAAAAGAATGGCCCAATGATGAACGTAGGTGTGAAGCCATACCGTTCGGTGACACGTTCAACATGCAGAGGAACTTCATGCACAGTGACTGGGGTTGAAGATCCCCAGTCCCGGCAATTCTGTGTGTTCATCTCACCCGTCAGACAAAAATGGTCTGTCAATAGGATGGTCCAGGGCCAGCCATCGTCAACTTCAATATTTGCGAGAAAGTGGAGAGCGAAGTCTACACGTCGTTGTGCGTGCAATCTGCTGTACGATATGGATCTTGTACGCATACCATTTGAGAGTGGTTCGAAGCACCTTCCGTACAGTGGACCACGGGATGTTCAACTGTCGTGACACAGCACACGCACCGCCTGACAATCGTGAATTGCGCCAAGCGTTGTCTGTTCTAGCAAGAGCGATATCATCAGCCACCTGAGGTGCAACCGGTCGACAGCCACTCCCCCGTGCGACGACCATTTCTCCAGTTGACCCGAAATTCTCCATCACGCTCCGCACAGTAGGTGGAGAAAGAGGACCATTCCGCAATCCTTTCAGACGGCGATATTCTCGAAGTGCAGCTGCAACATTACTGTTGTTTTGATAACAGAGCTTCACCAATAATGCCCTGCCCCTTTTGTCCAGACTCATGTTGACACGTCAACAAGTGCGCTGCGACTGGTCAGGTGTGTGAGACTATGGATCACGATGACTGATCACGGCACCTGTTGGCAATAGTTTGAACCGAACGGTGACGCAGCGACACCATGCACTCCATACTCTGGACATTAATGTTACCAAGTTTGGTACTCGTACGGTAATTAGTTTCCATGTTACAACGTGTTAAATAGGGAAAGTTTAATTATAACCTCCCGGTACTACATTAAACGAGTAAACCAGTATGTTGAAAAGTAATGGAAGGTTCTTCCACAGCGTAATCACATTGCATGTATCTTTAATACACTTCTCTTTTTCTTTCAGTTATACCTTTCTACGTACTGCTTTGAGAAGTAATGTAATGCTGGAAATTACATGTAACATTGGGGCGCACATGAAACGTAGAAGTTAAGTAACTGAAGACCGATTGCACGGACGGGACTGGGAAGTGTTGCACCATGGACAATTTGAGCGAAAGGTACCAAATTGATCCTCCAGTGTTTGATTAAAATTTTATCCTTACACGCCGGCTGTTACGGCCGAGTGGTTCTAGGCGCTACAGTCCGGAACCGCGCTGCTGCTACGGTCGCAGGTTCCAATCCTGCCTCGGGCATGGATGTGTGTGATGTCCTTAGGTTAGTTAGGTTTAAGTGGCTCTAAGTCTAGGCGACTGATGACCTCAGATGTTAAGTCCCATAGTGCTCTGAGCCATTTTTTAATCCTTACTCGAACTTAATTTCAGTGTGCAAAAGAAAAGCCATTCCTACAAATGAAGAATTGTGTGAGTATATGACGGCTTTTGTGAATGTCTGGCATTACTGGATAGATGGATATCACAGCACAGCATACCTTGAGGACATGTACGTCCAGCTTATCGCGGTGTTTCGGACTTTGAGAAACGTCGAATCATTGGCACGAGCGACATGGGAACATCGCACCGACGGATCGCACAAACAGTTTGTGGAGTGCAATTATTCCAGAACGTGTAGTGACCATATGGAGTCAGAACAGCAGAATGGAGAGAAGAGTAGGCAAGAGTCACACCAGCAGGCTTACATCACGAAAATACCGTAGAATTGTTCGATTAAGTTTGACGAACAGACAACAGCTGAATCTGGGCAGAGGTTGCAGGCAGGATGTCACTCCAAAAAATCATACACAGATTGCTGGAAGGTTGGTTGAGATCATGCGTTGCCACCCTTGCTTTACCGCTGACACCATAGGTAAGACAAAAGGCACTAGCATTGTGTAGAGCGGAGATAACTGCGGCGTTGAGTGGAACTGTGTGCCGGTCACGTTGACCCAAACGTGTGATGAAAGGTCACAGGAAGCAACGCTTCTCGAGACACATACCGTTCCAACTCCTCAAATAATGCTGTGGTGGAGAAATAATGAATATGACAACAGGACTGATTTAGTATTTGTTGAAAGGCCGCTGAATGCTCAACAATATTTGGCAACAGTGGAAAATTCTTCATGACCAAGGTACCAAATGGCATATTCCAGCAGGATAATGCGGTACCCTACACTGCAGTTCACTGCCTTGAGGAATGTATGGATGCTTGATTGGTCTATCCGTTCCCCTTATCTACCATTCATAGAGCATGTTTGCGATGCGATGGGAAGATACATGTTTTCATACCAGCCTACAGCCAGAAATATTTATGAGACATGACAAGAAATTCCCTCAGCTGACACTGAAAGGCTGCTTACTTCCCACTGTGGTCACACCGAAGTATGATGGGTATCAGTTCCTATTAGAATAAAAATCAAATCATTCAATACCCGTCATGTGATGAATATCTCCACAAAGTTAAATAAATATCGAACAGATGCTTCATGGTACATTTTCCACTTCCGCCAGTGTATGAATCCCATTCAGTAACAACACGAATAATACACTCCATGTGCTGTGGTGCTGCTTAGATAACCGCACACTCTCTTACTATTGCTTATGACGTAGGAAATTGCAACAAGTATTTTGCTCATATGAAATATGCCCTCAGCGCCAAGATAAATTGTTTGGCTGAAACTGAGATCTATTGTTAACCTTTATGCAATCATGTATGTTCTCTATGTCAATATAAATTTAATAACGTAAGATTTTATCATGATTTTCTTTCACTTGTGGAACCCAGGGTAATTTGAGACGTACGGCTGAAGTATAGCTCAGAAACTATTTTCAAAAGGACAGCTTCATTCATTCATTCCACACTTTCATTAGTGGAGTGAAACCTCTTTTACGAAAACGAGCTTTTAAATGCATTTAATAGTTTCAATTTCTGAATGAAAGAGTCGGCAAAAAACACAAAGCGTGACAAAAAGGTGAAGAGCCCAGAAGGATAGTTCACGGGTTGAGACAATACGTGATGTAGTTTTACTGATTAAAATAGAATTAAATTACAAATATCATATCTTCAGAAAGGAGGAATTCCAATCTCTGTCGGATTCCGGCAATGAAAGAATTCACTGGCAACAAATGAAAATTCATACCAACTACGAGATTCGAAACTGGGTTTCGTGGTTACTAGACGGATACGATATCCACGTCCGAAGGAACAGACGCCACTCATGTAGGTACACAAGGTGGGCTATTTTAGTACATACTGTGTAATAACTCGAGCTAGAGATGAGGTGCAGCAAAATGTTCTAGATAAAAGTTGTAGGTGGCAAAGAGTTTTTCGCGTTGCTACTAATGATGGCGACCTTGAACGTGATTTTCAAGATGGTTTGGAGGTTAAAGTGACTTTTTAAAATTGGAACTTTAATATTTCATTTAAGATTTGAAAAGATCGGCAAGTTTTACGTACGAAATAATACATTATTAAAGACCTGGCTTAAAATAGCTCTGGGTTTGTGGGACTTAGGTTCTGAGGTCTTGAGCCCCCCAGAACTTAGAACTACTTAAACCTAACTAACCTAAGGACAGTACGTACATTCATGCCCGAGGCAGGATTCGAACCTGCGACCGTAGCGGTCGCATGGTTCCAGACTGTAGCGCCTAGAACCGCTCGGGCACTACGGCCGGCCAAATATCTGGGCAAGGTTCAGTAAAGGTCAAATAAGGAAATATGTTTTTAGTTCTAGTATGGATTAATTCACAGTAGAGATGGAATTCAGCAAAATACAATATTACATACAAATTGGAATGGTCATCCCGAGGAACGAAAGGCGATGGGACTCATTCAGCGACTTGTAAATCAGTTATCTGCGTTTTGTGTATGTTTCTTTTGTCTTGAAAATGTCAAAATAACATTTATGCGTTGTGATGTATTTATTTTTGCCAGAAAACACATTAATTAAAACTAAATGTTCAAATCGAACTGTGCTCTTTCCAAATCTGACGTCACAAACAGGGGTTTCCATGAAAGAAAACTCAGCCTTCGAACGACCATCGACAATTACGTTAAAAATCATGGTTACTGGTTCACGTCGCAAGAGGCCGTTGCTTACACATAACGACAACAGCAGCGAAGTTCATCGACCTGGACGAATGTGTGACTGGTTTTCTAACACTCCCCCATCCTGTTACTTCTTGACTGACTTGCAACAATCACCTGAATTGAACCCAATTGAAAATTTGTGTGACGTGTTGAAACAGCGGGTGAAACGCCGACATCAGCATCCCCGCAATTTGGTGGAGCTGCGCGATCAAATGCTTACCGAGTGGCTTAACCTGGATGTGACGTATCTGTACAACCTTGTGGACTCAAATTGTAACCTAACCCAGCTGGAAATGATGTCCAGGGGCTGAATTACACGGCATTAAATGGTGATTGTAATGCTTTCTATGTTGTTGTTGTTGTGGTCTTCAGTCCTGAGACTGGTTGGATGCAGCTCTCCATGCTACTCTATCCTGTGCAAGCTTCTTCATCTCCCAGTACATACTGCAACCTATATCCTTCTGAATCTGCTTAATATATTCATCTCTTGGTCTGCCTCTACGATTTTTACCCTCCACGCTGCCCGCCAATGCTAAATTTGTGATCCCTTGATGCCTCAGAACATGTCCTACCAACCAGTCCCTTCTTCTCGTCAATTTGTGCCACAAACTCCTCTTCTCCCCAATTCTATTCAATACCTCTTCATTAGTTATGTGATATACCCGTCTAACCTTCGGCATTCATCTGTAGCACATTTCAAAAACTTCTATTCTCTTCTTGTCCAAACTATTTATCGTCCATGTTTCACTTCCATACATGGCTACACTCCATACAAATACTTTCAGAAAAGACTTCCTGACCCTTAAATCTATACTCGATGTTAACAAATTTCTCTTCTTCAGAAACGCTTTCCTTGCCATTGCCAGTCTACATTTTATATCCTCTCTACTTCGACCATCATCAGTTATTTTGCTCCCCAAATAGCAAAACTCCTTTACTACTTTAAGTGTCTCATTTCCTAATCTAATTCCCTCAGCATCACCCGACTTAATTCGATTACATTCCATCATCCTCGTTTTGCTTTTGTTGATGTTCATCTCATATCCTCCTATCAAGACACTGTCCATTCCGTTCAACTGCTCTTCCAAGTCCTTTGCTGTCTCTGACAGAATTACAATGTCATCGGCGAGCCTCAAAGTTTTTAATTCTTCTCCATGGATTTTAATACCTACTCCGAATTTTTCTTTTGTTTCCTTTACTGCTTGCTCAA
Source organism: Schistocerca americana (assembly GCF_021461395.2). Classification (NCBI taxonomy): domain Eukaryota; kingdom Metazoa; phylum Arthropoda; class Insecta; order Orthoptera; family Acrididae; genus Schistocerca; species Schistocerca americana. Next base: position 244,942,585 of record NC_060121.1, read on the forward strand.
TATACAGATTGACTAATATCGGGGAGAGGCTACAACCCTGTCTCACTCCCTTCCCAACCACCGCTTCCCTTTCATGCCCCTCGACTCTTATAACTGCCATCTGGTTTCTGTACAAATTGTAAATAGCCTTTCGCTCCCTGTATTTTACCCCTGCCACCTTTAGAATTTGAAAGAGAATATTCCAGTCAACATTGTCGAAAGCTTTCTCTAAGTCTACAAATGCTAGAAACGTAGGTGTGCCTTTCCTTAATCTTTCTTCTAAGATAAGTCGTAAGGTCAGTATTGCCTCACGTGTTCCAACATTTCTACGGAATCCAAACTGATCTTCCCCGAGGTCGGCTTCTACCAGTTTTTCCATTCGTATGTAACGAATTTGCGTTATTATTTTGCAGCTGTGACTTATTAAACTGATAATTCGGTAATTTTCACGTCTGTCAACACCTGCATTCTTTGGGATTGTAATTATTATATCCTTCTTGAAGTCTGAGGGTATTTGGCCTGTCACATACATCTTGCTCACCAGATGGTAGTTTTGTCAGGACTGGCTCTCCCAAGGCCATCAGTAGTTCTAATGGAATGTTGTCTACTCCCGGGGCCTTGTTTCGACTCAGTTCTTTCAGTGCTCTGTCAAACTCTTCGCGCAGTATCGTATCTCCCATTTCATTTTCATCTGCATCCTCTTCCATTTCCATAACATTGTCCTCAAGTACATCGCCCTTGTATAGACCTCTATATACTCCTTCCACCTTTCTGCTTTCCCTTCTTTGCTTAGAGCTGGGTTTCCACCTGAGCTCTATAGGGGTGACTAATTTTTGATGGGTGATCTTAGAAGCTGCTGTTCTTACTGATTGAACGTGGAACTTTCCCCCTTGTCGTGTAACATATCCATGAGTATGAAACTTTTTGTTTAAATATACAGCAGACAGGTCAACATGGCTAGCTTATCGACAAGGGAGGAAATATGGGTTATAATACAGCTAAATAGGAAATTTACTCCCACCGTATCCAAATGTTGCCGGCCGGAGTGGCCGTGCGGTTCTAGGCGCTACAGTCTGGAATCGAGTGACCGCTACGGTCGCCGGTTCGAATCCTGCCTCGGGCATGGGTGTGTGATGTCCTTAGGTTAGTTAGGTTTAATTAGTTCTAAGTTCTAGGCGACTGATGACCTCAGAAGTTAAGTCGCATAGTGCTCAGAGCCATATCCAAATGTTTCAAAATTTCTGACAGAATTACAGGTTAATCATCTGTATTGCTCACGATTCTTGTTGAATCTGCGTAAAGCGCATCCTAAACGGTCAACAATATTACAAAATATTGAGAGATTGCGCAATAATATTGAGAGCATGAAAACTTTTGAAATATCTTGCGCTGCCTGGGAATATTGCGCTGTCTGTAAGCAGTACTGACAATATCCTCGACAATGTCTCGCTTGGAACAGTCTGTGCGGACATCTGTATTCGTAGTTTGGTTGTTAAAATGACTGTTGGAAAGTTAAAATGACTGTAAAACAAGGAGAGAGAGCATTTATATCACACTGCACAAGTTACTGCAAATCGATGCCCGCGTTGACTCAGTAATATTGTACCATATTATTGCGCAACTTTAATGCGCAGTCTAGGGAGAGCTTCGATAATGTTGCTCAATATAACTGTACAATAATACTGCCCGTCCAGGAACCACTTAAGTCGGTGCCTCGGAATGACATGGCGCGAAAGCTCGCGCTACGGAAAACCCATTCTGTGACTAACGCTAGACGTGCAGAGTTCCCTCGTTCCTTCATTGTGTATGTAAAGACAGTGTCATGTTTTCTACAGGGTGGCGCACGAAATGTGTTACCATTTTGTTTTTGAATATAAACTTTATTGTCAATACAATCTGAAAGGAACATGTACTACAATTAAGAGCCGTCCATGGAGATTTTATTCTAACTCAGCACATGCTCAATATGTCCACCATTTCGTTTCCTAACTTCCTTCAAACGAACACTGAAGTTAGCGATTACCCTACGGCACATGTCTTCCATAATTTCACTGCAAACTTGAAGAATAAGTCTTCTGACCTCCATTAAATCATGTGGACGTTTCGGGAAATTTTTTCCTTTAGGTACCCCCAAAGAAAAAAGTCACATGGATTGAGGTCTGGACTATTGGGGGGCCAATTTTGCCCGTCATTGAAGCGACCTGGAAACCTCAGTGAAATGATCCGCATGTCGAAATGCTCGTGCAAAAACACCAACACAGTGTTTGCAGTATGTGGCCTTGCTCCATCTTGGATGAACCACTCCGTGTTGAAGGGCAAGGCAGTAGTAAGGAGCTGTGGAATGAAGCTCAAATAACGCTCACTGTTCACAGTTTCTTCAAAGAAAAAGGGTCCAATAAGTCCGTGACTGGAAATTGCTGCCCACGCTGTAATCCTCGGAGCATAATGTTGTCGTTCGTGAAGCACTTGTGGGTTTTCAGTGGCCCAAAAGCGTACACTTTTTTTGTTAACCACACCGTCTGAATGAAAATGCGCCTTGTCTGAAAACCAAACGTTGTTGAGTGTTTCTTCCCTACCCTCCGCCCACTGAGCAAACAGTAGTCTCTGCTGCTTGTGTTCTTCAGTGAGCTTTTGTGCACAAGTCAACTTGTCTGGGTTCATATGGAGGTCACTTTTAAGAATGCGTTGAACGGAGCGTCTGGATATTCCCTGTTTCACTGCTGCCTTTTTACACGATTTCTCGGGACTTCTCTGTACAGCAACTCGTACCGCTTCAATATTCTCCGGCGAACAGACAGGCTTAGGCCGAGGTCACTTCACTTCCAATACTGTTCCTTCCTGTACAAATTTATCGTACAACCTGTGGATGGTCTTCTTGCAAGGGACCCATCGTGTGTTAAACTGTCGTCGAAAACGCCTCTGAGTCACAACAAGGCTTTTCGTTTCATGAACAAGTAACACAGTTGCCGATCGTTGCTGTGTCGTCAGTCTTCCATTGTCAGCCATTGCTGCTTACTAGTCTCCTAGCGCCAGTATCGTGAATTACACGTCATTTCGTAGCTCATTTGTGTTTCCAAGCTCTGCTGGTACTGCTGTAGAGATCCCAGCGGTATATCTAATGTGCGTCGTAAATTGTGAAAGAAACAATTGGTAACACATTTCGTGCGCCACCCTGTATATTCCTTGTTGTCTTCGTGAACAATACGTTAATGGAAAAGTGGAAAATGGACACCAGTCTAGACATGAAGTTATAACACTATTTTTCGGCAAAAATGTGAGGATAAAGTCAAGAATTACGGTGTCCTGGTGTGGGCGGGGTAGGAACACACACACTGAGTATGAAACCTCCAAATTCGTAACTGTATTTAACTCGCCTAGTGTTATTACTTACACTGACGAGCCAAAACATTATGACCACCTTGTCTATAGCATGTTGGTCCCCATACGGAACACAATTCAGAAGTGATTCTGAGCCGGCCGGAGTGGCCGTGCGGTTCTAGGCGCTACAGTCTGGAACCGAGCGACCGCTACGGTCGCAGGTTCGAATCCTGCCTCGGACATGGATGTGTGTGATGTCCTTAGGTTAGTTAGCTTTAAATAGTTCTAAGTTCTAGGCTACTGATGATCTCAGAAGTTAAGTCGCATAGTGCTCAGATCCATTTGAACCATTTAGTGATTCTGAATCGCATAGATTCTACAAGTCCTTTGTAGGCTCCCGGCGGTACGTGGTACCAGATGTCCACGAACAGATCATGCAATTCTCGTCAGTTATGAGACGGCAGTTTGCAGGCGTGGATATGGCACTCGATAGCATCCCAGATGTGTTCCATCGGGCCAGATCGGGCGAATTTGGTGGCCACAATGTGAATTCACTAAATTTTCCTAAAACCACTGGAGAGCGTTTCAGACCTTGGGACCTGCCGGACATGCCGGAAAATGCCATCGGCGTTGGGGAACTTATCAGGCATGAAGGGATGCAGGCCGTCCGCAGAAATGTTCACGTAGTCCAGAACTGTCATGGTGCCTTCGATTACTATCACAGGTCTCCTGAAAGCCCATGTGAATTTCCCCTCGTACCATAATATTATCTCTATCGGCGCGGTATAATGTGACGAACAGAGGCGCCCACCGACCTGGTTTAACAATAAACGTGATTTATCAGACCAAGCGACACAATTCCACTGAGACACGATTCAGTCTTCATGATCCCGTGCCCATTGCAATCGTAATCGATGATGGGTCAACCTGTGAATACGAGGGGTCGTCTGCTGCGAATCGCCATGTTCTACAATGTGCACTGCACTGCTTGCTCGGAAACGCTTGTGCCTGCACCAGAATTGTATTCTGTGGTCAGATTTGCCACAGATCGCCGCATGTCCTGCTCTACAGAACGGGTAAACCATCGACCTACATCTTCAGTGATAAGGTCTGGACGTCCAACACCTTGTCGCCTACTTGTGGTTTTACCGTCCTTCAATCACTTTCCATACATGCTCAGGACAACAGCACCCAAACAGAGCATCGAACAGTCGTGTTCTCGACAGAGAGCCCCAATATTATTCTTCAAAGATTTCGGAAGCGATGCTGAATGGTCGTAGTGAACCCAAATGCTGTTGCCAGTTCTCCTCGCGCCACCAATCAAAAGCAATCTGCGTCAGATCCGTGCATGCGCACTGCAGCGCCACAGTGGCACGAACCCGAAGCGGCTAGCAGCCGACACAGCAAGCTATTCTTCACAGTACCGAAAAGTGTGGTTACAGCACGTAATACTGTTCAAATTTCGCTGAGCACGTGCTTTCATGAATGCATGATAATGATAGAATATTGACTGTGTTATGGAAACTGTCATAAATGTCACATTATGTCATTTTCATTCGCATCGACGTCTTTTTTTGGAGTTTACGTTTCGGAATATGAGTTAGAAATGGAGTGTAGTACCAAATTGTACAAATACATGTATAGAAACACCCGAAAAATTCGTCATTTTTTCTGTTTTCCGTCGTTCCTTAGTTGCTTCAAAATTCATCGAGGTATGTTCTGTCTGTGCAAATAATTGAAAGAAGTTTGTTTATTGCCATACGCATTTCGCTTCTTTTATTCGTGAAGACGCTTCACAAACAAAAGGAGCGAGACGCTTATGGCAATAAACAAACTAATGTGACGTCGACTGAGATTAAAGACTTACACTTGGCGGCCAATATTGCCATACGATCACTCCATTTCATTTCACTGCCTTCAAGTAGTTGCATAGACGGAACACATCTCCACGAACCCGAAAAATTGTTTAAGAGATTGTCAAAGAATAAGAATATACATAGAATGTGGTTGTAACTCACTCCTAGAGATCCAAATTATGAAGTAGCCTACTTCACTATATGATACATTGGCGATTTGGTTCATAAAAACAACATTTAATAAAACGCCTTTTCGAGAGCATGTGGCGAGAGCAGCTATAGAAGTTCGTTGTAGTTTATAACATGCATCTGATGAATCAAAACGTATCATATACTATCGTATAGTCTAAAAATATTGCGGCGGGAATCTTTCATCTCTGTCTACTGTTGTTAAGGATTCGATCGCAGATAAATATTTGTGACAAGTTACAGTATGAAGGCGACTGCTGCTAGTTTCATTCGCAGTAATTTACATTGTGCTCTTAGATTCCTGTCTGGCCACACACTCGGAAATTGCTACGTATTCAGAAAAAATATTGTGTATCATTTGTGACAAGAAAAAGTATAAATGTCACTGTCAGTTGTTTCACGGACAGCAGTTTCATCTTCCAGTTCTTAAACATATGGAAGTCACGAAAACGAAGGTACTCATTACTGAGGAAGTGCGCTCTTACGTGTAAATAACAACAAATATATCAGAAAAATGCTTAACTTCGACGATTAACGAAGTCTCAGAATGCGTTACAAACACGAGGAGGAAAAGAAAAATCTATTTTGGAATGAAGCAGTTTGACAACCTACGACCTTTGACATGGCATATCGTTACCTTATCCATTGTATTACTACAACTCAAAGACCACATAAATCCAGTCGAGAGAGACGCAGGCTGACTTCGTTCCAGAATGATGCGGGCGTAAGCTGTAAATGCATGAACTTTTGGAAGGTTTCCTCTATCAGGCTACATAAAATTCCTTTGTATTGTAACTTAAAATATTAAACGCGTTTCGATAGTTAATAAGTAAACCATTTGCGGAAAAAAGTACGCCAAGTCACTATCACTCATGTGATAGACGTAAGCAGAGCCGACCCTTTGAAATATAATGATTTTTTAAAACTCTTAATTACTTAAAAATAACAGGTATTTTGTGAGAATATTGACTGATACCGATTTTTATGTTATAATCATTCACAGTAACAACAATAAAAAACCACATTTCTAACAAAGGAAAGTACTCTATTATGAACTTGCTTTCCACCTGGACGCGTCCTGGTGATCTTCAGTAACACAATCACTAAATCCGAAGCTAAAACCGCTCAATATGTTTAAAATAGCAAATTCTAGGTGTAAATAAATCACACCTAGCCGAACGAGATGGCCATACCGAAATCTAAAGCCTCTCGGTACAGTTGTAAAAAAATCGGCAGGAGGACCGATCGGTCTCAGAAGCTTACAGAATAGTAATTTCGGAAAAAGACCCGAAAATGACGTCACTACCGAGGCTGACTTACTGCACCGATCGGTATGAACGTTGCAGAATAGGGCACCTGCGGCCAACCGTAAAGTTTGAACGTCCTAACGCAAACTGTTCAGAAGTTATGACGATTTTATTTCATATAATTCAATAATTGTGACCTTCTGCATTATATGGTCCAGTCTATGGTTTGATATTCTAGATCAAATGCTCACAGGCGAAGGTTTCATTTCTATAAGATGGCACACTCAGTTTGTTATTGTTGTTGTTGTTCTTGTTGTGTTGTGGTCTTCAGTCCAGAGACTGGTTGGATGCAGCTCTGCATGCTACTCTATCCTGTGCAAGCTTCTTCATCTCCCAGTACCTCCTGCAACCTGCATCCTTCAGAATGTGCTTAGTGTATTCATCTCTAGGTCTCCCTCTACATTTTTACCCTCTACGCTGCCCTCCAGTACTAAATTGGTGATCCCTTGATGCCTCAGAACGTCCTACCAACCGAGCCCTTCTTCTAGTCAAGTTTTTCCACAAGTTTCTCTTCTCCACAATTCTATTAAGTACCTCCTCATTAGTTATGTGATCTACCCACCTTATCTTCAGCACTCTTCTGTAGCACCAATTTCGAAAGCTTCTATTCTCTTCATGTCTAAACTATTTATCGTCCATGATTCACTTCCATTCATGGCTACACTCCATACAAATACTTTCAGAAAAGACTTCCTGACACTTAAATCTATACTCGATGTTAACAAATTTCTCTTCTTCAGTAACGCTTTCCTTGCCATTGCCAGTCTACCCAGTCCACATTTTATATCCTCTCTACTTCGACCATCATCAGTTATTTTGCTCCCCAAAGAGCAAAACTCCTTTACTACTTTAAGTGTCTCATTTCCTAATCTAATTCCCTCAGCACAACCGATTTAATTCGACTACATTCCATTATCCTCGTTTTGCTTTTGTTGCTGTTCATCTTATATACTCCTTGCACACACTGTCCATTCCGATCAACTGCTCTTCCAGGTCCCTTGCTGTCTCTGACAGAATTACAATGTCATCGGCGAACCTCAAAGTTTTTATTTCTTCTCCATGGATTTTAATTCCTAGTCCAAATTTTTCTTTTGTTTCCTTTACTGCTTGCTCAATGTACAGATTGAATAACATCGGGGAGAGGCTACAACCCTGTCTCACTCCCTTCCCAACCACTGCTTCCCTTTCATGCCCCTCGACTCTTATAACTGCCATCTGGTTTCTGTACAAATTGTAAATAGCGTTTCGCACCCTGTATTTGACCCCTGCCACCTTCTGAATTTGAAAGAGAGTGTTCTAGTCAACATTGTCAAAAGCTTTCTCTAAGTCTGCAAATGGTAGAAACGTAGGTTTCCCTTTCCTTAATGTATCTTCTACGGTAAGTCGTAGGGTCAGTATTGCCTCACGTGTTCCAACATTTTTACAGAATCCAAACTGATCTTCCCCGAGATCGGCTTCAACGGGTTTTTCCATTAGTGCAAGGCTATCAGTAGCTGTAATGGAATGTTGTCTACTCCCGGGATCTTGTTTCGACTTAGGTCTTTCAGCGCTCTGTCAAACTCTTCACGCAGTATCATATGTCCCATTTCATCTTCATTTACATCCTCTTCCATTTCCATAATATTGTCGTCAAGTATATCGCCCTTGTATAGACCCTCTATATACTCCTTCCACCTTTCTGCTTTCCCTTCTTTGCTTAGAACTGCTTTGCATCTCAGCTCTTGATACTCATACAAGTGGTTCTCTTTTCTCCAAAGGTCTCTTTAATTTTCCTGGAGGCAGTATCTATCTTACCCCAAGAGATATATGCCTCTACATCCTTACACTTGTCCTCTAGCCATCCCTGCTTAGCCATTTTGCACTTCCTGTCGATCTCATTTTTGAGACGTTTGTATTCCTTTTTGCCTGCTTCATTTACTGCATTTTTATATTTTCTTCTTTCATCAATTAAAGTCAGTATTTCATCTGTTACCCAAGGATTTCTACTAGCCCTCGTCTTTTTACCTACTTGACCCTCTGCTGCCCTCACTATTTTGTCCCTCAAAGCTACCCATTCCTCTTCTACTGTATTTCCTTCCGCCGTTCTTGTCATTCGTTCCCCAATGCTCTTCCTGAAACTCTCTACAATACTCAGTTTACAGGTGAGTAAATGGCCGATCGCTTATTGATTACTAGCTACAAGGAATAAGCCGTACTATGTCCTACACTATTTATATTGTCAATCTCACAAATCGTAATATTCTTTGCGAATCCGTAGTCTTTCCCTGCGTGATAATTCTCTATATTCTCCTTGGGTTTTCTGCCAGATCCTGAAATTAACATTACTCGATATTTAGGCGACCCATCTGTCCGCCATCTTCAGGAGAGTGCTGTGTCCAGCTGAAAACTGACACCAAGACTGGAAACTGTCTTCTTAAATATGTCCCTGTGCCGTACACTGAGCATATGCCCCCCTCCAACGGTTCTGCCACCAAAAACATTTCAGCATGGCACAAGAAATGCTCTTTAACACTCACATTACAACTCGGTCGCCGACAATCTGCTCTGACTTCAGTTTCCACTGCAATAATCAACTCCTAGGGTTATTTAAAGTAACTGTTTATGATCTTCGCGCATAATTTTGTCAACGAGCCTGACAAACGACATTACTAATTTCCCTCCACTCCACTGCCCAACAATTTTAATCTCCCTGCTCCTCTAATTAACATTCACTTTAATTTCCCTCAGCATAATTTTTACCCAATAGAAAATACACAGTACAATATTTTACCGATACTAGTTCACATATCTAAATCACTAACGGCTAAACCAGTTCATAACGTCTCCAATTCGTAGGTTGCTTATCTAACGGTCCTGTAAGTGCCAACGAAAATTTGATTTTCACTATTTCATATGAAGTCCGTTCAAAAAATTCCAAAACATTCATAGTTACGCGCCAACTGTGTTGGAGAGAAATGCGGCTGGCATCTCTGCACGTGCCTTTGTTTAACATGCAACTGCCGGAAGTTTCTTTGTTGGATGTCTCTTAGTTATTATTCAGTGCTGTATTGAGTAGAACGTTCTGTCACATAGTTTGCGAATTTCGAGACAGCAGAGTAGGAGGAGCAAAGCGTCTGCATTAAATTTTGCGTATAACTCAAGAAAACATTTACAGAGACACACCAAATGTTGCAGGAAGCCTACGGTGATGAATGCTTAAACCGTACTCGGTGCTACGAATGGTTCACACGATTTAAAAATGGTTGCACGGAAATTAAAAATGACCCTCGTTCAGGTCACCCTTTGACGTCTACCGACGACGTTCGTGTCAGGAACGTCAACGAAATTGTGCGTTCCAATCGATGACAGTCAGAGATTGCAGAAGAATATTTCAGTTGGATCATGTCATGAAATCATGATACAGCATCTTGGAACGCATCTTGTTGCTGCCAAGTTCTTCCCACGGCTCATGGGTCAAGACCAGAAAGACCTTCGCCTCGCAATTTGTGAAAAGCTTTTGGATCGCGCGAATGAGAACGAGATATTCCGTAAGAGAATTATAACTGGTGACGAGACGTAGGTCTACGGTTATGGTGTTGAGACCAAGGTTCACTTTTCACAATGATCGGGAAAGATTCTCCAATACCAAAAAAGAAAGCTCTCCAGGTCAGGTCAAATGTCAAAGCCATGCTGATAGTTTTCTTTGATTTTGAAGGATTAGCTCATCAAGAATTCGTGTGACAGAGGCAAACTGTTAATTGACGGTTCTGTCGGGTTGTTTTGCGACTCCTGCGAGACAATGTGAGAAGGAAACGGTATCAAAATTGGTGAGAAAATTTATGACTCTTTCTTCACGATAACGCACCTGCACAGTCATCCCAGTTGGAGCGACGACTGCACAAAACGCGAAGTCACTGTGCTGCCTTATCCTCTCCTGGCGTGGATCCAGCAGACATATTTTTATTTCTGAAGTTGAAAACCCCGTTAAAAGGACGAAGATTTGCAACGATGGACTACATAAATGAAAAATCGCAGACGGGTCTGCGCGCGATCCAGCAAGAGGCTTACCAACTCTGTTTCCGGAAGTGGAAACGGCGTTGGGCGCGACGCTTCAATTATGGGAGGAGAGTATTTCGGAGGAGACCATGTGTAATAAGTAAAAGGTAAGGGTAGAAAAACTGTGAACAAAGTTCCTGAGTTTTTTGAACAGACCTCGTGTAATTATTGACTGAATTTAAAAATATAAAATGCTGCCATAACCTAATCATCAAGAGGTATAATCTTACGTTAAAGCTATAACACAATATGATAAATACACTACTGGCCATTAAAATTGCTACACGAAGAAGAAATGCAGATGATAAACGGGTATTCATTGGACACGTATATTATACTAGAACTGAAATGTGATTACATTTTCACGTAGTGTGGGTGCATAGATCCTGCGAAATCAGTAACCAGAACAACCACCTCTGGCCGTAATAACGGCCTTGATACACCTGGGCATTGAGTCAAACAGAGCTTCGATGGCGTGTACAGGTACAGCTGCCCATGCAGCTTCAACACGATACCACAGTTCATCAAGAGTAGTGACTGGCATATTGTGACGAGCCAGTTGCTTGGCCACCATTGACCAGACGTTTTCAGTTGGTGAGAGATCTGGAGAATGTAAGCAGTCGAACAGCAGTCGAACATTTTCTGTATCCAGAAAGGCCCGTGCAGGGCATTACAACATGCGGTCGTGCATTGTCCAGCTGAAATGTGGGGTTCCGCAGGGATCGAATGAAGGGTAGAGCCACTGGTCGTAACACATCTGAAATGTAACGTCCACTGTTCAAAGTACCGTCAATGCGAACAAGAGGTGACCGAGACGTGTAACCAGTGGCACCCCATACCATCACGCCGGGTGATACGCCAGTATGGCGATGACGAATACACGCTTCCAATGTTCGTTCACCGCGATGTCGCCAAACACGGATGCGACCATCATGATGCTGTAAACAGAACCTGGATTCATCCGAAAAAATGACGTTTTGCCATTCGTGCACCCACGTTCGTCGTTGAGTACATGATAGTCTGTGATCCAGCGTCAAGGGTAATCGCAGCCATGGTCTCCGAACTGATAGTCCATGCTGCTGCAAACGTCGTCGAACTGTTCGTGCAGATGGTTGTTGTCTTGCAAACGTCCGCATCTGTTGACTCAGGGATCGAGACGTGGCTGCACGATCCGTTACAGTCATGCGGATAAGATGCCTGTCATCTCGACTGCTAGCGATACGAGGCCGTTGGGATCCAGCACGGCGTTCCGTATTACCCTCCTGAACCCAACGATTCCATATTCTGCTAACAGTCATTAGATCTCGACGAACGCGAGCAGCAATGTCACGATACGAGAAACCGCAATCGCGATAGGCTACAATCCGACCTTTATCAGTCGGAAACGTGATGGTACGCATTTCTCCTCCTTACACGAGCCATCACAACGTTTCACCAGGCAACGCCGGTCAACTGCTGCTTGTGTATGAGAAATCGGTTGGAAACTTTCCTCATGTCAGCACATTGTAGGTGTCGCCACCGGCGCCAACCTTTGAGTGAATGCCCTGAAAAGCTAATCATTTGCATATCACAGCAGCTTCTTCCTGTCGGTTAAATTTCGCGTCTGTAGCATGTCACCTTCGTGGTGTAGCAATTTTAATGGCCAGGTTTTTCTCTTTCTTGCTTAGTCATGCTCCATGTTTCTGAACCGTACATTACTGCTGGGCATATCACTGTGTGGTAGATTTTCATCTTAGTGTTCACTGAGATCGATTTAGAGCCGAGCGTCTCTCTGAGGGAATGCATGCATTTCATTCCCACTGCTTTTCTTTCCTTGATGTCCATTTTTATGTTGTTGTCCGTGGTAAACCAAGATCCCAAGTATTTGAACTGGTGTACTCTCTTGAACCTCTTGCCATCTATCTCAAGAAATTCTTCCTGCTCTTGTCTTCTTCCTAATTGCAAGAACTCTGTTTTGTTTCGATTCACTTTGAGCCCTACCTTCTGTGCATAATTGTCCATTTTTCTGGTACATTTATTTCAACTCTTGCTTTGATTCGCTTAGCAGTACTATGTCATCTGCATATACGAGACAATTGAAGTTACCGTCCAGCTCTTCTCCAGCCCACTCCTGTTGCCTACATTCTTTTATTACCTTCGCTAAGATGACATTGAACACAACACATGGGAGGTCATCCCACTGTCTGAGGCCTGTCTCAATCTCCAATTAATATAACCCCCCAAAAAGGAGTCGCACGTGTTCAGATCCGGAGAAAGTGGCAGCCAATCGAGGCCCGTACCAGTGGCCTCTCTAAGCCAGAACGCGGTTCCCAAAGTGCCCCTCCGGGACATACTCTTCTGCTTCGATGGGTTCGAGCTCCGTCTTGCATGAATCACATCTTTACGAAATCAGGGTCACTTTGGATGATGGGGATGAAATCATCCTCCAAAACCTCCCGCACCGTTCGGTAGTCACCGTGCCATCAAGCACCACACAGTTACCCATTGAGGGTGAAGAGATTTCTCGATTGCGAAATGCAGATCCTCAGTCCCCCAAATGCGTCAGTTTTGCTTATTGACGATCCCATCGAAATGAAAGTGGGCTTCGTCGCTAATCCAAACCATACAATTTTCATTATGTCCCGCAGCCAACCGTGCAGTTTGAACGTCCTAACACAAACCGTTCAGGAGTTACGACGATTTTATTTCATATAGTTGAATAATTGTCACCCTGCATGATACGGCCTTGCCGCAGTGGATACACCGGTTCCTGTCAGAAGTTAAGCGCTGTTGGGCGTGGCTGGCTCTTGGATGGGTGACCATTCGGGCCACCATGCGCTGTTGCCATTTTTCGGGGTGCACTCAGCCTCGTGATGCCAATTGAGGAGCTACTGGACCGAATAGTAGCGGCTCTGGTCAAAGAAAACCATCATAACGACCGGGAAAGCGGTGTGCAGACCACACGCTCCTCCTGTCCGCATCCTCATTTGAGGATGACACGGCGGTCGGATGGTCCCGATGGACCACTTGTGGCCTGCCGATGGAGGGCTGCTTGTACGTTAGAAGCTGTTTGGTAAGCGGGAGTTCGGTTCTTTAATGAGTCTGGGGATTACTGATGTTGCATAACACAGATGGCATAAGTTCAATGCGTTGACATTCTTCTACAGCAAGATATCGACGTGAGGGGCAACAGAACAACCACCGCGAAGGTCAGCGATTTCAGAAAATTACGTGGTGACGTGGTGGCTTGGGTTACGCCATGGATGGACTTATCATTACCTATTGGTGGCAGGTATTGAGGTGCAACTCGACACTCGATGTCTGGGGGCGACGAGCGGTGTCCGGTGGCGTTTTTCGATTAGCTACACCGCCCGTGGCAAACCGCCCCGCCATAACTTGATGAATCTGCCGGTAGGGGCAGCAGCTGTCAGAATCGGGGATTGTGTTTGTAACGCGGTAACGCCTGCGGGATCAGGTGTCAAGACGCGAGAGCGGTCTAGCGAGGGTCGCTCAGAATATGGGAAAAGACAGCGCGGCTTCGAGGATCAACCCTTCTCAACTGGAAGGGGCACTGGAAATGGATATGAGCGTTTGGCGTCTTTGGCCGGGAGGCCCCTTGCAGGGCAAGTGGATGCACCTGTTTCGCCTAGAGGAAGGCGGGGGATAGTTTTCACCACGAAGCCTGACATAAATTTCTTTGTGATTTATCGGATTACTGACAGTTCATTGTCGCAAAAATCACCTCACTCATTTACACTGAGGGTCGTTTGATAAGTCTGGTAAATTTCCATGAAAGAACGGATCGTTTTTGTTGCGCCTTCATCGGTATTAAGCTTGATTATTACAACAATTCTATAGAGAATTTCAAAAATGTACACCCGCCTGAATTGGTCAGTGTGTCGACAAAATTGAAAATCGAGAAAACTGAGTTTCCGGCTGTTTAAAATAAACTTTGTCATTTGAGGAGTTGGACTGCCACACAAATCAAAACAGAACTAGATGAAGTTTGTTGGAACCTGCACCATCATTGAAGACCCTTTATTTTTGGATTAATGAATTCAAACGTGGTCAGACGAGTGCCGAAGTCGAAGCGCGATCCAGCTCTCCAATTGAGGTTGTAAGTAGGCTGTTTATGTTTTCTTATTGGTAACGCCACGTAGCGCTCTATATGAAAAATCACTGGCTGTGCTGTGTGCAGTCTGTGGGTAGTTTGCATTGTTGTCTGCCATTGTAGTGTTGGACAGCGGCAGCTGGATGTGAACAGCGCGTAGCGTTGTGCAGTTGGAGGTGAGCCGCCAGGAGTGGTGGATGTGGGGAGAGAGATGGCGGAGTTTTGAAATTTGTCATGAACTGATATATATATATATATATATATATATATATATATATATATATATATATATATATATATATATATGATGATATTAAGGTAAATACATTGTTTGTTCTCTATTAATATCTTTCATTTGCTAACTATCCCTATCAGTAGTTAGTGCCTTCTGTAGTTTGAATCTTTTATTTAGCTGGCAGTAGTGGTGCTCGCTGTATTGCAGTAGTTCGAGTAACCAAGATTTTTGTGAGGTAAGTGATTTGTGAAACGTATAGGTTAATGTTAGTCAGGGCCATTCTTTTGTAGGGATTATTGAAAGTCAGATTGCGTTGCGCTAAAAAATATTGTGTGTCAGTTAAAGGACAGTCCTGTATAATTGTTCAAAGGGGACGTTTCAAGGTCTCCACAAAGGAAATCCTTGATAAAATACATGGTATGGTAATGCAGAACGGCCGAACAAAAGTTCGTGAGATAGCTGAGACTGTAGGCATCTTAACCGAGCGAGTGCATAATATCCTATGTGGGCAGTTGGCTAAGAAATGGATGCCATGATTGCTTATAGTTGACCAAAAGCGCATCAGGCGCAACATTTCAAAACAATGTCTCACGATGTTCGATCGTTACACGCAAGACTATTTGCGCCGATTTGTGACTGTTGACGAAACCTGAATCCATCATTACACACCAGAGTCGAAACGGCAGTGAAAACAATGGACAAGTTATGACGAAAGTGCACTGAAGATGGCAAAGTATTTTGTCAACTGATAACGTGATTGCCGCTGTGTTTTGGAATTCCCAAGGAATTATTCCCATAGATTACTTCGAAAAATACATAACCATACCAGGACCCTATCATGCTTCAACGTTGGACGGTTTGAAACTTGCGTTGCCTGAAAAAAGACCAAGTTAGCTAGCAAAACAATACTCTGTCACCAGAATAATGCACCATCACACACATAAGCGATAACAATGGCTGAATCTGGCTTTGAGTTGTTCCTCATCCAGCCTCTTCACCAGCCCCATGTGACTTCTTCCAGTACCCTAACTTGAAATCTTGGCTTGCTGCAAATAAATTTTCATCAAGTGAAGAAGTAGTAGTTGCAGTCAACGAGTATTTTGCAGAGACTGACAGAATCTACTTTTCTGACATGGTTCAAAAGCTGGAGGATCGCTGAACCAAGTGTATATCGCTCAAAGGAGACTATGTCGAGAAGTAAGGCGAATTTTTACGAAACAAACATTTTCCTCGCTTTTTAACAGACTTATTAAACCACCCTCTTGCGCTTCGTGTCACAATTCAAGGATAATCACGTATAACCATTTGTTGTCATGTAAATAAATTATATACAACTGCAACCAGTCACTTTTTCAATAATAATGCATTATTACATTAACCGGTTTTCGAACCCTTTCAGGTTCATCTTCAGATGATTTCGGGAGAATCCGGGAAGTTACATCATTACTGGTAGTAGCATAATGCTGGGTGCTGCTTTGCGACAGTATAGGCGGCTTTTTTCGTATCTGTCTGCCTCCATTTTGATGTCCAGAACACTTTCACATGAACTATATTAGTTCACACTTTACCAGTGACACTTTACCAGCATCCATCACTACCAGTGACACTTTACCAGCATCCAGCATGCGCGCATGCCTCCATTTTGATGTCCAGAACACTTTCACATGAACTATATTAGTTCACGCTTTACCAGTGACACTTTACCAGCATCCAGCACTACCAGTGACACTTTACCAGCATCCAGCATGGGCGCATGCTGGATGCTGGTAAAGTGTCACTGGTAAAGTGAGAACTAATATAGTTCATGTGAAAGTGTTCCGGACATCAAAATGGAGGCAGACAGATACGAAAAAAGCCGCCTATACTGTCGCAAACCAGCACCCAGCATTATGCTACTACCAGTAATGAAGTAACTTCCCGGATTCTCCCGAAATCATCTGAAGATGAACCTGAAAGGGTTCGAAAACCGGTTAATGTAATAAAGCATTATTAATGAAAAAGTGACTGGTTGCAGTTGTGTATAATTTATTTACATTAATATACAGTCACGGTTCTAAAATATCCGTAATGGATAAGCATAATTTGTTGTCATATTTCCCACTCCTGGTAGTGCCTCTGTACTCATCAACTGAATCGCGTCACCATTTTTAGTTTTTTTTCCCTTTTCTCTTTGTCCTATAAACTTCGCCCCAACAGGCCATGGAGGCCCAATGGTACCGACCGGCCGCCGTGTCATCCGCAACCAATAGGCGTCACTGGATGTGGATATGGTGGGTCATGTGGTCAGCACACCGCTCTCCCGGCCGTATGTTTACGAGACCGGAGCCGCTACTTCTCAATCAAGTAGCTCCTCAGTTCGTCTCGCAAGGGCTGAGTGCATCCCGCTTGCCAACAGCGCTCGGCAGACCGGGTGGTCACCTACCCCACCCCGACAGCGCTTGAACTTTGGTGATCTGACGGGAACCGGTGTTACCACTGCGGCAAGGCCATAGGCCCTTCCTTGTCCTATACAAATCCTTTTAATCAATTTCCATTCTTCCATTTTCTTTGCCATTATTATGATACCTATTGTTACTGCTGTCTCTTTTCACTGTTTATTCACGAATTTGATTAAGAAACTATTTATCGCACATCTTTTGTTTCTACTTACAAACTACGTGTTATTATACGTTTCGTGCAGTTGGAAACGAAGGCCGAATCTTTCACTTGGGGACAGCCGGCCGAGGTGGCCGAGCGGTTCTAGGCGCTACGGTCGCAGGTTCGAATCCTGCCTCTGACATGGATGTGTGTGATGTCCTTAGGTTAGTTAGGTGTAAGTCGTTCTAAGATCTAGGGGACTGATGACCACAGCAGTTAAGTCCCATAGTGCTCAGAGCCATTTGAACCATTTTCACTTGGGGACATTATGCCTCCTATCTTGCCAAGTGTAACAGTTGTGTTACTAAATGTGACACTTCTGTCACTCAATGTAACTGGGTTTTCTCTTTTGATGCTGTCAATTGTCAGGATGAGCATTCTAAAGCATTCTGTCAGTGTGAAAATATTAAATAAATTAACTTTTCTCTCTTAATAACATGTGGGCAGGGTGGGTTCTTCCTTGGCTGGGGTATGAGGTCGAATGAAACATAATTTTTACATAAGATAACTTTTATTGAAGATTTGTACAACTGTATCTTACAGGATGTTCTGGTTCGGAGAGCGGCAGCTGTGTCGTTTGTGAAGTCTTCTGCTGCGGCAGCGGCGGCGGCGGCGGCGGCGTCTGATTACGCGTAGCGGTGTGTATCTCGTGTCGCCGTCTCGCCCAGTTGACTGGAGACGCGCAGCGCGAGGTGGCCCGTCTAATTATTGCGAGCGAAGTCGTGCGTCGGATGGTGATACCTTGGATGTGGCGTCCCAGTGTTTCTCTTCTCTAAGCGGCCGCGCGTGTTGTGCGTCGACCAGCGGAGCGGCGCGGCGGGGCAAGGCCAGTGTCCCGAACTCGAACCACGGACTCCCGCTTGCCGGTCTTCGGCTGTCAGGTCTTCATCGCAGCTCACAGGTGACTGCTGAGGTGAGGCCGTCTCCTTCCCGTCCTCACGAGTCACCCGGGTACGCAAAAATCAGACTTCAAATACCTTTTAACTTCTGTCTTCTGGCGCCGCGGCTGCTGCTTGCTATTCCATTACAGCGGCGGACTTGGTGCGTCTGTGCATGATGCAGTCTCTTCTTGCATGACGGTCTTCAGCACCGAAACTGACTGAAAACTACTGCTACTCTTCTTTTCTTCCTTCGTCTCTCGTCTTCGTCTCCGTCCCCGTCTCCGTCTTCGTCCCCGTCTTCATCTGTCAGGCCCACCGCGTCTCGCGTATTTATTCACTTCAGTTCACTGGAGGTGAACGACTTCACGGCCATTGCCTCTTCTGTCACGTTGAAAAGCTTCTCGAAGAATCTTCTTGACCTCGGTCATTGGCTCTTGGAATGTAGGCGGGGGCCTCTGATCGCATGTGATGACTGAGAAACACGTGAGCCGGTCATTGCCTCTTCCATCACGTTGAAAAGCTTCTCGAAGAATCTTCTTAATGTCGGTCATTGGCTCTTGGAATGTAGGCGAGGGCCTTTGCTCACATGCGACAACTGAGAAACACGTGAGCCGGTCGGGCGATGCCCTGACGGCTGAATCGACAGCGCCCGCTTATGTGGAACTTGCTGACTTCACGGTCATTGTCTCTTCTGCTCTGCTGTTGTGCCCGCTGTGTGCCAGTATGTAACTCTCCAAACTAAACCAAGTTTTCCATTTATATTCTAATTTCTAGTTCACTTTGATTTCACTAATTTATTTACTTAAGTACCACTCAACACAAGTAAGAACAGCTATAATTCAATAAAGAGTTAGTAATATTTATTCAGAAAATATGGCAATAAGCTATCAAATGGATTTTTAATTGGTTCAGAGGAAAAAAAATTGACAGAGACACTTGTTGAGAAGTTAAATGAAGATCTGCAAACATCCACTACAAAATAAGGCACAGCCAGAATGACATGTTTTCGAAATGAAATAACAGCGCCCAGATGGGTTCTAAGGGAACAAGAATGAAAAGATGTGAAGAACTGAAAAAAAATCGAAAAGTGAAAAAACGAGTATCAGGTAATAAAAACAACTGAAACCGGGTATGATGAGTGTTTCAGCAGCTGTAAAGAAATGAAAGGAATATACTTTGAGGCGTTATGTTTTTGGCAATCTTCCTTTATTTCCTCATATGTAGTCATCTGGTTTGCAGCTAAACTTGAATTCAACTTCACGCCATACCACGGGAAGAGGTGGGAAGAGTGAGTGATACGTGGCACGGGGCGGGTCGGCTGAGAAAGAAGAGCAAGACTGATTGAAAATACAGAGGCGAGTAACTGTGAGGCGAAAAATCTTAAGTTTGTATTGGTTGTTTCTTCCATGCATGAGCTCAGATTGAGAAGATTGAGGTGAGACTGGAGCAGGCATGCTACTTATTTTGGTTTGGATGATTTGATTTTGCATGTTTTAAAATCTTCGACATAAGTTGCAAGGAACACATCACAGATTGGAAATTTTGCTCTGATCATTCAACCATTAAACACGGAATCACAGACCAAACACAGATGAAAAAGACATGAATTTATGCAAAGAAAGTAACAGCAAATGTCACATCATCAAAATGATTCAAATGGCTCGAAGCATTACGGGACTTGACATCTAAGGTCATCAGTCCTCTAGACTTAGAACTAGGTAAACCTAACTAACCTAAGGACATCACACACATCCATGCCCGAGGCAGGATTCGAACCTGCGACCGTATCCGTAGCGCGGTTTCGGACTGAAGCTCCTAGAACCGCTCGGTCACAGCGGCCGGCCGTCACATCATCTACCAGGAACATTGGAACATAACAAATCTCTACTTAACGATAACGCTGGAAACCACAAACTGTAAAAGAAACACTGAACACGACACGAACTAAGTCAAAGTGGATACTACGACCTCTATCCCACTAAACACCGGCTCACCAGAAATGTTTGGACTCACAGTTGGAGTTCTCTCTCTCTTACACTTTTCTTTGTTCGCTCTTCCCTTGTCTCTTTCCACATTCATATAACAAGGAGAAACCGGGTGGATATTGTGCGTTGCACCGCCGCTGAGATTCTCAGTGTACACATGGTCAATGTTAGGACAAACATAAAATTGGAGATGCGGCCAAAGATCGTCAACTGACAATTGCAAAGTAGAATAAAGTATGTCACTATTCTCCCTGGACCCCTAACTTGTTTCCAGTAAAACTGATTTTTTATTTTATTATGTAACGCTATGTTTACCACTACACTTGCTTAATTTAATGTTTTGTGGTCACATCGATTTTTTATGGTGGTGTAAGCTGTATATAATGGTAAAATGTAAACTTAGCTAAACACATTTGCGATTTTGTTTTTAATCTTTTATTACTTTGCTATTTCTAGATATCTTTTACTCTGCGACTTTTTTAAGAGGTAAAAAAAGTTAATAAAATAATCTTTGTAAGCTGGTGGCACTTTTATCAGAGCTAGTCGAAATTTACATTTATGTAAAGCTCAACGTAGACCTTTTCTTTTAGTATTTGAGTCACCTACTTGGGAAGCAAGCGTAAGGACTGCATGCCAGGGATAAGAGGGGTAACCACACATTTTAAGGTACATTTGGTGTTATAAAGGATAACACTTCTGTAAATTGCTCTTTCACTATTGTTGTAATTATGTATTGGTATTTTTTGATCATAAGATGGCCTGAGGATGGTACTATCTACCGAAACCGTTATCCAGAGGCAAAATAAATAAGTTGTGACTGTAAAGAGAAAGATATACTTGTTCAAAGACGAAACACTCGACAACATCTGATTATTACTAATAAAAGAAAACGAAATGAACGGACATTTTTACCGCGATTAATACAACATTTAAATAGGACAGAAAATCGCCAATATTCGTCGGATGTCCCCTATCTCATGCACTGTCTCATACTGATAACCCTTTCTGTATGAAACTATTGCCTGAACACGCATTAATCTTGAATAGCAAGATTTTATCTTTGACAAAATAAAAGGCAAAATAGATAGTAGCACCTATAGAAATGAAAATTATTGAAAATCTGTTGGCAGTATTTGCAATCTATTTACAAAGAAGTTGCATATTAGGGCGACATTGTTTCTTCATGCATTCGCTCTCTCTCGGCTTCATTGAAACCAGTAAGTTGAGTCCTATAAGGGGACTACTGCTTAAAATTTGTGTTAGTTTATAGTGGATAACTTTGGAGGCTCCGTGAGTCTGTTCGCAGACGTTGCTGTGTCTACAGGACTATTGCAATACCGGAAGACTGTAGCGAAGCACGCTAAAAAGGGAACCACCCGACTGTCGGATTTTTGTATCTTTTTATGTTTATGGTACGTGATGTTTGTAACTCAAATATCACTCAGCCAAAGCAATTCGATGCAGCTCTCAAAATTTCTCGAGAAAAGTTTTATGCCCTTCTTTGGTATCCTTAAACAAGCTGGTTTTTCGGCGCGCCGTGTGGTTCTTTGATAGAACGCTCGCTTGTCACATGGGCTATAGGTTCGACCCCCGGTCGCTCGAAATTTTTACACGAAAGTGTAGGGTCTATAAACATTTCCGTGAAGCGTAAAATATATAAAGATGAAAAAAATTGGCAGCACTCGATATTGGTAATCAACGGATCGCTACATCTACATCTACATGATTACTCTGCTATTCACAATAAAGTGCCTGGCGGAGAGTTCAATGAACCCCCCTCAAGCTCTCCGCCGTTCCAATCTCGAACGGCGCGCGGAAAAAACGTGCACTTAAATTTTTCCGTGCGAGCTCTGATTTCTCTTATTTTATCGTGATGAACATTTCTCCCTATGTAGGTGGATGCCGACAGAATGTTTTCGGAATCGGAGGAGAAAACTTGTAATTGAAATTTCATGAGAAGATCCCGTCGCAACGAAAAACGACTTTGTTTTAATGATTGCCACTCCAATTCACGTATCATGTCTGTGGCACTATCTCCCCTGCTTCACGATAGTAAAAAACGAACTGCCCTTCTATGTTCGTTTTCGATGTCATCCGTCAGTCCCATCTGATGCGGATCCCACACCGCACAGCAATACTCCAGAATAGGGCGGACAAGCGTGATGTAAGCAGTCTCTTCAGTAGACCTGTTGCACCTTCTAAAGTGTTCTGCCAGTGAATCGCAGTCTTTGGTTGGCTCTACCCACAATATTATCTATGTGATCGTTCCAATTTAGGGTACTTGTAATTGTAATCCCTAAGTATTTAGTTGAATTTACAGCCTTCAGATTTGTGTTACTTATCGCGTAATCGAAATTTAGCGGATTTCTCATAGTACTCATGTGAATAACTTCACACTTTCTTTATTCAGGGCCAATTGCCACGTTTCGTACCATACAGATATCTTATCTAAATCATTTTGCAAATCGTTTTGGCCATCTGATGACTTTACAACACGGTAAATGACAGCATCATCTGCAAACAATCTAAGACGGCTACTCAGATTCTCTCCTACGTCGTTAACATACATCGAGAACAATAGAGGGCGCATAACACTTCCTTGGGGAACGCAATGTATTATTTCTGTTTTACTGGATGACTTACCGTCTATTACTGCGATCTGTGACCTTTATGACAGGAAATCACGAATCCAGTTACACAACTGAGGCGATATTCCAGAGGCACGCAGTTTGGTTAGAAGACACTTGGGAGGAACGATGCCGAAAGCCTTATGGAAATCTAAAGACATGGAATCAATTTGACATCCCCTGTCGATAACACTCATTACTTCATGAGTATAAACAGCTAGTTGTGTTTCGCAAGAACGATATTTTCTGAATCCGTGCTGATTACGTGCCAATAAATCGTTTTCTTCGAGGTACTTCATAATGTTCGAATACAGTATCTGTCCAAAACCGTACTGCATATCGACGTTAGTGATATGGGTCTGTAGGATTAATCCTACTTCCCTTATTGGGTATTGGTGTGACTGAGCAATTTTCCAGTCTTCAGGTACGGATCTTTCTGTGAGCGAGCGGTTGTATATAATTCCTAAATGTGGAGCTATTTTATCAGCATACTCTGAGAGGAACGTGACTGGTATACAATTTGGACCGGAAGCCTTGCTTTTATTAAGTGATTTAAGCTGCTTTGCGACACCGAGGATATCTATTTCTATGTTTCTCATCTTGGCAGTTGTTCTTGATTGCAATTCCGGAATATTTACTTCGTCTTCTTTGGTGAAGGAGTTTCGGAAAATCGTGTTTTAGTGGCACTGTCATCAACGACTTCACCGTTGTTTATTTCTAATACCTACATCATAAAAAAATAAAAATCGTCAATTATATGTCAGTTGATACATATCTATTTGCCATTACTATGAAAAATACTCGTCTTCTTATTTCTAATTACGTATGAACAAAAAAGTCGAATTTTCGTTGCCGATATAAACTTTTGGTTACCTGACATCGTCGGCAGAAAACCGATCTCTTATTATGAAAAATATTGTCTTCTGGTTGGAGAAGATTTTTAAGCTCAGATCGCATGCAATACATATGTGGGTGGCTGGTTTCGCCAAACTTCAATTGCCATCTTCAGATCCTTAACATACATCAGTTTAGTGCCACTCCATGTGGTGCACTGTCGTCTAGTCCTGAATACGTAGGACCTTAACTCGCTGGAGCAGACGCCTCTGCAGCTGCTCCAACGACTGAAGTTCCTGTTGCACATGGATTAAGAAGAAACGCGAACTGACTGTAATCGACCCTGCAAGTGGAGTAGAAAAGAGTTCGGCACCTGCAATAATTTAATTTGATATAAATTAATTTGGTTTAGGATAGTTTCATTAACGTAGTGAGAAATGAAAGGGTTGCTTTACCGATCCACAGAATGAAAGTTCTATTCAAAATAACAATTTGATTTATTATGACTAAACTAGAAATAATAAATAAAACACATGAAACACTTACAATACGTCAAACTGGATACTCAAATAAATGCTGTGAACGTGAAGTTGTCCATAAACTAGCTTGTGACGTTTATGACCAAGTGGTATGTGGAGCCAATTCCTTGCAACTCAAATCTTAACAGAAACACCCAGCCAACCCAACATTAATTGCTGCTACTGTAGTGAGCATTCAGACAATGAACATCAAAGACAGAACCACGTAAGAAAAGACAGTAACAGGCACGCTCTGCTGAGCTCTGATTGTCACAGAGCAAAATTCCCTAATCTGCCGGTGCTGCGGACATACATTACCAAGCTGCCTTCTTAACTGCAAGGACACGATCTGGCGTACCGGAGGCGATGGCTGGTTGCTTCGACGTCCCGTCGTGGTGATGATAATGTCGCGAATATAGCCCGAAACAAATTATCCTGGTCTGGTTGTTCCAGACTAAAGACTTCCTATCAATACAAATGCGCCTCTGAGGGAGACGAATAAGGCTCGCCTCACAGTCACTGACGGTACAGTGGTTGATTTTAACAAGCGAAGTCACACAGTAACTCCGATACAGTCAGCTTTAGCCAGAACTGCTCAAGACGGACAACATAGGCCGCTTGTACGTAGAACGCTCAATTGCCAACTGTACTCAGGAAGTTACGTTGAAGTCGAAACTTCAGCAATTTCGTCAAACAGTTACAATTACATGAAAGTATAGTGACTGTCAGCTTGTAGGACCGAACGCTCCCGCGGCCTTCGCGTCAGGTGGCGCGCTGACCCTCCCCTTCTAGCAGGTAGCCGATGACCTCTTGTTTTTTTTTCTCCGGCTGGCCTCTGCATTGCCACGATACCCGTCATCTGCACAATTCTGACAAAAATCTTATGCCTAACTTTTTCCCATGACCTTCTATGTTATAATAAATCTACATAACGATACATTGATGGTCTGTCATTTCAGACACTCTTATTTTAATTTTATAGTTATTAATCTATGGCTATCTTTATAACAAAATCTTGGTGTATCTAATGTAGACATGGAACTAATTTATCTTGATATTTGTGTAGAGACCGATCTCACTACTGTACATGGTGTGTGATGAACAACTAAATGTGCGACCCCGCACTAATATTACTATTACTTTTATAGAGCGACAGTAGACATGCCCATGAGTTAACTACCATTTGCCGACGATCTACATTCTATGTCTTTTGAATAAATTATGTTATTATACAGGTGGAAGTTTTACTGAGTTATAAAGAACATGCAACTATTCTACGTTCGCTCGCCCGTCGTCCCTCCATCTCGGGGTCTGTGGTTTGGTGACCTGAAAAATAGCATCCCAACAGGCGCGCGCCAAACATTCCTACTTGTAGTAGAAAACCCCCACAATATTAAGGATCTAGTTATTGCTAAACCCTAAAGTTTAATTTATCCTAGTATATGGCACTCCTTTTTTTTACCTTACACAATACTCTTACATAATTCCTGTTACGCTGAGATGTCTCGTTGCTCGCCGCTATTGACGACAGTGATGTGCGCGCCGTACGACACGTCCTCCGAGTTCTCACTACGCCTCACTGAAACTCCAGAGACTGGGTTAGCCATGGCTATACAAGACAATAAATTTATAGTTGCAACTTCTTTTTCTATGTGATGCTGTTTTAGTGATCAAAGTGCACCTTTCCAGAGGCAATGTAATATGACCAAGCCAGGACTGGTTCCTGTTGAGGATTCAGTCGCCCACCACACACCAGCTACACAGTATGTCACGAATCTCCAAGTGTAATTCCTTGGTTATTCTTCTGTGACAGTCACGAGCTGCACGCTAAATCGCCAACCAGCATATTGGCATGGTAGACTTTATGCCCGCATCTATACCGTCTAGGCCACCATTGGAGTCAAACGCTCACAGGTTCACCCCGACTTGCAAGACAACGATGCTGGCGCATCACTGTATAAACTATACTGCCCATATTCATCCTCGAAATCACGCAATATACCACAATCTTGCAGTGCACTGACGCGTGCCTGCAAGCGTTGGTATGAACGTCTCACGAACTGGTTGTGGCCGCTATGGAGCGTATCACGACTTCCCAGAACGCTTCTAGGAGCACGTTCTTGTATGTGCCCGTTTGTGCTACATCTCCTCACTCATCATTATCCCTCAACATGGACACCAGACATAAAAGGACAAAAACATTGCTCATGCAATGGTAGTGCCTCCTACTCCATCGACGTTAGAAGTCGCGAAAAAAAAAAAAAAAAAAAAAGCTAGCAGCAGTAAATTCTTTTACAAGGCAACGCAGCGTGTTAATACTTTAACAATCTTAATCTATTAACGCAGGCATCATTGTTACGTGTAGCAAGGTTCATGTATTTGCCCATTCTACTATGTACACCACTTACACTACTACTATAGCAAGTTTCATGCATTTGCTCATTCTACTATGTACACCACTTACACTACTACTATTCAACGAACTCCTTTATGTGAGAGATGTGGTGGAGTCCTATGCTCTCCTTATACGGTACGGGCCGTTGTAAACAGAATAGAATTTTTGGCATTTCATTTTTTGTTTGTTCGAAAGACTTCACGAGCACCCTTTGTCCAATTTGGAAGTGCCGTACACGAGCTCCCCTGTCGGCACGTCTCTTCCTGACCTCTGCTGCAGCCCGTATCCTCTTGACAGCCAAATCCGCTACGGCTCAGTGCTGCGTTCGCGCCCTTGGTGTGAAGTTAACGACCTCGGTTATCAAGTCCTTAGGAATCCGGTTTTTCAGTACTGTAATGGGTGCCAATTTTGTTATCCCATGGGGTGCCTCATTGATCACCTCCTGGAAGTCTTTAAGGAAAAGTCCCATGTCGTGTGCTGTTTGTTACAATACAACCGGCACAAGTTTCCGAGTTCCCTAATAACCCGTTCTGCAGCATTCGAGCTCGGATGGTGTGATGATATAAAAATGGGATCAATTTTATATCGACGTAACGTCTCCTTCCATGTTTTTGACTTAAACTGTGGCCTGTTAGCAGAGATAATTTTACTCACATGACCAACCTGTGGTAGGAAATCCCGGATTAGGGCTCGTGATACAGTTCGCACTGTCGCCCTCTTCAGTGCCGTAAAGGTAACGTATTTGGACGTTAGTTCAACAAAGACTAATACGTCAGTATATCCTCTTCTTGTTCTTGGCAAAGGCCCCATCAAATCTGTTGCCGCTAATTGTCTTAATTTGGTCGGTACGATTGGGTATAATGGTGCCTGCATGCTCACAGTGGTGTGCTTAGCCTTTTGGCAGTCTTTACACACCGATAGTACCCTCCGAATCCGACGCTCCATGTTTCGAAAGTAACACATGGTCCTTAGCTTCAGATTGAACTTGCGTGGTCAGAAGTGTCCATAGCTGAGGTGAGTATGCCATATAACCTTGTTTATTAGGTGTTCAGGGATTCATACCCCCATTCAGTGTCATTGGCATAATTTCGGTGGAAGATTACGCCTTTCCGCAAGAGGTAGAACTGCCTGACGGTGGTGTGTCTCTATCCATTTCTGTTTCAATAACACTAGGGCAGGGTCCTTGTCTTGCTCCTTCCTGATGTCCTGCATACTACAGGTAATAAAATTTTTAAAGGCTACTTTTTGCATATAGAAAAGGCAGTAGTGATTTTCCTCCAGATCTTCTTCCATGTTATGGTCATATCCGATCGGTGACCGTGATAAGGCGTCTGCAATAATGTTCTGACTGCCGGGGATATATTCTATCGAAAAAATGTACTGCCGCAGATATGATGCCCACCTAATGAGCCGCCTGTGATTAAGCTTTGCAGTCATCAGGAACTCGAGTGCCTTGTGGTCTGTGTAGACCCTCGTCTTGCGACCAAACAGAAGGTACCTGAATTTTTCAAACGCCCTTACAATAGCTAGCGCCTGTAACTCGGTTACTGAGTAATTCCTCTCACTCTTAGCTAGTACTCTGCTACCAAACGCAATTGTCTTCCACACCCTGTTTCCTTCATGTGCATTGTCTTGGAACACGATGACACCCAGACCTGAGTATGAACTGTCCGTTACTATGCAAAGCTCTTCTGCTAAATTGGGGTGTGAGAGGATGGGTGCTTGCAATAATGCGAATTTTAATGCTTTCCATTCGGATTCGACCGCCTCATCCCATTCCCAAGGAATCTTCTTTCTTGTAAGTTGATGCAACCTAGGACTGCTCTGAGTTTTGACATATATGAAGCTGTTGTAAAAATTTATGATCCCTAAGAACCCCCTTAACTGCTTCTTTGTCGTAGGAATGAGAAACTTTTAAATCGCTTCGATCTTTTCAGGATTTGGCGCAATGTCCTCACCCGTGATGATATGTCCTAGAAATTTGACAGAGGACGTCCCAAAATTCGATTTTTCGATATTGATAGTCACTCCGTATTCCTTGAATGTCGCTAGTTCACCGAGGACCGCATTGTGCTCTCCCCAAGATTTTTCCGCGATCAGCAAATCGTCCACATAGCTGGCGACATGACGTTTCAAATTATCGCGTAGTATGCCGTCCAGCCCCCGAATGAATGTGGCAGACGAAATGTTCAAACCAAATGGTAGACGACGAAACCGGTAAAATCTTCGAAATGCTAAAAAGGCTGTATACTGTCTGCAATTTGGGTGGAGCTCAATTTACCAGAAACTCGATTTTAGATCAGCTGATGAGAAGATTGATATTCCATGCAAGTTTTATAAGAGTTCCTCTAATCGTTCCGGTCTGTCTGTTTCGGGTTCTATTATGGTATTAATTTGCGGCGAGTCCAAGACTAAACGAATACTACCATCTGCCTTCTCGACTACTCTTAACGGGTTATTATAGGCTGAAGCCGTAGGTTCTATTATTCCTTCACTCAGCATTCGCGTAATTTCACCTGCTACTTTCTGTCGATATGCCAAGGGGATTTGGTAGGGTGGCACATGAAACTGATTGTGCGGACGTACACGGAATTCATATTGGAAGTTCTTTATTGGTCCTGTCTTTGGAATGAAAAGCTCCGCATGTTCTACTAGTAATTTATGAAGTTCTTTGCTCTGGCTAGACCTTATATTCTTTATTGCTTCCGCTTTTTCTCCTATTTTCTCCTTTATTTCTCCCATTATTACGACATAATTCTCATCCGTGTCCTCTCCCCTACCCGCAACGTCGACCTGTTCTTCCTTTCTGTCTTTCTGACACGCATAGTTTATCCGTAGACAGTTAGACGGTAGTTGAGCTGGGATCAGCTGGTCGTCGAACTTAATGTCAACGGGATTCCCTTTCCTCAAAACCACTCAACTCTTCCTAGATCAACTATCGCTTCATGCTCATTTAGGAAGTCCGTTCCTATTATCTTGTCGATCGCCAGATTTGGCACGATCCAGAAGTTAGACTCTATTTTGTGTCCTTGGCAGGAGAATTCCAGTTGTAACCTCCCCCTCACTTATCGACCTTAATGACAGTGAAAAATTAAACAGCGTGTACCTAATGGAAATTTGGGAAAAAGCAATCGTCACCGAAGTTAATCTGTCGGTAAAGAGGGAGGAAAGGGTTACATCTAAATGAAAGGAAAAATGCAAATGAAACTGGTGGAAATTAATTTTGAAAAGGGGTAAAGTTAATGAAGAAAGTAAATGTGCGGCCGTTACGTTAACAATTAACTAGCGGTAATTAGATATTTGAGATTTGGGGGAAATTACGGTCGCCAGTCCTAAGGACAATTACTATAGTAACTGAAAAAGAAAGGTTATTACACTTATAATTAGCACTAGAAGCGTGGCAACTGGAGGTTGACACGTGTAGTGTGAAAACTGAAAGTTTGTCAGAAGTAATAAATTTCGCTACACTCTGACTTAATTTAGCAAAAGAATTAACAAAACCGGAAAATCGAAAGTTAATTTAGTGACTGAAGTTAATAGTGAGCTTTCTTTCTGAAGCACATCGAAATTCAGCAAAATACAGTTAGTCTTGGGCTACCTCAACAATCATTTCAAAAGCTACTTGAATCTACGCAATTTAGAAATAAGAGATTTAGCTTTGAACTTGAATTAAATGATTCTGAACAATTAACAATAGTAAGATTTAGTACGTACCAAGCTGAGCTACAGTCACAGGTAAGCTAAAATACGGTAACAAAACTCGCACTCTTAATTTGTGCTTGTGTAATCTAAGTATTGTTGCCAGCTATGAATACTTAAAGTGAACTTTGAAATTAAAGCAGTGAAATGGAATTATGCTGGCGTTTGAATTTCAACGACACTCGGGTTCATTTCGGAAAAGGAAGGGACCCTGCTTGGCAATGCAATTGGGACGATGAGCAACAAAGATTCATGCTACTTTGCTGTAATTTTGTGATTTGAACAGTTTGAAAAGCTGAGGTCTGCCATACAGTTCTAAAACTTTACGTGCTTCCAGTCTTCCTTGTTGGTTGAATGAAGGTTTGAAGCCGTCGATCGAGGATGTAGCGACAGTCACTCATTGTCAGCCGTCGCTGTTGCAGAAGCTGGGTGTTGGCGCGCCTTCTTCTCAACACGGTCACCAGACGAAACGGGCTCTTGATGTGCGCCAGCTAATGCTTCCCGTTCTCGACACCATGTCAGAAACTATTATCGCAAGTCGAGCGCAATTACATGCTGCCAAACCCCGAAAGCGCGGCAACTCGCGGGAGCTACACACAACACACCTGCTCCACTCGCTACTCCAGCCAGACCCTCTCTGCCCGCGCTCCACGCGGCAGAGTTAACACTACCAAAGATCCTACACACTTTGATTCTTCACACGACCCATCGATGTAATCGTTCGATAGCGGTTTTCCCTAGGCAAGACCCAGCGTAAAAATACATATAATATTTACGAAACAAACCAATTATACATCGACATAAGTGCATAAATATATATATATATACAAACAGTAAAACAATTACAATATATAAACAGACAGAAATGTCATATCTTGAGGTAACAAAACAAGGAAAAAAAATAATAGTACAATAGATGGAAATAGGAGGAGATGCATTTCCGGCGTTACACGTGCCCCACATTGTCTGAGGATGTTCGTGTAACGTAAACAGACTCAGAAAATGTCCCAAAAAAGAAACAGCGGAAATGCATTTGCTCAAAACATCAACAAAATTTAGCATTCGTCTAATTAACCATAAATCAATTTTTAGACCATAATAATTGAGTGGAGACACTCCTAATCTTATTCCACTCTGTCATCTTGCACAAAATAAAACAGGTTGACAACATATTAAAGTTCATAGAAAATATAGAAAATGGTTTAGCTATTCCAAAATCATTAAAATTCGTAACACTATCAAGAAATGGAATGCTATTTACAAAATTAACCAGAGTACATGGTCATAAAAAACAGGTAGATCAAAATACGCAAATTAATTATTAATTACATAGAATACACATTTTATATAACCTTTTCATAATTATTATCTCGTCATGAGATCCCACTTAACGCTAAACAAGAAAATAATATTCAGTAGATCGAAAAAAACATAAATATTGACAGCAGAATTCTTTCACATCATCTGTCCGGGAAGAAAAACAATTCCGCCTTCCGTACTCGCAAGTACAAAGAATGCCGACAGCGGCACCGCCTCGCCAGTATTGTTGCGCCCGCCTGCGCGGCACGCTTGATCTCACTCGCCTGTGTAACGGCATTTCCAGAACGTCCGTTTCACTGAATTCTTTCGGAAAAACTCACTCCCGAGTAATCTCAAGGAGTCCATTAACACTATCACAGTGAATAACTCAACACTGTCCATCATCACACATGTACAAGCCTGAAACTTAAAACATCGTCTAAGTACATCGGCAATGACTAGTAAAACACATATTCATGAAATCTTAAAGCTTGTTACAAAATCATATTTCCATTCCTTAATCTACTGTGACTCAGCTGAAAACTTAAACTAGCAGCTTGGATTTTTAAATTGATTAGATCATGATTAAATTGATTAAAATTAAATTGATTAATCAAAATTAATTACATATTAATTACAACTTCTTTAATGACCTTGGTCAGTCAAAAGCATGGCAAATCGTTTAATCTTACACTCTATTTTACATACTGTACAAATTACCCATTCTGTGGTATTAATCAATCCTAGGTTGGTACAATTTCAAGTCTACAATATTCCGTATACCTAATCGTTTTCCAGAGCTTGGATACTATAAGCAATAAGCATTTGTATGAGGTACACCAATGACTTTAAACGGTCCATTATAAACAAACTTAAATTTAGAGATTTCATTGTCTATCTCGCTCGATTTCTCATGAGCTTTTACAAGTACTAAGTCTCCGATTGCAAACTTAGCAAAACGCGCTTTAGCGTCATGACGACGTATGCGAGCATCGGCTTTTAGCTTCATTACTTCTCGCAAACGATCTTTTTTCACACCAATACTAATGTCAATCCGTGGAGGGAATTTGATTGTCTCTCCCACTAAACTTTTGCTTCTGTCATCCAACAGGATTTCCTCCGGAGAAAATCCCGTAGATTCATGTCTCAAGGTGTTCATAATTCTCTCAAATACTGCTACATATTTGCCCCATGCCCTATGGTTGTGATGGCAATAGGTACGGCACAGTCGGCCTAGCTCGCGCATATACCTCTCAGCGGGATTCCCAGCCGGACAATAAGCTGAAATATGGATCACCTCGACCCCATTACTTTCCATGCCTTCATTCCACAACTTAGAAGTAAATTGTGCCCCATTGTCTGATAGAATCGCCTTGAGCTTGCCAATATGAACAAAATAATCGTTCACAAGCTTGCTATAGACCGCTTTGGCTGTAGCTTTCCTAATCGGGTATAGTTTGATGAACTTGGAAAAAGCTTCTAGCACAACTAAAATGTAGGCAAAGTTTCCTGATGACTTGGGCAAAGGTCCGTACAAGTCCACGCACAGTAACTCAAAGGTGTCGTTAGGCCTTATACTTTGCATAGGACCACGACTCGTACAGTTGGTACCCTTCACCTTCTGACATAAATCGCAAGTTTTCACTCTGTCAGTAATTCGTTTTAACATGTTGTTAAAATGCACTACTTCACTCAGCTTTTCCGTACATTTCTTTGGTCCACAGTGACCATACGCCAAATGGTAGTAGTCTATTATTTCCGTGACGTATTTGGTGGGCCAGCATACCCGCCAAATATTACTATCTTCACCCTTACGTATGTACAAGATATGATCGTATATCTTGTAATACTTCCTTAATTTCTCTCCTTCTGGACTCTTTTCATCATATCGGGTTTTCACCATATTTAAACAACCATCCTCGTTCTGATGACGACGTAGATTCTTACAGATGTTCATTATTAATTTACGTCCCTCAACTTATTTAAAATACACTCCTGGAAATTGAAATAAGAACACCGTGAATTCATTGTCCCAGGAAGGGGAAACTTTATTGACACATTCCTGGGGTCAGATACATCACATGATCACACTGACAGAACCACAGGCACATAGTCACAGGCAACAGAGCATGCACAATGTCGGCTCTAGTACAGTGTATATCCACCTTTCGCAGCAATGCAGGCTGCTATTCTCCCATGGAGACGATCGTAGAGATGCTGGATGTAGTCCTGTGGAACGGCTTGCCATGCCATTTCCACCTGGCGCCTCAGTTGGGCCAGCGTTCGTGCTGGACGTGTAGACCGCGTGAGACGACGCTTCATCCAGTCCCAAACATGCTCAATGGGGGACAGATCCGGAGATCTTGCTGGTCAGGGTAGTTGACTTACACCTTCTAGAGCACGTTGGGTGGCACGGGATACATGCGGACGTGCATTGTCCTGTTGGAACAGCAAGTTCCCTTGCCGGTCTAGGAATGGTAGAACGATGGGTTCGATGACGGTTTGGATGTACCGTGCACTATTCAGTGTCCCCTCGACGATCACCAGTGGTGTACGGCCAGTGTAGGAGATCGCTCCCCACACCATGATGCCGGGTGTTGGGCCTGTGTGCCTCGGTCGTATGCAGTCCTGATTGTGGCGCTCACCTGCACGGCGCCAAACACGCATACGACCATCATTGGCACCAAGGCAGAAGCGACTCTCATCGCTGAAGACGACACGTCTCCATTCGTCCCTCCATTCACGCCTGTCGCGACACCACTGGAGGCGGGCTGCACGATGTTGGGGCGTGAGCGGAAGACGGTCTAACGGTGTGTGGGACCGTAGCCCAGCTTCATGGAGACGGTTGCGAATGGTCCTCGCCGATACCCCAGGAGCAACAGTGTCCCTAATTTGCTGGGAAGTGGCGGTGCGGTCCCCTACGGCACTGCGTAGGATCCTACGGTCTTGGCGTGCATCCGTGCGTCGCTGCGGTCCGGTCCCAGGTCGACGGGCACGTGCACCTTCCGCCGACCACTGGCGACAACATCGATGTACTGTGGAGACCTCACGCCCCACGTGTTGAGCAATTCGGCGGTACGTCCACCCGGCCTCCCACATGCCCACTATACGCCCTCGCTCAAAGTCCGTCAACTGCGCATACGGTTCACGTCCACGCTGTCGCGGCATGCTACCAGTGTTAAAGACTGCGATGGAGCTGCGTATGCCACGGCAAACTGGCTGACACTGACGGCGGCGGTGCACAAATGCTGCGCAGCTAGCGCCATTCGACGGCCAACACCGCGGTTCCTGGTGTGTCCGCTGTGCCGTGCGTGTGATCATTGCTTGTACAGCCCTCTCGCAGTGTCCGGAGTAAGTATGGTGGGTCTGACACACCGGTGTCAATGTGTTCTTTTTTCCATTTCCAGGAGTGTAGTATGATTTGACCACTCTGTCTGCCTCATCTTTCAATAGATCTTGATTAGACTCGGGCAACCGCGACAGCGCATCCGCTACGCAATTGTCGGTCCCTCTTACGTAACAGATGTCATAGTTAAATTGCTGTAAATACAGCGACCACCTAGTCAGTCTCTCGTGAAGTAGTTTACAATTCTTCAGATAAGTGAGCGCCTTATGGTCCGTATGAATAATCACCTTACGGTCCCATAGGTAACCCTTGAACTTCTTGAATCCCCACACGATAGCGAGACACTCTTTCTCAGAAATCGTGTAGTTTCGCTCACTTTTAGATAAAGTTCGACTCGCGAACGCTATCGTCCGGTGTTCCTTATCCTCTCCTTTATCAACCTCTTGGAACAGTTCTACCCCCACCCCGTAATTCGACGAATCCGTTCCCAGATGGAAGGGTAGCGATAAATCAGGATGAAATAGTATGTTAGATCTTTTAATCTCTCGAAAGCGGCCTGACACCCGTCAGTCCACACAAACGGAACGTTTTTGCGTAAGAGGTTATTCAAATTTTCATCATTAAACACTTGTCCTTTTACAAATTTACGGTAAAATCCTGTTAACCCTAGAAAACTTTTTAACTGTTTCCTAGACTTGGGTGGAGGACAATTCCTTATTGCCTCTAGTTTCTCTGGGTCCTTCGTAATACCAGCAGTGGTAATTACATTCCCTAAAAATTTCAGTTCCTGCTTCACAAATTCGCATTTCTTTAGCTTTACAGTCATTCCGCCACGGCGCAATGCTCTAAAAACTTCATCTAACAGGTCACAATGGTCATGCCAAGTGGCATTGGCCAACAATAGGTCGTCAACATACACAGTTAATCTTGAACTCAAAGCCGGTCCTAGCACTTTATCTAGGGCCCTGATGAATACGGACACAGATATATTAAGTCCAAACGGCAGTACTCTATACTGATAACACCTGCCCGCAAACAAGAAGGCGGTGTATGGCCTAGATTCTTCTTCGAGTTCTATTTGCCAGTAACTAGCCGTCAGATCGAGGCTAGTCATGAACTTAACGTCATGAAAACGTTGCAAAATCTCCTCCATACTCTCTGGTCTGTCTGTTTCACGTTGAACGACCCTATTCAACGTGCGTGCGTCAATCACAATACGCACACTACCATCCCGTTTTGCTACAATGACCAAACCGTTATTGTATGGACTTCTTTCAATCACTCCCCATTCGATCATCTTATCTATCTCCCGTTGCACTGCTTCCTTTTTGGACAGCGGTATAACATACGGTCTCACGAAGAATTGTTCGTGCGGAATTACATGCAACTTGCATTTATATCCTTCCACAAGTCCCGGTTTGTCTGAAAACACACTCTTATTCCTCATTATTACTTCATACAGGCCTCGTCTTTGTTCGTGTGTTACATTTGACACACCGTCTACAATACTTTCCAATTCACTTTCTACACTATTGTCAATGCCGAGATTTCTCACATTACAGTAGTTCAAATTCATACCTACATCAATACCATCCGGCCAGTTAACAATGTGTATAGGCTGGTATTGCCTATGCACACCGTCTCCTGCCTCGTCAAAACTAACTACTATTGTTTTATCTTGTGACGTACATGTCAAAGTTTTGCTTTCGCAATTAATCACTGCACGGTACTTTAACAGCCAATCTAACCCGATAATTACTTCCGTAGTCACGTCTGGCACAACGACAAACTCTTGTTCAAATCGTGCCCCACATATCTCGAAGTGGACAAAAATCTGTTTTGTGACCGGTTTACTGGCCTTCCCAGTAGCACCGATAATTTTCACTCCTGTTACTGGCATAACTACGATACCAGGTCTGTCTTTCAGTAACTCAAATATTTTCCCAGATACAGCACTCAATTCTGCACCGGTGTCAATCAACACGTTTAGTTGTAGGTCGTGCATATTAACAGACACTACTATCTGTCTACACTTGTCCTCGACTGTTTCATTATTTTCCCACAGTAAATCCTCGTCTATATCCAGGTCATTCCAGAAAAAACCATCCGGCTTTGATCCCAAATCCGGCTTATCTGGCGGCTTTTTCAGCCTCTGTTCACATACAGTTTTAATTTCAACACGTTTGTCCTGAGACTTAGTCTGTAGCTTCGCCTCCAATACCGAAACCTTTTCTTGTAACTTATCAACTAGTGAGTGTTGCTTTGATATCAATTCACTAATTGTCACCTTCGTTGATTCCTCTTTAGTCAGATTGATCTCATCTGCCAATCTACCTGGAGAAATGTGCCCAGTAGTATCTGCAATTACTTCCTCTAGATATGCGCAACCCACACTGTTATCGTCTGACCGTATAATGTCAGCTCTAACCTCATACACGCTGTAATCTATGTGCTTTTCTACCAATCGTGTCCGGCTATCACTAAAATTTTCGTAATCTTTCTCCTTAATACTCTCGCAATGTTTAAACTGGAGGTTTGCGTCGGATGGGTCGGCTACTTCTACCACTACGACTTTCGGTAAGGTCTGCCGGTTAGAGCCAGAACTTTCCGTTACTACTTCAACATCTAACATCTGCGGGACGAAACACGACGAATCTTGCTCGTGCTCCCCATTAACATCAACTGTTTCTGGTAAAGTCTGCCGGTTAGGGCCAGAACTTTCTATCATTTCACAAACACTATCTTCCTGCGGGACGAGACGCGGAAAATCCTGCACGCGCTCCCCATAAACACTTCTCCCATACAGGCCCCTATAATCTCTTAGTTCGTCGTATAAGCGACCGAACTGCCTTAACCAGACCTCATCCCTCTCTGCATCCCCTCGCTCGATGACGGACGTTTTATCCGACATCTGATCTTCTCTCAACACTTGCGAATCATTCTTAAACTCAATCTCCAGTCCCGCTGTGGGTATTACAGCTGCCACTTTATAATCGATTTCCGGAACACTACTTAAATTGTTCTCACTGACAGTGAATGTACTTCCTACTGCCGTGTATACAGCTGATCTACTACTTGTGGGCATACTCCTTTCTCCTAACACTGGCACACTCTCCCGCCGTTGATTATTCCACACGGAATTTTCATAACGACGACACCTGAGTTTTCTTCTGTTATTGGGCCGCCAAAATTTCCCCACGCCCGGTCGGCCCCTCACCGGCGCGGCTAATGGTTTCCCTGTCTCGTCCCAGCAGATACGCTCCTTGGATGCTGCTGAGGCGGCTGATCACACCCTCTGGCGTTATTACTATTCTGTGAAGCCCGTATCACGTTAGTATGATACTGGTTTCCGTCATTCCTGTTATTATTTGCATTGTACCGATTGTTATTACGGTCCGAACCATTATTGTTATTGCTGCCATGGTTGCGGTATGCATTATTCCCATGGTTATCGTTGTTGTGGTTGCTGTGGTACCCGTTGTTGTTACCACGGCGTCTACCACTGTCGCGATTATTGCGCCAATTGTCCTCGTCCTCCACTCTTTCCACGAAATCATTTATTGTCCTGTAATTGCTTCCTACGTAACGTTTTGTATCGTCTGGAAGCTTTTTGTAGAGTTCCCAGACTATTTCGGATTCCGTGCGGCGATCACGCAAGTATTCCAACTTGCGGATCCAGCCTTCACAAAACTCCTTCATCGAACCGCGCGAATTCGCATCGAAAGGCCTCGATACGACAAATTCGCGCCAGACACTTTGCTGTTTTTGCTCTGACCAGTATTCAGCCAGAAACAAATTTTTAAATTCGTCAAAAGTCAGGTTCGTAATGTTGAGATTTAAGCCCCAACGTTTGGCATCACCAGCCAACACATCAATAATCGCATTAATTTTTCTCTCATCAGTCCATGATCTGGGTAAAACTCTTTCACAATTCTTAATGAAATCCGTCGCGTGTATACCGCCTTTTTTCAAGGGGTCGAACCGCTCCTCTTTCGTCAACAATTCCGAACTATGTGCATAGATTGGCACATAGCTCTGTTTTTCGTCAAGTTTCTTTTCTAATTCCGACACTCTCGTAATTACTTGGCAAGTGGTTGTCGCAAGCGTTTCCACTTCCCTCTTTTTCTCTTCGCAGGTATTAGCCTGCTTCGTCACTTTGGTATCTACTTCGGATACTAAAGCCTTTAAAGTTTCCACCTTCTTTTGATCCTCTTTTTTCACTAATTGAATTTGTTCCGTCACCTTATTCTCGATGATCGGAGCAACTGATTCTCCTACACTTTTCTCGATTCTGCTAATTTCGGAATTAAAACGAGTATTTATGCTCGCAATTTCCGCCTGAACGCCTATCATTTCCTGTTTAAGATTACCGATTTCGGTATTAATTACAACAATATCTTCTTTGATTTTATCAACTTTTGTGTTAACAACTCCAACATTGTTGATAACAACGTTAATAGCTTTGTTCTGATTGTCTAGCATCCGTTCAAATTTTTCAGACTGAGCTTCTTGCTTGGCAGCCCGAGCTTCTTGCTTGGCAGCCTGAGCTTCTTGTTTGGCAGCCTGAGCTTCTTGCTTGGCAGCCTGATCTTCTTGCTTGGCCGATTGACTCTTGATTTCGTTAATCAAAACATTCAATAAATCAGTTAAATTCCCGGAAACTACCGGTTTTACTTCCGTAGCGGCTTCCTCTATAATTGTCCCCCCGTATTCGTCATCAAGGGATTCTGATTTGATTTTCACTTCCGATTCCGAAACATTTTCTAAAGTTTGGAATTCCATTTCTGCTCTTTGTTGCGTTTCAGCGGTCGCGTCTTTCATGCTTGCCGCCTGCCCCTGAACAATGGGTACCGCGGTGCGCGTTTCCCACTGTTCGACCGATTGTTCAGTATCCAAGTCTACCAAATTTTGGCAATTGTTGCCTTCACTCATTTTAATAATTTTCTATATAAATGCCAAATCCCAAATATAATTAGGATTACTCCCACTACTTATTCTCGCTGACGTAACGGCCTGTACGTAACCAGTACTTTGTTACGAGATTTGCACCATACAAAATTCGTGTCCAGAACAACCTCAAAACTGAAGATGGTCCTGTCACCAGGTCGCCACGTGTAACTTCCCCCTCACTTATCGACCTTAATGACAGTGAAAAATTAAACCGCGTGTACCTAATGGAAATTTGGGAAAAAGCAATCGTCACCGAAGTTAATCTGTCGGTAAAGAGGGAGGAAAGGGTTACATCTAAATGAAAGGAAAAATGCAAATGAAACTGGTGGAAATTAATTTTGAAAAGGGGTAAAGTTAATGAAGAAAGTAAATGTGCGGCCGTTACGTTAACAATTAACTAGCGGTAATTAGATATTTGAGATTTGGGGGAAATTACGGTCGCCAGTCCTAAGGACAATTACTATAGTAACTGAAAAAGAAAGGTTATTACACTTATAATTAGCACTAGAAGCGTGGCAACTGGAGGTTGACACGTGTAGTGTGAAAACTGAAAGTTTGTCAGAAGTAATAAATTTCGCTACACTCTGACTTAATTTACAAAAGAATTAACAAAACCGGAAAATCGAAAGTTAATTTAGTGACTGAAGTTAATAGTGAGCTTTCTTTCTGAAGCACATCGAAATTCAGCAAAATACAGTTAGTCTTGGACTACCTCAACAATCATTTCAAAAGCTACTTGAATCTACGCAATTTAGAAATAAGAGATTTAGCTTTGAACTTGAATTAAATGATTCTGAACAGTTAACAATAGTAAGATTTAGTACGTATCAAGCTGAGCTGCAGTCACAGGTAAGCTAAAATACGGTAACAAAACTCGCACTCTTAATTTGTGCTTGTGTAATCTAAGTATTGTAGCCAGCTATGAATACTTAAAGTGAACTTTGAAATTAAAGCAGTGAAATGGAATTATGCTGGCGTTTGAATTTCAACGACACTCGGGTTCATTTCGGAAAAGGAAGGGACCCTGCTTGGCAATGCAATTGGGACAATGAGCAACAAAGTTTCATGCTACTTTGCTGTAATTTTGTGATTTGAACAGTTTGAAAAGCTGAGGTCTGCCATACAGTTCTAAAACTTTACGTGCTTCCAGTCTTCCTTGTTGGTTGAATGAAGGTTTGAAGCCGTCGATCGAGGATGTAGCGACAGTCACTCATTGTCAGCCGTCGCTGTTGCAGAAGCTGGGTGTTGGCGCGCCTTCTTCTCAACACGGTCACCAGACGAAACGGGCTCTTGATGTGCGCCAGCTAATGCTTCCCGTCCGCGACACCATGTCAGAAACTATTATCGCAAGTCGAGCGCAATTACATGCTGCCAAACCCCGAAAGCGCGGCAACTCGCGGGAGCTACACACAACACACCTGCTCCACTCGCTACTCCAGCCAGACCCTCTTTGCCCGCGCTCCACGCGGCAGAGTTAACACTACCAAAGATCCTACACACTTTGATTCTTCACACGACCCATCGATGTAATCGTTCGATAGCAGTTTTCCCTAGGCAAGACCCAGCGTAAAAATACATATAATATTTACGAAACAAACCAATTATACATCGACATAAGTGCATAAATATATATATACAAACAGTAAAACAATTACAATATATAAAGAGACAGAAATGTCATATCTTGAGGTAACAAAACAAGGAAAAAAAATAATAGTACAATAGATGGAAATAGGAGGATATGCATTTCCGGCGTTACACAGTCTTGTTTGTTGGGTGACCTCCGCACATTTGCCCGCTAATGCCCCTTTTATTTTGGTTTCTTTAACCGATAGGACATGCCAGTCCACCTCCTGAGAGCACCTCTTGTATGCTGCCTCAGATATTGCCGTTATGTAGCTTCCACTATCTATTATCGCATTCATACTTTTTTCAGCTATTGCTACTGTGATAAGAAGGTGTCGATCCTGTCGAGGAGTTGTTTTATGTCCTTCGAGCAGGATTTGTGATAAACCCTCGTAATTTATCATCCGTAGCTGGCCAGGTCCGAGATTACGTGCGAAATTCCGGCGGCCCGTGTTCTCACTAGTCTGTCGTCAATCCCTTGTTAAGCTCCCCCTCCCCTGACGTACATTAGGATTTGCGGGTCTAATTTCAATCTCCTGATGTCCTTGGTTTCGCTCTCTCCAATTACGGTCGCTTTGCCGTTCGTTATTCCTCCTGTCCCAGCTTCCTTGTCTAGCATGACCCAGTTCCCTGACGTTCTGGTTTTCGTGTCTCTGGTTTCCAAAACCTTGGTTAGCGTAATCTTGATTTCCGTAACCCTGGTTTCCTAAATGACCAGTGCGATTATGCCATCTGCTGTCGTCCTCCCTTGCCGGTCGTTGGTATTTGTTACTCTGCCACTTCTTCCTGTCCTTTGCGTCTTGTTTGTCAAAGACAACTTCGAGTTCGCACAACAGACTCTTGAATGCTTCTGTGCCAGATCCACACTTCCCGACAAGTGTCTGTTGGTACCTAACTGGCAATTTGGAACATCAAAATTGAATGATTTCTCCGTTGCTATATGATCTAAAAATTGATTCTTTTTGAGTAAATCATCAAAAAATTTGGTTGCGCTCCTATGCCCGGACACTTCCAGTTCAGGAAATATTATTATTACCTCTTTAATCCTGTCTTGCGTTTCCTTTGACCAGTAGGTCCGCAGGAATGCACCAATAAATTCCTGGTAAGTCCGACGCGTCGCTGCCACACCCCGCATCTTTCCCGCGGCTTGGCCTTCGATGTGTCCACACGAGTTCTAATTTTGCCTGGGTTGGCAATGATGACGGTAATAAATTTGTAAACTGCATCACCCAGCTCTTCGGATGCATCGACCCTCCATTATCTTTGAACTTCTGGAATTTTAGTATCGACAGGAAGTGATTGTGATCAAAATCCTGTCCCATCCTCGCACTGGTGTTGTTACTCGTTCCCGATACTTGCACGTCTGCTGAGTGTCCTGATCTATCTTGCTGATAACTGTGATGTGCTACCTCTGTGTCACAGTGGAAGTGGCACTCAGAATTCACTCTCCTAAGTGGGCTACAATTATCGGAGCAATTACTCGCTGTTTCTGCGTGTGCATTGTTAGTTCCGCACTCGGTCATTGGGCTAAAGCATGGCGGGCTTTTTCTCGGAGACACAATTCTGTGTACTCCATCATTGGTATCCGAACGCGCAGTGCTCGTGTGCCCATTTTGCTCTAGTTTTGCTATCCGACTCTCTACTTCTTCCATTCGTTTCGTAGTGTTCGCAACCGCGATATTACCTTCAGTTTTTAAGAACGCTAGGGATTTTGAGTAGGCTTGTGTTGTACCTCGCAAGCGCCCTGCGAGTTTAGAAGTTGCTTCCGCAACTTTCATTGCCCCTGTTGCTGCCGTTTCGGCCAGGCCTGCTACTTTTTGTACAGCAATTGACATTTGTTTTACTTCTCCACATTCTTTATTGTTAGTAATTCCCCACGAATTTCCCATATATGCCAAATTATTGCCTCAGTGTCCTTACGCTGTTCGTCAGCTTCTTCCTTCTCCTTCTTACGTTGTTTCTCATCTTCTTCCTTCTCATTCTTACGCTGTTTCACATCTTCTTCCTTCTCCTTCTTACGGCGTTCGTCAGCTTCTTCTTTCATTGATCGTAGGAAGCTTAGTATTGGGTTAATGTCATCTTTTTGATCCTCGTCACAAATGGGCAATGTACCTCTGGACACCTGGGCGCTAGAGCTCTGACGTGACCGAGCTGGCCTCTGTCTGCACGCGTTCGTTTGACTATAAACTTCTTCTATCGTCTCGACCTCTGTGCCTGTCTCTGTTTCATCCTCTACCTCACTATTATAATCACAGTCGCGTCCAAATCACCTTCCTCATCAATGACCCTGTCGTCCTGTCCGCTTAAAAATGTGCCCATCTCATCTCTGAACCTATCCCCGTCAGTGACCTGTCCCTTATCCATTATGCTATCCTCTTTTGTTTTAGCTTCGCTCGATAATAGTCGTGCCTTACTTCTCATGATCATTCATGAGAAACAAATTTATCTAAAATGCACAATAAAAATAATCTACTCCCAATATTTTTACACATAAGCGTAAAATTTCAACAATGTCGCTCCAATGCTGTTATT
Source organism: Schistocerca americana (assembly GCF_021461395.2). Lineage (NCBI taxonomy): Eukaryota > Metazoa > Arthropoda > Insecta > Orthoptera > Acrididae > Schistocerca > Schistocerca americana. The sequence continues at coordinate 244,986,923 of NC_060121.1, forward strand.
ACATGCAAGATTTGTGTGGCATAGAAACCACACACAAACCCGACAAAGTGTGTTGTGGTGCAGACACCACATAAAAGAAACAAAAAACAATGAACAAACAAAAATATATGCACTTAAAACAAAAACTGTAATCATGCACCACTACTTAAAAACAAAATGCGGAACTACCAGAAAAAAACTTGGGTATTAATCATTAAAAAAGTTAAGTAAAAAAATTTTGAATATTCGTCCTGAGAATACTACTTGCTTATCAGCGATTCACAGGAAGGATCTTCATATGGAAATGATGCTCTATGCCCCCCCCCCCCCCCTTTTTCTAACTCCGACTTTTGCTGTTGCACATGGATTAAGAAGAAATGTGAACTGACTGTAATCGACCATGCAAGTGGAGTAGAAAAGAGTTCGGCACCTGCAATAATTTAATTTGATATAAATTAATTTGATAAAGGAAAGTTTCATTAACATAGTGAGAAATGAAAGGGTTGCTTTACCAATTAACAGAATGAAAGTTCTATACAAAATAACAATTTGATTTATTATGACTAAACTCGAAATAATAAACAAAACACATGAAACACTTACAATACGTCAAATTGGATACTCAAATAAATGCTGTGAACGTGAAGTTGTCCATAAACTAGATTTTGACGTTTATGACCAAGTGGTCTGTGGAGCCAATTCCTTGCAACACAAATCTTAAGAGAAACACCCAGCCAACCCAACATTAATTGCTGTTACTTTAGTGAGAATTCAGACAATGAACATCCAAGACAGAACCACGTAAGAAAAGACAGTAACAGGCACGCTCTGCTGAGCTCTGATTGTCACAGAGCAAAATTCCCTAATCTGTCGGTGCTGCAGGCATACATTACCAAGCTGTCTTCTTAACTGCAAGGACACGATCTGGCGTACTGGAGGCGATGGCTGGTTGCTTCGACATCCCGTCGTGGTGATGATAATGTCACGAGTATAGCCCGACACAAATTATCCTGGTCTGGTTGTTCCAGACTAAAGACTTCCTATCAATACAAATGCGCCTCTGAGGGAGACGAAGAAGGCTCGCCACATAGTCACTGACGGTACAGTGGTTGATTTTAACAAGCGAAGTCACACAGTAACTCCGATACAATCAGCTTTAGCCAAAACATCTCAAGACGGACAACATAGGCCGCTTGTACACAGAACGCTCAATGGCAACTGTACTCGGAAAGTAATGTTGAAGTCGAAACTTCAGCAACTTCATCAAACAGTTACAATTAAATGAAAGTATATTAGTCAGCCAATGGAAGGCAGGCTGTCCAGAGCAGCAAGAGTTCCCTCTTGTAACCTACCTCGACTGAAGGGCGAGAGCCGACTCCTTCAAGAGCACCCGTACAAGCCGAACACAGAACATTCCTACCCCCACAACAGTGGCCGTGGTCAAATGTTCCAATCAGCAACTCGAAAACCCATGGAAAACTCCACTCTATTGCCGAAGCACTACCATTCCACCATGAGCAAGCCAATCATAGTTATGATTTTGCAGAAAACGCGGGAATTTGCCCGCCAAGACTGCCTCGGAACACAAGTAATTCCCACACCTCGCTGGTAGCCCACCAGAAAGTGTTTTCACTTTCTGCGAAGTAACGGAATCTCTAGCCCCAGCAGCTTCTTCAGGCCCCTGTGGGCGTATCGTCCCCGCTCTTATGACAATGTCGACGTCTGGAAAGTATCCACTCGACTCCCTCACACCTGTCGGCTTAACCCTTTCAAGATCAGCAGAACCAGCCTGTCACCGGACCACCCAGGTGACGAGAGACGCTGTGTGGGAAGTCCGCGTGTGAAGGAATAGCAACTTTTCACTGCATGCAATTAGAGAGGAAAATCGAATTACTCAGAGTAAGTTAGAAATATGAGAGGGGGATCATGCCACCTCTCAAGCTGATTTATGTTAAGGATTCGAACATTGATGGAACTAGTTTACCCTCTGTCTCTGTCCACCTCCTCCTACTCCCTCCTCTCTCTGACCATCACTTCCTCTACCCTCTCTCAGTGTACCCTTCCCTCTGTCACTGACCCCTTCCCTCATCTCTCTGACCCCTAACTCTCCCTTAGTATTATTGGAAATACATATTACGTAGTAGTATTTTCATCACAAATCAGTGAATCAGAAGCGCAACCTACCTGACTTCTGAGTTTACCCACTGCATTGAAGGTTACCGCCTGCGGTCATCACAAATCAGCGAAACAGAAGCGCAACCTACCTGATTTCTGAGTTGACCGACTGCATGGATGGTGACCGATTGTGGTGGAGCCTCTAATTTCGTAATTACTCGCACTGAGCAAGAATATACATGGGAGAAACTATTTGTCACACTGCGAGGAAAAAAACAAAATCGCAGATTTTCACATCAGGGCAGAGTGCAGCATTTCATTTCTCACAGTCGGTTGGTTCAGCAGGAAACCTGTACATTACTGTTTAATATTAGAGTGCTAGTGAAAATGAGAAGTAAGTGTGTCAAGTACTTTTCTAAACTAGACTGCTAATAAGGATGGTTTGGATTTGTAAAAAAAATTATTTTTAATCTTTATATATTTTACAATTTCAACCCGCCAGGTTAGCCGAGAGCACTAATGCGCTGCTTCCTGGACTCGGGTAGGCACATCGGCCCTGGATTGAATCCGCCCAGCGGATTAACGACGAGGGCTGGTGTGCCGGGCAGCCTCTATGTGGTTTTTAGGCGGTGTTCCACATCTCACTGGGTGAATACTGGGCTGGTCCCAATGTCCTGCCTCAGTTACACGACTCGAAGACATCTGGAAAAAACCTTCGCACTGTTTCATGGCTTAAACTAGACGCAGCCACTGGAGTAAATTACTTCAATCCCGAGGGGTATGGGGTGGCGACAGGAAGGGCATCTGGCCACCCTGTGACACTAACATTACCAAATCCATACTAACAGGGCCGACCCCGCATTGAAGTAGGACAAAGCCCCAATAAAATGATGATACATTTTACAATTTACATAAATGCTCATGGAATATGCACCATTTTTTGATGCTTACTGTGACTGGGAATTGAACCCATGAACTCATTTGGTGGGTGAGCACTCTCACAAAGAGGCACATGCCACGTCTAAAACATGAGCTTGTTTTAGGATACTAAAGAATACAGGAAATTTTAAAGTCGGTTTTCTGGATAATTTTTGAGAGCTGCATCGGATTGCTTTGACTGAGTAACATTTGAGCTCTGAACTTCAGGTACCATTAATACAAAGAACCTTCAGTAGGTAATGCAACACGTTTTTTTTCTGAAAACAAGTTCGTTTTATTCAGGATTCCAATGTGTCATATTATTCCCCACACTTTTGGTCACAAAATCCCATTTTTCAACATAATCTCCGTTCAATGCTACTGCCTTATGCCACATTTCAGGGAGGGCCTGTATGCCTGCCTGGTGTCATTCTACTGGCTGACTCAGAGCCACCGCCTGGCTGAATCAATAACCACACTGTTGCGGCCACATGTAGTAAGCATTGCTTCACACAGTGAAGAATGGCAAAACAGAGACAGCCGGCGATTGCGGCATTGCGAAGTAGGCGCAGCACAGATAGCCTTGCTGACAGTTGCAGTCTACCAACAATCTGACGCAAGGATGCACACAGACTGAGCGCCAAGCAAAGCCTGAAGAGTACTGAGTAAGGAGAAGTGAGGCCAGCACACTAAGTTACGCTGCAATATACTGCGGGAGTAATAACAAGAAGCGGCCACTGAGGGTAAAAAATGTCCTCCTGCCGGATATAAATAGTGAAGCGCAGGCAGCAACGGCCAGAAGCCATTGGGAAGCAGTTCGGATCTGAGGACGGACGTGGTCTGTGTACGAATGTTCAATCTTCGTAGGTGACGATTCTGGAAGTCTGTTACAGCTCACAGGAGTCATCCGTTCGCAGCCAGAAGTCAACTTCAGCTCTGGAGGTCGGCCTGAGTTCGGTCGGCACCATGGCTGACTAACTACAGCGAGGACTTCCAGCAGGACCGGCCGCAGTGCGGTCTTGGTCACAGGCGCCGCTGGGGACTGACGCCCGGACTTCACGGCAACCCGGCCACTCCGCATGGTCCGTCCATGATGGGACCTGACAGCTTCCCAGCCGCTGGTGCAGCAGGCGTCGGCAGCCGACCTTACGGCGTCGCGGCTGTGGAGCGGCGACGAGTTCATCTCAACCACAGGGCATCCTGACTTCAGCGGAGCACTGGTGGCCTGAGGCTCCGAGTGCGATCGGCGGCGCGCATTGTCGGAGAATCTACAAAGCAGCAGCCAGGCGGAGGGATCCACAGGGCTGGGCAGCGACGACGAGGGAGAAATTGTAAAGAAAGTTCAATAAATAATTGTAAAACTCCACGCCGTCTCAGTCTTTGGCGCAGCCACTGTGTCTGCTGCTAACAAGTACTGCAGAAGCCGTAACAAGTGGAGAGAAGGCTAACAACCCCATCATGCACGTACTGCTTCCCATGGAGTACATCCTTCATTGGACCAAACGGGTGGAAGTCGGAAGGTGTGAGATCCGGACTGTAGGGTGGATGAGGAAGAACAGTCCAATGAAGTTTCGAGAGCTGCTTCCACGTGCTTGGATTTGTGTGAGACCTTGTATTGTCATGGAGAGGGAGAAATTCCTTTGCATTTTTATGAAGAACACGACAAAGTCTTTTCTTCAGTTTCCCGAGGGTAGCACAGGACACTTCAGAGCTGATCGTTTAAACATGATGGAGGACATCAAACAGAATAACCCCTTCAGAGTCCCATAAGACAGTCGCGATGACTTTACCGACTCAAGTGTGGCTTTGAATTTTTGCTTCGGAGGAGAGATGGTGTGGTACCGCTCTATAAATTGCCGTTTTTTTAAGTTCGAAGTGACAAACCCATGTTTCATCGCCTGTGACAATGTTCGACAAAAGGTTGTCACGATCAGCCTCGTAACATGCAAGCAGTTCCGCACAGATGGTCCTCTGTTGCTCTTAATGTGACCCAGTGGTACACCTTTGGGTACCCCAGTTGGTTTGCGAGTGTAACAGCACCACCGATAGAGACGTCCAGCTGAGCAGCGAAATGTTTGATTGTGATCCATCGATCAACTATAATGAGAGTGTCGCTCGTTCCACCATTGGAGGAGTAGGCCTAACAATTTTGTGCGGCCTGCAGGCACGTGGGAGATCGGACAGGTTCGCGCTATCTTACTGCGATGGTGACAGACGTCTCGCTCGAGGACTCACCGCGCTTTTGTTTACTGCCAAGTCTCTATAGATATGCTGCAAGCGCCTACGAATATCTGCGATGCTCAGGTTTTCCGCCAAAAGAAACTCAATAACAGCTGCTTGGAACGCATCTCATTTACAGTCGCCATATTGATGGCTACGTAGAGCGGCGCCACCTATCAGAAGTTCATGGAACTATAGGGACCGAAGCGCAAATATCCCAAAATGTCCCACAGCAAAATCCACATTTTTCAACCGAAACTGGCGTTGCTTTACCTACTGAACGCCCCTCGTGTAAAAAATGAAAAATATAACATAAACAAAAAATTCGATTACCGTGTGACCTCCTTGTAAGAACTGCAGAGGATCGACGATTGGTGCAGGGACTTTGAAAGTACACACTGAATGTAAATAAATTAAACATGTTGCGCGTAAATTGTCTAACAATACCACCACTTGCAAAGGAGGATAGAAATGAGATTAATAACGTTGCTCACGCAGCATATGTTCGCTTTATCTGGCAACAACAAAGTTATTGACTGTGGATGGTATCGTCAGAATGGAAATAATGAAGTCACTGTAAAAAAGTAATTAATTTTGGCACTTATGTTGAATAGATTCCCACGTAGATTTCGTTGAAATTGTAATGGCTCATCTTGTTGATTCTAGGGTGAATCCACTTTGACTGCTAGGAGGTCCAGATCTGTATTTTAGCAATATTTGAAGACCTAACAAATGCGTTTTTCAGGAAATTCTTAATGATCAAACAATCCCAGATCAGAACAGTGGTATAGTAGAAATAATTTTTGTCTTGGTGTTCACGATCTACATTTTTATTAAATTTCTTGTAAATTCACATATACTTATTCTTAATTGTCACATCATCAAGAAAACAGTTTTGTATCAATCTTCATATATTTAATTTCCACTTTAACAAAGCGAAATAACAACTTAACTTCTACAAAGTGAAACAAAGACTGCCCTGTGCGCATTCGCGCAAAAACGTTTACAAGTAAGTCAAAAATTATGACAGTCTCACAGAAATGAATACACACAAGAACCATATCACTGTAATATATCGATACATCGGAGTACTTATACATTAATAAAACCAAATGTGAATATTGTCACAAAAATATGTCTGTTACTGCGCAGGAAAGTTGTACGATATTACCGGTATCGAGAACTGGGGCTGGAGTGCCGTAATGATCACGTAAGTAAAGAACCATTACAATTGACAAAGAGATCAACGACTGTACGGCTACACTGCTGGCGACAAATCTATGGAAACAGTAATTATTCAGTTATTGAACTGTGTGAAATAAAATCGCCATAACTTCTGAACGGTTTGCGTTAGGACGTTCAAACATCACTGTTGGCCGCGGGGTGTGATGGGAATTAGTATGCGCATGCACACGTGCCTTGTTATGGTCGGTCATTTGCACGTGAAAATGCCTGAGCGTATAGCACTTGTGAAGGCCTAATATATATGAGAAATAACAGCCCAGCTGCGGCTCAAAGGAAGTTTGCGACCGAGTTCAGGCTGAAGTCAGCCGGCCTAAGTGTGCGAACAATCAAGAATTTGTTCCGCAATTTTGAGAGAACGGGTAGTGTTCGTGATGATAGTGTTGGAAATGTCTGTCGTCCAAGAAGGGCGAAAACACCTGAAAACATCGAGGAGACACGCTCTGTGTTTCAAACCAGCCCCAGGAAATCGATCAGACGAGCTACACACGTAATAGGATTTACCCATATCTCTATTGTAGACCTCTGCGATCTGAAACGTCCGATAAGCAATGACGTCACGGCTGATAAAAGTTTCAAAACCGGCCACTTTATCGACTTTAGGTCCACGTACTAGAACAAAGGTGACCCACCCATTACCGTGCAGATTGGCGTCATTGCTGCTAAAGGTGAAGTTAAGAACTCCACCCTAGAAAACTGATGGGCCATACAAGACGACTTGTGCGTCTACATAGTTCTCGGTCTTAATAGCAATATTGTCTATTGCTTTATACACTGTAGGGCGGGTACTCCACAGATGAATAGCGAAATTCTGCGTGACCCGCTGAACGTAGGAACAGCGATGCTATCGTGAACTCCTGAATGGCTGTTTTCAGCTCAGCAATGGTTTTGAGGTACACCTTGTCTTTAATATAGCCCCACAAGAAGGAATCGCATGTATTCATATCCGGAGTATATGGCGACCAATCGAGGCCCATGTCAGTGGCCTCTGGGTACCCCAGAACCAGAACGCGGTCACCAAACTACTCCTCCAGGACTTCAAACACACTCTTCCTTCTATGGAGTCGAGATCTGTCTTGCATGAACCACATCTTGTCGAATTCAGGGCCACTTTGGATAATGGAGATGAAATGATCTTCCAAAACCTTCAAGTGCCGTTCGGTAGTCACCGTGCCATCAAGGAATATCGCACCGATTATTCCGTGTCTGGACTTTGCACGACACACAGGCACCGAGAGACTTGATCGCGAAATGCGGATTCTCAGACCCCCAAGTGCGCCAATTTTTGTTATTGACGAACCCGTCCAAATGAAAGTAGGCTTCGTCGCTAAACGAAACCATGCATGCGCGTACCAATTCCCATAATTCCCCGTGGCCAACCGTGCAGTTTGAACGTCCTAACGGAAACAGTTGAGAAGTTATGACTATTTTATTTCATATAGTTCAATAATTATTATCCTGAAAATTACGTGTGCTGCATTTTTGGGGTCGCAAGCATAAATTGTTAGGCCAAAATAATTTTTTTCTAATGTATGGTGTTTTAAATACACTCTAAGACATAGAAAACAGCGCACCATGAAGGAGTTATGAAAACTGGTCACAAACTGATTTTCATACACGTATCGAGGGAAAATGCAAAATTGTATACTTTGAAGACCAGTGAATGAATGTGTGGCGCTGCAGCGCAATTTCACAGCACAGTTGGCAAACATAGTAAACAGGGGACATGTCGATACTAGGGCATTAAGTCTCTGCGAATTTCATTCTGTGTACTAAATTGGACAGTTACTATGCCTCGCGACGGCCACGTGAGCAATAAACGCTGACGTCAGCATTTGAGAGGGGCGTATAGTTGGGCTCGAAGAAGCTGGTTTGAGTAATAGGCGAACCGCTCGACATTTGAATAGTAGCGATGCCACTATTCGACGATGTTGACATGAATGGGTGACCACGGCTTCAAGAAGGAAATGGTCGACCTACAGAGACGACGGCCAATGGCCTTGTCGCAGTGGTAACACCGGTTCCCGTCAGATCACCGAATTTCAAGCGCTGCCGGGCAGGGAAAGCACTTGGATGGGTGACCATCCGCTCTGCCGGGCGCTGTTGCCAAGCGGGATGCACTCAGCCTTTGTCAGGCAAACTGAGGAGCTACTTGATTGAGAAGTAGCGGCTCCGGTCTCGGAAACAGACATACGGCCAGGAGAGCGGTGTGCTGACCACATGCCCCTCCATATCCGCATCCAGTGACGCCTATGGACCGAGGATGACACCGCGGCCGGCCGGTACCGTTGGGCCTTCATGGCCTGTTCGGGAGGAGAGAGAGACGACAGAAGGTGGGGTCCGAGAAGTCATCAGAGAACCTCTCAGAGCCCCGGATTCATCATCATCATTGATCTGACGTGCAGCCGGTGCTTCAGTGACCACAAGGGCCATTAACAGGGGCTCACAGAAAGGAGACTGAGCTCACGGTATCCCTTGCCCCAACTACCATTGACCTCTGTGCATCAACAAACCTGTTTGCGTTGGTGCTGGGCACATTCGGATTGCAATCCCACTGACTGGTCTAGAAGTTCAGAGATGAGTCCAGCATCGGACTGAGCCCCGATGATCAGCGAAGGCGTGTCTGATGACGCCCACGGCAGTGGCGAGATACCAACATGACTGTCGCCCACTATACGGCTCGACGACCATGAGTGGTAGTCTGAGCTGCCATTTATAGCAGAGCCCTTGTTATTGTCATCCGCGGTACGCTTCAGCACAGCAGTGTGTCGACGGTATTCTACGCCCCGTATTGTTGCCCTTCATGGCGAGCCATCCTGAGGTAACATTTCAGCAAGATAATGCCCGACCGTACACGGCTAGAGTTTCTACTACTTGTCTTCGTCCTTGCCAAACTCTACCTTGGTCAGTAAGGTATCCGGATCTGTTCCCAATTGAGAATGTATGGAGAATCATGGCCAGGATTGTCCAACCAGCTCGAGATTTTGACCATCTTGCGTACCAGTTGGGCAGAATTTGATACAATAACCTTCAGGAGGACGTGCAACAAGTTTGTCAATGAATGCCAAACCGAATAAATGCTTGCACAAGAGCTAGAGGTGGACGAACGCGTTAATGATATGCTCAATTTGTGAAGCTCTTTCTCTTGCAAAATCTACCAATTTTTTCTGAAATTGTAATCATTTATTAGTCTCTTAATGTGCACCACATCTACCTATTTCCGTCCAAATCGGATAATTTCTCGTTGCGCGTCGTTCTTTGAGTGCTTTAGTAAATTGAGACGCACAGTGGATGCAAAGTGTACTGTGTATAAATGACAACTGTTACAACAAACCAAAGTGGTGTTGGTGAAGTCAGTACGAACAAATATATATGAGACACTTGTGGTCTATCAAGCAGGGCAATATCCTCAAATCAGCCAGTAAAAAACTAAGCTACAGCGCATGCGCGCCTCTCGAAATTCTCAAATGAAATGATAATTAAATCAAGACCCTGCGCTATCGACAGGCTTTGATATACAGGGTGATCAAAAAGTCAGTATAAACTTGAAAACTTAATAAACCACGGAATAATGTAGATAGAGAGGTAAAAACTGACACATATACTTGTAATGACTTGGGGTTCTGTTAGAACAAAAAAAAAAAAAAAAAAAAAAGAAACAAAGTTCACAAAATATCCGACAGATGGCGCGTGAAAGATCTCTTACGTTTGTTGGCTTTGGGGTTACCTGAAGTCGCAAGTGTATCGTGATCGACCGACATCTCTAGGAATGCTGAAAGACAACATCCGACGCCAGTGCCTCACCATAACTCCGGACATGCTTTACAGTGTTGTTCACAACATTGTTCCTCGACTACAGCTATTGTCGAGGAATGATGGTGGACGTATTGAGCATTTCCTGTAAAGAACATCATCTTTGCTTTGTCTTACTTCGTTATGCTAATTATTGCTATTCTGATCAGATGAAGCGCCATCTGTCGGACATTTTTTGAACTTTTTTATTTTTTTGGCTCTAATAAAACCCCATGTCATTCCAAGCATGTGTGTCAATTAGTACCTCTCTATCTACATCATTCCGTGGTTTATTCAGTTTTCAAATTTATACTGAGTTTTTGATCACTCTGTACATCAGCGGGGACAGCCAGGATCTCCTGCTTACATGGCAGACTGTCCATCCATCTACGAGGGGTGTTTGAAAAGTCCGTGCAATGTCCGAGAGATGGCACCACTGGCGCGTATCGAGGTCATGATTAGTTAGTAGCATCTTTGGGAAGAACGCACACCAAGTTTCAGCCATATTGGTCTATTTATTTGTGTTGGGCATTCGTGTGAATCAAGGAAGTCGAGTGATTGTCAAAAAATGGACGAAGAAGAATTTCGTGTGGTGATTAAACATTACTTTATGAAAGGCAAAACGCGTCAGGACACTAAAGAGAAGCTTGATACACATTACGGTGACTCTGCACCTTCGATTAGAACAGTTTATGCCGGCCGAAGTGGCCGTGCGGTTAAAGGCGCTGCAGTCTGGAACCGCAAGACCGCTACGGTCGCAGGTTCGAATCCTGCCTCGGGCATGGATGTTTGTGATGTCCTTAGGTTAGTTAGGTTTAACTAGTTCTAAGTTCTAAGGGACTAATGACCTCAGCAGTTGAGTCCCATAGTGCTCAGAGCCATTTTGAGAACAGTTTATAAGTCGTTCCAAAATTTTCGGAGTGGTCATATGGGCACAAGTGATGCTGAACGTTCTGGACGCCCTGTGGAGGTTACGACTCCAGAAATCATTGATAAAATCCATGATATGGTGATGGATGACAGAAGAGTTTAAGTGCGTGAGATTGCTAGTGCTGTGGGCATCTCGAATGAACGGCTACATAATATTTTGCATAAACATTTGGACATGAGACAGCTATCCGGAAGACGGGTTCCGCGATTGCTCACGCTTGACCTAAATCGGAATCGTGAGAAGTGTTGCAAGGATGGTCTGCAGCTGTTCAGGAAGAATCCGCAGGAATTTATGCGTCGTTTCGTCACTGTAGATGAAACACGGATACATTACTATACTCCTGAGACCAAACAAGAAAAAAGCTGAACAATGGGTTACCAAGGGAGAATCCGCACCAAAGAAGGCGAAGACCATTCCTTAGGCCGGAAAGGTTGTGGCGACTGTCTTTTGGAATTCCCAAGGGATAATCCTCATCGGCTATCTGGAAAAGTGTAAAACTATTACAGGTGCATATTATTCATCGTTATTGGACCGTTTGAAAACCGAGCTGCAATAAAAACGCCTGCGATTGGACCGCAAAAAAGGCCTTTTTCATCAGGACAATGCCCCAGCACGCACCTCAGCAGTTGTGGTCGCAAAATTAATGGAAATAGGATTCCAACTCGTTTCACATCTCCCCTATGCCCCAGACTTGCCTCCCTTGGACTACTATTTGTTCCCCAATTTGAAGAAATGGCTGGCGGGACAAAGATTTTATTCAAACGAGGAGGTGATTGCAGCAACTAATAGTTATTTTTCAGACTTGGACAATTCCTATTATTCGAAAGGGATCAACAAATTAGAACAGCTTTGGACGAAGTGTATAAGTCTACAAGGAGACTATGTCGAAAAATAAAAAAGGTTTACCCCAAACACGCAAGTAGTTTTTATTTTTGCACGGTTTTTTTTTTGCACCCCTCTTAGTGTGCTTATAAACGTCGAATTGCGAACGTCATGACGTCTTTTTTATTTCGTTCCCGTCATCGGGAAGTCCAAATTAATATGTTATCGAAAGAGTCTTGTAAGATGGTAAAAGAGAAAGATGACACTGAAAATATCGCGATGCCCACATGCGCTGCCTCTTAGCTTTTAGGTGGCTTTTGTAGGCTAGACTGAGGTTATTTCCCGACTTGGTAGACCGAAGCGTCCTATATAAAATTGTTTCTCTCTACTTCCCCCACACTACTGTGGTACGTTGTAGACAATTATCGTTTACGCTCTCTGTATGTATATGTAGTGCATCATAATGTCGTCACACATTGGAAAGTAAACACATGACGCAGGAAAGGTAACTTTTCATGCTGTCGTGTTGAACATTTTACAATTTACTTTCTTGTTCGAGAAGAATTGGTCTGGCTTAAGCCAGAGAAAATTTGTAAGATACACAAGCTAAGTTATTGGCTTGTGTACGCAGCTCTCGGCGCTTCGAAACCAATAGAGCAGAAGCTTGCCTTTCTAAGCGAAAAATCACACTCATCAGTTACGTAATTGCCCGAAATTGGCCGGCAGCTTAATTAAAACCAGAGACGGCAGTAATGAGGACGAGGCGCGGCTAATACGCTCCCAGTACCACTGGCGCGTCGCGGGTGCTAAACGGGACAGAAAGTCCGACGTTCCTCTGTCTGGGGAGGAGCTTACGCCATTGGTTGCTCACCACTCCCGGGAATCAGACAAGGAATCCTCGGCGGGAGATACGGCGCCAGCCACCGCCTGGGAGAAACGCGAGGGAAAAAAAACTGCCTCGAAATCTCTATAATTGCTTTGGCTCCTTTTCCAATTACCCGCGACAGTACGTGCCGTGTAAGGCGAAACCAGAAAACTCAGTGACAGAGAAAACAAAGGAAGCAATCTCCGCGTCCGTTCTCTCTCTCTCTCTCTCACACACACTCTCGCTCTGTCCCTTATCCTCTGTTCTCCAATTCGTGTGGGAAGAGAAGACGGATGAGAAGGGACCGTAGTGGGGGATGAGGGGGGAGGGGGGAAGTGACAAGGACACGGAGCGCGTGATTGGTGGAAGCGGCCGAGAGTCGTGAGAAGAAATGACAATAAGCGGCGTGCCGTGGTGTGCAGCGCGGTCGTTGGCTGGCCGGACCAACCGTCCAGCCACGGCTGCGTCGCCCTTTGTTAAATGGGCTGCCCACGCTGGGTCGGCCTCGCTGGTCTTTTCAGCGGCCGCGACTCGAGGCTAATCGGCCGCAGGGCCGTGGAAAAAGCCTCTCGTTACTCGCACCTGACCGGTCAGCCATAGCCGATTCTCGACTCTTGTTGTCCAGTAACTTGCTGCCCCGTGAGAAGAGGCGAATTTCCTGACAGGCACATGCCTCACAAGGGAACCTCCCCATCGCACCCGCCCCCCCCCCCCCCCCCCTCAGATTTAGTTATAAGTTGGCACAATGGATAGGCCTTGAAAAACTGAACACAGACCAATCGAGAAAACAGCAAGAAGTTGTGTGCAACTATGAAAAAAATAAGCAAAATATACAAACTGAGTAGTCCATGTGCAAGATAGGCAACATCAAACATCAAGGAGAGTGTGAGATCAGGAGCACTGTGGTCCCGTGGTTAGCGTGAGCAGCTGCGGAACGAGAGGTCCTTGGTTCAAGTGTTCCCTCGAGTGAAAAGTTTAATTTTTTATTTTCGGTTTATGTGACAAACTATTATGTTTTCATCACTTTTTTGGGAGTGATTATCACATCCACAAGAAAACTTAAATCGGGCAAGGTGGAAGAATCTTTTTACCTATTCGCCAAGTGTACCAGTTAGGTTTTTTTTCTTTTTTTTTTTGCATTTTTGTTCGTTATTGATCGTTGTGTTTGGTCGTTGCGGACGTCGCAAAACATCCTGTTCAAGTTCGGTGGTTGATCGTTCCACTCATTTTTTTATTACAGAGGCCAACCGGCTCTCTGACCGAACATGCTGAGCTACCGTGCCGGCTAGTTAGGTGGGTCGACAACATATTCCTGTCATGTGACGCACATGCCGTCACCAATGTCGTATAGAATATATCAGACGTGTTTTCCTGTGGAGGAATCGGTTGACCTATGACCTTGCGATCAAATGTGTTCGGTTCCCATTGGAGAGGCACGTCCTTTCGTCTACTAATGGCACGGTTTTGCAGTGCGGTCGCAAAACACAGACACTAAACTTATTACAGTGAACAGAGACGTCAATGAACTAACGGACAGATCATAACTTTGCGAAAATAAACTTTTCACTCGAGGGAAGACTTGAACCAAGGACCTCTCGTTCCGCAGCTGCTCTCGCTAACCACGGGACCACGGCGCTCCTTAGCTAACACTATCCTTGATATTGCTTATCTTGCCCATGGACTACTCAGTTTGTATATTTTGCTTATTTTTTCATAGTTCCGCACAACTTCCTCCTGTTTTCTCGAGTGATCTCTGTTCAGTTTTTCAAGGCCTATCCACTGTGCCAACTTATAACTAAATCTGAGGTGGGTGCGATGGGGAGGTTCCCTTGTCAGTAGTCATCAATAAGGGGGTTGACGGGGTGGCGGCGGTTATCATGGGCATGACCAAAGGTGTACATATTCCTCTTTAAATCTGCCCATGGCTGCGTGTTAGCCAGACAGGCAAGCTGCCTCTCATTATCAGCAGAACAGACAGGCTGCTTTATTCCCGTCTGTGTCAAGGTATGCCAAACGCAAGTAGGCTAAATTAATTTTGCTTGCCTGCCCTTTCTCTCGCTGTCCTATGCTAGTAGCAGTTCATACTGTACACTTCCATTCTAGTCTTACGAATATGATTAGGAAGTTAATGAACAATTTTTCTTTGTTCACGTGTACGACAAAACGAGGCTCAATGAAACATGTATTCACCGCGCGGGATTAGCCGGCACGGTAGCTCAGCGTGTTCGGTCAGAAGGTTACGTGCCCTCTGTAATAAAAAAACTGAGTCAATCGATCAACAACGAACATAAATGGATGTCTTACGCCGTCCGCCCCGAGCAGACACAACGAACAAAAGCGAACAAAATAAGATTTAAAAAAAAAAAAAGTCTAAGGCGCTGAGTCATGGACTGTGCGGCTGGTCCGGCGGAGGTTCGAGTCCTCCCTCGGGCATGGGTGTGTGTGTGTTTGTCCTTAGGATAATTTAGGTTAAGTAGTGTGTAAGGTTAGGGACTGATGACCATAGCAGTTAAGTCCCATAAGATTTCACACACTTTTTTTATTTTATTTCGATACGAAAGGTTTTCTCTGCAGCTTCGCCCTCTTTCGACTAGAAATGGCTATTGTCCAGTCGAACCGTCATCAGGTCATCTGTTACACATGTTTTTGTAGTAAGCAGAACCATCTCTGAAAGTTGACGTCCTTTGCCCCTAAAAACCTGAATATGTCTGTTATACTACAACGCCGATTAAAGTAAGATTTTGCCGGCTCTTGTGGCCGAGCGGCTCTAGGCGCTTCAGTCTGGAACCTCACAACCGCTGCGGTCGCAGGTTCGAATCCTGCCTCGGGCATGGAAGTGTGTGATGTCCTTAGGTTAGTTAGGTTTAAGTAGTTGTAAGTTCTAGGGGACTGATGACCTCTGATGCTAAGTCCCATAGTCCTCAGAGCCATTTGAAAGTAAGATTATGGAAATCTAATTTCTGTAACCTTCGTGTTTTCCAGTCAAATATAAACTCAGTTACTCCAATTTTAATTGCTATTTGCAGGATGTGTATTGCGGGTTCACTGAATTCATTATAAGTAGGGAAAATAGTTCATCCTAAATTCCCCAAGCGCATTTTAGCAAACACGAAGTTCGTGTTTCATTTGTTAGTCTAAAAAGTACATTCCTAAAAGAGGAAGCTTTTCTTTCATTCTAACCTTTCTTCGCCCTACGTTGGATATCACCCGAACGTGGTTTTCTAATAACGACTGAGCCACATTCTTTTCCTATTTCAGTCAATGTTTGCCCAAAATTTACGTAGAAAGCCTATATACTGCTAAATGGTCTCAAGTTCGTAGCACACGTTTCCACAGACGCTCCAGCCACTAGGTATTGGTCCTCTTTCGAAATATTTATGAAGTGAGGAAACTACTTGCCCAATTAATATATCGTAACATATTCGAGGATCCCGAATGGAGGTTTACTAACTTTTAACACAATTTGCGTTGCGAGACACCGACGTTTTTGAAGCTGTCTCATAAACACGCGACCACTTTTCCCCAGCTGAACTTGGACTCTGTTTCATGACCATTCTATATTCTCCAATTCTTAATTTTTCCTCAATCTCCCTTAAATTTGGTTTGTTTATTTTTCCGTTCCCGCCGTTATGATAAATGAGGTGCACTGAGTCTACCTAGTCAAACAACTACCCGACTAGTGAAGGTGGATTGATACCGCAACCTGTTGTCGGTTGCATGAGGCCGAAAGGATCCCGTGCATATTACCAGCCTAGCGGAAATCATTGTCCTTTAGTGTACACGTACCTCACATTTCCGTTGGGGCAGGTTGAGTTGCTATAATGGTTGTGGCGGATACAGGGGTAGAGAATTTGTAAACCTCTAGGAGAATTTGTAAACCTCTAGTCATGACCTCCCCTCGCCCCCCCCCTCCCCCGTCCTTCCCCAAACAAACCATAATAGTATATTACTGCTAGGAAAAATTGAAACACAAAGACCGAGAGATGTGATCTCAATGAAATGTAATTCACCGTTTAGGGACATGACACTAAACAAATGATAGGCATTACAGAACTATTAATGCGGAGACTCAGTAGCACCACCACCTTGCTGCAATCAGTACCACCAGATGTTGTGGCATGCAATCCAAGAGCGCCTGAACATGCTGCTTGGGAATATTCCACCAAGCGGTTTGTAGGTGCGTCCAGGAACCATCAACTGTGGCTGCATTAGGACCTGAACGAACAAGTTGCCAGCCAACCATGTCTCGGACGTGTTCGATGGGCGACATGTCAGGCGAACTGGCAGGCCAGGGAAGTGGTGGTACCCGTCGTCCTTCGAAGAAAACTCGCACATTCCTCGCCGGCTGCGGCTGGGCGTTGTCCTGTTGAAATATGGCACCTGGGACGGCCTGTCGGTGGGGCAGTGCCTCAGGCCGTAAGAGCTCCCTGATGTAGCGGTAGCTGTTCAGATTGCCCTCAAGACGTAGTACGCGATGGCGCGTGTTGTAGCCAAAAACGCCCCAAACCATCACACTTGGCGTTTTTTCCGCTATGTCGCTCAACAGTACAGTCTGCTCCATTGCGTTCACCACAACGGTATCGAGTGAGTATTCGGCCATCATGGTAGGACAAGATGAAGTGGCATTCGCTCGAAAGCAGTACATTTTGCCATTCAGAACGACCGATGTAGGCTTTCACGTGCTCATTGCAGTCTGCAGTCTTGGTGGGTTCTGGTCAATGGAAGCCAACGCAATGGCATGCGTACTGCCAGTGCAGCCCTCAGAACACAGCGTCCAACCGAACCGTCGTCGCAGACATGTCGACAACCGTTGCAGTGTTCCAATGTCGAGGCAACGTTGTGGACGAAACTATTCTCTTTACAGCCAAGGAGCGGACAACATGGCGGTCATCTCGCCCTGTGGTCACATTGTGTCTTTCAATACTCCGTCGGCGCTGTGTAACGTCGCCTTCTCTCCACTGGTTCCACATACGCCTCATTGTTGAAACAGCGTGCCCTGTGCGAGTCGCCTCCCGGAGATCAGTCGTACTGCCCCGTTCGAACGCACTCGCATGGCGCATGTCGGTAAGGAATAGTGGCAGCTGGTTAAGATTTTCCACTTCGTATGACGGCTCCGAACAGACTGAGTGTCGCGTAACACTGGCCTGTCCGCCAACACAAAACAAGGCACTGTGGGGCCTGCGTGCACGCCACTTCTCTGCCATTTAAATGACTTGTTATGCTTCAGCTGTTCCACACCTCTTCTTATTTTTTCATGCTGCAGCCCATTACTTCTGAGAGTTCCACATTTTACAAACAGTAGTATAGGAGCATATATACACCATTGGCCATTAAAACTGCTACACTAAGAAGAAATGCAGGTGATAAACGGGTATTCATTGGACAAATATATTACACTAGAACTGACATGTGATTACATTTTCACGCAATTTGGGTGCATAGATCCTGAGAAAACAGTACTCAGAACAACCACCTCTGGCCGTAATAACGGCCTTGATTCGCCTGCGCATTGAGTCAAACAGAGCTTGGATGCCGTGTACAGGCACAGCTGCCCATGTAGCTTCAACACGATACCACAGGTCATCAAGAGTAGTGACTGGCGTATTCTGACGAGCCAGTTGCTCGGCCACCACTGACCAGACGTTTTCAATTGGTAAGAGATGTGGAGAATGTGCTGGCCAGGGCAGAAGTCGAACATTTTCTGTATCCAGAAAGGCCCGTACAGGACCTGCAACATGCGGTCGTGCATTATCCTGCTGAAGTGTAGGGTTTCGTAGGGATCGAATGAAGGGTAGAGCCACGGGTCGTAACACATCTGAAATGTAACGTCCACTGTTCAAAGTGTCGTCAATGCGAACAAGAGGTGACCAAGACGTGTAACCAATAGCACCACATACCATTACGCCGGGTGATAGGCCAGTATGGCCATGACGAATACACGCTTCCAATGTGCGTTCACCGCGATGTCGCCAAACACGGATGCGACCATCATGATGATGTAAACAGAACCTGGATTCATCCGAAAAAATGACGTTTTGCCATTCGTGCACCCAGGTTCATCATCGAGTACACCATCGCAGGTGCTCCTGTCTGTGATGCGGCGTCAAGGGTGACCGCAGCCATGGTCTCCGAGCTGATAGTCCATGCTGCTGCAAACGTCGTCGAACTGTTGATGCAGATGGTTGTTGTCCTGCAAATATCCCCATCTGTTGACTCACGGATCGAGACGTGGCTACACGGTCCGTTACAGCCTGTCATCTCGACTGCTAGTGATACGAGGCCGTTGGGATCCAGCACGGCGTTCCGTATTACCCTCCTGAACCCACCGATTCCATATTCTGCTAACAGTCATTGGATCTCGATCAACGCGAGCAACAACGTCGCGATACGATAAACCGCAATCGCGATAGACTACAATCTGACCTTTATCAAAGTCGGAAACGTGATGGTACGCATTTCTCCTCCTTGCACGAGGCATCACAACAACCGTTTCACCAGGCAACGCCGGTCAACTGCTGTTTGTGTATGAGAAATCGGTTGGAATCTTTCCTCATGTCAGCACGTTGTAGGTGTTGCCACCGGCGCCAACCTTGTGTGAATGCTCTGAAAAGGTAATCGTTTACATATCACAGCATCTTCTTCCTGTCGGTTAAATTTCGCGTCTGTAGCACGTCATCTTCGTTGTGTAGCAATTTTAATGGCCAGTAGAGTATTATCTGATCAAAAGTATCCTGACGGCCAGAACTCTGCTGGGAACACTTTCGATGAGGTGTCTGAATCTCTGTGGAGGAATGGCAACCCACTCTTCCTGAAGAGCCGAAACCGGAGAAGGTAGTGATGTTGGACGCTGGCTTCTGGAGCGAGCCGACGTTCTAAGTCACCCGAAATATAACCCATTTGCTTCTCGTCGGGTGTCTAGGCAGGCCAATCATTCCAGGGGTGTTACTGTCCACAAATCATTAATTCAGGTATATAGCTTTGTGAAAGGATGCATCGTCATATTGATACAAATAAAAAAGAGAAATCATCGTCTCCGATCTGCTCCTCTGCTCTACGCATTATAGTGTGTTGTGCAAAAGTACGTTGCGATTTTGTTTTACTTGTTGTTATTCCGGTTACTACAGATTTATTTATCGATCGTCATTTTTATATGTAGTTCACTGTTGCTGTTTGAATTTACGTATTGTAATTTTGTCATCTAGAGATAGCGAATGGAGCCCTGGACACTAGAAAATGGAATGCCAAGAGGAGAAATGGGAACATTTCCGACATATTCTTCTGTTTGAGTTCAGTAGAGTGGTGACAGAAGCAAGGGCAGCCAGAAACATTTGCATAATGCCAGTGAACAGAGCACGACAAGAAAACGGTTTTCTTCTTTTAAGGAGGATTATTTTGACATTAGTGACCCTCCACGTTCAGGAAGGGCTAAGGTGTTAGAAGAAGATCGTTTAAAAGCATTCACCTACAATTATCCACGTCAGTGGACTCGAGAAGTGACAAATGTGATGAACTGTGATCATTCCGCCCTCGTGCGCCATTGGCATGCAATGTGGAAGGCTCAAAAACCGGGCGTATGGCTATCACATGCTCTAAGCCAAAATCACAAAAATCAGTGGGCTGCCATCTGCGCATCTCTGCTTTCTTGTCGTCAGTTGGCACGTGAATAACATCGACCATATTTGTCCTCTGCTGACGAGAAATTATGTCTTTATGCTAATATA
This sequence comes from Schistocerca americana, assembly GCF_021461395.2. Taxonomy (NCBI): domain Eukaryota; kingdom Metazoa; phylum Arthropoda; class Insecta; order Orthoptera; family Acrididae; genus Schistocerca; species Schistocerca americana. The sequence continues at coordinate 245,007,528 of NC_060121.1, forward strand.
AGGAAAAGAAAGGAATAGAATTTTAAATCTTCTGGGTTATTAGGCCGCGTCAGGTTTCTTCTAAAATGTTCGACGTTTCGACCCCTCTGCTGGGATCTTCCTCAGGTTCAAAATGGCTCAAATGGCTCTGAGCACTATGGGACTTAACATCTATGGTCATCAGTCCCCTAGAACTTAGAACTACTTAAACCTAACTAACCTAAGGACATCACACAACACCCAGTCATCACGAGGCAGAGAAAATCCCCGATCCCGCCGGGAATCGAACCCGGGCGCGGGAAGCGGGAACGCTACCGCACGACCACGAGCTGCGGACTCTTCCTCAGGATCTTTTGGTGTCCTCTACTGCTAGAACACTGTCAGAGACGAGTGTCGCGTCCACTTATAAAGGGGGAGTTTTCTGGCGTTAGTGCTGGGGAAGTGATAGTATTGGTTAAAATCCATATGGCTTCCATTGGTGGGCCATAGTCATAGGCTAATATTCCCGCTCTGATGCAGAAGAAATGGCGTTGGTAGCTCATCTCCTGTGGATACCATTGGCGGTCCATCGTCATTGGATAGAAGGCACTATTCCACACTTATGCTGGAGAAGGGTTATTGCTTGAAATGCCTGCTACCGCTATTGGTTGGTCGTCATCAGTGGCTAGATTCGAAACGGACAGAACAAGAGAGTGGGAATGTTTACCCAAAATATTATTGTCCGACGAGGTGATTTGCAGCGCGTTGTTTATGCCGCTCACACACTGCGGCCGCGTATTTACTTCCTTGATGGCTCTGACATCGATTTTAATAATACGTGTACTGGCTAAAGAAAGAGCGATGGCGTATTAAAGTAAACGTCGACAAGTGCGAAGCAGTTCTGTTCACACGCAAACTGAAACTACTGCACAAACATCAACACTGTAGACCGATAACACTACATACACGCCCAATACGTTTCCGAGAGAAAGTCAGATACCTTGGTGTCTGGCTGGACCGGAAACTTACATGGGGGTACCACATCGAGTACGTTGCCAACAGAGCGCACGCGAGGCTCAAACAGCTCTACCCAATGCTCAACAGGGAAAGCACACTGAATAGGAGGGTGTCGAGGTCCATACACACGACACTGATTAGACCTCCGATGACGTACGCAGCTCCCGTCTGGGGACATGCAGCTCCTACACGACTGCGCCGCCTGCAGATCATACAGAACAAGGTGCTACGGATCATTAGCAACGCTCCACGCTACACACGCACCATGGATCTTCACCATGAATACCGCCTTGATACCCTCAAGGAAGTGTTCAAAAAACACGCTACACGACTGTACAGGAACTCGAGACACTCGAACAGTCCTTTCATCCCCACTCTGGGAAACTATGATCACAACCACAGGTGGAAGCACAAGCGGCCAAAGACACTGCTAGCTATGGCATAGCCACCTATGGTAAACTAACACACGCAAACAAGCGACAAACGTCGGCAAGCCCCTGCATATCAGCAACACTGACTGGCAACTACCAGCTGCTATTAGAGCCGACCAACAGGCCACAGCAGGGACACCGACGAGCTCTCCCACAGACGCACAAACAATCCGCCAACATTCCCTCACACTGTGCTTCCGGTATATGACCTATCGGACACAAGAACGCTAGTAAAACTAACTTTTGCAGGTCGCTGCCGCTGAACGAGGACTCTGCACCAGCACCCAGCGCCAGCCTCCGAGCAGCACAACCGCACAACGTCAAGGTACCGACATGCATGATACCCACTACTAACAAAGCCTATCCTCGCTCGACCTACCGCAGGCAGCAAGACAACCGCTACTGCTCTTACCACCCGACCTAACTATCGCATAGATTTTTTTCCCTTGGCTCTTGCCTTGGTACTTTTTTTTCTCTGCCCTTCAAACCACTACCCTTACTTCGACTTTCGACCCAATCTATCTCCAGATGAGCGCGTATAAATGGTTAACCTTAACCAGACGTACGCAAACATCGCAGTACCCACATCCTGCGACACCTTACTTTAGTGAAAACTAACCATTATGCAGAGATGGCAGTAGACCTATTGTGTTGCCCATCATGCCGGTGTGGGCGTGGAGGGGCTCCACCTCTATCGTCTCTGACAGTGTTCTAGTAGTAGTGGACACCAAAAGATCCTGAGGAGGATCCCACCAGAGGGGTCGAAACGTCGAACATTATAGAAGAAACATGACGCGGCCTAATAACCCAGAAGGCTTTAACTTCAATGACAAGGGCCACGAAAGCCTGCAGACTTACACAAGAAAGGAACAGTTGGGCCCAGACAAAGCAGCAACTCCCCGTACGAGGACCTGCGCTCGCTGACAGAAGATATTATGTTCCTGGTAGAACAGCGACATTGTGGTGTAGTGCGAAATTCTTTGCCGCGTTGTAACCACCACTGCTGTCATTTGTTGTCAACAAATTAGACATCTTAAAGACGCAATCCAAGAACAACGACCAGGAAGACTGCGTGAAGTGACGCTACTCCTCGATAACGCCCACCCGCATTCTGATATATCGGAAGAAAAACCCTATACAGACGTTGGGAAGTCATTCCGCAGCCACCTCATTCACTTCATCTTGCGCCTTCAAACTTTCACCTTTTCCGACCTCTATCGAAAAATCTTCAAGAAGTTTCCTTTCCGGATGAAAATGAACTCCGAACATGGCTCGACCAGTTTTGCGACTCAAAACCACTTGATTTCTACAGTCACGGACTCGAAGAATTACCTCAGCGCTGGCTAACAGGAGAATATACAGGGTGATTCAAAAAGAATACCACAACTTTAGGAATTTAAAACTCTGCAACGACAAACGGCAGAGTTAAGCACTATCTGTCGGCGAATTAAGGGAGCTATAAAGTTTCATTTAGTTGTACATTTGTTCGCCATTTCAGCCAATAAGTTTTTGGTCCCTTTTTCTTCGAAGGTGCTACTGTAACTGGACTACAGTATCTGGAGATGTTAGAGAATTGGCTGTTCCCTCAGCTCGAACAAGAAGCACAACAATTCATATTTCAGCAGGATGGAGCGCCACCACATTGGCACTTATCTGTCCGTAACTACCTGAACGTCAACTACCCGAGGCGATGGATCGGCCGCCAGGCAGCCCGTGACAGAGCACTTCATCACTGGCCTCCAAGAAGCCCTGATCTAACCCCCTGCGATTTTTTCTTATGGGGGTATTTTAAGGACATGGTGTTTCGGCCACCTCTCCCAGCCACCATTGATGATTTGAAACGAGAAATAACAGCAGCTATCCAAACTGTTACGCCTGATATGCTACAGAGAGTGTGGAACGGGTTGGAGTATCGGGTTGATATTGCTCGAGTGTCTGGAGGGGGCCATATTGAACATCTCTGAACTTGTTTTTGAGTGAACAAAAACCTTTTTAAATACTCTTTGTAATGATGTACAACAGAAGGTTATATTATGTTTCTTTCATTAAATACACATTTTTAAAGTTGTGGTACTCTTTTTGAATCACCCTGTATTATTGATTACTAATGTCTTTATTATGTAATGTTTAAACTTATGAAAAAACGCTACGAACTTATGCACCAACCCAATACAGTGCCGTCAAAAGTGTCCATACTCTTCCGCAATTAGCATTTTCTTAAGCCTAATAAGGGAACGACAACCTAACCGCGAGAACCACCCGTAGCCCGTAACACCACCTCCTCCGTACTTCACCGTTGGTGCTACATATGATGGCAGGTAATGTTCGCCAAACCCATACGCTTCCGGCGGATTGCCATAGGGTATATCGTGATTCATCACTCCGTATCACTAATTTCGAGTCGTTCACTGTCCAATGCCGTCGCTCTTTACATTACATCAAGTGCCGCTTCCCACTGACTGCAGAAATGTATGGCTTATGAGGAGTTTCTCGACCACTGTACCCAATTCTTAATACCATACGCACAGTCATCATGTTAACAGATCTTCAAACGTCTGATTACTTTACAAATGAGTTACTGTATTAAGTATTTGACGTTGAACATGTAAAACCTTTATGTTTGTAGACGCAAAACTGAAATTATGATGGTTTTATTAGTGTCGGATCGTTCACCCATAGATTAACGAAAAAATAAACGATTAACTGTGGTCCTATCACTATTTTCTGAGGCTGTAAGAAAGGAACAGTATAGAAAAGGTTTGCAATTTGTTTAAAGGCCGTTGGAAGTCGCTAAATGCTCCCATTATGAAAGAGTGGATGAATAATGTCTGAGTAATTTGCGCTTCGTTAAAGCAAAGCTAGATTTTCCACACAGGTCGAAGTTCATGAAATCTGGCCTCCAGACGTATGTCCCGTACAATGATGTAATTTTGCCTATACATTCAGTGGTATGTGTGAATTCTGCCTGCAAAATGTTTTGCGAATAGAGTTAGTAGTAAAGTGTTAGTGTGAAAGTGCTCGTGAAAAAGTGTAAGGTACCCCTATTTGCAGATAAGGGGGATTTTACTTTGTTTCCATTTTTGCTGTTTCACATACGTGAAGTGAATGTATCAGCGCTGCAGTGTCTACGGGGTAAGGAGCGAGCGGCAGGTTCCCACACTGGCTAGCAGAGGCGGTTGGCCATCTGGCGGGATGAAGTGTCGATGCAGAAATCGCTCGCAACGTCAGGAAAAAGATACGTACGGAAAGTACATTTTTTTCTGGCTCGACTCAAGTCATTATTATCAATAAAGATCTGCTAACAGCAGTTTTCTTCTGCCAATCAGACATTAGGAGGAGTCTAAGGGATATAAATACTGTCCTTCAGTAATTTAACATTGCCAGCAAGCGTTTATATCACTCAATAAATAAATAACTCCGGCATAATCGAAGACGTAGGATGTTACACGAACCTTACCGATTGTACACTCAAGTTACAGACTGTGCGCCGTAGACCATATTATTGTACCGCTTATAATCAGTATAATAAGTTCATTTTATGGTATTTCTTAAATGAACACGCCACGATGGCATCCCGTGCAAAAATTGTTTGCATAAAAAAAGACTCCTTCCCACTTCATGATGGTTACAGAACCCGATGGAGTTGCTACGGCTCTGCAAGGGGACATGAAACTACGGAAGCGTCTCCACATAACAGATAGGAAGAATTCCTACGCGACGGCTCGTAAGTCAGTTCAAGGACAAACCGGCTTAATTATCGCACAACTCGGGTGGGAAAGCTCGGCCCCTTATACTTTACTCCCCTCATTCCACCGCCTACGAACTCACCAGCTAAACTGAGTTACTTCTGAAAGTTTAGTATGAGCAGGGGGTTTTGCAAAAGGTCGCCGCCTGCCGGATTTCGACACTGCTCACGTTCATTCAAAGATCCGGAGGAAGAGAGATAGTTAAAGAAATGTTGCAGGTGCATAATACTGATCCAGACTTTCTTAGCCGCCTGATTATAGTAGATAAATGATTATGACTCCGAAACAAAGAAGCAAAACAATCAATGGAAACTTCTGGATTCATCATCACCGGCGATAAAAGTGAAGCTCCTTCAGCGGGCAATGTTGTGGACTGGCAAGACAGCCAATCCACAGTGACGGGTAACCGAAAGGCACGCACTTAAACTCACGCAGGCTGGCGTGAGGTCTGGAACAGGATACGTAATGAATGCTGTAAAAAAAAGTACGTAGCTGCTGGAATACTTAACTTTAATCCACAATTGGTGAACATTGGTCTTGTTGATACAGTATATGCGTCATTAGATACATAGCAAAGGATAAATGGCGCCTTGCTAGGTCGTAGCAATTGACTTAGCTGAAGGCTATGCTAACTATCGTCTCGGCAAATGAGAGCGTAATTCTCAGTGAACCATTCCTAGCCAAGTCGGCTGTACAACTGGGACGAGTGCTAGTAAGTCTCTCTAGACCTGCCGTGTGGCGGCGCTCGGTCTGCAATTACTGACAGTGGCGACACGCGGGTCCGACGTACACTAACGGACCGCGGCCGATTTAAAGTCTACCACCTAGCAAGTGTGGTGTCTGGCGGTGACACCACAGGCAAAGTGATGCTCAGTGTTTTTTGGGAGGCCGTGATGTGGTGCTAACGAATTGTATATACGATGGCTATGTTTTGCACATTACACCATATCTTCAATGTGAAACCTGCACAGGTTCGGCAGTCAACAGTTAATTAGTGAAGCCCGTCCACTAAGGCAAGGTCGAGCCACATCGGATGGGAAAAATCGGTTTTTAATTTCCTGAGGCCAAAAACTGCATAAAAACCAAATTGCATCGGTTTATAATTATCCTGGAGTCAAAAACCTCATAAAAAGGAAAGACATGTTCAGTATGCTATCCACTGTTTATTGCCACAAGTTGAAATGGAAAAACAACACGTTCCACAACATCTCAAACAGTCTCAGGGGGCACGTTCAGATTGCGTTGCGCAGTGCGTGCCTTCAGCTCAGCTATGTTCGTAACTGGAACACTGACCACAAATAGCCAGAAGTTACACAATCGTCCAGGCTGTAGGGAAACGACGGCAGATAATTCTTGCACTTACGAAATGCCTCTGCAGCAGCCGCTTCACCGGCTGTGCAATGTGCGGAGGAACGCCATCTCACATTAAAAATGATCCTATCCACAAATCCAAGCTGTTGAAGGGTTGGAATGACGTTGATGCGCAAAATACTCTCATAGCATTTACCAGCGACGCTGCAGGTAACACGGCGCGCAGGATTCATCTCCTCGGAAAAGTACTGCCCTACTATAAACGATGTCGTCAACCCGCATGAGTTTTGCAGAATGAAGAAGTACCGGTTGAGGTGTGAGCGGGTTTTCCGTTGTCCGTATTCCGCAATTCTGCGTGTTGACAAGTCCTTGTAGATGGAACTGGGCTTCGTCTGTCCAGAGAATGTTCCGTTCACTGTCTATTACAGGGTGTTTCAAAAATGACCGGTATATTTGCAATGGCAATAAAAACCAAACGAGCAGCGATAGAAATACACCGTTTGTTGCAATATGCTTGGGACAACAGTACATTTTCAGCAGACAAACTTTCGAAATTACAGTAGTTACAATTTTCAACAACAGATGGCGCTGCAAGTGATGTGAAAGATATAGAAGACAACGCAGTCTGTGGGTGCGCCATTCTGTACGTCGTCTTTCTGCTGTAAGCGTGTGCTGTTCACAACGTGCAAGTGTGCTGTAGACAACATGGTTTATTCCTTAGAACAGAGGATTTTTCTGGTGTTGGAATTCCACCGCCTAGAACACAGTGTTGTTGCAACAAGACGAAGTTTTCAACGGAGTTTTAATGTAACCAAAGGACCGAAAAGCGATACAATAAAGGATTTGTTTGAAAAATTTCAACGGACTGGGAACGTGACGGATGAACGTGCTGGAAAGGTAGGGCGACCACGTACGGCAACCACAGAGGGCAACGCGCAGCTAGTGCAGCAGGTGATTCAACAGCGGCCTCGGGTTTCCGTTCGCCGTGTTGCAGCTGCGGTCCAAATGACGCCAACGTCCACGTATCGTCTCATGCGCCAGAGTTTACACCTCTATCCATACAAAATTCAAACGCGGCAACCCCTCAGCGCCGCTACCATTGCTGCACGAGAGACATTCGCTAACGATATAGTGCACAGGATTGATGACGGCGATTTGCATGTGGGCAGCATTTGGTTTACTGACGAAGCTTATTTTTACCTGGACGACTTCGTCAATAAACAGAACTGGCGCATATGGGGAACCGAAAAGCCCCATGTTGCAGTCCCATCGTCCCTGCATCCTCAAAAAGTACTGGTCTGGGTCGCCATTTCTTCCAAAGGAATCATTGGCCCATTTTTCAGATCCGAAACGATTACTGCATAACGCTATTCTTCGTGAATTTGTGGCGGTACAAACTGCCTTAGACGACACTGCGAACACCTCGTGGTTTATGCAAGATGGTGCCCGGCCACATCGCACGGCCGACGTCTTTAATTTCCTGAATGAATATTTCGATGGTCGTGTGATTGCTTTGGGCTATCCGAAACATACAGGAGGCGGCGTGGGTTGGCCTCCCTATTCGCCAGACATGAACCCCTGTGACTTCTTTCTGTGGGGACACTTGAAAGACCAGGTGTACCGCCAGAATCCAGAAACAATTGAACAGCTGAAGCAGTACATCTCATCTGCATGTGAAGCCATTCCGCCACACACGTTGTCAAAGGTTTCGGGTAATTTCATTCAGAGACTACGCCATATTATTGCTACGCATGGTGGATATGTGGAAAATATCGTACTATAGAGTTTCCCAGACCGCAGCGCCATCTGTTGTTGAAAATTGTAACTACTGTAATTTCGAAAGTTTGTCTGCCTGAAAATGTACTGTTGTCCCAAGCATATTGCAACAAACGGTGTATTTCTATCGCTGCTCGTTTAGTTTTTATTGCCGTTTCAAATATACCGGTCATTTTTGAAACACCCTGTAGATGGAACTGGGCTTCGTCTGTCCAGAGAATGTTCCGTTCACTGTCTATTATCATGCGAGCAAGAAATCCCGAAGCGAATGTATGTCATGTTGGCAGGTCAGCAGGACGAAACTCCTGTGTGGATAGCGAAGCAGGAAGTTTCGCAGGCATATCCAGGGTTCGGACAATTCCTCGTGCGCTGCGTGTTCACCTCCGCACGACAGCTCCTACAGTTACGTGGTCGTATCTTCGACAGACATCCGATCAATTGCTTTCCTCCGTCTGTCACATTACACTTCAAAAGAACTGAGCCGTGCTTGGCTCGTGTTCATCCCGTTCATTGTTTGTAATCTTCTCTTACGGTACTACCACATCGTTTTCTTATTCCATTTACTGGCGTCACTAACTTCCTGCCTTACCTGCCCGTGAGTGGCGGGAGCAGTGCTTATGGATAATTGCGCTGTCGTACCATATCTGGAGCGACCGATAGTATTTCTGCGTCGTCGTGTGTCTGGAGTTGGGAGCTCAATCTGGAAGCAGCAACAGTGAAGTCGGGGACGGTGCGCCAGTGACGTGCGGACAGCCAATTCTCGCCGGCCGCTGGCGACACACACGAACTGCCCGAAGAAAGGAGATAGGAGCGGGACGACCCATGGTCGGTCGTTCCGTTGGTCGTCTTCCCGGGCGACGTGTATTTGGTCTTTGGGACCGTTCCTGGGCATCGTCATAGGGTCATCTTGCCAGACGTGGGTCGGTTCCTTCCTTGTGCAGAGATGTCGTGGCCAATGGGCATGAGTTACCTCCACATGATGGGTCCGAGACAGGGTGCCCGGGTCGCATTGTCTCCGAGTTCTGAACGGACATGGAGTTAAGTCGGGTTGGAGCTGCAGTCAGCTTCGTACAGCGAAGACTCGCCCGACCGTTGCCGACACTCATAACTTGAGTGGGACCGACCTGGGCTGGTCGCTCGGTCGTTCGTCTCATCGGACGACGTGTATTTGGTCGCCGACCGCTTGTGGAAACTCTCTGTGTGTCGAATTGATTCGTCGTTGTTGATCCACAGTGATTGCTTTTACGATTGTTCGAGTTCTTATGCAAGTGTGTTTACGTCGAACTGTGTGTAACTTCTGTGATTTCCACTGAGCATATGAATGCTGTCTGCGTACTGGAATAGGCAGTTGGTCGGTTGCGACAGACGGAATTGATCAGGTTGTTGGTTGGTTCCTCAGCCTGTTTGTTTAATGTTACGCTTGGTTGCCTGTCTCACCTAAACTGTTGTTAGAGTTTCCTCCCCAGGTCTACCCTTGGAACACTTCTGAGCACCTCTTTGTTGTATGCGATTATCATTTTATTTGGTCGCGGGTACTGTGCCAGGCTTTCAGCCAGGTATTAATATTGACTGTTTTATGTTTAGTAAATGGCCTTCAGCCGAACTTCATGACAAGTATTTTAAGATTAGGCCTTCAGCCCTGTTTTAGTTAAAAATTCTTGTTTTTAGGCCTTCAGCCGCGTTCCTTTCAGAATCTGTGACTTTAATATGTAAAGCCTCGTCTGTAAGGTTTCTCTTTAAATGTCTTGAATTCTTAAAAAGTTACGTTGCAAACGTTAAAAACATTGCCCCACCACGAAAAGTATAACGTTTCTCATTAGATAGACAGAATTTTTGCAGGTGGAGCTTAAGGTTAACATTGAGACCCTGATTGGTCAGTTGAGAACACAGCCAGATAGCTTTTTTTAAATCAACTTCGGTAAATTATAGTAAGGAGAAGTTAGGAGAGAGTTGCTTCCGAGACGGCGAGATGTGTGGAGCTGCGCCGCCCGCCGCCCCCTGACGCTGCCTGAACACCGACAAGGTAATGAATGCACGTGATGCTGCATTTTTGAGCGCATAAGGCTTCACTCAGAACTGCAGAAGTCTCATCTGTAACATCCCCTTTTTGCGTAATACTTGTGTCGATCGTCAAATAAAGCTCATGGTATTCACATTTGCTACGTAAGTTAAAATCTGAAACGCGATGATTTTTTTGTTATATAATTATTGAGAAGCCACATCAGCCACTGTAAATGTTTAACTTAAGGTGGTCTTTAATTATTCGTGAGTAATTGTTTGGCCTTCAACCGACAAGATACTTCAAGTTTTCTTAACATGTTTTTCTGTTGTACTGTGTAAAAGTTTATCTTTAAAGCCTCTCTTTTATTATGCAAATTTTCTTTAATTGGGCTTTCAGCCGAAGAATTAATTTGAATTTTCCTTAATTTGGCCTTAGCCGAAATTTTTATATGCTTGGCTTTTAAAGAATTTCCTTAGTTGATCTGAAATATTATTTCGGCCTTTAGCCGAGAAGATATTGCAATGTCACTTAAGTAAGGCCTTCAGTTGTTACTCTAAATCCTGCTGTTTTAAAAGGGGTCATCTAAACTTATTCTGCAGAAGTTACTTGGGCCCTGAGCAGTGAATTGCTCTTTGTTGTTTTAAAGAGAAAACTGTGCATTGGTTTGAGAAATAAAGTTGTGTGTGTTCTTGTATAACTAACAGTAACTGATCTTGGCCCCATTCCGCAACCTGATCCGCTCTGCCCTGCGAAATCAGATTTCAAGTACCTGTCTTTTCGAATTCTGTAATCATTTTCTCCAGACTCTTAGCAGACATAGGGCCAATGCTTTTTTTCATGTCCTTGAGTGTCCGAAACTTCTGCAGAGCTACTGACATAGGACGAATGCTTTTTGTCATATGCTTGAGTGTCCGAAACTTCTGCAGGGATACAGGCGCACAGTCACCGTTCCCGTAAAAGAGATTTCTCAGCAGCGCGCGATGCTTCAAGGACTCACGTTGCGCGCCTCGGATGCACACTGAGGAACAGCCGAGTGCCGCGTGACTGTTGGTGTGCATATTATGATGATTACAGCGCCATCTATTGGTCAAATTTTCGTCAGTTTTGTTTTTATCCCTTGATGTTTTCTCCTGCGTCAATGAAATGCTTTTGAAAAAGCATTCTGAGCAGCGGCTCTCTTTCTATTGCATTTTTAAACTGGAACTCCTATAATGGACACCCTGCGTATGCTATAATTAGGCTCAGGAAATTCAGTTTACTCTCTGAGCTAGAAAAAAAAGTTGGTTGTAGCATATATGCTACACTGGGACGAGAGAAGTTAGTCAAAATGTTTCGCACTGCATGGTAAATATGTGGGAAAAAAACAACATCAACAAGTTTCATGGTGGCAGCTTGATTTTTTCGTCGTGATAATATTTTATGTCTACTCGTCGTAATACACTCATGTTGAGAAAAAAACAGAACACCCTTGACAACTAGAGATAGGACTTTGATATTCACAAGACATGTACAGGGCTATTACAAATGATTGAAGCGATTTCATAAATTCACTGTAGTTCCATTCATTGACATATGGTCACGACACACTACAGATACGTAGAAAAACTCATAAAGTTTTGTTCGGCTGAAGCCGCACTTCAGGTTTCTGCCGCCAGAGCGCTCGAGAGCGCAGTGAGACAAAATGGCGACAGGAGCCGGGAAAGCGTATGTCGTGCTTGAAATGCACTCACATCAGTCAGTCATAACAGTACAACGACACTTCAGGACGAAGTTCAACAAAGATCCACCAACTGCTAACTCCATTCGGCGATGGTATGCGCAGTTTAAAGCTTCTGGATGCCTCTGTAAGGAGAAATCAACGGGTCGGCCTGCAGTGAGCGAAGAAACGGTTGAACGCGTGCGGGCAAGTTTCACGCGTAGCCCGCGGAAGTCGACGAATAAAGCAAGCAGGGAGCTAAACGTACCACAGCCGACGGTTTGGAAAATCTTACGGAAAAGGCTAAAGCAGAAGCCTTACCGTTTACAATTGCTATAAGCCCTGACACCCGATGACAAAGTCAAACGCTTTGAATTTTCGGTGCGGTTGCAACAGCTCATGGAAGAGGATGCGTTCAGTGCGAAACTTGTTTTCAGTGATGAAGCAACATTTTTTTCTTAATGGTGAAGTGAACAGACACAATGTGCGAATCTGGGCGGTAGAGAATCCTCACGCATTCGTGCAGCAAATTCGCAATTCACCAAAGGTTAATGTGTTTTGTGCAATCTCACGGTTTAAAGTTTACGGCCCCTTTTTCTTCTGCGAAAAAAACGTTACAGGACACGTGTATCTGGACATGCTGGAAAATTGGTTCATGCCACAACTGGAGACCGACAGCGCCGACTTCATCTTTCAACAGGATGGTGCTCGACCGCACTTCCATCATGATGTTCGGCATTTCTTAAACAGGAGATTGGAAAACCGATGGATCGGTCGTGGTGGAGATCACGATCAGCAATTGATGTCATGGCCTCCACGCTCTCCCGACTTAACCCCATGCGATTTCTTTCTGTGGGGTTATGTGAAAGATTCAGTGTTTAAACCTCCTCTACCAAGAAACGTGCCAGAACTGCGAGCTCGCAACAACGATGCTTTCGAACTCATTGATGGGGACACGCTGCGCCGAGTGTGGGAGGAACTTGATTATCGGCTTGATGTCTGCCGAATCACTAAAGGGGCACATATCGAACATTTGTGAATGCCTAAAAAAAAACTTTTTGAGTTTTTGTATGTGTGTGCAAAGCATTGTGAAAATATCTCAAACAATAAAGTTACTGTAGAGCTGTGAAATCGCTTCAATCATTTGTAATAACCCTGTATATTAGTAAGTTACACAGAAGTCATTAGCATTTCAGTCACCTCGGTTCAGCATGCGTCCTCTTGTCTAGCAGGCACAGCGTTCGCCATGAGCCCTGATAACTTGTTCCATGCATGTAGGCGTTGACCCGTATAAGGTGCGAATTGCATCCTGTGGTATAGCCATCAATGCTGCTTTCACCGGGTTCCAGATTTCATCTGTGGTGGTTGGCTTTGGGCCACAGCGCTGCGCCCATCATTTCACCATGTCCCACACATCTTCGATTGGCGACAAGTCTGGTGACCTGCGAGCCAGGACAAAAGTCTGACATCCTGTGACACCAAGAAGGCATGTGTTTGCGCAGCAAGGTGTGGTTGTGCATTGTCTTGCTGAAAAATAGCGTCTGTGGTGGTTGTGTGCAGAAAGGATATGGCTACAGGTCGCAGGATGTCATCCACGTAGGTGACACAGGTCACAGTACCCTGGACACGCACCAGCTGTGATTTGTGGCTGTACCCAAGGCCACCATAAGACCTTGAGTTGGGCCTTTATGTCCTGTGCGAATGCAGCCACTGTGATGGCGCTCCCCCTGTCTGCGACGAACGAACAGTGCGGCCATCATTTTCAAACAGAACCTGGGTTAGTCCGAAAACACTGTCTGATGCCACTCTGCCCTCAATAACGTTATTCAATACACCATCAGCGTCTAACACGTTTCTGCGCATTCGTCAAAGGTAGGTGGAGAAGTGGAAGACGCGCACCTAACCCATACCTCAATAAACAGCGATGGACTGTAACCCCTGACAGTGTACGATGTGTTACACTGTTCCACCATTGCACCAGAGCCGCGGAGGATGCAGATATGTCCTGCAATACCATTCGGATGAGTTACTCATCATTTTCTACGGCCTTCGCCGGCCAGAGTGGCCGTGCGGTTCTAGGCGCTACAGTCTGGAACCGCGAGACCGCTAGGGTCGCAGGTTCGAATCCTGCCTCGGACATGGATGTGTATGATGTCCTTAGGTTAGTTAGGTTTAAGTAGTTCTAAGTTCTAGGGGACTGATGACCTCAGAAGTTAAGTCCCATAGTGCTCAGAGCCATTTTAACCATCTACGGCCTTCCGGGAACCACTCTGCACACACCCTTTGCCCTGCCTAAACGCTACGTCCCGTACGAGCAGCAATTTCCCAGAGGATGCATCACATTCTCTCACGCCAATAATATGGCCTCTTTCACACGCACTGACTTAACGGCACGGTTCGCGCTTACGTCTGCGGGGCAACCTGCACGTCTGCACAAATCACACTGGTCCATTATCTTTGGTTTATAAAAGACAGGGGCGCCTCCTGTATAGGTTTGCAGATTTGTGTTACCACTAACGAATAATTTTGTTCAACTGTGTTTGCCTTCTGAGCGTTCTATTCTAGTGGACAAGTAGCGGGCCGTTTATCTCTTTTGAAATGTCCGGGCTCCAAACGCCGAATGCATCGGAATTGGACAGAATGTGCCGACGGCGACAGCGGGTTGCACTGTGGCTGCAAACGCGAACTTTGGTGTCTCAGAGGGGGTGCGGGGAGCGGGGGCAACGCTAGGCAACACTATACTCGTATGCGGGCCTAGTGTGTATAAACACCTCACCCGGGCCACCTTGCCAGCCGCAGGAAGACGGCCCGAACTCTTCCGAAGGGAAACAGCTATCGGATTTTCGAAAAAAGCGGGATTCTCGCGCCACCTTACCAGTTCAGGTGTAGCTGCGAGCGAACTATTTCCTGTGCATTGTGTTAGTTATTTTAGCGTGTGCTTCCTCCTGAATTTTGAGGCTCAAGTGACAAGTGAATACGTGAAACAATGAATCAGGTAATTTCATACCTCTCTGGACCTTTCAGCTCACGGAAGTTTGAAGAAAAATTAGAAAGTAGGAGGCTAGGTAGGCCGACTTCTGCTTTAACAATTTCGCAGACCGTTAAAACGAAAAGTCACCAGTTCAATAGGAAATTTAACTCTGAATTGTACAACAAGCATGAACGGCTGTGTGGTTGTGACATGAAAAATGCCTTATTTTGTTTTCCTTGTTTATTGTTTGGAGGACATCTTTCTTTGTCTAAACATGGAGTCTGTGACATTCAACACCTCCATGATAAAATTAGAAAACATGAACTTTCCTCAGACTATGTAAATAACGCTTTGAATATGGCAAGTCTAGGCAATGTAAATATAGTTACTGTGGTATCACCGCCAGACACAACACTTGCTAGGTGGTAGCCTTTAAATCGGCCGCGGTCCGTTAGTATACGTCGGACCCGCGTGTCGCCACTATCAGTGATTGCAGACCGAGCGCCGCCACACGGCAGGTCTAGAGAGACTTCCTAGCACTCGCCCCAGTTGTACAGCCGACTTTGCTAGCGATGGTTCACTGACAAAATACGCTCTCATTTGCCGAGACGATAGTTAGCACAGCCTTCAGCTACGTCAATTGCTACGACCTAGCAAGGCGCCATTACCAGTTACTATTGATGCTGTAAAACATGTACCGTCAAGACCGATGTTCACCAATTATGGATTAAAGTAAGTATTCCAGCAGCTACGTACGTTTTTTGCTAGTCTAATTTCCTTGACCTTTTCCAGACCTCACGCCAGTCTGCGTGAGCTAAAACGCGTGTCTTTCGGCTTCCTCTCATAGTGGGTTGGCGCTCTTGCCAATCCACAACAGTTACCCAATTAGACAATGAGTACAGAAGGTCCGTGGCATTACACAACCAAAAAGTTACCGATAATAGGTACATATTTAATCTAATTATTAACTGCATTCGTTTCTGTGGTGCGTTGGAACTTACCCATAGAGGACATGATGAGACTGAATCATCTTCCAATCCTGGTGTTTTTCGTTTATTGATTAATTTTAGTGCAGCAAAATTCAATAGGTTTACAGGAGTAGCATGAAAGAGGGAGAACTGAAGATGGTGCAATGATGTGTAATCTACTGCGGGAGGCAAAAGAAGTATGTGACGTCATAAGTTACGAGTCAAAAGAAAGAGTCAAGTTCACTGGACACCTACTTGCAGCCTCTCTTTTTCTACCAGAGAAATTCGCTACTTACTCTTCCAGTTTTCCATAAACTTCTTTCAGAGCTGCTATTGAATGCTACTCTTTTTTGGAAGGAAAGAAACTTCGAACAGAACTCTCTGTTATTTATGGAAGAGGAATTCAAAAGCATATGTGGAACTTTGAGTTTTCTTGGATTACATAACAGACAATAATCTTTGTGATACACTGAGCGAATCTGTGAAGCTCCTGAAAGCGATAATCACAATTCCAATGACCACATCAGAAGCAGAACACTGTTTTTCTTCGCTGAAACGCATCAAAACCATCTTGCGGAATACTATGGACCAAGAGAGACTGTCAGCACTCGCGATGCTCTCTATTGAACGAGACCTCGTTTTAGGAATTGCAGACTTCAAGCAAAGAGTGATTGAAAGATTTGCAAATATGAAGGAAAGGAGAATAGAGTTCCTGTACGAGTGTTCACCACCACATCCAAATTCAGAGATAAAATCGAACGGCGTTAACGTCAGTCCTGTTGAAGAAGGTTAGTGAGACATGCCTACCACTTTTTGAGTACATAGAGCTGCAGGTGATTTTAATTACTTTTATTCTGCAAAAGTAATACTTTTTTCTGTGTGCACCTTTTGGTTTTATTATGAGAAGATGCAGGAGTGACACGAGCGAGCGGTCTGTTTATATTAGACATTACAAAAACGTGAGCAGTGTACTGATTTTCTCTATTTTGTTGATGTTTTCCTTCGTGAGCAAATTGCACCACCATCTATCGTCACGAGCCGCCACTGATAAAAGATAATGAGAGCTGCAGGCACATTTTACCGGCAGGTGGTGTTACGCCGCGATATCGATATTGACCTTGAACCTGCGGGCCGACATGTTCAAATGCTAATCATTTCTGCAGAACATGATGTACATGTGCAGTGAATATGAACGTCCTGTCTCTAGTTGTTCTAGGTTTTGCGTTTTTTCTGAACATTGTAAGGTGTCAGGCAAATCCAACACCTTCCATGAAAACCCTGACATGATAAGCAAATCCGGCAGTATGTCACATAGCTCCGAATAAATCCTGACATTAAATTAACCAAAGTAATACTATCAACGAGTGGGCAAATGGAATACCACACACTAACACAAGAACGCCTAAATGCATGTCATACCTTCCCACCGTGAAACAGACGCAGTTCCGAGGGGAGAAACGAGAACAGAAGCCGAGAGCAGAATCGTGTAGGCTAGGAGGCCCTACGATAAGGGACGGACACCCACGTCGCCAGCCCACCGCCAAAACCACCCCCCAGCCCATGTTAAAAGATAGAGCGCTCCAGAAGAACAGTATAGATCTTACGATAACACTAAAAAGGCCATACCAGCTGCAAGTTTTAGCGTGAGACTTTTTCGCGTCTCTGTTACGTTGCAAACGTTAAAAACATTGCCCCACCACGAAAAGTATAACGTTTCTCTTTGGATAGACAGAATTTTTGCAGGTGGAGCTTAAGGTTAACATTGAGACTCTGATTGGTCAGTTGAGAACACAGCCAGATAGCTTTTTTTAAAGCAACATCGGTAAATTGTAGTAAGGAGAACTTAGGAGAGAGTTGCTTCCGAGACGGCGAGATGTGAGGAGCTGCGCCGCCCGCCGCCCTCTGACGCTGCCTGAACACCGACAAGATAATGAACGCACGCAATGCTGCATTTTTGAGCGCATAAGGCTTGACTCAGAACTGCAGAAGTCTCATCTGTTACATCCCCTTTTTGCGTAATACTAGTGTCGATCGTCAAATAAAGCTCATGGTATTCACATTTGCTACATAAGTTAAAATCTGAAACGCGATGATTTTTTTGTTATATAATTATTGAGAAGCCACATCAGCCACTGTAATTTACGACAAGTTAGATAAGTAATTAAAGATAATTGAGGGTCACTGTAGACCATTTTGATAGTTTTCTCTTTTATCAAACTTAACTTAAATCTAGATTATAGATGTGATATGGCATAGGTCATCCTTTGATCCATTGTAGAACTTGGAAACCCATTCAGGGAAGATTCGTTCACGTTTTTGTTGAATGCAGTTGGTTTTTATCATCCTGCATTAAAATATTTCCTTTTATCAATAGTGCAATTTATAAACAATGTTTTGTGAGTAGATTAAAATTTCCAGTGGTAAACATAACTGCTTTTTCTACGTTATTTTACCAGCTAACTAAAAATAGGAAAGCCTTGAATCCCTTCTAGTAAACTTAGTTAGTATTAAGATTCTTTTACAGGGAGTGCAGTGGAGCTTACGCTGAAATCATTAAGTATTTGGTTATATCATCGCTAGTCTCACTGAACTCTTCTGAACTCTACATGTCATGTGTGGTCTGGCGTCTCCTTACCAGCAACAGGTCCCAGGTTCAAACTAGTTAATTCCCTAAAAAACACGCTCAGAGCGTCGTTGCGCGAAAGTGGTAGGGAGACACGACTTAGAACAAACAGACACCACGCAGAATGTTAGAACATGACTTTATTAAAATGAAGTGTCGAAGGCCTGTGCTTCGTTGGTCAAAGACCTCATCGGAAACCCGACAGCGCACGAGCGTGAAGGACCTCCACTGACCGCGGTCCGTCACAGGCTGTCGGCTCGCCGCTGAGTCAGCCCCGCCGTTCCGTCTCCCGAGGACGAAGTGACGGGGAGGCGGCGCCGCAGTGATTCGCTGGGGTCACGTGACGGCCGCCGGCCCAGCGCACCCCTCGCCGCTGCCGCCGCCCCTGCGGTATTAATTTGTCGTTGTCTTGGCGCGATATGGGCGCGGGGGCGCCTGCGGTAATGGCTTGTTATCCGGCGCTTTTATTATTTGTAACTGATACCAGATGACTTGTAACTGAATCCCCGTGTGCGTGCCGTGGCTCTAGCCCCACACCGGCGCCGCCGGGCGGGACGTTTCGCGCCCTCGGCAAAACAACGCAGTCTCCCCCCCCCCCCCCCACCGCGGCCGCCGGACCGTCTCTGCGTATTCACTGATTTTCTGCCGGTCACTCCGTCCCAGCTCCGTGTCGGCAACGTATGATAGACGGATGGGAAGGGACCATCCATTTGTTTCATTCGAATTCGTGCTTTTTCGGCGTATTGTAATCAAGAATTCTTCTCGAGAAATCAGCCGAATATTACCAGATTATCCAGAACCCGCTCCCTGAGTACAGTCTCTATACGTAACGGGCAACGTCCTGCCATACTGACTCACTCATCACCGTCCAGACCAAACAACTAAGGATACAAAATTGAAATTTGGAGAAGGTATGGATCTTATACTGCAGGCGTCGTTTAAGAATGAATTTTTCGAAAGTCCAACTCTAAGGAAGTGAAATTGGGATGAAGTTCGTTTTTTTAAAATAAAAAATAGGTCGCTATTAAGGTAATTTTGAAGATATACCTACGAAAATTGGTATTTCGTTTCTTGATCAGAAATAAAGAACTGCTTCTCAAGCTGTGACATTGTCGCGAAAAAACTGACCGGTATATGTAATAAGTTTCCTTTAATTTACATCTATCGTCACAAACTTTTTGTTAACAGATTACCGGTTTCGGTCTTTAATGACCCTCATGAAATCTCTTTCATAAAAACAAAGTCCGAATGTACTGCAGCCTTTGTTTTTATGAAACACATCTGATGATGGTCATTAAAGACCGAAACCGGTAATCTGTTAACAAAAAGTTGAAACGTCCCCTTAGAAAAATTAGTGAACAGGGAAGCATTATCGATCGATCGGTCGGCAACAGCTCGCCTCAGGAATCCGAAATGACAGGACACAATCTTGCAAATACTGTTGATTCAGGTTTTGGGTCCTCACCGTTGTCTCAAATAAGTCAAGACACATTTTCTGCTTGCCAAAATGTGAATGTTGCCGGTGCAAATGCACTGCCGAAAAGCATAGAGGAACAGATTCCAGACACTAATACATTATTATTCCAATTAATGCAACAAATGAAACAAAATCAGAGACAAATATAGCAACAGTTAGACACAATGGAACAAAATCAGAGACAAACACAGCAAAAGCTTCAAAAGTTAGACACCACACTTGAACAAACACGTGAAGATTTAACTACTGAGTTACATAACATTGAATCGAAATGTCAAAAAGTCTGTAATGACGTAAAAACACAAATTTGTGAGCATTTTCAACCTATATTTTCGCGGCCTGAAAATGCATTACAGAATCACGAAGCAGCCATAAAAAAACTGCAAACCATTGTTCATGAAAATCATGAGACCTTGTGGGCTAAAACTGACTCAGTTGCATCTACCGATTCGGTTACGCTACTTGCAAAAACTCAAGAAAACTTAAAGGACACAGTAGATACTCCGAAAATTGGTTCAGAAAGACACATGGAGGAAATTAGTTCATTATCAGAGAAAGTAGTCGAACTTTCGGATCAGCTAAATAATTTATCTACGAAAGTAGATGATAGTCTGAATGACGCAAGACCGGTAGCCATCACTGACACAGAAGAGTATGAACAAATTAAGAAATTCAAACAAAATTAGAATCAAATTAATACGCAACACAAAAGAGCGAAATGTCTGAGTAAGTTCAGTTTTACTCAGCTGTTTGAAAATCAAATAACGTAAGGGATTTACCAGCACAGTAATTCACTAATTTTTCTAAGTGGACGTTACATAAAGTTTGTGACCATAGACGTAAATTAAAGGAAACTTATTAAAAAGAACTATGTGCTTCAGCATTTTTGGAAATTTAACTCTGTGCGTGTAAAATTGTGGGTGAGAGGTTGTTTTTAAAAATACATCGTTATTAAAGAACTATTACAGTATTTTTAAATCTATGAACATTGATATTTGACTTCTCTGTTACAAATAAAAAATTTATGTTTCAGTGTTTATGGAAATTATGTATATATGTAGCCTTAAAATCCTTTAGGAGTTCTCCAGTAAACATTTATTTTCAAAAAAACTGTCATCCACTGTTTTACCTCCTTAGTGGATGAATTTCCAAAAATGCTGAAACACGTATTTTTAATTTTCTAACTGAGAAACCAAATACCAGTTTTCGTAGTTCTAGCTTCAAAATTCCCTTCATAGCGGCATACTTTCGAAAAGCTTTTCATCCAATGTTTCACACCCTTGGGAGTGTAAAAACGGTAACATGCATATGTTTTATTTATAACAGAAAAGAGAAATACAAATTTTCATAGATTTTGCTTCAAAAATGCTTACACAATGAAATATTTCCATAAAAACTTTCATCCTCGTTTCACCTCTACAGGGGTTGAACTCGCAAAATGCAGAGAAACAAGTAGTTTTTTGTTTCTAACTGAGAAGATAAATTTAAATTTTCATAGATTTAGTTTCAAAAGTGATTTCATAATAAAATATTTTCTTAAAGTCTAGTCTCTTATTTCACCTACTTAGGGGTTAAATCTCCATAAACACTTAAACATAAAATATTTATTTGTAACCTCGGGCATGGGTGTGTGTGTTTGTCCTTAGGATAATTTAGGTTAAGTAGTGTGTAAGCTTAGGGACTGGTGACCTTAGCAGTTAAGTCCCATAAGATTTCACTCACATTTAAACATTTTTTTGTAATTAGGGAAAGAATTCTAGGACACCCGGTATATTCTTTTCGGAGTGACATTTCGACATATTTCTTCCTTGTATATTTTGGCAAAGTTGTAACATTACATATCCGGACCGCGCCCGTTTAGTGGTTTCTATATCTACAGCTAACTTAACATGCCACTGTCATTACCCCCCTTTCCCGTTCCAGTCGTATATGGTTCGCGGGAAGAACGACTGCAAGAAAGCCTCCGTGCGCGCTCGGAATCTCTCTAATCTTACACTCGTGATCTCCTTGGGAGGTATAAGTAGGCGAAAGCAATATATTCGATACCTCATCCTGTTCTGCGGCGAACAGTTACCCTCCATGTTTGACTCCCATTCATTAAGGAAACGAACTCCCATGTTCAAACGTATCATTACTTAACAAATGAGTCAATGTGTTGTGCGGCTACAGCTGCATGTATGCTAGAAGCCTAACAGATTTATACTCCTAGAGCATACGGTCATCTACTCAGTTGTCCGCACCCGCTAGCTGAGTGGTCAGCGCGACTGAATGTCGATCCTAAGGGCCCGGGTTCGATTCCCGCCTTGGTTGGAGATTTCCTCTGATCAGGGGCTGGGTGTTGTACTGTCCTAATCATCAACATTTCATCCCCATCGACGCTTATCTACTCAGTTATTAGCTTGTTTCACAACACAAAGTATTCGTATCAGTAGTTCACTCGCCGCTTAAATTGTGAATATCTTGAAGACACAGATCTGTACATATCTACATACACTACTGGCCATTAAAATTGCTACACCACGAAGATGACGTGCTACAGACGTGAAATTTAACCGACAGGAAGAAGACGTTGCGATATGCAAATGATTAGCTTTTCAGAGCATTCACACAAGGTTGGCGCCGGTGGCAATACCTACAAAGTGCTGACATGAGGAAAGTTTCCAACCGATTTCTCATACACAAACAGCAGTTGACCGGCGTTGCCTGGTGAAACGTTGTACTGATGCCTCCTGTAAGGAGGAGAAATGCGTACCATCACGTTTCAGACATTGATAAAGGTCGGATTGTAGCCTATCGCGATTGTGGTTTATCGTATCGCGGCATTGCTGCTCGCGTTGGTCGAGATCCAATGAATGTTAGCAGAATATGGAATCGGTGGGTTCAGGAGGGTAATACGGAACGCCATGATCGATCCCAACGGCCTCGTATCACTAGCAGTCGAGATGACAGGCATATTATCCGTATGGCTGTAACGGATCGTGCAGCCACATCTCGATCCCGGAGTCAACAGATGGGGACGTTTGCAAGACAACAACCATCTGCACCAACAGTTCGACGACGTTTGCAGCAGCATGGACTATCAGCTCGGATACCATGGCTGCGGTTACCCTTGACGCCGTATCACAGACAGGAGCGCCTGCGATGGTGTACTCGATGATGAGCCTGGGTGCACGAATGGCAAAACGTCATTTTTTCGGATGAATCCAGGTTCTGTTTACAGCATAATGATGGTCGCATCCGTGTTTGGCGACATCGCGGTCAACGCATATTGGAAGCGTGTATTCGTCATCGCCATACTGGCGTATCACCCGGCGTGATGGTATGGAGTGCCATTGGTTACACGTCTCGGTCACCTCTTGTTCGCGTTGACGGCACTTTGAACAATGGACGTTACATTTCAGATGTGTTACGACCCGTGGCTCTACCCTTCCATTCGATCCCTGCGAAACCCTACACTTCAGCAGGATAATGCACGACCGCGTGTTGCAGGTCCTGTACGAACCTTTCTGAACACAGAAAATGTTCGACTTCTGCCTTGGCGAGCACATTCTCCAGATCTCTCACCAATTGAAAACGTCTGGTCAATGGTGGCCGAGCAACTGGCTCGTCACAATACGCCAGTCACTACTCCTGATGAACTGTGGTATCGTGTTGAAGCTGCTGGGCAGCTGTACCTGTACACGGCATCCAAGCTCTGTTTGACTCAATGCCCAAGCGTATCAAGGCCGTTATTACGGCCAGAGGTGGTTTTTCTGGGTACTGATTTCTCAGGATCTATGCACCCAAATAGCGTGAAAATGTAATCACATGTCAGTTCTAGTATAATATATTTGTCCAATGAGTACCCGTTTATCATCTGCATTTGTTCTTAGTGTAGCAATTTTAATGGCCAATATTGTAAATGTGATATTTAAGTGTTAAGTTTTGACACGCACTAATTTCGTACTTGAGAAGTGCGGTACCTGATGTAACCGCATGAATTGTAGGATCCATCTCGATCTCAAGTTCTATGGATAACATTTTATGGTAACTTTCAAACATGTAATGCTTAGTTTAGTGGGGCATGTTTAATAAATACACAAAAAGTATTAGGTTCGTAGCCATGAACAGAAAAGAATGTATTATGCGATAAGCTTTTCCTTTCTTGTGGGGAGTGTTAGCGAGGAAAAGATTCGAAATCGTTTGAAATTTCATTTAAACCTTTTTGGAAGTCGCTAAGTGCTCTCTTTATCAAACACGTGATGAGTATTGTCTGGGTAACGAGTTTGTTTGCGTGGCCATCATCTGCAGCAAGCACTGAAATATTTGTTTTGTAAATAAAAACCGCCTTTTCTTGCTGCACTGATTTTATTTCTCCCAGACGCGTTTCGCCTTTTTCACTTTGAGGCATCGTCATTTCGATCTAGAATGATACAGTTCTGTTTTGATATGCGTTATTTGTTGATTACAAAACACTTCACGTCTTTTTGTTTTACGTAATCACTTACTTACATAAAATCCGAGACTTGGATGTTATGCAACAGCCACAGCCTTGCACCTAGTGCTGTATGCTCTGGATCATTATCTTGTGTGGAAATACAGGGCGTCCATAATTAAAGTTCTAGTTTCAAAACGACGTAAAAAGAGAAAGACGTCGTAATTGATAAGCATATTATTGACGCAGGAGGAAACGTCTTGGGATAAAAACAAAGCTAACGAAAATTTGACTAGTAGGCCCACATGCCGCTGTAAGCGTCAGAATATGCACACCAACAAACACGCTGCACACGTCTGATCCTCAGTTTACTTCCGGGACACCAGGTTCCTCTCAGAGTATCCACGCACAATAGCACCTTTCTTAGCAATCATAAACAACCACTCACTTGACGAAAAGTCTGTTCCTGAAGACTGGAAAGTAGCACAGGTCACACCAATATTCAAGAAAGGAAATAGGAGTAACCCATTGAATTACAGACCCATATCACTGATCTGAATTTGCAGTAGGATTTTGGAGCATATACTGTACCCGGACATTATGAATCTCCTTGAAGAAAACGACTTATTGATACGTAACCAAACGGTTTCAGAAAGTATCGTTCTTATACAACGCAGCTAGCTCTTTATTCTCATGAAGTAATGAGTGCTGTCGACAAGAGATCTCAGATCGATTCCATATTCCTGGATTTCCAGAAGGCTTTTGATACCGTTCTTCACAAGCGACTATTAATCAAATTGCGTGCATATGGAATATCGTCTCAGTTGTGTGACTACATTGGTGATTTCCTCTCAGAGAGATCACAGTTCGTAGTAATAGACAGTAAATCATCGAGTAGAACAGAAGTGATATCTGGCGTTCCGCAAGGTAGTGTCATAGGCCCTCTGCTGTTCCTGATTTACATAAACGATCT
Organism: Schistocerca americana; assembly: GCF_021461395.2. Taxonomy (NCBI): domain Eukaryota; kingdom Metazoa; phylum Arthropoda; class Insecta; order Orthoptera; family Acrididae; genus Schistocerca; species Schistocerca americana. The sequence continues at coordinate 245,032,891 of NC_060121.1, forward strand.
AGGTGATAATCTGAGCGCCCCCCTTAGATTGTTTGCAGATGAAGCTGTAATTTACCGTCTAGTAAAATCAATCCCAATTATAAAATGATCTAGAGACAATTTCTGTATGGTGCGAAAAGTGGCATTTGGTACTAAACAAAGAAAAGTGCGAGGTCATCCACATGGGTAGTAAAAGAAATCCTATATATTTTGGGTATACGATAAATCGCACAAATCTAAGGACTGTCAATTCGACCAAATACCTAGAAATTACAGTTACGAGCAACTTAAATTGGGAAGACTACATAGATAATATTGTGGGGAAGGCGAAACAAAGACTACACTTTGTTGGCAGAACGCCGGCCGCGGTGCTGCCACAACTGTTGACTGCCGAACTTGTTGCCGTCGTGTAACACAACTGAAACCATAGTCGTCGTATTGCGATTCATCTGTCATTAGTTATAGCCGATCTCATTTACGTTAAGACGCTTACAGAACCATCATTTGGTAAATTTTTCGTTAATTTTTCTTGTTACTTGATGTTTCCCCCTGCGTCAATAATACGCTGTTCAATTTTGACGTCATTCTGAGCAGTTGTTCTCGATCAAACAGCGTTTTAAACTGGTTTTTTAATTATGGACACTTCATATAATTCTCAGAAAGACCAATATTATCCACTTCTGGATAGATGTATTTTCGGAATGTTTATGTAAAAGTTTTGGTCCATAATTCCATCAATAAAACAAAAATTCCCCACAACATTTGTACTCATGCCGCCCCAGACAAGTACAGAACCTCCTCCATGTTTACCTGAGGCTTTTACATATCTGTCTTCAAGATCTTAATTCTTCTTCCTCACACTGTTACTCGCCATTTGACTTAAACAGCTGAAATCGACTCTCGTCAGTAAATACGATCTTCTTCCAGAAATCAAACCCACTGGATTTATGTTCTGTTGATTTTATTGATGTATGGTCTTCTACGAACTGTGCAGCCTCCATAGCCCACACGATAAAGCACAGTCCCCACAGTCCGTGCTGAAACAGATTTTCCTGTAGGCCTTTGAACTGCAGTAGCAATTTCTGGAGAGCTTAGTTTTGGATTTTCTTGAATTCTCTATGTAGCTCTCGTTTTTCCATCTCATACAGTACTGCAAGCGAAGCGCTTCGCGATTGGTTTTCATACGTTTTGTTGGCATTAAATATGTATATAATAATCTCACTGTACTGGTAGGTCTGCTATGGTAACTACGATTTCTTGAAAACAATCAAATGTATGTTTATCTCTCTTCTTTTGTAGTTTCACGACGTTTTCGGCCCATATTTCTTAAATATCACGCAATGGTTTTAAAAACAAAGAGGGAGCTATCCACTACTGTCTACGAAACACAATTGTATTAGAAAAGGGAGAGGGACGTGTGCATGTGCAGCAGCCCACCTACGACCTACACTGATGATCATAAATTAAGGATAATGCTGATACTTGGTGAAACAACGCTCTGGTGGGTGGTTTGCGGGCTTAAATCTACTCAGGGTATGACCATGCGGTGCATTTGACCTGCAGTCGTCGCATGGTGGCTCTGGCAGCAGTTCACATAGTATGTTGGTGCATGTCAAAGTACGGTGGAGCGAGTAAGTGACGTTTTCAGACGTGCTTATAGTGACTGTGTGTTGAAAATGGCTCAAAGAACACATATTAATGACGTCATCAGGACGACTCGAGGCTGGCCAAACACAGCAGATAGTAGCACGAGCCCTCCATGTGTCACAAAGTGTGATCTCAAGATTATGGCAACGATACCAGCAGACAGGAAACGTGCCCAGGCGCTACATCTCGGGACGTCCACAGTGTACAACATCACAGACCGATATTTCACCATCAGCACTCGCAGACGGCCACGGAGTCCCGCAGGTAGCCTTGCTCGGAACCTTACCGTGGCCACTGGAACAGTTGTCTCCGAACACACAGTCTACAGACGACTGAAAAGTCATGGTTTAATCGTCAGGAGATCTTCAAGGTGCATTCCACTGACCCCTGGTCACAGGAGAGCCCATAACGTCTGGTGTCAAGAACACAGTACATGGTCATTGGAACAGTGGTCCCAGGTTATGTTCACGGACGAGTCCAGTTATAATCTGAACAGTGATTCTCGCCGGGTTCTCATTTGGTGTGAACCAGGAACCACATACCAACTCCTTAATGTCCTTGAAAGAGACCTGTATGGAGGTCGTGGTTTGATGGTGTGGGGTGGGATTATGATTGGTGTACGTACACCCTTGCATGTCTTTCACAGAGGAACTGTAACAAGTCAAGTGTATCGGGATGTCATTTTGCACCAGCATGTCCGCCTTTTCAGGGGTGCAGTGGATCCCACCTCCGTCCTAATGGATGATAACGTACAGCCCCACCGAGCTGCCTTCGTGGAAGAGTACCTTGAAACAGAAGATACCAGGCGAATGGAGTGACCTGCCTGTTCTACAGACCTAAACCCCATCGAGCACGTCTGGGATGCTCTCGGTCGACGTATCGCTGCACGTCTTCAATCCCCTACGACACTTCCAGAGCTCCGACAGACACTGGTGCAGAAATGGGAGGCTATACCCCAGCAGCTGCTCGACAACCTGATCCAGTGTATGCCAACCCATTGTGCGGCCTGTGTGCATGGTGATCATATCCCATATTGATGTCGGGGTACATGCCCAGGAAACAGTGGCGTTTTATAGCACATGTGTTTCGGGACGGTTTTCTCAACTTATCACCAATACCGTGGACTTACATATCTGTGTCGTGTGTGTTCGCTATGTTCCTATGCTATTAGAGCCAGTTTTGTATAGTGCCACGTTGTGTGGAACATCATTCTGCAATTATCCTTAATTTATGAGCATCAGTGTAGTTTACTAGACGAATACTTGTGTAACATTAACTGAGGGATGATTTTAAATAACGTGGATTTGTTCACAAATTAAGCAACATATGAACCCAAATGGGTGTTACTTCTAAATAAAATGAAATAATTGTTGTTTCTTTCTTAGCTGTATTTTTATGATTGTGCATGTTATTTTCTGTGCACTAAGGTCGGACAAATACTTTTTGGAGTCACTGTCTATTCGTGAAGTGTCAGTTACAATTCATTGCGCAATATCTGTGTCCGGGAAGCGTCAGTCAGAACTCTGCCTTCCTGGCGAACATGTCAGCGCTCGACGATGTGGCGCTCGCGTGTACTGCGATCATGTTCCTTACCTTGCAGAACACGAGCAGAAATTGTACACAACGAGCGAAACAAATTTGAAAAGCTTAAAAAGAACATTTCAGTCGACCAGGGGCATTCACGACAGCGTAGATTCATAAATCACAACAACAAAACATTTCAGTGTAAATAAGTAAAGCCGGCCGCAGTGGCCGTGCGGTTAAAGGCGCTGCAGTCTGGAACCGCGAGACCGCTACGGTCGCAGGTTCGAATCCTGCCTCGGGCATGGATGTTTATGATGTCCTTAGGTTAGTTAGGTTTAACTAGTTCTAAGTTCTGGGGGACTAATGACCTCAGCAGTTGAGTCCCATAGCGCTCAGAGCCACCCACCCACCAGTGCCCACCGCGACGTTCGATGCCGCCTGATGGCGTCACGAACACATGACGCTGTAACAAAATTATATAAGCGGAGTAATCGCGGACGTAGGATCACAAATGGGGACATCCATTGTGAGATAAACGACTTTATAAAATTATAAACAGCCGACCAGTTGCAATGGGTAAAGAAATCTTTACCTAGGTTTCAACAAATTTAAATTTGTCTTCTTCAGAAGGTGGCCTAAGGACAATGAACATCATAGCTTACATTAAAAGGTATGAATTTAAGTCAAGAATAGATTTTAACACATATTAGAGAGCTCTTGTATAACAAAAATATAAGAAGGACGCCTGGTGCTTACAATTTTACATTAGTATGGACTGATGTATCATCGCCGTTTTTACAAATGTCCATTTGTCCAAATTAAAATATAGCCCTAAAAATAGGGTTTGTCATGCAAATATAAATTAGTACATGGATGTTGCAGAGCTCACAAGCGACTGAGTGTAATCGGCCAGCGTAGTTACTCTGCGGCCAGGGCAGGTGGCGCTCATGGCGCGAAACATGTGCCGATTGGCGTACAAAAGCAACGTGTAAATTATCAGTATTAATAGCGTCTTTAGATAAAGTAACAATAAAAAGAAGGAAAGCGTTTAACACTCCCGTTATAACAGTATGGGAGCCTTGGTATCATTAATGTAGTTATACATCAAAAAGGCAGGTGGCGTTTACGCCGAGAGTTACGTACAGTGGCATATACAGCCAGAATATAAAAATTACATTACAATATTAGTGAAGCACACACACCGTATATATGTCGGAAGTTTAAATTAACAATAATGGCTCTTAAAACAGAATTACGAACCCTGGTCCACAATCCAGTTAGTACATATTCTCGGGGAGCCAACGTTTTAGAGCCAGACAAAATCACATAAGGTCCGATGTAGTGGCAGCCATACATCGTGAGAAAACCACATTACATAAAGGGTAGTGAGCTTAAAGATTTGAAAGTGCATCATAGCTTCCTGAGAAAATAGACCACTGAGGTTACCAGCATTAATGTTATACCATAAACAGTACAGGTTTAAAGCCTTCGAAAAATTGTCTACAAGCAAGGTTCAACTGGTCGTTCAGTATATTACCGTCTTTGAGCTCTAGATGTTTAAAAATTTGTAACTCTTCCCACTTTGGCAGAGGGCAGATTATAATTGCGCAGAGCCTGTGAACGAGTATCTCGAAAACATAATAGCCGATCGAATGTTCACGTGCTACTGTCGTGAGCATCTACGAAAAGAGGTAGAAGGACTGTGAAACCACCACTAGGCGCCAAATGATTGGACGTCCATGACCCTTCACAGAACGTATGGTTCCAAGGCTTGCCTGCTCTGTAAAATAGGAGAGGTGGTGATCTGCCGAAGGAGCGCAATGCTGATGATGCACAAGGGTTTCGAACCACACCGTTCATCATACACTGTTGAGTGTGGAGCTCCGTAGCAGACCACCCCTATGTGTTCACATGTTGACCCAACGACATCGTCACTTACGATTGCAATGGGCAAGGGAACATCGAGATTCGATCGTCGATCAATGGAAACGTGTCAGCTCTTAGGGTAGATGCAGAAGACACGCTGACAACTGCGAACCATCTGCAGCCCTTCATGCCTGATGTCTCCTTCGACGGCGATGTCATCTTTTAACAATATAAAATTGTCCGTTTCTCGGAGCTATAATAGTGCTACTGTGGCTTGAGGAGCATTATAGTGAACTCATGTTGATACCTCGGCGACCTAAGTCGCCTGATGTAACCCCATCTGCTTTGCTATGGGCGCCATCACCGCTTAGGCAAATCAGAGGCCCGTTCTTTACGTGGATAACCTCTTCGTAGACATCCAATGCCACATACCTCCAGAAACCTATCACCAAACTGTCGAATCCCTGATACACATAATCAGTGATGTATTTGTGGTGTCACCGCCAGACACCACACTTGCTAGGTGGTAGCCTTTAAATCGGCCGCGGTCCGGTAGTATACGTCGGACCCGCGTGTCGCCACTATCAGTGATTGCAGACCGAGCGCCGCCACACGGCAGGTCTAGAGAGACGTCCTAGCACTCGCCCCAGTTGTACAGCCGACTTTGCTAGCGATGGTTCACTGACAAATTACGCTCTCATTTGCCGAGACGATAGCATAGCCTTCAGCTACGTCATTTGCTACGACCTAGCAAGGCGCCATTATCAATTGCTATTTATCTTGTGGTGCATGTACCGTCAGACCGATATTCACCAATTATGGATTAAAGTTAAGTATTCCAACTGTGGTGTCACCGCCAGACACCACACTTGCTAGGTGGTAGCCCTTAAATCGGCCGCGGTCCGGTAGTATACATCGGACCCGCGTGTCGCCACTGTCAGTGATCGCAGACCGAGCGCCACCAAACGGCAGGTCTAGTGAGACGTCCTGGCACTCGCCCCCCTTGTACAGCCGACGTTCATAGCAATGGTTCACTGACAAATACGCTCTCATTTGCCGAGACGATAGTTAGCATAGCCTTCAGCTACAATTGCTACAACCTAGCAAGGCGTCGTATTCAATTGATATTTATTATGTGATGCATGTAACATCAAAAGCGATGTTCTACAATTGTGGATTTAAAAAAAATGGTTCAAATGGCTCTGAGCACTATGGGACTTAACATCTATGGTCATCAGTCCCCTAGAACTACTTAAACCTAACGACAGCACACAACACCCAGCCATCACGAGGGAGAGAAAATCCCTGACCCCGCCGGGAATCGAACCCGGGAACCCGGGCGTGGGAAGCGAGAACGCTACCGCACGACCACGAGATGCGGGCTGTGGATTAAAGTTAAGTATTATATCAACTACGTATTTTATTTGCCATTCTCAAGATATTGTCCTGTTCCAGACCTCACGCCAGTCAGCGTGTAATTAAACGCGTGCATTTCGGCCTCCTCTAGAAAAACAGTGTTGGCTCTTCTGCCAACAAAACACCAACAGCTACGTACTTTATTTACTAGACTCAAATCCTTTAACTGTTCCAGACCTCACGCCAGCCTGCGTGAGCTTAAACGCGTGCCTTTCGGCTTCACCTCCTAGTGGCTTGGCTGTCTTGCCAAGTCACAGCAGTATTTCGTTTCAAAGACAGACAATCAAGCTATTAAGCAAGTGGCCATAATGTTTTGGCTCATCAGTGTGTTATACGGTGTAAGTGTGATATTGCGCAATACACGGCAGTTCCTGCCGTGACTTTGTGAGATGTGGACATGCAGACAACTATTACAGCGACGCCATATGAATATGAATAGAAAGAGAAACACAGATGAAAGAAATCACCTGTTGAGCTGCATTCAGGACAATAGGTTGATTTCGTATTTAATTCTAGCTTAAAGCCCACTGCTTCGTTCGTGTAGACTGTGCGATCTGCACAGAAGTCTTTTTTTTTAATCGAATTTGTGCGTTGTTGTGCCCGTTGCTTGTGTATAAATCTCCGCACTATAAAGGAGTCAGTGACTCTTTACATGGCTGGTAGTCTTTTCAAAATTAAAATGTTACAGCGGGTATAATTTAATTTCGTGTAACTAGTTAGAATCGGGTAAGTGGTTCTTTAGTTACTACGCCGTTCTTATACCTTGTTCTGAACTCTCCTGTAAATGAAATCATATACAAATGTGATGTTTATATTGTCCTCAGTTATGATTAGCTTGCGTGGTAATTACAACAAAAATTATTTTGTGTATTTGTATTAGTCCTAGTGAAAAATTAACTGAAGATCCGTTTCTTTTTCTAAGCAATTCTGACAAAGCCATTTCGTCGTAGTGACTATTAAATAGGTTTCTTTGATCTGGTTCACAAATTTCAACATCTTTTAAATCTTTCACATTAATTAAGGCCATAGAAGCAAGGTCTTTGCTGAATGCACTTCTCGCTCAAAAGCGACTCGGTTTTCGTAATGAAATATTTTATTGAGACTTTTCATCTCCTGTTGACTCTTTAGGGGCTGAATTTCCGAAAACACTGAAACACGTACTTTTTAAATTACTAATCTAGAATCCAAATACCATTTTTCACAGACATAGATTTAAAAATGCATTATTAGTTCTTTAATATGATTTATTTTCAGAAAAAAACATTCACCCACTCTTTCATATCCTTAGAGGTAGAAATTCCAAAAATGCTGTAACATGAATTTTTTTGGTTCTAATCAAAATTTTCGTAGATTGAAGTTAAAAATGTTTTGTGATGAAATACTGTCATAGAACTTTTCATCCACAATTTCACCCCCTTAGGGGCTTAATTAAAAAAAAAATTAAATAATTAAATAAATGAAACACGTGTTTTTTTTTTTTAATTTCCAACCGAGAAGTCAAATACCAATCTTCACAGATGTAGCTTTAAAATTGCTTTAGTAGTTCTTTAGTAACGTTTTATTTTCAAAAAAATTTTCACTACTTAGCTGTTGAATTTCCACAAATTCTGAAAGACTTTTTTTTCTGAACGAGTAACCGAATACCAGTTTTCGTAGTACTACCTTCAAAATTGCTTAGTAGCGAGATATTTTCAAAAAATATTCTATCTCTTATTGCACCTCCTTAGGTGTGAATTTCCAAAAATCCATTCTTAAACGGTACTTATTAATGTATAAGACCCTCTCCAAATTTCAGGTTCCTATCCTTAGCAGTTTGGGCTGGGTGGTGATGAGTCAGTGAGTCGATCAGAACATTTCCTTTTATATATAGAAATTTACACAGTAATTAGCTGTAGAATTTGCGCAGAGGAGTTTACGTGCAGGGAAATAACACTGCATCTGTCATTTGTTCGTTCCATTTATTGCAAAATAGATAACAACACTATCTAACAATCCTCTGCCGCCGTTGGATAAGCAGCTGCCAGCAACAACTCGTATACTCTTAGCTCACATACTTGTTACATAGTTTAATTCTTAACTTCTTTGCGTGTTTTTGGGTACTTGCACTGTTTAATTCATAAATTTCTGGCGTATTATAGTATTTGAGAGTTGTAGCACCGCGCTTTAGTACCTGAATAGTGTAAATTCGCGTAGTCGTCTGTTTTTGTTTTGAACGGCCAGTGTCGGTTGGTCACACCCAGTGTGGGTATCACGGGGATGTCAACCTCGTCCCTTCTGTCCCCAGATCGGTCTGCCGCTGTGGTTGCCCCGGTTGCTGCCCGCAGTGGGGCTGAGCCCTCGCCTGTGGTTGATTGGGAGGTCGTTCCAAGGCGTGGCAGGCAGCGAAAGACGTCCCCGGAGGCTGTTCAGAAAGCCTCCCCGGTGCGTCTGACAAACAGGTTTCAGGCACTGTCTCTGGCTGAGCCAGATGCAGCTGCGTGCCCTGTTTCAGAGGATGATTCTCAGTCTTCAAGGTCCGGGCAATCGCAGAGGGTGGGCTTATTGGTAGTTGGAAGCTCCAATGTTAGGCGCGTAATGGGGCCCCTTAGGGATATGGCGGCTAAGCAGGGGAAGAAATCCAGCGTGCACTCCGTGTGCATTCCGGGTGGAGTCATTCCTGATGTGGAAAGGGTCCTTCCGGATGCCATGAAGAGTACAGGGTGCAGCCAGGTGCAGGTGGTGGCACATGTCGGTACTAATGACGTGTGTCGCTTTGTATCTGAGGAAATTCTCTCTGGATTCCAGCGGCTATCTGATTTGGTGAAGGCTGCCGGTCTTGCTTACGAGATGAAGGCAGAGCTCACCATCTGCAGCATCGTTGACAGAACCGACTGCGGACCTTTGGTGCAGAGCCGGGTGGAGGGTCTGAATCAGAGGCTCAGACGGTTTTGCGCCCGTGTTGGCTGCAGGGTGGTGGGCTTTCGGGTTCTGCTGAATAGGTCAGGTGTTCACTACACTCAGCTGGCGGCTACACGGGTAGCGGAGGCTTTGTGGCGTGGTCTGGGCGGTTTTTTAGGTTAGAAGGCCTCGGGAAAGTACGGGGTGGGCTGCAAACTCAAAGGGTGCATGGCAAATACAGGACGGGCTTGGATCAAGGAACAGTCGGAATTGTAAATTTTTGTAGTTGTGCTGGGAAAGTCCCTGAGCTACAAGCGCTAATAGAAAGCACAAAAGCTGAAATCGTTATAGGTGCAGAAAGATGGCTAAAGCCTGAAATAAGTTCTGTAGAAATTTTTACGAAGTCTCAGACGGTGTTCAGGAAAGATAGATTAGGCAAAATTGGTGGTGGAGTGTTTGGGTCGGTCAGTAGTGGTTTATCTTGTAGTGAAGTCGAAGTAGATACTCCGTGCGAATTGGTATGGGTGGAGGTTATACTTAACAGCCGAACTAAGTTAATAATTGGCTCCTTCTACCGACCCCCAGACTCCGATGATATAGTTGCTGAACAGTTCAAAGAAAATTTGAGTCTCGTAACAGATAAATACCCCACTCATACGGTTATAGTTGGTGGGGACTTCAACCTTCCCTCGATATGTTGGCAAAAATACTTGTTCAAAACCGGTGGTAGGCAGAAAACATCTTCCGCGATTGTCCTAAATGCTTTCTCCGAAAATTATTTCGTGCAGTTAGTCCACGAACCCACGCGAATTGTAAATGGTTGCGAAAACACACTTGAACTCTTAGCCACAAACAATCCAGAGCTAATACAGAGCATCATGACTGATACAGGGATTAGTGATCACAAGGTCGTTGTAGCTAGGCTCAATACCGTTTCTTCCAAATCCACCAGAAACAAACGCAAAATAATTTTATTTAAAAAAGCGGATAAAGTGTCACTAGAAGCCTTCCGAAGAGGCAATCTCCATTCCTTCCGAACTGACTATGCAAATGTAGACGAGATGTGGCGCAAATTCAAAGATATAGTATCAACAGGAATTGAGAGTTTCATACCCCATAAATTGGTAAGAGATGGAACTGATCCCCCATGGTACACAAAACAGGTCCGAACGCTGTTGCAGAGGCAACGGAAAAAGCATGCGAAGTTCAGAAGAACGCGAAATCCCGAAGATTGGCTAAATTTATAGACGTGCGAAATTTGGCACGGACTTCAATGTGAGATGCCTTTAATAGGTTCCACAATGAAACATTGTCTCGAAATTTGGTAGAAAATCCGAAAAAATTCTGGTCGTATGTAAAGTACACAAGCGGCAAGACGCAGTCAATACCTTCGCTGCGCAATGCCGATGGTACTGTTACCGACGACTGTGCCGCTAAAGCGGAGTTATTGAACGCAGTTTTCCGAAATTCCTTCACCAGGGAAGACGAATGGAATATTCCAGAATTTGAAACACGAACAGCTGCTAGTATGAGTTTCTTAGAAGTAGATACCTTAGGGGTTGCGAAGCAACTCAAATCGCTTGATACGGGCAAGTCTTCAGGTCCAGATTGCATACCGATTAGGTTCCTTTCAGATTACGCTGATACAATAGCTTCCTACTTAACAATCATATACAACCGCTCGCTCACCGATTGATCTGTACCTACAGATTGGAAAATTGCGCAGGTCGCACCAGTGTTTAAGAAGGGTAGTAGGAGTAATCTATCGAACTACAGACCTGTATCATTGACGTCGGTTTGCAGTAGGGTTATGGAGCATATACTGTATTCAAACATTATGAATCACCTCGAAGGGAACGATCTATTGATACGTAATCAGCATGGTTTCAGAAAACATCGTTCTTGTGCAACGCAGCTAGCTCTTTATTCGCACGAAGTAATGGCCACTATCGACAGGGAATCTCAGGTTGATTCCGTATTTCTGGATTTCCGGAAAGCTTTTGACACCGTTCCTCACAAGCGACTTCTAATCAAGCTGCGGGCCTATGGGGTATCGTCTCAGTTGTGCGACTGGATTCGTGATTTCCTGTCAGGAAGGTCGCAGTTCGTAGTAATAGACGGCAAATCATCGAGTAAAACTGAAGTGATATCAGGTGTTCCCCAGGGAAGCGTCCTGGGACCTCTGCTGTTCCTGATCGATATAAATGACCTGGGTGACATTCTGAGCAGTTCTCTTAGGTTGTTTGCAGATGATGCTGTAGTTTACCGTCTAGTAAGGTCATCTGAAGACCAGTATCAGTTGCAAAGCGATTTAGAAAAGATTGCTGTATGGTGTGGCAGGTGGCAGTTGACGCTAAATAACGAAAAGTGTGAGGTGATCCACATGAGTTCCAAAAGAAATCCGTTGGAATTCCATTACTCGATGAATAGTACAATTCTCAAGGCTGTCAATTCAACTATGTACCTGGGTGTAAAAATTACGAACAACTTCAGTTGGAAAGACCACATAAATAATATTGTGGGGAAGGCGAGCCAAACGTTGCGTTTCATTGGCAGGACACTTAGAAGATGCAACAAGTCCACTAAAGAGACAGCTTACACTACACTCGTTCGTCCTCTGTTAGAATATTGCTGCGCGGTGTGGGATCCTTACCAGGTGGGACTGACGGAGGACATCGAAAGGGTGCAAAAAAGGGCAGCTCGTTTTGTATTATCACGTAATAGGGGAGAGAGTGTGGCAGATATGATACGCGAGTTGGGATGGAAGTCATTAAAGCAAAGACGTTTTTCGTCGCGGCGAGATCTATTTACGAAATTTCAGTCACCAACTTTCTCTTCCGAACGCGAAAATATTTTGTTGAGCCCAACCTACATAGGTAGGAATGATCATCAAAATAAAATAAGAGAAATCAGAGCTCGAACAGAAAGGTTAAGTGTTCGTTTTTCCCGCGCGCTGTTCGGGAGTGGAATGGTAGAGAGATAGTATGATTGTGGTTCGATGAACCCTCTGCCAAGCACTTAAATGTGAATTGCAGAGTAGTCATGTAGATGCAGATAATATATTTTACTCTTCTAAGGTTTAATGATGACATCCAGCATTGTGGAAAGTGAAATCCATCGAATTTATGAACAATATTTTTTCTGTGTTCATAAGGTGTAACGAAGTTCATCAATTCGCTGGAAATTCAACTTTCGTCCTTCAAAAGTTCCGATAATCTGGCTCGGCTGCAAGTTCTCTTAGCATGTTAGTATGGTCGTGTGTAGGATGCCTTCAGGGTGCTGGACCAGGATTTTTAGCAGGCCCGCATTCTTATTGCCTCCATCTGTTCAGTTTCTAGTGACCCAGCTGGCGATCTCCAAATCCCCCGTCACAGTCACAATCCAGGCCTCTCGCCTCTGTTGTAAACCTGCATTAAGTTACAAACTTTTACTTGAGTCATACGTCTCCTTTCATTAAGCAATTCTCTGTCCTTTTTATTTTTTTATTTATTAAACTCTCATTTTCCCCCAAGGCTTCGCTCATAAATGCGTTTGACATAAATGTTACACAGATCTCCTCCTTCCTCTCTCTGTGTTCACCTCTTCTATTCATTTCTATATGTCCATATCCTCCCACCCCTATCTTTCCACTGCCTCCTTTCCACTCTGTTTCTCAATCTCCCCCTTACCTTCCCTCTTTGCTCATATCCTCTTCCCCTCTCTCTGTCCAGCTCCTCCTACCCCCCCCCCCCTCTTTCTTTTCCACTTGCCCACTACACCCTGCACCTTTCACCTACCTCCTGCATATTCCCTTCTCATCAACTCTTTGTCTACTCCCCTTCACACTCTCTCTGTCCATTTCCTGCTCCTCCTCTCCCTCTCTCCCTATTCATCTGCTCAAACCCCCTCTCTTTAGTCAACCCCTTCTCTGTCTCAGCTTTCCTCCAGTCATACCCAACCACACATGTAGGCCTGAAAAACAGTGTTTCTGTAAATCTTTTTTTTTCGACCCTGACATTTATTTTGCCCTTCAAAGCAAGTGGGTGGGTCAATATTAGTCCAACATGCCTGTCATTCAGGGCAGCCTACAATCAGAGGCTGGAAAACCATTTCTTGCCCTTGACATGTAGGGTGCCCAGTAAAGCAACTCAATAAGGCATACCAATACTATTTCCACATAACATGCCTGTTGTGCAGGGCATCCTGTATGCCAGGTACTGGAGGACCACACTTTTGCTCGTATCTCTGCTGCCATTGTGGCTAGGAGGTTATAAACCCCACAATGCTGATCCTAGTAAAGTTTTGTTATTTGTTCGTCAAACTTGATTGAAATAGATTCAGGGGTTAGAAGGAGATCATGGAAATACATACATGCTATATATATGAGATTAGTTTTACATTTAAAACTTGCATTTTCCTACCAAGGACTGTGTCCCACTGTTGTGATTGTCTGTTCAAATATATCTCTCTTCTTGAGCTACAACAGGCAGGAGGAGTTGCTTGTGTGGGCTTTGATGGTCATTTTGAAGGAAAAACAGCAGAGGAAAGTGCACCTCTGCCATACTGCCGGCGCTTGTTCCTACCATCAAAGCGACCTGGTCAGCTGGTCACGTATGACACAAGCACACCTGCTATTTCGGTACCTTACAAGCATTACCTGTGCAATGCAAGGTTTCTAGAATAGTTTTCAGCATTAATCTGCTAGAAAGTTACATAACATCGCACTCACCACTGCAAAGTTAAAGATGCTTTCTGGAATTCTGGAAGCAATCTCCTTGCCCATGGATAAATCTTTTCTCCGCTGTATTGTTTATTGTAGGCATGCTAGTCCAGCAAGGTTGCAGGAGAGTCCCTGTGAAGTATGGAAGATAGGAAAGAGATAATCGCTGAAACAATTGCTTAGTAAATGCAAAAATTACATCTCTGGCTACCAAAGTCCTCCATTACACACAAACCTTTTCGCAATGTCTCATAAAATTACGGCACATGGCACTGTCGTTGGTGATCCGTTCGTTTGATGAAGAATCTGACAATCCATTTGGTGCCATTATAGATGTGTAGGATACTATGTGGAAGTATCAGGCCTCACCCTCTCCCTTCCCTCTTACTGTCAGCAGCAGCAAAAGGCGTGACACTACGCATGGCACACATTCATTGCAGTTGCCTACAGTAAACACACACCCTAAAAACACAACTTGCTCACGCTATATAGGAAAGGGATCACTGGGCACTGAGGTAAAAACTATACCCGATTACAAAGCTTAGTTACCCATCGGGGTCTCCCAGACGATAATGCCATATCACTCTGGTGATAATTATGATGTTTCTTTAAAAACATTCGACCACCTAGCGCACTTCTCATAGAACATTGGCTTATACTAATTTTAACTAATAAGTTTCCTGGTGGTACAAAGGTTTATGACTTTTATCTCTTATGCAATGATTGGGATGTTATTTTAATTTAAAGATCTTATCTATTCGGGTTTTAAATCAAAGTCCACGTAGTGTTTCTCTGTCTGTTTGTAAAGATTAAGCTCAGTACTACTGTAAGGACTTTGATACAGTTTTCACTAATACACGGACTGATTCACAGGGAAGATTCATGTATACAATTTATTACTGCTACACCAGACAAGTTGTCCAGCCATAGACATTTGTTAGTGCTACACTTGCGAAAGCTGTAGCAGGTCACTACTTGTTAATGTAAGAATATAGTAATGAACACCGCCCAAATACCGTTCCCAAACAGTGAGAACTGATTAATCAGGTTTGAACAACGTGTTGAGGTGGACAACGAAAACTCCATTAATGTGCTGTACATGGTGGTACGTGTACACTCACGTGAACTGTGCTGATGTGAAGTGCTGTAATACTGCCAAATGTAAAACTGATCAGCCCTAGTGAAATGCACTCGGCCCGAATGTGAAATTAGCAGAAATGGTCTTCGTGTAAGGCCAACCACAAGGGAACTGTTACGGAGCTGACTTGTATCTGGCGATGCATCCTTATATTAAAGGGCAGACGCACACAAAAACTGCTCCAGCGTTTAGGGAAACATGATAAGTGGTACCATCGTAAATCTACACTACTGGCCATTAAAATTGCTACACCACGAAGATGACGTGCTACAGACGCGAAATCTAACCGACAGGAAGAAGATGCTGTATATGCAAATGATTAGCTTTTCAGAGCATTCACACAAGGTTGGCGCCGGTGGCGAGTCCTACAACGTGCTGACATGAGGAAAGTTTCCACCGATTTCTCATACACAAACAGAAGTTGACCGGCGTTGCCTGGTGAAACGTTGTTGTGATGCCTCGCGTAAGGAGGAGAAATGCGTACCATCACGTTTCCGACTTTGATAAAGGTCGGATTGTAGCCTATCGCGATTGCGGTTTATCGTATCACGAGATTGCTGCTCACGTTGGACGAGATCCAATGACTGTTAGCAGACTATGGAATCGGTGGGTAATACGGTACGCCGTGCTGGATCCCAACGGCCACGTATCACTAGCAGTCGAGATGACAGGCATCTTATCCGCGTGGCTGTAACGGATCGTGCAGCCACGTCTCGATTCCTGAGTCAACAGATGGGGACGTTTGCAAGACAACAACCATCTGCACGAACAGTTCGATGACGTTTGAGTAGCTTGGACTATCAGCTCAGAGACCACGGCTGCGGTTACCCTTGACGCTGCATCACAGACAGGAGCGCCTGCGATGGCGTACTCAACCTGGGTGCACGAATGGCAAAACGTCATTTTTCCGGATGACTCCAGGTTCTGTTCACATTATCATGATGGTTGCGTCCGTGTTTGGCGACATCGCAATGAACGTATATTGGAAGCGTGTATTCGTCATCGCCATACTGGCGTATCACCCGGCGTGACGGAATGGGGTGCCATTGGTTACACGTCTCGATCACCTCTTGTTCACATTGACGGCACTTTGAACAGTGGACTTTACATTCCAGATATGTTACGACCCGTGGCTCTACCCTTCATTCGATCCCTGTGAGACCCTACATTTCAGCAGGATAACGCTCGACCGCATGTTGCAGGTCCTAAATGGTTCAAATGGCTCTGAGCCCTACGGGACTTAACTTCTGAGGTCATCAGTCCCCTAGAACTTAGAACTACTTAAACGTAACTAACCCAAAGACATCACACACATCCATGTCCGAGGCAGAATTCGAACCTGCGACCGTAGCGATCCTGCTTTCTCAGGATCTATGAACCCAAATTGCGTGAAAATGTAATCACATGTCGGTTCTAGTATAATATATTTGTCCAATGAATAGCCGTTTATCATATGCTTTTCTTCTTGGTGTAGCAATTTTAATGGCCAGTGGTGTAGCAAAAGAGGACTGTGAACTTTATGGATCTTCGACATGCAAGAATCCATGAATGAACAGGCGTAAATCAGGGTTTAATCGACTGCACATGAAAGAAGAATCGCTCACAGGGCCCTGTGGAACATAATACAGGAAATAGCTGTCATTCATGGAAAATGTAAGCGTGACAATCTGGGTTAATATTTCGTGACCTGACAACACACCATTTGCAAAATAATGAGGAATAGTCGGTTTCTTCCCTCAGAACCAATTAGTTGCACAGGAAGTATAGCAGTCGTGATTTTCTGAAGTTTTTTGCCAATTTTTGATTCCTGGATGTCATGTCCGATATATTCTTGTTTGACATATACATTTTTATATATTCCTAGACTGTGTTTTCACTGCACGTCTTAACGCTTCGCCGTTTTCTTGTTTCGTCAGGGAACAATAGCAAGGTAAATAGAGAGAAACAGCTGGCGATACAGTCAAAGACAGATGATATCATAGTACACGCCCAAATAGCCCTGTGTGTTAGAGCGCCCCTCTTCCGGGATGGGGAGGTGCGCCA
This sequence comes from Schistocerca americana, assembly GCF_021461395.2. Taxonomy (NCBI): domain Eukaryota; kingdom Metazoa; phylum Arthropoda; class Insecta; order Orthoptera; family Acrididae; genus Schistocerca; species Schistocerca americana. Next base: position 245,050,080 of record NC_060121.1, read on the forward strand.
GCGCTGTTCCTGGATCAAAACCGTCAGTGTGGCCGCCGGTCTATATGTGGTTTTTAGGCGGTTTACTACATCCCAGTAGGTGAATACCTGCCTGGTACCCACGCCCCGCCTCAGATACAAGCTACGCAAACATTTAGAAAACTTTCCCGCACTAGCACACAGAGACGTTGGGTGCACTGATTCCAACCAGGTAGGGGGGGAGGGAGTGATTTCGAATAGGAAGCTCATGATCTTAGACGTTAGGTCCCGTCCAACCGCATAATTGCGGCAGCAGACATCTTACAGGGTTACTGGCCACTCCTTGACGTTTTGTTTTCTTTGAATACAGAGCTAATTACTAATTTTTGGGCCTAGGGTGCGTTGTAGAGAACGGATAATCGTACGTAATAGTTTGTATAATCGCACATGCCTGTGTTCCTTTGTGTGTGTGTGTGTGTGTGTGTGTGTGTGTGTGTGTGTGTGTGTGTGTGTGCGCGCGCACGTGAGTGTGGTCTCTATGAAACGTAGAGATTGATAGTTTTGTATGACAGGGAATGTAATAACACTGGACTTTGTCCATGGAAGTGGCTTTACTTGTTACATTAACTTTCGGCAATTATCTTTGAGAAAGGTTTTGTCAGAAAGAACTGGGAAAAACTGTTTAGGCCACTAAGGATTAGTTGGGCGAAAAACAAAAATACAAGATTAATATCGAATATTTATAAAAATTAGATAGGTCTTGTGTTATGTGGTGAACATATTGATATGGAGGAAAACATGATAAAAGAAGGATCCGAACAAAAGTTGTTACTTTCGCTTGCTATATTTAATGCACGCTTCCGAACAGATTGACGTGGATAGAGTAATAGATGAAACTGGACGGTCTTACATTTACGAGGGTGTAGGAAGAGGTAATAGGCACTGTGGATTATTCTGAAATTCTTCCAGAGAATGTGAGAGGCCAAACAGAGATGATCAGTTTAATAGAGACTATCCTCAGCTCTAAGTGACACACAAAAATATTAAGGAAAGAAATGAAACTACTTTGTAAACGTGACACAATGGTTGATATACTTCTAGACGGATGACAACAAAATATCGTATTGTATTCCACCCTTCTTGCAAGCTGGATAACAGCAGATGGACACAGCCGAAAGATCTTATGTGCTGAATAAACCGGGTTAACACTGCTTGCTATGAAACGAAGAAATATGCATTATTAAGACTTTTGTCTCGAAAATGCCGGTGGGGTGAGGGGGGCGGTGTCCAGCAGGAGAAGAATTGAATATTTAGATATTTAATTTTAATGTGTTATTACTGAATGCTTATTATACCATGATCAGTCGAGATTACCGACGTAGACCTTTCTTGGTGAAGAAAGGGTGTGCCAAGTCTATGAAACCATGTTAAACCGTGACACGACTCGAATGGTTCGCAAAAAATACTTTGAGTGGGAGTACTGTTACACAGCTTGTTAGAAAGATGTGAGCATGTTCATAATCCGAGGACAAGACAAAGAAGAAAGAGTGTAGAGTAAATTAAGGAAGATCTGGGCTGTAAGCGCTACGTCGAATTAAATCGAATGATCAAGACAGCAGAAGTAAAACTGTTGCAAACGAATCTCCGGGTGGAAAACCAGAGAAAAAGACTACCTCGTAGAATGACAAGAGCCCAGAGAAAGAAAACGAGGCGACGTGATAGTGACAAATCAGTTTCCATCAATTTTTTGCGTTACTTTTCTTGTTATCTCGTAGCTCTCTTTGGTCATTTGTTTCGCCTGAGCCAGTGATTGATTATTCAAGGCCTTGTCACAGTTACTTAACGGACTGACGAGGTAAATAATTGATCAGGTTTCTTTCAGAAGAGAAACAGTTACAAGCGCAGACGAGCTTTTACCTCCTCAGTTTTAAAGCACACAAAGAGTACTTTTGCTTTTACCTGTGACCAAGTTCCTGGACAGAGGAGAAGGCAATGGAAGAGGCACAAGATACCATGTGCTGTAGTTTCACGTCCATTTACGCTGGCACTTTCATTATGACGCAGCACATTTTTTCGACAAATTATCGTTCATATCTCAGTCCATTCATTCTTCTCTATGTTTCGGGAAATTTCATTAGGGCACCATGACGTCTATTTGATCTTAATAAAACGAAACGAAAGGTGAAAAGACGAAAGATTCAGTTCTCATGAATAATTTCTCCTATCATTTCACGGGATCACGGCAGTCCTCGAAAAAATGGTTCAAATGGCTCTGAGCACTATGGAACTTAACTACAGTGTTCATCAGTCCCCTAGAACTTAGAACTGCTTAAACCTAACTAACCTAAGGACATCACACACATCCATGCCCGAGGCAGGATTCGAACCTGCGACCGTAGCGGTCGCACGGTTCCAGACTGTAGCACCTAGAACCGCTCGGCCACTCCGGCCGGTGGCAGTCCTCGTTCCTGCCGTCTGTCGAATGAACAAATGGAGCTGAACCGCCAAAGAAACTGTTACAGGCATGCGTGTTCTAATACAGAGGTATGTAAACAGACAGAACACTGCGCTGCGGTCAGCAATGCCTATATAAGAGAAAAAGTTTCTTGAGTTTCTCCCGGCGTATTTGATAGTCAAAATATCCACGGGTTTGCTGCCGGTCTATAGTGTCCAACGGGCACAATATTTCGGCGATCATACATGTCGCCATCATCAGGTGAACTGACGGACTGAGCTCCTGTGAACGTGCCGGGGCGCGGACGGCGGAGGGAGCGCGCCGCGGGCGGAGGGTATTTAAATCGGCCGCCGCCGCGACCGAACCCAGTTCCCTCTGAGCAGCCATAGCGTACGGATCTCCGTGCCGGCACGTTCACAGGAGCTCAGTCCGTCAGTTCACCTGATGATGGCGACATGTATGATCGCCGAAATATTGTGCCCGTTGGACACTATAGACCGGCAGCACAGCCGTGGATATTTTGTCTAAGAGAAAAAGTGTCTGGCGGAGTTGTTAGAGCGGTTACCGCTGCTACAATGGCAGGTTATCAAGATTTAAGTGAGGTTGAACGTGGTTTTATAGTCGGCCCACGAGCGATGGGACACAGCATCTCCGAGGTAGTAGCGACGCGACATCGCTGCGGCCGGAAAAAGATCCTGCAATAACGGGACCAACGACGACTGAAGAGAATCGATCAACCTGAAGGAAGTGCAACCCCTCCGCAAATTTCTGCAGATTTCAATGCTGGGCCATCAACAACTGTCAGCGTGCGACCCATTCAACGAATCATCATCCATATGGACTTTCGGAGCCGAAGGCCCACTCGTTTATCGTTGATAACTGTACGACACAAAGCTTTACGCCTCACCTGGGCTCATCAACACCGACATTGCAATGTTGGTGACTGGAAACATGCTGCCTGATCGGACGAGTCTCGTTTCAAATTGTATCTAGTGGATGGACGTATACGTGTACGGGGACAACTTCATGAATCCATGGACCCTGTATATATCAGCAGGGGACTTTTCAGCTGGTGGGGGCTCTATAATGGTGTGGGGCGTGTGCAGTTGGAGTGATATGGAACCCCTGTTACGTCTAGATACGACAGGTGACACGTACGTAAGCGTCCTGCCTGTTCACCTACCTCCATTCATGTCCATTGTGCATTTCGACGGACCTGGGAATTCCAGCAGGACAATGCTACACTCCACACATGCAGAATTGCTACAGAGTGGCTCCGGGAACACTCTTCTGAGTTTAACACCTCCGCTGGCCACCATACTCCCAAGACATAAACATTATTGAGCATATCTGGGACGCCTTTCAACGTGCTGTTCAAAAGATAACTCCACCCCCTCTTACTCTTATGGATTTATTGTCAGCTCTACGGGGTTCATTGCGTCAGTTCCCTCCAGTACTGCCGGACGCTGTGGCAGAGCAGTTCTAGGCGCTTCAGTCCGGAACCGCGCAGCTGCTACGGTCGCAGGTTCGAATCCTGCCTCGGGGACGCATGGGTATGATGTCCTTAGGTTAGTTAGGTTTAAGTAATTCTAAGCCTAGGGGACTGATGACCTCAGATGTTAAGTCCCATAGTGCCTAGAGCCGTTTGAACCATTTGATTTGAACCCTCCAGCACTACTTCAGACATCAGTCGAGACCATGCCACGTCGAGTTGCGGCGCTTCCGCGTGCTCGCAGGGGCCCTACACGGCATTAGGCAGGTGTACCAGTTTCTTTGGCTCTTCAGTGTACTTTATGGACCAGTAGAATTTCGTGACTGCTTCTAGACCACGTGACTAAATTGGTATGTCTGCTAGTAAACAATTATTGATGATTTTACGACTGAATATAATTATTCGCTCCTGATCCTGTGACTCTGCGTTAATGTGCTGGATTAAACACCAGATCGCACCACAGTTAGTGAAGGCATGTTCTATTGATGGTGAATGGGAACGTCAAACCTAGCGGTCCCATTGACGCAATTTGAGAGGTGTAGGTTACGTGCCAGAATCGAAAATCACACGCTGTCTTCTCTCACAGTCATAGCACGACACAAGCATGACGCCGCACTACACAGTTACATCTAGTGTTGTGAGCCACTTTCCACGAGTATGCGTTAGACACGAATCTCGTACACCGCATGAAAAGAAATCATTGTGGGCGTGGGAAGAAAACCTTTTTCCATTACGTGGCTGAACAACCCCTTGTGGTCTCGCAGCCAACTGTGCAGTACGACACCTTTTTGTCTTGTCAGTACTTCCATTTTTTTCAATTTTGTTGTATTTGTGTGTGTGTGTGTGTGTGTGTGTGAAAGAGAGAGAGAGAGAGAGAGAGAGAGAGAGAGAGAGAGAGTGAGAGAGTGAGAGAGTGAATGTGTGTGTGTGTGTGTGTGTGTGTGTGTGTGTGTGTGTGAGTGAGAGAGAGAGACAGAGAGAGAGTGAGAGAAGGGGGGGGGAGGGAGAGAAAAAGAGGGAGAGACTAGTCTGGCTTTGATGCGGTCCGCCACGAATTCCTTTCGAGAGTCTCACAGTAGCATTTCCAACCTACGTTCTCAATTACTTGTTGAATGAATTCTAATCCCTTCCTTCGCCTACGGTATTACTCTTTATATTTACCTCTACGAGTCAAAACAACCTTTGGTGAAGTTAAAAGCAAGGGCGCTAACTCCAAGAGTGCAATTGGAATTCCACTGTCAAATGCAGTAGAGGAGGAGCGTAAGTGGAAAGAGTACACAGATGGCTTCTATGTGGGGAAGAATTTCTCTAATGACGTGTTAGAGGAAGAAGCAGGAGAGGACGCGGAGGAGATAGGGGATCCAATATTAGATTCACCATTTAAAAGAGCTTTGGACGACCTAAGATCAAATAAGGCACAAGGGAAATATAACATTCTCTCGGAATTTCTAAAATCATTGGAGGGAGTGGCAAGTAAACTTCTGTTGACGATTATGTGTCGAATTTATTAGAGTGGCGTTATGCCGTCAGACTTTCGGAGAAACGTCATCCACACAATTCCGAAGATAGCAACAACCGACAAGAGAGATAATTGTTGCGCAATTACCTGAACAGCTCATGCATCCAAGTTGCTGACAACAATAATACAAAAAAAAATGGTGCAAATGGCTCTGAGAACTATGGGACTTACGATCTGAGGGCATCAGTCCCTTGGACTTAGAACTACTTAAACCTAACTAACCTAAGGACATCACACACATCCATGCCCGAGGCAGGATTCGAACCTGTTCCGGACTGAAGCACCTAGAACCGCTCGGTCACAGGGGCCGGCGGACCACTGTTCCAGTGACCATGGTTCAAATGGCTCTGAGCACTATGGGACTCAACTGCTGAGGTCATTAGTCCCCTAGAACTTAGAACTAGTTAAACCTAACTAACCTAAGGACATCACAAATATCCATGCCCGAGGAAGGATTCGAACCTGCGACCGTAGCGGTCTTGCGGTTCCAGACTGCAGCGCCTTTAACCAGTGACCATGTACTGTGTTCTTCACACCAGGCTTTATGGGCTCTCCTGTGTCCCGGAGTCAGGGTCTCCGGGTGAATAAACCGTGTCTGTTGAGTCGTCTGTAGACTGTGTGCCTGGAGACAACTGTTCCAGTGACTGCGATAAGGTCCCGAGCAAGGCTACTGCAGTACTCCGTGGCCATCTACGAGCACTGATAGTGAGATATCGGTCTTCTTGTGGTTGGTGTTGTACACTGTGGACTCCCGTACTGTAGCGCCTGGACACGTTTCCTGTCTGCTGGAATCGTTGCCATAATCTTGAGATCACACTTTGCGGCACACGGAGGGCCTGCTGTGTTTGACCAGCCTCCAGTCGCCCTAGTATTCTACCCCTCATAACATCATCAATAGGTGTTCTTTGAGTCATTTTGAACACACAGTCACCATTAACACGTCTGAAAACGTCTGCACACTTACTCGCTGCACCTACTCTGACATGCAGCAACACACCTCTGCGTATACGGACTGCTGCCAGCGCCACCGTGCGACGACCGCAGGTCAAATGCACCGCATGGTCATACCCACCAGAGCGTTGTTTCACCATGTATCAGCATTATTATCCTTAATTTATGAGCATGAGTGTAGTATAGGACAGTATCGTACAATATCATTAGTACGTCAGGACATCATCAGTGCCATGTTTACAGTCGCCACCAAGAAAAGCAAAACTAGACTTTCTCCAAGTGACCGTAGTTATTGTTGATTGGAATCAGGACTAGAATCAAAGGTAGACCAGTGCCAGTGAACATTGAACTGGTTCATACACCATCTCCTTACTAGAGTTAAGTAATGTACAAAAAAAATGTTCAAATGTGTGTCAGATCTTATGAGACTTAACTGCTAAGGTCATCAGTCTCGAAGTTTACACACTACATAACCTAAATTATCCTAAGGACAAATACACACACCCATGCCCGAGGGGGCCTCAAACCTCTGCCGGGAACAGCCACACAGCCCATAGTAATGTATAGTTTCTGTTAATAAATTGTTCTAAATTGTTGCTAATATTCGTTGTCATGTATTTTTTCCATAGTGTTGCCTAATGTTATTAAGCCCTGTGGCGAGGCTATGTATCTGTTGCGTGCAAGCAAGCCACATCGTAAAAGCAACTACTTTCGGTGGTAGGGGGTTCTCTTCCTGCAACAGTACATCAGCAACATTTTTCCTTATTGATATCAATGTTATGTTCTGTGAAGCATCGATGGAAAATACGGTTGGTGATTTGATGTTTAAAGTTTTTATTTTCTTTTTTTACCCAAGATTCTAAAAATTTATCTTGTGTGTGTGTGTGTGTGTGTGTGTGTGTGTGTGTGTGTGTGTGCAGATATAGGACTTGTATCAGAATTAAATATTGTAATGTTTATAATTGAAACTACAATCAGGCCACAAGTACGGCTTATAAAATTTTATTTAACTCGTACCATCATCGGTTTTGGATTTATTGCAAATCCATCTTCAGATGGCCGTTACAAATTTCCTTCCTACTGGGGGAACGTTTCCTGTTCGATACTACTGTCGTGCACTAGATAAACAAATTTATCGTTCACAGTGCGTTAAGGTTACGAGAGATTTTTTTTTTCATTTTGGTGTTCTTAGAAACATTCATGAAATGATTTTTAAGCTAGTAAAAACAAGAGATGTTGAGAAAGTAACGTGGTGAGTATTTCTGCGTGACGAATCCATTCCATATTTCTGTTAAGTTTATAAAGCAATACACACATACAGGACGAATTCGTCATACAGAAACATCCATCACGTAGTTGTCGCCTATTTCTCGTTTCTATTAATCAAAAAAATAATTTCGTGAAAGTTTCTGTGAAGATCAGAATTAAAACAAACTCTCTCTTAACTTTACCGAGATTTAAACGAAAACCTTTTGTTTATGTTAGTGCACCGCACCAGTAACGAACACAAAACGAGGCCTCGCCAGAAAAGAGTCGGCCGGAGTGGCCGAGCGGTTCTAGGCGTTACAGTCTAGAACCGCGAGACCGCTACGGTCGCAGGTTCGAATCCTGCCTCGGGCATGGATGTATGTGATGTCCTTAGGTTAGTTAGGTTTAAGTAGTTCTAAGTTCTAGGGGACTTATGACCTCAGCAGTTAAGTCCCATAGTGCTCAGAGCCATTTTGAGCCAGAAAAGAAACGTAATTTGTAAACGTCATCTGAAGACGGATTTGTAATAAATCCGAAACCGGTAATAGTATAGCTTAAATAAACTTTTTAAAATAATACCTGTGGCTGGCTGTTGCTTAACTTATCAATGTCTCAAATGGTTCAAATGGCTCTGAGCACTATGCGACTTAACTTCTGAGGACATCAGTCGCCTAGAACTTAGAACTAATTAAACCTAACTAACCTAAGGACATCACATACATCCATATCCGAGGCAGGATTTGAACCTGCGACCGTAGCGGTCGCTCGGTTCCAGACTGTAGCGCCTAGAACCGCACGGCCACTCTGGCCGGTTTAACTTATCAACACATTGAAAATAACAGCCAGTCAGTTGAAATTTACAGATTTATTAAACCTTGACCATGGTTTTAAAACTGTCAAAACCATGGTCAAGGTTTAACAGACCTGTAATTTTCGACGGCCGCTGTGGCCGAGCGGTTCTAGGCGCTACAGTCTGGAATCGCTCGAAGTCTACGTTCGCGGTTCGAATCCTGCCTCGGGCATGGATGTGCGTGATGTCCTTAGGTTTAAGTAATTCTAAGTCTAGGGGACTGATGACCTCAGATGTCAGCCGGCCGGTGTGGCCGAGCGGTTCTAGGCGCAACAGTCTGGAACCGCGCGACCGCTACGGTCGCACATTCGAATCCTGCCTCGGGCATGGATGTGTGTGGTGTCCTTAGGTTAGTTAGGTTTAAGTAGTTCTAAGTTCTAGGGGACTGATAACCTCAGAAGTTAAGTCCCATAGTGCACAGAGCCATCTGAACCTCCGATGTTAAGTGCCATAGTGCTCAGAGCCATTTTTTGTAATTTTCAACTGACAGGCTGTTATTTCCAATGGATTGAAGCCCTTGCATGGACTGTTGCTGAAGCACAGCTATGTTCAAAATCTTAAATTGCAAATATTGTAACATTACTACAGCCATGTCTCTCAATATGTCAGCTTCTGACAAGACAGAATTTGATATGTTCAATAAGTGGTTTTTGATTTTGGTGTATGAAAAGGTGGCTGAACATATGACATACTGTTGTGTACATAGTTCCGCGTAGTCAGCGCGTACACAACTTTCCCACTACAGCGCGCCCCGCTAAGCACAACAGCACAGGCGCAACGCTCGTCCGTCTCCGCACTACGAGATGGCGCTGCCTTAGAGACGGACCAAATTCTGCTTCCGCCGATCCGTGTATTAATGTGTAACAAAGCCAATGAGATTGCTGCTAACGTAGAACCTTTTCTCTTCGCGGATCACACTCGCGCAGTGATACCTGAACGTGCAAGGTATTATAACGAGTGTACAGACCTCCGATTAGTCAGTCTGCATTTGTCTGCATTTATCTGCACCAGTCTGTACCAGTCTGCATTAGTCTGTACGAGTCTGCATTTGTCTGCACCAGTCTGTACCAGTCTGCATTAGTCTGTACCAGTCTACAGTCAAGTTTCAATCTGCACCTAAGAAGATTATCATATTCCTGTCCATAGCCATGAAGAGAAATATATAGACACTTTGTCAAGTATCAGAGATATGTGAGAATAAGATTAACGTACCAAGACGAAAGGAACTTCAGATTGTCGATTGTAAATAGCATTCAGGATCAAGTTAAGTAATTTTATGCTTGTTATTATGTTACTAAATGTGTGTCTGTTTAAAGTTGGTCACCGTCAATCTGCTACTCTAAGCGTGCAAGTGGCATTTCTATCGTCTGACCTAACGGCAGAAGATAAACACGCCACGATAAGACCACGAGACATATTGCTGACACTCGTCTACTTCGTTAGAACGACAAGTCAAATAATCTGATGGTGTGTGTACCGAAGGTCTTACAGTACGCACACCACATATACGGAGGGCAAAAATGAAATAGAAGGTTCAGAGATGAAGAACCAGTGAGTGGTTTCGATTTGTTCTTGTACATCATTGTCAAGTAAAAAACAACAATTACGGACACGACCTACAGACGAAGACAACAAGGTGGTGCTTAAATTGAGTTTGTCCTCGGAGGAAGACTCCGCAGAAGAAACAGATTTACTATATCAATTACGTTGTAATTAAGGGCTTTCCGCAGGAGCTGTAATGAGGCGCATTAAGTTGGGCCCGCCGCGGTTCCGGAGACGGCGCAGCTCGAGGCAGGAGGACTGTGCCGGCTCCCCTGGCGGCCATTACGAAATTTTCGTCCTCGGGCGGCGCGGTCTGTCCTTAATGCGGCGTGTGACTAATCGAGTAATTGGAGAGTAATTTGCGGACGCGCCGAACGTCCGTCTTGGAGCCGGGGCCCGGGAGGGAGCCCGGACCGGCTGGAGAGTCGCGACTGCGCAGGCGCAGACTCCGGCGCGAGTCTCCATTACGAGCGCGCCTAATCCCGCGGGAGTCTTTACGTCCAGGAGCTCAGCGGACACGGCACCGCAACAGCGCGCCACCAACTTGCCGGAGTGGCTTCCCGTGTCCGCCGCCGGCGTCGGCCGCGGCATTCGTGGCGGCGTCGGCGTCGGCGTCGTTGGGAGCTAGCCGGCCCGCCGGGCCAAAGCTAGCGTCGTGACCGCGTCTCATAAACCCCTGGTCTCTAGACTCGACCTAGCACACAAAAGACAACAGGTAGTTCCAGTTTTCAAGAGTGGCCATCGAGCAGTTACGCAAAACTATAGGCCTATATCTCTGACATCGATCTGTTGTGGAATTTTAGAACATGTTTTTTGCTCGCGTATCATGTCACTTCTGGAAACCCAGAATCTGAATGCCGGACATTTGCCACGCCGGACATTTGCCACACTTGCCCCTTCGCCAGGTAGCGATCCGTCAGGTAAGAGACGCCCTTCCTCGCACTTCTTCTGTCCGCTTTCAAACCGCCGTCTCCACATCTCACTTGATACAACCAGTACGTAACGGATCTTCTTCTTCGACATCTTGGCGAAATACAGAGCTTCTTTTCCGAAATCGAAATATTTATATCTTTTGGGAAAAAATAGCAATTCCGACGATTATGTCAGTATGTAATTAGTTCCGCCGAATACACTACTGCCCATTAAAATTGCTACACCAAGAAGAAATGCAGATAATAAACGGGTATTCATTGGACAAATATATTATACTAGAACAGACATGTGATTACATTTTCCCGCAATTTGGGAGCATAGATCCTGAAAAATCAGTACCCAAAACAATCATCTATTGCCATAATAACGGCCTTTATACGCCTAGACATTGAGTCAGAGCTTGGATGGCGTGTACAGGTACAGCTGCCCATGCAGCTTCAACACGATACCACAGTTCATCAAGAGTAGTGACTGGCGAATTGAGATGAGCCAGTTGCTCAATCGCCATTGACCAGACATTTTCAATTGGTGAGAGATCTGGAGAATATGCTGGCCAGGGCAGCAGTCGAGCATTTTCTGTATCCAGAGAGGCCCGTACAGGACCTGCAACATGCGGTCGTGCATTATCATGCTGAAATGTAGGATTTCCCAGGGATCGAATGAAGGGTAGAACCACGGGTAGTAACACATCTGAAATGTAACGTCCACTGTTCAAAGTGCCGTCAGTGCGAACAAGAGATTACCGAGACGTGTAACCAATGGCACCCCATACCGTCACGGCAGGTGATACGCCTGTATGGAGATGACGAATACACGCTTCCAATGTGCGTTCACCGCGATGTCGCCAAACACGGATGCGACCATCATGACGCTGTAAACAGAACCTGGATTCATCCGAAAAAATGACGTTTTGCCATTCATGCACCCAGGTTCGTCGTTGAGTACACCATCGCAGGCGCTCCTGTCTGTGATGCAGCGTCAAGGGTGACAGGAGCCATGATCTCCGCGCTGATAATCCATGCTACTGCAAACGTCGTCGAACTGTCGGTGCAGATGGTTGTTGTCTTGCAAACGCCCCCATCTGTTGACTCAGGGATCGAGACGTGGCTGCACGATCCGCTACAGCGATGCGGATAAGATGCCTGTCATCTCGATTGATACTGATACGAGGCCGTTGGGATCCAGCACCGCGTTCCGTATTACCCTCCCGAACCGGCCGATTCCATATTTGGCTAACAGTCATTGGATCTCGACCAACTGCATGCCCAAAAGACAATAAGGAAAGAAGAAATGGGTATGCGAATGTTTGAAAAGAAGAACTCTCTAAAATCCGATATCCCTTGGGGCGAAACATTAGTTAATAAAGTGTACGGGGACAATGTTCAAAACATGACTGAAACTACTGATACGGTACAGTAGTTTCCGCTCTATAAGCAGCAGGTTTCGCTGCTCGCTCGCACCGGCAAATAGAAACAGAGGCGGCTCCGCAGCCAATTTTATTATACGACGCGGCCGGCTGAGGGTGCAACAGAACCAATGTGGACGGGTGGAAAGAAATGTGACAGGCTTCATAATACGTATTTCTTGTTCGTGAATGTGAATTTGCACATGAACTATTCTAATCCTCCTCACACCTTTCTGTAAAGCGTGGCCAAATCTGTGTTGGGAAGTAGTTCTGTGGTATAGTAGTGCCAACCTTACACTCCTGGGCAGGGGATCAGACAGACAGCACAGGCAGGTAAAAGTCAAAGACTTTCCAGTGTCACAAGATTTGGGGTGGAGAGGTTGGTCACGGCCAAGTGGTTAGACCACCCTCTCCACCGGGGCCCAGGAAGACCTCCGGGTGCCCGCCATATTCAGGGGGTGTTACAGAAGACGGGTAAGTGAGCAGATGTGCCCTCAGTGCGTCTGTCTCAATGTTCACGCATGGAAGAGAGGTATTTGAATATTTGTACTAATTCTTTTATTTCCAGCTTCGGATTGTGTAAGGAAATGAATGTGCTCGTTTAATTCCGGAAATTTGACCCCCTGTGTTAAAGTATCTGGTCCCCAGTTTGCCCGTTATCCTCCTCACATAGTGAATGTCCTACGTAAAATATTGGGAGACTTTGGTGGTATACATTTGGCCAAAGCAATTCCGTCTTACCCGTAGAAATGTGCGTGCAGATTACTATATAATATACCCGAGCTATAAGTTGTAAAATTGTAATATCTGTAAACTGAAACAACTGCTGCAATCGCAGTGAAGTCGAGTGATAATGTTTAAAATAAATAGATAATCAACTGTCATCAATCTTTAACATACCTTAAAAATCACAAAGAAGTCAAGTTAAAGGAATTTATTTAAAATAAATGCTATACAATGCAGGGACCCACACATCAGCGTGTGAGCCCTCCAGCCCCTTGCCTAGTATCGTACAGAAAGGACACGCTCTCTAGGTAGCGCTCTCAAGCTCCTCTCCCCAGTTATCCGTTGCGCAATTTTGATTCAGGGCTTGACAACATCAACTTTCATCTGGCGTCCCTAGGCAAGGAGGTTAGACAGTAAACTTTCAGTACGTTCATAAACAGAGATAAGAACATCTATGATATACATGTCATCTAAAGTCGACGTACAACCTTAAAATGTTAGAAGTAAGGAAATGAAGTAATACAGAATGCTATACTTGTACCGTACGTTGTTGTTATACATTGTTTAGCTTTGGTATTTACAGAGTCACAGAGAAAGCATCCTAGGTTTTGGAGGGAAAAGCCGTAATTGTAATGATCTTCACTACAACAGAAACAAGAAGCACAACTTAAGGAAAAATAATGTAATGTGTGTTCCAGTTCACAAGCGACATTGAAGCAGGTAGTTCCTGTGAGTTAGTATGGACAGAGGTTATATTCGACAACCGGAATAAATTAATAACTGGCTCCTTTTACCAACCCCCGGTCTCAGATGAACAGTTGCTGAACATTTCAAAGAAAACTCGAGTCTCATCGCAAATAGCTACCCTACTCATACAATTATAGTTGGCAGTGACTTCAATCTACCCTCCGTATGTTGACAAAAATACATTTTCAGACCCTACTGTAGATATAAAACAACTTCCATAATTGTTCTAAATGCTTTTTATAAAATTATTTTGGACAATTAGTTCACAAGGCCATTCAAATTGTAAATGGTTACGAAAACACACTTGAGCTCTTAGCCACAAATAATCCAGAGCATCGCGACGGATACAGAGATTAGTGAACACACAGTCGTAGCGAGGCTCAATTCCCTAACAAAGAAATTCACCAAAACTCAACGCGAAATATATATATTCATAAAAGCAACTAAAAATTCGGTTGACGTATTTCTAAGAGACAGTCTCCAATCCTTCCAAACCAAGTAAGTGAAGACTATATGTGGCTTAAGTTGAAAGAAATAGTATCAACAGCACTCGAGAGATTCATACCAAATAAATTAATATCAGACGGAACTGATCCCCCCATGGTACACAAAACACGACAGAAAGCTGCTGCAGGAGCACCGAAAAAGGCACGTATAATTTAGACGACCGCAAAATCTCCAAGATTGGCGAAGTTTTACTATGGCTCGAAATTTGGTATGGATTTCAATGCGAGATGCATTAAATAGTTTACACAACGAAACTCTCTCTAGAAATGTGGTGAAAAATCAATAGAGATTCTGTTCCTATGTTAAGTAAACCAGCGGAAAGGCTCAGTAAGTACCTTTACTGCAGGTCGGGCGGCGAGTGAGGAGTAGGAGGAAGAGGGGTAGACAAGGGACCCAACGCTTCGGAGCAGGTAAAATCGTGGCAAATGTCCGCCGTGGCAAATGTCCGCACACCCCAGAATCTACTCAGTAGGAATCAACATGGATTCCGGAAACAGCGATCGTGTGAGACCCAACTCGCTTTATTTGTTCATGAGACCCAGAAAATATTAGATACAGGCTCCCAGGTAGATGCCATTTTCCTTGACTTCCGGAAGGCGTTCGATACAGTTCCGCACTGTCGGAAGATAAACAAAGTAAGAGCCTACGGAATATCAGACCAGCTGTGTGGCTGGATAGAAGAGTTTTTAACAAACAGAACACAGCATGTTGTTCTCAATGGAGAGACGTCGACAGACGTTAAAGTATCCTCTGACGTGCCACAGGGGAGTGTTAGGGGACCATTGCTTTTCACAATATATACACTCCTGGAAATGGAAAAAAGAACACATTGACACCGGTGTGTCAGACCCACCATACTTGCTCCGGACACTGCGAGAGGGCTGTACAAGCAATGATCACACGCACGGCACAGCGGACACACCAGGAACCGCGGTGTTGGCCGTCGAATGGCGCTAGCTGCGCAGCATTTGTGCACCGCCGCCGTCAGTGTCAGCCAGTTTGCCGTGGCATACGGAGCTCCATCGCAGTCTTTAACACTGGTAGCATGCCGCGACAGCGTGGACGTGAACCGTATGTGCAGTTGACGGACTTTGAGCGAGGGCGTATAGTGGGCATGCGGGAGGCCGGGTGGACGTACCGCCGAATTGCTCAACACGTGGGGCGTGAGGTCTCCACAGTACATCGATGTTGTCGCCAGTGGTCGGCGGAAGATGCACGTGCCCGTCGACCTGGGACCGGACCGCAGCGACGCTCGGATGCACGCCAAGACCGTAGGATCCTACGCAGTGCCGTAGGGGACCGCACCGCCACTTCCCAGCAAATTGGGGACACTGTTGCTCCTGGGGTATCGGCGAGGACCATTCGCAATCGTCTCCATGAAGCTGGGCTACGGTCCCGCACACCGTTAGGCCGTCTTCTGCTCACGCCCCAACATCGTGCATCCCGCCTCCAGTGATGTCGCGATAGGCGTGAATGGAGGGACGAATGGAGACGTGTCGTCTTCAGCGATGAGAGTCGCTTCTGCCTTGGTGCCAATGATGTTCGTATGCGTGTTTGGCGCCGTGCAGGTGAGCGCCACAATCAGGACTGCATACGACTGAGGCACACAGGGCCAACACCCGGCATCATGGTGTGGGGAGCGATCTCCCACACTGGCCGTACACCACTGGTGATCGTCGAGGGGACACTGAATAGTGCACGGTACATCCAAACCGTCATCGAACCCATCGTTCTACCATTCCTAGACCGGCAAGGGAACTTGCTGTTCCAACAGGACAATGCACGTCCGCATGTATCCCGTGCCACCCAACGTGCTCTAGAAGGTGTAAGTCAACTACCCTGGCCAGCAAGATCTCCGGATCTGTCCCCCATTGAGCATGTTTGGGACTGGATGAAGCGTCGTCTCACGCGGTCTGCACGTCCAGCACGAACCCTGGTCCAACTGAGGCGCCAGGTGGAAATGGCATGGCAAGCCGTTCCACAGGACTACATCCAGCATCTCTACGATCGTCTCCATGGGAGAATAGCAGCCTGCATTGCTGCGAAAGGTGGATATACACTGTACTAGTGCCGACATTGTGCATGCTCTGTTGCCTGTGTCTATGTGCCTGTGGTTCTGTCAGTGTGATCATGTGATGTATCTGACCCCAGGAATGTGTCAATAAAGTTTCCCCTTCCTGGGACAATGAATTCACGGTGTTCTTATTTCAATTTCCAGGAGTGTATATATATATGACCTAGTAGATAGTGTCGGAAGTTCCATGCGGCTTTTCTCGGATGATGCTGTAGTATACAGAGAAGATGCGGCATTAGAAAATTGCAGCGAAATGCAGGAAGATCTGCAGCGGATAGGCACTTGGTGCAGGGAGTGGCAACTGACCCTTAACATAGACAAATGTAATGTATTGCGAATACATAAAAGAAGGATCCTTTATTGTACGATTATATGATACAGGAACAAACAGTGGCAGCAGTTACTTCAGTAAGATATCTGGGAGTATGCGCAAGAAACGAAATCAAATGGCTCTGAGCACTATGGGACTTAACTTCTGAGATCATCAGTCCCCTAGAACTTAGAATTAGTAAAACCTAACTAACCTAAGGGCATCACACACATCCATGGCCGAGGCAGGATTCGAACCTGCGACCGTAGCGGTCGCGCGGTTCCAGACTGTAGCGCCTAGAACCGCTCGGCCACTCCGGCCCGCCGTAAGGAACTATTTGAAGAGGAATGATCACATAAAACTAATTGTTGGTAACGCGGGTGCCAGGTTGAGATTCATTGGGAGAGTCCTTAGAAAATGTAGTCCATCAACAAAGGAGGTGGCTTACAAAACACTCGTTCGACCTATACTTGAGTATTGCTCATCAGTGTGGGATCTGTCCCAGGTCGGGTTGACAGAGGAGATAGAGAAGATCCAAAAAAGAGCGGCGCGTTTCGTCACAGGGTTATTTGGTAAGCGAGATAGCGTTACGGAGATGTTTGGCAACATTCAAGTGGCAGACTCTGCAAGAGAGGCGCTCTGCATCAAGGTGTAGCTTGCTGTCCAGGGCACGCATCTCGTGGTCGTGCGGTAGCGTTCTCGCTTCCCGCGCCCGGGTTCCCGGGTTCGATTCCCGGCGGGGTCAGGGATTTTCTCTGCCTCGTGATGGCTGGGTGTTGTGTGCTGTCCTTAGGTTAGTTAGGTTTAAGTAGTTCTAAGTTCTAGGGGACTGATGACCATAGATGTTAAGTCCCATAGTGCTCAGAGCCATTTGAACCATTTTTTTGCTGTCCAGGTTTCGAGAGGGTGCGTTTCTGGATGAGGTATCGAATATATTGCTTCTCCCTACTTATACCTCCCGAGGAAATCACGAATGTAAAATTAGAGAGATTAGAGCGCGCACGGTGGCTTTCCGGCAGTCGTTCTTCCCGCGAACCATACGCGACTGGAACAGGAGGGGGAGGCAATGACAGTGGCACGTAAAGTGCCCTCCGCCACACGCCGTTGGGTGGCTTGCGGAGTATAAATGTAGATGTAGATGTAGCCCGCTGTTATCGATCCATCCTTATTACGAGGAAAGGTATCAGGTAGCCCATGTCCTGTAGGAGTCTTGACCATACTCCAATCTACAGTGTAACACAACTGCCTTACCAGACTCGTCACATGTTGTGACATGCACGAGTATCATGTGCGTTCACGAGAGACCATCAACAAAGACAGTGACCATCAACAATCAAGAACACAGGTCTGTTGTTGTTGTTGTTGTTGTGGTCTTCAGTCCACAGGCTGGTTTGACGCAGCTCTCCATGCTACTCAATCCCGTGCTAGCTTCTTCATATTCGAGTAACTACTGCAACCAATATCCTCCGGAATTTGCTTGGTGTATTCATCTCTTGGTCTCCCTCTACGATTTTTACCCTCCAGTACTAAATTGGTGATCCGTTGACGCACCAGAACTTGTCCCACCAAGCGATACCTCCTTCTAGTTAAGTTGTGTCACAAATTCCTCTTCTCCCCAATTCTACTGAATACCTCCTCATTAGTTATGTGATCTACCCATCTAATCTTCAGCATTCTTCTGTAGCACCACATTTCGAAATCTTCTATTCTCTTCTTGTCCAAACTGTTTATCGTCCATGTTTCACATCCATACATGGCCACACTCCATACAAATACTTTCAGAAAAGGCTTCCTAACACTTAAACCTATACTCGATGTTAAGAAATTTCTCTTCCCCAGAAACGCTTTCCTTGCCATAGCCAGTCTACATTTATATCCTCTCTACTTCGACCATCATCAGTTACTTCGTTCCCCAAATAGTAAAACTCATCTACTACTTTAAGTGCTCATTTCCTAGTCGAATTCCCTCAG
Organism: Schistocerca americana; assembly: GCF_021461395.2. Lineage (NCBI taxonomy): Eukaryota > Metazoa > Arthropoda > Insecta > Orthoptera > Acrididae > Schistocerca > Schistocerca americana. The sequence continues at coordinate 245,068,768 of NC_060121.1, forward strand.
CATCACCTCATTTAATTAGACTACATTCCGTTATTTTCGTTTCGCTTTTGTTGATGTTCATCTTATACCCTCCTTTCAAGATACTGTCCGTTCCGTTCAGCTGCTCTTCCAGGTCCTTTGCTGCGTCTGATAGAGTTACAATGTCTTCAACAAACCTCAAATTCATACTTTTGCTAATGACAAGATTCGCTACAGTTGTAAAAATTAATTGTTTCTAAAAACCAAAGCACAACGCGGTTTGAGGCTATACGTTCCAACTTCACTGAGAACATCAAAATGGCATGTCATGTAACATGGATGCACTATTTTAACTCCAGTTACGTCTCCTTTGTGGACTCATTCATTTTAGCATGCACCTGAAGATGGGGCATATGGCCTGAAACCGGGCTTTGTTTTCCTTTTTCAGAAATAAATAATTTTTACAACTGTAGCGGATTTTATCATTGACGATGAATAACAGTTGTGGATGTCAAGTCAGGATTAACGTTTGTTATACTTTGGCATTTTTTCTTATTCATTGTAAGTGAGTCTAGTATTTATGTAATGCTTAGTTCAGAAACTCTCAGGCTTTCCCTCTACCACAACTAATGATGAAGCTCCATAAAATTCATACAAAACACATACATTCAAAAACAATTTATTAACCCCTGAACACTAAATGGGGGGGGGGGGGGGGGGAAGGGGGGGGGCATGTTACATTGCTACGAAACTATCATGAAGTTTACTACTCCAAATTTTATTGAAAGAAATTCGTAATTTATAGGTTATGTGCTAGTTAATTACCACTATTAGATCTCCGATGATGTGTCACACATCAAATTAAGTACGGAATGTTCTACTTTACACCCTATTGCACTCGTATATTTTACGAGGGTTTAGTAATCTAAAGTTAAAAAAATCAATATTATAATAAAGTACTACGTTCTTCGGGACTAGCACAAAGGCATAACCCTTAATGTCTCGACCGAGCGAGGTGGCGCAGTGGTTAGCACACTGGACTCGTATTCGGGAGGACTTCGGTTTAACCCCATGTCCGGCCACCCTGATTTAGGGTTTCTGTGATTTTCCTAAATCGCTCCAGGCAAATGCCGTGACCGTTAATTTGAAAGGGACGGCCGACTTCCTTCCTCGTCCTTCCCTAATCCGATGAGACCGATGACCTCGCAGTTTGGTCTCTTCCCCAAAACAACCCAACCGAACCCAACCCTTACTGTCTCTTCTTTTTCTCCTCAAATCTCCATTGTGTTTCCTAGTATGCACAGCCTGAGGACACTGCCCGTTCAGCGTCCAGCTGTATTCGCCTGTCGTCCTATCAGTACTGGATCCCCCCGTTCCATTTGTTTATTGTATTGATGGAAACTTTCTCCATGATCCTCACACACAGCACCTATATTTTCTAGATAATAACTGACACACGCTTCAGAGACTATAAAGTGCACCTTCAAGCTCAATGAGGGATCCATGACTTTGAAGTAATCCAGCATGTTTCTTACTAAGTCTCGTAATCAAGGTCTTCGCAGTTGCCAAAATAGTTGTGGTCAACTTTTTTCAAGAATATCAGAGAGTATCTTCAAATTTTATTCATCTACGTCTACATTTGCATCTAAATACATACTCAGCAAGCCCCCGTACGGTGCGTGGTGGAGGGTACCCTTTACCACAAGTACCCATTTCCTGTTCCATTCGCAAATAGAGCGAGGGAACAACAACTACCTATATGTCTCCGTACAGGCCCCAATTTCTGTTTTCTTACGTGCTTCTCTTTTCTTATGCGAAATGTATGTAGGCGGCAGTAGAATCGTTCTGCAGTCAGCTTCAAATGACGCCTCTCCAATTCATCTCAATAGTGTCCCTCGAAAAAATGTCACCTTTTCTCCAGCGATTCTCATTTGAGTTTCCAAAGCATCTTCCTAATACTTGCGTGTTTTTCGAACCTACCGGTAACAAATCCAAAAGCCGCCTGTAGCAAAAATGCAGCTATTTATGAGAAGTCCAGACTCATTACTGAGATACCTATGAGACAAGAAGAAACACTAGTTTATTGAGATTTTATAGTAGATTTCTTAAAAGCCTATGATGCGAAAATTCAACTGGAATCATTATTTGTTTCTATCAATCTGATTTCAGCAATTAATTTTCTAACTCGTGTGCAGCAAGATCGCAAATCCTTGATAGAAAATATTTTTACAGAAAATGTTCAGGCTACAACAAATATTGTATACGCACACGGTAATGGAAAATACGTCCGCCCCGGTAGCTGAGTGGTCAGCGCGACAGAATGTCAATCCTAAGGGCCCGGGTTCGATTACCGGCTGGGTCGGAGATTTTCTCCGCTCAGGGACTGGGCGTTGCGTTGACCTAATCATCATTATCTCATCCCTCATTGACGCGCTGAAGTGACGTCAAATCGAAATACTTGCACCCGGTGAATGGCCTACCCGACAAGAGGCCCTAGCCACACGAAAAAAAAAGGGAAATATCATCATTATGCACAGGTAAGGGGTGTAAACAATATAGCATCTTGAAGCTCTGAAGCGCGTTCATGCAAAGTAGTATTGTTACTGACAGTGGGATACAATGTTTTAGGATTACGTTAAAAATGGTATGCGATGAGATATATTTGGAAAGAGATGCTAGTATGAAATTAAATGTTTCCTAGAGTAAATTTTTGTCAATATGCGAAAGTAGCTTCCCCCCCAAAAATAGAGAAAGTCCACTACAAAAAAAAGTAATCCATTAGTAACGAATGGATTAAAATATCTAAACGGGAAATTTTCTGGTCGCTAGATCGGAGGGGGAGGTTGAGGTCCTATTCAATAACCTGCGAGGTCACCTGACCTGGATCCCCTTAATTATTTCCTTTGGGGATATCAAAAGTCACTTGTGTATGACAACCCACTGGATATAGAGATGGAATTATTTGCCAGAATTGTAGATGCCTGTTAGGTGATTCGAAACACACCGGGGATAGTAGTCAGGGTGCGACAGAATCTTGTTCGCCGATTTCATGCTTGCATTAAAGTTGATGGCCGTCAGTTTCAGCACATTTTGTAAGATACAGTAGAAATGGTACGTTGATTGTGTCAATGTTGGTATTTACAGTTAACTGTAACAAATGAAAATAAAAAAGTACACAGTGATATGATTTTATTTCTATTATCTCCTTAAGCTGGTTTTTCGACCCCAATTCCCTACCTCTAATTATTCGGGGAAGCATCCTCTATGTCCTGTTAAATTTTTGCACGCTCTTGCAGAAACTCCCCTGTATGTATATTGTACTGGTTCTACATCTACATCTACATGAATACTCTGCAAATCACATTTAAGTGGCTGGCAGAGGGTTCATCGAACCCTCTTCACAATTCTCTATTATTCCAATCTCGAATAGCGCGCGGAAAGAATGAACACCTACATCTTCCAGTACGAGCTCTGATTTCTCTTATTTTATCGTGGTGATCGTTCCTCCCTATGTAGGTCGGTGTCAACAAAATATTTTCGTATTCGGAGGAGAAGGTTGGTGACTGGAATTTCGTGAGAAGATTCCGTCGCAACGAAAATCGCCTTTCTTTTAACGATTTCCATCCCAAATCCTGTATCATTTCTGTGACACTCTCTCCCATACTTCGCGAGAGTACAAAACGTGCTGCCTTTCTTTGAACTTTTTCGATGTACTCTGTCAGTCCTATCTGGTAAGGATCCCACACAGCGCAGCAGTATGCTAAAAGAAGACGGACAAGCGTAGTGTAGGCAGTCTCCTTAGTAGGTCTGTTACATTTTCTAAGTGTCCTGCCAATAAAACGCAGTCTTTGGTTAGCTTTCCCCACAACATTTTCTATGTGTTCCTTTCAATTTAAGTTGTTCGTAATTGTAATACCTAGGCATTTAGTTGAATTTACGGCTTTTAGATTAGACTGATTCATCGTGTAACCGAAGTTTAACGAGTTCCTTTAAGCACTCATGTGGACGACCTCACACTTTTCGTTATTTAGGGTCAACTGCCACTTTTCGCTTCACTCAGATATCTTTTGTAAATCGTTTGCAATTTTTTTATCTTGTGATGACTTTATTAGCCGATAAACGACAGTGTCATCTGCAAACAACCGAAGACGGTTGCTCATATTGTCTCCCAAGTCGTTTATATAGATAAGTTACAGCAAAGGGCCTATAACACTGCCTTGGGGAACGCCAGGAATCACTTCTGTTCTACTCGACGACTTTCCGTCAACTACTACGTACCGTTACGTCTCTCACAGGAAATCGCAAATCCAGTTACATAACTGAGACGATATTCCATAAGCACGCGATTTCACTTCGAGCCTCTTGTTTGGACCAGTGTCAAAAGCCTTCCGGAAATCCAGAAATACGGAATCCCATCTGAATAGCTCTCAACACTTCATGCGAGTTATGAGCTAGTTGCGTTTCGCAATAACGATTTTTCTAAATGCATGTTGACTGTGTGTCAATAGACCGTTGTCTTCGAGGTAATTCATAATATTCGAACACAATATATGTTCTAAAATCCTTCTGCATATCGACGTTAACGATATGGGCCAGTAATTAAGTGGAATACTCCTACTACCTTTCTTGAATATTGGTGTGACCTGTGCAACTTTCCAGTCTTTGGGTACGGATCTTTCGTCGAGCGAACTGTTGTATATGATTGTTAAGTATGGAGCTAATGCATCAGCATACTCCGAAACGAACCTAATTGGTATACACTCTGTACCAGAAGACTTTGATTTTTTAAGTGATCTAAGTTGCTTCACTACTCCGAGGATATTTACTTCTACGTTACTCATGTTGGCAACTGTTCTCGAGTGGAATTCTGGAATATTTACTACGTCTAATTGCGAGGGCAGTTCAATAAGTAATGCAACACATTTTTTTCTGAAACAGGGGTTGTTTTATTCAGCATTTAAATACACCAGGTTATTCCCCAATCTTTTAGCTACACAACACTATTTTTCAACGTAATCTCCATTCAATGCTACGGCCTTACGCCACCTTGAAATGAGGGCCTGTATGCCTGCACGGGACCATTCCACTGGTCGATGTCGGAGCCAACGTCGTACTGCATCAATAACTTCTTCATCATCCGCGTAGTGCCTCCCACGGATTGCGTCCTTCATTGGGCCAAACATATGGAAATCCGACGGTGCGAGATCGGGGCTGTAGGGTGCACGGGGAAGAACAGTCCACTGAAGTTTTGTGAGCTCCTCTCGGGTGCGAAGACTTGTGTGAGGTCTTGCGTTGTCATGAAGAAGGAGAAGTTCGTTCAGATTTTTGTGCCTACGAACACGCTGAAGTCGTTTCTTCAATTTCTGAAGAGTAGCACAATACACTTCAGAGTTGATCGTTTGACCATGGGGAAGGACATCGAACAGAATAACCCCTTCAGCGTCCCAGAAGACTGTCACCATGACTTTACCGGCTGAGGGTATGGCTTTAAACTTTTTCTTGGTAGGGGAGTGGGTGTGGCGCCACTCCATTGATTGCCGTTTTGTTTCAGGTTCGAAGTGATGAACCCATGTTTCATCGCCTGTAACAATCTTTGACAAGAAATTGTCACCCTCAGCCACATGACGAGCAAGCAATTCCGCACAGATGGTTCTCCTTTGCTCTTTATGGTGTTCGGTTAGACAACGAGGGACCCAGCGGGAACAAACCTTTGAATATCCCAACTGGTGAACAATTGTGACAGCACTACCAACAGAGATGTCAAGTTGAGCACTGAGTTGTTTGATGGTGATCCGTCGATCATCTCGAACGAGTGTGTTCGCACGCTCCGCCATTGCAGGAGTCACAGCTGTGCACAGCCGGCCCGCACGCGGGTGATCAGACAGTCTTGCTTGACCTTGCGGCGATGATGACACACGCTTTGCCCAACGACTCACCGTGCTTTTGTCCACTGCCAGATCACCGTAGACATTCTGCAAGCGCCTATGAATATCTGAGATGCCCTGGTTTTCCGCCAAAAGAAACTCGATCACTGCCCGTTGTTTGCAACGCACATCCGTTACAGACACCATTTTAACAGCTCCGTACAGCGCTGCCACCTGTCGGAAGTCAATGAAACTATACGAGACGAAGCGGGAATGTTTGAAAATATTCCACAAGAAATTTCTGGTTTTTTCAACCAAAATAGGCCGAGAAAAAAAATGTGTTGCATTACTTATTGAACTGCCCTCGTATCATTGTCGTATCATGCGCTATCGATACCACGTCGCGCCAAATCACATCCAGAAGCTCGCTTTAAGTCATGTGCCTGCACATACAACCTGCGACGGGCCCTGGGACGCGCCTTCCTCAGCCCTCGCCACCATTACCGTTATGGAGCCAGCTTAATGGACGTCCCACCGGGCTCTAGTCTCTCTGTCAGCTCAGATCTGTTTGTCTAGCTCATTGCCGGCTACAGCGTGCGAAACTTCAAGTGGGAGTGGTGTGTGGGCCGCGTGCCGGTCTTTGGGTAGACAAACAGTGTGTTCGCCGTTTCAGTTGAAAGCGACCCTGTGTACACGCAGGTGTAACTGATTGACCTGATAGGTAAGTCCCGTCTTAATGACAAATCCTTTTACATTAAAACTGTTCAGGGCATCTACACTGAGTTCCTCAGGTAGAGTTTCCACGTCTCCATGATCAGATTGTGGTGTCACCGCCAGACACCACACTTGCTAGGTGCTAGCTTTAGATCGGCCGCGGTCCATTAGTACATGTCGGACCCGCGTGTCGCCACTGTCAGTGATCGCAGACCGAGCGCCACCACACGAAAGGTCTCGAGAGACTTACTAGCACTCGCCCCAGTTGTACGGACGACCTAGCTAGCGATGCAACACTGACGAAGCCTCGCTTATTTGCAGAGAAGATAGTTAGAATAGCCTTCAGCTAAGTCAATGGCTACGATCTAGCAAGGCGCCATAGCAACTGATAGTTATCGTATGAAGCATGTCTCATCAAGAACGATGTATACAAATGATGGATTAAAGTTAAGTATTCCAGAAGCTACGTACTTTTCTTTATAGCATTCATTACGTATCCTGTTTCAGACCTCACGCCAGCCTGCGTGAGTTTAGCGCGTGCATTTCGGCCTTCTCTAGCAATACGTCACAGATTGTAAAAGTGATCGACATATTTACGTTGAAGAGCTTTTTTTGATTACGAAACCAAATAAGTCACGACTAAGTGGCAATCTGAATGAGACAATCTGTGAAATTGTCTGCATCTTTTCATATGTCGACAGTTTGCACCAGTTGAAAATTATGTCATATCTTCAGCAAGTCAAAAATAATTACACAATACTGGAAATTTGTTTTGTTTGTGACCTGTTTTGTAGAGAAACGTGGAATATACAACCAAGTTGTATTTAGTGCGACTACACTGCCATTTAAATGATGCTCATTCTCTGTTTTCCCCTCTTCCCCTTCCTTGCACTCAGACAACGTGGGGTGGCGTGCCCTTTACGGAAATGTTTTGAAACCCACATGCGAAAAAACCTATTTGCAGTTGTTAACCACTGAGAGTGGCCTACAGAAGCTATGTCTCCTAATGACAGATCAATTGTAAGTGCACCTGTCCTGTAGCCTGAGTTATCCTGTAAGCATAAGCCTGGCCTGCAGAGAGATCTTTGGCAATAGTGTTATTCAATGGAACCAAAGGCTCTGGAAATGATATTCTGACGGATGAGTGTTTGATTTCAAGTTCTGGTGCACTATCAAGCATATTTGCCAATTTTATCGCTCCATTTATTGTTTGAGAAAGTTTTCCCACTCAAATGGTGCGAAGGCAGCTCATTAGTATGAAGAGCAGAAACTAAACATAGGGATGAGTTTACGATTCAGCTTTGTCGCAACCCATTGTATGGCTCGTCCTTCCCAACCAGTTTAATTCGTTGAGTCGCCACCGACAGCCGGAAAACTTTTGTCAGCGCTGTTTTCCTTTGAGAAATCCACAAGATGGTTAGCAATAGCCGAGAATTCTTCCGGGTTGTATGGCCGTGCTCCATGGAACTCTTCTATCCCTGACGTCTGACGTCTCGTCCAAAGATACGTTGGACATCTTCGGAGGTGCTCCTGGTTGTGCTGAGTCTTGCCGACTGACGAGTCGGATGTCGAAGAACAGCATAAATATCGTGGATATTGCTCGTCGTATGAAATTCTCGGCAGTTGAAACATCCGCTCGTGAAAGCCTTCATTGTATGATAGTTAGCAATAATTTCAGCAGGTTTATTTTTCGTTGCGTCTTTCTCTGGAGTAAAATGACAATGATACCTACCACCTGGCTCACTGCAAACTTGCAATCTGATGACTTGAGTTATCCGCTTGTAACAGAACTTTAGTGAAATCTTGGTGCCATCAAACAAGGTGCAGTCAATCTTGCCTATTCTTCATCCAGATGAAAGTCTTCATCAAGTGATTTCATGATTTTTTCTTGGCCTTTTTTATTTCATTGTGATCATCATCCACATTTCTCCTGTCTCCTTCAGCAGTTAATCCAGCGTCCAAATATGGAGCTGTTATAATGGTAGCTGTAGCATGTAGACCAATACCATACTCCATACTTTGCAATGCAACACTGTGCAGATGTAATGTATTTTACTGACTTGTACTTAAGGAAGAAGGTACATCAAAATAATTAAATAGTATCTGCGAAGGATCTCCAGAATCTTTATCTTTGAATCACTTGTCTTTTCATCTCCTTCAGAGAAAAGAATTCTATTTGGTTGTAATGTTAACCATACCTTCCTTTTTTGCTTATATTCAGATGTTATTCTTAAGTCATCTTCTTGCCTCTTCGACTTTTCAATTTGTCTTCTGTGCTCAGGTAGATCTGGTGACCCAATTCGATGTTGTCCAACTGATCCAACCTTCTCTCTTTGATCATTAGCAAACATTAGTTCGTTGACAGGGATCTTGATATGCTTAGAGAAACAGCAGGAGATGTACATCTAAGGATTACAGTCAGCACCACCTGGACATTGCCCTCCACATCCGAATATAGATTAAACTGACATTTGCAACTGAGGATGTCAAACAGCTTTCCTAACGTTGCTATAAGAGCCTCTCTCACTTCCACTCTGCCAATTGAAACGTTTCTGGCATTTTCCCAGTTTTCTTCTAACTTTTTCAGGACTGTGACTCTCGAATTGCAATTGGCACTACAAAACAGCTGTCTGATAGCCCACAATTTTCAAGCACTTTTGGATAAATATCCTTTCCGTTAGTGGCTGCTGAGTAATTTCTGACATTCTCTAGACTCTGCTCTCTTAGAACAAGACCATAGCTTACAACATCATGTAGAGTTGGGAGTTCAGAAGGCAGTATTTCTCGACCAGTTCCAATGATGTTACTTGTGTGAGTGGTCGTCGCCAGTATTGTATTCCTTGTACAATAATGGTTCTGAATTTTCAGATTTTAGAAATGGAAGAAACAATTAGTGCCTAGAAAGAGACAGACAAGAAAATGTCACTATTTGTATGATATTAACAAAAAGACAATCTGCTACAAATGAGTACTGCTAGTTTAAAAACTTTTACTAGCGAAATAAAAAAGTTTACAGGTTTTATAGTATATTCTTATCCTTAGAACAGAAGAACAGACAGAAATAACGACAAGAAGGCACTTCTTGAAAGAAGACAATTTGCTGCGAATTTTTCGTGAAACATCAAAATATCACGAAACTGGATTAGATATTTACTAAGCGAAGAATGAATTTGCTATTTCTTGTAAATATAATTGGGAATTTCTAACCTAAACACAACTTTATGACCCTCCACGTTGTTTGAAAAACGAAGTCAAAATATTTGATCCTACTGGCATACAAACATGGCAGAGAAAATCGGTTTCCCAAATTCGATTTTTCCCGTCCGTAAGTTGTGTCGCAAGGAAACTTAGTGCTAGAGGCTATTGGAATGAGTTCTGTGAATACAGGTGTATAATGTACAATAATCAGATATAAGTAATAAAAGTAGTGAATCAGAAAGAAAATTTCATCTTGAAAACTGTTCAGTAAGAGTTGCAAATTATCCCCACCTTTTATAACTTTTATATCGAATGAGCAATGAAGGAAATGAAAGTTAATTCTGAATAATGAATAAAAGCGCACGAAGAAGTTTTGCCGATAGTAAAGTTCTCCGACGAAAGGATATGGAAGCCTGAAAGGTAGTGATCCTTTGGGCACGCCATCTTTTACCCTTTGTTAGTTATGTAGGCCCTGCAGAAGCATTGCAGGTATCTCAGCTATGTAGTGAGCCATCAGGACGACTAATTTTAGGTGAGACAAAGAATGACAGAGTTTGTTTGCCACTAACAGTAATAGTTGTGGCACTAGATTCTTTTCCGTGTCGTTGATGACGGCAGGGAGACGTGGCTAGGGCGGCAGAAGGGAAAGAAACTGCTGTAAGCTCTTCCAGGAAAGCATCCCAGCTTCTAAAATACTGTGACCACTTTGCTTGTCAGCGCAGACGGTGGCATCTCGCCATAAAGTCGATCCACTAGGGCGGCCCGCTCTTCACTAGGATAATGGACAGTGCCCTGCATTCAGGATGCGTGTTGTTCACCTTGGGTATGCGACCGACAGAGCTTTATGATTTGCTCTAGTAAGGAGAGCGTCGTCCGCCGCAGGTGTGGAACGCACGCGCGCTTCTCTGGCGCCAAGTTTAGCGGGGGAGAGCACTAATTTTGGCACCAAACTTTCTCATTGGAGGAATGCCGCTATGCAGTGTCTAGGTAGGAGTTCTGATATGGTGTTATAAGTACACCATTGGCGCAATTTGTGCAGACAGCTTGGCCATTGGAGGGGACACTTTTTGGCGACTCCATGAGGATTTGGTGTCGAGGAGGGAGGAGAGGAGAGAGTTTAGAGACATTCGGTGGATGTCCACCGTAGAGGTCTGGGTGGTTTGGCCGAGGTACATTGTACGTTCGGCAAATTAGTGGAGAGCCACCACAGAGGACAGTCTTGGATCTTTCGACGCGCCAGCCGTGATTCTCTGCACGTCTCGGCTCAAGGGTAGCCGCCCGTGACCTTTGCAATTGGGCACCTACGGTTAGTCTCCACATCATCCGTTGGGTGGCTCAGTGATCTGCACATCGGCAGCCCAGGCCTATTAGCAGTCTTTGGCTGAGGACTTATTATTCACTGAAGTGAGTCGATCTGGTCTCAAGCCCCGTATTTCAACCAACCTATTTCCTATTGAAGTTCAGCTAGCGGTCCACAACCTCAGTCAGTACCTCTCATATAGTCAGACAGCGTTTTTGCTGTTACTTTGAAGGAGACATCGTTTTAGCTTGACTCCCCTTCCCTTTTAATAACTTTGCCAGCTATCAATATCATCTGCCACTATGTATTTTGTTCCATGCGCGTGTGTGTGTTTTTGATTTAACCTGATCGGTATGTCAGTTCTGAGAATGCCTGTGTTGGATTTCTAATAAACTAAGTCTGAAAACAGAAATATTTCATTTCAGTACCCTATTCATTCTGACCATCTGAATTATAATAAATATTTGTGAGCAGAGGATACATTGAGAGGCACCCACATGCCTTGCTCATACTGTGGCATCAAGCAGTCAGGCCTGCAAGATGAGTGGTCTGCCAAGCGAGTGGATTCATTCTTATTTGTCGAGTAACATGAACTCTAGTACTCACACTTAAGTTACAAGTTATCCTCCTATATGATTAATACGCAACGGAAACACGCATCTGACTATCAGTAATTTACAGAACTCTGACTGTACACTACGCACTGGCAATACCATATTTTCTTTTTGTCTTTTATTTAACGGCTTTTGTCAACACGTGGCCACCGCACTGAATATGAATGGCGCACACATTATAAATTTGGGACATTATGACAACATACAATTCGAAGGAAAAGTCCACCAATCGTTTTCTTTTCACTATCTTATTTATTCCGATAAATTCTCTAACCTAAACACACAAATTCTATAACCTACAACAATAACACATGAGAAATTCCGCCCAGTGGGCATGGCTTTACATTGGTGAATCTCTATATTATGGTCTCGTAATTATTTAACGCTACAGTGCACTTTCTGGATAGGATGGTGGATCTTTTATTATTTCTCACACTTCGACTCTCACAATCATCGTCACGAAACTATCCTCCAGACCGAGCAGTACAGAAGGAACAAGCATAACCCACTAATCTTTTGAAACTACCTTGCTACTATCCCATGCAAACCACACATGCTTAAATTACATGACATACACTACACTACAACATGAAATGCTACACAGGGAATAGTCACATCATTATCACTTTCAGCTTTCCCACTTCAATTAATATTTATCCCAGTTTCACACGACACTGCCCCACTTCGTAATTCTACTTTCCTACTATGAACTCTGGAGACATATGCACGTCTTCCTGTGCAATGCAAGCCAAGTGGCGTTGCTGGATAGATGGCCGACTCACCTTGCTTCTCTCTCAGAGTTTGAATCTAGCGTCACACGGAATCATATCACGCAAAGTAATGTTAAGAACGTATTCATCACACACGTGAGTCCTCAACTGATACCATGGACGAGTACTTCTCTTTATCCTTTGTCTCATACACAGATTGAGACTCACACAGTACTCACCACGTGGAAGTACTCGTCTCTAATTTCAAGTCCTGCACACGCTATTTCTTAAATATTTCAACTTATTGTACACACGCTAGTAATTCAGCTTAACTTAAGCACACGGAAGTACTTCAACTTATTGCTACAGGTGGTTTCATTGTGACTGTTGGTCACTTTCGAAGATTACTACAGTCCCATTAATATTACCTGCCTGACATTTAATTCTCCCCACAAAAGTTCCTGAAATAGAGAAATTATTATTTCAAACTACTCTTAAATATTCCACATGCATACCATGTCTCCACTCTTTTGTGTTTACGGAGCACAACTAAAACAGGTCTTAACAGCACAAGATCCAGCGGCAGAGTGCTGAAACATGGCTGTTCTCTAGGTCATCTCGCACCTCTGTCGAGGTGGGGGAGGACCATGCTACCGTATTGATCAGCCACATTTCAGGCGCTCAAAGCTCAGGTAAATTTCATCTCTTTGGTCCCATCAAAGGTGGCCAAAGGATCGTCTCAAAGATGATCATGTATTCACATTCACTATCTGCGGTTAGCAGACGACCATACATTCATTCATTTCACAGATCTCACCAAACTGGATGCAGGGATTTACTTTGTGGGACTGCACATGTGATCAATTAAATAAATAGTCATTCTTTCCCACACTGGTATCCGGCTTCGCTGTATTAATTGAAATTGAGTTAGTTTTACAAAAAAAAAAAAGTGTTGTTCTGACAAAAATAATGAAGTATGTTGTACCTATTTTCAATGTCGGGCGGTACTGTACCCTTTCAACATAACAGGGGTAGGAAACCTTATGGGGTGTTGAGTGTAATGTCGCTATAACGATGCGAAGGTACGAAGAAAAGGGAGACACCAACAACATAGTAAAAGCAATAATTCACCGGAAAAGGAACAAAACGAACTAATTCCATTCCACGAAGAGTTACAAAATATTCGACAGGTTAGAGGTGGTTCAGCGCGATATTAATCATGTCCTCTGGCGTAATGGCATGTCTTCATAGTAAGCTAAAGATGTCTCGTGGCTTGCAAGGACGATCTGTGCACTTGAAGAACAACATCTGCCGAGATTATTTGACACTCTACCTACTCAAAGGCCTTACTTGCTGTACGCATATCACAGGTCATCTGATGCCAGCGCTGACACTTTTGTAGTCCTGCCAGAACGATTGTTCGAATTCCCGTAGGAACGCTGCCAGTAATGACAGCGTCGGTGTGCGTAGGGGCGAGTCTCTGAAAGAGAGTGTGGTGTGGGTGCAGTCCCTTGCTGCCTAATTACGGAAAACATCCAACACATCTGCGTGCGGATACGAAATAAAAAGTAATTCCACGTAGGTGTCCAGCGTAATGGCGCACGTCTAAAGGCGCAAAACGAGTTCCATTGTTGGCGTTCCTGAGGGAGCATTTTTCCAATTACGGATTTGAAAACGTAAACAGGTTTCAGTCCCACAGCAAGTGAGAACTGAAAACTCCATATAACAGACGAACTGTTCACTCGAATAATGTCGTCGTAAATTACACGAGACCAGCGTATTTCATAACAATTTGCGTAAAACTTCTGCAGAGCTGTATTATACGACTTTTCAGATAGTGTTTATCTTTCATGCTCTTAAAATAAATGTTTCGCCGCTACGGAAGGGTGTACACGTTTTTCCCGTGAGATGATTAAAATTTTCCCACCTCCGCGTTGCAAGTGTTTTGAGTGAAATGCCCAGTCGATGCGCTGTTGTTTTCACGTCAATTCTACCAACATTGAGAGTTGTTTAGTTCTCGGGGTTTTGTAAAATTCCTAAATTCATGTCTCGTCGATGTGCAGCCTATGAAAAGGATTGCGGAAGACTCCCAAATAAATTCCAAAGTACAGTGCAGTTTTAATACCAATATATTTCCAGGACTCTGGTGTCCGAGCCTGGTGAACTGTACCGGTTACATCAGATGTACGCAAAGTTGACATCAAACGACACAGAGTTCACAACAATCAACAAACGAGTGAGCCTACAATACATTTGCTCGCAACCCTAGCCAAAAAACGAGTGCGCCTAGGCGCCTGCGTGACCTCTATTTATACTTTTGGTAACAATTACAAACAATGAAAATTACAATTTTATGTAAAATCACAATTAAAAGTTAAACCGAATATGAGATACACATTTCTAACAATTTGCGATCTCATTGCTGAACAAGGTGAACCTATTTTCAACTTAGTTACGTGTTAATATAACATTTTCTGACCAATTACGAGGTGCGGCTAGAAAAAAACCGGACTGATGCTGGAAAAAACATTTATTTACAATTATTTACAATTCCATGTTATCTCCTTCAATGTACTCTCCTCCTCGGTCTCTACACCGCTCCATACGAATTTTCCACTGTTCATAGCAAGATCATTTTCGGTAAGTCCATACATTACTTCCGTCGCTTTTTCTTTTACTGCTTCAACAGTCTCAAATCTAGTTCCTTTCAAAGCTGACTTGACTTTAGGGAAAAGAAAAAAGTCACAGGGGGCCAAATCAGGTGAGTAGGGTGGATGATCTAAGATGGGAATGTTGTGTTTTGCCTAAAACGTCTTCACTGACAACGCACTGTGAGCTGGGGCATTGTCTTGGTGAAGGATCCATGACTTTTTTCTCCACAAATCGTTCCGTTTTCTCCGTACTCGCTCACGTAGGTTAGCCAGGACGCTAATGTAGTAATGCTGATTCACTGTTTGTCCCTCTGGTACCCAATCAATGTGCACAATCCCTTTGATGTCAAAAAAAACAATCATCATTGCCTTGAATTTCGATTTTGACATTCGTGCTTTTTTTTGTCGTGGAGAACCAGGAGTTTTCCAATGCATCGATTTTGTAAGAAGGTGGGATCACTTTCAATGTTTTCCGGGATGTCAGAACAAATCATTCTTCGGCGTTCCTTCTGTTCAATTGTGAGACACTTTGGAACCATTTTTGAACACACTTTGTTCATGTTGAAACTTTCATGAAGAATCTGCCTAACACTTTCTTTGTCAACTCCTGTTAACTCAGACACTGCTCTGATTGTTAAACGGCGATCTTGTCGAACAAGTTTACCGATTTTTTCAATGTTTGCATCAGTTTTTGCTGACAATGGTCTGCCAGTGCGAGTGTCATCACTGGTGTCTTCGCGGCCATCTTTAAATCGTTTAAACCACTCAAACACTTGTGTTCGCGATAAACAATCATCGCCGTACACTTGTTGTAACATTACAAACGTTTCACTTGCAGATTTTCCTAGTTTGAAACAAAATTTGATGTTAATACGCTGTTCTTTCTGTACACTCAACATTTTCCGACGCACAGACAAAACGTCAACTACTTAAAACAGAAGCCACGGGCAGACTGAGTGCAGGAGGCAGATGAAACTCGAGCAGTAGGCGGAGCGAGAGTCACGTGACAGGCCACGCGACTTTCAGCCTTATTGCATTCGTTTTATTGTTTCACCAGTACTAGTCCGGTTTTTTTCTAGCCACACCTCGTTTGTTACAGATAACGATTACATTTCTAAATTTGTTTATAACAAATCAACTAGTGCCTGAATTTTAGTGCTCACATATATCGGAGATTCAATTAACATGCTTTATTTATATGTTCTATTTAATTTGCTGTAGTAATTTTATACTGATAGGTTTACTGGTACATCCATACCACGTGCTACATTTCTTTCGATAAGTTACAGTATTAAATTCACATTTATATTATGTTTCTCACATAAGAACAATGTTAATCAGCAAAGCATCGTTTTCGAATTATATGTATACTGAAATAGTGGTTATTTTTGTATGTAGTTTGGAAACAGGTCACTTTACAATTGGACAATTAGGACTGGTGTTTATCTTTAATGCTCTCCGAGGGGTTCTGATAGGTAGCAATGGGATACAGTAATATTCACCCGGAGGATGCAGACCCACGTTAAGAGGTGATATTACGGAACATCGTGAAGGAAAATGACATTCTTAATGATTTCCGAGATACACCTGACTTTCTGGTATGATATCTATGCAAGTCTACTACATCTTCTGTATACTCTGCAAATCACACTTAAGTGCCTGGCAGGATTCATCGAACCGCTTTCACAATCATTATCTATTATTCCACTCTCGAACAGCGCGCGAAAAAAACGAACACCTATAGCTTTCCGTGCGAGCTCTGATTGCCATTATTTTATTATGATGATAGTTTCTTCCTACGTGCATCGGAGGGAACACAATATTTACGCATTCCGAGGAGAAAGTTGGTGATTCAAAATTCGTGAGCACATCCTACCGTAACGAGAAACGGCTTTGTTTTAATGATGTTCACCCCAAATCCTCACATATTTCTCGTTAATACAAAACGTGTTGCCCTTCGTTGAACTTTCTCGACGTAGTCCGTTAATGCTATGTGGCAAGAATCCCACACCGCATAACATTTCAAAAGAGGACGGGCAAGCGTAGAGTAGGCAGTCTAGTAAATCTGTTGCATCTTCTAAGTGTTCTGCCAATAAATCGCAGTCTTTGGTTTAAGTTTCCCACAACATTTTCTATGTATTCATCCCAGTTTAAGTTGTTCATTATTGTAATTCCTAGGTCCTTTTGGACTTTAATGATTTATCGTGTAACCGAAGTTTAACGGGTTCCTTTTAGCACTCATGTGGATGACTTCACACTTTTCATTATTTAGGTCAACTGCCACTTATAGCACAATACAGATAACTTCATTTTGCAATTCGTTTCGATCTTCTGATGACTTTGTTAGATGATAAACGAAAGCATCATCTGCAAACAACCTAAGACGGCTGTTTAGATTGTCTCCTAAACCGTTTATATAGATAAGGAAAATCAGAAGCCCTGTTGCACTACCTTGAGGAACACCAGAAATCACTTCTGGTTTACTCGATAACTTTGTGTCAATTACTATGAAATGTGATCTCTCTGACAGCAAGTCACAAATTCAATCGCATAACTGAGACGATATTCCATAAGCAATTTCATTACAAGCCGCTTCTGAGGTACAGCGTCAAAAGCCTTCTGGAAATCTAGAAATACGACATCAGTTTGAAATCCCATGTCCACTCAACACTTGGTGTGAGTAAAGAGTTAGTTGTGTTTCACAAGAACGTTGTTTTCTAAAACCTTGTTGACTGTCTGTCAATAGACCTTTCTCTTCGAAGTAATTCACAATGATCGAACGCAATATACGACCCAAAACCTTGCTGTGATACAAAATTAACAGATGCTGATTTAATATGTTGCCCGTTGGCGTGCGTCTCAGGACCTTCGCACTGTCCTTCAGTGGTTCCTCTAACGTTTCACCTTTACAAGTGGTTAGTGGTGGTAATTTGGAAAATTGCGCTAAGTTCGTATGGGACCAAACTGCTGAGGTTATCGGTCCCTGGGCTTACACACTACTTAATCTAACTTAAGCTGAAATGAAATGATAGTATGGCATTGTTGACCGGGAGGCCCCATTCGGGGGAGTTCGGCTGCCGTATTGAAAGTTCTTTTTAAATGACGCCACATTGGCGACTTGCGAGTCAATGATGATGAATGACACACAACACCCAGTCCCCTGCCGGGAATCGAACCCGGGCCACCTGCGTGGTAGGCGGTAACGCTACCGCTACGCTACGGAGGTGGACTTAAACTAACTTACGCTAAGGACAACACTCTAATCCATGCCCGAGGGAAGACTCGAACCTCCGACGGGGGCAACCGCGTGAACCGTGGCAGAGCGCCCTAAACCGCGCGGCAAGGGGTTGGTATTGTAAAAGAGTCGCTCTCTATTGCTGGTGCCGTATTTTAACACAGCAGAGTGAATCTTTAACAACGCTAGCCATTCTTATCGTCGGAACGGGAGAAAAAAATACAAACGAACTGTCAACGAAGCGCCTGAGACGAGCGCCAATGTGTAACAGGTCACGAAGAGGTTGCGCAAATCTCAGCTATCTTATAGATCTTAATTTGTTATGTGCTATTGTCAATTCCCTTTTATAGCACGTATTCAGCAAAGCCATAGCCAACATCAATGGAATCTGAGCTATGCTACTAGGGGCTGCTATCCCTTTTCTCTGTATCCACTATGTCCACATAAGCGTCTAAAATGTTAGAAAGAGTTTACACCCTTGAATGTCAACTTTAAAGGGAATTGAAAATAAATCTGTTCCTTTTCTGTAATTTGCTCCAATCATATTCCCGGCAAACAGCTGTATTACAGAATCTGTTTAGGATACGCCATGGGGCGGATCGAACTCCACCGACAAAATTTACTAACGAATTTCCAGTGTACCTATGAGGACAGAACGGTGTTTTTGTTTTCAGTCGCGTAGGGTGATATGGAAATGGGGTCACGATCCGAGACTGTCATCAAGTAAATAAAAGAGAAATTTACAACTTTGACTGTTTCAGCGTTGTACGGGAAAGTTAATAAGTTCTTCACGGACATTCTCAGAGTATTTTGGTATAACGGCTCACTAGCAAAGAAATAATAATTTAATCACGGCTTATTCAGTTTATTACCACGAGGGCGAATTTTTTATGTGAAAACTCTTACAGGTTTTGAAATAAAACAGACTTTATTATCATCCTACATTTTTATTCTTTACGTCTATATAAACTGATAGGCCAGAACATTATGACCACCGACCTACTATCGATATTAATCCGTCCACGTGATAGCAGTGTCACCTGGCGAGGAATGGTTGCTAGTCAAACACAGACAGGGTGCGTGCTATCCGTGTGTAGAATAGGGAATGCACGATCTGTCTGAGTTTACATTTTGTGTTCTGCCTTACGGCAGGTCTTGACATGAGGGAAGCCTCGCCATAGATGTCCACCGCATGAGCGTCTAGGAAAGTGATTCCATTGGTGGTGTCCCGTTGCCTTCCACTGATGATGATGAAACAGTAATGAAGACAACACAACACCCAGTCCCTGAGCGGAGAATATCTCCGACACAGCCGGGAATCGAACCCGGGCCCCCTGGCGTTACAGACCGTCGCGCTGACAACTTTCTTTTATAATTTTTCTAATTTTTTCCGTTGCATTTGTTCGGTGCGGATGTACCAGGACACCCGTTCAAGTTCAGTGTTGAACCGTTGACTCAGGTTTTTTTATTATTATTAATTTTATTTTTATTTCTTTTTTTATTTTTTATTTTCTATTTTTATTTTTTATTTTTTATTTTTATTTTTTTTTTTTTTTTTTTTTTTTTTTTTACAGAGGGCAGATAACCCTCTGACCGAATACGCTGAGCAACCGTTCCGGCTGCCACTCAGCTATTGGGGCGGACTATCTGAGTTTGACCGATGGCAGATTGTGTGGTGTCACCGCCAGACACCACACTTGCTAGGTGGTAGCCTTTAAATCGGCCGCGGTCCGTTAGTATATGTCGGACCCGCGTGTCGCCACTGTCAGTGATTGCAGACCGAGCGCCGCCACACGGCAGGTCTAGAGAGACGTCCTAGCACTCGCCCCAGTTGTACAGCCGACTTTGCTAGCGATACTACACTGACAAATACGCTCTCATTTGCCGAGACGATAGTTAGCATAGCCTTCAGCTACGTCATTTGCTACGACCTAGCAAGGCGCCATTACCAGTTATATTGAGATTGCAATTATGTATCATCAAGAGCGAAGTTCTCCAATTATGGATTAAAGTTAAGTATTCCAAGATCTTCGTACTTTATTTGCAATTCTCAAGACATTGTCCTGTTCCAGACCTCACGCCAGTCTGCGTGAGCTTAAACGCGTGCCTTTCGGCTACCTCCGAGTGGCTTGGCTGTCTTGCCAAGTCACTACAGATTGTGATATCCGGGAGGCTCGGCACGAGCGTTTCGGAAACTGCACGACTTGTCAGATGTTCGAGGAGTCCTGTGGTGAGTGTCTTCAACACGTCGCGAAACCAAGGTGAAAACACGTCCATATGTCGTGTGTTGGGCGGACACCCCTCATTACAGATGTCGCACGTCGTAGGCTGGTTGGTTGGTTGATTGGTTCGTTTTGATGGAGGAGACCAAACAGCAACGTCATCGGTCCCATCAGATTAGCGAAGGATGGGGAAGGGAATCGGCCGCACCCTTTCAAAGGAACCATACCGGCATTTGCCTGAAGCGATTTAGGGAAATCACAGAAAACCTTAATCTGGTTGGCCGGACGCGGGTGTGAATAGTCGTCCTCCCAAATGCGAGACCTGTGTGTTAACCAGTGAGCCACCTCGCTCGGTCCTTAGACTGGGCAGATGGGTACAACAGGACAGGCCGCTAACTGTGACGTAACTGACGCCAGACTTAAATGTTGGGCAGATTGCAAGTGTGTCTGAAAACACAGTGCTTCGAAAACGCCTAAATTTGGGCCTCCGCAGCCGACGGCCCATGCATGTTAACACCACGACATCGGCAACTACAACTGAAAGCGGCTCGTGACCATCGGGACAGGGTCTTGGCGCAGTGGCAGATCGTTGCATGATCTTATGAATCCCGATACCTTCTTCATTATGCCGACGGCAGGACACGAATCCGCCGTCTTCCAGAGGAAGATCTCCTTAACTACAGGACGAAGACAAGCTGGCGGCGGCTCCATTATCCTCTAGTGAACATCCACGTGGGTATCCATGGATTTAGTGGAGCTCGTGCAAGGTACCATGACGGCCGAGGAGTGTCGTACACAGGTTGCAGACCTCGTACACCCCTTCACGACGATCGTGTTTCCCAACACAGTGGTATTTTTCAACAAGATAATGCGCCGCGTCCAAGGCCAGGACTGTGAATGAGTGGTTCGAGGAACACAGCGGCAGACTGATGTGCTGGCTCCTCAACTCACCAGATCTGAACCTGATCGAACATCTGATACGTGACTGAACGGAGCGTCAGAGCTCATCGCACACCTCCCCGGAATTTACAGGGATTAGGTGAGTAATGTGTGCAGATGTGGTGCCAACTTCTTCCAGCGACCAACCAAGCCCCACTGCTTCCATACCATCACGTGTCGCCGCTGTTACCCGTGCCAAAGGTGGACATACCGCTAGGTGGGCATAATGTTCTCCCTAATCAGTGTATTTGCAGTCCTCTGCCACTAGAGGCCTCCGAACTGTAGTGTGTAACATCGTAGTACCTAACGTAACTATATCGCTGAGAGAGAAATACCTTGCTGTAATCGAGTTCCGAATTCAAGGAGTTGTTCCACACACGGATCACCCTCTTCTTCAGCATGACAATGCCAGACAACACACGAGCACCGCGACATCTGAAACAAACCGACGCCTTGATCTCACTGTCATCTATCATCCTCCGTACACTCCCGACTTGACCACATCCGATCTTCATCTGTTTCCAAAACTTAAAGAACATCTTCGAGGACTTCACCCTGATAGTGCTGAAGTGGTGCAAGTAGAGATGAGGTTGTGGCTCCGTCAACCAAGTCAAACGTTCTGCAGTGTTTGTATAAACTTGTCTATTGTTGCGAGAAATATGTTCGCCCCAGGGTGAATAGGTTGAGAAATAAATATGTAGACATGAAGAACAAAGATGTAGAATGGAAATAACGCCTGTTTCATTAAAAAAGGTTTTAGAGTTTTCACTTAAAAATATCGGAGGCATTACTTTTCAGTCTGCCCCGTTAGGTAAGTGGTCAGCGCAGCGGTCTGTCACGCCAAGGGGCCCGGGTTCGATTCCCGGCTGGGTCGCAGATTTTCTCCGCTCAGGGACTGGGCGTTGTGTTGTTCTCATTAGAATATCATCATCATCAGTGGAAGGCAACGGGAAACCACCACTGGAATCACTTCCCTAGGCGCTCATGCGGTGGACCTCTCTGACGAGGCTTCCCCCGAGGCAAGACCTGCCGTAAGGCAGAACACAAAGTTTCAGTTACTTTTCAGCACAAAATGGCTCTGAGCACAATGGGACTTAATATCTGAGGTCATCAGTCCCCTAAAATTTAGAAATACTTAAACCTAACTAATCCAAGGACATCATACACATCCGTGCCCGAGGCAGGATTCGAACCTGTGACTGTAGCCGTCGCGTGGTTACGGACTGTAATGCCTAGAACCGCTCGGCTATTTTCAGAACAACCTCGAAATCTCTGTATCTGTGAAAATACCTCCACAACAGTCAATATGTATGTAATATACAATTACTAAAACGCACAACACAAACTAATGCAACAACCATCAGATGCAAAAATACTGTAATGTGGTTGCAGTCGCTGCGAGAACAACAAAGCTGTGTGCCGCAGTGTCGCTCTTCCAGCACTCGGTGAACCCACACACCACTGGCAGAACCGAGCAGTACTGAATGCGTGCTTGAGGGCTAAGAATTAAGTGGAATATCCAATGCCGTGAGTGAGTGGAACAAGTTTCTTTCCAAACGACACATAGCGAATTCCGTCAACATTTCATCTGTTATGGAGACATTGTCAGTGCAGTGCAGATACAAACTCCAATAGGGACAACATAGAAAATGAAATATAATAATTCAGTTACAAGCCATACCAAAAACGGGCGAATTTTTTGCCTAAGACACCAGAGCAAGTTCACTATCGTGCCCATCAGTTCTCGTGAAATATGTTTACACACATTGTTTCCGTGACTGAACGAACTGTCAGCGTTGATGAAGAATTACAAGTGTATCAAAACGAGATTAAGAAACCCTGGTCCAGTAACGTGTGAGACGAAGATTACTAAGCCAAGTGTGATCTGGGACAATTCTGTTAGGGGAAAACGAGAACTAACGAATCGCTTTTTGTACAACTGAAACTTCTTAATAAAGATTTTTGCTTAAACTGCTGATCGAAATTGAATACAGTCTCTTTGCTATTTTATCATTTCAACACTGACCCACAATATTCTAGCACAACGCAATCTCACTGCTCAAGAAAGATAAACTGACTTCAAATAATTAATACAAAAGAATGGACCTGAATAAGAAGAAAGTCTAACAATAACCCATACATAAGTCACTTACCTCACAGAAAATCTTCAAAAAATGTTCAAATGTGTGTGAAACCTTATGGGACTTAACTGCTAAGGTCATCAGTCCCTAAGGTTACCCACTATTTAACCTAAACTATCCTAAGGAGAAACACACACACCCATGCCCGAGGGAGGACTCGAACCTCCGCCGGGACCAGCCGCACAGTCCATGACTGTAGCGCCTTAGAAAATCTTCATTACACGAACAACAGCAATGCAGCGAATACCAATAAAGCGAGCTAAATAAAAGATTCTAACTACTGTAGGCTCTAGCTACTAATAGACCTGTAGTTAGCAAAGAATTTGTTGCAGAGGAAACAATGTATTTAGCAGATTTTACCTCAATAATGTGCCATCCAGTTCAAAAAATTATATAACCGTCCATGACATCCGGTTCCAAAGCCTATATAATCATCGACAAAATTAAATTTCCATGACGGACACACGTCCAGATCGCCCGCTTGCGCTAACACTTCAGACCTGTAACCTCCACTTCCCACTTCCATCACTGCTGGCTGTTCACCTCCGCCTGTCCGACCAGCCACAGAGTGTCTCTTACAGAGAGCACGCAGCGCTGTCAGAGTTATTAATGCAGAGCTACATAGCGCTACCAACATACAAACACCTAAACAGTCTACTTACACAACGTAATAACCTGCTTTGTTACGTGCGTACTTTGTTAACATTGTAGGGTATCAAACACGATCAACATTTTCATAAGTTGTATCGGGCCAACTACCAACATAGCACCCATCTTACACACACCGCCGGCCGGGGTGGCCGAGCCGTTCTAGGCGCTACAGTCTGGAACCGTGCGACCGCTACGGTGGCAGGTTCGAAATCTGCCTCGGGCATGGATGTGTGTGATGTCCCTAGGTTAGTTAGGTTTAAGTAGTTCTAAGTTCTAGGGGACTGATGACCTCAGAAGTTAAGTCCCATAGTGCTCAGAGCCATTTGAACCATTTTTACACACACCTTTTTGAAGACTGCTCCACAGATAAACGTCAAGTGCTCACGCGGAGGAAGAGCTGGTAATCCGTTGCACGTGAAGCGATTGCGAAGTTATGCAGTAGCAGCAGCTTCTCTCTGTCACTCACGAAATCATTGGAAGTGGATGCTTTAACCTCTGCTGATCTCAAACCTCACATCGTAATGATGCAATTGGTGCTGCACTGCTGTGTAATCTGTGGTATCGCCCGGAGATCACCGTGCCACACCAAAGTTGGCAATGCACATCAATATCATAGACATTAACAATGTCTCGCAGCAATCTGCAACGATGAATTGGAGTGCTCCTGAAGAAACATCTTCTCTCTCAGTATCACAGCGCCATCGCGCAGTCGTCGACATAGAGCCGAGCATGGACTCGCTTTTCCACAGCTTCCCTCTCATGAAGCAGTCAATATCATCTATTTAGGACACCAGTGGTATTCAAGAAGATGGAACTGTACGTTTGTAAATGTTGAACTTATACTTCAAAGAACAGTTTTTAATTGTGCGCATCAAGTGAAGCATATGGTCAACACACCCCTGTGTCGATGGACTGTATGGAAGACGACACATTCGCGCCCTTCTATTGGCATAACGAGAAGGAATCGGGTTTCATTAGAGCATGCTTCTCTCTGCCACAGCACCAGCGTCCAGTGCCTATGGTCACGAACCCATTTCATTGTAGCTGCCGAGGTACGGGCTGTTAGGTGCGGAGTCCCATCGTTAGGAATGTTTGGTGCACATTGAGTTCAGACGCACTTGTACCCTGCCCAGTATTACAGTCTGATGTTAGTTCCGCCACAGTTCGCCACTTGTCCTGTCTTACCAGTCTGCCCAGCCTACGACGTCCGATATCTGTAATGAAGGATGGCCACCTACGACGTAAGAACGTGGTTTCACCTTGTTTTCGCCACTTGTTGAAGACAGTCACCACAGCACTCCTCGAACACTCGACAAGTCGTACAGTTTCCGAAATACTGGAGCCGAGCCTCTGGGCCATCACAATCTGCTCTGGCTCAAACATATAGATCCCGTTCCTTTCCCATTCTACATACAAACAGTACATTCATTGATAGTACATGCAGCGAGCGTGTGTGTGTTTGATTAGCAGTCATTCCTCGCCGGGTGACCCTGCTATCGCCTGGATGGGTTGATCTCAATAGTAGGTCGGTGTTCATAATGTTCTGGTTGATCAGCGTATAATGGCGTGACGTTGGGAGAGCGCTAGGACCATGCAAAGCGACGATTTCCACCCATCCACAGCTCAGAAATTGATTCATTCAGCACTTCCCGCACGTTCAAAGTCAAGTGTGGTAGAGATGATGGTCGGTAGCAGCTCTTCGATCTGTCGCAGCACGAACTGTTTGAGCATGTCCAGGTAAACTCTTCCCGTTGTGGATTTCTCCACGAAGAAAATTATGGCGTATCACCTTATCTATATGGATATGGTGTCAAGTGATCAATGGTGTCCGTTCTTTCGGACATGTCTCGAAGAACAGATACCATAACCATATAATATATAGATCTGGCAATACGGGGCATGACCTTCCTGTTCTGGGCGGATGAACACGTATTACCCTAACTCTTACGGGACTTGGTAAGAATGTTTTCCACGAGTAATGAGTGTGTTGGGTAGGGACACTACGGATGTAGTGTGTGGACATAGAAGGTCTTAAGTAGGTTGTTTAGGTTTTTATGTTGGTAACGCCACGTATCGCTCTGTATGAAAATCACTGACTGCACTGTGTGCAATCTGTGGCTGGTTGGACTCATTGTTGGAATATTCGCTTGTGTAGTGTTGGGCAGTTGCGCGTAGCGTTGGGCAGTTGGAGGTGAGCCGCCAGCAGTGGTGGATGTGGAGAGAGAGATGGCAGAGTTTTGAGAGGTTGCTATAAACGGACGATCTGGGCGTGTGTCCGCCAGATAAAGGAAATTTGTAAAGATGGATGTCACGAATTGATAGATACATATATATGATGACTTTTGAACACTTTCAAGTCCGCAGCTCGTGGTCGTGCGGTAGCGTTCTCGCTTCCCGCGCCCGGGTTCCCGGGTTCGATTCCCGGCGGGGTCAGGGATTTTCCCTGCCTCGTGATGACTGGGTGTTGTGTGATGTCCTTAGGTTAGTTTGGTTTAAGTAGTTCTAAGTTCTAGGGGACTGATGACCATAGATGTTAAGTCCCATAGTGCTCAGAGCCATTTGAACACTATTAAGGTAAATACATTGTTCTCTATCAAAATCTTTCATGTGCTAAGTATGCCTATCAGTAGTTAGTGCCATCAGTAGTTGAAATCTTCTATTTAGCTGGCAGTATTGGCGCTCGCTGTATTGCAGTAGTTCGAGTAACGAAGATTTTTGTGAGGTAAGTGATTCACGAAAGGTATAGGTTAATGTTAGTCAGGGCCATTCTTTTGTAGGGATTATTAAAAGTCAGTTTGTTTTGCGTTAAAATATTGTGTGTCAGTTTAGAAATGATCAGAATAAGTAAAGAGAAAACTGTCTGAGTACATTCAGCTTTGCTAAGCTGTTTGAAAATCAAATAACTTAAGAGTTTTACGAGCACAGTCATTCATAATTTTTCCAAAGGGGACGTTTCAAGGTGAGAATGTGGGTCTCGCAGGAGGCATGCGCGAGATGGTCCCTGCAGTCGCGCTGCCCTCTGTGCCCTCGGTGGCTCAGACGGATAGAGCGTCTGCCATTTAAGCAGGAGAACCCGGTTTCAAGTCCCGGTCTTGACACACATTTTCACCTGTCCCCGTTGATATATATCAACGCCCGTCATCAGCTGAAGGTATTAATACACTCCTGGAAATTGAAATAAGAACACCGTGAATTCATTGTCCCAGGAAGGGGAAACTTTATTGACACATTCCTGGGGTCAGATACATCACATGATCACACTGACAGAACCACAGGCACATAGACACAGGCAACAGAGCATGCACAATGTCGGCACTAGTACAGTGTATATCCACCTTTCGCAGCAATGCAGGCTACTATTCTCCCATGGAGACGATCGTAGAGATGCTGGATGTAGTCCTGTGGAACGGCTTGCCATGCCATTTCCACCTGGCGCCTCAGTTGGACCAGCGTTCGTGCTGGACGTGCAGACCGCGTGAGACGACGCTTCATCCAGTCCCAAACATGCTCAATGGGGGACAGATCCGGAGATCTTGCTGGCCAGGGTAGTTGACTTACACCTTCTAGAGCACGTTGGGTGGCACGGGATACATGCGGACGTGCATTGTCCTGTTGGAACAGCAAGTTCCCTTGCCGGTCTAGGAATGGTAGAACGATGGGTTCGATGACGGTTTGGATGTACCGTGCACTATTCAGTGTCCCCTCGACGATCACCAGTGGTGTACGGCCAGTGTAGGAGATCGCTCCCCACACCATGATGCCGGGTGTTGGCCCTGTGTGCCTCGGTCGTATGCAGTCCTGATTGTGGCGCTCACTTGCACGGCGCCAAACACGCATACGACCATCATTGGCACCAAGGCAGAAGCGACTCTCATCGCTGAAGACGACACGTCTCCATTCGTCCCTCCATTCACGCCTGTCGCGACACCACTGGAGGCGGGCTGCACGATGTTGGGGCGTGAGCGGAAGACGGCCTAACGGTGTGCGGGATCATAGCCCAGCTTCATGGAGACGGTTGCGAATGGTCCTCGCCGATACCCCAGGAGCAACAGTGTCCCTAATTTGCTGGGAAGTGGCGGTGCGGTCCCCTACGGCACTGCGTAGGATCCTACGGTCTTGGCGTGCATCCGTGCGTCGCTGCGGTCCGGTCCCAGGTCGACGGGCACGTGCACCTTCCGCCGACCACTGGCGACAACATCGATGTACTGTGGAGACCTCACGCCCCACGTGTTGAGCAATTCGGCGGTACGTCCACCCGGCCTCCCGCATGCCCACTATACGCCCTCGCTCAAAGTCCGTCAACTGCACATACGGTTCACGTCCACGCTGTCGCGGCATGCTACCAGTGTTAAAGACTGCGATGAAGCTCCGTATGCCACGGCAAACTGGCTGACACTGACGGCGGCGGTGCACAAATGCTGCGCAGCTAGCGCCATTCGACGGCCAACACCGCGGTTCCTGGTGTGTCCGCTGTGCCGTGCGTGTGATCATTGCTTGTACAGCCCTCTCGCAGTGTCCGGAGCAAGTATGGTGGGTCTGACACACCGGTGTCAATGTGTTCTTTTTTCCATTTCCAGGAGTGTATATAGCTCTAATATCACCCTGTCGGTTATAGGCCACACCAAGCATTAAGCTTCATGTTACCACAGGCTTGTTCACGTAAATTTCGTGTGTTTTCAGATCACCAAATCCTAATGTTGTGACGATTCCCATGACCAGAAATACGGAATGTTGCGTCTTCTGAAAACAACCACTTTTTCACGTACCGTCTGCCAGCATTGGAGGCCATCATGGAAAAGGCGAGTGCATATGCTGCACAGAGTGATCGTTTGGCTGCAATGCATGTACCATTTGCAATTTGTACACAATAAGGCGTAACCGCTTACGTAACACTTTATGGATGGTTGGTCTTGCTTATTGCAGTTGGCATGATGCACGATGAATTGATTTTTGCGGGCTGTGCTGCAATGCAGCGTACCGAGCGAGGTGGCGCAGTGGCTAGCATACTGGACTCGCATTCGGGAGGATGACTGTTCAATGCCGCGTCCGGCCATCCTTATTTACGTTTTCCGTGATTTCCCTAAAATCGCTCCAGGCAATTGGTGGGCTGGTTCCTTTGAAAGGGCACGACCGACTTCCTTTCCCGTCCTTCCCTAATCCGATGAGACCGATGACCTCGCTGTCTGGTCTCCTCCCCAAAACAACCCAACCCCAACCTCGCAATGCAGCTTGCAGTCTGACAACACGTGCTTGATACACGGGGGGACGTCCACTTCGAGCAAGATCTTTGAGCTGTCTACCGCCTAAAGTTTTAGAACCACCTCATTTCGCATTATGGTTGTTATTGCTACTAGCGATCTCTCATGCTGGCGTCGATAACTCCGCAGTACCTTTGTCACATTTTTGGATTCTGAATGCCAGATGATGTATAGCGCTTTCTCCCGGTCTGTTGCCATTTACATGTACTCCAAGGCAAATCTGAAACAAAGAGAAAAACTTTAAGAGGTGCTAAACGTTTTACAACAATGCAACTTATGATTTTTTGAAATGATACGGGGGGACGTTATAGACTTTTACAGTAATAATGATGGTACAATACTGAATTGTAGAATTGGAAGAAATTGAGCCTGATGCAAAAATAAGATTTCTCACGAAACGCATATTAGGTGATCCCTGAAATGTCTCAAAAATTTTCTGCAGTTTACGTGTTATGAAGTCAGCGGGGGAAAAGGGGAAGGAAGATATGATTCATTATGTTGTTCTTCGAAAACTAAATGTTGAATGATTGATCGAGTTAGGAAAGACGTTGAAGGTTATCTTAGAGCTGTGTGCTGTTATAGTTAACTGCTTCTGGTATCTGATAGCAAAGTCGAAAGGTACATTAATTAATACCACCTTACTTTCAGCTCTGTGGCGAAAGACAAATGCACAGCAGCAAATAGAAAGTAAGGGGCTACCTCTGGAATTTTAAACACAAATAAATTTTTTAATGTTTATTATTTATGCTCACTGTAATCTGTTATCTAAACTTTATTAACATCTGCTTCAACTTTGGATCCATGTGGACAATCTTCTGGCCCTGGTCAAAAATTCGTTACAGCATTTTCATTTACAATTTATTAAATGTAGTTGCCTTAGTATTGATGTAAATGGGCATCCAAAGTTTATATCAGAAACTGATATGCTATGACAAATTTTTGACCATTGTCAGAAGATGATGCATATAGACCCAACCAAACTTGTAACACATTTTAACAATGCTTATACAATAACTGATGGTGTGCATAAATATGCCTTTCGCTTAATATATTATAGCTGTCGCGCACCAATTTGCAAAAATAAAACCAATTTGTTTAGTAAAATCGTTTAATTTTATTTGTATCCTTCAGTAGATATATGCCCGATACTGACACGCTACGTCAGTATGTGAAATGCAAATTCATACTGCGATATTCAATACACTACTGACACAATTAATATCTATTTCAAAAGATGTTTTAAAGATTTCCTGCTTTGCTGTTGTTGACAAGTATTCACTTTACTAAAGTTATGTGCATTTCACAAAGAGTGAATGGGTGCGGCCTCATAATCTTCACGCCGTCTTCTGTTTTGCCTTTCCCTCCTTTCATTTTGTTTCATTGTGACTTCATTCGAGGCTTATCTTTGTATCTTTTGTTTCTCGTTTTCTTTGTTGCTTTCATTGCCTGTGAACTCCATGAAAGCAGACGCTCGTAGGATGTCGATGAAATACGCGATGTATTATGATAGACGTGGACGGGTGCCGCGCGATCAAATAACCAAAGGAAGGGCTGGGCCTGTTTTTGTTCATTTGCACGTAGTTGATGCGAACGTAATAGAGATTTGATTTAACATTAAGTTAGCCTTAACAATAGAAGCTAGTGATCTTTAACAATTTATGAGTTATTTTAAAAACACTGATAACAACCGAGTCAGATAACGTTTTTCACAGACAATCTGAAGGGCCAACATAAAAAACAAACTAAGACGGAAATACAACAAATTCTCAAAGTAAAACACCGGAAGGGCTGATTTTAAGGAACAGCACAACGATAAATAACGCCTGAAGGGTTGATTTAAAGAAACTGCCACTACCACAATCAATAATGCCTGAAGGACTGATTTTAAAAAATTCCAACAAACAACCAATAACGCCTGAAAGGCTGATTTTAAGAAATAGCAGCCACAACTAATGATGCCGGAATGGCTAATAATGAAATGCAATCGAAAATCAGTAATTAACTAGTATTTGAAAAGTTAAATCTAATACAGGCCTCAAGGACTATCTTAAACACACGCTATTTGACAACAAGGTATTTGACTGAATAATTAACAAGACAATAAACAGACGGAAAAGGTTTAACAAAGGAATCGCAGTAATAGGTAGACTTTTAAAATTTCTACAGAAAATAGTAACAATTGGCAATAAAATAACTGGAGATTTGGTTCTCAACTCTAAATTAGTGCGAGCTGCTTCACATTTCGCTCATACGTGGCCTGACCGGTACACTACAGTCGGCTCGCAAAGCACCAGTTTAGCGTGGGAGTCTCCACTGCAACGGACTAAAACATCCAATTACCAGCCGGTACTGACAATTAAATACAATAATAATGGAAATGAGAACCTAAACTGAATTATGCTGACCGCACGTTAATAAGATGGCGCCGCAAGAAAACATTTTGTAACTGAAATACAAGTTCGCGGCCCCAGCCGCGAATTAAACAAACACGTGAGATATCAACACGCCAGACAAATCATACACAGCAAACAGTCTCTCCGTGAAGTAGTTAAAGCAACAGAGCATAAACTATATTAATATAGGGAGGAGAAGACTGAGCCGAAACAGAGATCCGATCAATAAGTACAATCAGGCAATTCAAATTGCGTAACGACTAACTAGAACGATTGGCGATAGCAGAAGAATATTGAGGAGGGGGCACACACTTTCGTAGTAGTCTGCAGAAGCAAATAACAGTTATGCTCACGGTAGCAGCAGGCTGTTGATTTCAATGCTGATCTAATGAAACCGGAATGGGTAGCCTCTAACGAATGCCACATGTGCGTCTCACAGAAACACCGAGGCCGTCATTCTATAATTCCTTAGGGGTTGCAACTAGCACGTTGCAGTGTGCCAATAGCCCATACTGAAACCACCACAAGCAGCGGCGTACGGCGTACTCGTTCCCCTCTTGCAGGGCCGGGCGTGTTCTACGTCTAAATCTACATGGATACTCTGCAAATCACATTCAAGTGCTTGGCAGAGGGTTCATCGAACCATCTTCACAATTCTCTATTATTCAAATATCGTATAGCGTGCGGAAAGAATGAACACCTATATCTTTCCGTACGAGCTCTGATTTCCCTTATTTTATCGTAGTGATCGTTCCTCCCTATGTAAGTCGGTGCAAACAAAATATTTTCGGATTCGGAGGAGAAAGCTGGTGATTGGAATTTCGTGAGAAGATTCCGTCGCTGCGAAAACGCCTTTCTTTTAATGATTTCCAGCCCAAACAAATCCTGTATCATTTCTGTGACACTCTCCCCCCATATTTCGCGATAATACAAAACGTGCTGCCTTTCTTTGAACTTTTTCGATGCACCCCGTCAGTCCTATCTGGTAAGGATCCCACATCGTGCAGCAGTATTCTAAAATAGGACGGACAAGCGTAGTGTAGGCAGTCTCCTTAGTAGCTCTTTTACATTTTCTAAGTGTCCTGCTAATAAAACGCAGTCTTTGGTTAGCCTTCATCACAACATTTTCTATGTGTTCCTTTCAATTTAAGTTGTTCGTAATTGTAATACCTAGGTATTTAGTTGAATATACGGCTTTTAGATTTAGACTGATTTATCGTGTAACCGAAGTTTAACGAGTTCCTTTTAGCACTCATGTTAATGACCTCATACTTTTCGTTATTTACGGTCAACTGCCACTTTTCGCACCATTTAGATATCTATTAAATCGATTTGCAATTTATTTTGATCTTCTGATGACTTTATTAGTCGATAAACCACAGCGTCAACGGCAAACAACCGAAGACGGCTGCTCAGATTGTCTCCAAAATCGTTTATATACATAAGGAACAGCAAAAGACCTATAACACTACCTTGGGGAACGCCAGAAATCACTTCTGTTTTACTCGATAACTTTCCGTCGATTACTACGAACTGTGACCACTCTGGCAGCAAATCACAAATCAAGTCACATAACTGAGACGATATGCCTTATACATGCCACTACTTCCAGCTAAAAGCACACACCGTACCGTGCTACATACACGCCATCACGCGCCAATCCAATCCAGAACTCACTGCATCTCCATTCGCATTGACAACCAAGGTACGACTCCACTGCATACCCCTCCAAAGACTCTCCCCCTGCGCTCGCTAACCTCTCTGACAATGATCAATAACCTCAAATAGGAAAGATAAACTAGCCAATAGTTGATGGCGATCAGCGATCCGGCTCATGTTAGTCGTTCGGTATAATCAGTGGAAAAAAAACTTCACAGTACTTGGAAAGTACTGGAAAATGGCAAATTCTCGCTATATTGAAGCTGCGGAAAAACATTTGAGAGCTTTTTTTATGCGACATGCACGTAAACGCTTTCGAAACAGTTAACCTATTAGTCAGTGAGAATAAGACACGAAGGCAAATTAATAACGCTAGAATAACAGTGCCATCCACTGCAGAGAGTGATGCATCTGCATTTAATTTTATTTTTCGCATTGACTACAGCTTACTCCAGCGGAATAACAAATGTCGTCAATAATCTTGTTTATATGGCACGTATCACACTGCGCTTCTCACACTTCTGTATAGATTCTATATCTGGTAAAAAAAAGTCTTCTCACAGGCTCTATTCACACATTCCAAGTTCCGCAGAAATTCTTTATCGCAGACGGTAGAAAAGATGTTAATCTTATGATCAAATCCTTTTGAGAAAAAAATTGCAGGGAGGAGTTCGGTTTGTGATTCGAGAACTGAGCCAAACCTCGACCAAGTGAGCTAATGGTTTATTCTTGTGTGTGGGTAGGAATCACTTACATATGACATCACGTGGTGAGTTGTCAACAAATTAACCCTTTTTATCTGTAACTGGCACGACTATCTCGCAACTTTTATTCAAGAGAAAAGTTGTGTCCAGAGGAATACGCAATGATTCCCGTTTGCTTTGGCTTATGAGGTAATGGTAATTTGAATTTAATATTGATTTTTAATTTAATTTCCTTATACCGTTATCGGTTGTCGTGTTTGAGTTGGATCCAAAAGAAATATTTTATTTTTATCCCTGCTGTGTATGACAAACAAAATACTTTCTCTTCCGTTTCAGCGGGAATTCTGTTATTTCACTGTTTAATCAGTCTTTTTTCTGCACTGATCGCAGTCTCTGCTTGAGCACTATCTATAGCTGAAGTGTATTTGGCGATAAATGCATCAGTTTCTTCACGATAAATGTGCTTTCTTTTTTATGTGCGTGCTGTGTATTTTGGTATCCATAAGAGCTGAAGAGATTTGCTTATATCTCTCTATTTTATGAAGCTCGATTCGTTTTCTTTCCAATAAATGTTTCTATTATTAATCTGTGAGTGAGAATAGTAGTTATAACACGAAGAATTTCTTTTTCCGATGCATTAAAATCGAAACTGATTGTTTTCTTCCAGTTTCAAAATGTGGAAAACGACATAACGTTACGTATCGTTGCATGTGGTTTACAAACCTGAAGGCTAGACTGCAAATTTCTACACATCAAACTTTGTTTACTGTACTCGATTTGATTCTCCTCGTAAGTGTCTCTATCATCGGTTTGTGACTAAAAATTGTAGTTGTAACTCGAGGTATTTTCTTCTATGCACAAAGCTGACCGTTGTGGCCGAGTGGTTCTAGGCGCTTCAGTCTGAAATCGCGCGACCGCTATGGTCGCAGGTTCGAATCCTGCCTCGGGCATGGGTGTATGTGATGTCCTTAGGTTAGTTGGGTTTAAGTAGTTCTAAGTTCTAGGGGACTGATGACCTCAGATGTTAAGTCCCATAGTGCTCAGAGTCATTTGAACCATTTTTCTATGGACAAAATACTCGCAACCAAAACTATCTGTTTTATTGACGGTTCGTAATTTAGACTGTAGATGTGTACGTGTCTTGCATGGCCCTATCTTTGTCGTGCTGAGCTTTGAAACACACATCAAACTCATTTGGCCAGTAGTTTGCTATTACAAAGTGGAGCATTATAGCCTACCCAAAAATGATTTATTTTAACAACTGGGCAACGTACTGTATTATTATTGCGTAGACAGCACTACGATCGAAGCAATTTACAATAATAATATAACTGTCATTGTTTTCACATTTGCTCAGGTAAAAGAACAACAAACAAATGTGGAATCACTCTATGTGCTGTTCTTCCTGTATATACCACTCACAAGCGCCAGAATTACCACTCCTCTGTTTGGAGTTCCCTTTTGTGCTACAGCGCACGTAATACTTGGAGACAACTTCCTTATCATTGTGGTAAGAAGTATTATGTCTTCGGAAGATTCATTAAAAATAAACTTAAAATGTTATTCTGTTGTTCTCACAAATTAAACACACTTTTATTCATCACTTCTGATTTTTTTAAATTATGTTTTATGACTTCCTAAATCCACCACACATACCGAAGCCAAAATAAGCCAAGAAGCAGAAAACATCAAAAACTTAGGTACTAAGAAAACTTTCGTAGTGAGTCATATAATATTAACGTTTTATCACCTCAAACCATTATAATTTATCAATTTTGCATCAAAGGGCCAATATAAATTCCAGATTTCTCTACTGATTCTCACTACAAAAGTAATATAATATTCATACTAACATGTATAATTGTAAGTACCATATTCTGCCACTGAAATTTCCCTCTGGGTCTCCAAATTGTTAATGCTGTAATAATAATAGCTCTTCTTCAACAGCACTAACCGTACTGTGTCACATAGATTTTTACATAAGCAAAATTCAGTTTCAAATACAATGGTTCTACGTTTAAGCGATTGAATATTCTGCGTAGCACTTTCCTTCAGTTACACCGCTAAAATTACGTGTAAAATGATGCGCGGTACATTTCACGGTTCGATACATATGTTACTTCTACTACATTTGTATGAAATATTAGATATCTCTTTTGTTATTAAGTGACCGTGCTGAAGAAAACAAAAAGTTGGTGACTCAACATCCGGCCTTAGTTTTTATCCGCCTTTAACAGCGTCAGTAACAAAAGTTTCAGATGAAAAATACTTACTGCATAACTTCGTATAAAAGTTATGCTTATATTTTTTATCAAGGGAAGAGTCGCAATGATCCTTAATACCTTAACAATGGGAAAACTATTACCATTAGTGCCGATTATGTAAATAGAAGTTACGTAGTTTGTATCATGGACAGAAAGAAAAGCAATTAATATTTGACAACTTTCTGCATGTAGGTCTGTAAGACTGATGCATAATGATCTGTGTCAATAAATTCGTTACTTTCATACACAACTAAATCTAAGAGCATTGACATCTCCGCAGTACCGATATTTGCTCCTTAGTTTCAGCCTACAATCCAATTACTTTTCATCTAAAAATATGATAGCAAAATTCTGCTAATGTATTCTGTAGCACGAATTATTACTTCCTTTCATATATTTCATTTTGGAACCAATCATGTTCATGAATGCACCATTATAATGGAAAAGCTCTTGTCCGAAAATATTACAATAAAGAGAAATTCGCGTTTGCGCAATGAGCCGTTACAATCGGTATCTACTGATCACCTAATCGAGATGTTGGTTTCATTGTAATTGCGCCACGCTTTGCCTATCTAATCTACGCTCTAAGGAGCAAAATACACTCCTGGAAATTGAAATAAGAACACCGTGAATTCATTGTCCCAGGAAGGGGAAACTTTATTGACACATTCCTGGGGTCAGATACATCACATGATCACACTGACAGAACCACAGGCACATAGACACAGGCAACAGAGCATGCACAATGTCGGCACTAGTACAGTGTATATCCACCTTTCGCAGCAATGGAGGCTGCTATTCTCCCATGGAGACGATCGTAGAGATGCTGGATGTAGTCCTGTGGAACGGCTTGCCACGCCATTTCCACCTGGCGCCTCAGTTGGACCAGCGTTCGTGCTGGACGTGCAGACCACGTGAGACGACGCTTCATCCAGTCCCAAACATGCTCAATGGGGGACAGATCCGGAGATCTTGCTGGCCAGGGTAGTTGACTTACACCTTCTAGAGCACGTTAGGTGGCACGGGATACATGCGGACGTGCATTGTCCTGTTGGAACAGCAAGTTCCCTTGCCGGTCTAGGAATGGTAGAACGATGGGTTCGATGACGGTTTGGATGTACCGTGCACTATTCAGTGTCCCCTCGACGATCACCAGTGGTGTAAGGCCAGTGTAGGAGATCGCTCCCCACACCATGATGCCGGGTGTTGGCCCTGTGTGCCTCGGTCGTATGCAGTCCTGATTGTGGCGCTCACCTGCACGGCGCCAAACACGCATACGACCATCATTGGCACCAAGGCAGAAGCGACTCTCATCGCTGAAGACGACACGTCTCCATTCGTCCCTCCATTCACGCCTGTCGCGACACCACTGGAGGCGGGCTGCACGATGTTGGGGCGTGAGCGGAAGACGGCCTAACGG
Source organism: Schistocerca americana (assembly GCF_021461395.2). Taxonomy (NCBI): domain Eukaryota; kingdom Metazoa; phylum Arthropoda; class Insecta; order Orthoptera; family Acrididae; genus Schistocerca; species Schistocerca americana. The sequence continues at coordinate 245,106,663 of NC_060121.1, forward strand.
TGTGCGGGACCGTAGCCCAGCTTCATGGAGACGGTTGCGAATGGTCCTCGCCGATACCCCAGGAGCAACAGTGTCCCTAATTTGCTGGGAAGTGGCGGTGCGGTCCCCTACGGCACTGCGTAGGATCCTACGGTCTTGGCGTGCATCCGTGCGTCGCTGCGGTCCGGTCCCAGGTCGACGGGCACGTGCACCTTCCGCCGACCACTGGCGACAACATCGATGGAGACCTCACGTCCCACGTGTTGAGCAATTCGGCGGTACGTCCACCCGGCCTCCCGCATGCCCACTATACGCCCTCGCTCAAAGTCCGTCAACTGCACATACGGTTCACGTCCACGCTGTCGCGGCATGCTACCAGTGTTAAAGACTGCGATGGAGCTCCGTATGCCACGGCAAACTGGCTGACACTGACGGCGGCGGTGCACAAATGCTGCGCAGCTAGCGCCATTCGACGGCCAACACCGCGGTTCCTGGTGTGTCCGCTGTGCCGTGCGTGTGATCATTGCTTGTACAGCCCTCTCGCAGTGTCCGGAGCAAGTATGGTGGGTCTGACACACCGGTGTCAATGTGTTCTTTTTTCCATTTCCAGGAGTGTATAACACTGTAGTCGTCATGTCAGTTACGTAGTTTGACCCATTGCCAGCTTGTTCATTACGTCATTCGTCAAACCCATACCGTACTGCAGTCTCAACGTTATCGAAAAACCGTTGGCATATGAAAGTTAGTCCTCGCACAAGAAATCCGAAACATGCATTGCATTAGAGAGCATACAGCTTTGGAATAGTTGTGTTCCTTCCAAAATACCGATATTTTTTCTTCTCTTCAGCTATATCCTTATATTTAACTGTCGGCCACGATAATCATCGAAATCAGAACACCACATATATATTTAGTTTTTAGAACTAAGTTATTGTTAGCAGCAGATTTGTTACAATTCAGAATTAAAAAGTATATCTTCAAATCGTTAGGATTTCTTTTTGAATTATGTCGTTGCCACAGTGAAAGACATTGCGTTGATTCTCTTTTTCATTTCGACATATTTTTCTTACTGCTCTCTTTCGTACTTGTTCACCAAAGGCAGCAAGAATTTTTCTTTGAACGTAATATTTGCTTTAAAAAAAATGGTCTTTCATTATGCCGCGTACTTGTTAAGCGTCTCCAGATTTATTCCTCGTCTGCAGTCATTTAGTAATCCAACCCGCCACGCCACGTTATCAACATTTATGACTTGCATGTGCTCTAAATGCTCTTTTTTTATTGCGAACGAGAATTACACACATTTTATTTGCTGCAATAATTTGACTGTGAAATATCTCTTGGGACTTCGAGTATTTGTTATTAATTTTACTACCGAAAAACGAAATTACTTCAGTGACGGAATATTAAAAATCTGATCGTCTCCAACAGAGATAAATTAGATACGCACAATTGCATAAATGATACAGTGTTATGACAGTCGTCGGAAGTTACATTTTGGTTATATGTTGCCTTCCATCTTGGTCCAAATCTTTTCATGTCTTAACTGCTATACTTAGTAAACTTATCTGTTTTGCCTACTCTGCGTTTTGTCAGCCCTTCTGTCCCCCCCCCCCCCCCCCCCCCCCCCGTCTAGCTCCTTTCAGCTGCATGTTAATAATAATTATATTAATAATAATAATAATCATATTTGCTTCCTCATCTATTCGATTTAGCACTTTTTAATTTCGTACCTGACCTATCCATTTAATTTTTATTATTCTTCGACAGCACCACACAGTTAAATATCCTGCAGTTTTTTCTTCTCCGGATCTCTGTCGATCCACGAAATGTTGTTCTACGGAAGCACACATTCAGGTACACCCATGTCCACATCGACATCTGTTAACTGTAGAGCTAGTTTAGTGAAGAAAGCTTTTGGTCGCCTGTGCCAACGTATAAGATGTCCATATTTAATGTTCCAGTTTCAAAACGCTGTAGAAAGAGAACCACTGCACAGAATGACGTCAAATTTGAACAGCACATCACTGATGAGGTAAAGAAAATTTTATCAATAGATGGCACTGTAAGCGTCTTAACGAAAATAGTACCGGCTACAAATGACAGATGAATCGCAACACGATGACCATGGTTTGAGTTGCACATTACAGTATCCGTAGTTCAATATCATGATTGCAGCTGTGACACTGTTATTTAGTTAAACACATCCACCACTGCAAGGTCTTACCACACCAGATGGGAGAAACCGATTTTTAACTGTCCCAAGGCCAAAAACCGCACAGGAAGCAACAATGACATCGGTTTTTGATTGCCCTGGGGACAAAAACTGCATAAAAAGCAAAAAGATGTCGGTTTCTAACTGTTGTAAGACTGGAGCAAAACATGTCAATATGCCGTCCACCGTTTTCTGCCATAAGCTGAAATCGAGAAACAGCATATTCCACAACAGATCCGAACGTCTCGCAGGTCACGTTCAGAATGCGATGCGCAGTTCATGCCTTCACATCTGCTACGTTCGTAACTGGAGCACTGAACAAAAAATCTTTCGGATAACTAGACAGCCAGAAGTCGCACGGATTTCGATGATATGATCTGGACGGCCAGGTTGTAGAAACGGCTGGTAATTCTAGCGTTTCCGAAACGAATCTGCAGCAGTCGCTTCACAGGCTGTGCAATGTACGGAGCAGCGCCATCTTGCATAAATATGATCTTACCCACACATCTACGCTGTTGAAGGGTTGGAATGACGTTGGTGCCCAAAAGACTCTCATTGCGTTTACCAGGGACTCACCGAAAAAATACGGCCCTACAGTGCTGTCAACCTGCACCACACAATCACCTGTGCGGAATGAAGTGGTACCGGTTGATCTGCGTGCAGATTTTCCGTTGCCCAAATTTTGCAAGTCTGCTTATTGATTATGTCCTTTCAGATGGATATGGGCTCGTCTGTTCCATGGCCACTCGTCCACTTTCATGCAGGCAAGAAATTCCACAGCGAACGTTTGTCTTGTTGGTAAGTAAGTAGGAAGCAATTCTTGAACATGGGTGACTTTGTGTGGATAACAATGCAGGAAGTTTTGTAGGATTTTATGCACCGTGCTCGCATCCCTGAGTGTCTGGAACTTCTGCATAGCTACTGGCGCACAGTCACCGTTCTTATAAAAGAGCTTTACCAGCAGCGGGCGATTCTTCGTTTTCCCCTGTGTCAATAATAGCCTGATGAAAATTGACGAAATTCTGAGCAGAAGTTCTCTTTCTATAGCGTTTTGGAACCGAAACTTTAATTATGGAGAGCCTGTACTTTTTAGTATGCGGTCCTCCCCAGTTTGAGTAAGCCTGTGTAATCGTATTTACTAGCTAGGAGAATTGTTTCACTTTTTAGCCTACTCTCTCTTTCCGAATTTTCATGCTAATCTAGTCGTTATTCTCCTTTCTACTGCTCTTCATAGCCTTTGTTTTTCCTTTGTGCATCTTTAAGTCATGCTGCACGTTTCTTTTAACAGAACTTGCAAATCTTCCTTAGGTTCGGACAGAATGGCTGTGTCGACTGCATATCTCAGCGGTGGTAGCTGTTTCTTTTGCGCTTTTATTTCTGTTCCGAAGTTTTCTTTCATTTCTCTTACTGCTTCCTCTACCTACGAGTTGAACAACAGTAATGATAAGCTGGAACACTCCCTTACACGCTTCTGAACACGAAATTTTTTTCTTGGCTTTCTACTACCAAAACTCCAATTCGAATTTTGTAGATGTTGTGGATTATTCATCTGTCTTTGTAATTAAAGCCGCATTTTCTAAGGACGGTGAACATATTACTCTACGTCTGATTGTCGATGACTTTCTCTAGGTCCACGAAGTTATGGCCTGATTCTATATCCACATTAGAGAACGCTTTGCAGTTCAGAATATAATTTCGAAATATTTCTCCAAACGTACTTGATTCGCCAGTTACACTTGTCGCAAGCATACATTTGTTGCACGAAGAGGATGACGTGCCATCGGAAGTCGTTGCTGATATAAGATTTCTTGTTTGTGTGTGGCAACCATACATCGTCGTCACAACGCCAAGTAAATTTAGGCAAATTACGATCAAATTGAAGGCAACACGGTTAAAAACAATTTACAATAATTTATTAATTGAAAGTAGACCTGTGCGTTACGTAAATTGAGCGTGAAGAGGATGCATGTCAATCTAGTTCAAAGTTCACTTGCATTTATGTCTCTGTGAACATTGCTGTAGTCCCAAATACGGTGAGCGATGATTGCTATAAGTAGTAGAATGGCCAGTTTGGCTCTTGTTGGCGGCGATTATAGCTAAGGTCCTGATGCAGCCTTAGGTGCTTTGCGGTACTCTGGATACTAACTGACTGACTGGAGTCGGGCATCTGCCTGTAACCGCTAAACGCATTTAGTGGATGGATGCTCGCCAGGTGACGTAAGATGGAGGGATAATGTATAGGCTCTCTATGACTTCTGACCATATCTATGTAGCTGTCTTTGCCATACCGCGCCCTCTCTGTGTATGGCTGTGTCTCGTATCTTCTGAAGGACACAGCAAAACATTGTGTAGTCCAGTTCATATCTCCGCGTATTTTCTCCTCTTACCAATGCATATCTTCTTCTACGGTGATTTTAGAACAGAATCTTTACTTCAACTTACTGAAACCTGCGGTAAAACCCTAGAACCTCCCATCCTTCTCATTTCTTTCTTCTATGGTGGTTTTCGAAGAGACTCTTCACTTCATCCTACTGACACGTGTGACATAAGCGTAGGAACGTCTCTCACTTCTCACTTATTTCTTCTCTGGTGGCTTTCAAAGAGACTCTTCATTTCAACCTACTGAAATGTATGACAGAAGCCTGGGAACCTCTCCCACTTCTCGTTTCTTTCCCGCAGGCCATAGTCTCCAATTACCCTACCTCTCATTCTTTCCCATACAAAAGCGTTCGAATCGACTCTCTCAAACAGCACTTTTTTTTTTTTACATTCATTTCGTTAAAGATCGGACATAGCTGTAGAAACGTCTGGAGAAGTTGTGGAAAATGTACGGTATATCGAACTCCAGAAGAGTACTTTGTGCTCGAAAGGTGCGAGGTGCCGGGGCTAGCAGTGTATTTAACACTAAATTCTTCTAGAATCTACAAATGTAAATGATGCTCTAAGCCCCCCCCCCCCCTTTTCTAACTCCGACTTTTGCTGCTGCACATGGATTAAAAAGATACGCGAACTGACTGTAACAAACACTGCAAGTGGAGTAGAAAAAGAGTTTGGCACCTGCAATAATTTAATTTGATAAATAAGTTAAATAAAGGAAGGTTTCATTAACGTAGTGAGAAATGATAGGGTTGCTCTACCGATTAACAGAATGAAAGTTCTGTCCAAAATAACAATATGATTTATTAAGACTAAACACAAAATAATAAACAAAAACACATGAAACATTTACAATACATCAAATTGGCTCAAATTGGATACTCAAATAAACGCTGTGAAGGTGAAGTTGTCCTTAAACTAGACTGTGACGTTTATGTCGAAGTGGTATGTGGAGCCAATTTCTTGCAACTCAAATCTTAAGAGAGACACCCAGCCAACCCAACATTAATTGCTGCTACTGTAGTGAGCATTCAGACAATGAACATCCAAGACAGAACCACGTAAGAAAAGGCGGGAACAGGCACGCTCTGCTGAGCTCTGATTGTCACAGAGCAAAATTCCCTAATCTGTCGGTGCTGCAGGCATACATTACCAAGCTGCCTTCTTAACTGCAAGGACACGATCTGGCGTCCTGGAAGCGATGGCTGGTTGCTTCGACGTCCCGTCGTGGTGATGATAATGTCGCGAGTATAGCCCGAAACAAATTGTCCTGGTCTGGTTGTTCCAGACTAAAGACTTCCTGTCAATACAAACGCACCTCTGAGGGAGATGAAGAAGGCTCGCCACACAATCACTGACGATACAGTGATTGATTTTAACAAGTGAAGTCACACAGTAACTCTGATACAGTCAACTTTAGCCAAAACTGCCCAAGACAGACAACATAGGCCGCTTGTATGCAGAACGCTCAATTGCCAACTATACTCGGAATGTTACGTTGAAGTCGAAACTTCGGCAACTTCGTTAAACAGTTATAATCAAATAAAAGTATATTAGACAGCCAACGGAAGGCAGGCTGTCCAGACCAGAGAGAGCTCAGTCTTGTAACCTACTCCGACCGAAAGGCGAGAGCCGAATACCCCTGAGCACCCATGCAGGCCGAACACAGAACATTCCCGCCCCCACGACAGTGGCCGTGGTTAAACGTTCCAATCAGCAACTCGAAAACCGGCGGAAAATTCCACTCCATTGCCGGAGCACCAATCTCCACCAATGGACATTCTTGGCGCCAATTTCTGCGCTGATTTTGCTACGTCACGGAGCTATGCCCTGAGCAAGCCAATCACAGTTACTATTTTGCAGAAAGCGCGGGAATTTTCCCGCCACAACTGCCTGGGTACACAAGTCATTCCCACGCCTCGCTGGTAGCCCACCAGAAAGTGTTTTCGCTAAGTTTCTGCAAAGTAACGGAACCTCTAGCCCAGCTGCTACTTCAGGCCCCTCCGGGCGTGTCTTTTGACAATGTCGGCGTCTGGAAAGCATTCACTCGACTCCCTCACACCCGTCGGCTTACCCTTTCAAAATCAGCAGAGCCCGCCTGTCACCGGACCACCCGGGTGACGAGAGACGCTGCGTGGGAAGTCTGCATGTGAAGGAATAGCAACTTTCCACTGCATGCAGTTAGAGAGGAGAATCGTAAGATAGAAATATGAGAGGGGGCTCATGCCACCTCTCAAAGGCAGTAGGTATAGGGTACGAGGGCATGCTGAAAAGTAATGCCACCGAATTTTTTATTTGAAAGCGCTTAAAAGTTTTTGGATAAAACAAACGTTATTAACATTCTGCGTCTTCATTCTTCATGTGTTCATATTTATTTTTCAACACAGTCAGTCTGGCGACGAACACGTATCTCTCAAATAGAGACCAGTTTGTTGAAACCGTCGCTGTAGAATATTTGTCTTTGTTGACGAAGTAACAGCCTCACCTCTTCTTTCACCACTATACCACTATTAGAGTTAACTCCATGAATGTGTTCCTTAAGTTTTGGAAACAGATGAATATCGGATGGGGGCAAGTCGGAAGTGTATGGAGAACAATCGATTACACTGAACCCAAGGATTGTTGCAGATGCCGCAGTGCGTGTGTAGTCTGGCATTGCCATGCTGAAGAAGAGGGTACCCCATTCGTGGACGAACTTTTCGAATTCAAAACTCTCTTCCAGCACGTTGCTTTTCTCGCTCCGACAAAGTTACGTCACACACTGCCATGTTACACTACACAATACGGATCCCTGTAGCGGCAGAGGCCTGCAAATAAGTAGACATGAAGAATAAAGATGTAGAATGTTAATGGCGTCTGTTTTATTTAAAAAGCTTTAAGAGTTTTCACATAAATTATGAGGCATTACTTTTCACCACACTCCAGTAACTTCCTATTTTCTCTGACGTCAAAAACAAAAGAGACATAAGGCACGTGAAACTGTTGAACGATCCGTCAGAAATCTCACACGTGTTAACTTTTGAACAGAATAACACACAGAGGAAAAGAAAAAAATCTGAGAAACATTGCACCATCTTTTTGTTTTCTTACCGCTGTTGTAGCACAGAAGCACTTTGTAATCGAAGGGAGAACGAAGAAAAATCGATTGTGTTCATGACATTTTTAAATACATGGAAATGCTTCGGCAATGCAATGTAGAACAAGACATTCACGATCTTTGGGAAGATGTGTTCTCGATGACCTATACGATGTGCCTACGACGAAAGACAGTCCCAATGTTTCAGGGTTTTCTAACATTTGTGGTGTTTCAAAAGTCTAATCAGGAAACATCGCGTTTCTTTACCGCTTGAGCGAGGCCAGGTAAGAAATGTTAATATATATATATATATATATATATATATATATATATATATATATATATTTATTTATTTATTTATTTATTTGTAGTATGTTAAGTGGAGACTTGTTATTTGAAAAGATTCTTTTCTTTTCTTTTCATGTCGAGCGTGGCAGCTGGATGATCCAGTGCTGACTCCAGACGAGGCGAACGACGAGATCTAACCACTATTGCATCGTAGTCGACGGCCGGCGGCTGGAAGAACCGTTGAAACATCATGCTGACCATTATTAAAATATGTTTCATGTTTTTTTTATAAAAGGAAAAGGGGTTCAATGTTGAATGTGGAAGGATAAAGTTTGTAATTGGATGTCAATTGGTTATCAACTGTTAAATAAACTTCGAGTTGGAGGTTGGAACAGTCAGTTGACTCTGTTGTTGCGACATGCATCGTAAATATTGCTTATGTGTGAGATTTGCAAGTTTTATTAAAATTCAGACTTCTTGAAGAGGTTCTGGCAGGGTTTTGTCGAGAGTGTGGACGATCTTCAATGGTTGACTGGTTTGAAGTTTTATTGGTGAGAGGGCGACACGTATTCTGGTTGCAATGCTGCGTGATGTGACGTAGTATCTGTGTTTCGGCGCCATGGTTACACTTTGAAGAAGGTACTATGTTCCATTTATGAAGTGCATCAGCACACCTGCCATGGCTGGTCCCGATTCTGTCTTACGTAGTAGTCCAGAGCCGGCTGGGGTAGTTATACAAGGCATGTTGAGAAATTGCGGCTGGGCTTCTCGGGTTCTTATCTGACCCCCTCTCCCCCCCCCCCCCCTCATTTTTTGCGCTGAAGTCAGCGGTTGTCAGGTTTACAGCTGTTCTTGAGCTTCCGTGCTTTATCGGAGCCTATTCCTTTGTACGTCACTGATATTCATTCTTATTGGTAGTTGTGAGTTTTGAAGAACATTGTTGATCTCTCCGACAAAGGAAATCAATCTCCATATCGCAGAAGGTGGGATATGGCTTACAGCCGGTAGCCACTTTCTGGGTGTAGACCTCACTGCGTCCAAGATGAAGCGCATCATGTGATTCAGCTGGACGGGGGCTGTTCAGTCGCACCGGAGCACAATATTCCGTCGCAGCGTAAACCTGTCGCAAGTCACAACACCTGAGCGTGGCGGCGGAGAACCCACACAAAGTGCCGCATACTTTATGTATGATGGCATTTCTCGCTTTGAGTTTTGCGGAAAAGTTTCGTTAGGTGTTGTTTAAGGTATAGAACCTCATTGGGCGTGACTGCTACGTATTTCGGATGAAGATTGTGGCGCACAAGTCCATTTACGAAGTTCGTTTAGAGTTGTCTGTTGGCTACCCGGGTGTTTAAATTGAAACATGTCACCTGCATCTTGCTCGAACTGTGTTGGATTCTCAAGTCGCTGTAGTGTTTCCCTAGGGTGTACGAGACTTCTGATGCCGAAACTCTTTTTCTTCCATTGATTTCTTTATGCTAGCTGTTGTTTAAGAAGTGAGCATTAAGATGGTTGGAACAGCATTTTTCTGGTCAACATAAATTACCTCTGTGAACTTGCTACCATAAACCAATATAATTTTCTTTTCATTTTTTTTCTCTTCATATCTAAGACAGAATTGTAATTGTGTAGGCCAGATTTTGTGCTTCCTTCTACATACTTCCTGTAATTGCCTTCTGTGGAATTAGTATTGTTCATTTTGTACTGTTCTGCTCTTACACATTTACGAACATGCTGTTACTTTTAAACAAAATATTCGCATGTACATAAAACTATATATCTTTATGTGAAGCAATAGGAATTGTAATTTATGTAATATTTTGCGAGATGGATTGGCTTTGTAATACATCGATAGGTCGCTGACTGAAGCGGTAATAAAGTAGTCTGGGTAGAGGTCAGGTGACTCGTTGACGTCGGGAGTACACGACGCGTGGAGTGCAAAACATTACCACGTAAGAGAACATGAAGTACGAAATGAAAAGTGGAAGTGTCTATAAGTGTTCCTCATTATAGATTATTTTTTCTTGATTTATTTCGTGAAATGTTATGAACGATGGGTGAGATCAGAGTACTCTTTTTTAAGAGGACGCTTCTACGCGGTGAAACCATCTATAGTTTGGACTTTTACACGTAATTTATGTTCTTGTTACTACTTTACAAATTTACGTTTAACTGATGTGCGTAGTGCTACGTACAGAGTGAGAGACATGTTAAATAAACTGATATCCGTAGTGAAATGAACTATGACGTTTAAATGTCTTTTTCGTGTTGGTACCCGCTACTGCTCGCGGTTGAATTAATTTGAAGTTTGCCGCATATGGAAGTGTAAATTAACATACACTCCCCGAAGCAGAAATGTAGCTGCAATGAGAATAAGATTTCTCGTGAGATAATTCTCTCCATTCAGAAGTGAGGATGAAAAACGAGAAAAAACGATAACTTGTTCCTGCGGTGCAGTGAACCGTGAATCGGACACGTACACATGTTTGGCGTGTGTTGGTAGGTATTACAAGATGCAATATGCACAAGTCCGCATACAGACTGTGTACTAAATGATGTTTTGAAGTGAAGTATTTTTCGCGCTGTAACGAACTGTGGACCGGACACCTACATGTGTTTTGTGTGCTGTTTAGTATACGCCAGTCCCAGCTGATCTGGCTTGTAATATTCCACATGCGGACTGTGAAATAAACGACGTGTGATTTGAACTATTTTCTTTTTTAATGTGATACGCGGACCACGTACCCACCTCCACGTACCATATGGTGGCTGGCGGAGTATCATCTAGACGCAGATGTGAATGTAGACGTGATATGAATACAGAGATAAACGACGCAAATTAAGCTTCGATGACACTGACAGACAGTTCCCTATGCGCACCCAGCGCATTAGTTCATCCCAGAAAAGAGAGGCAACTGTAACTTAAGCTACGAACATTTTTACCGCGTCCTGACACGTCAACTTCAAGAATTCAGCGACGATTCCAGTATCGTGAACAGACCACGCCGACTACGACAGATAAGTTACATTCGTTCTGGCTACAGAAAGATGTTTTCACCGGAAACAGTTGCTGTATTGCTGTGTCTTCTTCAGTTCGAAAACTGGTTTGATTTAGCTCTCCACACTAATCTGTCCTGTGCAAACCTCATCAAGCTGGAATAACTACTGAAAGCTGTGCCCATTTATACCTGCTTACTGCATTCATCCATTGGTTTCTGCCGGCCGGTGTGGCCGAGCGGTTCTAGGCGCTCCAGTCTGGAACCGCGCGACCGCTACAGTTGTAGGTTCGAATCCTGCCTCGGGCATGGATGTGTGTGATGTCCTTAGGTTAGTTAGTTTTAAGTAGTTATAAGTTCTAGGGGACTGATGACCTCAGATGTTAAGTCCCAGAGTGCTCAAAGCCATTTGAACCTTGGTTATACCGAATGATGGTCCTTGATGCCTCTGGATATGTCCTATTTACTGCCACCCTTTAAGTCAAATTGTAGCATAAATTTATATTTCTCCAGTTCTGTTCAGTATTCCTCATTAATTATTCGATCCATCCAGCTATTCCTCAACATTCTGCTGTAGCGCGACATTACACCAATTTCTATTTTATTCTTGTCTGAAATGCTTATCATCCACCTTTCACTTCCATAAGAGTACACTGCAGACAAATACCTTCAGAAAAGTGCTCCTAAGATTTGAATTCTATGTTAACAAATCCCTCGTTTTCAGAATTACTTTTCCTGCTAGAACCAGTTCGTATTTTATATCCTCTCTGCTTCTGCCATCATCAGTAATTTTCCTACCTCTATAGCAAAACTCATCAACTACTTCTAGTGTCTCATTTCCTAATCTAATTCTCTCAGAAATATCTGGTTTAACTGGACTACTATTTTACCTTTATTTTACTCTTGTTAATGTTCATTTTATAACCTCGTATCCATTCCATTCAATTGCTCTTACAAGTCCTCTGCTGCCTCTGACAGACTTACAGTGCCATTAGCAGCGACAATTTTTTTTTATTTCTTCTCTCTGAACTTTAATTCCCTTTCCAAATTTCTCCTTTGTTTCCTTTACTGCTTTCTCACTATATAGATACAGTATAAGCCAAAACATTACGACCACTGCCCACAGTGACTTTCGATGCGGCCTTGTGGCGTTGCGGGCACGTGACGCGTAACAAAAGTATGCAAGCGGAGCAGACACCGACGGGGGATTACCCAAGCGAAGATATGGGCTGCAAATGGGGAACTCCTTTAAGATAAGCAACTTTGACAAAGGGTAGATTATTATTACGCAGAGCCTGTGAACGAGTATCTCGAAAACGGAGAAGTTGGCCAAATGTTAACGTGCTACTGTCATGAGCACCTACGGAAAGACGACAGTGAAACTACCACTAGGCGCTAAATGGTTCTACGTCCAGGATTCTTCATAGAACTTGAGGTTTCGGAGACTTGTCTGCTCTTTAAAGTAGGATATATGGTGATCTGTAGCATGCCCGCTGAAAGAGCACAGTGCTGGTGCACGCCCAAGTGTTTCGGACCACACCTTTCATCGTATATTGTTGAGTAGGGAGCTCCACAGCAAGCCACCCATACATGTTAATATGCTGACCCAAGGACATCATCAATTACATTTGCACGGGACAATCAGGATTCGACCGTCGATCAATGGAAACGCGTCGGCTCTTCGGGTGAATCATATTTTTGCTATACTAAGTCTTTGGTCGTCTACACAAACGCCGTCTTCGAGGTGAACGGCGGTTCGAAACGTGCAGCTCGCCACTTACGCAGGCTGTGGGAGCAGTATTATGCTATGGGAGACATTCTCCTGCGCTTGCGTGGCACCTGTGGTAGTAATCGAAAACACGCTGACAGCTGCAAATCACCTGCATCCGACCACTTGATGAGTGCTCCGACAGAGACGTCATATTTTAGCAGTATAATTGTCCGTGTCTCGGAGCCAGGACCGTGCTACAGTGGTTTGAGGAGCATTGTAGTGAACTCACAATGATACCTCGGCGACCAAATTCGCCTGACGTAAATCCTATGGAACCCACGTAGGTCGCTATTGGGTTCCATTACCGCGTACGTAAATCGGCTGCCCATTATTTAGGTGAATTACACGACCTGTGATAGACATCTAATGTCTCACACGTACACAGAAATACCAACAAACTGACGGATCCCTGATACGCAAAATTAGTGACATATTTCGTACAAAGATGGACACACAAGTAGTAATTAACGCCGGCCGGAGTGGCCGAGCGGTTCTAGGCGCTACAGTCTGGAACCGCGCGACCGCTACGGTCGCAGGTTCGAATCCTGCCTCGGGCATGGATGTATGTAATGTCCTTAGGTTAGTTAGGTTTAAGTAGTTCTAAGTTCTAGGGGACTGATGACCTCAGCAATTAAGTTCCATAGTGCTCAGAGCCATTTGAACCATCTGAACCAGTAATTAACGTTGCGCTCCCTTTATTTTATTCCTGACATCTTCAAAATTAAAGGATCGTATTCTAGTCAACACTGTCAAAAGCTTTCTCTAAGCTCATGAATGCCATGAACGTAAGTTACCCTTTCTTTAACCTCCTAAGATAAATCGAAGCGTCATTACTTCCTCACGTTTACACGCATTCCATCGGGACCCAAACTTGTCTTCCACGTGGTCATTCTTCTGTAAATAATTCGTGTAAATATTATGCAACCATGACTTATTAAACCGAAAGTTCGCTAATATTCGCACCTGCCAACCTGGGTTTGGAATCATTGCATTGTTGAAGTCTGAGGGATGTTTCGCCTGTCCCAAGTATCCTGCACACCATGTGGAATATTTATGGTTGACTCTCCCCAGGACTCCAAGACTTCTCTAGGAATTTTGTCTACAAGAGGAGTCTTATTTGGACAAAGAACGTAGCCAGAGGTGGTGGGGGTGGCGGGAGGGGTGCAGGGCAAGTGGTTTGGACCCCTCCCCCCAAATCACCTACATACGACCCAGCGGCCGTATAGTGAAACTGCAAAATATTTTGATTTTCAGTCATATGACGAAAAAGGGATGCGTTTTACCGATAGTCAGCAAGCCAACGATAGATTCAAACTAGCTATACATCCACAACACTATCGGCCATCACCCATCCCTGTTTTAACCAAGACCACTTGTTGGCCTTGCTTGAGCACAGCTGTTCCTTTGTTAATCCGTTCAGTTCTTCTTTGCAGCTTAATTTAATGTAAGTGTTACCATTTATGGTTTGTGCCGCGTGTTGTTGTGATAATTTCTAACTATGGATACATATATAACAATTAAGAAGAGGAAAACCGATTTTTATGAGTCCACCAGCGTTAGGTAATTTAAAAATATGTACGCACTACTATAATAGCCTAATTACCTATCTACAACGGTTTAATGTTAGCCCCGAGAGTTGTTATTTGGAGGCTGGTAGAATTCTGCGATTGCAATATTTCGGCATTTCGCAAGGCATCGGAGCGGTAAATATTACAAATAACATTCAGTTAAAAGCAATGCATAAAAATACACTTGGATTTGTCTGTGTCACCTAGCAATCGCGTTTATCAACAAAAATATAGCCCATATGGCAATGATTGCATTCCTTTAAAACATTTGATCAATATTCTGTCATTAGAAACCCAAATGGCAAAATATCGCCTAACATTGTCATCCGGGCTGTACTCATTTATGAAGACCAGTACCGCTACGCAACGATGAGGACGTCTTGTGAAAAGCGGAAGGGATACGGGATGACAGCACAGTTCATACATTTCGTTCCTAAAAGATTTTTTCAGCGGGGCTGAGTCCTGCATCTCTACCTCCCCCTCTCGTCCAAAATCCATTTACGCTCCTATAATACTACAATTCCTGAAACCAGCAATTCCATGCACAATTAAATCATAAAATAAGCATGCGTTCGTATACTATTACATGCACAATTAAATGATAAGTAAGCAATGTCATAACTGAATCTTCTATTGCGATACATTTAATTTTAAGAAATGGTGCAACGACCAGTTTTTCCAAACTCTCCACCAACTTGGGATAGCTTTGCATGATGAGCTGCTTAGCTAGCAATCCCTAGATCCTGGAGGTGTGATTTGAATCGATCGGCCCACAGCCTTGAAAATGATTTCCTTTAGTTTCCCATTTTCAATTTAGCCAAATGCCGGTATTGGTCCGTTACTATAGGGCACAGCCAACTCCTTCCGAAAACATTTCTTCCCTGAAAGATTCCCTTAAAGATGCAGCACCTCTGCTTAAATGAAAAGAGCTGCATCGAAGGCAAGCCGAGTATCTCTTCAGAGAACCGTGGCACTAAAATTCGTATGATAAATAAATAAAAATCCGAATTCTCCTTATTTAAGCTCATATATTTGTCTGCCGGCATATTCTGTAATGCAGAAAATGATCTTTCTTACAATGAAATAAATGACAGAGGTGTATTTAAATGAGTAAATTTGAGAAAGTGTAGGGTTGAATAATTCCAGATCCTCTGCATTTTCGCCACCAAAAATCATTCTAACTTCTACGAGTATGTCGAACAGAGATCTCTTTATTCGAAAGGCCCTGTCTGTAATAATCGCGGTGTCCCAAAAAAACCAGCGCTGGTGCATTTCTGACTACTTCCTCAGCTCACATCCAGACTGAAAGAAGAAGAGTGTGAAATGACCTTGCAGGCTCAAGGGAGATTGGAGTATGATTGCTTGTTAGTGATCTACCGAAATACAGTACTCCTAAGTAACGAGGTTATTTCTACGCATGGTGGTAACTACGAGACCATTTTCGAATAAAATGGTTCATCTTTCTTTATGGAAATTTTCAGATTAAATGAATAACATGAGTGTTTTGTAGGGTCCCCCCCCCCCCACCCATTTCACAAAATTCTGGCTACGCCCTTGTTTCGACTTCTATCTTTCAGCACACTCTCAAATTCTTCCACAAAAGTTATAAACTGTTTAAACACTTTCTCCTTCTGTTTAAATATTTCGTTAGTATACAAATCTATTTCTTTAGGGTAAAAATGTAAATAACAAATCTACGACTCTTGTGCTGGAGTTACATGACTTCACCTATTTTTTGTTCCGCGTCCCTTTAAACCATTTTCAACAACCTTAACATCTTCTCAGTCCTGGAAACTAGTTCTGTAGTTGAATTCTTTTTCATAGTGATGGTTAAATGCGAGGAATGATTAGGCTTAACGACGTACTATCTCTCTTACATCATTACTTTCTAGATACTTCTTACAGTATTCGGATAACATTCACCTTCTCGCTATCGTTACCTTTCCATAACTTTAAGTGGGTGTTTTACAGTCTTAAGTGTTGCTCTTCTGTTTGCGTATATATTCAAACATGTCAAGCGTCTGCGAAGTATTAGCAGAGAACGTGCGGCGTAGTTGATCCGCCGTCAGGTGTGACAGTTTCAGCCATTCAGGAGCTTGAGTTTATTCCGGTACTAGCGAATCAAGTTTCTTCTCATTAGGACGTTTTTAATCTTATTTTGTCCTATTTTACCTGATACGAAAGATCATTTGAACAAAATTTTTATATACTGCACGGTCATCTCCTGGTAGAACTTTCATTAGTTAGTTACCCTTTTCGTCACACCTTCAAATTCATGTGACTTTGTGGGATTACCTGTGAAGAGTATCTGTGCCTCCTCTGACATATTTCAGTTTGAATACGTAGAAGCAACATTACAAACACAAGTCATATTGATATTCCTGTTTTAGAGCAGAATGTAAACTAACAGCTTAATTATAGTCACGTAACAGTTGCGGTTTGATGAGCCTTAGATATTCCTGCTCCACGATATAAATACAGCATTATGTGAGACGAGACGAAACTGAGAATCGACCTACAAAGACTACGCCATCAAGAAATAAACGACCATATTAAGCGCGACAGCAGCCTTATGCTTACTGATGTGTGGTGGCGGGATCTGGTCGCTTTCCAGTGGCATCTCTCGCTCTCCTTAAAATTTATCCTCTGCAGATATCGACAAAATACGTGGAAGCATACCATAAGACAAATAAAAATAAAAGCAGGTCTAGGGTAATGAACTGTTGTCGAATTAAGTCAGCAGATGTTGAGAGAATTAGATTAGGAAATTAGACGGCAAAAGCAGCAGTTTGGCTGTCCGTACGGAAGAAAAACTGCTGCTGACAGAAATAAAGAGGAAATAAAATGTAGACTGGCAATAGGAAAAAAAGCTTTAACAACGAAGTAAGTTTAGATGCTAAGAAGCTTTTTTGGAGACAGTTGACTGGAGTGTAAAATTGTAAAGGAATGGGTAGATCTCTTAGCTAATGAAGAGGCACTGAATCGAATCGGGGAGAAAAGTGCTTCATGTCACAACTGGACTGAAAGAGGGGCGATTGATGGGACACAACCTTAGGCATCAAGTTCAAAAATGGTTCAAATGGCTCTGAGCACTATGGGACTTAACATCTGAGGTCATCAGTCCCCTAGAACTTAGAACTACTTAAACCTAACTAACCTAAGGACATCACACACATCCATGCCCGAGGCAGGATTCGAACCTGCAACTGTAGCAGTCGCACGGCTCCGGAGGTTCGAATTCTCCTTCGGGCATGGGTATGTGAGATGTTCTTAGTATAAGTTAGTTTAAGTAGTGTGTAAGCCTAGGGACCGATGATCTCAGCACATTGGTCCCTTAGTAATTTGAACAATTTTGAATGATTTTATCCGCTCAGCGGAAAATGTTTCTTCATTTACATCTGCGTTATTACTCTGCTACTCACAGTAAAGTGCCTGGCAGAAGGTTCAATGAACCACCTTCATGCTGTCTCTCTACCGTTCCACTCTCGGACGGCAGCCGGCAAAAACTAGCACTTAAATTTTTCTGTGCGAGCCCTAATTTCTCTTATTTTATCGTGATGATCATTTCTCCCTATGTAGGTGGGTGCCAACAGAATGTTTTCGCAATCGGAGGAGAAAACTGGTGAGTGAAATTTCATGAGAAGATCCCGTCGCAACGAAAAACGCCTTTGTTTTAATGATTGCCACTCCAATTTACATATCATGTCTGTGACACTATCTCCCCTATTTCGCGATAGTACAAAACGAGCTGCCCTTCTTTGTGCTTTTTCGATGTCATCCGTCAGTCCCACCTGATGCGGATCCCACACCCCACAGCAATACTCCAGAATAGGGCGGACAAGTAGTCTCTTTGGTAGACCTGTTGCACCTTCTAAGTGTTCTGCCAATGAATCGCAGTCTTTGATTTGCTCTACCCACAGTATTATCTATGTGATCTTTCCAATTTAGGTTGTTTGTAATTGTAATCTCTAAGGATTTTGTTGAATTTACAGCCCTCAGATTTGTGTGACTTACCGCGTAATCGAAATTTAGCTGATTTCTTTTAGTACTCATGTTAATAACTTCATACTTTTCCTTATTCAGGGTCAATTGCCACTTTTCGCACCATACAGATATCTTACCTAAATCATTTTGCAGGTCGTTTTGATCATCTGATGACTTTACAAGACGGTAAATGACAGCATCATCTGCAAAACAATCTAACACGGCTACTCATATTGTCTCTTATGTCTCCGTCTATTACTACGAACTGTGACCTATCTGACAGTAAATCACGAATCCAGTCGCACAACTGAGGCGCACGCAATTTGTTTGGAAGCTTGTGAGGAACGATGTCGAAAGCCTTCTGGAAATCTAAAAATATGGGAACAATTTGACATCCCCTGTCGATAGCACTTATTACTTCATGAGTATAAAGAGCTAGTTGTGTTTCACAAGAATGATATTTTCTGAATCGGTGCTGACTAAATGTCAATAAACCGTTTTCTTCGAGGTACTTCATAATGTTCGAATACAGTATATGTTCTAAAACCCTACTGCAAATCGACGTTAGTGATATAGGCCTATAATTTAGCGGATTACTCCTGTTTCCCTTTTTGGGTATTGGTGTGACTTGAGCAATTTTCCAGTCTTTAAGTACGGATCTTTCTGTGAGCGAGTGCTTGCATATAATTGCTAAATATGGAGCTGTTTTATCAGCATACTCTGAGAGGAACCTGACTGGTATACAATCTGGACCGGAGGCCTTGCCTTTATTAAGTGATTTAAGCTGCTTTGTTACACCGAGGATATCTACTTCCATGTTTCTCATCCTGGCAGTTGTTCTTGATTGGAATTCAGGAATATTTACTTGGTCTTCTTTGTTGAAGGAGTTTCGGAAAACCGTGTTTAATAACTCTGCTTGAGTGACACTGTCATCAGTGACTTCACCGTTGTTATCGCGCAGTGAAGGTATTGATTGCGTCTTGCCATTGGCGTGCTTTATGTATGACGAGAATCTCTTTGGGTCTTCTGCCAGATTTAGAGACAGAATTTCGTTGTGGAAATTATGAAAAGCAGCTCGCAATTAAGTACGCGCCATATTTCTAACTTCCGTAAAACATTTCCTATCTTGGGAATTTTACGTTCTTTTAAATTTGGCATGCTTTTTTCGTTGCTTCTGCAACAACGATCTGATCCGTTTTGTGTACCATGGGGGATCAGTACCATCACTACGCTTACGTGATCAGATCGGAAGGAGTGAAAACTGTCTCTTAAAACGGCGTTAAGGGCATTTTTATCAGCTTTTTTAAATAGATATACTTTGTTTTCCTTTTTGATGGTTGCATGCGTTACGGTATTGAGCCTAGCAGCAACTGCCTTGTGGTCGCTAATCCCTGTATTCGTCACAACACTCACTATTTGTCCAGGATTATTTGTTGCTAAACGGTCAAGTATGTTTTCGCAACCATTTACGCTTCGAGTGGGCTCATGGGCTAATTGTTCAACATAACTTTTTGAGAAAGGATTCAGCACAATTTCGGATGATGTTTTATGCCTGCCTCCGGCTTTCAAAGTATAATTTTTCCAGCATATCGAGGGTAGATTGAAGTCACCGCCGACAATAATTGTATGTGCAGGGTACTTATTTCAAATGAGACTCAAGTTTTCTTTGAACTGTTCAGCAACTATGTCTTCTGAGTCGGGGTCGGTAAAACGATCCAATTAATAGTTTAGTCCGATTGTCAGGTATAACTTCTACCCATACTATTTCACATGAACTATGTACTCCAATTTCGCTACAAGGCAAACTACCTCTGACAGTAATAAATACTCCACCACCAACTGTATTTAATCTATCCTTTATGAACACTGTTAGATCGTTTGAAAAAATTTCGGCTGAACATATTACCTACAACTATTTGAGCTCCAGAGCTTTCCATTAGGGCTTGGAGCTCTGGTTCTTTCCCAACACAGCTACGACAATTTACAACTACAATACCAATCGTTTCTGCAACTACCTTACAGCGTTTTACCTGCCCGCTTTCTGACGGATGCCCCTTCTGTGGTTCCCTGAGATCCTCTAACCTAAAAAAACGCCCAGTCCCTTCCACACAGCCCCCGCTACCCGTGTAGCCGCCTCCTGTGTGTAGTGGGTTCCTGACATATTAAGCGGAACCCGGAAACCCACCACCCGATGGCGCAAGTCAAGGAATCTGCGGCCTACACGGTCACAGAACCGCCTGAGTCTCTGATTCAGACCCTCCACTCGGGTCTGCACCACAGTCAGTTTTATCGACAATGGTGCAGATGGTGAGCTCCGCTTTAATCTCGGAAGCAAGACTGGCAGTCTTTATCATTTCCGCTAGCCGCCCGAAACCAGACAGAATCTGCTCCGATCCAAAGCGACACACGTCATTGGTATCGACAAGAGCCACCACTTGCAACTGGCTGCACCCTGTACTCTTCATGGCATCCAGAAGCACCCTTTCCACATCCGGAATGACTCCCCCCGGAATGCACACGGAGTGCACACTGGCTTCCTTCCCCTCCTTGGCAGTCATGTTCCTAAGGTGCACCATTACGCGCCTAACATTGGAGCTCCCAACTACCAGCAAACCCAACCTCTGTGAATGCCCAGATCCTGCGAGCCGAGAAGCTTCGTCTGGAACGGGGTGGACGACTGCAGAGACATCGTCAGCCACAGATAACGCCCGAAACCTGTTCGTCAAACGAACCGGGGAGGCCGTACGATCGGCCCCACGGAAAGCTTCTCGCTGCCTGTCAGACTTTGGAATGATCTCCCACTCGACCACAGGTGAGGGGTGAACCTCAGTGCAGGCAGTACCCGGGGAGATCACAGCAGTGGACCGATCGGAGGACACGTGGGACATGCTCGACGTCCCTCGCATCCTCGCGTCCGATCCCCCACAGTGACGCCCCTTGGCAGCAGCCTCAAGCTGTGTGACGGAAGCCAACGCAGCTCAGCTCAGCTCGTATCTGTACACAACAATCACAGTTCCTATCCATTACTGCAGTCGCTCCTGTCTGAAGCTCGTAAAAATATGTAACAAGCGAACGGTGTACTCGCCTTATTAGCAGCAGGAACTCGCGGTGATCTCTCGCTGACGGTCTAACTGACACTCTTATGTTGTGCTTCATCATTATCCTGGCCGTGTTGGCTGTGGGCGGCCCTGTGTACGGAAGGAACACCAGGCGCTTGATTTCTTCTCCTGGATTCTTTCATTTCTTCTTCTTGCTCGGCCGGAGAGCGGATCTTATTTGTGTCTCCGAGTAGTAATTACGACAGTGAAAGAGACAAAGCTTTCCAACAAACCACAAAGTAGCTGCTGATAGTTAGAAAGGAGGCTACGTCATTAAAATTCTGATGATTTATGTCTAGTTTACGGGAATGCTGCAGGGGAAACGGTGAGAAAATTCAACAGGCGTCTTGGGGTGAAGGCAGTCGGTGCTCGGTGTCGGGTGCTCGGGCGAGACGGAGCGCACGGCCGTGCTGAAGAGCAGAACCCCAGCGCCGGCCGGCTCTGGTTTCGGCGAGGTGGCGCTCTCTGTAGCAGAAAAGTCGCACGGGAATTACCCGTCATTAATTCAGGAGGCCGGGCGAGGCGCCATTAACAATTGAAGCGCGCCGTGCTGCAGCAGTTTAGTTCAAGGAGCGGTGGGGGCGGCGGTGGCGCCTGCCGCGCAGCGCGGCGGGGAGGGGGTGGGGGGAGAGGGTTAATTTAAGTTGGCTGGGCGCCGTAATGGAGCCGATATCTCCCGCAGGCCCGCCCTGCCGACAGCCGCCGAGGCTGTAATCGCCCGACCAGTCGCTGCGCAGTCTCCCCCATTAACTGATCGCGTCACCTGCCCTGCGCAGTCGCACTGCTTCCCTAAACCGTCGAAAAATAACAATAAATGTGGTATGCGGAATGTGGCGAAATTTGACCGTATCTGCAAACCCCGAGGTGCGTGGATGTGAAATCGTTCCGGAATGACGGAACTGCCGTGACTCCGTCACACACCTCTTAAGACGTCATGTTAAATTTTAGTTGTCCAACGGAATCGCTATTTCAAAAATGGCCCTAACCTGGAATCCTAAGGTGGTGAGTTCCTATGAAATCCTGCTCAACGACTATTATTACTCAGTCGACAAACATAACGATTGTAAATTGAAGAAAACTACAAGTTACTTCAAATTAAATACAAATAAAATTAAACTGATGTTTATTATCTTAAATGTTATGACACCCGGCACCTGATTCTATTTTCATTTGTCATATGCTATACATCCACGTATTTTGTCGAAATCTGCTGAGGATAAATTTTAAGGAGAGCGACAGATGCCACTGGAAAGCGACCAGATCCCGCTTCCACACATCAGTAAGCGTAAGGCTGCTGTCCCGCTTAATATACTACTGGCTGCGGTTACTCTTGACGCTGCATCACGGACAGGAGCGCCTGCGATGGTGTACTCAACGACGAACCTGGGTCGATTAATTTTATATGGTCATTCCATTTTAAATCACTCCTAATGCCTACTCCCAGATAATTTATGGAATTAACTGCTTCCAGTTGCTGACGTGCTATATTGTAGCTAAATAGTAAAGGATCTTTCTATGTATTCGCAGCACATTACACTTGTCTACATTGAGATTCAATTGGAATTCCCTGCACCATGCGTCAATTTGTTGCAGATCCTCCTGCATTTCAGTACAATTTTCCATTGTTACAACCTCTCGATATTCTACAGCATCATCCGCAAAAAGCCTTAGCGAACTTCCGATTTTATCCACAAGGTCATTTACATATATTGTGGATAGCAACGGTCCTACGACACTAACCTGCGGCACACTTGAAATCACTCTTACTTCGGAAGACTTCTCTCTATTCAGAACGACATGCTGCGTTCTGTTATCTGAGAACTCTTCAATGCAATGACACAATTGGTCTGATAGTCCATATGCTCTTACTTTGTTCATTAAACGACTGTGGGGAACTGTATGAAACAATAAGTCTTGAGTGACCTGGAAACCTCTAAAAGGGTGTACTAAGTTTTCTTTCCAGCATTGTACATACACACAGCCAGCCTCTCTTACACCAGTCCCACTGCGTCACGCCGTTCTACGAGAACCTCTCAAACAGATATGAGTCACAGTCCCCAAGCGGGCGAAGACCGCCTTTCCTTTCGGTGCTCAACTGTTCCAGTAATACTTCCGAATCTGTTACAGGAAACGGCTTTATATCTAAAAGCCTCGGA
Source organism: Schistocerca americana (assembly GCF_021461395.2). NCBI lineage: Eukaryota > Metazoa > Arthropoda > Insecta > Orthoptera > Acrididae > Schistocerca > Schistocerca americana. The sequence continues at coordinate 245,130,167 of NC_060121.1, forward strand.
AGAAATAGCGCTAAACTTATATTTCGATTGCTTTATCAACTCTCTGCGGACAGAAATAAAACTGGGGGGAATGTATCGGATCCCGCGAGCGCCGAACGAAACTTGAAACTTTTCTCTCGTTCGTGTCTTTGCTTCTCACAAGAGCGCGCGTTGTGGCAAACCAATAGGGATACGATACGAGGAGAGAAATAAGACAATGGGCAGGATGTGGCCGGTCGATAGCGTGCCACACAGCCGCCTAGTTTTATGTTCCTGTACGGCCCTCTGCTGCCACAGTGCATTATCGTGCTGCTCGTGACTCGTCGTAATAGATCTCACTCTTTTCCTGGATATCTTCGGGCATCGTGTAGTTGACTCTGCAGTAGAGAATTCTTTTATACTAGACGGCTCACTCATTAACCAGTTCAAATGCACACCCGACAATTCCATGCGTTATAATGGCCACGTTAGTTACCAAAAGTCAGAAAAAGAATTCGAGCTTTCTAGCAGGCAATATACACTCCTGGAAATTGAAATAAGAACACCGTGAATTCATTGTCCCAGGAAGGGGAAACTTTATTGACACATTCCTGGGGTCAGATACATCACATGATCACACTGACAGAACCACAGGCACATAGACACAGGCAACAGAGCATGCACAATGTCGGCACTAGTACAGTGTATATCCACCTTTCGCAGCAATGCAGGCTGCTATTCTCCCATGGAGACGATCGTAGAGATGCTGGCTGTAGTCCTGTGGAACGGCTTGCCATGCCATTTCCACCTGGCGCCTCAGTTGGACCAGCGTTCGTGCTGGACGTGCAGACCGCGTGAGACGACGCTTCATCCAGTCCCAAACATGCTCAATGGGGGACAGATCCGGAGATCTTGCTGGCCAGGGTAGTTGACTTACACCTTCTAGAGCACGTTGGGTGGCACGGGATACATGCGGACGTGCATTGTCCTGTTGGAACAGCAAGTTCCCTTGCCGGTCTAGGAATGGTAGAACGATGGGTTCGATGACGGTTTGGATGTACCGTGCACTATTCAGTGTCCCCTCGACGATCACCAGTGGTGTACGGCCAGTGTAGGAGATCGCTCCCCACACCATGATGCCGGGTGTTGGCCCTGTGTGCCTCGGTCGTATGCAGTCCTGATTGTGGCGCTCACCTGCACGGCGCCAAACACGCATACGACCATCATTGGCACCAAGGCAGAAGCGACTCTCATCGCTGAAGACGACACGTCTCCATTCGTCCCTCCATTCACGCCTGTCGCGACACCACTGGAGGCGGGCTGCACGATGTTGGGGCGTGAGCGGAAGACGGCCTAACGGTGTGCGGGACCGTAGCCCAGCTTCATGGAGACGGTTGCGAATGGTCCTCGCCGATACCCCAGGAGCAACAGTGTCCCTAATTTGCTGGGAAGTGGCGGTGCGGTCCCCTACGGCACTGCGTAGGATCCTACGGTCTTGGCGTGCATCCGTGCGTCGCTGCGGTCCGGTCCCAGGTCGACGGGCACGTGCACCTTCCGCCGACCACTGGCGACAACATCGATGTACTGTGGAGACCTCACGCCCCACGTGTTGAGCAATTCGGCGGTACGTCCACCCGGCCTCCCGCATGCCCACTATACGCCCTCGCTCAGAGTCCGTCAACTGCACATACGGTTCACGTCCACGCTGTCGCGGCATGCTACCAGTGTTAAAGACTGCGATGGAGCTCCGTATGCCACGGCAAACTGGCTGACACTGACGGCGGCGGTGCACAAATGCTGCGCAGCTAGCGCCATTCGACGGCCAACACCGCGGTTCCTGGTGTGTCTGCTGTGCCGTGCGTGTGATCATTGCTTGTGCAGCCCTCTCGCAGTGTCCGGAGCAAGTATGGTGGGTCTGACACACCGGTGTCAATGTGTTCTTTTTTCCATTTCCAGGAGTGTAAGTCAGAAGTAAATCACGAAACTAGACAATTAATTCCAGCATGCGAGGGTGATTCGATAAGACTGGTAAATTTAGATGAAAGAATGGAACATTTGTGTTGCGCCCGCATAATTGGTTAGCTTGGTTATTCCGAGGTTCGTATAAATAATTTCAACAATGTGCAACGTACAGATCATTGTTGACAGCAGTCTGAATTGATCAGTGTGTCGGCTGCGACTGAAAACGGAGAAAACCGAGTTTCATTCTGTTATAAACATTTTGATTTGAAGGGTTGGCCTGCCGCACAAATCGAAAACATATTTGGATGAAGTTGACGCGGACGCTATACCGCCACTGAAGACCATTTACTCTTGGGTAAATGAATTTAAATATGATCGGACAAGCGTACTCCGGCCATCCAGTTGAGATCACCACAAAGGAAACTATTGACAAAATCCATGCTATGGTAATGCAAGACCGCCGAATGAAAATTCGTGAAATTCCTGAGACAGTGGGCATCTCAACTGAGCGAGTGCATGATGCCCCGCGCGGAGAATTGGCTATGAAGAAGCAGTGTGCGTGGTAGGTGCCGCGATTGCTCATAGTTGACCAAACGAGCATCCGCCACATTTCAACACAATGTCTGGCTATGTTAAATCGCATTAAAATAAAACTTCAGTAAAGGTTTGTATTTTTATTATTGGTCTTCTGTTTTTTATACAATTGCAAAAATACATACATTTAATTCTTAGAATTGTTTTTCTTTTTTAATTTCGTCGTAGAATCCTGGCTTTTACTATTTTTTATACAATTGCAAAAATACGTACATTTAATTCTTAGAATTGTTTTCCTTTTTTAATTTCGTCGAAGATCCTTGCCTTTTACTGCTCCTCTTCAACATACAACAATAGTCAACCGTCATACTTCCATTCTATCTCCCCTTTTATCTCCTCTATATCTCTTTATTGTCCTGGTGGAAGTGTTCTCCTTGCTCTTCAACACAATGTCTCAGATTCTCAGGAAAGTAGCCAGTACGTGACTGTAAGAAGCGGACTTTTACATTCTTGTTACAACTTATTTTCTTCAAATTTTACAACATGGTTTTAACATTGTTTTTGTAAATTTGTTTTTTTTTATTGCCTAGAAGGTTTTCAGTTACGGAGCTGGAGGCAGTCCAGGCCTTAATAACTCTTCTGTTATTGATAATAAATAATCCTGGCAGGTTGACGTGTATGTAACGTTATATTAAACATGGGGGGGGGGGGGGGGAGACTGTGTATATAAATAACCATACTGAGAGTTTGTTATATTACTATATTGTGAATCGAGAGGAGTGAAATTGGCACGATATTGAAATATAACAACAGTTGCTAGTGCTGGCTGGCACTGCTCAATTCAGTTAAGAGATGAGGGAAGGAAACATACTACCTCCTCAAAGCTCATATAATACAATATAACCAGAATGAATTGCATGAGTCGTCATATTTTGGCTACAAGAAGGTTAATCATGTATCCAAAGGGAACCGTAGCCATCCATAGGGCCTCTTGAAAGGTAAGTATCGAGAAACAATTATCCAATCCGTAATCAATTCGTGGACTAAGAATCAGGAATTTAATAACGTTACCAAATTGATCTGCTTAAAAACTCGTGTCTCACAATGATCAAGGCCTAATGGGACTTCACACACAACTTCCAGAGCTGCACTTACCGTCAAGAAGTCGGCGCTGTCTGCCATCAGGAGATGTTTTCCTCCAACGCCAAAGTCACTGATCCCAATGCTGCTAAAATAAGAGACCTACGTCTGCTTCTTTCAGAGGACAACAACAATTCGATATGTAGCGGTGGAAACAACATTTTTTGTGAACGAAATTCCAGCATATTTGAAGAATTGTAGACCAGTGACGTCTGTTAAATAGTACAACGAAAAACCAGGCAAAGTTGCCAATTTCACTTTTTTTTATTTACTCGATGACTAGTTTCGAGCCGGAGCCCATTTTCAAATCATCGTAACAGGTAGTCAAAGCGGTATTTACGAAAATACAAAAACCATGTAAAAATGTATAAGGATTACGAAGTGCAAAGGAACACTAACTGTAACTGTAAGTTAGTTAACAGCATATATTTATTTTCAGTCATATTATATCACGCAGACTAGTGTAAATGACCCTCATTGTGATAGACTGTCGTATATCTGTAAACGTTGCTAACAGTTGTGACCAGCTGTAGCGCCGCCTGAACGAGTTCTGGATATAGGGGGCATGCAACGTCCAATCACTGTAGCCAAAGCAACTTCTGTACGTTGGCCATATTGTACAAGTGCCGACAGTCACGATTGATGTATTGTTCCATACACCCAGAATTTATCTAAGTCTTTGCTTGCTGAACACTGGAAGTTTTCTAAGGCTTACGGTAAACGTGACGCTGCGCATGACCCAAGTAAAATCCTGAATCAGCTTTGTCGGACAAAATTGAAATCCTGGTTTCGCAGGACAGAGCGGATCAGGTTGTAGAAAGGAGCCAAGATCAATTACTGTTAGTTATACAATAACACACAACTTTATTGCTCGAACCAAAGCACAGTTTTCTCTTTAAAACAACAAAGATCAGTTCATTGCTGAGGGGCCAAGTAACTTCTCCAAAATAAGTTTAAATGAGTCCTTCTAAAATATCAGGATTTAGAGTAACAGCTGCAGGCCTTAAGTAAAATTACTATATCTTCTCGCCTAAAGGCAACTATAATATTTCAGACCAGTTAAGGAAATTCTTTAAAAGCCAAACGTTTACAAATACCAGCTAAAAGCCATATTAAGGAAAACTCAAGTTAATTCTTCCTCTGAAAGCCCAATTACAAAAAGAATTCTTTACATAATAAAAGAGAGACTTTAAAGATAAGCCTTTACACAGTACAAAAGAGAAACATCTTAAGAAAAATTGAAGTATCTTGTCGGCTGAAGGCCCAAACAATTACTCAAGAATAATTAAAGACAACGTTAAGATTAACATTTACAGAACACGGCTGAAGGCAGTTTCAAGAATTCAAAATAAATAAAAAGGAATCTTACAGGAAAGGACTTACATATTAAAGCCACAGATTCTGAAATAAACGCGGCTGAAGACCTAAATACAGAGCAACAAGAATTTTAAATAAAAACACGGCTGAAGGCCTAATCTTAAAACAGTTGCCATGAAGTTGGGGTGAAGGCTATATGCTAAACATAAAACAGACAATATTAGTACACGGCTGAAGGCCTGGCACAGTACATGCGACGAAATAAAATGACAATCACAAACAACAAAAAGTGGTGCTTAGAAGTGTTCCAAGGATCGGCCTGGGGAGGAAATTCTAACCACAGTTTAGGTGAGACAGGCAGCCAAGCGTAACACTAAACAATCGGGTTGAAACACCACCTAGCGACGGCTGAAGAAGCAACCAACAACCTAATCAATGCCCTCTGTCGCAACCGACCAACTGCCTACTCCAGTATGCAGACAGCATTCACCTGCTCAGTGGAAATCACAGAAGCTACACCCAATTAGACGTAAACACACTTGCACAAGAATTCGAACAATCGTAATAGCAGTCACTGTGGAACAACAAGGACGAATGAAGTTGACACACAGAGAGTTTCCACAAGCGGTCGGCGACCAAATACACTTCGTCCGGTGAGACGACCGACCGAACGACCAGCCCAGGTCGTTCCCACTCAAGTTACGTGTGTCGGCGACGGTCCGGCAAGTCTTGGCTGTCCGAAACTGACTGCAGCTCCAACCCGACTCAACTCCGTTCGGAACTCGAGGATCCATCCATACAGAGGTAACTCTTGCCCATTGGCCAAGACATCTCTGCCCAAGGAAAGAACCGACCCACGTCCGACAAGAGGCCCAGAAACGGTCAAAAGACCAAATAAACGTCGCCCGAGGAGACGACCAACCGAGCGACCAACGAACGGTCCTCCCACTCCAGTCTCCTTCCGTCGGACACTTCATGTGTGTCGCCAGCGGTCGGCGAGCACTGGCTGTCCGCACCTCACTGGCGCTCCGTCCCCGACTTCACTGCTGCTGCGTCCGGACTGAACTCCCAACTCAACTCCAGACAGACGACGACCCGGAAATACTAGCGGTCGCTCCAGAGATGTTACGACAGTGCACTTACCGATAAGCGCTGCTGCTGCCACTGACGGGCAAGCAAAGCAGCAACCTAGTGACGCCAGGAAATAGAATTAAAGAAAAAACGAGGCGACAGAACACAAAAACAAGATGATGAGGAATAAACGGCATGAGCGTGAGCTGCGCACAGCGTTTTCTGACCTTCCACGAAGTTACTCGCTGAAACCCGATGTATCTGTCACTGTGTCGAAAAATTTGAAGATACGCACTTCTCAGTCATTCAAGACTCTTCCTAGTTAACGTTGTGATACCTGGACTCTACCTCTTCTGGATTATTTGTAATGAGTCTTTGTATGCTTGGAAAAATACAACTTAAGTAAGTATTCTGTTTACTATGTTAACCTGTTCGCTAATCATTTCTGCTCCTGTTCAGCTTGATATGACCGCTAAACCTGCAGGGCAGAACAGGTGATTAGGATTGTGGGAAGGGCTAAATAAGGTGGCGGTCAGTTTCACTTCATAAATGTAATTTAATAACACATTTAGACCAATATATATATATATATATATATATATATATATATATATATATATATATATATATATCACGGCAAGGTAAGCTGGCCGCGGTGGCCGAGCGGTTCTAGGCGCTTCAGTCCGGAACCGCGCGACTGCTACGGTCGCAGGTTCGAATCCTGCCTTGGGCATGGATGTGTGTGATGTCCTTAGCTTTAAATCAGATGATGACATCAGATGTTAACTCCCATAGTGCTCAGAGCCATTTGAACCATTTTGGACCTCAAGGTAAAAGTGGAGAGAACAAACATAAACAAGGTACAATACCAACGTCTGAAGGCCACGATTAAGTTTCAAACTTTTAAAATATATTACCTTAATCCTTTAAGGCAGAAGGCTCCAATGTTTTCGCTTAAGGGGAAATTTTAAGAATATGGCTTTAAGCGGCTGAAGGGTCACAGTTGATTTTTCAAAAATTCAAAAAAAAAAAATATAGCTTAAACGTTTACGTTTTAAGTGGCTGACAGCGCACTAAATGAAAAGATAGCACAATAACAGCAACTTTCAGCAAAACACCCACTTGCCAGAATTCAATCTTACTTATACAGGCTGAAGGCCTGTGTTTACATAAAACACAATAAATTTTTTTTCTTTTAAAGCATTGGCTATAATAGATTACCAACAGACCATTAAACACGCATGGAAAGGACAGTATAGACAATGGAACTCAGACGCCTCCAGGGGGCTGGGGGCTGCCCTCGAAACAGTAACGTTGAGTTAGGTGAGACAGGTGGTGGGCACAATTACACTTGATCCGTCGGTAGCCCAACCAAGAGACAGTCACGGACCGACAGACCAAATGACTTTCTAGCTACCAATCGGTACATGAAAACTCAAAGATCAAACTGTTATGGGCGTGATTATCCACAGTGATATATGTATTAAACTGTCAAAACTACACACCGTGTTGGATAGCGACAACAGGTGAGGGAAGGACACAGCCTGAAATTACGTTAGTTGCCAGGGCAGGTAACTGGAACACTAACGGCCACAAGGCAGAAAATTCCGCTGGTGCACTTGAATTGTAGTGAACCAATATAGTTAATTCCGCCGCACGGCGGCTCGATTTCACCACTACAAACACACGGTGTTGCTCACAGGAAAAGCTCCGCAACAGCGAATCACCGAAACGAACGACACAACATGAACGGACGTGGCTTGGGTACTTAAGACACCACTCAACTTTGACGTCCTGGGTCGGTGAGCCACGAAGCTTGTAGCGATCGGACAGCTCCACACACGCTCCGACACTGCACAGGGATCGCCAGAGGACCCAGCCGACTGCGCCGCACGGAGATATCCTCCCTGGTCAGCACCAACCGACCGACTCCCCTCAGAATACCGACAACGTCTAACATAGTGGTCAGTGCAAATAATACCAACTACACACACAACCTGACAAACACTTGCACGAAGACCTGAACGATACCCAACAGTACCTAAGCACGCACGAAGACAAATCGGGAGTCGATGCACACACACACACACACACACACACACACACACACACACACACACACACACACACAGCCGACTCATGAACGATCGCCGAGCCAAAACGCGTCGTCCGGTACGACGACCGACCGCCGATCCAGCAAGACCGTGGCCCGGCTCAAGTGATGCGTGGCGGCAATGGTCGGGCGAGCCATGTCGACGCAGACCCCACTGCTGCTCCAACCCAACCGCACTAGAGCCGCATTGCAACTCCCCGACTGGCAGGTTACAAGATCCCCTCGCTTCTAACTGATACTGTTATTACTCAGCTTAACCGCGAGTCAGTAGAGGGTGGTATATGTGACGTACACTATAACTGGTCAGCATTTCCACCCGGAATTTGCGAGTGTAAGTCGGACCTTCCTTGATCCGCTTTGGTGGGTCGTGCCGTCGGATTTCCTCCTACCTGTGCGTGGTGCAGCTCTCGTAAATGTCGTCCCGTGCAGATTCTTCATTGGCGCATTGGATGTCTCTGTCGGTGGAAGCTAATTATCTGAAATTGCTGTCGATCAACTTTGGGGTTTCTATTTACTCGAAATTAACATTCAGAATGCCGTAATATCACTTTTATTCCTATTAGATCAATAATGAAACACTCATGTCACAAACTACTCGTAACCGAGAGCATGGCTACCATCGAACAAGACAGGAAGAGCGCCAACTTTGGCGCGCAGTCCGTATCTCATACTAGTTTCGTCACAGATCGTGGATTTCCGATCAAGTTCGTACTTACCAAGATATGCATTTGTTAATGGACGGGTGTGAATTTGAACGGGGCAAAATTGTGATAAATAGTTTTAAACACCGAGAGGGCCGGCCGGAGTGGCCGTGCGGTTCTGGGCGCTACAGTCTGGAGCCGAGCGACCGCTACGGTCGCAGGTTCCAATCCTGCCTCGGGCATGGATGTGTGTGATGTCCTTAGGTTAGTTAGGTTTAATTAGTTCTAAGTTCTAGGCGACTGATAACCTCAGCAGTTAAGTCGCATAGTGCTCCGAGCCATTTGAACAATTTGAACACCGCGAGGCTCCTCCTAGTATTCATGCTGTCATAAATGACTTTAATTATTAAATATAAATAAACAAAATCGGTGACTTTGGCGCCAAGGTGGCGGTACTTCCCGTCATGTATATTTCCCAGGCTGACGCTTGTTGCAACGATCCAGCGCCGAGCCCCACCCCACAACGCTCGACGTATGGTCGCTTCGTCACCCAGCCAGACAGCGTGGGAAATGCTCTCCGACTCATGCCCGGCTACGGACTACAGCACTTCCTAACTATCGTGAATACATCAGTAAGAGGCAATAATTTATTAAAACTGGAAAAAATGTTTTCCTCACGTAAGAGGCACCTTACAAAGTCCGGACTGCGCTCTAAACGCGTTCCAACTGACTGGCAACCCGAACTCGCAACCCCAACGACCGGGAAGTAATAGCAGTCAAGCAAAGATACTACGAGAGGGAATATATTTACACGCGGTGCTAGCGCCGGTCACGGTCAAGCAAAACAGAAACTCAGTGACAGAAGTAATTTAAATTAACGTAGTGAGGTGGAAGTGCGTTAAAAACGAGGTGTAAAATACATGATGGCGGGAACACCAGCCACGCACGGCTCACAGCTTTCCTACGATACAGTTGACGCCCACCTCTTCTTATCATTGTGTACAAAGTCGTATGCAAAGGAGACAATTTTTGTTGCATCTTGGCCCACAGTGAGCGAAAAACCTCATGTGCGAAAATGAACCAACACATCTGGCGTCTCGTTCTACCCCAAACGCACATGATATGAAATTTCTCTCTGTGTTCGTGCGAAAGTGGTCTAGAAGGACAAGGATCGATATCTTGCAGCGTCTGCCGCAGTCAGCTGACTGACGGCAAAGGCTTTTATGATACACGTCCGAAAGTCACTATTTTCTCCACCGGTCGGGGTTTGGCAAGCCCAAAGGAAATCACTCGTTTCATCATTCTGTCATATTGGAATTCTGATTCATATATATCATAGACTCTATGAGGAGCACTCTATACTCTTAGAAACAGCTTGCATCTGCCTTACCTCGATCCACTCCGCCTGCTAGTGGCTGAAGCTACTATTGACTTTGAGACACATGGTGATCACTATTTTTCTGTTCATGTCTTGGCATAGTGTGTTGCAAAATGCTGACGTTTGAATGTGGAGCGGAAGGGAAAGTTTTATAAAATGATAAGCCGCAACTACGCATGTGATACAGTGTGTAAATCTGAAAGATGCTTGCAGAACGGGTACACCTTAGTGAGATGCCCTAACAACAAAACTTAGTGTATGATGATCTGGTAATTTTTATTTTGTGTGATATGCGATCGGACTGATAGTTTTGGTCGTCGGTAAAATAGGTGCGGGTGTTTATGAAAACATTTTCCAAGTTCCGCAGACTGTGTAACCAGTTTGGAGTCGGTGTCAGGAAGATAATACCGGTGTCCTGTATACAAGAACCAATGTATCGCGATAAGAAGAATATCATTTGTATTTACAGGCCTCACCAAAGCTCTAACCTGAACCCCATGAATATTTTAGAGATGAATTAGATCAACTCGCCCGAATCCGCTGCTACAGCTTTTCACCCTAACTTGTCAAGAGTAAAAATAAATTCTGTTATCAGTGTATCAGAAATTCTGAAATATTCTCCGTGGATCATACACACACTAGTAGAAGCATAAATGGTCCCCACACATTATTAGAGCATCATTGCCGTATTTGTAAGGAATAATGAAGGAAGTCGACAAAATTCATTGTCGACCAAAAGAAGTACAATATGACTACCACTCTTCGTTTCTAGAGCTCTAGAATGTCATAAATAAAAAATAAAATGTTCCATTGAGAAAATTCTTCTGATTCGTCTGTGTAATAACACAGCAACGAGCATTGGCCGTACAGCAAAATACTAATCTCTATGTGTCGAGCTGCTAGTCAAAAACCGTAAAATGGATCTTCTACAAACACGGAATTGTTTGTTATATTCAGTTTCAGTACCAGGTTGGATTACTTGTATGAGTTGTGTACAGATATCCCTTTCGTTTCACTGAAATGGCCTGTCTCTTTAAATATATGTGAATGAATGTTAATGATTGTAATAAAGAGAAAGAACCAGACCGTATCAGAGCACAAGATTAGTCGAGAACTCATTCAGCATATCACCTGTTTAATAATTTGAGTATAATGCTAAGAAGCGATCTGAAATAGAACTGGTATGCAAAACTCAAGGACGAAAGTAACAATCGCATGACGTGTCAGTGCAAAGTAATATAGTTCGACGAATCTTGGACCACAGAAAGAAAGAACTGCTACAGTATAGTACAGAAGGCAACCGAAAGAAATACGCAATGAAACGAACAGAACTGACACTATCATTCAAAGGTTACACTGACGTCACCAAGATTTATGACAGTCTTCTGAACATCACAAAAGGCGGAACATGGTCCTTAGCAGAATGTGCCATCACCACGGACGGCAATGCATGCTCCGCTACAAGCTGCCCTGCTTGCTACAAGGTTGTTAAGGAGTTCTTGTGGTAGGGCGTACCATTCCTCCACTATTGCGGCTGACAATTGTTGAATGGTCGTTGGTGTATGTGGACGTGCTGCATCCTACACTGGTGAGCTAAACTTAAGGGGAAACCCAGGGCAAAAAGTGGAAAAAATTTTTTTTATTTTTCTGTTTCATTAAAATCTACAGAATCCCCTGAACATTCTGACATATTATTTATTTGGTGGAAATATTATCTTGTTGGTATTATCGTCCTTTACTGTACATCTGCATTGTCAGTTTTCCTCCTCACGACTTACATTGACTCATTTGAACGGTCATGTTTCCGAAACTATTTACGATAGAAGGCTGTGGTTTTGTTGTTTTGTAGCTGACAGTCGGCTCTACACAGTGTACTGTTTCCGTAGCTCTTTGTTTGAATGGCGCGACGTGTTTCGTGACTAACTTTCTCTTCAGTGGGTTTTAGTTCGAGCAGCAAGCAGGCATTGACAGCATTTTGCAGAAGAAAAATGACAAAACCACGCGGAATATTCAAGAAGCGAAGAAACAAAGGTGACAGGTTTTACCGAAAATGTGTAGCCGATGAAGCTTGTTTGAGTATATCACCAGGAACTACGAGCGACAGCAGTGACAAGAAAAGTGCAGTGCCTACACCCTCTCCCCCCAGTGCTTCAAAAAGGAAAGTTGACTTTAGAGTTTATGAAGAGCTCAGTGTAGAAAAAGACATGGATACGAATATAATTGCGGAGTTCGGTAGTTTGGCTCGTGTTCTAAGTGAAGCAGTGAGTTGTTCTCTTTGTGGTGGTGCAGTAACTACACTCCTGGAGATTGAGATAAGAACACCGTGAATTCATTGTCCCAGGAAGGGGAAACTTTATTGACACATTCCTGGGGTCAGATACATCACATGATCACACTGACAGAACCACAAGCACATAGACACAGGCAACAGAGCATGCACAATGTCGGCACTAGTCCAGTGTATATCCACCTTTCGCAGCAATGCAGGCTGCTATTCTCCCATGGAGACGATCGTAGAGATGCTGGATGTAGTCCTGTGGAACGGCTTGCCATGCCATTTCCACCTGGCGCCTCAGTTGGACCAGCGTTCGTGCTGGACGTGCAGACCGCGTGAGACGACACTTCATCCAGTCCCAAACATGCTCAATGGGGGACAGATCCGGAGATCTTGCTGGCCAGGGTAGTTGACTTACACCTTCTAGAGCACGTTGGGTGGCACGGGATACATGCGGACGTGCATTGTCCTGTTGGAACAGCAAGTTCCCTTGCCGGTCTAGGAATGGTAGAACGATGGGTTCGATGACGGTTTGGATGTACCGTGCACTATTCAGTGTCCCCTCGACGATCACCTGTGGTGTACGGCCAGTGTAGGAGATCGCTCCCCACACCATGATGCCGGGTGTTGGCCCTGTGTGCCTCGGTCGTATGCAGTCCTGATTGTGACGCTCACCTGCACGGCGCCAAACACGCATACGACCATCATTGGCACCAAGGCAGAAGCGACTCTCATCGCTGAAGACGACACGTCTCCATTCGTCCCTCCATTCACGCCTGTCGCGACACCACTGGAGGCGGGCTGCACGATGTTGAGGCGTGAGCGGAAGACGGCCTAACGGTGTGCGGGACCGTAGCCCAGCTTCATGGAGACGGTTGCGAAGGGTCCTCGCCGATACCCCAGGAGCAACAGTGTCCCTAATTTGCTGGGAAGTGGCGGTGCGGTCCCCTACGGCACTGCGTAGGATCCTACGGTCTTGGCGTGCATCCGTGCGTCGCTGCGGTCCGGTCCCAGGTCGACGGGCACGTGCACCTTCCGCCGACCACTGGCGACAACATCGATGTACTGTGGAGACCTCACGCCCCACGTGTTGAGAAATTCGGCGGTACGTCCACGCGGCCTCCCGCATGCCCACTATACGCCCTCGCTAAAAGTCCGTCAACTGCACATACGGTTCACGTCCACGCTGTCGCGGCATGCTACCAGTGTTAAAGACTGCGATGGAGCTCCGTATGCCACGGCAAACTGACTGACACTGACGGCGGCGGTGCACAAATGCTGCGCAGCTAGCGCCATTCGACGGCCAACACCGCGGTTCCTGGTGTCTCCGCTGTGCCGTGCGTGTGATCATTGCTTGTACAGCCCTCTCGCAGTGTCCGGAGCAAGTATGGTGGGTCTGACACACCGGTGTCAATACACCCTTGGCAAGACCTACTTGGGGAAGGAGTAGTGTCACTGACCAGTGAGTGTCTGTGTTCAAAGAGGTGGAGATCAGTCTGCCCATGCTACATTATGTCTTCACAAACCGTAGCACCTAGACCACCAAAACAGTCATGTTCGACAACGTTTTTTTTTTTTTTTTTTTTTTTTTTTTTTTTTCTTTTTAGCGGGGAGGTATAATATTGCATGATCGTACCGGCCTCCGAATCCTTGAAGTGGTACACTATCCGATCAATGTCATTGTGACACTGTACTCCTTCCTCGCGTGCGTTTCTTCAGGGGTGCATTCGGTACTGGCTTCATTTTCATGGATACCAACTGCCGATCTCTTCGAACAGCGCCAGGTGGAGGAGCTCTTGAAGCGAGACGATATTCGGGGAATGGACTGGACTGATCTTTCCGCAGGCTTAAACTCCGTCGAACACGCATGGTTGCGTTGGAGAGATGTATCGACACGTCCAGATGCACCAACGACTATACAGCGCTGATGGAGAAACGGAACGTCCTACTACACGAACTCCTTACCATCGTTGTGGCCAACGTGGCAGCACGTTGCGGAGCATGCAGCATGCATTCCTGTCCGTGGTGATCGTACATCCTATTAGGGACATGGTCGCACCTTTTATAATGTCCAGGAGATCATCGTAAATCGCGGCGACTTCAATGTAATCATTATTTTTTAGTAAAGTGTCATTTCTGTTCGCCCCCTTGCACACTTATTTCAGTTACGTTCTGTGCTATGCTGCTGCAGTTCTTTCTATGTATGGTCCTAGTTTCATTTTACATTGAAACATCATGCGGATCTTAATTTCATCATTAAATTTTGTACATGTATGCAGAAACGTAATACCTATGTTAGAGGAGGTGAATACAGGGCCTATGTTTATTTGAAGGATCCTGGGGATGTTCGGTGGACCTGTAAAGCAAATGACATACAAGATGCTATTTTTCTCATAAATTAATGATAATTGCAGAATGTAGTGCCACACAACGTGGCACTACACAAAATTGTCGCTAATAGCATAGGCACATAGGGAACACACACAGATCTGTAAGTCCACGGTATTGGTGATAAGTTGAGAAAACAGTCCCGGTACACATGTGCTACAAAACGCCACTGTTTCCTGCGCATGTACCCCGACATCAATATGAGATATGATCACCATGCACACGTACACAAGGCCGCACAACGGGTTGGCATACCCTGGATCAGGTGGTCGAGCAGCTGCTGGGGTATAGCCGCCCATTCTTACACCAGTGCCTGTCGGAGCTCCTGAAGTGTCCTATGGGTTTGAAGACGTGCAGCGATACGTCGACCGAGAGCATGCCACACGTGCTCGACGGGGTTTAGGTCTGGAGAATAGGCAGACCACTCCATTCGCCTGATATCTTCTGTTTCAGGGTACTCCTCCACGATGACAGCTGGGTGGGAGGAAGGTGGTACCCACTGCACCTCTGAAAAGGCGGACATACTGGATCAAAATGACGTCCTGACACACCTGACCTTTACAGTTCCTCTGTCAAAGACATACAGGGATGTACGTGTACCAATCACAGTCCCACCCCACACCACCAAACCACGACCTCCATATAGGTCCCTTTCAAGGACATAAAGGGGTTGGTATCTGGTTCCTGGTTCACGCGAGATGAAAACCCGGCGAGAATCACTGTTAAGACTATACCTGGACTCGTCCGTGAACATAACTGGGACCAATGTTCCAACGACCACGTTCTGTGTTCTTGACACCAGGCTTTACGGGGTCTCGTGTGGCCAGGGGTCAGTGGAATACACCTTGCAGATCTCCGGGCGAATAAACCATGTATGTTCAGTCGTCTGTAGAGTGTGTATCTGGAGACAACTGTTCCGTTGTCCCGAGCAAGGCTACCTGCAGTACTCCGTGGCCGTCTGCGGGCACTGATGGTAAGATATCGGTCTTCTTGTGGTGTTGTACAATGTGGACGTCCCATATTGTAGCGACTGGACACGTTTCCTGTCTGCTGGAATCGTAGCCATACCGTGGCACACGGAGGCCCGTGCTACGACCTGCTGTGTTTGACCAGCCTCCAGTCACCCTAGTATTCTACTCCTCTTAACGTCGTCAATATGTGTTCTTTGAGCCATTTTCAACACACAGTCACCATTAGCATGTCTGAAAACGTCTGCACACTTACTCGCTGCACCGTACTCTGACATGCACAAACACACCTCTGCGTATGTGGACTGCTTCCAGCGCCACCGTGAGACGACCGCAGGTCAAATGCACCGCATGGTCATACCGCGAGATGATTTAAACGTGCAAACAGCCCACCAGAGCGTTGTTTCACCATGTATCAGCATTATCCTTAATTTGTGAGCATGAGTGTATTTGTAGGGTATTGAGAAAATCCTGTGAGGAAGCGGTTCAGACTTGCCACTCCCTGCGTATAATGTTCTGTACTTGCATATGGCTCTAGCAGTGTGCAGGGGTCCAGAGACGATGGCCTGCGGGCCCGGCGCCTTCTGCTGGCGGAGGAGCGGCAGAGTGTGGCAGGGAGAGAGCGCGGCCTGCTGAGGGAGGGCACCTCCCCGGCGCCCGTGCCCGCGCCCGCGCTGTATGTATTATTGATTCGTTTTAAATCCTATTAGGCGCCTGCACCGCGACAGGCGGCTCTTCTCAGAGTCCACTTAAACATTAACCCAGACACTTGTACCTGCTCTCCCGACCCTGCCCGCCGCCCCCGCCGCCCTCTGTGGGGAGTCTTAGCTTCTAAAAGCACCCGCCACGTCTGTCGAAGCATTCCGAGGGAAACCCGCCTCCTCACGAAATGAATACGTCTTGTGTTTCTAGCCCTTACAGAGTTCGTTTTATGCCTGACAGACTTCTCGAAAATTGTTTCTTCTTCTTTCGTGTATCCGTCTCAAGACAGATACCTTACAAACGCTCTCCAGTTTCCTATGTCCTGTGCCTAGTAGCGATACAATCCTCTCGTCCAGCAGCTGAAAATAAAGATACGAGGGTTACGCCCAATCAGTCAAAAACCTTTCGAGATTGGACTGATGAAGCCGGCCGAAGTGACCGAGCGGTTCTAGGGGCTACAGTCTGGAACCGCGCGACCGCTACGGTCGTAGGTTCGAATCCTGCCTCGGGTATGGCTGTGTGAGACGTCCTTAGGTTAGTTAGGTTTAAGTAGTTCTAAGTTCTAGGGGACTGATGACCTCAGCAGTTAAGTCCCATAGTGCTCAGAGCCATTTGATTTTTTTAGACATGAAAAACAGAGAAACGCTAACTTGGTTGTGCATGAATGTTGCTGATGACAGTAATATACAGAAGAATGGAAAAGAAAATTGAGGATCTGGTAGATGACGTTCAGTCTGACTTTAGGAAAGGTAAAGCCGCCACACAGTCAGCACTGATGTTGTGCTTGATAATGGAAACAAGACTGAAGAAAAATCAAGACACGTTCGTAGAATTCGTGGAAATGGAAAAAGCATACGACAGTGTAAAATGCCGCAATATGCTCAAAATTTTGAGAAAAATGGGAGTAAGTTATAGCAGTCTATGGGCGATATGCAATATGCGCAAGAACCAAGATGGGACAAGATCGGAAGACCAAAAGCGAAGTACCGGCACGCTCTATCCGTAGATAGAGAAGGTGAAGACTTTATACACGAGGCACGACGACTGGGAAGCTCCACCGTGATCAAGATTTCATCAGCTCTTATCGTCATCTCTTCGTGCATTAGTGAGTGAGGAGGGACATTCGTAAGACATTGGACTTGTATTCGGAACGACAGTACGTAATATCACATTTTATCACGCAAATAACTCTGTCAGAAACTGTGCTTTGTGTATGAATCAAATATGTTACTTCAAAAATGGTTCAAATGGCTCTGAGCACTATGGGACTTAACTTCTGAGGTCATCAGTCCCCTAGAGCTTAGAACTACTTAAACCTAACTAACCTAAGGACATCACACACATCCATGCCGGAGGCAGGATTCGAATCTACGTCCGTAGCGGTCGCGCGCTTCCAGACTGTAGCGCCTAGAATCGCTCAGTCACCACGGCCGGCTAAAGACGTTACTCCTTGCATAATAAAAGCGAACATTACCATTGCATTATCTCTGATGCTCATTATCTTTGTTGTTGAACGTTTGTTCTTGCTCGGATAAAGACGGAGAGAACTAATAATTGTAAATATTACGTGTTACGACCGATAGTAAAAGTTGTATTAAAGGAAGAAATAAACAAGTGCTCATATCTGATAAATAATAAGGTGAGACTCCAACGTAAATATTACTCTTTCTAGTCATTCAAATTACTATAGAAAGCTGCACTACGTCGACGTGGTGTTGGAGAGACGCTGTGGAGATTGGCGAACGAACCTTCAAATAAACACGGTGACTTTCAACGAACTCAAGAGCACGCAACAAGAAATCTGCCACAGCTCTTTACCAGTATATTACCACACGGAAAGACACACACACACAAAGCACTTTAGTTACAACGGATATTTCAGTACACCATTTGAAAACCAAAAATACATGCTAATCTTGTCTACAAAACCATAAAATACAATAAAAATAGCGATATAATCTGGCAACCGTGACAGGACTAATCTTAAGTCTGGAAATACGCGTACACATACGATACATTACAACATATTGCATTTGTTACAAATATTGTATGTGTTACTATTATAACGTACTAATGTCGTATTTATTTCTCATGTACGATTGCTGGAGTATTGCAGCGAAGATACATGTACATGACCAAAAATTAAGATCACCATGACTCTAACATCAGATGACTATGCAGCAGTCTATGAAAAGTCCCTGTTGACTCTTCTAAAGGGTGCAGAAGGTAATTATTAGAGGTAGATAGGCAGTTTCTCTTTTGTAGATTAGACGTAGTCAGTGTGAATAATTTGTTCGTCACCGCGTGCCGTGCGGTCTTAGGCGCCTTGACACGGTTCGCGCGGCTTCCTCCGTCGAAAGTTTCAGTCCTCCCTCGGGCATGGGTGTGTGTGTTGTCCTTAGCGTAAGTTAGTTTAAGTTAGGTTAAGTAGTGTGTAAGCCTAGGGACCGATGGCCTCCGCAGTTTGGTCCCATAGGAACTTACAACAAATTTCCAATTTGTTTGTATCAACTATATGTGCGACGTTGTTGCTACACAGTTCACATTAGATTGTTTCTGGCGTGCTGTTTCAGGTAGTTCAAATTCCCATCCGACCATCCAAATTTAATTCTCCACGAATTTCTTAAATCATTCAAGACAAATGCTGGGATGGTCCCTTTCAAAAAGAACTGCCTATTTGCTCGCTCGTCCTACCTCACGTCGATTTTGAGCTCCACCTATAATAATGTCACCTTCGATGGGACGTTACTTGCGGAAGTTCCTTTTTTTAATCTCCGTCTCTTTGTCTCTATATGGATCCTAACATACCTTACTTTGTCCTTGTGGTTCTTACGCAAAATTTACTTGGCTTTTACGGCGGTTTGGCGACTGTTGTAGGCCAGCAACCAGCAGTCCGCCACTCCGATTCCTTAAACAATGGAATCCCGTGTATAAAACAGCTTCAAACGTCTGATTACTATACAAATCTTTCAAGTACGTTGGTGGTTGCTAAAAGATATCATTATCAAACATTGGACGGGTTTATAGTCTGGCTAACTTGCGCTCCGATTTTAAGGAAAGCTAGTTATTCAGGCATCTCAATGTTCATGAAACCATATCTCCACAACTATGTTTTCTACAGTGATATAACTTTGTAGGCACATTCAGTGGTATATATGGGTACTGTCTGCAACATGTATTGGGAATAGCGTTAGTAGTGAAGAAGTAATACATTATAACGTCATGTTGATGCTGATGTTTTAGTGCACTATCGGTGAAAATGTAGGAAGCTACGTTTTCTTTTCATTACTTTACGGGAGGGTGAAAGCGAGAATAACTTTCTAAAAGTTTGAAATTATGTGTTATGTTTGTTGGCAGACGCTAAGTGTTCTCATTCTGAAATACTGGATGAATATAGTCTGTGTAAATTGCGCGCCATCTGTTATGTTGCATCAGGACATCTACACAGTTTCTAACTTTAATAACTGACTTATGTTAAACGTTTAATGTAACGTGATACCTCATAATGAGTGGATTAATACAGCATTATAAATTTTTGAATTCGGTCAGTAATTATGTTGAATACTGAAAACCAAAATTTTATTACCTCTTGGAGCCAGTAAGTAGGCAACCTACCATTGGGAGTGAGTGAGCGGGTGATCGATCTAGCGGTTTTTGCAATGTAAATGTTTCCTGGAAATATTTAACTGAGTCACACTTCACGCGTTTTTACTGCAAATTCATTTGCTTACTCGGTGTTGCTCTACTGATGACAGTTAATGATCCCCTCAGCTTTAGTGGTGTTTCCCGCCAACAGAACAGTGTAGTGTCCCTAACAGTAGCAGCAAAAGTTTCAAAAATACCCTGGGGGCACACTCTCTGTTATCGCAGCTACAGGGGCTCCGTCCCAAACTCCTACAGTCGTCAGGAGAAAGCTGGGCAGGACGTGATGGTAAGGCCCTGATAACGCTCAAGAGCGCCCAGAAAACTTCATTATCAATACCACATTTACTTATCAGAAATACCGAATTGTCGTCCACAGTGCTGTGCCACAACCAGGATGGCAGAGTAGCGATTTGTTATTGGTGGAAAGCCGGCTTTCACTCGTCTTGCAGTACTACAGGCACGGCAAAGCATCAGGTGCTGGCTGCTACACCATGTGATCGAAGTATCCGGACACATCCAAAAACATATCTGGTGTACTGTGCTGCCACCTACTGCCAGGTACTCCATATGAGCGACCTCAGTAGTCATTAGACATCGTGAGAGCGCAGAATGGGGCGCTCCGCGGAACTCACGGACTTCGAACGTGGTGAGGTGATTGGGTGTCACTTGTGTCTTACGTCCGTACGCGAGATTTTCACACTCCTAAACATCCCTAGGTCCGCCGTTTCTGATGTGGAAACGTGAAGGGACACGTATAGCACAAAAGCGTACAGGCCGACCTCGTCTGTTGACTGACAGACCGCCGACAGTTGAAGAGGTTTGTAATGTGTAATAGGCAGACGTCTATCTAGACTATCACATAGGAATTCCAGACAGCCTCAGGATCCACTGCAAGTACTATGACAGTTAGGCGGGAGGTGAGAAAACTTGGATTTCATGGTCGAGCGGCTGCTCACAAGCTACACATCACGCCGGTAAATGCCAAACGACGCCTCGCTAGGTGTAAGGAGCTTAAACATTGGACTATTGGACAGTGGAAAAACGTTGTGTGGAGTGACGAATCACGGTACACGATGTGCCTATCCGATGGCAGGGTGTGGGTTTGGCGAATCCCCGGTGAACGTCATCTCGCAGCGTGTGTAGTGCCAACAGTAAAATTCGGAGGCGGTGGTGTTATGGTGTGGTCATGTTTTTCATGGAGAGGACTTACACCCCTTGTTGTTTTGCGTGGCACTATCACAGCACAGGTCTACATCGATGTTTTAAGCACCTTCTTGCTTCCCACTGTTGAAGGGCAATTCGGAGATGGCGATTGCATCTTTCAACATGATCGAGCACCTGTTCCTAATGCATGGCCTGTGGTGAAGTGGTTACACGACAATAACATCTCTGTACTGGGCTGGCCTCCACAGACTCCTGACCTGAATCCTGTAGAACACCTTTGGAATGTTTCGGAACGCCGACTTTGTGCCAGGCCTTACCGACCAACATCGTTATCTCTCCTCAGTGCAGCACTCCCTGAAGAATGGGCTGCCATTCCCCAAGAAAACTTCCAGCACCTGATTGAACATATGCCTGCAAGAGTGGAAGCTGTCGTCAAGGCTAAGGGTGGCCCAACACCATATTGAATTCCAGCATTACCGCTGGAGGGCGCCACAAACTTATACGTCATTCTCAGCCAGGTGTCTGGATAATTTTGATCACGTCACGGGCGGCAGTTGACTGCGGAATCTAACGGCCTCCACCTCTGCATATTGATATCGAAAGTGCTCTTGTGGACGTCGAAGGTATGTACTCAGGAGTCTCGCCCCAGGTCTACCTGAAGTACTCGCTGGCTCACAGGGGTCGGCTCTTAGCCCCTGTGTAGCAAACAAGAGCCAGCAGCTTCAGTGTCTGCTACAGGGGGACATGAGCAGCCGTGGTGCCCACCCGTTCGAAAGTGGATGACGGACAGCACGCAGGTCAAGCCTCCAGCAGACCATCAGGTTGATGGTGGCCTTCTCACCCCATAAGTGTTGTCTCAGGAGCTGACAGGGCAGCTGGCAACAGCAGCATCCTACCAGCGAGACTCGTGGACCCATAGACGATTGTAGACAGTTAGGTGTGCTGAGGGTCAACCTCTCAATGGATAGCTCCAATTAACACAAGGGCTTAGACTATGCACTGTGCGGTCGGCAGTCAACACTAATTAATCAGCAGTGGGGTGTTTGTTAAGAAGGGTTGGGTATTTACATTGGCGCTTCCTGTGCGTTCTGCAATGATGGGGATGACTACGACTTCATGTGTCCTGGTTTTTTCTGGTTGTCAGCTGTCCCAATGACTTCAGCATTTTCACTTTTCCGAGGCTCTTTTCTGCTGGACTGCCAACTGAACACTTACTGTTGCGCTTTCCCTACCCTTCCTTATCGAACTCTGCTTTGTCGTAAGTATGACAATACCTCTTGGCTTCCATTAGATCATTATGCTTCGCTCGCAGACCTGGGTGCTCGAGCATTGCCCTGTGCTGCGATTGTTTCCATTTTTGCAGAAACTTGCTCAGCATTTCCACCTAGCTGGCAGTCTACTGGTTGTTGATACAGGCAGTTCAGCTGCTGGGAGCTGCCAAGATACGACTTGGAAGAATGTTTAGTATCCAATGGGATTAGTTTCCTGGGGCAAAACACCTCCAATTTCCTTCGGAACATTCATCTAGAGTTTATCAGTTTGGAGTAGCACTAATAACCTCATCTTACAAATTTTACAGCAGTAGTTATACATGACACAACTTTAGTCGTTCTATTACCATACATTTAATTTTCATGATTTTCTATGGTTCATATATCGAAGCAATAATGAAGGTTTTTCCAGAAGTAATTTCTTACACACTAACCCAATTATTCATACACTTATTGGTTCATCTATTAGCTTACATGTACTTCCCTTACTATGTCTGAGATTTATGTGCAACCAAATCAACAGGTATCTGATGCACAGGTAAATCTGAATGGTGCACTGACTTCAGCTTTAAAACAGAAGTAGATTAGACAAATCGTAATCAGAATTACTACAGTGCTGGTACATGTCACGCCTACAGTCTTGATACTATGATGTTATCTATCGTGGTTCTCTTGTATGTGCTGGTACATTTGTTGGGCTGTAATTCTCCGGCCGGCCGGTGTGGCCGTGCGGTTAAAGGCGCTTCAGTCTGGAACCGCGTGACCGCTACGGTCGCAGGTTCGAATCCTGCCTCGGGCATGGATGTGTGTGATGTCCTTAGGTTAGTTAGGTTTAATTAGTTCTAAGTTCTAGGCGACTGATGACCTCAGAAGTTAAGTCGCATAGTGCTCAGAGCCATTTGTAATTCTCCCTTTTTGCAGTGCTACCAGTTCGTTTAGTGAGTGTAGAGTGTCTGGATTCAGGGTATTATTTACGAAAGTTAAGTTTTGGGTAGGCAGCACTTCTAGCGGCTTCTCAGGCCAGTACAACATAGGTTGTCCCTAGTTAAGTGGGATCGTACCAGTGATCGTATCTGGTAGACGAAATGTCTCACCTGGTAAGTCACAAGTAGTACCATTTACTATTGTTCCACTGTCCCGTTATTCCATTCTGTTCATACCTGTTGGTTTCCTGTGTTTATAACAGTTCACTGTAACTACTTCTGCTGAAATACTGAGTAAATCCCGTGGGTGGTTACTCTCTGGAAATGTGGATACAAGATTAACATTTCTCTTTGACATTCACTTGCTTCGCTTTTTCCCGGGAATAACTGGACCTCGCGAGCCTGTACACCACTCTGTATCATCCTGCTCGGACAGATCGTTAACACTTTCCTTCTGGTATCACCGTAGGCCTTACAACGACGTGGGAGTATCGCCACCCCCTTGCTCTGAAATTATTAATGTATCTTTGGTCCGTAACTGTACTCACTTTGGTATGCAGTCTGAGAGAAAGAAAACTTGGTCACAATCTCCCCCTCGTTCCATAAGGCGAGATTACCGAGGTGTTAGTATTGTGCTATGAATAGCTTAGGGGTAGGTTTTTCTAGAAAAGGAAAAGAGAAGGAAATAAAGCATAGTGTGAAGGCGTTATGTGGAATGTTGGAAGTTTTATATTATTATTATTTATCTGTATAACATTTTTTTACGAAACCCCTACTCTGTTTTATCTAAGTGATCCTTCAATGTATAACATGTATTGCATAACAGGTACTTTTAGGTGCCTTTTTAAATAAGTGTATTTTTGCAATTTCTTTAATCTCTTTTGATTAATTTTGGTGTTAGTTGTGTTGTTCTAAATATTTTTAATACCTCCTCCATCCATAGGGCTGCTCATCTATATCATCCATATATATCAAACATTGTTTTGGTTTAGGTCCCCTAAGTATATCATCCAATAATATCTGAAAGGTGATGGGTGCATTCTTGAGTCCGAATGGCATTCGATGATATTGGAAATGGTCCCCAAGCATGAAAAAAGCGGTCTTTGATCAGTCCTCTAGCGCTACTTCTATTTGGTGGTATCCACATTTTAAATCCGTTGTGGATAAATAGTTACACCGACCCAAGTTGACGTGAGTCTCTTTTATTTCTCGTATCGGATTCGCATCGGTGATAGTTTTGTCACAGCAAAAATCTATATTTTTTAGTGCCATCTGGGGACTTTTTCAGGATTAAAATTACGGATGCCACCCAGGAACTATCACTGAACTCGATACTATCGTCAAAGGGCTGCTGGTTGATAATTTCTTTTGGTATCAGTTGCATACACTTTGAAACCTTATATGGGTTCATGTCTACTGGAGCATTATTCCCTGTTGGTATTCTGTGTTGTGAGTGGCGTGGCTGGTAATGGACCACTAGGATTAAACAAATCCATGAACTGCAGTAACAAAGCACCCATTTCTTCTCTATCATTTCCCTGTAAATATTTCACTTTCTTATGTAATAGAGTTGCATTGATGAGTTTTTTTTTTGCGGTAGAGACCTTCACTTAACCTATTCGGATCATCTTCCTCAAAAACATCCTAATTGGCAATTAGTAAACCAACTGACAGACTCACTTCGACACTGCCAAAATTATCAAGACTGACCGGAACCATAAAATCTCTATGACACTCACGCGTACTGTACTTCAAAAATTACAAAACAGTGTGACTTATCCAATACATTGTAAGTTTCCAGTGGTGCTACAACATATAACAAATCCTTAGGTAGGTCCGTATCTGTCCTCACCCACATCAACTTGCGAAATCGTATCACACGAATTGATCTTTAGTGCCTGTTTCCGCATTTTATTTGGTACCACATTCAAGGTCTGTGAACGTAGCGACAGTATAACACTTGTTGACGTTGCCCCTAGCGGAAACAATGTCCAGCCAGTTTCGGTTATAAGCTGCAAAGGTCAGTTTTTGCCTGATGTTCAGCAAGAAAGTCGCATCCCAGGATCGTACAATACTCCTCACCAACACGCGGAAATATCTCTACAGGACCGAGCGAGGTGGCGCAGTGGTTAGCACACTGCACTCACATTCGTGAGCACAACGGTTCAAATTCGCGTCCGGCCATCGTGATTTAGGTTCTTCGTGATTTCCCTAAATCACTTCATGAAAATGCCGAGATGGTTCCTTTGAAACGGCACGGCCGATTTCTTTCCCCATTCTTCCCTCATCCGATGGGACCAATGACCTCGCTGTTTGGTCCCGTTCCCCAAATCAACGAACCAACCAACATCTACAGGCTCTCGAAAATGCAGTCTCTTTCCGCCAAGGAGATCCAGACTGGCTACTGACACGTGAACCTCTGTGTTCACCAAAAATTTATGTTTCGTGCACTTTGCTTTGCCTAGGAACCAACACTCCTTCTGTGCACACGTTTATGCAGTCTCGAGTTCCACTGAGGATGGCGTCCAACGGATGACGCACCCCCTTTTCCGTTTAACGACCGATTATTAGGACGTTGCTTCTCTGGTGTTTCCTTCCGACAATCATGAACTTTATGGCCAACCTACCCACTTTCATAACATTTGGGCTGACGACATTGCTTCCTGATGTGATCCTTATGGCCACATCTAAAACAATTCACTTCGTCCGATGGGATCAATGACCTCGCTGTTTGGTCCCGTTCCCCAAATCAACGAACCAACCAACATCTACAGGCTCTCGAAAATGCAGTCTCTTTCCGCCAAGGAGATCCAGACTGGCTACTGACACGTGAACCTCTGTGTTCACCAAAAGTTTATGTTTCGTGCACTTTGCTTTGCCTAGGAACCAACACTCCTTCTGTGCACACGTTTATGCAGTCTCGAGTTCCACTGAGGATGCCGTCCAACGGATGACGCACCCCCTTTCCCGTTTAACGACCGATTGTTAGGATGTTGCTTCTCTGGTGTTTCCTTCCGACAATCATGAACTTTATGGCCAACCTACCCACTTTCATAACATTTGGGCCGACGACATTGCTCCCTGATGTGATACTTATGGCCACATCTAAAACAATTCACTTCAGAAGAAAAAAGCACGCGATCACTCTGTCTTCGTGTGGCAATATCGATCTCCTCCAGTTGCGTAACAATCCTAATAGCAGCGAATAAGTCCCTTGTGTTCTCCATTCTGACTCTTCTTGACGTACTAGCAGCAATACCTCATAGAAACAAATCCAGAGACCTATTCTCTGTCTCACACAGAATCACTCTATCCGTCTCCACAATCTGTACCATTTCGTACATTTGCGAGTTCAGTTTCCCAATTCTGTCAGAGGATTCCGCTGATTCGCCGTACTTCTGCGATAGTCCACTGAGCTTTTCCCTAAACAGTATCGCACTGTTCTGTTTCGGATAGCGCTGTATTACACAGTTAGCCAGTTGATCAAACCTTTCGGCCTTACTAAGGGTCTCGTGCTATGCAACGTACGTTTTCGCATAACCCGCTAATCTTAATCTAGTCATATTAAAGGATGTTTGATCCGACTATCTTCCCAATTTGGCGGCAGCCTTCACGTCAGTAACAAAAATACATACATACTCGATTGCTTTACTCGAAAATGATGTTATGAGGTTAGCTGCTGTGGGTGGGTACAATTAACGCAGTTTTTACTTCAATGAGTCCTTGGCCCCCAACGGCTTCCCATTGCTCTATTTTCCTACGCAATGCTCCTTTGTCTTGCCCTGTTGCGTTGTAGTTTGTAACAATGCAGCTATCAGCCCATTCAAAACTCCCACCGTTTCATTCAGAGTCGATGCTTGTGTTTCTGAAATTTGTGTAAACTCCATCTGTTTTTATTCGATGTATGAAGTTAGTTAGTTAGTTGGTTGCGTGTTCCATTGATCAATCGCACGGTACGGTAGCCGTTATGATATGGAACGTGTCAAGTGCACAAAAAATGCACATATGAAACAAGATTATTTAATATATATATATTCCAATACAAAATTAAAGATTAATATTTCTATTATTTACCCCATTCCCTTAAATAGCACAGAATGCATATACTGTATTTATAGATTTATTTATCCCTTTTCAAGAATTCATCTATGCTATAGAAGGAGTTGTCAAGGAGATATGATTTCAATTTATTTTTGAAGCTGCTACTGCTCTCTGTCAGACATTTTATTTCATCTGGTAATTTGTCGAAAAATTTAATAGCAGCATATTTCACCCCTTTCTGTGCCAAAGATAGGTTGAGTGAAGGGTAGTGTAAGTCTTTCTTTTTTCTGGTATTGTAATCATGAAAGTGTTTTTTTTTTAAACTAGCCCATATTGTTGAGAACAGATTTCATTAGTGAGTAAATGTACTGTGAGGCTGTTGTAAGAATTCCCAATCTTTTAAAAAGATGCCTACAAGATGTGCGACTGTGAAACCCACACATTATTCTAACCACTTTCTTTTGAGCAGTGAATAATTTTTGTCTAAATGTTGAGTTACTCCAAAATATTATTCCGTATGACATCAGAGATTGAAAGTATGCAAAATATGTTAGCTCACTAATTTCTATATCCTCAAAATTGGCAATTATTCTGATTGCAAAAGTTGCTGAACCTAGTCGCTTTAGAAGATCTAAAATATGAATTTTCCAATGAAGATTCTCATCTACATGTACACCAAAAAACTTCGTACGCTCTACTCTATCTACTGACTTCTGTTGATGTCTTATATTTATTGAAGGAACTGCACTTTTTGCGGCAGAAAATTGGATGTACTGTGTTTTTTCAAAGTTTAGAGCAAGCCCATTTGCAGAAAACCAATTAATGACTTTTCCAAAGACCTTATTTGTATTATTTTCAATTGGAGCTACAAAAAACTGGTTCAAATGGCTCTGAGCACTATGGGACTTAACATCTATGGTCATCAGTCCCCTAGAACTTAGAACTATTTAAACCTAACTAACCTAAGGACAGCACACAACTCCCAGCCATCACGAGGCAGAGAAAATCCCTGACCCCGCCAGGAATCGAACCCGGGAACCCGGGCGTGGGAAGCGAGAACGCTACCGCACGACCACGAGATGAGGGTTGGAGCTTCTTTTACTGGATTAATAACGACGCTTGTATCATCAGCAAACAGTGTTAGTTCACTTCCTGTTTCAGGTAGGAAGAGAGGTGGTTCACATATATCAAGAACAGAAGTGGAACCATGATTGAACCCTCTGGAACACCTAATGTAATTTCACCCCAGTTAGATGAAGTGGCAAATTTATTTAAATCACTTGAACCATTTAAGGAAATTTTTTGCTTTCTGTTCTGTAGGTATGACTTAAACCACTCATTTGCTATTCCATTTATACCATAGAATTGTAATTTCTGTAACATTATTTCATGGTTCACACAATCAAATGCTTAGGTCAAGTCACGGAAAATTCCTATTGGTGACATTTTACTATTTAAACTGCACGCACTGTGGGGAAGAAAAGGAATTAAACTGCACTTAATTCTTACACCATATCACAGCCCAACGAGATTCTGTGCACTGGTGTGCTTCGTGACCAACCCTTCAATACGTACTACAGGGAGTTATTCCCAGATAAATTACAGTACAGACACTTCACTGGCTTCAAGTAAACTTCTCTAGTCTTCCCACATAACTGAGCCAAGTGTGTAGTTTCCTGCGGTCTGACAAACGACACTTTTAACGTACTGTGAAGGTCTCTAGAATTCAACACAGCCATAAGAAAATACAGAACAAGAAAGCAAACAAATATGAGTCACTCACCACACCGCACAGTTACGAACTTCAGCTCGAAGCTGCTGACCTCGCATCAGAGCTGCATAGACAGTTGGCTGCTGTTGTCTTCAGTGTGTGGGTGTGACATCAGAGGTACACATGTCTACCACTAGCAACAACCACTTGCTGATGTAGGGGTCTGGTCCCATGCTCCTACAGTCGTCAAGGGAGAGCCAGGCAGGATGTGGTGGTGAGGTCCAAATTACACTCGACAGCTCCAAGGAAACATCATTGCGAATAACACATTTATTAGGCAGAAATACATGTTGTGTTCCAAAGCCCTGTTCCGCAAGCGGGTCAGTGGAATAGTGCTGCGTCAGCAGTGGATGGTCGGCTTGCGCTGGTCTTGCAAAGCGTTGGGTGGCGGCTGCTACGTCACGAGCGGCTGTCAACCGCGGAATCAGGCGGCCTCCAGCTCTGCATATCGATCTCCAAAGTGCTTCCGTGCATGTCGATGATTTGCACTCGGAAGTCTCGCAGCACATCCACCTGCACTACTCGCTGGCTCTCAGGGATGAGCTCATAGCCCCTGTTTAGGAAACAGAAGCCAGCAGAATCGGTGTTTGCCACAGGAATGGGATAAGCAGCAGCAGTGCCGACCCACTTGAAGGTGGATGACGGTCAGCATCCAGGTCATGCAGGTTCCATAGACGCTCTTAGACAGCCAGACTTGCTGAGGGTCGACCTTCATAGCCTCTCCTCTCAAAGGATAGCTGCAACTAACACAAGGGCTAAGACTATGCACTCTGCAGTCGGCAGTCAGCAATCATCAATCAGCAATGAGGCATTTGTTAAGAGCGGTTGGGTATTTGCATTGGCGCTTCCCGTGCACTCTGCGATGGTGATGATGACTATGACATCATGTGTCTTAGTCTTTTCTCGCTGTCAGCTGTCCTAGTGACTTCAGATTTCAGCGTCTTCATCTTGCAGAGGCTCTTTTCTGCTGGTCAGGCACCTGAATACACTACTGGTCATTCAAATTGCTATACAAAGAAGAAATGCAGATGATAAACGGGTATTCATTGGACAAATATATTATACTGGAACTGACATGTGATTACATTTTCACGCAATTTGGGTGCATAGATCCTGAGAAATCGGTACCCAGAACAACCACCTCTGGCCGTAATAACGGCCTTGATACGCCTGGGCATTGAGTCAAACAGAGCTTGGATGGCGTGTACAGGTACAGCTGCCCATGCAGCTTCAACACGAACCACAGTTCATCAAGAGGCGTATTGTGACGAGCCAGTTGCTCGGCCACTATTGACCAGACGTTTTCAGTTGGTGAGAGATCTGGAGAATGTGCTAGCCAGGGCAGCAGTCGAACATTTTCTGAATTCGGAAAGGCCCGTACAGGGCCTGCAACATGCGGTCGTGCAATATCCTGCTGAAATGTAGGGTTTCGCAGGGATCGAATGAAGGGTAGAGCCATGGGTCTTAACACATCTTAAATGTAACGTCCACTGTTCAAGGTGCCGTCAATGCGAACAAGAGGCGACCGAGACGTGTAACTAATGGCACCACATACCATCACGCCGGGTGATACGCCAGCATGGCGATGACGAATACGCGCTTCCAATGTGCGTTCACCGCGATGTCGCCAAACACGGATGCGACCATCATGATGCTGTTAACAGAACCTGGATTCATCCGAAAAAATAACGTTTTGCCATTCGTGCATCCAGATTCGCCGTTGCGTACACCATCGCAGGCGCTCCTGTCTGTGATGCAGCGTCAAGGATAACCGCAGCCGTGGTCTCCGAGCTGATAGTCCATGCTGCTGCAAACGTCGTCGAACTGTTCGTGCAGATGGTTGTTGTCTTGCAAACGTCCCTATCTATTGACTCAGGGATCGAGACGTGGCTGCACGATCCGTTACAGCCATGTGGATAAGATGCCTGTCATCTCGACTGCTAGTGATACGAGGCCGTTGGTATCCAGCACGGCGTTCCGTATTACCCTCCTGAACCCACCGATTCCATATTCTGCTAACAGTCATTGGATCTCGACCAACGCGAGCAGCAATGTCGCGATACGATAAACCGCAATCGCGATAGGCTACAATCCGACCTTTATCAAAGTCGGAAACGTGGTGGTACGCATTTCTCCTCCTTACACGAGGCATCATAACAACGTTTCACCAGGCAACGCCGGTCAACTGCTGTTTGTATATGAGAAATCTGTTGGAAACGTTCCTCATGTTAGCACGTTGTAGGTGTCGCCACCGACGCCAACCTTGTGTGAATGGTCTGAAAAGCTAATCAATTGCATATCACAGCATCTTCTTCCTGTCAGTTAAATTTCGCGTCTGTAGCACGTCGTCTTCGTCGTGTAGCAATTTTAATGACCAGTAGTGTACTTGAGATACGACCTTAACTCTATACCCTCCGATTACACTGTGGAGGTGCAAAACAGATTTAATATATTAGAGCTGGAGGACAAAAGCTCACAAGAGATGTGGACAGAACTAGCTAATACTGTCAAGGAGGCCGCAGAGAAACACTTTCCCAAGAAAAGGAACAGTAAGAAGGCTAGATGGCTATCAGTTGAGGCACTGCAAGTTGCAGAAGAACGAAGGAAAGCAAAAATCAAGGAAGATAGATCAGCTATGTTTGAATTAAATAAAGATTTTCAGAAAGTAGGTAGAAGAGATAAAAATATATTCTTTAATGGACAGTGCAAGGAAGTTGAAGATAGTGATGGAATTGGGAAGACAAGAGACATTTATAAGAAAATTAGAGAAATTAATGAAAAATTCCAGGCAAAATTTGGAATGATAAAAGATAGAAACGGGAAAGATCTGAGTGAAGCAGAGGATGTTAAGGAAAGACGGGCAAAATATGTAGAAGACCTATACAAGAAAGAACTGCATAATGACAGGGCTCCTACTGCTGATGTTAATGTTAATTTGGAACTAGAGCCATATATTTTGGAGTGGGCCCTTGAAAATATGGCTGATAACAAAACTAGTGGACATGATGAAATACCAGCATAATTGTTTAAAGTCACTGGAAAGGATGCAGTGAAAGTGCTGCACTCAATATGTCAATAAATATGGATCACGCAGCAGTGACCAGAGGACTGGAAAAGATCAGTATTCATCCCCATTCCAAAGAAGAGATGTTCTAAAGAATGCTCAGATTACCGAACAATCGCACTTATCTCACATGCTAGCAAAGTCATGTTGAAAATCTTACAAAATAGACTTCACCAATATCTAGATCGAGAGCTACCAGAAGAACAAGTTGGATTCAGGAAAGGAAGAGGAACTAGAGATCAAATTGCTAACATTTGGTGGATTTAGGAGAAAGCAAGAGAATTACAGAGAGATTTGTACCTCTGCTTTATTGACTACGCCAAAGCCTTTGACTGCATCTGTCACAACAAATTATGGAACGTATTGAAAAACATGGGTGTACCAGATCACCTCATTCATCTGATACGGAGTTTATACCTTGACCAAGAAGCCACGGTGAGAACTATGTATGGAACAACGAAATGGATAAAGATTCAGAAAGAGGTCCGGCAAGGCTGCATACTGCCACCGTACTTATTCAATCTGTATGCAGAACATGTTATGAGGAATGCGAGGCTAGATGAAGGAGAAACAGGAATTAAAATAGCTGGAATAAATGTAAACAGCCTGAGGTACGCGGATGATACGATCCTGTTGGCAGAAAGTGAAGAAGAATTGAGAACACTCTTGCTGGAGGTGAAAGACGAAAGTGAATAGGCCGGTCTTAGGCTGAATGTGAAGAAAACGAAAATTATGGCAATTACACCTACCAATTCGTGGGATATAGCAGGAGAAACCATGGAGGTAGTGGCCACATTCAGTTATCTCGATTCCCAGATCTCTTCTGATGGCGACCGCAGCCATGAAATCCGGAGACCCCTGTTGCTCGGTAGACAGGCGATGTCAAACCTTGATAAGGTTATGAGGTCCACAACACAAGCAACAAAGATCCGTATTGTGAGGGCTATGGTCTTTCCAGTTGTGATGTATGGATGTGAGACCTGGACCATTAGAAAGGCTGAACGGCGAAGAATTGACTCCTTCGAATTGTGGTGTTGGAGGAAACTTCTTAGAGTTCCATGGACTGCAAAGACAACCAACAGATCAATATTAGAGCAAATAAAGCCAGATTTCTCCCTGGAAGGTCTAATGTTAAAACAAAAGCTGACCTACTTTGGACACACAATGCGAAGGCATGCCTCGCTGGAAAAAACATTAATGCTGGGGAAGATCGAAGGAACTAGAAGAAGTGGACGTCAGAGGATGAGATGGATCGATGGCATCACAGAAGCAATGTGTTCCAACCTGGAAGGTCTACGGGAGAAAGTGCAAGACAGGAAAAAGTGGCGTGATTTGGTTGATGGGGTCACGAAGAGTCGGAACCGACTAAACGAATAGAGAGAGAGAGAGAGAGAGAGAGAGAGAGTACTTACTATTGCATAGTACCGACCCTTCCTTGCGAAACTCTGCTAGAATGACAGTATCTCTCGGCTTCCATGATGTCGTTATGTTTCCCTGGCAGACCTAGACGCTCAGTCGCTCCTCCGTACTGCGGTAGCTTCCGCTTTTGCCTCAACTTGATCAGCATTTCCCCCTAGCTGTCAGTCTACAACTCATTGGCACAGGTGGTTCGGCTTTCGGGAGCTGCCACGGTAGGACTTGGCGAATTTTTAAGTGATCGCCAGGGGTATTATGCTGGGGCGTAACACAGCTCTTAATTAGGAGCATCTTCCTGCTGGTTGGCAATTATGAAAACAACTAGTTATGAAAACAACTAATCACGAAGTTAACGTTTCCTACAAAGGTTGAATTCCAGTGCGACGTATTCCGCGGAATGCATTAACGACAGAGGTGTCATTCCATTGCGACGTACGTTCAATGTCGACTCTGCATTGAATACTGCTGTATAATATATAACAAAGCGCCCAATTACGGCACGTCGTATTCTAAGCTAAGCGAGTAATGAATAGAGACTCACCGGCTTGCGAAAAACGCGTTACGTATACTGTGTTCACGCGGGTCTAGACACACACACAAACAGAGATCACTCTATCGCAAAAAAGGTCCACCTGAAAATTCGAAAATAACCATCACAAAGGCCGCTATTGTTTGGCAGAGCGAGCTGTAAGCGGCTTGTTAAATTCTGTGATCTGCGTGCCAGGGCTTCGTCCATTGTTCAGTGACAAACCAGCGGCGGAAAAGTGAGTCGCGAGCTGCGATGCGGAATACATACGATTCAGAGTTCGCTAATGAAACGTGAATCGCCGGGCTCGGCTTTGATTCCGGATCCTAGCGACGATTCAAACATCGCGCACTCAACTTCCGCCAGTGGTTTCACATCGAAACTACGTGGCGA
Source organism: Schistocerca americana (assembly GCF_021461395.2). Classification (NCBI taxonomy): domain Eukaryota; kingdom Metazoa; phylum Arthropoda; class Insecta; order Orthoptera; family Acrididae; genus Schistocerca; species Schistocerca americana. The sequence goes on from NC_060121.1 coordinate 245,164,828, forward strand.
GTACTACAATTAAACGGGGATCATATCCTGCATTCTGTACGTGGAAAATGTTATACAACTACGGATCTTTTGTAATTAGCTGATAATTATCTTCATCGTTCGGAAGCGTTTTATTTACTTTTGAAGGCATAGTAATTATTGAAAACTGGAAATGGGAACCGCTGGAAGCGCCACAGATACTTTTTTTTCTTTTTTTCCTTTGTAAACCGATGAATGTTCTATGGTTAATAATGTGAGATAGGCTGGAAGTAGCAGGGAGACCACCTTATCCTGTGTGACTGGAATTAAAGTTCAGTTATTTACAGAGATCCATTGTAGGCTGTACTTGTATGGCAGCAAAACCCGTAGATATTCTAATGCGTTAATGCGAACAGGTTTACGCTGGAAAAATATTAGTTCCAGCTTTGGTCACAGGGGCAAATCTGGCGCTTTGAACAGCTACATCTACATCTACATTCATACTCCGCAAGCCACTCGATGGTGTGTGGCGCAGGGTACCTTCAGTACCTCTATCGGTTCTCCCTTCTATTCCAGTCTCGTATTGTTCGTGGCAAGAAAGATTGTCGGTATGCTTGTGTGTGGGCTTTAATCTCTCTGATTTTATCCTCATGGTCTCTTCGCGAGATATACGTAGGAGGGAGCAATGTACTGCTTTACTCCTAGGTGAAGGTATGTTCTCGAAACTTCAACAAAAGCCCGTACCGAGCTACTGAGCGTCTCACCTGCAGAGTCTTCTACTGGAGTTTATCTATCATCTCCGTAACGCTTTCGCGATTACTAAATGATCCTGTAACGAAGCGCGCTGCTCTCCGTTGTATCTTCTCTATCTCTTCTATCAACCTTATCTGGTACGGATCCCACACCGGTAAGCAGTATTCAAGCAGTGGGCGAACAAGTGTACCGTAATCTACTTCCTTTGTTTTCGGACTGCATTTCCTTAGCATTCTTCCAATGAATCTCAGTCTGGCACCTTCTTTACCGACGATTAATTTTATATGGTCATTCCATTTTAAATCACTCCTAATGCCTACTCCCAGATAATTTTTGGAATTAACTGTTTCCAGTTGCTGACATGCTATATTGTAGCTAAATGATAAAGGATCTTTCTTTCTATGTATTCGCAGCACATTACACTTGTCTACACTGAGATTCAATTGGAATTCTCTGCACCATGCGTCAATTCGTTGCAGATCCTCCCGCATTTCAGTACAATTTCCAATGTTACAACCTCTCGATATACTACAGCATCATCCGCAAAAAGCCTCAGTGAATTTCCAATTTTATCCACAAGGTCATTTACATATATTGTGAATAGTAACGGTCCCACGACACTCGCCTGTGGCACACCGGAAATCACTCTTATTTCGGAAGACTTCTCTCCATTGAGAATGACATGCTGCGTTCTGTTATCTAGGAACTCTTCAATCCAATCACACAATTGGTCTGATAGTCCATATGCTCCTACTTTCTTCATTAAACGACTATGGGGAACTGTATCAAACGCCTTGCGGAAGTCAAGAAACACAGCATTTACCTGGGAACCCGTGTCTATGGCCCTCTGAGTCTCGTGGACGAATCGTGATCACTTTTTTCGAAACCCATGCTGATTCCTACAGAGTAGATTTCTAGTCTCCAGAAAAGTCATTATACTCGAACATAATACGTGTTCCAAAATTCTACAACTGATCGACTTTAGAGATATAGGTCTATAGTTTTGCACATCTGTTCGACGTCCCTTCTTGAAAGCGGGAATGACCTGTGCCCTTTTCCAATCTTTTGGAACGCTGCGCTCTTCTAGAGATCTATGGTACCCCGCTGCAAGAAGGGGGACAAGTTCCTTCGCGTACTCTGTGTAAAATCGAACTGATATCCCATCAGGTCCAGCGGCCTTTCCTCTTTTGAGCGATTTTAATTGTTTTTCTATCCCTCTGTCATCTGTTTCGATATCTACCATTTTGTCATCTGTGCGAAAATCTAGAGAAGGAACTAAAGTGCAGTCTTGCTCTATGAGACAGCTTTGGAAAAAGACAAGTAGTATGTCGGTCTTCAGTCTGTCATCCTCTGTTTCAGTACCATTTTGGTCACAGAGTGTCTGGACATTTTTTTTTTTATTTGATCCACCTACCGCTTTGACATAAGATCAAAATTTCTTAGGATTTTCTGCCAAGTCAGTACATAGAACTTTACTTTCGAATTCGTTGAACGCTTTTCGCATAGCCCTCCTCGCACTACATTTCGCTTCGTGTAATTTTTGTGTGTCTGCTAGGCTTTGGCTATGTTTATGTTTGCTGTGAAGTTCCCTTTGCTTCCGTAGCAGTTTTCTAACTCGGTTGTTGTACCACGGTGGCTCTTTTCCATCTGGACGCATGGATATTATTCCATACGTTATGAATTAGGAACGGGACATGGTAATAAAGGTCGGACAAGTGAGAAGGGCATAATGTTAAATTTATTATTAACAGCTACTTGCACAATATGTTAAATATGAACATCGAAGACATCGACGAGACGATACATCCCTAAAATGACGTCATCAACCGCTCCTGTCTACTGGCCTTCAGATCAAGCAGAGAGCAGACGGGTCCCTGGTCAACGTATTCTTTTATGTAACCCCAGAACTAAAAGTCACATGTACTCAGATGAGGTGATCTTGCAGGCCATACATCTGGAAACCCTCTGGAAATATATTGTAACAAATAAGCCCTCGGTCACAAATATTAAGTCAAAATTGACCTGGTTTCGACGCTACTATGAGCGTCGTCTTCAGAATTAGACTAACTGTACTAAAACATTAGGTATTAGTACATTAATAAAATTAAAGTTTGTACTGACTCGAAAAGATGCAGTACTTACAAGTCACATATTAAAAAAGATCTCAGCCGGAAAGGCGACGTCATGAACACTTGTCAGATGGCGAGCCGCTAAGGGCTGCTCGTACTGTGAACAAGGGTTTCAACAAGACTGGGGTGCCCACTTCAGAAAGTGTGGGCAAGTAAAGATGGTGTTGCTACGAGCGCCATCTAGTAGCCGCAAAAACAACTAGGCTACTGTACATTCAAAATTAGACACATGAAATTGTGATGCAGCTGATTCAGGCATAACGTAAGCATTAATAATAACAGGATGAAGTTACATATTTATCTGCTTTAAATAGAGATACATTTTGTAACGTAAAAACGTTAGTTATGACATACAAGAAAACAGCAAAGATGTGACAGGAAAACAACATTTCGGTAAACTGCATGAGGAAATCTGAATCAAAGGTCAAGCGATGGCTTTGTACAGTCAAAAAAGTTTTTATTTCGCAGCTGCAGCTGTTCGTTGAGAATGAGGCCATCATGACGAGTGAGATGTTTGAAAATCTCCAATTCCTCTAAGACATCTAACATACGCCCCTTCTTTTCAGTATGCAGAATATTGTTATCGCCTATGGCTTTAGGCACGTGTCCAGTAATTAAGAGATGATCGGCAAAGGATGAATTTAGGGGACTGGTGCTGTTCTTTCTCAAAAGATGTTCTTTATATCTGATGGTGAAAGCACGTCCAGTTTGCCCTATATAATGGGAGGAGCAGGTATCACAGACGATCTTATAAACGCCAGAACTTTCTGTAGGGCAGCGAATGGATTTCAAATTATGAATGAAGTTTCTCTTCAGATTATTATTGGCAGAGAAGGCAACATTGCAGTTGTATTTGCTGCGAAGCATGCGTTGAATCTGATAGGAAATGGGTCCTATGAAAGGAATAGAAAAACGTTTTTTTGGGTTAATTTCAGTGCATGAGGTGTTGAGCGTGGTAGTTCTTGCAGTTTTCTTTTTTAGGATACCGTCCACTATGTTAGGCGTATATTCATTATTGACTGCTATGGTTTTAAGCAAATTAATCTCCTCATTAAACTTTTCTGTTGAAAGTGGTATGGAGGTGGCTCGGTGGACGGCAGAGTGAGAAAAGGCCATTTTTTGAGACTGTGGATGAAAAGAGGAAGCAGGCACGATTTGGTCAGTATACGTTTCTTTTCGAGAAATATTGAAAGTGATGTTATTGTCTTCTATTGTAAGCGTCAAGTCTAAATAATGTAATTGGCAGTTATCGTTTTCGAGTTCAATAGTGAAAGAAATTTTTTCATGGAGGTCGTTAAAAAGTTTAAATATGATCAATTCTATCGGCGGGTCCGTCATAGATGACTAGAATATCATCAACGTATCTTGTGTAGGAAAGCGGCTGAGACACGGATAAACAGCTTTTTTTTCAGGGAATTGATAAAGATGTCGGCGAGGATGTCGGCTAAAGGGTTGCCCATAGCGAGCCCATCAGACTGCTGGTACAGTTGTCCGTTGAATTCAAAGCAGTTGTACTTGACAACGACATTAATGAGATTCATAAAGTCGGTAATCTGGTCATCTGATAGATCTTTTTTAAATTGACGTAAGTTTTCTTCCACAATGATGAGCGTCTCATGTACCGGGACATTGGTATAAAGATTTTTAATATCTAAGGAAAGAAGCTTGGTGTCTGAACTGCATACTAAGTTTTTAATATTTTGGACCAAAACGTGGCTGTTAGGAACGGAATAATTATTTTCGAAAACGAAGGATTTTTTCAAAGTTTCGTGTAGAAATCGGGCCAAATCGTGATATGCGTTATTCATGGTGTTGGAGGTTGGACGTATTGGATGATTAGGTTTATGAATTTTGAACTGGGACCGGAGTTTAGGGGGCTGAGGGTTCATATTGATGAGTAGTTTCTTTTGGAAAGGTTTTATAAGAAATTTTGCATTGTTAATGGCTGACCTTACTTCTTTCTGTAATTTAGGAGTCGGATCATCATGCAGCTCCGATATGTTGTTTTCACTGAAGAAATTTTCAGTTTTAGAAATATACTCAGAAATATAAGCAATGACTAGACAACAATCTTTATCGGATTTAGTTATTAAAGCATTTGCTGTTTTAAGTTTATTATTAATGGAAGTTACTAAAATTCTGTCGTTATGCGTAGCATTAGACAAAGTAGCTGCATTTTTCTCTAGCATGCGGGTTACATCATACGCAATTCTGGCTTGAGAAGCATTATCTATCATATTATAACCGAGACCTATTTTTAAATCAACAAGCATATTTTCTCTCACATTTCTGTCTGACAGGTTAGGCCTGACATTGTGCTTTAGTCCTTTTCCTAACAGGACTTTTTCATTCTCAGTAAAGACGATGTTGGTTTTATTTAAAATTTTTTCATGAAAGTTGTGACTGCTTTTTTGAAATGTATTCTGAGGGCATTTTTCATTATAAAGCAGACAAAAACGATTGCTGAGCTTCTTCTCGTGTTTCTGCATTATACCTATTTTACAAATCTCTAGATGTTCGTTAATTTGCGTCCACATGTCGTCAGTATTAAAATTATAGTTAACACGATAAGTGTTTATGATATTTAAGTACAAATGGTATGCTTCTTCGTTAATACGGTCTTTTTTAGCGTACAGCTCTTTTATCCTATTACAAATAATATTCTTAATGATAGGTCTAAAGGACTTTGGATTTTTCTTACATACAGAAAAATTGATGTAGGCTTTTGTATAAGTCGGGACAAGTCCTCTTTCTTCACACTGCTTGTTAAATTAGATAGCCATACTTGTATTTAAAATTTTCTTTTTTAATTATTCATATTTAGAAGCAGCCTTACATACCTGGGCGGGTAAGAAACGTAAAACTTTGAACATAGCTGCTAAGGTTCAGTGACCGTGTCAGAATTATATTGTAACAAATAAGCCCTCGGTCACTGCATCTTTTCGAGTCAGTACAAAATTTAATTTTATTTATGTACTATATACCTAATGTTTTAGTACAGTTAGTATAATTCTGAAGACGACGCTCACAGTATCGTCGAAACCAGGTCAATTTTGACTTAATATTTGTTACCGAGGGCTTATTTGTTACAATATAATTCTGACACGGTCACTGAACCTTAGCAGCTATGTTCAGAGTTTTACCTCTGGAAATAATACATTCTTGGAAGATTGCATTAATCACGTTTTCCTCTTGGCGAGCATCTCGCGTGAAACCAGTCGTCTCTGCAAGGTAGCGTTCCTCCGAAGCAGGAATCACATGCTGTACAGAGAGGTCTCGATAGCGAGACACATTTCAGTCGGCAATATTCTCTCAATGCAGCACTGTTATTGCTGCCGTTCACATACAACAGATTCACTAACAACGCACGGTCTCTCTTCTCGATAACCACACTGTTCACTCACATTATGGCTTGTCAAATGACAGCGTGCATGTCATACTGTCATACAAACAGCATACAGCGCCAGATTTGCACCTGGTGGCAAAAACTGGAACTATTTTTTTTTCGAGCGTAAATCGGTTCCGCATTAACGCATTAGCATATCTACCAAGTTTTCATTGCCATAAGATAATTACGGCCCACAGTGAACTTCTGCGAGCAGCTACACTTTAATTATAACCTACCTAATTATAACCCACTTCAAAATACCTCCGCTAGATTTAGCAGTGTGCAAGTTATGTTGTCCTTGAGATAAAGGACGCTGAATGTGCCCAGTGGCGGTGGTACACATGATTTTTTCTCGCTCGCCTTCTACATGCAACAAGCAATAGCACATTTTAGTTCATTTCCGTTATTTCCGACGTGAATCTTTTGTGTCCAGTTCTTTACGATCAAAAGGAAAGGCAATAATAGAAACGTAAAGAACAATACTGAGCTAAGAATTCGAGGAATGCCATATGTAAAACCAGACATTTTTTGCTCAGAAAGAACCACCATAAAATGATAAAAGTTGAACTCATTGGAATTTACCTGCGTATTGTGCAGCACAATAAAATAAAAACAAATGTCGTGAAATTTTGTAGTTCAGACTGCATGAACTACCTGTCCCGGAAGATATTCCTCGCCTCCCATTAGCTAACAAATTAAGTGCTATAAAAAAGAACAACCTATTCGCCATAGTTTATTTCCTTGAAGTGAAATATGCGGAGACATAGTCGATTTCCTTGAAGTGAAATAAAGGGAATATTTCGCTGTGTTTCTGGGATGAAAAACAAGTAGTTACTCGATACTGTAAGATATATTAGCATATTGCATTATATTCTAATCGCCTTTTAGTCCAAAATTACAAAAAACAAACAGAAATTATCTTTATTTCTAGAAGGTATGCTGACACTCCTTCAAACATATTGCACCACCTATTGGGAACATGTAAAGACGAAAACAAATAATACACGGAAAGCACATGGTGTAAACCGCCGTGGTGTTTGCAACATACAGCGAGTCTATGTGTGCTTGCGTAATGTTGTCTCCGCAATTGAATTCTCACGCCTACATATGATTAAGATCAACCTGCCATTGAGAACCTACACCTAGGGATTTCCGCAAAACGAAGTATAATGTTGTGGTTTCACTTCAGTTTAGCACATCAAACCAATCATTCCTATCGGGATGCTCCTGGGATGAATCACAACGTGGATATCGTAAATTGTTTATTTTCAACGTGCAGATTGCAAGAAAGTGTATAAATATGAAGTGCACACTGTCAGAATCTACCCTATATGTAATTCAGAGATTGGCAGAACATACCTTCTACATTCTTTAGATTGGGCTCCCCCGTTATTAGATGGACACGAGTTAGTTGATACTGGTTAGGGATGAGAAACAGAAGTCCTACATCTTGACTGGCACATTCATAAAACGCTCGGTGGACAAGCAAATATAACTCATCATATTTATTGTGTGTGTTTCCGTATCGACCGAAACAGAGAACAAGTATCATCTACTGAAGTACGGACAGCAGTTGTACTGTACCGATGATCTGCTCGCTGGACGTTGGCCGTTCTGCTGATGACGTACGTGGTGCACCTGCAATTCTCTGCCTACACAGTGGATGCAATATGCCATCGGGAAACTCCTAGGGCAGAAACAGAAATTAGATTCAGTTATCTCCTGTAAAGAAGCATTTCAATGTATGTCACTCTCAACAGAGGCATAAAGAATCGTCACTCGAGTAAACAGAATAACAACTCAGTCACCGGGAAACGACTTCACATGCCGCGCGGGATTAGCCGAGCGGTCTAAGGCGCAGCAGATATAGACAGTGCGGCTGGTCTCGGCGGAGGTTCGAGTCCTCCCTCGGGCATGGGTGTGTGTGTTTGCCCTTAGGATAATTTAAGTTGTGTGTAAGCTTAGGGACTGATCACCTTAGCAGTTAAGTCCCATAAGATTTCACACACATTTGAACATTTGACTTCACATGCTCCCTGTGTCGGAAGCAACAGCTCTCGCCAGTAGTCTCTATCTGGATGACAGGAGGGAACTGTTTCGATCGTTCCCAGCAGGGATGTGTTCTCCACCGATCCCCTGAGTGAAGTCCGTTTCCAGTCCATAACCCACTCCCTCCCGAACATGCGGCGTCAACACTTGCGCTTGGTCGACGAGTTCCAGCAGCCATTACAAAACCACTACCTCCCACTACATGGGCATGACTCTACCAAGCCTGTCACCTGAAGCTCATACATCCTTCAGAAGATTTTCTGGAAGTACTTCGCCAACCATAAACTCGTCTCTGCTTTACTGCATTTTCCCTGAGAGGATTCCTCCGACGTCAGCTGACGACCATCGTTTGTGACCCTACACTTTCCTTTGTACTAAAAAACTGATGTCTTTTCACTATGTTCCAACATCAATGCTCGTCTCTCCAGTTACGTTGTTCTGAAATTTTTTCCGTGCCGCCATACAACAACCTCCCATCCGTTCTGTCTACGCTATGAGGTTTCCGCAGCCTTCAGCATTGTGAACCACGCCTTCACGCTCTGCTCTCTCTGAAGGTAGTAAGCGTCCACTCCTGCAGAACACAAGTCTCTTCCGAGCCCCTCATTAGCTGATAGAGTGTCTGCAAACTGCTAGGGCTGAAATTATCTCAGTACAAGAGAGATCATTACTCGAGACCTCAGTTTGCTCACTATCTAGGAACACGTGGCCCACTTTCTCCTTTCTCTCAGTGCTCAGCTTTCATTAACTCCCAGACATGTAGAACTATAGAAATTGAGATTTTGTATAATAAACAGTGATCTAATGTGGATATAAATCTGCAGGAACGTATGATGGCAAAGTCTTGTTGCCTTACAAAATATATCTTACAGTCAAATAGTGAGGTTAGTTTATTCCATGAGCTAGAAAAAATAAAATTGCCCATAGCATAGGTGCTGCGAAAGGAGTGAGAAAGACTCACCAGCAATTTCTCCAATTTCTCCCAAATGTACCGTCAGGTAATATGGTAGATTCTTCTTTCTTACATTTGTCCCCAACGAAACAACAAAGCAATAAGGCCAGCTGGTTGAAACCTATGCCCTTTGCATACGCAAGCACACTTAGATCTGAAAAAATAAAGATGGGTTTCAAGAACAATAGCGAAATGCATCGGATCAGAATTCGCGACGACACACTAAAAAAAGAAATGAAAGAATTCTCCGGCCTAGCATTTAGCAAGAGTAGCCCTGAGAGGGAGATGAATTAAGGAAGAACTATGTGCGTTTTGTCATATCTTTGTTTTGATGACACGAGAAACTCAATACAGAAATGCATCGGATCAGAATTTGCGACGACACACTAAAAAAAGAAATGAAAGAATTCTCCGGTCTAGCACTTAGCAAGAGTAGCCCTGAGAGGGAGAAGAATTAAGGAAGAACTATCTGCGTTTTGTCATGTCTTTGTTTAGATGACACGAGAAAGTCACAGAAATTATCAAGCAACTCCAGCGGAAGAAACTACAAGAAAAGCACTGAGCAGCCTGGAAGGCCCATGTCCAGAATTTCCTGAGCGCTTGGTACAATGCAAGTCCAGACATGTACTATTTTCTGCAACATCACCTCACGTAATGACCCCGACGATGAAATTCGGAAGCATACGGAGTGGACCGAAAACTTTCCTTCTCGTCGACACCCGATTTTTGTAGCCCACACACAGTCTGCCACCCAGTGAAGAAAAATGTAGGTGAATATGAAGTAATGTAGTTTTTTAAAGCAAGAAATATTGTAGTAACAGAACGCTTACTGTGAAGAAAGCTTTCTTTACCAAATGAGTTCTACTACTGTAAAATATTAACAGGTGGATAGGGAAGAAGTTACTGAAGTAGCACTATATGCTAGTGAAATATGCGCAACTAAGGTACGAGATGAAAAATGAGACATTTGAAATGCGTTGATACAGAAACATGTTGTTCGGGAAGAGCACGTAGAAATTTGTCTGTCACATGCACAACTTCCAGTACTAAACATCTGTCACGTGTTGGTAAATCGCAGGCACTCTACACAGATGTATTCTGTACCGAGCTATCGATATCTCAAAGCATGATTATCTTTGACAGGGTCTGTAAGAACCTAGAGCTAGCAGTTTGCTGAGGCGGCTGCGGTGATCAATGGAAAACGAACGCGCCGTGTGGCTCTTAGAAAACGTTGTGTTTGAAAGAAAAAGCAAGAGTCTAGACGGTCGCTGACGCTAGTCATGGACTCTTGATAGTAAAGTAGTGTTTGAGTAAAAGTGTAGTTAAAATCTGTGCTTCACTCGCAAACGTCGTGCTACAAACTTCGCCAATCTTGGAGATTTTGCGGTCGTCTAAATTATACGTGCCTTTTTCGGTGCTCCTGCAGCAGCTTTCTGTCGTGTTTTGTGTACCATGGGGGGATCAGTTCCGTCTGATATTAATTTACACTCCTGGAAATAGAAAAAAGAACACATTGACACCGGTGTGTCAGACCCACCATACTTGCTCCGGACACTGCGAGAGGGCTGTACAAGCAATGATCACACGCACGGCACAGCGGACACACCAGGAACCGCGGTGTTGGCCGTCGAATGGCGCTAGCTGCGCAGCATTTGTGCACCGCCGCCCTCAGTGTCAGCCAGTTTGCCGTGGCATACGGAGCTCCATCGCAGTCTTTAACACTGGTAGCATGCCGCGACAGCGTGGACGTGAACCGTATGTGCAGTTGACGGACTTTGAGCGAGGGCGTATAGTGGGCATGCGGGAGGCCGGGTGGACGTACCGCCGAATTGCTCAACACGTGGGGCGTGAGGTCTCCACAGTACATCGATGTTGTCGCCAGTGGTCGGCGGAAGGTGCACGTGCCCGTCGACCTGGGACCGGACCGCAGCGACGCACGGATGCACGCCAAGACCGTAGGATCCTACGCAGTGCCGTAGGGGACCGCACCGCCACTTCCCAGCAAATTAGGGACACTGTTGCTCCTGGGGTATCGGCGAGGACCATTCGCAACCGTCTCCATGAAGCTGGGCTACGGTCCCGCACACCGTTAGGCCGCCTTCCGCTCACGCCCCAACATCGTGCAGCCCGCCTCCAGTGGTGTCGCGACAGGCGTGAATGGAGGGACGAATGGAGACGTGTCGTCTTCAGCGATGAGAGTCGCTTCTGCCTTGGTGCCAATGATGGTCGTATGCGTGTTTGGCGCCGTGCAGGTGAGCGCCACAATCAGGACTGCATACGACCGAGGCACACAGGGCCAACACCCGGAATCATGGTGTGGGGAGCGATCTCCTACACTGGCCGTACACCACTGGTGATCGTCGAGGGGATACTGAATAGTGCACGGTACATCCAAACCGTCATCGAACCCATCGTTCTACCATTCCTAGACCGGCAAGGGAACTTGCTGTTCCAACAGGACAATGCACGTCCGCATGTATCCCGTGCCACCCAACGTGCTCTAGAAGGTGTAAGTCAGCTACCCTGGCCAGCAAGATCTCCGGACCTGTCCCCCATTGAGCATGTTTGGGACTGGATGAAGCGTCGTCTCACGCGGTCTGCACGTCCAGCACGAACGCTGGTCGAACCGAGGCGCCAGGTGGAAATGGCATGGCAAGCCGTTCCACAGGACTACATCCAGCATCTCTACGATCGTCTCCATGGGAGAATAGCAGCCTGCATTGCTGCGAAAGGTGGATATACACTGTACTAGTGCCGACATTGTGCATGCTCTGTTGCCTGTGTCTATGTGCCTGTGGTTCTGTCAGTGTGATCATGTGATGTATCTGACCCCAGGAATGTGTCAATAAAGTTTCCCCTTCCTGGGACAATGAATTCACGGTGTTCTTATTTCAATTTCCAGGAGTGTATTAATTTGAGGTAGGGTCCCTGGTACAGCAAAACAACGAGTCAGAACGTGTAAGCGAAAACTATTTTGATACTTTGACAGCGGAATACAGGTAATAGTGCTGTTGTCGCCAATAGTGAAGTGTAGGCAATTTTCAGAGATGGTTCTATGGACCAAACAAAGAAAAAAATATCCAGTAAACATTGGTTCTAAAACACATATTTTAATAGCTATGAGCACTTTCTTATCATCGCTACTGCGAAACACATCTCCTCTATCGAAAAAACGGTCATAGCTCTCCAGTTATGCACATTAGAGCCAATGTTAACAAGATTTTTTTCCTTGTTTTGGTCCATACAACCACCTCTCAAAGTTGTCTTCTCTACAGTCTTAGCAAAACAGCACCAATACACGCATTCTACTGTCAAAAGTATCAGAACGGCTTTCGCTTAAGACTTTCGACTCGTTGGTTTTCGGGCAGACACTTACCTCAAATTCCATCATCGTAGAAAATTTGTAACATCGTCACGGAATCACCCTCTATATACACACATTTACAAGCGCGGGCGCCTATGAGTTTGAGCCTCTGTAGCGTTGTTGGATGATGTTTAGGGACATGGGTTCCTATTAAAAATATTATGTACTCGTTCCTCTTTACAAGTCCTAGAAGTATGTAACGAGAATTTCCGAACACTCTGTATTACACAAAAATAAGACCATCGTTGCAGAGTCATTTGAAAACGGCAAAAAATTGACGAAATGAGCTAGTCAAGATGGAAATATAACGAACTAATGAAGTGTCAGTTGCAGCAAAAACTTGGAAGTGTATATATAATATGTCCTTCTCTGACCTAACACGCGCTGCGAGTCCATCAGAAAGAAAACTTCTTGATTAAAGAAGAAAAAAAAAGTTCAGATGCATATACTCTGAAGCGCCAAAGAAATTCAAATACAGACATACGTAAACTGGCAGAATAAGGGCGCTGCAGTCGGCAACGCCTATATAAGACATCAATTGTCTGCCGCAGTTGTTAGATCGGTTACTGCTGCATTGGCAGGTTATCAAGATTTAAGTGAGTTTGAGCGTGGTGTTATAGTCGAAGCACGAGCGATAGGACACAGCATCTCCGAGGTAGCGATGAAGTCGGGATTTTCCCGTGCGACCATTTCACAAATGTACCGCGAATATCAGGAATCCGGTAAAACATCAAATCTCCGACATCACTGCGGCCGGAGAAAGATCGTGCAAGGAAGGGACAAACGACGACTGAAGAGAATCGTTCAATGTGACAGAAGTGCAATCCTTCCGCAAATTGCTGCAGATTTCAATGCTGGTCCATCAACAAGTGTCAGCGTGCGAACATCATCGACTTGGGCTTTCGGAGCCCAAGGCCCACTTGTGTACCAGTGATGACTACACGACTCATATCTTTGCGCCTCGCTGGGCCCTTCAATACCGATATTGGACTGTTGATGATTGTAATTCCAACGTGCACTCGGTTTGTCTGCCGGGGGGCCTCATCCAAGATGTGGAGGCGGCCTTGCCTGCGGCTATCGAGCGTACGGGGTGCAGTGGTCTGCAAGTAGTTGCTCACGTCGGCACCAATGATGCCTGTCGCTTGGGTTCTGAGGCGACCCTCAGTTCGTTCAGGCGGCTGGCGGATTTGGTGAAGACCGCTGGCCTCGCACGCGGGGTGCAAGCAGAGCTCTCGATGTGCAGCATCGTTCCCGGAGTGGATCGGGGTCCTTTGGTTTGGAGCCGAGCGGAGGGTCCCAACCAGAGGCTTCGTCGGCTCTGTGACGATCTTGGCTGCAGATTTCTGGACTTGCGCTATTGGGTGGGGACTTGTAGGACGCCCCTAGATAGGACAGGGGTGCACTACACAAAGGAAGCGGTTACTCGGGTAGCAGAGTACTTGTGGCGCGCACATGGGGGTTTTTTAGGCTACGCAGTAGTGCGAGGTGTCCTGATGAACACTCACCAGTCGACGTGCAGGCAGGGAAATCAGGACGCGCTCAGTGTAAAGACACTTCAGCTATCAAGATATTAGCAGTAAATATTCAGAGTGTTCGGAATAAAGTTCCTGAATTTACTGCCCTCCAGCAAGCGTGTGGCGCGCGAATTATTCTCGGGACTGAGACCTGGCTGAACCCTGAGATAGGAAGTTCTGAAATATTTAGTAAGGGTTGGAACGTGTATCGGAAAGACAGATTAGACACCGTAGGAGGTGGTGTCTTCATTGCAGTTGACAAAAATATTGTGTCTACTTTGGTCGAAGTAGAGTGCGGTTGTGAAGTTATCTGGACACGTTTAACAGGGCTACGAGAAATAAAGTTAATAGTTTGGTGTTATTACCGGCCACCAGGTTCCACCGTGACAGTTCTAGAATCATTCAAAGGGAGTCTACACTCTGTATCGCAGAAGTACCCGGATCATGCTATATTAGTCGGAGGCGACTTCAACCTACCTAGTATAGACTGGGATGTCTATGGGTTCATTACAGGTGGTACAGACAAACCGTCGTGTGAATTACTTTTGAACACATTATCCGGAAACTGTCTTGAGCAGCTAAATCGACAGCCAACGCGTAATGGAAATATTTTAGATCTGGTAGCCACGAACAGACCAGACCTCATCGACGGTGTCAGTGTTGAGACAGAAATTAGTGATCATGATGTTGTCATTACGACTATGGTTACGAAAGTTAAAAAGTTGGTCAAGAAGACCAGGAGAGTATTCTTACTAGAAAGAGCAGATAAGTAGTTGTTAGCATCCCTCTCGACTTCATTTACTTCCGGTACGATGGACGTGGAAGAATTATGTGCAAATTTTAAACACATTGTAAATCACGCATTGCAGAAGTATGTGCCGAAAAAGTTGGTTGCGGATGGAAAAGACCCACCGTGGTTTAACAGCACAATTCGGAGAATGCTCAGGAAGCAAAGACAGTTGCACTCGCGGTACAAGAAAGATCGGGAGAATGAGGACAGGGAAAAGTTAGTAGAGATTCGTGCTGCTGTAAAAAGAGCGATGTGCGAAGCATACAACCTCTACCACCGTCATACCTTGGCAAAAGATCTTGCTGAAAACCCAAGGAAATTCTGGTCTTACGTAAAATCGGTAAGCGGGTCGAAGGCTTCCATCCAGTCACTCACTGATCAGTCTGGCCTGGTGGTATACGGAAAGGTGTCATCGTTGGGTGACTGTGGGAGGATATAAGATGACTTGGACAAGATTTGTGATTTGTGTAAAGAATGGCAGCTAACTCTAAATATAGATAAATGTAAATTAATGCAGATGAATAGGAAAAAGAATCCCGTAATGTTTGAATACTCCATTAGTAGTGTAGCGCTTGACACAGTCACCTTGATTAAATATTTGGGCGTAACACTGCAGAGCGATATGAAGTGGGACAAACATGTAATGGCAGTATGGCAGTTGGGGGGAAGATGGATAATCGTCTTCGGTTCATTGGTAGAATTTTGGGAAGATGTGGTTCATCTGTAAAGGAGACCGCTTATAAAACACTAACACGACCTATTCTTGAGTACTGCTCGAGCGTTTGGGATCCCTATCAGGTCGGATTGAGGGAGGACATAGAAGCAATTCAGAGGCGGGGTGTTAGATTTGTTACTGGTAGGTTTGATCATCACGCGAGTGTTACGGAAATGCTTCAGGAACTCGGGTGTGAGTATCTGGAGGAAAGGAAGCGTTCATTTCGTGAATCGCTGCTGAGGAAATTTAGAGAACCGGCATTTGAGGCTGACTGCAGTAAAATTTTATTGCCGCAAACTTAAGACGACAAAGATAAGATAAGAGAGATTAGGGCTCGTACAGAGGCATATAGGCAGTCATTTTTCCCTCGTTCTGTTTGGGAAGGGAACAGGGAGAGAAGATGCTAGTTGTGGTTCGAGGTACCCTCCGCCACGCACCGTATGGTGGATTGCAGAGTATGTATGTAGATGCAGATGCAGATGTAGATGTAGATGTTGTCTGGTCGGACGAGTCTCATTTCAAATTGTATCGAGCAGATGGACGTGTACGGATATGGAGACAACCTCATGAATTCATGGGCCCTGCATGTCAGCAGGGGACTGTTCAAGCTGGTGGAGGCTCTGTAATGGTGTGTGGGGCGTTGCAGTTGGAGTGATAGAGGATCCCTGATACGTCTAGATACGACTGTGACGGGCGACACGTACGTAAGTATACTTTTTGATCACCTGCATCTATTCATGTCCACTGTGCATGCCACCGGATTTGGTCAATTCCAGCAGGACAATGCGACATCCCACACGCCCAGAATTGCTACACAGTGGCTCCAGGAACACTCCTCTGAGTATAAACACTTCCGCTGGCCACCATACTCCCCAGACATGAATATTATTGAGCATATCTGGGATGCCTTGCAACGTGCTGTTCAGGAGATATCTCCACCCTGTCGTACTCTTACGGATTTGTGGACCGCCTTGCAGGATTCATGGTGTTAGTTCCCTCCAGAACTACTTCAGACATTAGTCGAGTGAATGCCACGTCGTGTTGCGACGATTCTGCGTGACGCGGGGGCCCTACACGATATTAGGCAGGTGTACCAGTTTCTTTGGCTCTTCATTGTACATTGAGTTTTGTTTAATTATTTCGCGTGTGGCGATCCTTGGTGCTACGTGTTACATGAACGTATGTTGCGTGTTTCATAGTGACTTAATTATGCTTTGAATGGAATTATATTTTTTTCTACTTACAAGTTCCAAAAGTAGTTCCAAAATCTGATGTCTTTTCGGCTGAGCTACAGTTGACTATAACTACCTACTTATTCAACGCAATATCTATTGTGCCTCCAATTACGTTGGAAATTTTCCTAAACTATCATTGCAATCAGTATACAGGTATTTGAACAACAACAGTGTGCAATGCGCTCCGCCTATTTTCTTTGCGTGACATTTCAGAACGGAAGATAAGTTCGCAGTTGGAGTTTGCAGAAATTGTTGGCAGCTCATCATTCGACATACAGCTGTAATGCCTGTGTCTGTGAGTGTTGAGGTGTTTGTTAAACAGAAGGACCTGACTAAAAGACGTGGAAAACATGCCCACTAGACGTAATTGGGCTGCACATCAAGTAACGCACATATTGTATACGTTAGATCGTATGCGATCAAAACTTAATACGTATGTGGAAGTCAGTCAAATGAGTATTCTTGCCCATTATTATTAACGTGCGCAAAAGTAAGCTACCCCTACTCTTCACTGTTGATTTTCGTCTGTGACCTTTGTAGTCAGATATTTTTCGTGGGTCTAAACATTATACAGGGTGATTCAAAAAGAATACCACAACTTTAAAAATGTGTATTTAATGAAAGAAACATAATATAACCTTCTGTTATACATCATTACAAAGAGTATTTAAAAAGGTTTTTTTTCACTCAAAAACAAGTTCAGAGATGTTCCATATGGCCCCCTCCAGACGCACGAGCAATATCAACCCGATACTCAAACTCGTTCCACACTCTCTGTAGCATATCAGACGTAACAGTTTGGATAGCTGCTGTTATTTCTCGTTTCAAATCATCAATGGTGGCTGGGAGGGGTGGCCGAAACACCATATCCTTAACATACCCCCATAGGAAAAAATCGCAGGGGGTAAGATCAGGGCTGCTTGGAGGCCAGTGATGAAGTGCTCTGTCACGGGCTGCCTGGCGGCCGATCCATCGCCTCGGGTAGTGCCAATGTGGTGGCGCTCCATCCTGCTGAAATATGAATTGTTGTACTTCTTGTTCGAGCTGAGGGAACAGCCAATTCTCTAACATCTCCAGATACTGTAGTCCAGTTACAGTAGCACCTTCGAAGAAAAAGGGACCAAAAACTTTATTGGCTGAAATGGGAGAGAAACCGTTCACCTTAGGCGAGTCACGTTCATACTGAGTTGTTTCCCGCGGATTCTCAGTGCCCCATATACAGACATTGTGACGGTTGACTTTCCCGTTAGTGTGGAAAGTTGCTTCATCACTAAACACAATCTTTGAAACGAAAGATTCATCTGTTTCCATTTGAGCAAGGATAAAATCACAGAAATCGATTCTTTTAATCTTATCAGCTGCAGACAGTGCTTGAACCAATTTCAGACGATAAGGTTTCATAACTAACCTTTTTCGTAGGACTCTCCATACAGTTGATTGTGGAATTTGCAGCTCTCTGCTAGCTCTGCGAGTCGACTTTCCTGGGCTGCGAACAAATGCTTGCTGGAGGCGTGCTACATTTTCATCACTCGTTCTCGGCCGTCCACAACTTTTCCCTTTGCACAAACACCCATTCTCTGTAAACTGTTTATACCAACGTTTAATACACCACCTATCAGGAGGTTTAACACCATACTTCGTTCGAAATGCACGCTGAATAACTGTCGTCGATTCACTTCTGCCGTACTCAATAACACAAAAAGCTTTCTGTTGAGCGGTCGCCATCTTAGCACCAACTGACGCTGACGCCTAGTCAACAGCGCCTCAAGCGAACAAATGTACAACTAAATGAAACTTTATAGCTCCCTTAATTCGCCGACAGATAGTGCTTAGCTCTGCCTTTTGTCGTTGCAGAGTTTTAAATTCCTAAAGTTGTGGTATTCTTTTTGAATCACCCTGTATATTATGCGGCATTCTCAGTACAGTGCATATTTCAGAATACATATTTGCATGTAATCCTACATTAAGTAAATGACAGGGGGCGGCTTACAGCATAATGAACAGGTACTAGACACACAAAGGGAGGAAAGAAGTTGATGGAAATACATTGCCGGGAGAAGGGACAGATTAACGAGTTCAGAAATACCTAACTTGGAGCTGGAAAAATTAGTAGAATATAAAATTGAAGGGACGCAGAAATACTAGAATATGCAAAGCATGGTTATCGGCTATGTCGTATGTTGTAAATGCAGAGAGAATAGTAAATTTTTATGAGATGAGTACAACACAAAACCAGCTGAGAATTGCTTAGTTTCTCAGCTACCGTTCGCATTTTAAGTGCGGCGTGAACAAGGATCTGTAAGCGCTCTTAATTTGTACCTGGCCTGCCTGCTGTTTCTTTCCATACCTTGATACTAATTTTTCGTGATCATATCCTCAGGCAGTTGTTGAACTACAGCTTACCTGTTCCTACCTACGCGATGGTGGGCCAGTTGCTTCATATGGCTGGAATTCCTGACTTTAGCATCTGCAGCATCAGCTTAATCTGTAGTAAACTACACTGACCGTAAAAAGTCACAACAGCAAAAAATAAAAAAAATAAAAATAAATAAAAATAAAAAATAATTAATCTAAGGTAATGAAATTGTGGGAATATGTTTGTTTAGCTAAGATATTAAAGTAGTAAGACGACAAGTTAATATAAAAGCGAGATAAACCATTGAAATAGTGAAATGCTGGTACATTAACAGCCGGTGTAATTCCAGAATGTTAAACGTAAGCATGAAAACGTGTTGTTGTGGTCTTCAGTCCTGAGACTGGTTTGATGCAGCTCTCCATGCTACTCTATCCTGTGCAAGCTTTTTCATCTCCCAGTGCCTACTGCAACCTACATCCTTCTGAATCTGCTTAGTGTATTCATCTCTTGGTCTCTCCCTACGATTTTTACCCTCCACGCTGCCCTCCAATACTAAATTGGTGATCCCTTGATGCCTCAGAACATGTCCTACCAACCGATCCCTTCTTCTGGTCAAGTTATGCCACAAACTTCTCTTCTCCCCAATCCTATTCAATACTACCTCATTAGTTATGTGATCTACCTATCTAATCTTCAGCATTCCTCTGTAGCACCACATTTCGAAAGCTTCTATTCTCTTCTTGTCCAAACTATTTATCGTCCATGTTTCACTTCCATACATGGATACACTCCATACAAATACTTTCAGAAACGACTTCCTGACACTTAAATCTATACTCGATGTTAACAAATTTCTCTTCTTCAGAAACGCTTTCCTTGCCATTGCCAGTCTACATTTTATATCCTCTCTACTTCGACCATCATCAGTTATTTTGCTCCCCAAATAGCGAAACTCCTTTACTATTTTAATTGTCTCATTTCCTAATCTAATTCCCTCAGCATCACCCGACTTAATTAGACTACATTCCATTATCCTTGTTTTGCTTTTGTTGATGTTCATCTTATATCCTCCTTTCAAGACACTGTCCATTCCGTTCAACTGCTCTTCCATGTCCTTTGCTCTCTCTGACAGAATTACAGTCTCATCGGCGAACCTCAGAGTTTTTATTTCTTCTCCATGAATTTTAATACCTACTCCGAATTTTTCTTTTGTTTCCTTTACTGCTTGCTCAATATACAGATTGAACAACATCAGGGAGAGGCTACAACCCTGTCTTGTGTAGCGTTATGTTGACAAGTGCTGAATGTCAGTTTCTGTGATGGAGTTCGATGCCTGTTGCACTTGGTCGATCGGTACAGGGACGGTTGAGGCTGGTTGCGGATGACGACGGAACTGTCGTCCGATGATGAATATGTGCTCGATTGGAGGTAGATCTGGTGATCGAGAAGGCGAAGGCAAAATGTGAACTGTCTGTAGCGCACGTTGGGGTGCAACAGCGATATGTGGGCGAGCGTTCTGGAATTCTATTCACGAATGGCAGCACAACAGATCGAATCATCAGACTGAAGTACGAATTTGCAGTGTCTGTAGATGGAATAAGCTCGAGAGTACTCATACTGTGTAACGAAATCGCAACCAAGGCCATAGCTCCAGGTGTAGGTCTAGAGTGTCTGGGTCCCAGGCAAGTCAGTTGCAGACGCTTATCTGGACGCCGTCTGCCCCCGGTAGCTGAGTGGTCAGCGCGACAGACTGTCAATCCAAAGGGCCCGGGTTCGATTCCCGGCTGAGTCGGAGATTTTCTCCGCTCAGGGACTGGGTGTTGTGTTGTCCTGATCATCATCATTTCATCCCCATCGACGCGCAAGCCGCCGAAGTGGCGTCAAATCGAAAGACTTGCACCAGGCGAACGGTCTACCCGACGGGAGGCCCTCGTCACACGACATTTCATTTCCTGTCATCTGGACGCCGGCTAACCAACACACGGCCATCAGTGGCACCAAGGCAGAACCCGAATTCTTCAGAACACACAGGAGACATCCACCGTGCCCTCAAATGAGCTCTCGCTCAACACTAGTGACGTTCCGAACGGCGATGGTATGGGGTTAGAGGAATGCACGGTATAGAGCGACTGGCTCGGAGCTATTCTTGAAGTAACCGATTTGTACCAGTTTGTTGTGTCGCTGTGGTGCCAACTGCTGCTGCAGACGCAGTACGATACTCCAGAGCCATACACCGAACATGATGGTCTTCCCTCTCGGTAGAGCCACGTGGCCGTCCGGAGCCCGGTCATCTTGCGACCGTACGTTCACGTGACCACCGCTGCTAGCAATCATGTACAGTTGCAACATTCCCGACAAGTCTTTCTGCAGTATTGCGGAAGGAACATCCAGCTTCTCGTAGCCCTATTACTCGACCTCGTTCAAACTCATTGAGGTGCTGATAATGGCGCTTTTGTCACCTTAAAAGCATTCTTGAATAACGTCAATTCACCAGACTGTCTGTAATATTAATTGGATTTCGGATGCTCTGTATATAAAATATTTGTCGTGAAAGAGAAGGACAGCCAGCGAACTGTAAATGGTAAAATGTTACGCATCACAGCGCAAATATTAGGAAACGAAATATTTTTGTAATGTGCGTCTACACAAAGACTCGAGTCCAGCATTAACTGCTTCAAATAAATACTATGACCCGCCGAGTGCAGATACGCAAATAATTGCCGCAGCGCTCGATCCTAATAAGATACGAAACGTATGAGTCCTAAAAATTTTGTCTTTTGTTATGAATAGTTCTGGAGACTTGTTTACCTTTTATTGTTTCGATGCTGACGTATTAAGAAGTGCAGTGTAGCATCGCTACAAGTTTTATATAATATTTGTGTACCAGAAATATAAATTGTCGAACGAACGCTTCGATAAACAGTGCGACGATATGAAATATTCACGCGCATGCAAGGCGAATTAATGTTGAGAAAATATTGGACATAGAAGAATGGACATTGTCGTAGCGCGGAATGTGCGTAAGAAGTGCAAAATGTAAGTTTTATATTCCATGGTTATTTGTTCATGCTTAGTGCTATGGATTATTTCAGAATATACCCTTTTTTTATTCTTTTCTTTGAGTAAACTCAGTGTTTTTCCGTTGTATGCAAACTATGTTACAGGGCAGCTCTTTACAGCGGTATCTTGATTCTTTTCGGGAGGCTACTAATATATTCAATCGCAGATTTGATAACCATTATCATAACCCACTTTCCTTCATCCATTTCCCTTTCAGTATTCAGTTAGGTCCCTCAGGCATTTGTATCGAAAAATCAGGTTGCGTGAAGGCAATCCAGGTTAAATTTAAAGTTCAAACTATCTTCGCGTAACCAAACACTATTCCTCCTGGACACAATCGAGAACCAACACAACACAGTTCACAAAATCTGCTCTCTCTCTCTCTCCAACCTGCACCAAAATCTCCTGGAAATTGAAATAAGAACACCGTGAATTCATTGTCCCAGGAAGGGGAAACTTTATTGACACATTCCTGGGGTCAGATACATCACATGATCACACTGACAGAACCACAGGCACATAGACACAGGCAACAGAGCATGCACAATGTCGGCACTAGTACAGTGTATATCCACCTTTCACAGCAATGCAGGCTGCTGTTCTCGCATGGAGACGATCGTAGAGATGCTGGATGTAGTCCTGTGGAACGGCTTGCCATGCCATTTCCACCTGGCGCCTCAGTTGGACCAGCGTTCGTGCTGGACGTGCAGACCGCGTGAGACGACGCTTCATCCAGTCCCAAAGATGCTCAATGGGGGACAGATCCGGAGATCTTGCTGGCCAGGGTAGTTGACTTACACCTTCTAGAGCACGTTGGGTGGCACGGGATACATGCGAACGTGCATTGTCCTATTGGAACAGCAAGTTCCCTTGCCGGTCTAGGAATGGTAGAACGATGGGTTCGATGACGGTTTGGATGTACTGTGCACTATTCAGTGTCCCCTCGACGATCACCAGTGGTGTACGGCCAGTGTAGGAGATCGCTCCCCACACCATGATGCCGGGTGTTGGCCCTGTGTGACTCGGTCGTATGCAGTCCTGATTGTGGCGCTCACCTGCACGGCGCCAAACACGCATACGACCATCATTGGCACCAAGGCAGAAGCGACTCTCATCGCTGAAGACGACACGTCTCCATGCGTCCCTCCATTCACGCCTGTTGCGACACCAATGGAGGCGGGCTGCACGATGTTGGGGCGTGAGCGGAAGACGGCCTAACGGTGTGCGGGACCGTAGCCCAGCTTCATGGAGACGGTTGCGAATGGTCCTCGCCGATACCCCAGGAGCAACAGTGTCCCTAATTTGCTGGGAAGTGGCGGTGCGGTCCCCTACGGCACTGCGTAGGATCCTACGGTCTTGGCGTGCATCCGTGCGTCGCTGCGGTCCGGTCCCAGGTCGACGGGCACGTGCACCTTCCGCCGACCACTGGCGACAACATCGATGTACTGTGGAGACCTCACGCCCCACGTGTTGAGCAATTCGGCGGTACGTCCACCCGGCCTCCCGCATGCCCACCATACGCCCTCGCTCAAAGTCCGTCAACTGCACATACGGTTCACGTCCACGCTGTCGCGGCATGCTACCAGTGTTAAAGACTGCGATGGAGCTCCGTATGCCACGGCAAACTGGCTGACACTGACGGCGGCGGTGCACAAATGCTGCGCAGCTAGCGCCATTCGACGGCCAACACCGCGGTTCCTGGTGTGTCCGCTGTGCCGTGCGTGTGATCATTGCTTGTACAGCCCTCTCGCAGTGTCCGGAGCAAGTATGGTGGGTCTGACACACCGGTGTCAATGTGTTCTTTTTTCCATTTCCAGGAGTGTATATATAAGTGGCGGCAGAACTCATCGCCTGACGCCCTCCATCCCCCCCCCCCCCCCCACCTCCCGATCTGAATTTACAGGAATTAGGTGATTTGTCTATGTAGATGCGATGCCGACTTCCTCCAGCAACCTGCCAAGATCTCACTGCTTTCATGCCACGACGAGTCGCCGCTGTTGTCCGTGCCGAAGATGGACATACTGGCTATTACGTACGTGGTAGTAATGTCCTGGCTGATCTGTGTACACAAGTCGGCCAAAGTCAGCGGAAGTTGTGACAGCTGTGAGCCACACCTTACTTTTCTCTTTTCTCATATACACATTACTAGATGGCGCAAAATTTGAACAGACGTCATCTTTCAGGTGTAGAAACACGCCTACCAACATTCGTGTAAGTCGCACAACTCCATCTTCGTTTCTTCCTCTTGCATTTTTTTTTTTCCTGTCAGTGTCTTAGTGAGAGATTTTTAGTTCCGGCCGCTAGCGCGGGATGCGGCTTATTTCTTCGATCAGATCTAAACTTTCCGTGGTGTAATATCGGGAGTGCTGTCTGCTCAGCTTCGTCATGCCAACTCGGCTTGTAGCCCAATTACGTGAGAATTTTTGCCTCGTCTGTTAGCCTAGATTTTCTGTTGAACAAAAATATGTCTTACACTGATCAGCCAGAACATTATGACCGCCGACCTACCACGGATATAAACCCGTCCAGGCGATAGCAGCGTCACCTGTTAGTCAGACACACGCGGAGTGCATGTAGTATCAGTGGGCGTGTTGTCCGTGTGTGGAAAAGGGAAGTCGCGCGATCTATCCTAGTTTGATCGAGGGCAGATTGTGATGGTCTGGAGGCTCGATACGAGCATTTCGGAACCTGCACGACTTGTCGGGCGTTCGAGGACTGTTGTGGTGAGTGTCTTAAGCACGTGACGCGATCAAGGTTGTAAGTAGGCTGTTTAGGTTTTTATGTTGGTAACGCCATGTAGCGCTCTGTATAAAAATCACTGGCTGTGCTGTGTGTACTCTGTGGCTAGCTTGCATTGTTGGAATTTGCTATTGTAGTGTTGGGCAGTTGGCTGTTAACAGCGCGTAGCGTTGCGCAGTTGGAGGTGAGCCGCCAGCAGTGGTGGATGTGGAGAGAGAGATGGCCGAGTTTTGAGAGCGGATGATCTGGACGTGTGTCCATCAGAGACAGTACATTCGTAAGACTGGATGTCATGATGACTTTTGAACACTATTAAGGCAAATACATAGAATCTTTTATTCAGCTGGCAGTATTGGCGCACGCTGTATTGCAGTAGTTTGAGTAACGAAGATTTTTGTGAGGTAAGTGATTCATGAAAGGTATAGGTTACTGTTAGTCAGGGCCATTCTTTTGTAGGGACTGTTAACAGCCAACTGCCCAACACTACAATAGCAAATTCCAACAATACAAACCAGCCACAGACTGCACACAGCACAGCCAGTGATTTTCATACAGAGCGCTACATGGCGTTACCACCATAAAAACCTAAACAGTCTACTTACAAGGTGAAACCACGCCCAGACAAGGTGAGGTTGGGCGGCCACCCATTACTGCATATGTCGGACGGCGTAGTCTGGGAAGACTGGTAAAACAGGACAGGCGGCGAACAGTGGCGGAAATGGCATCAGACTTTAACGCTGGGCAGAGTACAAGAGAGTCTGGAAACACAGTGCACCCAACACTCCTGACGATGGTCCTCCGACGACCGACGCATATGCCAATGTTAATGCCACGACATCGCCAACTACGACTGAAATTGGCACGGGACCATCTGCACTGGACGTTGCCGCAGCGGCAGAGCGCTCCATGGTCTGATGAATCCCAATATCTTCTTCATTTTGTCAATGGGAGGACGCGAATCCACCGTCTTCCATGGGAACAGCTCCCTGACACCTGTACTGCGAGACGGAGACAAGCTGGCAGCTGCTCCTTTATAGTCTAGGGAACAATCACGTGAGCATCCACTGTACCAGTGCAGTTCGTGCAAGGCACCATGACGAGACCACGTACAGCTCTTGATGACGATCATGTTTCCCGAAGGCTGTGGTATTTTTTAACAAGATAATGCTCCATGTCACAAGGCCAGGAGTGAAATGGAGCGTTTCGAGAAACACAGTGGCGGGTTCCAATTGATGCGCTGTCCCCCAACTCGCCAGATCTGAACCCAATCGAACACATCTGGGATGTAATTGTACGTGGTCTCAGAACTCATCGCCTGCCACCCTCAAATGGTTCAAATGGCACTGAGCACTATGGGACTCAACTGCTGTGGTCATAAGTCCCCTAGAACTTAGAACTACTTAAACCTAACTAACCTAAGGACAGCACACAACACCCAGCCATCACGAGGCAGAGAAAATCCCTGACCCCGCCGGGAATCGAACCCGGGAACCCGGGCGTGGGAAGCGAGAACGCCACCGCACGACCACGAGATGCGGGCCTTGCCACCCTCCACCCCCTCTCCCCCCGACCTTAATTTACGGGAATTAGGTGACTTGTCTATGTAGATGCGATGCCAAATTCCTCCAGCGAACTACCAAGACCTTACTGCTTTCATGCCACGACGAGTCGCCGCTGTTGTCCGTGCCAAAGATGGACATACTGGCTATTAGGTAGGTCGTCGTAATGTTCTGGCTGATCAGTGTACACAAGTCGGCCAAAGTGAGCGGAAGCTGTGACGGCTGTAAGCCACAACTTACTTCTCTTTTCCGCATTCTGTTCTCATAATCAGTCAAAACATAAGCTTCTAAAGTCCAAGCCTTGTTGTTACGATCCCTCTGCTCTATTTTGTGCTGTCCTTCCCAATTGTTTATCATTTTGACATTTTATTACATCTAGGACATCTACTTTCCTTGCGTGTTAGTCTTCCTTTTGTTTTCTGTAATAAATTTTTCCTTCCAGAGTATTTCTTAAAAACCTATTGGATCTAAATAAGTGGCCAAAAAATTAAGTTTTCCTGTTTTTAATAGTTGTTTTGAAGTTTATTTGCTCATTAATTTCTTTCAAAACATCTTCACCAGATTTTTATTATATCCCTACTGGCCTTGTCAGGCTTGTCGAAGGTCGTCTTTCCTTCACTTCTTAGCACTTTATGGCCGTCTTCAACAGTCTCCAACTTTTACAGTAAAACAGAGGCACACTCGCAATGGACGTCTTCACAAATTGTTTTCCTTCTTTTCTGTACTAAACGAGTTGGTCACTGATAGCAATATTTTCCATTATTTTTGTCTTTGGTTTCAAGCAGAGCCAATTTCACCTGATATAAACAGCAGTTTTCTTTAATTTTAAGCTAGTTTTGACCTTGCAACAATTTTTCATACGATTTCTTCTGTAATTAATGTTGTGAGCGTGGGGTTGATCTGAGATTCTGTTATTCTGCACAACGGATTAATCTGAGATGTACCCTTTACTCTGTGGCTCCTGCAAGATGCAATTTCCACCCCCACACTACTACAGAAGTCAGACAGACGCTCCTAACGTTCTAAAGAGAAATGCCTGAAAAACTTTCAGCAATAAATATCTTCTGGAGTCGTCCACTGTAAGGAAATGGCACAAAAATTCACAAAATTTCCTACATAACTAGTGGGATACTTGGGTACTGGAGTAGTGCTAGTTAGTGT
This sequence comes from Schistocerca americana, assembly GCF_021461395.2. Lineage (NCBI taxonomy): Eukaryota > Metazoa > Arthropoda > Insecta > Orthoptera > Acrididae > Schistocerca > Schistocerca americana. Next base: position 245,192,547 of record NC_060121.1, read on the forward strand.
AAGAAAAACATGAAACTAACGAAAGTTATTATTTGTTTTGCAAAAAATCTGATAAATCACAATGGCACTTTTATTTATGAATTGAACAAGTTATATCCTGGTTCTTTTCGGAATGTAAAGTTACCTCTCAAGGATAGAATTTGCTAATTAAATTTATGTACAACGTTTAAGATGGTTGTTGACTTGGCAGAATGGCTGAGAGGCACGCCTATTCATCTTGAATAATTATCCTTTAGAATGTTGCTAGGTACAGTCGAGGCTGTCGCGTGTGAAATGCAGTGAAGTGTACTGTTGTGGAGGAAATATGGGGCTCGCAATAGCTGTAGCGCACAATACCGTCAGCTGCGATGACTGCTGTCTGTGCCGCTCGCTGCTGACAAATAAGATGACTCTCGTTCTATCTGGATTGACCTTCGCCAATCAAACTCTCCCTACGCCTTGATGAAGTCAAGGATTGCTATTCGCCCCTAGTCTAACTATTGGCGTGGTACACAGATCAGATAACCAGTCCACCGTGATGCCACTCAAAAATTGGCTCGCATGCGTTTAACTATAACTCTGTCAATTCAAAAAAATGGTTCAAATGGCTCTGAGCTCTATGGGACTCAACTGCTGAGGTCATTAGTCCCCTAGAACTTAGAACTAGTTAAACCTAACTAACCTAAGGACATCACACACATCCATGCCCGAGGCAGGATTCGAACCTGCGACCGTAGGGGTCTCGCGGTTCCAGACTGCAGCGCCAGAACCGCGCGGCCACTTCGGCCGGCTATCTGTCAATTCACACCGCACAATAAGTGTGTCAGCCAACACAGTGAACAACGCTTAATTGCAAGCACTCAATATAGAGAGTCGCACTTCGATTCACCCTCGATAGAGGTGCTCTCCCAGTGAAGTACTGAGGAGAGACTTGTTCCTCTATCCAAGAGCGACAATGGAACGGCGCCTCTCCACGCCAGACGTGAAGGGGTATATCTTTCGGTCTCTTCCATTACTCCTTCAGCTCAAGGCATCAGAAATATCGTCTACCAATCAGCATTGCTCTTCTAAAACTGGAGAATGACGTTTCGTTTAAGGCGACCAATCCGGAAATCAGTAGTATCGGCGTTTGGCGTTTGCTGTCTCCCTGTGAAAATCTCTGAAATTTCGTGCTGTGTGTAAAGAATGCGTAGGCTGGCCGCTCCCACACAATGTATCGGAATTTGCTTTTAAGCCGAACACGGGGTCGTTCCTCCTTTCCCTCAGGCGAACGCTGTCCGCTCCACGGGCGGCCACCGGCCGACGTAGATGGGTTGGGACCGGCCGCCTGGCGTGCGGTTGCCTCTCTCGAACAAAAAGCTCCTGTGACCGTCGTGTCTGGAATGTATGTGTGTACAGCTGCCTCGAGTATTTCAACCACGGTGCGCACTTGCGATTTATTAGTTATTTGCATATCGTTTACATGAATTCATACAACATTGACTTTATCTTATCGAGTTTGGGTTCGAATGAAGCGTCTTGATGTGCAGAATATGATTGTGAGGGCGGAATATGTAAGCAATGAAGGTCAGGAGACCATTACGTCTTACAATGTGCCAAAATGACAAAACTTAACATTTATTTCAATTTTACATTTCAATTTTGATGCAACCAAATAAAATGACCTCATCAGGTAATGAAAACTTACTTTACGTGGGAAACCACACGCCTACACCACTGCGCAGGGCATAGAACGATAAGAAAGTGTATCACAGGTGCCTGGGGAATGAAGAATTGATTAGGTCGATCTAAAATGCAGCATATGGTAAAGATACAAACTTAAATGACTTCAAGGAAGTGCATAGAGTCATGAGTCGCTCATTGCCAGCAAATTTCACTGGAATGCTGAGGGTTATCATATGTTCATCTGCTAACATTATTGGTATGTATGCAAGTGGGCGAATTAAACTGAAACTACTATCATCAAAATTTCATTCAAAATCAAGAAAATTAATGTGGAAAAACATGGTTCATGATCCCACAGGAAGAACTGGTAAACCACAAAGCGTTTAGTTAGAGAAGACAGATAGGGAAAGACCCCATCCCACCACCAAAAAATGTAACAAAATACTGGAAGACTGAATTTTGTAGCAACGTAGGGGGAAACTACTAAAAGAAACAGCATTCGCCTCATTTATACGCCCACACACCCATAGTATACTAGATGTATACTAGACGTATGTTCAGAATCGTTGTGCTTATTAAAATACTGATAATGGAGAAATTATGACATTTCCAAATTTGTAAGAATTTGTTGCTATTACAGCTAGTAATTTAATTGCATGACACAAGCTGTTCTGAAATTTTCAAGGCCATGCTTCTCAGTTCTTATACATGGTCCAGTCACATTAATGTGATGATTGCTTATGTGCGACGTCAACGTGCACTGAGCACTCACAGATGGCAGACTGCACCACTAGCAGTGGAGTATATATAAAGAGTGTCGAAAGACGCGGAAACCAGTGTAGTCGTTGTCGTAATGCAGAAATGGGGAGATTTTTTGACGTCCAGAAGGGTAAGACTTTGGCTTTCAGATCAAGAGTGGATGTACTTTTGAAATGGGTAATCTTGTAAACTGAAACTTCCTGGCAGATTAAAACTGTGTGCCGGACCGAGACTCGAACTCAGGACTTTGCCTTTCACGGGCAAGTGCTCTACCATCTCAGCTACTCAAGCAAGACTCACTCCCCGTTCTCACAGCTTTACTTCTGCCACTACCTCGTCTCCTACCTTCCAAAGTTTGCAGAAGCTCTCCTGCGAACCTAAATGGCTCTAAGCACTATGGGACTTAACATCTGAGGTCATCAGTTCCCTAGAATTAGAACTAGTTAAACTTAGCTAACCTAAGGACATCACACACATCCTTGCTCGATTCATGATTCGAACCTGCAACTGTAGCAGCAGCGCGGTTCCTGACTGAAGCGCCTAGAACCGCTCGGCCACCGCGGCAGGTAATGTAAATGAAAAGGACATCGTAATGTACATCAATATGGATACGCTGAAAATCACATTTAATTGCTTAGCACAGGGTTTATCAAACCACCTTCACAATATTTCTCCGTTATTACAACCAAATGAACACTTATATAGTTCCGTGAGAGCTCTGATTTGCCCTACTTCCTATGTAGGTCGGTGTCAAAATAATATTTTCGCATTTGGAGGAAAAAGTTGGCGATTCAAACTTCGTGAGAAGATTCCGCCCCAACGAAGAACGCCTTTCTTTTAATGACGTCCACCCCAAATCCTATATCATTTCAATGACACTCTCTTCCCTATTTCGCGATAGTACAAAACGTGCTGCCCTTCTTTGAACTTTCTCGATGTATTCCGTCTGTCCTATCTGGTAAGAATCCCACATCGTGCAGCAGTATTCTAAAAGAAGACGGACAAGCTTATTGTAGGCAGTCTCTCTAGTAGATCCGTTACATTTTCTAGTTCAAATGGTTCAAATGGCTCTGAGCACTATGAGACTTAACATCTGTGGTCATCAGTCCCCTAGAACTTAGAACTACTTAAACATAACTAACCTAAGGACATCACACACATCCATGCCCGAGGCATGATTCGAACCTGCGACCGTAGCGGTCGTTCGGTTCCAAACTGAAGCGCCTATAACCGCACGGCCACACCGGCCAACCATTTTCTAGTGTCCTGCCAATAAAACGTAGTTTTTGCTTAATCTTCCCCACAGCATTTTCTATCTGTTCCTTCCAGTTTAAGTTGTTCGCAATTGTAACTCACAGGTATTTAGTCGATTTAAGACCTATAGATTTGACTGATTTACAGTGTAATCGAAGTTTAACGGATTCTTTTTAGCACCCATATGGGTGACCTCAGGCTTTTTTTTAATTTAAGGTCAACTGCCAATATTTGCACCATACAGATGTCTTTTAAATCGTTCTGTAATTTTTTTCATCCTGTGATGACTTCACTAGTCCATAAACAAAAGCAACATCTGGAAAACAGCCTTAGACGGCTGCTCAGATTGTCTCCTAAATCGTTTATGTTAATAAGGAACATCAAAATGCCTATAATAGTACTTGGGGAAAGCCAGAATTCACTTGTATTCTATTCAATGACTTTCCATCAGTTACTACGAACTGTGATCTGACAGGAAATCACTAATCCAGTCACATACCAGAGACGATATTCCATAAGCACGCAATTTCGCTAGAAGCCGTGAATGTGATTTTATTCCTATTATCTCCTTAAGCTGGGTTCTACGACACCAGGCTCCCTACCTCAAATTGTTCAGGATGTAAGTAGACTGTTTACGTTTGTGAATGCGCTGTGTGCAGTCTGTGGCTGGTTGGCATTGTTGGAATATTCTCTAATGCAGTGTTGGGCAGTTGGACGTGAACAGCGCTTAGCGTTGCGCAGTTGGAGGTGAGCCGTGAGCAGTGGTGGATGTGGAGAGAGAGATGCCAGAGTTTTGAGAAGGTACTATAAGCGGAAGATCTCCCAGAAAAAGGAAATTTGTAAAGATGGATGTCATGAATTGATATATATATATATATATATGATGACTTTTGAACATTGCCGGCCGCGGTGGTCTAGCGGTTCTAGGCGCGCAGTCCGGAACCGCGAGACCGCTACGGTCGCAGGTTCGAATCCTGCCTCGGGCATGGATGTGTGTGATGTCCTTAGGTTAGTTAGGTTTAAGTAGTTCTAAGTTCTAGGGGACTGATGACCTCAGAAGTTGAGTACCATAGTGCTCAGAGCCATTTGAACCATTTTCTTTTACTCAGCTGTTTCTGTATCAAATAACGTAGAAGTTTACCAGCACAGTCATTCATAATTTTTCTAAGGGGACGTTTCAATTGGAGCAATGTTCTGTTAAATTTTTGCACGCTCTTACGGAAAAGCCGACCGCTCTGGACGAGTGGTTCTAGGTGCTTCAGTCCGGAACCGTGCTGCTGTTAAGGTCGCAGGTTCGAATCCTGCCTCGGGCATGGATTTGTGTGATGTCCTTGGGTTAGTTATGTATAAGTAGTTCTAAGTGTAGTGGACTGATGACCTCAGATGTCACAATGAAAGAATTAATATTTGGGTTAAGATTGATGGTGCATTAACAAATTATATTAAAGTACAAGGAGATGTTACTGTATATTATCATCCTTAATAAAGCAAACCATCCTTATCTATCCCGTGAGATTTTTTTTTAAAACATTAAAAATATTAATCAGCTACTGAAGCATCTGTCTGTATTGTGGGTTGCAGGGGTTACGACCCCTGGGGAAGTGGGTGGGTGTTCCTTATGGCTGTGTGCGCCGCCATATTGGCGGGCGACATCTGAGGTGCTTAGAGCCATTTGAACCATTTTCTAACGGAAACGCCCCTATATCGTTTACATACTCACTCGCTGCTACCTGTACTGGACGGCGTGTACATTAGAATATTTCTTCTAAGTGCTTAACTGTTTTTGTCACTGGCTGTATTGTGTTCAGCTGGGACAATAGAGATTTCTTGCGGGCCATTCAAACAGCGGAGACTTGCAGCTGACCCTCGGCAGACTGGCCACAGGTGACGGACGTTCTGTAGCTGACGTCGGCGACGCCTATCATCGCCACTTAATGGCGCGCCCGCGATAATCGCCGCCCCTAATGACTCATCGCTGTCGCCGCAAGCAATTACGCGCGACGCGTCGCGCACCGAGGCTGCCGCGTCGGAGCCATTAACTTCAAAAATACTGTCGGCGGCGCGCATTGTCCGCCGTAATCGGAAATGCTAAGCGTCCGGCGACCGGGCCAGGACACAAATACGGCGCCTCTGCTCCCCTCCACAGCGGTCCCCAGTGGGCTCTGCGCTGCGTCCCCCGCTGTTGTCGCGATTCGTTACGGCCAAGATGGGAAGGATTCCGCGCACACATGTTGCGGTATTGGGTCTCTGGCCCGGGGTTAGCGGCCTTGTCCGCGGTAATGCGCGCCGCTTGTGGCGCGGGGGGCGGACGCGGCGAATAAATATAGCCAGTTTAGCCACGGCCTGTTAGCGCCGCGCCAACTGCCGAAATATGGCCTGCCGGTAGACGTATCGCGCCTCTTTTGTTCTGCCCGCGTTTCCAGAGGCTCTCCGGGCGCAATGACGCGTGAATATTGACGCCCCTTTTGACGCGATTATATGTGTTACATTATGCTGAAGAGATGGAGCTCGCAAGGAAACTGGTGTGCTCCCCGACGTCCAGCGAAGCTGTGAAATATAACCATTCTGCCGCGCGGGATTAGCCAAGCGGTCTAAGGTGCTACAGTCGTGGACTGTGCGGCTGGTCCCGGCGGAGGTTCGAGTCCTCCCTCAGGCATGGGTGTGTGTGTTTGTCCTTAGGATAATTTAGATTAAGTAGTGTGTAAGCTTAGAGACTGATGACCTTAGCAGTTAAGTCCCATAAGATTTCACACACATTTGAACATTTTTGCACGAGCGAGTGTCATCGCTTATAAATGTTAACACTTCTCTGGCTTCAAAGTAGGAAGGATGGTCCACATACGAGTACAGTCCGCAAAACCAATGCAGAGTGCACTGCATAGAACTCTTGTTCAAATGGCTCTGAGCACTATGGGACTTTACATCTGAGGTTATCAGTCCCCTAGAACATAGAACTGCTTGAACCTAACCAACCTAAGGATATCACACACATCCATGTCCGACCGTAGTGGTCGCGCGGTTCCAGACTGAAGCGCCCAGAACTGCTCGGCCACAGCGGCCGGCAAGCAGTCCAGTTAGCACAATGACAGTGTATCCTACTTCATTAACTAATGGAAAAATCTGAAAATGGCTGACAGTATTGCGCCATATGCGCCACGATCTCTAACCTTAGTCTTCTTTGTGTTTCAACACTTCCATCAAACACGTCACCAGGCACAGCTTCAGAATTTAAAATAATTATACGTTATGTGAGTCACAACACTAACGATGTGTGTAAAATAAAGGGTTTTTCACAATGAGTATACTAGTTCTTTTTTTTTCCTTTATTGCTTATCTAGGAGAAACGCTTATATGAATGCATGGTGTCTGTTCTTTCGGACGTGTCGCAACAGACACCAAGCATTCACATGGCTGTTTCGCGTATATGAGCAATGGATCCACCTTCTTCAGTGCAGATGCACAAGTATGCCCGACCTTCTGCGGGAATCTCTGACTTGCGAGTATGGAGGAAATGGATAGTGAAGTTCTGTGAGCTCCTCTCGAGTGCTCAGACCTGTGTGAGACTTTGCGTTGTCATGGAGAAGGATAATTTCGACATAAAAGTTTTCTGGGTTTGGTACCGCGTCATAATGACCCAGAAGAAGGCCGCTGCAATCGTGGCCGAGACGTTGGCTTTTCTATAGCAGCAGTAGTTTTTACATTATGACGCGGTACCAAACCCAGAAAACTTTTATGTCGACTGACTCTGGCCGTGGAAGCCTATGCAATTATATAAGGATAATTTCGTTTGCATGTTTGTAGCGACAAACGCCTGATGAACTTGTATCTTCGGTTTCCTGAGGGCACCACTTCAGAGTCCCAGAAGGCCATCGCCATGGCACTGAGAACGCGGCTTTAAACTTTTTCTTCTAAGGAGAGTTGGTGTGGCGCCACTCCGTGGATTGCCGTTTTCGTGCAGAAATTAACTCTGAAATTATTCAGAAATATGCAAAAACCAACAGGGATGCGTTTCAAAATCATATGAACAATCGATAGACCAACGTGACCTGGATGCTAGGCGCTTTGTGAAACAAGGTTTTCCTTCGAGAATATGAATTTGTGAATTTGGCGCCCGGGGCAGATACGACGGTTTGCCTCCCCCCCCCCCCCCCCTCCCACAGATCCTGGCCGACTGCCTACTGTACCACATGCACTGATGTTATGCTAAATCCAAGACAATAGTAAAGAGATGAAATTGGCTGAGGAATCCAGTATATACAAACCCAGTATATACAAACAAGTTTGGAAGGTAGGAGACGAGGTACTGGCAGAAGTAAAGCTGTGAGTACCGGGCGTGAGTCGTGCTTCGGTAGCTCAGATGGTAGAGCACTTGCCCGCGAAAGGCAAAGGTCCCGAGTTCGAGTCTCGGTCGGGCACACAGTTTTAATCTGCCAGGAAGTTTCACTCATTAATTGTTTGTAAATTAATTTCATTTCAAATAAGAATGAATTAAAAACGAAGGGAGGAGGTACCGACAAAGCTGACGCCTCTCACATACACCAAGATGATCCTAATGCAGGCAAAGTATGAAGTATGAAAGTATTTGCACAGTTAATGATATTTATGGTACGGGCTGTAGCTAGGTCCTTTCATCTAATTATTTTTCATCTGTAATTTAAAATTCTTGTCTGACATACGGAAATGAAACACTATTTGAAGTCGTGATGCTGTCATTTAGAACATTGAACTAACTGGCTGACATTGTCACTCTCTACAGCAGTCATTTGGTGAACCAGTGGCAGGAAACTATCAGTTCCGTTTTATGAAGGGAAGTGGCCAAATTAACCTTACAAAACTTGAGATAATCTTATCCTTCTCGAAGGAAAAGCTTTAAATATAATGCCAACAGTAAAACAAAGTCAGAAAAATTCAATTAGAAGTGAAGGCTAATTATCAGAGTTAAGGCTTTCGTGGCCACTTGTTGACAAACTGCCTATTGGCTTCTGTATCGAGTTCTTCGGCCGACGTTGGTCTGATGATTTTACTGACGTTTCGCCAGCCGGCCGAAGAACCCGAGACAGAATCAAATAGGCAGTTTGCTAATCATCAGACTAAGGCATTCAATCAGTTACTGTATGGCAACATTCTAGTCTTGGTTACCAATATAATTATTATTTATCATCTCAAATGGTTCAAATGGCTCTGAGCACTATGGGACTAAACATCTATGGTCATCAGTCCCCTAGAACTTAGAACTACGTAAACCTAACTAACCTAAGGACAGCACACAACACCCAGCCATCACGAGGCAGAGAATATCCCTGACACCGCCGGGAATCGAACCCGGGAACCCGGGCGTGGGAAGCGAGAACGCTACCGCACGACCACGAGATGCGCGCTTATCATCTCATCTTTACACGTTTCGGAATCTGTCAAGAACGACATGCAGTACTCTGCCGCCTCATACTACATTCCAAAATACCACTAGTCTCCGAACTCTTCTTGTCTAAAGCGATAAAATCGGTTATGTCCCAGTACATCAGGCTGAACTGTGAAACACATCTTACTGTTGTGAGGCCGAAAGGATATCAATATAAGCCGGCCGGAGTGGACGAGCGGTTCTAGCCGCGTCAGTCTGGAACGGCGCGACCGCTACGGTCGCAGGATCGAATCATGCCTCGGGCATGGATGTGTGTGATGTCCTTAGGTTAGTTAGGTTTAAGTAGTTCTAAGTTCTAGGGGACTGATGACCTCAGATGTTAAGCCCCATAGTGCTCAGAGCCATTTGAACCATATCAATATTAGAGGAGAGAAGACTAGAAAATATTTTTTTTTTTTTAACCCTATGTGTAAGTTAGTTATCTCAGCTTTCTATCTTCATCCACTGGGAGATATAGTCTTGCGAAATCGAATAAAGCGTCATCTATACGTCACAACAAAAAGTGTCCTCTGCCACACAGTTCCCAATGATTAAAAGAGTACACACACTGTCCGTCCAAAACCTCCTGAGATTAATTTTATTCCTGGTGTATTGGCAACGTCAGCTCGGTAGCTGCGGTGACAGCCCGAACCAACAACTGTAAACAACAATTGTGCATTCTTAGAAACAATACATATCGATGTCGCATGTATATTTTATTGATTACACATGAAAATTTGTGCCGGATCGGGAGTCTAAGCCGGATTTCCTGCTTATCGCTAGCTATCCGTGCGCGCCTCCTGGTCAGACCCAAACCTTCAATGTCATTTTTTCCATAGCTCCTATACTCGCATTTGGAGATTCCCGCACAGGCGAGGACAATTTTTTAATTTCTATTTTTTGTTTTCGCCGTTTTAGCTCGGCGGTGCATGTATACGACTGATTTAAACAATTTCTGTGTTTATATAGTGTCTGCATATAATTCCAGTGTGCATCAGACATTGCATTGTAATGGCACTGTATGAGTTATTGGTATATATTATTATAATAAAAAATTATTACAAAATACTGAAATGTGGTAATGGTAATGACACACCAAAATCACAATAGTAATCCGTTGTAGTTGCTACATATTTTATTACAATGAAAAGCTTTATAAAATCACAATCACAATAATACAGGAGACTGCCTCACAAGGCCAGATCACTTTGACAAATAACAAATAATTTCTTTAAACGCGACAAGACCTATAAAATTTGAAATATGAATATGACTAGGTAAGTATACTCATGTAAAGCTTTACTTAAATAGTACAAATGTCCATACAATTCCCATCAGAACTCTCATTACTTCTAATCAGCCGATGAACAGATTAAGAGTAAGAACACAGATACTTTAAGGTTTGGCTCGCCAACTTTCCTAAATAAAACTATATACAAATGACTAAAACAATTAAGGAGGTGCTTTAATTTTGACCAAGCCGATCTTCAAATTTACTCAGTTGATTAATCAACAATATTCTTAGAATGATTACAACTAGAACATGACCATATGACAATACCCCTAAAATGAAGTCGCTTCAATATTACGTGTGCATTAGCGATAGACGCGAGCAGATCAAGGATTCAAATCAGTACGAGAGATCCACGAGACAGGAAATGACATAGAAATGTACTCAACTTTGCACTGCAGTTGAACTTCGGATGCTATAATTCTCCACCGGAAAGACGGAATCACGCAACAGTGACAATATAACCCAAGATGTAAAGGAGAGGACACGGCCTTTTTATCTCTCTGCCCCCGCAGTGCTCTGCTCCCAGTATGCTCGCATCGACCGCTGCCAGTTATGTGTAACACAAGACACATCAACAGCAGACAATATTCTGAGACATAAACTACACAATCTTATCGAGAGAACAGGTGATCAACACAACTGAATAGAAACAAATTAGCCTCCGTAAGTTACTTGGCCAGTGCCAGCCCTTAAACTTCGATTACAAAGTTCGCTAAAAATCATGCCCTAAAATTGAGATGACAAGTATTATCTCGGCGCACATTTACACGCCAAACTACCTAATGAACTTCAAGGTAGAATAGAGGACGTATCTCGGCGTGTCTTGAAACCCCAGAGCCGGACTTACTACTCGTTGCACTTCTAGCTACGTCTTTAACCACACTTCATGTCGGTTGGTTGGACGTAGCCACACTTACTCAATTGCCGTCAAGATAGTTCGTCACGACACCGAGGTAGGTGATAAACAACCTAAAACAATTCCAAAGGGTTTTTAGTACACTGGCATATTCAATTAAGCCGCACTCAACCCATCGAAGCAACACGGCGCTCCAATTCAATCGGCCGGCGTAGCTTATAACAGACTCGAAGGAGCTTGTCCTTCCGACCTCTAGGAAAACCAAATCACCACGGGCGGTGGATCTGCCCTCACGACTCAACACGCCGTAACCGCTGGCCCCGCTCCTTCGTTGTCCGACTCGTCCTCTTGCCGTCCTGCCTACGTACACAGTCCCACGCGACTCTCGCTCACCGCCGATCCGGACACACCTCCCCAGCAGAGTGCACGCGCTGCCGTTAAATCCGCGCCGCCAAAGATGAGCAGAAGACAAATAAGCATCGAAGTCGACTCAAAGATCAAAATGACGATAGATGGAAACTGGCGCCAGAAAACGCACCAGCTCAAATACGTCTCTCCCTGTGCGGCAATAAAAAAGTCTGAGCATGGAGGATAGGGAGAATATGTCAAATGGAGATTTGGGTCGGTCCAAAAGGTGTGCATGGGTACCCAAAGTGGTTAAGGCGACCGATCGTGATAACTGGGAAACCTCGGTTCAACTCCCGATCCGGCACAAATTTTCTTATGGCATTAATGAAATATACAGCTGAAGTCAACACGTATTCACAGTCTGCAAATTGATTTCGTAACAATAGCAAAGGCTATAATCGTGAAATCAGTATCCGCTCCTTCAGAGGTGCAAGCAGGTCTGAAGAACATTGTAATGTGACATACAGACACTATACAAGCGTAAATCGTTAAATGTGCATTCGACCAGTGAGTTTTGAACAGAATATGTTAAGTAGTTGACGTACGGCGTAGTTTCTCAACGTGATTGTCTCACAAATCGCAATGGAGTAACATCCCTAAATCAAGCGTTCAAGCATTGTGAAGAAGTGAAATGTGTATGAAGGTTGCAACCCACATCTTGTATCCCGAAGCAAAACGAGTAGACGCCTCCCACGCCTTCATTGAGATGCAAAACGCGAACAGCTCATTTCTGGAAAAGATTGGCACAAGACCTGATGTTAGCAGTACCAACCTTCCTCAAAACGACAAACCGAAGACATTCACATGAAGAGCTAACGCCGTGACGATATAACCTACAGACAAACAAATGTGACGCGCGATTTGAGCAACAGCTCGAGAAAGACTCTTCTGACAGTTTCACGTGATTGTAAGACAGTTCCACGCGTTGTACTCAATTCAGCGGAGGCTATGTACAACACCTGAAGCATTAAAACAACTATGTTAATTTCTTCCTATTATTGTTAATGCAGTCTCTAAACTTTTTGGATTGACGCGATAAATATTCAGATATAAATGAAGAAGTTCAAACTTTAGGTCAACATGTAACTGTGGTTTTATGAATATGAAGGTTTTTTTGTTTTTTTTTTCAGTTTCTGATCGATTTGGCACGTCACTGATTACTTTTCTGCACTGTTTACCCTGTACAGATCCCTTCGTGCCATGGAAGTTATTCCTTGATATCCTAACACCTGTCTTAGTATCTTTTCCCTCCCTCTTGTCAATATTTTCCACATACTCCTCGCCCGTTCTGGATCCGCATAATTTTCAACATCCTTCTGTAGCAGCATAAGTCAAACTTTTAGATTCTCCTCGTTCCGTTTTCCCCCAGTCGATGATTCCCATACAATGCACTTATACAAACGCGCTTTCTTATAAATTTATTCCTCAAGTTAAGGCCTATTTTTGATCTAGTAGCTCAATGTCTCACCACAGCGCCACCTCACTGCGTTAAAATTAGTGGTTTTATTTTTGTGGGGGTCCACAGCCTCAACGTGTTTCGTGAGTGAAAACCTTATGAAATTGGTCAGTTTCGACCTATCGTCGTTTTCAGGCACTAATCTTAAGCTTCCAGCTTCATTTTGCGTTGTAATATATCGCTGGAACATGTCTACAGGAATACATCTTTCTTCTGTGCGTATGTGGCACAAAAACGATACCTGCGCATCGAAGTAAGATGTATTCCTGTTTACATGTACCAGCACAGGGTGTTTATAAATGAATATTGGGGCTTTAACGCTTTATAATATTTATAACGTTATACAGGGGCGTTTGAAAAGTCCGTGCAAAGCCCGAGAGATGGCACCACCGGTGCATATCGAAGCCATCTTTAGTTAGTAGCATCTTTGGAAAGAACGCACACCAAGTTTCAGCCATATTGGTCTATTTCTTTGTGTTTGGCATTCGTGTGAATCAAGGAAGTCGAGTGATTGTAAAAAAATGGACGAAAAAGAATTTCATGTGGTGGTTAAACATTACTTTATGAAAGGCAAGACGCCTCAGGAGACTAAAGAGAAGCTTGATAAACATTACGGTGACTCTGCCCCTTCGATTAGAACAGTTTATAAGTGGTTTCAAAATTTTCGGAGTGGCAATATGGGCACAAGTGATGCTGAACGTTCTGGACGTCCTGTGGAGGTTACGACTCCAGAAATCGTTGATAAAATTCATAATATAGTAATGGATGACAGAAGAGTTAGGGTGCATGAGATTGCTAGTGCTGTGGGCATCTCTAATGAACGGGTACATAATATTTTGCATAAAAATTTGGACATGAGAAAGCTATCCGCAAGATGGGTTCCGCGATTGCTCACGCTTGACCAAAAATGGAATCGTGTGAAGTGTTGCAAGGATGGTTTGCAGCTGTTCGGGAAGAATCCACATGACTATAAGCGTCGTTTCGTCACTGTGGGTGAAACATGGATACATTACTATACTCCTGAGACGAAACAACAATCGAAACAATGGGTTACCATGGGAGAATCAGCACCAGAAAAGTCGAAGACCATTCCTTCGGCCGGAAACGTTATGGCGACTGTCTTTTGCGATTCGCAAGGGATAATCCTCATAGACTATCTGGAAAACGGTAAAACTATCACAGGTGACTATTACTGGACCGTTTGAAAACCGATCTGCAAGAAAAACCCGGGTGGTTGGACCACAGAAAAGACATTTTCCATCACGACACTGCACCAGCACACACCTCAGCAGTTGTGGTCACAAAATTAATGGAAATAGTATTCCAACTCGTTTCACCTCCGCCTATTCTCCAGACTTGGATCCCTTGGACTACTATTTGTTCCCCAAATGAAGAAATGGCTGGCGGGACAAAGATTTTACTCAAACGAGGAGGTGATTGCAGCAATTAATAGCTATTTTGCCGTCTTAGACAATTCCTATTATTCGGCAGGGAACAACAAATTAGAACTGCGTTGGACGAAGTGTATAAGTCTAAAAGGAGAAAAAAAGTGTGTGAAATCGTATGGGATTTAACTGCTAAGATCACCAGTCCCATAAGCTTACACACTACTTAACCTAAATTATCCTAAGGACAAACACACACATCGATGCCCGAGGGAGGACTCGAACCTCCGCCATGATCAGCCGCGCAGTCCATGACTGCAGCGCCATTAGACCGCTCGGATAATCCCGTGCTTAAAAGGAGACTATGTCGAAAAATAAAAAAGGTTTACTCCAAACATGTAAGTAGTTTTTATTTTAGCGCGGACTTTTCAAACGCCCTCGTAAATGATATGTCAAATGAAAGAGCAACTCAAACAGTTTTACCAATAACGTTATAAGTGTTCAATGTGAGCACCATTTGTCACACGGCACACATAAAGTCTATAGCCGAGTTCTTGCCGAACGACAATGAGAGGGCTTGCTTTGCACGGCCTCCACGTTCACCCGACCTAACGCCATGTGATTTTTTTCTTTGGGGCTTCATCAAGGATCGTGTGTACGTGCCTCCGCTACCAGCAGACCTCCCTGAACTAAGAAATTTGAAGGATCTGTTGCTACAATCACTGAAGACACACTTATCGCCGGCCGGTGTGGAACCGCGCGACCGCTACGGTCGTAGGTTCGAATCCTCCCTCGGGCATGGATGTGTGTAATTTCCTTAGATTAGTTAGGTTTAAGTAGTTCTCAGTTCTAGGGGACTGATGACTTCAGATTTTAAGTCTCATAGTGCTCAGAGCCATTTGAATCATTTTTGAACACACTTATCAACCAGAATGAGATTTTCACTCTGCAGCGGAGTGTGCGCTGATATGAAACTTCCTGGCAGATTAAAACTGTGTGCCCGACCGAGACTCGAACTCGGTCCCGAGTTCGAGTCTCGGTCGGGCACACAGTTTTAATCTGCCAGGAAGTTTCACACTTATCAACGTTTGGGAAGAACTCGGCTATAGACTTGATGTGTGCCGTGTGACAAATGGTGCTCACATTGAACATTCATAAGGTTCTTGGTAAAACTGAGCTGCTCTTTCATTTAAAACTGAGCCGTGGAAAAAATTGCTGTTTTGAAAAGCGCGCCGCAGCGCGTAGTGTGAAGCAGTCGCCCTCCGATTCTGGCGGTGGCGCCGCTGTGGTAATCGCAGCCTTGGTGTCTCCCTCTGGTGGGAAAGGGGAAAGGTTACCTGTTCACGTGCATTTAAGGGGCCCTATGAGCTCGCCAGTGGGCGAGTCTTGGTCAGTCTCTCGTCCCCAGCTGGCTAGTCTGTCTCTCGTCCGCATTTGTTCGGTAGTTAGTGTCTGTCTGTCGTTCGGAGTGCTAGTATGTCTGTCATTTGGATCAACCTTTAAAGCCGGCAAAATGAGAGTCTTTCCACTCCGTCAGTAAGAGAACTCAGCGAGTGGTCGCCCGGTCGGGGCTTAGTTCCTGCATCTGAGTCTGCGCGTTAGGCCGCCAGTCTGCTCAGGCAATGGTCATTGGCGGTTGGATCGATCGGTTGGTCGGTCTTGCACTGAGACACAAGATGACTTGTCCGTCTTGAGCGTCGGCGCATGTTGAGGTCGCCACGTGAGTCCAGTGGGCCGCAGCGTATAGCGAGGGGTAGTGACTTCGCGGTCGACACGAGAGCAACAGGAGTCAACCTACGACATCATACAGGGTGGCGCGAGCTGAGACGCTGTGAGACGGGACATCGGCGCGCCTTCCTGCGTCCGTTGAAGACGTTGGCAGCGGACGTTTCGGGAGAGCGATTTGGAGGTGCTGCGCCAGGTCTTCTCGAGAAATCGCAGTTTATTAGAAGTTAAGTGATTGGTGATATGTTTTTTGATTTACTCTTGTTAAATTCTACTTGTTTTCTTGGTGACGTCACCGTCGTTTTGCTTTGGGGTCGTCCCACCATTCTTCTGCGTTTACCCACCCGCGGGAAGGTGGTTGTTTATAAATTGGGTGGTCCGTTTTTCCGTTGTGGAGCAGGCGCGGGTTAGAGCAACCTGCGGTTTGGGTTTTTCGGTAATCTCCCTATCAATCTACCGTACGTTAGTAGCTGCCTCTGTCATGTTTGTCGGATTTGGTGTGTTAACGAATTTATTGGTTGGAGTGTAGCGGCCTAATACCTGAAATATGTTTTGATCTTTGGAAACTTAAAATCAAGTTGCACCTTCGGTGGCAAGGTTAATATTTTAATTGTTAATGTCTTGTACCATTTCCATCCCTCCTGCGGGGGGTGCATAGTTTGTGTGCTTGTGTAAATTGCAAAAACTCTTAGTTTAAAGTAATCTGGTGTGTTGCAGATTTGCACCAGTGTAGTCTTTCAGAGGCTGTTGTGAGCGGTCGTAACTACGGCCGTGTCAAAAGGGAGCGGCAAGTTTCTCTGTCCGAAAGCGCATACAGTCAAAGCTTGTTTCTTTCTGCCTCTGAATAAATTGTAACTTTGATATTTAGAGAATGCTTTCTGATTATAATTTTAAATCTGTTTCTTTTAAAAAATGCTTTTAGGCACTATTAAAGTGAATAAAATTCCCATTTGTTAAAAGGAATTTGGTTACGATTTCATCAGTTACTCCCTGGCAACTACTTCCATGCTTACCTAGTGTGATTAAATGTGTTAATGTTCTTGATGAATCGCTAGTAAATAAAATAAATTCTTAAGAATATTCTTTGAAAATAAATCACGGTTCAAACATATCATTTATAACTGGAAGATTACTATATTAAGTATTATAAAGCGTTAAAACCCCGATATTTATATATAAACACCCTGTTTACTGCAATGTAAAATGAACCTGAAAGCTTAAGATACGTGCTTGAAAATAACCAAAGGTCGAACTTGGCTAATCGCATAGACAATAAATAATTATTACACGCCACCCGTACCATGTTTTCAAATTACTGAGTTACGTCATTATGTACCTTAAGATTCATTTAAAGGTTTTGGAGCTCCTTCGACCGTATAACCTCAGCTGGTTATCTCGTCGGCTAAGAGTCCCTGTTACATTTAAAGCGGGCTTGCTGACTTGCCACCGGCCGCTGACGACGTGTTAACCCGCAAGTTTACACGGAGCTTAGCGTCGCGTATGCGTGTGATCGAGCGAGGACGGAAGCTGACAAATGCGACCGCCGACTGCTTGGGGGGTAATCCCCACGGCGGGGGTTTTTGTGACATAATTTAAGGCGAGAGGGCGAGGGGTGTCGGAAAAGGGCCCCTGGGAGGCGCCGGCCTCAGACGCGGAATTAGTCACTCATAATGAGGCGGCGCCGGCATCGGCTGCAGCGCCGGGCCGCCGCTGATTCACGCGCTGTCCCGCAGACAGCGGCTAGCGGCAATAACTCATATCGCGGCACGGGGTCGCCGCCTCCCAGCCAATTACAGGCGGCATTAGCGGCCGCGACACGCTGCTACGTCACCACCTGCTCGACCACACTCCAGGCGTCCCGCCACGCCCACCCTGCAACGCATCCAACAGGTACCAGCAGTGGTCGTATGTACAGTATGCTAGCGGCAAGACACAATCAGTGCCTCCTCTGCGCGATAGCGATGGAATTACTACCGATGACAGAGCTGCTGCCGGCCAGAGCGGTCGAGCGGTTCTAGGCGGTACAGTCTGGAACCGCGCGACCGCTGCGGTCGCAGGTTCGAATCCTGCCTCAGGCAGTAGTTCTAGTGGAATGTTATCTACTCCCAGGGCCCTGTTTCGACTTAGGCCTTTCAGTGCTCTCTCAAACTCTGTATGTCATATGTAAAAAGTAAGATCTCTAGAATCAGTGGCTTGTCACATTACTAAAACCAAAGACTTAAAAAGTAACAGTCCATGTTAGTAGCTACATGCCAACTGAGGGCGAGTGGAGAGCGTCTGAATGAAATGCTAACGTGAAGTTTGTTTGGCGTACTGAAGAACACGAGTTTACATACGTCGAAACAGTGGTCAAGGTCATTCGAAAGCAATATTTATTGCAATTCGTTGGCTGTCTTTTATTGCTGCAGAATTATGGTATCATCCATCCTACTCCATTTCGTATATGCCGGTACACAGCATCCACTTATCTTCTTTGCATGACAGTGTAATGCGATAGTGAAATAACATTAATTTGCATGTGTGAAAATTCAGACTTAAGAAATGCAAACTAAGCTGGTTTGATGGCCCTTAACAAGTGTATGAAGAGTCCAGAGGCCCTGCCATCTTACAACCATTTCCACATTTGGTTAGCATGTATATTAGCCTGTGCTTCGTCATCAATACCCCTATTGTAAAACTCATAATGCAGTTAGAATGAAATTTTCACTCTACAGCGGAGTGTGCGCTGATATGAAACTTCCTGGCAGGTTAAAACTGTGTGCCAGACCGAGACTCGAACTTGGGACCTTTGCCTTTGGCGGGCAAGTGCTCTACCAACTGAGCTACCCAAGCACGACTCACGCCCCGTCCGCACAGCTTTAGGTATGAGACGAGGTACTAGCAGAATTAAAGCCGGTGACCGCCCGTAGCGGACAGCGTGGGTCCAAGTGGAAAGGGGGGAACAACCCCATGTTCGGCTTAAAAGCAAATTCCGCTACACTGTGGGGGAGCGGCCAGCCTACGCATTCTTTACACATAGCACGCAGTTTCCGAGATTTTTCACAGGGAGACAACAAACGCCAAATGCCAAAGCTACAAGTTTCCAGATTGGTCGCCTTAAACGAATGCTGACTGGCAGACGATATTTCTGACGCCTTGAGCTGAAGGAATAATGGAAGAGACCGAAAGATATACCCCTTCACGTCTGGCGTGGAGAGGCCGTTCCGTTGTCGCTCTTGGAGCTAGAACATGTAACGAGAGCGTGCGCGCTCGTACGTGTACTTGAAAGAGCAAGGAACAAGTCTCTCCTCAGTACTTCACTGGGAGAGCACCTCTGTCGAGAGCGAATCAAATGGCGACTCTATATTGAGTCCTTGCGATTAAGCGTTGTTCACTGTATTGGCCGACACACTTATTGTACGGTGTGAACAGACAGAGTTATAGTTAAACGCCTCCGAGCGAATTTTTGAGTGGTATCGCGGTGGACTGGTTATCTGAGCGATGTACCACGCCAATAGTTAGACTAGGGCCAAATAGGAATCCTTGACTTCATCAAGGCGTAGGGAGAGTTTGATTGGCGAAGGTTAATCCAGATAGAACGAGAGTTATCTTATTTGTCAGCAGCGAGCGGCGCAGACAGCAGTCATCGCAGCTTACGGTATTGTGCGCTACAGCTATTGCGAGCCCCATATTTCCTCCACAACAGTACACTTCACTGCATTTCACACGCAACAGCCTCGACCGTACCTAGCAACATTCTAAAGGATAATTATTCAAGTTGAGTAGGCGTGCCTCTCAGTCATTCTACCAAGTTAACTACCATCTTAAACTTTGTGTAGAAGTTTCATTAGCGAATCCTATCCTTGAAAGGTAACTTCAAATTCCGAGAAGAACCAGGATATAACTAAAGGTGTCATTGTGATTTCGCAGAATTTTTGCAAAATAAATAATAACTTTCTTTAGTTTCATGTTTTTCTTACACTAACTAGCACTACTCCAGTACCCAAGTATCCCACTAGTTACGTAAGAAATTTTTTGAATTTTTGTGTCATTTCCTTACAGCGGACGACTCCAGAAGATATTTATTGCTGAAAGTTTTGAGGCATTTCTCTTTAGAACGTTAGGAGCGTCTGTCTGACTTCTGTAGTAGTGTGGGGGTGGAAATTGCATCTTGCAGGAGCCACAGAGTAAAGGGTACATCTCAGATTAATCCATTGCGCAGAATAACACAATAGCAGATCAACCCCACACCTCAGAACCTACATTACCGACGTTCAAATCGTGTCTGTTCCCCACATCTAGTTGGTATAAATTACGACAAAGCATGAGATGTTCAAGTGACACCATCTCTCTCCAATACCTATTCTGTGTAAGTGGACGGGCTACTGACGATGTCGAATAATGAAGTGCAGCATCCGCTTGGTTGGGAGATTTAGGCACGCTCGTAAACCGTCGTTAACACTTGGGAGAAAATTGTACACTCGTCCACTGGTGGTCCTATCATTCCAGTCGCCCAGCCCAGCATCCAATCTCCTGGCTTGGTGACGATATTTGTTATTTCTGTTTATCACAGTTATCACTTGCACTCGGTCGACTCTGCCTCGACTTAGCCTGTAGCACGCTGTTCTATATCCTACATCAATTACTTCTGAAGAATTAAGACTTTGCAGCCACACTGAAACATGTCTCTTCCTCCACCCCCCCTTCCCCTTTTCGCCATCGTCCTTAGAGCAAATACTCGAGCTCAGCAGCTCATGCAACCAAGTTGTTGATAAGAAGGTTGCAAAAGATAATTAAGGAGGTATCATACAGCGAATACTTTGCCTTTAAGTAAGATGGAAGCACCATAGAGGGCCGGTCAGAGTGGCCGAGCGGTTCTAGACGCTTTAGTCTGGAACCGCGCGACCGCTACGGTCGCAGGTTCGAATCCTGCCTCGGGCATGGATGTTTGTGATGTCCTTAGGTTAGTTAGGTTTCAGTAGTTCTAAGTTCTAGGGGACTGATGACCTGAGAAGTTAAGTCCCATAGTGCTCAGAGCCATTTGAAGCACCATAGAGGCAGCTCTGGCGTCGCGATTAACATCTGAAGAAAATTTTTTAAAAAATGCAATACACAGTCATATGATCTGTCGACCTAGAAAAATGACGCAAAATGTTTTAAATTCCGAGGAAAGTAGGTGTAACCTAAAGGGGAAGCAGGGTAATCTACAATATATACGAAAACCAGGAGGAAAAGATAAGATGAGAAATATTGTAAGGTAGCTGTTTACAGCTGTCAAATATTTGAAGAAATACATCATATCTATACATACAATTTATTTTCTACCTCGAAGACAGCCTGTCGGTAATTGGTACAAGAGGATCACCGAAACTGATTGTGTATCACATAGGACGCAGGTCGGGGTAGGCCAGCAGGCTCTGATACAATAATAGAACAAGTTGTACTGGACGTAGTGGAACAAATCCTGGATACAACTATCACATGATTTAACCCCAATGGACTACTGTGTATTGGGTTAAATTACACACAGTATTTGTTCCTCCACTTCCAGGAAACTTCGCCGACTTGAGATAATGAATAAAACAAGCGAATGTCACCATACATCTGCACTCATGCTCATAAATTAAGGATAATTGCAGGATGTCGTGCCACGCAACGTTGACACTACACAAAACTGGCGCTAATAGCATAGGCACATAGAGAACACACACGACACAGATCTGTAATTCCACGGTCTTGGTGATATGTTGAGAAAACAGTCCCGAAACACATGTGATACAAAACGCCACTGTTTCTTGCGCATGTACTCCGACACCAATATGGGATACGATCAACGTGCACACGTACACAGGCCGCATAACGGAGTGGCATACTCTGGATCAGGCCGTCGAGCAGCTGCTGGGGTTAGCCTCCCATTCTTGGACCAGTGCCTGTCAAAGCTCCTGAAGTGTCGTAGCTCTTTGAAGACGTGCAGCGATACGTCGACCAAGAGCATCCCAGAGGTGCTCGATGGGGTTTGGATCTGGAGAACAGGCAGGTCACTCCATTCGCGTGATATCTTCTGTTTCAAGGTACTCCTCCATGATGATAGCTCGGCGAGGCCGTGCGTTATCATCCATCAGGAGGACGATGGGACCCAAATGGTTCAAATGGCTCTGAGCACTATGCGACTTAACTTCTGAGGTCGTCAGTCGCGAACTTAGAACTAATTAAACCTAACTAACCTAAGGACATCACACACATCCATGCCCGAGGCAGGATTCGAACCTGCGACCGTAGCGGTCGCTCGGTTCCAGACTGTAGCGCCTAGAACCGCACGGCCACTCAGGCCGGCACGGTGGGACCCACTGCGCCCCTGAAAAGGCGGACATACTGGTGCAATATGACTTCCCGATACACCTGACCTGTTGCAATTTCTCTGTCAAAGACAGGCAGGGGCGTACGTGCACCAATCATAATCCCATCCCACACCATCAAACCACGACCTCCATACAGGTTCCTGTCAAGGGGTTGGTATCCTGGTTCACGCAAGATGAAAACCCGGCGAGAATCATTGTTCAGACAATACCTGGAATCGTCCGTGAACATAACCTGGGAGCACTGTTCCAATGACCATGTACTGTGTTCTTGACATCAGGCTTTACGGGCTCTCCTTGACCAGGGGCAGTGGAATGTACCTTGCAGGTCTCCGGACGAATAAACCATGTCTGTTCAGTCGTCTGTAGACTATGTATCTGGAGACAACTGTTCCAGTGGCTGCGGTAAGTTCCCGAGGAAGGTTACCTGCAGTACTCCGTGGCTGTCTGCGGGCACTGATGGTGAGATATCGGCCGTCTTATGGTGTTGTACACTGTGGACGTCCCGTACTGTAGCCCCTGTAGACATTTCCTGTCTGCTGGAATCGTTGCCATAATCTTGAGATCGCACTTTGTGGCACACGGAGGGCCCGTGCTACGACCTACTGTGTTTGACCAGCCTCCAGTCACTCTAGTATTCTACCCCCTCATAACGTCATCAATATGTGTTCTTTGAGTCATTTTCAACACACAGTCACCATTAGCACGTCTGAAAACGTCTGTACACTTACTAGCTGCACCGAACTCTGACATGCATCAACACACCTTTGCATATGTGGGCTGCAGCCAACGCCACCGTGTGATGACCGCAGGTCAAATGCACCACACGGTCATACCTCGAGGTGATTTAAACCCTCAAACCGCCCACCAGAGCATTGTTTCACCATGTATGAGCAATATCCTTAATTTATGAGCATGAGTGTACATTTGCTTAATAAGACTTTTGCAGGAAACTGATTACAGATGGGACATTTGTCGTGTTACAGAAGATAACCGCACTGAACATCTGTAAGTGAAACTGGAACATCCCCTTAGAAAAATTAATTAATTACTGTGCTGATAAACCCCTTACGTTAGTTGATTTTCAAACAGCTGAGCAAAACTGAACGTGCTCAGACATTTCTCTCTTTACTTATTCTGATCATCAATAAACTGACACATAATATTTTTAGCGCAACGCAATCTGAATTTGAATAATCTCTACAAAAGAATATGTTGTCGACAACATGGCGGATAACGCAGTGCGCCTGTGTAAAATACGTGACAAAAAGTGTTTGTGCTGTTACAAAAAAGAAGAAAGGCCAAGAAAAGACAAGGAGAGGAAAATGCCAGCTACAGCACCCAAACTGCTGTCGATATTCTACCACTGTAGAAACTGGAGATACATGTAATTTGCCAGCTGAAGACGGGTGCAAGCCGTCCGGTGTGGCCGTGCGGTTAAAGGCGCTTCAGTCTGGAACCGCGTGACCGCTGCGGTCGCAGGTTCGAATCCTGCCTCGGGCATGGATGTGTGTGATGTCCTTAGGTTAGTTAGGTTTAATTAGTTCTAAGTTCTAGGCGACTGATGACCTCAGAAGTTAAGTCGCATAGTGCTCAGACCCATTTTTTGAACGGGTGCAAACCAGAAATACATATGGGCATAAATAAAAAACGCTTTAAAAAACAGTGGCTGGTCGCTGTATTTTTATAGTAAAATATCATTATCCACAGCCACGGAGCTCAGCAGTCCAAATAAAATGGACAAATTGTCGAGAAAAACGCGTTTGAAGCTTTGGCTACATATAATTGCAATATTACGCGACGTACGTTCAATCTGCTACTCCGGGTCCATAAACTAGTCCTTCCTCTTCCTCATAGAGGGCGTTCTGCTCCATTTGGGCCACCTGCGCTGCTCCAGAGCCGCTCGTACGGCCGGTGACAAGCAGTTTTCGGCCGCTTGAATCCGGTGGTCGCCCGAATGCTTCGAATAGAGTCCCAGGGCGACGTCCATCGCTCTCATGGTCTTCAGAATTGTTAATACCCTTCGTCGAAGCTGCTCACTGCCAGGAAAGTCGCAATCCGCACAGTCGTTCAAACTTTCATTTGAATTTTGTGTTTTTCCTCTCAAGCACTGGCACAATAACTCGTCCTCCGAAAGAAAATAATTGGTGCGTGAAAAAGGCTGATTTCAGGCAGGTGCACCTTTTTGTTCAACCACGAATAACAGAAATTTCCGTTCCGAATTCGGAAAAACCGTTTCAGGGGTGGATTCTAAAAACTTTTATCCCTCCAAAAATGCAATTTAAAAAATCTATTTTTTGAACTAAAAATAGTAAACCTCCCTTTAATGGGCAGACGACCGGCATTAATGGTTTCGCTAACAGAACCAAACCTCCTGCAGCGCCTCTCTTGGCTCGTGACCATATCGACTGCACCCTAGACGACTGGAAACCAAGGCTTGGTCAGAGAAGTCCCGACAGCAGTTGGTAAGAGCTGATAGTAGGGTTTGACTGTGACGCAGACTCGATGAAACCAGGGACACAAGTTGTCAACATGCACTGTGCAATCCGATGGTGGCTCCATAATGTTGTGGGCTGTGTTTACAAGCAGAATACTGGGTGCTCGGGTCCAACTAAACCGTTCATTGACAGGAAATGGTTACGTTCAGCTGCCTGGAGACTATCTGCAGCCAAACAACAATGGAACACTGTGCAGTGTCACAACTGTTCGCGACTGGTTTGAAGAACATTATGGAAAATTCCAGCGAATGATTTGGCCACAGAGATCGCCCGGCACGGATACCATCGGCCATTTATGGGACATAATCAGGAGGTCAGTTCGTGTCCAAAAGCCTACACCGGCAACATCTTCGCAATAATGGACGGATAAAGAGGCGGAATGGATCAGTGTTTCTGTATGGGGCTTCCGTCGATTCATTGAGTCCGTGCCACGTGGCCGCGGGCAAAAGGAGATCCGACACGATACTGGGAGTTAAAATATTTTCGTATGGCTCAGTGGCCTGGTGCAAGTCTTTCTATTGGACGACACTGTGGTGACTTGTGTGACCCTAACCCACCCCATTTTGTAAGTTGTCAGGCAAATCCAACACCTTCCATGAAAACTCTGACATGATAGCAAACCCGGCAGTATGTCACATAGCTCCAAATAAATCCTGACATTAAATTAACCAAACTAGTACGATCAATAAGTGAGTAAATGGAATACCACAGACTAACGCAAGAACGTCTAAATGCATGTCATACCTTCCCACCATGAAACAGACGCAGTTCCGAGGGGAGAAACGAGAACAGAAGCCGAGAGCAGAGCTGTGTAGGCTAGGAGGCCCTACGATAAGGGACGGACACCCACATTGCCAGCCGATCGCCAACAGCAACTCCAGCCGGCCGCCAGGACCACCCACCAGCCCATGTTAAAAGATAGAGCCCTTCAGAAGAACAGTATAGATCTTACGATAACACTAAAAGGGCCACACCAGATGCAGGTTTTAGCGTGAGACTATATGCGGCTCTGTTACTTAGCAAACTTTAAAAACATTGCCCACCACGAAAAGTATAACGTTTCTCATTGGATAGACAGAATTTTTGTAAGTGGAGCTTAAGGTTAACATTGAGACCCTGATTGCTCAGTTGAAATCACAGCCAGATACCTTTTTCTTAAACCAACTTCCGTAAATTGTAGTAAAGAGAAGTTCGAGGAGTTGCTGCCGAGACGGCGAGATGTGTGGAGCTGCACCGCCCGCCGACCCTGACGCTGCCTAACCACCGACAAGGTAATGAACGCACGCGATGCCGCATAAGAGCACATAAGGCTTCACTCAGAACTGCAGAAGTCTCAATTGTTACACCCCACTTTTACGTAATACTAGTGTCGATTGTCAATTAAACTTCGTGGTATTCACATTTCCTACTTAAAATCTGAAACGCGATGATTTTTCTGTTATATAATTATTGAGAAGTCACATCAGCCACTGTAATTTACGACAAGTTAAATAAGTAATTAAAGATAATTGAGGATCACTGACGACCATTTTGATAGTTTTCTCTTTTATGAAACTTAATTTAAACCTAGATTATAGATGTGATATGACATGGGTCATCCTTCGATCCAGTGTAGAACTTGGAAACCCATTCAGGGAATATTCGTTCACATTTTTGTTGAAAGTAGTTGGTTTTTATCATCCTGTATTAAAACATTTCCTTTCATCAATAGTGCAATTTATAAACAATGTTTTGTGAGTAGAATAAAATTTCCAATGGTAAACTTAACTGCTTTTTCGACATTATTTTACCAGCTAACTAAAAATAGGAAAGCCTTGAACCCCTTCCAGTAAATTTAGTTAGTATTAAGATTCTTTTACAGGGAGTGCAGAGGAGCTGACGCTGAAATCATTAAGTATTTGATTATATCATCGCTAGTCTCACTGAACTCTTCTGATCTCTACATTTCATGTGTGGTCTTGCGTCTCCTTACCACGTTCAAACTAGTCAATTCCCTAAAAAACACGCTCAGAGCGTCGTTGCGCGAAAGTGGTGGGGAGACACGACTTAGAACAAAGAGACACCACACAGAATGTTAGAAGTTATTAACCAGGGAAAGGGGTCCTAGAGCTTAACGTGTTGTTCCTGACGAATCCTCACAATGTTGGGAGATGAAGGCTAGGTTAAAACGAAGACTGAAAAAATCCTTGGTCCAACCATGACCTCTGGGTTTCCAGGCACGCACTTTACAGCTAGATTATCAGGCTCGACATGTATGTGGATAGTTTATTTATAGGTACTGAAGAGTGAGTTCGCGAGTGTCAAAATATCTCACTTACATGTCCGCATCTTTTAATTTCATTGACATAGAAACTTAAATTATTCATACCACTAAGGGACCGTTGGCTTTAGTATGTGATACAAATTTCAGCTTGAGGCTCTAACCGTTCCTGAAAAAAGCGGTCTTAACAGACGGACAGGCAGACAAATGGACAGCAAATGGCAGTAAAGCCGGCCGGTGTGGCTGAGCGGTTCTCGGCGCTTCAGTCAGGAACTGGGCGACCGCTATGGTCGCAGGTTCGAATCACGCATCGGGCATGGATGTATGTGATGTCGTTAGGTTAGTTAGGTTTAAGTAGTTCTAAATTCTAGGGGACTGAAGACCTCAGATGTTAAGTCCCATAGTGCTCAGAGCCATTTTGAATGGCAGTAAAAAATATTTCCAGAATGAGACTTTCACTCTGCAGCGGAGTATCCGCTGGTATGAAACTTCCTGGCAGGTTAAATCTGTGTGCCGGACCGAGACTCGAACTCGGGAACTCCCGAGTTCGAGTCTTGGTCCGCCCACAGTTTTAATCAGTAAAAAATATTGTTTTATGTTATACAATTAAAATTTTTTTGACTTTTTCCTGTACTCGTGCCGTAAAACCTTGCTTTTCGTCAGATTTCATGATTCTAGGTCAACGGAAAGTTCCTTATAGGTTTTGATGAGTGAGTTTTTGACTGTTGAAATATATGACATAAATGGCCGAATCTTCTGATGGCGTTGACTTAGAAGCTCAGTTTTTTCACGCCGCCAAGGGACCATAGACCTTAGTATATGACGTAAGTTTCTATCGATGCCAACACCCTTTCCTCAGAATAAGGGGTCTTAACAGTCGGAGAGACAGACAGTTGGACAAGAAAGTGATCCTATAAGGTTATCATTTTTACCTACTGAGGTACGGAAGCCTAAAATTGCCGAATAATTTACGTCACCTACAGAGATCAAGCGAGAACAGTAGAACACAAAAAATATAAATTTCATGCTAAAATGACGAATGACAAGACTGGAAGCTGTAAGTAGGCTGTTTAGGTTTTTATGTTGGTAACGCCATGTAGCGCTCTGTATGAAAATCACTGACTGTGCTGTGTGCAGTCTGTGGCTGGTTTGCATTGTTGGAATTTGCTATTGTAGTGTTGGGCAGTTGGCTGTTAACAGCGCGTAGCGTTGCGCAGTTGGAGGTGAGCCCCCAGCAGTGGTGGATGTGTGAGAGAGATGGCGGAGCTTTGAGAGCGGATGATCTGGACGTCTGTCCATCAGAGACAGTAAATTTGTAAGACTGGATGTCATGAACTTATATATATATTATGACTTTGGAACACTATTAAGGTAAATACATTGTTTGTTCTTTATCAAAATCGTTCATTTCCAACTATGCCTATCAGTAGTTAGTGACTTCAGTAGCTAGAATCTTTTATGTAGCTGGCAGTATTGGTGGTCGCTGTATTGCAGTGTATTGAGTAACGAAGATTTTTGTGAGGTAAGTGATTCATGAAAGGTATAGGTTATAGTTAGTCAGGGCCATTCTTTTGTAGGGGCTATTGAAAGTCAGATTGCGTTGCACTAAAAACATTGTGTGTAAGTTTAAGCACAGTCATTTATAAATCTTCTAAGGGGACGTTTCAAAGCTAGTACCCCATACTCATGTGATGCCAAGGACTATCATAATCGTCGATGTAAAAATAACACTCGAAGGAGACTAGCAAGTTCTTTACTACAAAATTGCAAGAAATGTGGCTTGACTAGATAACCGGAGAGAACGGGCATTTGGAGATGACTGCCAAACTATTCTACTGTAGCCAACATTCATTGCGCATAAAGATCACGAAGATAAGATACGAGAAATTATGACTCATATGCATGTATATAGACAGTCGTTTTTCGATGGCTCTATTTGCGAGTGGAACTGGATAGGAAACGACTAGTAGTGGTACAGCGTACCCTCCGCCACATACCTTAGCGTGACTTGCGGAGTATCTAACTAGATTTAGACGAAACGGCGTGCTTTGCAAGTCAAAGGAGTTACTTATAGTTTTGCGAATTAAACCGACGGGTGATTTACTAAACCGCGAGATGAAACACAACTGGAAATGGGCTGCAAGCTCTGTATTAATCATTTAAACGAGTGCACAAATTGTTCTGTGGTGTGTGTAACACCTACAACGCCTCTCGGTGTTAATAAACCAAAATAGCTCCCAAATTAGATCCCTCGAAAAAGAAATTCAGAAAATGTCCCAAGCCCCTCCACAAATAGTAATTTACGAAATAGAAATAAGAGACAAATAGAGGGAAATCTATAGTAGAAAAATAATAGAAAAAGGAAAGAATTTTAATTATAAATTTTGGAAGCATGGGAGGGGGGAAAAGCGATAGAAATGGTTAAGTTATTAGTTATTCTTACATATGAGAAAATCAATATTATAGTCACAGAACGTAGGTCTTGAACACCAAAGATAACGTTTACTAAAGTATAAATAGACATACAATGCAATTATGATATTCCAGTCTCTAGTCGGTTCGAAGTCAATTAGGACGTACAGCTTCAGGAAGCAACAATAGGAGCTTTATTAAACCAGGGCGCAAGAATAAATCGCGACGAGATTGTTTTTCGGGAAGCATTAATTTCAAATCAGAATTAGAACTTTTGTCATATTAGAGGAACGGGGAGGTGATCAATAATCTCTCTGACTTTAACGTCACTTCGTGTGAAGACTTAAATATTTTTAGGGAATTAACGGTTTTTGGACAGATTCGGACTTTATATTGTGATAGTGGAAAAGCTTTACTTCACGCGACTAGTAATCATAGTTCGTGACAGTTTATGGATATTAAACGGGAACAATCTTTTTATCGAAAGTGACAGAACATTGTTTAGTACCTATGATATTGACGGGATTCCAGATTAGATACTTATTCAAAGAACCCCTTTGAATGCGATCGTGTGAATGAACTGATTTATTAATAATTATTGTTAAATAAAATAACGTGTTAATTTGAAACTGACTATTCGTCTTGAACTTTACTTCGATTTAGGTTCCTAAATAATTAGGTTACGTGATTTTCACCAAGAATAAACTGCAGACTAGTAACTGAAACAAGTGAACGCGAATCTATTGAAAACACTAGTATTAATTTACTTATGGTTTTTTTCCTTCAAAACTGGGAAGACAATACGTGGAGTGACTCACTGGGGTTAATTTAAGAACTAGCCGGGATAAAACAAAACCCCTCAATACCAGTCAATGTATAGATAAATTAACGTTCCTAGTTTCAGGCAAGATACAGAAGTCGGGATAGAAAAAAGGGTCGCTACAGGTGGAATGCTAGTTGTTGACGCACGTAAACTGAACTGAAGTTAGTGAAAACTTAAATGGCAAAAATAATCCAGAAGGCTGTAGCATCATTGTATTTACTGCACTTCACAGTCGATTTTTTTTATGAAATAGAAATATGACCTATAAAGAGCATTGCCTTCTCACACACTCTGCGACTTTTCCTTTATGATAAATTAAGTTACATATTAATTCAGACCATCTCATAATGTCTATGTATACTGAAGTGTCAAAGAAACTGGTGTAGGCATGCCAGTCAACTGCTGTTTGTGTATGAGAAATCGGTTGGAAACTTTCCTCGTGTCAGCACGTTGTAGGTGTCTCACCGGCGCCAACCTTGTGTGAATGCTCTGTAAAGCTAATCATTTGCATATCACAGCATCATCTTCCTGTCGGTTAAATTTCGCAGATTGAAAGTTTACCGTCTTACCTCCTTGCCTAGGGACGCCAGATGAAAGTTGATGTTGTCAAGCCCGGAATCAAAATTGCGCAACGGATAACTGGGGAGAGGAGCTTGAGAGCGCTACCTAGAGAGCGTGTCCTTTCTGTACGATACTAGGCAAGGGGCTGGAGGGCTCACACGCTGATGTGTGGGTCCCTGCATTTTATATCACTTATTTTAAATAAATTCCTTTAACTTGACTTCTTTGTGATTTTTAAGGTATGTTAAAGATTGATGACAGTTGATTACCTATTTATTTTGAACATTATCACTCGACTTTATAGCGATATCAGCAATTGTTTCAGTTTACAGATATTACAGTTTTACATCTTATAGCTCGAGTATATTATATACTAATCTGCACGCACATTTCTTCGGGCAAGACTGAATTGCGTTGGCCAAATGTATATCAGCAAAGTCTCCCACTATTTTACATAGGACATCCACTATGTGAGGAGGATAACGGGCAAACTGGGGACCAGATACATTAACTCAGGGGGTCAAATTTCGTAAATTAACGAGATCATTCATTTCCTTACACAATCCGAAGCTGGAAATAAAAGAATTAGTACAAATATTCAAATACCTCTCTTCCATGCGTGAACATGGAGACAGACGCACTGAGGGCACGTCTGCTCACTTACCCGTCTTCTGTAATACTTCAAGAATATGGCGGGCACCCGGAAGTCTTCCTGGGCCCCTGGAGGGGGGTGGTCGAACCACTTGGCCGTGACCAACCTCTCCACCCCAAATCTTGTGACACTGGAAAGTCTTTGACTTTTACCTGCCTGTGCTGTCTCTCTGATCCCCTACCCAGGAGTAAGGTTGGGACTACTAGACTACAGAACGACTTCCCAACAAAGATTTGGCCACCCTTTACGGAAAGGTGTGAGGAGGATTAGGAAAGTTCATGTGCAGATTCACATCCACGTACAAGAAATGCATAATACACGACACTTATAAATGCTTATTATGAAGCCTGGCACATTTCTTTCCACCCGTCCACATGGACTCTGTTGCACCCGCGGCCAGCCGCGTTGTGTAATAAAATTGGCTGCGGAGCCGCCTCTGTTTCTATTTCCCGGTGCGAGCGAGCAGCGAAACCTGCTGCTTATAGAGTGGAAACTACTGTACCGTTTCAAGCTGTAGCACGTCATCTTCGTGGTGTAGCAAATTTTAATGGCCGGTAGTGTATATCGTCATTTTAGACCGTCGAGGCGTCAAGATCGCGAGGAGATGTTTAACTGCAACAGAGATTACGTGCGCTCTCCGGTGAGACGAACTCACGGAATGAGACAGAGGCGCTCGCTGAAGCGACTTACGCCGAAGTGCGGGTCGAGCCGCCGTCGCTCCTAATACGCAGGCGTCGCTGGGGCAAATTAAGTCGGACGAGGCCGCGCGTAAGACAGTGCGGAGTTTGTGACGCGGCGGGAGGTTAATCTGGAGGCGAGAGCCCCGTGGCTGCGGCGGCCGCAGCCGGTTAATCCGGCGAGCTGCGGCAGCGGCCGCGACACAAATGATCCGCCTGGGGACTGGCGAGGGCGCAGGGCTCCTTAGCGACGCGGCGACACCGCTGATCGATAGGCCAGCCCTTCCGACGGCCGCCTGCCGCCGTAATGGCCGCGCTTATTTCTGACGGCACGGCCGCCTCCCACACCCTGCGCCGCCTCCGATAGCGACACACGCCCAGCCGCGACAAAACGCACCGTGTGGCCAAAACTGACTCTAATTCGATTGTCGGAACTTCGATAGTGACAACTTCCTACACTACATCCCATTAAAATTGCTACACCAAGAAGAATTGCAGATGATAAATGGGTATTCATTGGACACATATATTATACTATTACTCACATGTGATTATATTTTCACGCAATTTGGGTGCATAGGTTCTGAGAATTCTTTACAGACGAATGGAAAAACTGATAGAAGCCGACCTCGCCGAAAATCACTTTGGATTCCGTACAAATGTTGGAACACGTGAGGCAATACTGACCCTACGACTTATCTTACAAGAAGGATTAAGGAAAGGCAAACCTACGTTTTTAGCATTTGTAGACATAGAGAAAGCTTTTGACAATGTTGATTGAAATACTCTCTTTCAAATTCTGATGGTGGCAGGGATATAATACAGGGAGCGAAAGGCTATTTACAATTTGTACAGAAACCAGATGGCAATTATAAGAGTCGAGGGGCATGAAAGGGAAGCAGTGGTTGGGAAGGGAGTGAGACAGGGTTCTAGCCTCTCCCCGATGTTATTCAATCTGTATATTGAGCAAGCAATAAAGGAAACAAAAGAAAAGTTCGGAGTAGGAATTAAAGTCCGCGGAGAAGAAATAAAAACTTTGAGGTTCGCCGATGACATTGTAATTCTGTGAGAGACAGCAAAGGACTTGGAAGAGTAGTTGAACGCAATGGACAGTGTCTTGAAAGGAGGATATAAGATGAACATCAACAAAAGCCAAACGAGGATAATGGAATGTAGTCGAATTAAATATGGTGATGCTGAGGGAATTAGATTAGGAAATGAGACGCTTTAAGTAGTAAATGAGTTTTGCTATATGGGGAGCAAAATAACTGATGATGGTCGAAGTAGAGAGGATATGTAGACTGGCAAAGGCAAAGAAAGCGTTGCTGAAGAAGAGAAATTTGTTAACATCGAGTGTGGATTTAAATATCAGGAAGTCGTTTCTGAAAGTATTTCTATGGAGTGTAGCCATGTATGGAAGTGAAACTTGGACGATAAATAGCTTAGACAAGAAGAGAATAGAAGCTTTCGAAATGTGGTGCTACAGAAGAATGTTGAAGATTAGATGGGTAGATCACATGAGGAGGTATTGAATAGAGTTGGGGAGAAGAGGAGCTTGTGGCACAACTAGACTAGAAGAAGGGATAGCTTGGTAGGACATATTCTGAGGCATCAAGGGATTACAAATTTAGCATTGGAGGGCCACGTGGAGGGTAAAAATCGTAGAGGGAGACCAAGAGATGAATACACTAAGCAGATTCAGAAGGATGTACGTTGCAGTAGGTACTGGGAGATGAAGAAGCTTGCACAGGATAGAGTAGCATGGAGAGCTGCATCAAACCAGTCTCAGGACTGAAGACCACAACAACAACAACAGGTCCTAGAAATCAGAACCCAGAACAACGACCTCTGGCCGTAATAACGGCCTTGATACGCCTGCGCATTGAGTCAAACAGAGCTTGGATGGCGTGTACAGGTACAGCTGCCCATGCAGCTTCAACACGATACCACAGTTCATCAAGGGTAGTGACTGGCGTATTGTGACGAGCCAGTTGCTCGGCCACCATTCACCAGACGTTTTCAATTGGTGAGACATCTGGAGAATGTGCTGGCCAGGGCGGCAGGCGAACATTTTCTGTATCCAGAAATGCCCGTACAGGACCTGCAACATACGGTCGTGCATTATCCTGCTGAAATGTAGGGTTTTGCAGGGATCTAATGAAGGGTAGAGGCACGGGTCGTAACACATCCGAAATGTAACGTCCACTGTTCAAAGTGCCGTCAATGCGAACAAGAGGTGACCGAGACATGTAACCAATGGCACTCCACACCATCACGCCGGGTGATACGCCAGTATGGCGATGACGAATACACGCTTCCAATGTGCATTCAGCGCGATGTCGCCAAACACGGATGCGATCATCATGATGCTGTAAATAGAACCTGGATTCATCCGAACAAATGACGTGTTGCCATTCGTGCACCCAGGTTCGTCGAAGAGTACACCATCGCAGGCGCTTCTGTCTGTGATGCAGCGTCAAGGGTAACCACAGCCATGATCTCCGAGCTGATATTCCATGCTGCTGCAAACGTCGTCGAACTGTTCGTGCAGATGGTTGTGGTCTTGCAAACGTTCCCATCTGTTGACTCAGGGATCGAGACGTGGCTGCACGATCCGTTACAGTCATGCGGATAAGATGCCTTTCATCTCGACTGCTAGTGATACGAGGCCGTTGGGATCCAGCACGACGTTCCGCATTACCCTCCTGAACCCACCAATTCCATATTCTGCTAACACTCATTGGATCTCGACCAACGCGAGCAGCAATGTCGCGATACGATAAACCGCAATCGCGATAGGCTACAATCCGACCTTTATCAAAGTCCGAAACGTGATGGTAGGCATTTCTCCTCCTTACACGAGGCATCACAACAATGTTTCACCAGGCAGCGCCGGTCAACTGCTGTTTGTGTATGAGAAATCGGTTGGAAACTTTCCTCATGTCAGCACGTTGCAGGCGTCGCCACCGCCGCCAACCTTGTGTGAATGCTCTGAAAAGCTAATCATTTGCATATCACAGCATCTTCTTCCTGTCGGTTAAATTGCGCGTCTGTAGCACGTCATCTTCGTGGTGTAGCAATTTTAATGGCCAGTGGTGTAATTTCAGATCGTATCATTGAAGATTAATTAAAACGATTTTTGAGATAATTGTTTTATCAGCTCGAGAGGCATATCGAATGAAAGGCAATTTAACGTACAACCCGAATATGATGTGAAAATTATTTAATTTCACCTGAGCACCTACCCTTTGACTTCCACCATGCGGCAGTATACACTGGTGACAGGCCTTGGGGTCAGTCCACGAAAAGTCTGCACTCTGCACTAGTTGCGGTAATTCGATCACAATTAGTATGAAATTACTTGTTTCTAACACGATCAATAAGTGTGACTGTGCACACATTTTTTAGTACATTAGTGACACTATTCTTGTTTAATATTAAAGCTTGTAAATCTAAATTACGGCACCAATTAAACGTAAACATGTGATTCTGTCTATACAAGCGAACGTTGAGCCCAGTGACGTTGAAATCTTCCCGTCTGCTCTATATCTCTTTTGTTACGCAATCTTCCCTTCTACGATAACCTATGAAACCTTCCCTTAGGATTTCTATCTCTTGCTTAATAATAACAAATGAAATCTTCCCTTTGAAATTAATTCTCTTTCTCAATTATAATAAGTGAAATCTACGCATACAAATTTAAATGCTGCTTATTAAAAGTGATTTGCTGATTATTTCGACGAAACATAGAATGTGCCGTCGTAGTGGCACTCAGTCGTTACCTGCAATAACCCAAAACTGTTCCTTACCTTTTCTACTGTTACTGGATCGCCATCTGACTGCTACTTCGAACTGCGACGTGAATATACTTACTCTGTTTTAGTATACTCTATTAACTGCTGGTGGGCTGTCATAGTAAGTGGCTGTATTTATTACCAAAGCTGACGTTATTCTTTAATAGCAAAGCTGACGTTATTCTTTAATTAATTTGACCGAAGTTACGTAATTCATAGTTAAACTTTTTCTTGGCAACAATAAAATTTTGCAAAGTTTTACGTTGATTGTTCTTGGGATGGATTATAATCAGTAATGCAACATTGCTGCCAAAAATTAATTATATTCTGAAACGATTCTTCAGATATTTACTATTTGTGATGAAATTATTTTACAAACGTTCAAATGGGACTTACTTTTTACAATAATCTTACTACTAGCATTGCGCAAACATACCTTCAGTAGTCTTGAGTTTCTCATTCAGTAATATTATTTCCTTATGATAATAGTTAGCTGATGCCTCTGTACATCCGTTTATAATCTCTTGTAAATCATAGCTGGTGGCTGGCAGGCACACCGCTCCTCTCAACCTTTCGCTTCAGACCTGCTACCGACTCGCTTCACATCTCGCTTACTACTGACTTCCTACGAACACTAAAGTGCGGTCTCTCCCTCCAACAATGCTTTCTGGTGCAGACAATCCCTGCTACCATTACAAAATGTATCAATGCGCGGTCTTTCCCGCTCTTTTCTTAAAATGTAACCCTACGCGGTCTCTCCCGCCCTTTTTAAAATTACATCAATGTGCGGTCTCTCCCACCAACAATACTTTGGTGCAGACATTCCCTGCTGCCACAGTTACTTCCAAAATGACAAATATTAATTATTCCTACTTAATACTATTAATAAAATATAAACATCTTTCATAAATTGTGGTTTGACAATAGACAATAGAAATATACACGTCTTACAACGTAAGTGAATAGATCAGTACAGTTGATGCTGACTGCACAACGGAAGCAGTATTAACTGACGACCAACTCACTGACGCTGTAATTCGAACAGCCGACAAAAACGAGAAAGATGTTGACGAGAACGAAGACAATGAACCTATCGCTCGAGTATCACATGCAAATGCTAAAAATGCATTTGATATAGTCCTTCAGTACATCGTATAAAGCTCTAGGTCTACCCCAACAGACACTTTGTGGATTAGGAAACTGCGAAACGTAGCGGCAAAATCTAAGTTAGCCCGTCTACTAAGCGAAAGGATATTAAAGAATTTTTTCGTCCTGATTATGACCACAACATTTTTTTACCGCGTGATTTCACGTGTTTTAAACATCTAAGTGCAAATCAGTTGTGTGTCAATGCAGTACTGTAATAAGGTATGTACAGATGTTAAACTTTCATTCACAGTAACAATGTATTACCGTACGATACAGACGTGTCTCACAGTTCATGCGCTACTGTATATTACACTTCCATGTGAGATTTTTTAGTGTTTGAATGTTTTCCTTCCTTTAAATGCGAACATTTTAGGATAGGCTTTACCGTGACTGTTATTGACATTAAATGAAACAATAAGTTTACTGTTACCAGTCACCGTTCTATTTATTTCCACGACGTGTTACAAACGTTTAAATCTCCATCATCGGGTGGATTTACATTAGTTAGTATGACATTTGTGTGTGTGTTGTGTCACGATTATTTGGAGGAACATGTGGCACTGCCTGGTGTCTTGTTTCTCCACTAGGCAGTGCCACAAGTTCCTCCAAAAAATCGTAACACAACATACACACAAATGTCATACTAACTAATGTAAATTCACCCGATGATGGAGGTTTAAACCTTTGTAACACGTCGTGGAAATAAATAGTACGGTGACTGAAACAGTAAACTTGTTGTTTCATTTAATGTTTTCCGTCCGTTTTGTTACTGTTACATGGAACAATATTCTAGACAGTATTTCCAGTTGAACATTGAAGTTGTGCTGTGCCGTATTGTGATGATATGGGTCAACAAGAGTGTGTCTCTGACGATCTGACCTTTGTAGCGTGCCCACAATACACCCGGACCCATAGCGGACGGAATAGAGAGCTTTTTCTGTTCAACTTATACAAGATACGTAAATGTTTCGAAGTTTTACTATGTTTCAAAGCAGTCATCAGAATTGTGTATAATCTGTTGTCAGCGATGTGGAAGTCGTAGGATATCCTTTGCAGCCCCAGTTCCATTACAGATGTTTTTAGCCCGACGAATCTCTGTAACAGTTCTGAAGCGAACGACGTGAAGTGCTTCCTTCAATAGGAATCAATTTGAAGTTACAAGGGCTTAAGTCCGGGGAACAAATCGAACAGATTACTCACAAGTGGGCCATATGCGCCCGAGCATTGGTCTGTAAAATGATGGGCAGGTCCTGCAGAAAGTATCGCCGCTTCTTTCTCTAAGCTGGTCGCAGGCCGTGTTCCAAGAAATGAACAGCTTAGAGACACAAGCGGCAATACTTTCTGTATGACCTGCAAGTTGTGACTGATTTGTTCGAATGATGGGGCTGGAAAGTCCTGTACACCCACCAGACTCTCCGGACTTAAGCCCTTGTGACCTCAGTTTTACTCCTAAATTGAAGCTTTTCATTGCATTCGATTCAGAACTGTCAAAGAGATTCGCCATACAATAAAAATCTCCACTGGACCTGTCAACACAACTGCTGCTGCAAAGGGCATCCTACGGTTTTCACATCACTGGCAACTGGCTATACACAATGCTGGTGACTACTTTAAATGAGAGTACAACTTTGAAACATGTATGTAGTCTATATTGTTATTGTGGTATTCAGTCCAGAGACTGGTTTGATGCAGCTCTCCATGCTACTCTATCCTGTACAACCTTCTTCATCTTCCAGTACCTAATGCAACCTACATCCTTCTGAATCTGTTTAGTGCATTCATCCCTTGGTCTCCCCCTACGATTTTTAGCCTATGCGCTGCCTTCCAATACCAAAATGGTGATCCCTTGATGCCTCAGAGTATGCCCTACCAACCGATCCCTTCTTCTAGTCAAGTTGTGCCACAAATTTCTCTTCTCTCCAATTCTATTCAATACCTCCTCATTAGTTATGTGATCTACCCATCTCATCTTCAGCATTTTTCTGTAGCACAACATTTCTAAAGCTTCTATTCTCTTCTTCTCTAAACTATTTATCGTCCACGTTTCACATCCATACATGTCACTTCCTGACACTGAAATCTATACTCGATGTTAACAAATTTCTCTTTTTCAGAAATGCTTTCCTTGCCATTGCCAATCCACATTTTATATCTTCTCTACTTCGACCATCATCAGTATTTTGCTCCCCAAATAGCACAACTCTCATTTCCTAATCTAATTCCCGCAGCATCAGTAGTCTGCAGGCTCTTGACCAGTGCTACACACGCCATCCCATTGTTGTTGCCTTCCAGGAGTCCGTTCACGCTCATATGGACCCCGGGACACGTTGGGATAGCGGGAAACGAACTCAGCGACAAGTTAGCCAAAGAGGCTACCCGCAAACTGCCACTGGAGATCGGCCTACCGGCAACTGATCTCCGATCGGTGTTGCGCCGTCGGGTCTGTGGGATGTAGGGAGACGAATGGCGCGCTCTGTCTGCACCCAACAAACTGTGGCGGGTAAAGGAGACCACGACTGTGTGGGGGTCCTTCATACGGGCCTCTCGCAGGGATTCTGTTGTTCTCTGTAGGCTCCGCATTGGTCACTCCTGGCTGACGCATGGTCATCTGCTGCGTCGAGAGGACCTCCCTACTTGTCGCTGTGGTGCCAACGTGATGGTGGCCCATATGTCGTTGGAATGTCCTCTTTTAACCGCCCTCAGGTGAAATTTTAATCTCCTAGCTGATTTATCATCTCTTTTAGGTGACAATGTCTGTATGACAGATCGGTTTTTAAGTTTTATTCGCGCAAGCGGCTTTTATAGGTCCATCTAATTTTATTGCGTCGCCCTCTTTTGTGCTGTATATTTTACTTAGTTTTGTGTTGTAATTCGACTCCACCCTAATCTGTTAGGCTGGCTTTCTTCTGTATGTTGTTTTTGCCGCTTTGTGCTCCATTTTCCATGTTGCCTTACCGGTGACCTTGGGGCTTTTCTTCCCCCCGGATTTTATTTTTTTTATTTTTTATTTTTTGCTGTGCTTGGCTGGTGGATGGATTAAATATGCTCTGTGTGTCTATGAAACAAAGGACTGATGACCGATGACCTTTGCAGTTTGGTCCCTTTAATCTTTAAACCAACCAACCAACCTATATCCTCCATTGAAGATACTGTCCATTCCGTTCAGCTGCTCTTCCACGTCCTTTGCTGTCTCTGACAGAATTACAATGTCATCGGTAAACCTCAAAGTCTGTATAGTCTGTATAAGGTGTAAATAAATAGTTGCCACTATTAAAGTTCCTACTCTTGTAAGCTACTCACTATTAAAATTGCATTTTCAGTATTGGTTTTGATTCGACCCTCGTTTTGTTGTTCAAAAGCTTACGAAACTGCTGGAATGGACTGGACCGGTCGAAAGGAATGTAACTATCAGAAACATTTATAACAAATGCCATAATGGCATTATAATACATGGCAAAAAACCAGACTGGTTTAGAAGAGATAGAGTGATTCGAAACGAAGTTTGCTCTCCTATGTAATCACTGACAACTTCATAAGGAAATTTCGCCAAGGATGATGTGAAAATCATAGCGTATACAGACGATGGGACGATATGGGAAAACAATGAGTAGAAATTGGATGAATAATTGAATACCTGGCAGGGGGTGATTGACGAAGCAAGCAGAGAAATAAGCTTAAACCCGAGGTAATGAAAATCAGTAGAGAAAATGAAAAATTGAAAGATGGAAGTTCCAGTCGAAAAATTATTAAAGAAATAGTTGCTTTCAAATACTCGTATCCAGGAAATGAGCTAACCAAGACAGGAAGAATTTCGGTGAGTATATAAAACTACTCAAAATTTTATTTCTGTGTCCTAGACATAACAAGACATTGGAAAATATCTGTCATAAAAAAGATGGTGAAATACAAATCGTATTATCTAGCAGTTTTGATCTATGGGTTAGATTGCTGGACCTGGGCAAAGAAAGATCTGAGTAGAATGCAAGCGAGAGAGGTGCGCGTTCTACGGGGGACCCCGGGTAAGATAACAAGTGATGAAACAGTACGAATCACGCTCCAGATGGAGAGAAATACGATGAAATGGTTAAAAGAATGGTTACGAAGAAGACCTCTGGAAAGGACAGAATCTGGAAGGAGACTAATTGCAGGACCACGAAAATGATGATGAGACCAGATGAAGGATGACATGGAACGGAGCAGACTACAGAGGGAGGAAATGCTGAACAATAGACACTGGAAGATCACAGATGATTGGAAAAGGCTTTATGAACGACCTGCATAAACAGAAACATTTTAGGAATAAGAAGAGCACTATTAAAATTGCAACATCCGGAAGGATAGTACTTTTAATGTTGTTGAGCACTTCTGTAACGTTCTCGTGCCGACTGCACAATGCTGTGACGAAACGCGCCGTTCTTCGTTCGATCTTTTCTATCTCTTCTATCAGTCCCACATGGTAAGAATTCCAAACCGATGAACAATACTGAAGAACTGGTCGAACAAGCGCCTTGTAACCCACTTCTTCAGTGGATGTATTACATTCGTTTAAGATTCTTTCTATGAATCGCAGTCTGACATTGCTTTTCCAATTACCTGTTTCATGCGGTCATTCCACTTAAGGTCGCTCTCGATAGATACTCCCAGATATTCTACGTTAGTTATGTTTCCAGCAATTTGACGTCAGTTGTGTGGTTGTGCAATAGTGGATTTATTTTTCTATGTATGTGCAATATGTTACATTTATTTGCGTGCAAGGTCAACTGACTGAGCCTTCACAATTCATCTATCCTCTATAGATTCTTCTGCAAACCGTTACTATCTACTGGTGTTGCTGTCTTCATATAGATAACCACATCATCTACGCACTAGCTTAAAGAGCTTACGACGCGTTCTACTACATCAATTACATACAATGTAAACATCAGTCCTATCACACTTTTATAGGGTAGTCCGGAAATTACCTTTACATCTGCAGATTTTGTTTCATTAAGGGGACCACACCCTGCCTATCTAACCCATGCTAATTTAGGCAAGTATTTGACCCATTTCTGAAAAAACTATTTGATGCAGGACCTTACCATTTTTACTGTATGTTATATTATGCTAATAAACTGTGCTAAAATCTACTTTATCCATTTCATAGTTTTTAAGAAATACTTTTTTAAATTTATTAACAAAAATATTAAGTTTTTTTTGCAGAAAATATTTTTTGTGAACTTCAGAATGAAGGAATATTAATGAATGTTGTACCAGAGATGGCTATTTATGTTATGCAGAGTCTCTGAAAATTTCAGTCATTTATCTATGATAGTTTCTGATATAATGGGCCATATGTAATAAAATTGTAGTTTGCGGGAAATTGACAATAAAGAAAAAACTTTTGAAATTTGTTACTTACAGTTAATTAAAACTGTCCTGCTGCGTATGATGGCCCTTCTTTGGCCTCTAGCAGGTCTTCCAGATTCTTTTCCAGCTTCCTGGATGTTTGTCTTGCTTTCTTGGCCATATTAGATGCAGGTCTGTCTGCATCGGCTATCCTCATTTTATCGCAATGTTGCAGCCCACTGATCATATTTTCACCAGAATTAATTCCCAGCTTTTTCAGTACCCAACACATTCCAATATTACCACAACTGAATGTAATAAGAGCATCACGAACTTCTAGTTTCATTGTATGCATGCCTATAAATACGGTTTTTGGAAGGCGGTTCCAAATAATGCTGTTGAAATATTCATTTGGGTTCTTTGCCTGTCCATGCAGACATTTCCTTAGAAGGTCATGATGAGCCAAGTCTCTGAAAATAGGTTTAATTGCTGTAATAACAGCAACAAGAAGAGAATGCTGGCGAGAATAACATTCTCCAGTTGCCTGAGCCCTATTGTATTTGCACCACGAATTTTCTCCTGATGGACACAATCCATGACATGGCTTATCATCAGTAGAGGACTTGTGGAAGAATACGACCCAAAC
The DNA here is from genome assembly GCF_021461395.2 of Schistocerca americana. Lineage (NCBI taxonomy): Eukaryota > Metazoa > Arthropoda > Insecta > Orthoptera > Acrididae > Schistocerca > Schistocerca americana. The sequence continues at coordinate 245,235,858 of NC_060121.1, forward strand.
ATCTTTCATTGCCTACAGATTTTCTTTATTTCTCCTAATTGTCTGCCCATAGTATAACTACAAGTTTTCTATAACAACTACTCGCAATCACACTTGAACAAAACTAACCGCGTGTTTGAAAGCGTGTTGTTTACAAACAGCAGAAACAAAAGAATACCGACCGTTGCATTCCAAGGATAGCCAACACACTCGGGAATAAAAAAAATCCCTAACGTGCAATGTAGGGGATATAAAGACCTAAAATATATACAGAAAAGTGGGTGACAGAAAAGTGGGCGTGGCACATAAACACATGTGGTAGGAAAATGCTCTTTAAACGCTCGAAAAAAAATTTTTCAGCAAAATACCTTCCAGAATACTTAATAAAACCGTAATCTATCGAAATACGATGAAAACCGAAAATCGATTTTTTTCGACCTGAACCACCGTGTGGTTGCCTTAAGAGCGACGTGTTGAGTTCCCTCTGCAATTAAGTCTTGAATCTAGTTCCAAATCTCATACTCGATAAGCTCGTATTTGTTCCACTAGTGGGCAGTGCGGGACGGTGCGAAACTCCTTCCTGAAATCGAGGAACACGGCATCAGTCATTCTACATAGATTCCCTCCACGTGTATACAACGCCCATACAACTATGTGAAACTATCAGTGAAGTCCTTCTTTGGGATGTTGTTCAACTCGATCATCACATTCACGCTTACTTCGGTCTCTGCGAACCAAAAGAGACACATTTGGCACTTTGTCGTCATATGGCGGCTGGTCCCGGTGGAGGTTTGAGTCCTCCCTCGGGCGTGGGTGTTTGTGTTTGTCCTTAGGATAATTTTGGTTAAGTAGTGTGTAAGCTTAGGGACTGATGACCTTAGCAGTTAAGGCCCATAAGATTTCACACACATCTGAACATTTTTTTGTCATATGGTAGGTTCGTATCAATAACACGAAGTCTCCTCAACCGTGACAACTGTTTCCAGAAAAGATCTGTCCGCGTACTTCATTTCGGTCAAGTCGCGACAGGCGTCTACGCGTCGCTATCTTTGTTCAGGAGTGCAGTTATGAGAGGACAAACTTCGTACAAAAATGGCTGTGAGCACTATGGGACTTAACTTCTGAGGTCATCAGTCCCCTAGAACTTAGAACTGCTTAAACCTAACTAACCTAAGGACATCACACACATCCACGCCCGAGGCAGGATTCGAACTTGCCACCGCAGCGGTCGCGGTAGCGCCTAGAACCGCTGGGCCACTCCGGCCGATTAAAATTCGTACACAACTTTCAGTTTTTCAAGACATTCTGGAAAATTGCTTGCACACTTGATTTAGAGATGTTCAGCTCGTTGCACCACTGTGATTTGTGACAGAACAGCGTTGACACAGCGCTGTCGCACATCCACTACTTGACTCTGCCTGCTCATAACTGACTGGCCGAATACACGTCTGTTGTTTACGGTTGTTATTTCAAGCTGACGCCGCTTATACGCCAAGAATAAAAGCGGTGTCTAACCTTTTTGGACGGACGGTATATCCTGGAGTGAGGACATGTTGCACTGTCGGTGGTGGTGAGAACCGTAAGCTCGGGGGCCCACTTGTGACTGTTCAAGAGAAATAGATGGTCGACGGAAGTAGGCGACTAAACAGTTTGGGCAACTTCCCACATAAAAAAACCAAACAGATTCGAGAATATGCAATGACTAATAACACTTTCGTAAATATTCTGAACGTTCGTGTTAACGGACTGCTAGCAAGTTATTCATTTACCTCAATGAAAAGCTTCTGAATAACTTGACAGTCCCAGATAGTATTTTGTCTAGAAGCAAAATAAAGAAAATTGTATCAAGCAAATGTTGTTCAGCTAGTAATTATGATGCAGTTTTTAATCTAGGCTTGCCTTTAGTGGACACAATATAACCTTTGAAAGAGCTACACTACTGTACTACGTGTATCCGTATTCTAAATAAGTAACTTATTGTGGTGATCACTGTGCTGAAAACTTGCACCGATTTGCCAGAACATTATGACCACCTACCTTATGTCCACCCCCAGTAGCTGAGTGGTCAGCACGACAGACTGTCAATCCTAAGAGCCCGGGTTCGTTTCGCGGCTGGGTCGGATATTTTGTCCGCTCAGGGACTGGGTGTTGTGTTGTCCTAGTCATCATCATTTCATCCCCATCGACGGGCAAGTCACCGAAGTGGCGTCAAACCGAAAGACTTGCGCCCGGCGAATGGTCTAACCGATGGCAGGCCCTAGTCACATGACATTTACATTTACCTACCTAACAGCCGGTATGTCCACCTTTGACACGGATAAAAGAGTGACGCATCGTGGCGTGGAACCAGGGAGGGGGCACCACACCTGCACACACAAGTCACGTAGTGCCCGTTAATTTCGGGGAGGGGGGAGATGAGCTCTGACACCGCGTTCAACCACATCCCAGATGTGTTCGGCCGGATTCAGATCTGGCGACGTGGAGCCAGAACATCAACTGGAACTCGCCACTGTGTTCCTCAAACCACTCCGTCGCACTCATGACATTGTGACTGGGTGCATTATCTTGCTGAAAAACACCACTGCCTCCAGGAAACATGATTGAGCCGTGGAAAAAATTGCTATTTTGAAGAGCGTGCCGCAGCGCGTAGTGTAAAGCAGTCGCCTTCTGTTCCTGGTGGTGGCGCCGCTGTGACAATCGCTGTTTTGGTGTTTCCCTCTGGTAGGAAAGGGGAAAAGTTGCCTGTTCACATGCATTTAAGGGGCCTATGAGCTCGGTAAGGGCTCTCCTCTCCCATCCCCGCCCCCTGCCACGTCTTCCCTGTTGTATCCCCCCTACCCTCCATCTCTACACCCTACATCTCCTTTCCCAGGGTGGCTTCCATCAACTCCCCCTCCCTCCTATCAACTACGATCCTCACCCCCCTCCTTTCCTCCGTCCATTCCCTGGGCTCCCTCTTCCTCCCCCCTTCGATCCTGTGTTTTCTCCCTGCCTACCCTCTCCCTATCTCCTTTCTCCCCCCCCCCCCCCCCCCGAGTCCTTTTGTACTCCCCTCGTCTGCCTTCCCCACTCCCTGGCACGTCTGCTCAGCACCCCCCCACCCCTCTTTTGGATCCTCCTCTTCCATTGGCTCCTTTCCCCCCTCCCACTTCACTTTTCCTCTCCTTCCCCTCCTTTTTTCCCGTCATCTGACGAGTTTCCCCCAGCTGCTCTCGAGTGTGGTATGTCATATTTGTGCCAACTTTTTACTGCAGTGTTTAGGTGAGTGTTCAGTGTCGTGCGTCTTTCCACAGTGTTGCGAACGGAAATCATGCTGTCGCTGGGTGTGCATTTTATACCTCTTGCGAACAGAACCCAGACTGTCGCCGTGTTTTTTAATTGTCTGTCTATTATTTTTCTGCTTCGTGTGTATTTTATTAGCATCATCAGCCCTGTGTCTCATGTTTTAAGCTCCAGCATTTTCTGCCATTTTACCTGTAAGTCACCGATTTTATCGCCAACTGTTATTATTTTTTCTTATCTTCATCTTTTTAAAACAAATTCTGTAGGCTGAAGAGCGGCGTAATAAGCTGCTGCCAGCTCGCCCCCTTTAGGGGGAATCGAAACTCAATAAGGGAAAAAAAAATCTCGGTAAGGGGTCAGTCTGTCAGTCTCGGCGAGTCTGGTCAGTTGGTCAGCCGGGTCAGTGTGGGGCAGTCAGTGTCTGTCTGTCGTCCGGAGTGCTAGTAAGCGTTAGGGCGCCAGTCTGCTCGAGTTGCTCGGGCAACGGTCATTGGCGGTTGGATCGGTCGGCTGGTCGGTCGCGCACTGAAACACAAGATGACTGGTCCGCCTTGAGCGTCGGCGCATGTGAGGTCCCCACGTGAGTCCAGTGGGCCGCGCCGTATAGAAAGGGGTAGTGGCTTCGCTGTCGACACGAGCGCAACAGGAGTCAAACCACGACATCGGACTGGCCGGGGCGAACTGCGACGCCGTGAGACGGGAGATCGGCGCGCCTTCCTGCGTCCGTTGAAGCGGCTGGCGGCGGACGGTTCGGGAAAGCGTTGGGGGGGGGGGGGGGGGGGGGGGTGCTGCGTCAGGTCTTCGCCAGAAATTGCACTTTGTTAGAAGTTAAGTGATTGGAGATATGTTGTTTCATTTACTTGTTAAATTCTACTTGTTTTCTTGGTGCGGTCACCAGCCGCTTTGTTTTGGGGTCGTCCCACCATTCTTCTCCGTTTGCCCATCCGCGGGAAGGTGGTTATTTATGAATTGGGTGGTCCGTTTTCCCTTGTGGAGTTGGGGCGGGTTAGAGAAATCTGCTGTTCGGATTGTTTAGTAATCCCCCTGTCAATCTGCCATACATTAACAGCTGCCTCTGTCATGTTTATCGGATTCGGTGATAACGAATTTATTGCGTAAGGTGTAAAGGCCGAGTTCCTGAAATATGTTTTTATCTTGCCTATCATCTTGCGAGGTGCTATATGTGTAATGTAGATCATTTTGGTACATTTTATGTAAAACTGCATGTCATGGATTTTATTTAAATGGTCATTTTAGTATATAAAGTTGCCACCCTTCCACCGTAAGAGTTCTTTCAAAAACACGTTACACTTTTGGTGGCAAATAATTTTTAATGTGAGTGTTTTGTACCATTTCCATCCCTCTTACGGGGTGCATAGTTTATGTGTTTGTGTGAGTTGTTAAAATTTTTAGTTGAAAGTAATCTGGTGTGTTGCAGATTTGCACCAGTGTAGTCTTTCAGAGGTTGTTGTGAGCGATCGTGACGACGGCCGTGTTAAAAGGGAGTGGCAAGGTTCTCAGCCCGAAAGCTCATACTATTAAAAAAAAAAGTTATTTCTGCCTCTGAATGAATTGTAACTTGATATTTACAGAGTGCTTTCAGATTATAATTTTAAATCTGTTCCAAAACAAAAAAAGGGGCTTTTAGGAATAAAAGTTCCATTTATTAAAAAAAACAAATTTTAATTTGTTTCATCAGTTACCCTATGGCAACTACTTCCACGCTCACATAGTGTGATTAAATAATGTTCTTGATGAATCGCCAGTAAATAAAGTAAATTCTTAAGAAAAGGTTTTGAAAGTAAATTCACGGTTCATTGATCGTCATGAAAGAGTGGTCTGCAACCAGTGCACGATACTCTTTCGCCGTCATGTTGCCTTGCACGAGCCCCACTGACTGATGTTCACGCGAATGTTCCCCAGAGCATGGTAGAGCCGCCGCCAGCTTATCTCTGTCCCGCAGTACAGGTGTCAAGGAGCTGTTCCCCTGGAGAGAGAGAGAGAGATTAGTGTTTCACGTCCCGTCGATAATGAGGTCATCAGAGGCGGTGCACAAGCTTACTCCCCTGGAAGACGACGAATTCGTGCCCTCCCGTCAGCATGACGAAGGAGGTATCGGGATTCATCAGACCATCCAACGCTGTGCCAAGTCCAGTACCGACGGCCTTGTTCCCCCTTCAGTCGAAGTTGCCGATGTCGCGGTGTTAACATTGGCACATGCTTGTGCCGTCGGCTGCGCAGGCTCATCGTTTAAGGAATGTTCGGTGCACTGTGTGTTCGTACACACTTGCACTATGCCCAGCACTAAAGTCTGATGTAATTTCCGCCGCAGTCTACCGCCTATCCTGTTTTATCAGTCTGCCCAGCCCATGACGACCGACATCTGTAAAGATGATGGCCACTCAACCCCACGATGTCTGAACGTGGTTACACGTTGGTTTCGCCCCATGTTGAAGATAATCACCACAGCACTCCTCGAACACCCAACATGTCGTGTAGTTTCCCAAACACACGTGCCGAACCTTCGGACCATCACAATCTGCCCATGCTCAAACTCACATAGATGGCGCACCTTCCCTATTGCAGATACGGACAGCACGCTCAATGGAGAGAAGTCTTCCGAAGTAAGAGTGATTTCAGGTGTGCCGCAGGGGAGTGTCGTAGGAACGTTGTTATTCACAATGTATGTAAATGACCTTGTGGATAAAATCGGAAGTTCACTGAGGCTTTTTGCGGATGGTGGTGTAGTATATCGAGAGGTTGTAACAATGGAAAATTGTACTGAAATGCAGGAGGATCTGCAACGAATTGACGCATGGTGCAGGGAATGGCAATTGAATCTCAATGTAGTAACCGTAATATGCTGCGAATACATAGAAAGAAAGATCCTTTATCACTTAGCTACAATCTAGCAGGTCAGCAACTGGAAGCAGTTAATTCCATAAATTATCTGGGAGTACGCATTAGGAGTGATTTAAAATGGAATGATCATATAAAGTTGATCGTCGGTAAAGCAGATGCCAGACTGAATTTCATTGGAAGAATCCTAAGGAAATGCAATCCGAAAACGAAGGAAGTAGGTTACAGTACACTTTTTCGCCCACTGCTTGAATATTGCTCACCAGTATGGGATACGTACTAGATAGGGTTGATAGAAGAGATAGAGAAGATCCAACGGAGAGCAGCGCGCTTCGTCACAGTATCATTTAGTAATCGCGAAAGCGTTACGGAGATGACAGATAAACTCCAGTGGAAGACTTTGCAGGAGAGACGCTCAGTAGCTCGGTACGGGCTTTTGTTGAAGTTTCGAGGACATACCTTCACCGAGGAGTCAAGCAGTATATTGCTCCCTCCTACGCATATCTCGCGAAGAGACCATGAGGATAAAATCAGAGAGATTAGAGTCCACACAGAGGCATACCGACAATCTTTCTTTCCAGGAACAATACGAGACTGGAATGGAAGGGAGAACCGAGAGAGGTACTCAAAGTACCCTCCGCCACACACCGTCAGATGGCTTGCGGAGTATCGTTGTAGATGTAGATGTAGATGATACTACACGCACTGTTAGTGAGTCTGACTAGCGGTCATTCCTCGCCAGGCGACGCTGCTATCGTCTGGGCGAATTTATATCGATAGTAGGTCGATAGTCATAATGTTCTGGCTGATCAGTGTACATTCTTAATAGATGAGTAACATTTCTACCATATCTTTGTTGATGAACATCGTGCTCACAGAATCCATAAGTTGAAGATGGCTAACTGAATGACTGTATTCATTATTCTTGTTTCCATTTGTTTTCTGTCAACTCCAGCAAGTGGACGAGTTACGTTGCGTCGGGTACGATAGAGCCAAAGTACTTTTGTGTTACCTTTTTAATAATGTCATGTTTAATGGTTCAAATGATTCTGAGCACTGTGGGACAACATCTGAGGTCGTCAGACCCCTAGAACTTAGAAATACTCAAACCTAACTGACCTTAGAACATCACACACATCCATGCCCGAGGCAGGATTCGAACTTGCGACCGAAACGATCGCGCAGTTCCAGACTGAAGGGCCTAGAACCGCTCGGCCACAACGGCCTGCTTGTCATGTTTACGTGAATGGTACACTGTGATATGTTTTTGAAACGGGCTTGAAGAGAGGGTGTGGATTATCGGATAAAAAATACACGGTGCCGTTTAAAAATGACGTACCGCTGTTTGTACCATCGTGACGAACAAAGACACGAGGACAGCTGGTTACTGTGCCTCTGGTACCTAAACAAAATTTGCGTTATGGAATTTTTATTTTGCTTCTGGAAAAATGTTTTTTAGGTTGGTCAAGATAAATGAAACACTGCGTATAAGAGCCGCAATGATTTTGTGTCAAACGGCCGTCGAACCGAAAATTCCCTTATGTTAGAAACAATAAAATTATCACTCTAGAATGATACCAACAAACATATATGATGCATTGCACAACTAACAAACCTGTTGGAAACTACAGGGTTTGGGGGCTTAAAATGACAAGCGGTGGTGATTTTGAGGGTCTGAAGCTACTTCGCCCGCAACGAATGTTCCGTTTGAGTTACTTCGAGACCGAATAGAGCACATCAAAGATTAACGAACCTGGAAGGGCAAACTCATCAGTTCAGGTTGTATGGCCGCCGCTGCAACCTCTGCCTCACCACTATCTGTGGCCCGCTTGTTTGTTTACGTGTCTGACTCTTCAATATTTCACAATCTGTACTTTTTCCCCGGGTGGAAACAATGAACTATGTATGATCTCGAAAGCCGATAGGAACACTCTCTCCTACAGCTTCCGAATATCGCTGCGTTCAAAGAACTCATTGTCATGAAGCAAATGCCCCTTGAGAATCAATTTTTACATTTTTTTTTGCGCAATGATCCTTTAGAGACGAGTTAAGGCCTTGTCTAACACGAGGATAATTATTCTTTACAGTGAATGTGTGTATTTACAGGGAGCAGGCCAAAACTTTGTAGTGTATTATATTCAAGTCAGTGTTGGGATTTGCTTGCTTGTTTCTACATTTGTTTCCGCCGGAAAACATGGTTATGTATCGCGGGTTGATACCGGATATTTATACTTTATTTTCGTTTTTACGTTAGGAATCAAAAGCGCTCGCTTAGGTAGATTAAGTGAGCTTTTACTTCTCTCGGGCTACATTACTTTTTTTTTCCTTTAGTGCTCAATTCGAGCATTAGGTGGCAATAGTCTTCACGTATTTCTGTCTTCTTGATTTTTGTGTAGGATTTACAGCCAACACCTTTCATAGTTTTATCCATTTGTTTCAGTCATAACCTTATTTTAGTTTTTTTTCGGTTGGCCCGTCACTGCATTATTGTTTTTAGGAGTAGCTCATGTCTCAATAAATCACAAATAATCTGAATTCTTCTTTATATAGTAGTGTTCCACAACATCCTCTTCTCTCCCACTCTTTTAAAAATTTCTTCACTCGTGGTGTCATCATTACATTTGATTACCAGAATGCGCCTGTAACACATCTTAAAAGTATTCAGCCTCCTTTCCTCAGTTCCCAGATCACAGATCTCACAGCCATACAATGGCACACTCCAGATATATACCTTGAGACACATTGCCCGATTTGCAGGCTGTAACTTTTTGTGGTCCATATTCCCTTTTTCTGAAGGCAGTTTTTGCTTTGGAGCTATGTTTCCTGTTTCTTCTTTGCTTCTCTAGTGATCTTGCTTCATAAATAAATAATTTAGTGCCGCGTGGTCTGTGGCACCTTGCCACGGTTTGCGTGGCTCCCCCAGGGAGGTTCGAGTCCTCCCTCGGGCATGGGTGTATGTGTTGTTCTTAACGTAAAGTTAGGTTAAGTTAGATTAAGTAGTATTTAATCCTAGGGACCGATGATCTTACCACAAATTTCCAAGAAATAAATTAGTCAACTTGTTGCAGTAACTTTTCATATATGTATTGAGGCTGTGGTCTGCGCACCGTTTATAATGCTCTACCTTGTATAATTTTAAAGGCATACGGTAATTTTTTTATCAACACAATAGTCCATTTCATTATTTCTTAAAAAATTACGTTTAATGAAATGATTGTGTGGTTTATGTAGGCGTTCTTTGAATTTTAAACATGACAGGCTATAAATTAATTTTCATAAAATGTCTGTATGCTCAATTTCTAGACGTTAATTTGAACTTTCGCCTGCATTTTCCGATTTATTACTATTATATTGTTTTATGAAATAACTATACGTTAGAATGAGTTTTAACGTAACAAGTATAACTGCATTAAATCAAGCTGACGACCATAGGTGGTTGTTTAAGGTAGGCTGCCTAATTAAATAGCACCAGTCATGGTACACGTGAACGAGATTTGAATGTGGTGCGTCATTTTTTGTTCTATAAAGATATAATTGTATTGTTGTAGAAATGACTTCTCATTTGTTCTGTTTATGTGGCAAATTTTGATTATGGCTGTGGCCGAAACGCATTATGTTGCACAATATAAAACAAATAAATGTATAAATGTCCATCCAGAGGGACAACCACGTTGACTAGCCCATCTTCGTCATAAACTAACGCTGTTGTTGTAGACAGTTTTATTTTCATCTTATATTTATTTTCCCATTAATTTATCCATTTTATTTGACATGGCTTCAAGGTCTTCTTCACTTTGAGCTAGTAAAAAGAGAAAAGCTTGTCGTTTGTTATGATAATAACTCACCACCAGCAACACCTTTAATGACGCCGGGCGGATGTTTCGGAAGGCGTAGAGTGAAACTAGTATTATCTTCAAACTCCACGAATAAAATTACTTGTCAGGAGCGAGAGCAATGGCCTGAACATCTCTCGTCGATTAAAAATAAGTAAATAAGCATACTGCATAAAAAAATAAATTCTACTGCCCGTAGTTTATTCTTCGGGTCTACAGGATACGGAGTAGCTACTTTTACCAACTGATAATAATGAAATTTTGTACATCCCCAGCCTGTCTACATCTACATCAATACTCCGCAAGCCACCAGCGGTGTGTGGTGGAGGGTACTTCTTGTACCGCTAACTGATCCCCCATCCCTGTTCCACTCGAGAAAGGCGCGTGGGAATGATTGTCACTAACCCTCCGTATTAGCTCTAATTTCATGAATTTTCTCTTTGTGGTCACTTAGTGAGATGCAGTGGGAGAAAGTAATATGCTGTCCGACTCTTCCTGGGAGGTACTATTTCGAATTTTCAATAGTAAACTTTTTGCCAGAATGAGAATTTCACTCTGCAGCGGAGTGTGCGCTGATATGAAACTTCCTGGGAGGTTAAAACTGTGATCCGTACCGAGACTCGATCTCGGGACCTTTGCCTTTCGCGGACAAGTGCTCTACCAACTGAGCTACCCATGCACGACTCACGCCCCGTCCTCACAGCTTTACTTCTGGCAGTACCGCGTCTCCTACCTTCCAAACTTTACAGAAGATCTCCTGCGAACCCTGCAGAACTAGCACTCCTGAAAGAAAGGATATTGCGGAGAGCTTCTATAAAGTTTGGCAGGTGGGAGACGCGGTACTGGCAGAAGTAAAGCTGTGAGGACGGGGCGTGAGTCATGCATGCGTAGCTCAATTGGTAGAGCACTTGCCCGCGAAAGGTAAAGGTCCCGAGTTCGAGTCTCGATCCGGCACACAGTTTTAATCTGCCAGGAAGTTTCAGTAAACTTATTCATGATGTACATCGCGCCTGCCAATGTAATTAACTGAGCATATGGATAACGCTCTCGAGCCGACTAAACGATCCCGCGAGAAAACACGCCACTCTTCGTTATTTCTCCTCTATTTCTTCTATCAGTCCTACCATGTAAGGGTCTCAGACTGATAAACAATACTGCGGAATAAGAGCCTTGTAAGCCACTACTTTCGTGGATGTTAATCGCGGTGCGGATCCCTACAATTTAATCGCGCTGCCTGACGAAAAAAAGGAAGCACAGAGCAGATATGGTGGGATGTCAATATCAGCCAGGACACTATGACCATCGTCCTACTATCGATACAAACTCGCCCACAAGATAGCAGCGTCTCTAGGCTTGGAATGACTGCTAGTCAGACACACGCACGGTGCATGTAGAATCTGTGAGCGCGCTGTCCGTGTGTAGAATGGGCAACGCTCGCGATCTACCTGAGTTTGGCCAAGGGCCGATTGTGATGGCCCGGGCGCTTGGTGTATTTGTGAAACTACTACACGACCTCTTTTAAATTTGTCAGTAAGAGTCATGGGATATTTCCATTTCGCATTACTCACAGTTGTATAATTATGAAATATAACAAGAAAACAATCAATTTTTTACAAAATAATTTAATTGGATAAATAAAAAATCTACTCACCAAGCGACGGCAGAACGTACACATAAAAGAGGCTTGTAATTAGGCAAACTTTTGAAGCCCTTGGTTCCTTCTTCAAACAGGAGGATTCAAGGGGAAAGTAGAGGGGTGAAGGAAAAGGACTGGAGAGGTATAGGAAAATGGGTAGATTTTGGGACAGTCACCCAAAACTGCGGGTCACGGGAGACTTACCTAAGAAGGAAAGACTGATTGTTGGGGACTGCATCGGATGAGATTTGAAAACCCGAGAGCTTAAAGGTGGAAGAAATGGTAATGTACGTTGTGCATAACAGAGGCGGGAAGGGGGTAGTGAAAAATAGACAGTTAAGACAATGAAAGATGTAGAAAACTAAATCGGGGTGAAGAAAAGAGTAGTTACTGTGAAGAAATGCTGAGACGGAAGAAATTAACATAAATTGAGGCCAGGCGGGTGGCGAGAACCAAGGACATGTTGTAATGCTACTTCCCACCTGCGGAGTTGTAAGAAACTGGTGTCTGGGGGAAGAATCCATATGGCGTGTGTGTTGAAACAGGCACCGGGGTCATGATTGTTATGCTGTAGAGCATGCTCTGCAACAGTATTTTGCGTATTGCCAGTATACACCCAATGCCTTTGCCGATTCATCCTAATTGATAATTCGGTGGTAGTCAAATGGTTCAAATGGCTCTGAGCACTATGCGACTAAACTTCTGAGGTCATCAGTCGCCTAGAACTTAGAATTAATTAAACCTAACTAACCTAAGGACATCATACACATCCATGCCCGAGGCAGGATTCGAACCTGCGGCCGTAGCAGTCGCTCGGTTCCAGACTGTAGCGCCCAGAACCGCACCGCCACTCCGGCCGGCGGTGGTAGTCACGCTGATATAAAAGGCCAAACAGTGTTTGCATAGCAGCTGGTGTACGACGTATCGTTTCCCAGGCAGCTCTCCCTTTGGTAGTATATGTTTTGCGAGTTAAAGGACTACTGTAGGTGGTGGTAGGAGGGTGAATAGGGCGAATCTTGCAGCGGAGATGGCCACAGGGATATGACCGATAGGGTAGGGAGATGGGTGAAGAAGGTGCATATAGTCTGACAAGAATATTGCAGTATCGGGACGGTGACAAAAAGCTATTCTAGTGTGGTGGACAAGATTTCAGACAGAATGGATCTCATTTCAGTGCATGATTTTAGGAAGTCATGGCCCTTTCAAAGTAGCTGATTAATACATTCTAGTCACCAGTGGTGTGCTTCAAAGTTGTTTTTTGGAGTGCTGTGGCGAGTGTCTTCAACACGTGGCGAACTCAAGGTGAAACGACGTTCGAACGTCGTGGGGTTGGACGGCCACCCCTCATTTTAGATGTGGAACGTCGTAGGCTGGGCAGACTAGCAAAACAGGACGGGCGGCGAATTGTGACGGAACTGACATCAGACGTTAATGATGGGCAGAGTACAAGTGCGCCTGAAGACACAGTGAGCAGAACACTTGTAATGATGGGCCTGAGCAGCCGATGTACCATGCACCTGCCAATGTTAAGACCACGACATCGGCAACTACGACTGAAATTGGCACGTGATAGTCGGCACTGGACTTTGGCGCAGTGGGAGAGCGTTGCATGGTCTGATGACTCCTGATACCTTCTTCATCATGCTGATGAGAGGGAAAGTATCCGTCGTGTTTCGGAGGAACAGCTCCTTGATGCCTGTACTGCGGGACGGAGATAAGCTGGTGGCGGCTCCATTAGGTTCTAGGGAACATTCACGTGGGCACCCATGGGTCCAGTGGAGCTTGTGCGAGGCACCATGACGGCCAAGGAGTATCGTACACTGGTTGCAGACCACGTACACCCCTTCATGACGATCATGTTTCTCGACGGCAGTGGTATTTTCCAACAAGATAATGCGCCATGTCACAAGACCGGGAGTGTGATGTTCGAGCAACATAGTGACGAGTTCCAGCTGATGTGCATCCTCCCAATACACCACACCTGAACTTGATGTAATACATCTGGGATGTGATTGAACATGGCGTCAGAGCTCATCGCCCTCCTCCCCAGAATTTACAGGATCTAGGTGAGTTGTGCGAGCGGATGTCGTGCCACCTCCCTCGAGTGACTAACCTAGGCCTCAATGTTTGCATGCCATGACGTGTCGCCACTGTTATCTATGCCAGATGTGGACATACCGGCTACTAGCTAGGTGGTCATAATAGTCTGGCTGACCAGTGTAACTTCGTACAATTACAGGCCATGGAGATATATGTAAATGATTAGAGATGAAATTCTGTGTGTTGGGTAGAACGGCCGGTGGAGTGCATTAGTGCAGGAGTGCGAACAATGTCAGTAGTTGAATGATTATCGTAAGGGACACGGAGATGCTGCGCATTTGTGTAAGACAGCTTAATCAGCACCTTACAGAGTTTAAAAGGAGCCTTATCGTGGGTTTCCATGTGACAGATTGATGGTATTTTGCAATAACCGGACTTATTGTGGGGTATTCGGACGTGGCATAGGGCCAATGCTGGACTGCGTGGCGACATAATGGCAGGCATACTACTCGCCGTCAAGTTCCCGTTCGACCACATCTGACCACCACAAGGTAGGATGGCAGTGTTGCGCACCAAGCATATTGTAGCTACATCCTCACCTGCCATCCGAGAAGAAGTGATTGACTCCGTGTAACATTCTGTGTCATCTCGCACGATTGGCAGGAAACTTGCAGCTGCAAAACTGTCCCAAGGGTAGACTACCATTAAAATACCAACACAAAATGCTGTGTTCAGAGCAGTGCCGCGACTGGGAAGCATGAGCTGCTAAACCGTCCCGTGGGTAGACTACTGTTAAAAACCCGACACAAAAGGCTGCATTTGGAGTGGTGCCTCCACTGTGAAGCATGAGCTATGAGCTGCCAAACCATCCCATGGGTAGACTACCGTTAAAACCCCACACAAAAGGCTGTGTTCAGAGCAGTGCCACAACTGGGAAGCATGAGCTGCCAAACTGTCCCATGGGTAGACTACCGATAAAACCCCAACACAAAAGGCTGTGTTCAGAGCAGTGCCACAACTGGGAAGCATGAGCTGCCAAACGGTCCCATGGGTAGACTACCGATAAAACCCCAACACAAAAGGCTGTGTTCAGAGCGGTGCCGCGACTGGGAAGCATGAGCTGCCAAACGGTCCCATGGGTAGACTACCGATAAAACCCCAACACAAAAGGCTGTGTTCAGAGCGGTGCCGTGACTGGGAAGCGTGAGCTGCCAAACGGTCCCATGGGTAGACTACCGATAAAACCCCAACACAAAAGGCTGTGTTCAGAGCGGTGCCGCGACTGGGAAGCATGAGCTGCCAAACGGTCCCATGGGTAGACTACCGATAAAACCCCAACACAAAAGGCTGTGTTCAGAGCGGTGCCGTGACTGGGAAGCGTGAGCTGCCAAACTGTCCCATGGGTAGACTACCGATAAAACCCCAACACAAAATGCTGTGTTCAGAGCAGTGCCACAACTGGGAAGCATGAGCTGCCAAACGGTCCCATGGGTAGACTACCGCTAAAACCCCAACACAAAAGGCTGTGTTCAGAGCGGTGCCGCGACTGGGAAGCGTGAGCTGCCAAACGGTCCCATGGGTAGACTACCGATAAAACCCCAACACAAAAGGCTGTGTTCAGAGCGGTGCCGCGACTGGGAAGCATGAGCTGCCAAACTGTCCCATGGGTAGACTACCGATAAAACCCCAACACAAAATGCTGTGTTCAGAGCAGTGCCACAACTGGGAAGCATGAGCTGCCAAACGGTCCCATGGGTAGACTACCGATAAAACCCGAACACAAAAGGCTGTGTTCAGAGCGGTGCTGCAACTGGGAAGCATGAGCTGCCAAACTGTCCCATGGGTAGACTACCGCTAAAACCCCAACACAAAAGGCTGTGTTCAGAGCAGTGCCGCGACTGGGAAGCGTGAGCTGCCAAACGGTCCATTGGGTAGACTACTGATAAAACCCCAACACAAAAGGCTGTGTTCGGAGCGGTGTCACGACTGGAAAGCATGAACTGTTGATGAACAGCGTCCCATTTTGTTCAGCGACGAATCACGGATCTGCACTACCTTGCATCACTATCATGGGCCAGTATGTAGGCGGTCTGGGGAGAGGTTTTTTTCTTCCAACGTTTTAGAAAGGCATGGGGATATTTACACGTCATGGTGCAGGGGACCACCAAATATGGCTTCTAGTTACGACTGGTACTGTCTGACGGAACTCTGACGACACACCCATACGTAAAGCCATTTTGCGTCCTTATGTTACCTCTAGTTCGACAGTATTGTGGTGTTATTTTTCAGCATATCAGTGCTCGTCAACACTTGGTACTTGTGTCTATGAACTGTCTGCCGGATACTTATATGAATATGGTGTCTGTTATTTCGGACATGTCCGAAATAACAGTCACCATTGATGACCTGCAGCCATCTTGAACGAAATTAGAATTATATATTAATACCTTCAGCTGCTGACAGGCGTTCATATATATCAACGTGGACATGTCCGGATTAACAGACACCATATCCATATAAGTATATAGTTCTGGCAATACCGGCCATGACCTTCCTCTTCTGTGCAGATGCACACATATTACCCGAACTATTACGGGACTTGGTAAGAATGTCTTCGACGACTAATGAGTGTGTTGCGTAGGGAAATTACAAATGTAGTGTGTGGACACGTAAGGTGAGGTGAGAATGTGGTTCTCGTGCACGAAATAGTACCTGCGGTCGCGCTATTCTCTGTGCCGTCGGGGGCTCAGATGGATATAGCGTCTGGCATGTGAGCAGGAGATCCCAGGTTCGAGTCCCAGTCGGGGCACACATTTTCACCTGTCCACGTTGATATATACCAACGCCCGTTAGCAGCTGAAGGTATTAATATATAAATGTAATGTCTTCCGGATGTTTAGGTTGACCTCTGGCCAGTGAGATCCCTATACCTGCGTACGACAGAACATGTGTGGGACCAGCTCTGGCACCAACTCCATACCAGTAACGTTTTCTAGGATATCAAGGGTCAGTTACCACGGCTATAGGCTACCTGGCCTCAGGACAAGATGCAACCCCTTTATGACATCCTTCTCAATTGAATCTGGGCATGCACTCGGCTAGAGGGGGTGGAACTTCATACTGATAGCTGTGCTCATACTGCCAAGTTCTTCGAAAATTTGACTCCGTTCTGTAATTAATGAAATATTAAAACTGAAATATGCTTACCATTGAAGTACACCAGTAGCCTACATTCAAACAAATATCGGCTTTGTGTACTTCCTGTCAAAGTAGCATCTTTGGAAAGTTTCCGCCATATTGGTCTATTTCTTTGTCTTTGGCATTCGTGTGAAGTCGAGTGATTGTCAAAAAATGGACAAAGAAGAATTTCGTGTGGTGATTGAACATTGCTTTATGAAAGGCAAAACTCCTCAGGAGACTAAAGAGAAGCTTCATATACATTACGGTGACTCAGCACCTTCGATTAGAACAGTTTATAAGTGGTTTCAAAATTTTTGGAGTGGCCATATGGCCACAAGTAATGCTAAACGTTCTGGACGCCCTCTGGGGGTTACAACTCCAGAAATCATTGATAAAAGTGAGATTGTTAGTGCTGTGGGCATTTCTAATGAACGGGTACATAATATTTTGCATAAAAATTTGAACATGAAAAAGCTATCCGCAAGATGGATTCCGCGATTGCTCACGCTTGACCAAAAACGGAATCGTGTGAAGTGTCGCATGGATAGTTTGCAGCTGTTCAGGAAGAATCCGCAAGATTTAAAGCGTTGTTTCGTCACTGTCGATTAAACATGGATACATTACCATACTCCTGAGACCAAACAGCAATCCAAACAATTTTTTATCAAGGGAGAATCTGCACCAAAAAAGGCGAAGACCATTCCTTCGGCCGGAAAGGTTATGGCGACTGTCTTTTGGGATTCGCAAGGGATAATCCTCATCGACTACCTGGAAAGGGGTAAAACTATTACAGGTGCATATTATTCATCGCTATTGGACCGTTTGAAAACAGAGCTGCAAGAAAAACGCCAGCGACTGGACCGCCAAAAAAGTCTTTTTCCATCACGACAATGCACCAGCAAACACCTCAGCAGTTGTGGTCGCAAAATTAGTGGAAATAGGATTGCATCTCGTTTCACATCCCCCCTATTCTCCAGACTTGGCTCCCTCGGAATACTATTTGTTCCCTAATTTGAAGAAATGGCTGGCGGTACAAAGATTTTATTCAAACGAGGAGGTGATTGAAGCAACTAATAGCAGTTTTGCAGATTTGGACATTTCCTATTATTCGGAAGGGATCAACGAATTGAACGGCGCTGGACGAAGTGCTTAAGTCTAAAAGGAGACTATGTCGAATAATAAAAATGGTTTACCCCAAACACGCAAGTAGTTTTTATTTTTGCACTGACTTTTCATACGTCCCTCGTAGCGTCCGAGCTTCGGAAAGAATTAAGTATTTATTTTTATGTGTCGTATCACTCACAATAGTTTGATACAACAAATCCAAAACTGATTTACTTTTACGAAATGTTAGACGATAGTGTTTTGCAGTATAATGGTAAAGTAAAGGGACGCTACGAGTACTTTAAAAATCGGTGGCACTTCGTAATTGTTTGAGAATTTAAACAGTATCTAATACATGTGGGGGTAAGCAAACTGCTAAATCTTTGCTTAATAGTAAATCGTGTAACGACACTTTCTAGATGATGGGGTACGCAAAGAAAGACAAACAGAAAAATGACAACGACGGTGGCTCGAAATACAGAACAGATCCTCTGTAACCGAAGGCAGTAACGCACACAGTATAGGGACAATGTAAAAAGTTTTCTCAGTACCAAAATAAAATAAAAATGTTTCATTCTGTGGTCAGCAGTTAATTTGCTGGAAGAAGTAACTAGCAGTATGTGTCGCGGCAGGTTGCGGATAAAGTTTCCGCGGACGAGACTGTACACGCGGCCCACGGCGTCTTTGTGCGGTGTGTACCGCGACAACTGCGCCGCATTCACACACAAAATAATGCAAATCACACTAATTACCGCGTGCAAATATCCGTGAAGCCCCGCCGACGCGACAGCCAATGCGGATTTGCTGCCGCCACCGGAAGCCCGCACCGCGAATCATAATATATATTTTTATTTAGGAAAACTTCCGCCCCTTATAATTCGATCAGAGCCACCCCATCCCCTGGACGCCGGTTCTCTTTTTTATAGGCTGCGACCCTCCTCTAAACCCATTTCACGCTTCAACCCCATTTTTTTCACAGCCGAGCAAACCCTATCCTAAACTCCATACACCCTTAAAAATCAGCCACTCCATCGTTCCTCCCAATGCCGCTACTGGTCTTATAGAAAACGTCCGGTTGATGGATATCGGCCAGCATACAGACTTTTTGCACCACATTGGCCTTACTCGATACAGACAAAAATCTCCAACACCTACACTAGCGGTACAATGTCTATTATCTGTTTTACATTTATAACTATGCTTTGCATATCAGCGTAACGTCAGCTGCAGAGCGCGCTTTTCATGATACTATATGTTATTTCCTTCTGAAGGTCGAACATAATTATGCAGAAGAAATATATTAATTGCTTCAGAAGTGCAATACAAATAGAGGAGTTAAATTTGACATCAGAAATCCAACGACCCACGTATGGCTCATACATCAAGAACTCAATGTGGCCTTAAATTAAACCTTTCGAAAGCTTTTCATTCCCTACCACACCGACGTCTAACCGAACGAAATACTTTCTTGTAAAATATGTGATGGCCAAATGAGTGAAATTTCTTGGGCGGTGAAACTCAGAATGACATCTTCGATGAAGACTCATCTACACAGTTACGCCTTTCTCAAAAATAGGTAACGTTTCACATTAGTGAATAGTACAGGTTATAAACTTAAATTTGACATGTAATAATTATCTGATATACAGGGTGTTACAAAAGTGCTCTACACCGGGTGATTCAAAAAGAAAGAACAGATTTCAATTTTTTTACTGCAAACATATTGCATATGTCACTGCATAGGGGAAGTATCAAGTTTTGACACAGGTGCACTGTTTGTTTGTAGCAACTTGGCGACTACACCACAGGAGAAATCATTTGGAATTTGGGCGAAGTCAATCCATTGTTAAGGGAAAGGTGGATTCCGCCGTCGATTCCACAAAAGGCCGCTTCTGCACATGCAGATTTATGAGTGACATACAAAATTCTTGGATGGTGGTTGCTTATGCAAAGAATAGAGCACTGGCCGGCGAAAGGTGGCTACACTGAGTCACAGCGCCAGAGATTGCACCAAAGAGTATTATTCAGCCGCCTCCACTGGCAGTGTTAGTTCAGAAGTTGTCGTGGGCAGTGCTTGCTGAGAGGATGTCGATAGCTGTACTAGTTGAGGCCATGTCGTGTGCAATTGTTTTGATGGGCTAGACAGCAGATGTTGTTCGAATGGGGATGTTGTAGTGATCAGAGTGTATTTTTCGTCAATATATATGAAGGTAAAAAAATTTTTTTTATTTCAAATTTCCTAACTAACAATGTCTCTTGGTCACAGGTTCAGTCAACAAAGCATCTGGCTTGTGTTCATGTATTAGAGTGTAATTCTGGTTTCTATGTGCAATCATAGTATTTCTGTTTTACTTTTTTTATTACTTCATTGTAAATGGCGATTAAAGCATCTTGTCGTATTGAGGAAGAACCGTGCCAGATGTGTAGGTTGAATCACACTTCCACACACAGAACTGCTACACTTGTGATTTGTTGTTTCGTAGCTTTTATAGTTGCTGGGGACTTAATTAATTAATTGTGTTAACGGAAATTTCCTTTCATTCTTTGTTGTTATTCTATGCAGTCAGATTGCGTACTAATACTACTCAGGGCCAACCGGTTACGAGACTTCGTAATCGGACAAACAGCGACTAAAATTAAAATTATTTGCATTCTATTTAATTAAGCCCCCATGCACCGGCCACGCACTTCAGACGAAAATGTCGAGCGTATCCGAGATGCGTTCACACGGAGTCCTTGGAAGTCCATAAGACGAGCCGGCCAGGAACTTCAACTTTTTCAGTCAACGGTGTGGCGTATTCTGAAACGATGCCTGCATATGAAACCTTACAAGCTGCTGTTATTGCAACAGCTGTGTCACGGCGACCACAACAGAAGGTATGAATTTTGCATTTCATTTCTTTAGGATGTCAGAGGACACTTTTTGCGAACGACTCAACTCTTTGGACGAATCGGCGTTTCATCCATCGGATAAAGCAAACCGCGGTGATACAAGAACTTGAAGGTCATAAAATCCTAGCTTCGTCATCGAACATGAAAGAAACTCACCGAAACTGAATGTGTTTTGCACTGTTCCTGCTCACAAACAATATGGATCTTCCTTTTTTGTGGAGGAAATGCTGCGAAATTGATTGTTTCCTCAACTACAAGAAGATCCTAGTGATCTCATTTTTATGTATAACTGAGCCCCGCTTCGCTTTCACCTTGAGGTGCGGCGTTATTTTAAAAAAACCATCCCACTGTGTTGGATTGGAAGACGTGGACCTACCAGGTCACGATTTTTTCCTGTGGGGGTACATACGAGGGTTGACTGAAAAGTAATGCCTCCACCTTCGTAACTCTTCAACAGTTGGCAGCACTGGTATGCGGTAGGTACTGGCTTGTTGCGTAGCCTCTTCTCTACAGTTGGCGGGAAGCCTTAGCATTGAACGGTTGTGTTGTTACGGTGAAAAGTATGGAACACTGCGCAGACGGTCGGTCAATGCGATTTAAGCAATGTACAGTCATTGAATTCTTGACAGCAGAAGGTGCCACCCGGAAAGAGATACATCAGAGAATGCAGTTTATGGTGATTGCGTTGATGTGAGTACTGTGCGTCGTTGGACGTGTAAGTTCAAAGATTCCAGAATGAGATTTTCACTCTGCAGCGGAGTGTGCGCTGATATGAAACTTCCTGGTAGATTATAACTGTGTGCCGGACCGAGACTCGAACTCGGGACCTTTGCCTTTCGCGGACAAGTGCTGTACCATCTGAGCTACCCAAGCACGACACACGACCCGTCCTCACAACTTCAATTCTGCCAGTGCCTCGTCTCGTTTTAATCTGCCAGGAAGTTTCATATCAGCGCACACTCCACTGCAGAGTGAAAATCTCATTCTGGAAACATCCCCCAGGCTGTGGCTAAGCCATGTCTCCGCAATATTCTTTCTTCCAGGAGTGCTAGTTCTGTGAAGTTTGGAAGGTAGGAGCCTGCTGCTGTAAGCTTGTGCCGTGAAGCTGACTTTAACATAAATTCTATTTTTTTCAGTCTATTTCCGGAAGCTTGTTCTTTATTGAGTTTCAGTCGCTTTTTACTTGGTCTTTGTTACTGTTTGGTTCAAATGGCTCTAAGCACTATGGGACTTAACATCTGAGGGCATCAGTCCCCTAGAACTTAGAACTACTTAAACCTAACTAACCTAAGGACATCAGACACATCCATGCCGGGGCAGGATTCGAAATTCGAACCTGCGACCGGAGCAGCAGCGCGGTTCCGATCTGAAGCGCCTAGAACCGCTCGGTCACAACGGCTGGCATTGTTACTGCTTCTAGTAGACTTAAAGAGAGCGAGTTATATCTGGTTTCGTGTTAAATGGCTTCCACCTGTTAGTTTGTTCTTGTGATGTGGGTCGGGATTAGATGTTTTTGCCTAAAGGTATAAATTCGTCATTTATTTGTTTGCGTACTGGGGTGGATCAGGAGAATACTTTTGTGTGGTACAGCTGGCCTTGCTTAGTGAGTGCGTCTGATTGTTCAAATTTTTTTATGTGATCCTTTGTAACTTGTCGTAGTTGACGCTCTACCTTTACTTAATTCTGTTTAGCCTTGGCTCATCGGCGCTGTCTATTACAACTTTCAACGTAGCTTTATTACGCTTGTGCCATGTTTCCCAGGACTTGTTGCTGTTCGTTAGCAATTCAGGAGTTATCGAATATTGCAATCAGATACAAGAACCGTTGTTTTTACTTATTCTTGTACATATTTAAGGGCGTTAAATTATTTATTAATATCTTGAAAAGTTATTTTAAATATATTTCTGGCTATGGGCAAAGTAATGTTTGATTTGGGGAAGATGAAAGAGCCATCGTCTTTTGTAAACTTGTTATTGTGTGTTTGTTTAATTTACTTCATTTGAATGTTTTAGAAGTACCACTGACGACACTATTTGGCCAGATCATGTAGAATGGTGTGTCCAGTTTGTGTAATAGTGTTGGGTTTGAGTCCTGCTCATATTTACATCATTGTGAAAGGAAAGTAACTGAGCATCTGCTGGCATTTTTAATTCTATAGTTATTTTGTTAGTAGTGTGCAATGCTGGTTTATTGAAATAAAGTTTTGTACTGTCCAAATGATGTTTATTTGAGCCCTCATCCTACCACTTCCCAGGCACCTAGCGCTAAGCTCATTTCAGAGGTAGTAGAGAGTAGTTCTCTGGGAGCTGATCAAACTGCCAATTTCAATCAAGCATCTTTGTTACGTTAAAAGATTTGTCCTATTGTATGTTTTACGTGCACTCTGTTTCGCTGTTCTGGGAATAACATACTTAAAGAAGGAACAGTTACCAAATGAGCATTGGACACCCAGTCTGTGGGGTACGGGATGCTTGCTAAATTGAGTGCGTGGTAGTGTGAGACAGTGGCATGTCCACTGCAAGTCACCGTGGGTATATTGGTGACGTGAATGCCACTGTAACTGTTTGCGGCACCTCTCTCTCGAGTGTAGGAGAAGAAACTCCAACTGAGGAATGTACACTATTGGCCATTAAAATTGCAACATCAAGAATAAATGCAGATGTTGAATGGATATTCATTGGACAAATATATTATACTAGAACTGACATGTGATTACATTTTCATGCAATTTGGGTGCATAGGTCCTGAGAAATCATTACCCAGAACAACCACCTCTGGCCGTAATAACGGCCTTGATACGCCTGGGCATTGTGTCAAACAGAGCTTGGATGGCGTGTACACGATACGACAAATCATCAAGAGTAGTGACTGGCGTCTTGTGACGAGCCAGTTGCTCGGCCACCATTGACCAGACGCTTTCAGTTGGTGAGAGATCTGGAGAATGTGTTGGCCAGGGCAGCAGTCGAACATTTCCTGTATCCAGAAAAACCCGTACAGGACCTGCTGAAATGTAGGGTTTCGCAGTGATCGAATTAAGGGTAGAGCCACGGGTCGTAACACGTCTGAAATGTAACGTCCACTGTTCAAAGCGTCGTCAATGTGTACAAGAGGTGACCGAGACGTGTAACCAATGGCACTCCATACGATCACGCCTGGTGATACGCCAGTATGGCGATGACGAATACACGCTTCAAATGTGCGTTCACCGCGATGTCGAACATGGATGCGACCACCATGATGCTGTAAACAGAACCTGGATTCATCCGAAAAAGTGACGTTTTGTCATTCGTGCACCCAGGTTCGTCGTTGAGTACACCATCGCAGGCGCTCCTGTCTGTGATGCAGCGTCAAGGGTAACCGCAGCCATGGTCTCCGAGCTGATAGTCCATGCTGCTGCAAACGTCGTCGAACTGTTCGTGCAGATGATTGTTGTCATGCAAACGTCCCCCTCTGTTGACTCAGGGATCGAGACGTGGCTGCACGATCCGTTACAGCCATGCGTGTAAGGTGCCTGTCATCTCGACTGCTAGTGATACGAGGCAGTTGGGATCCAGCACGGCGTTCCGTATTACCCTCCTGAACCCACCGATTCCATATTCTGCTAACAGTCATTGGATCTCGACCAACGAGCAGCAATGTCGCGATACGATAAACCGCAATCGCGATAGGCTACAATCCGACCTTTATCAATGTCGGAAACATGATGGTACGCATTTCTCCTCCTTGCACGAGGCAGCACAACAACGTTTCACCAGGCAACGCCGGTCAACTGCTGTTTGTGTATGAGAAATCGGTTGGAAACTTTCCTCATGTCAGCACGCTGTATGTGTCGCCACTGGCTCCAAGCTTGTGTGAATGCTCTGAAAAGCTAATCATTTGCTTAATTTTTAACAGTTTTATGCAGCGACAGCAACTGATATTGTTTATATAGGAATATACAGCCTACAGTTGCAGATTAACTTTATCGTTTACGTAGGTTAAGGTTGGCCTTGATAGCGGTAAAGCAGATAGAAGTATCGAAACGATGCTTGCTCCCGATGCTTGTAAAATAATACAAAAAGAGTGTCTAGGTAGTAATACGTTCACGTAAGATATGTGCAATGTTAAAAACATTAACGAAAAACTAAGAAATAATGAAGCCCTAATAACTAAGGCCGATAAGGGGAACACGATTATCGTTTCTACAAAAAAAGAATGTATTCAGAAAACGAAAATGTTCTTTGAAGGGAATGGCGTCGTACCACTAGAGGTACACCCAACGCCCGCCATACAGAGGGATATCAGAGCGATTCTTAGCAATACTAAGAAGTTGATCGGAGAATTTAGAAAAAAAGGCATTGATAAACATGAACCCCAAGCCCGCGACGTTAAGGAGTCAATTTAGGCTCCACAAAATTTCCCATCCGATCCGCCCTATTGTGGATGGCACCAATAGTGCTTATCATAAATTAGCGAGACACTTACATTATAAAATTAAAGAATATTTCGTGTTTCAAAATAATCGTTCGATTAAAAATTCAGTGGACCTAGCCAACAGACTTAAAACCGTAACATGTTCCGAAAACACCAAATTGGTGTCATTTAACATCATTAGCTTGTACACAAACGTACCAGTGGATCAGACCTTGAACATTATAGAACAAAACTTAACGTACCACGAAAAATTGTCCACCATAGAAATTGATGAGCTAATGTTACTTCTTAGAACGACGATATTCACAGCCATGTGGCCTAGCTATGGGGTGTCCACTTGCATGTATCATGTCTGAAATTTTTACAAAGTCCCTGGAATTGGTTTTTTTCCGAAATTACCCGGAATTAGTGAACAAAATCATCTTTTATGCGAGATAGTGGATGACATTCTTCTACTGGTTAATAACACTCCAGAAGGAATAAAGCAAATTTTCGCAACGTTTAACAGTCTACGTGAAAAAATAAAATTCACACAAGAGTTGGAATCAGCTGATAGATCACTAAATTATCTTGATTTAACGTTGACTATTAAAGATGCTAAAATAGAGTTCAACATATTCCGGAAGGGAACTTATTCAGACATCATCATCCCGGCCGATTCAACCCACTCCCAAGCGCATAAAATGGCGTTTTTCTATTCTAGAATCCATCGGGCGATTTCTATCCCGTTGTCAGATGTCAACCTCGAAAAAGAATAACAAATTCTCGAGAGTATTGCACAGAATAATGGCTATGATCCAAAGATAGTGAGGCAATTATATCATAAGAAACCGCGAAAAAGGACAACGACTTTAGGAAACACAAATACTCAAACCCAAGATCAGACCAAGAAATGATTGTCGGTTCCTTATATAGGTAATGTCTCCTACAAGATAGGGCGCCTATTGAAAAATTCAGGTTTTAAAATTTCCTTCTCCACTAGTAATAGTTTAAAGCGAAATTTGGTTCATACCCTTGAGAAAGACTGTGATAAGTCAGCGAAATCAGGCGTATAGAAGATTATGTGTGATGATTGCCCATGTTATTACATAGGTCAAACAGGCAGAGCTATAGCTGTAAGGTTTAAAGAACATCTTCCAATAAAGATGTTGGAACACGGGGGTCAGCCTTTGCGGAACATCTGGTGCAAATGGCTCATACACCTCAACCTTTACGTGACATAGAGGTACTACATCATGAAGTTAAGGGCTATAGACTGGACACGCTTGAGGAACTGCAAATTTATGCACACATAATTACAGATAGAGGCAATTTACTGAACGATCAACTGTATCTAAAAAATAGGGCATACTTCGAAGGCTTCCAGCCTCTATTACGTTTACAATAATTCATAATGCATGTGACCATTACAGTTTCTGTAATAATATAATCTTTCCTACAGATGTTCATACGAGATTTGTTGGTCAGTTTATAGGGCTCTGTAGTAGAATGTAAAACGTAGTCATGCTGGATACTGTAATTAACTTACAATAGTAAAGTATAAAATTAATTCATAGCAAAAATGTTATCTGACGCGTGCGTAATAAGAGTTTGATTCTATACGTCTCGCGCATGCACACCGCCCTCTGTGAGGCAGACCACGAAGCCCTCGCGGTCCGCAGTCTCTATTCACACGACGAGGCCCATACAACGGGCTTAAAGTGAATTTGCTACAGCTTGTTTAATAGAAGTGACTAAACCTTACGGTTATGCATCATGTTTTATAAAGTTGACTTAGGACATGGCTTCTTTTAGGCAAACATTTAAATAATATTTTATGTAAGTACTACACGTTGCATCCTGTAGCATGACCATATCTAATATCATTTACTAGCACATTATAATATTAACCATCTCCGGCGGTACACCGAAAGGTTACCGCCCTTCGATAGTGCCGTTTTCGCGCTAATCGAAGTGCTAGGGTTTACAGGTGCCAGCCAGCCAGCCAGCCAGCCAGCCAGCCAGCCAGCCAGCCAGCCAGCAGCAGTTCCCGGTCCCGGCCTGCAGCGGTGGTCCCGCAGCCAGCCAGCCAGCCAGCCAGCCAGCCAGCCAGCCCTCCGGTGGCAGCAGCAGTCCAGCCAGCAGCAGTCCTGCCAGCAGCAGCAGCAGCAGCAGCAACAGCCGCCGCCGCCGCCGCCGCCGCCGCCCCGGCCCAGTCCGCGGCAGCAGCGTCCCTGCCTCTCGCCGTCGCCGTCGCCGTCGCCGTCGCCGTCGCCGTCGCCGTCGCCGTCGCCGTCGCCGTCCGTCGTCTCCCAGTGTGTGTCCTGTCCCTTTAGTGCTGTGTTTTTCTTTCTTCTTCTTGTCGTCATGTCCGCTCCCACCACCACCGTCACTACTACCACCACCGCCATCGTGTATACGTCCCCTTCCGCCGCCACCACCACTATCACTTGGTGTGCCCAGTCCCACCCCCCTCCTTCCATCCCTCCCCTCCTCACTATCCCTTCACCCTCGCTCTTTGTCGCCCCCTCTCCCGCCTCTTCCTCTCGTTCTGATCCTTTCCCCCCACTCCCCCAGCCTGTCACTGCAGCTCCGGCTAGGGTGGTGGCCCGTCGGGCCACTGCCCACGCCCAGCTCTCCCCGTCGCCGTCGCCATCGCCATCACCGCCACCACCGTCATCGTCACCATCACCATCACTGCCACATTCGCCTGCACCGTCACAGTCACTCTCTCCGGCGCCGACTGCTGCGTCCGTGCCGGGACCTGTCCCTTCCCGCCACCTCCCCATCGTTCCCATCCCTCATGTCACCACCCGCCCATCTGCCGCTGTCAAACGCCCTAGTGGCGCCTCCACTTCCTCTGCTCCTAAAAAGGCTCCACCCCGCCCCCCCTCCCCACCCCAAAATGCCATGGACGTCTCCCCACCAGGCCCCGCTCCCTCCTCCTCCTCCTCCCCACCCGGTCTCTACAAATATCTCCTGTCCCATCCCGATCCTTCCTTCCTCGAGGCCCGGAATCTCTCCCTCCTCCTCCGCCAACATTTCCCTGGCGCCCCCATATCTCTCCTTACTCCCAGACGGGATTCTGTTCTTATCTCTTCCCCCAGCCCCACCCTCCATACTGACATCCTCTCCCGCCTCCCCATCACCCGTTTTGGTCCTCACGCCACCCTCACCCCTGCTCCCTCCCCATCTCCTACCCGCCAACCCCAACCCCCGCGTCGCCCGCCGACCCTCACCGCCGTGATCACTCGGCTTAGCCCGTCGATCACGGAGGAGGAGGTGCTGGCGGAGCTGAAGGCCCATCCCACCCTGGAGGTGCGGGCAGTCCGCCGCATTTTCAACGCGACCGGCCCCACCCGCCTTATGCGGGTTTTCTCTGAGGACGCCCCCTCCATTGACCGTCTCCTGAAGGAGGGTGCCCTCCTCTTCAATCAGCGGTTCAAAGTCGACCCCTCCCGTTCCCCCCCTCAATCCCTGCGCTGCCAGAGGTGTCTGCGCTACAATGCCCATCCAACAGCCGAGTGCCGCGAGGCCCCCACCTGCCCGCATTGTCGGCAAGCGCACTTCCTCCGGCAGTGCCCCAACCTCCAATCCCCTCCCTCCTGTAATACCTGCAGCCTCCCCCACCCCACCTACTCCCAAAAATGTAAAGCCCGACCTCCTCCTACCACTCCTGAACTCACCGTCCCTGTCCGTCCCCTGGACGCCCCCACCCCTCCTGGCAATTCCCTTCGTCCCCCCCCCACTGCTGAGGACATCATCAGGTTCCTCACCATTGTCCTCCAAAACGTCCATCCCTTTCAGCGCCCCCACACCTTACAACAGATCTCCCTCGCCGCCCGTTCCATATTCCACCTTAAAATGTACGCCACCTTTTCCAATAACCAGGCCCATTTCACCTTCTCCCGCCTTGACACCCTCGTCTAAGTCCTTCCAATGGCGCGACAGCATCGTATCCTTTTCAACAATATCCGCTCCCTTCCCGCCAACAAGAACCTCTTCCTGCACACCCTTGCTACCCACCGTGTGGATGCCTTCCTCCTTAATGAAACCTTCCTCCAACCCCACCACTCCATCCACACCTCCCCCTATCTCCTCCACCGCTCCGATAATCCCCTCCCAGTTGCGCGTGGCGGAGTTGCCATTGGCCACCACCGCCAGATCCCCGTTCGGCTCCAGCCTCTCCTTCCCGACCCCACCGAACACCTGATCCTTAGTCTCTTCTTCCCCGGCCTTACCATTACCTGTGCCACCATCTATGTCCGCCCCAACGCCCCTCTTCCTTTCGACTTCCTCTCCCACATCGACCGTACCTTCTCCTCCTATGTGATCGCCGCCGACCTCAACATCCATAGTCGCTCCGCTGCCCAGTTACGGCGGTGGCGTCGGTTCCTCTCCTCCCTTCAAGGCGACCTCATCCCCATCCCCCAGCACACCCGTCCCGAATCCAACTCCACTCCCGATGTTATCCTCTCCTCCCCCAACCTCCTTGGTCGCATTACGGTGGATGTCCTGGAGCCTATTGGTAGCGACCATCTCCCTGTCCTCCTCACCGTGTCAGACGGCCGTCGCCCCCGCCCCGACCCTCGTCATGACCCTCCCCCTAAGTACATCCATGACTATTCCCGTGCCAACTGGAATGCCTACCGGGATACCCTCTCCACTCAGGTCGATAGCCACCCTCTCGCCTACCGCCGTCCCGATGATGTCACCCATGCCGCCTCCTTTCTCCAGCAGACCTTGTCTGAGGCCGTGGAGGCCCACGTCCCTACTGTTGCCGTCCACCCCCACCGTCCTACCTTACCACCACAGGCCGTCCTCCTCCTCCGTGAATCCCGTCGTCTCTACCGTGCCTTCCTCCGCACGCGTGACCCGGACACCCTACGACGCCACCGGCAACTCCAGCGACACATTCGAAATTTGCTCGCGGCCAAGAAACGCCGGGACTGGCGACAGACATGCACCCGTTTAAATGCTACCCTCCCTATAAACTCGTCCAAGTTCTGGACCGCCTTCCGTCGCCTTACCGGAACTAAACCCTCCCCCTACTATCCTCTTCTCCACGATGATCACCCCTTCCCTGACGCCCTTAGTAAGGCCAATCACTTTGCCTCCTACCTGTCCGATGTGTTTTCCATCCCTGATGATCCCCAGTTCGATTACTCCCTCTTCCCAGATATCCGCGATCGAACTGACACCTCTGTCCCTCCCCTCGCTCCTGGTTTCCAGTACTTGGACAACATTCCACACACGGACCTTAATGCCCCCATCACCACACAGGATCTCATCGATACACTCCGCACCAAACGCAACACCGCTCCTGGTCACGATCGTGTTACCTACCGTCACCTTCGTGAAGCTCCTGTCTCTTTTCTCTCCACCCTGGCCAGGCTCTACAATGTAGTCCTGTCCACCGGTTACTACCCCGACCTGTGGAAAACCTCCCGTATCCTCATGTTCCTCAAACCTGGCAAACCGCCGTCCACCGTCTCCTCCTACCGTCCCATCAGCCTTACCTCGGTCTTCAGCAAGGTCCTGGAATCTATCCTCACCCGCCGCATCCACCAGCATCTCCGCCAGCACCGCCTCCTCCCTGTTACCCAGTGTGGCTTTCGGCCGTCCTTCTCTTCCGACGATCTTCTCCTTCACCTCACTCATCTCCTTTCCGAACAGCTCAATTCCCGTCGCTCCGCAATCTTCCTCTCTCTTGACCTCGAACGCGCATATGACCGCGTATGGCATTCCGGTCTCCTCTTCAAGCTCCAAACCTTCGCCCTTCCCATTAACTACGTTCGTCTGATCGGTTCCTTTCTCTCCCGCCGTCCTTCCTCTGTCACCATCCATAACACCGATTCCTACACCTTTTTCCCCTCCGCCGGTGTGCCCCAAGGCTCCGTCCTCTCCCCCCTTCTGTACCTTTTGTACACGGCGGACATGCCGCCGCCGTCGCCCCCCGTCCACCTCCTTCAGTTTGCCGATGACACCGCCTTCCTCGCCCTTGCCCCCACCCTGCAACGCTCCCAACGCCTTCTCCAATCCCATCTTGACCGGTTCACCGCTTGGTGCAACCAGTGGTTGCTCAAGGTCAATCCCTCCAAAACCCAGGCGATCATTGTAGGCAAAACCACCCCTTCCTTCCGCCTCCTTGATTTCTATCTCACCGTCTATGGCCGTCCTATCGCCCTCACTCCCACCCTTAAGTACCTTGGCGTCACCCTCGACCGTCGCCTCTCCTGGACTCCCCATCTCCAGACAATCCAAGCCAAGGCACGTTCCCGACTCCGTCTCCTCAAGCTCCTTTCCGGCCGAACGTGGGGTTTGGACCCCTCCACCATCCTCCACACCTATAAGTCCCTCATCCGCCCTATCCTCTGTTACGCCCATCCAGCCTGGATCTCCGCCCCCCCTTCCTTTTATAAATCCCTCCAAATCCTTGAACGCCATGCTCTCCGCCTTGCCTATCGCATCCGTCTCCCTTCCCCCACGCGGATCCTGTATGACCTTATCCCCTTCCCCCACCTCCTCCTCTTCCTCGAAAGGCTACGAATCCTCTACACCTCCCGTAAACTCGATCCTCCTCACCCGCTCGTCTCCCCGATCCTCTCCCACCCCCGCCCGCTGCCGCGCCTGTACTCCCATGTCCCACCCGGTCTCCATCTCTCCACCCTCCTTACCCTCTCCCAAGGTGGTTTCCGCCAGCTCCCTCTCCCTGATGATGTCCTCATCCCCTCCATCTACCCCTCCTATCAACTTTGACCCTGCCCCCCCTCCCTCCTGGTGTCCTTTCCCTGCGGCACCCTCCCTCCTTTCTCTTCCCTTCCCTTCTCTCTCCTTTTCCCCCATCCCCTCCCTCCACCCCTCTTCTTCCGGGCTTCCCCTCCCCCTTCCTCTCTCCCCCCTCTTTCCCCAGCCCGTGGCGTCCCTGCTCTCCCCTCTCGCTTTCCCTCTCCCCCTCCTCCTCCTTCTCCTCCTCCTCCTCCTCCTCTCTTGGCAGGTCCCCGGACTCGCACACGCATCGTGAACTTTCGCGCGCCGGAGATCATCGCCCTCGGATTAGTGTCTGTGCCGTCGTGTCTGTGCCTCAGTGTTTTTCGCCGTCCACGCTCCTTCGTTCACGTGTGTCATCTACCTCGTCAGTGTTTGTGCCCAGTGCCGCCGGTTTTTCTTGTTTGTTTCGTCACGAGTGAACGGCTTCATGTTTTTTAACTATTGTATCTCCTGTTTTTTTAACCGCCATTCTGTTACTTGTCTGTCTCCCTTTCTTTTTTCCTGTACTGCTTATGGCTGAAGAGCGGAGTACACTGTTCCGCTGCCAGCCCACCTTGTATGGGGTGTCCAAATTACAATAAAGAAAAAAAAAAAAAAAAATATAATATTAACTTTTTGCAGGTTCTGAAGAAGACGTTATTACTAACGTTGAAACCTAGGTAAACGATAAAGTTAATCTGCAACTGTAGGCTATATATTCCTATAACTAATCATTTGCATATTACAGTATCTTCTTCGTGTAGGTTAAATTTCGCGTCTGTAGCACGTCATCTTCGTGGTGAAGCAATTTTAATGGCCAGTAGTGTAGTAATCAGTTCCGTGTGCGAATATACCATGTACAAGTGCAAATTAGCCATTGGTATAACGGCATTCAAGAGTCGAAGGTAGTTAATATGAGGGTGTGCTGAAAAACAATGCCTCCGAATTTTTTATTCTGTTGTCAATATTGGTTGAAGTGTTACATGTCATGCGTATTACTCGGTCGATTTTCCCGCATCGCTGACGCAAGTTTCAACCATCTGCCGCTACAGGGGTCTGAATTGCAGCGTGTAATAGGGCGTGTGCTACGTAATTATATCGATCCGTGAGGCAAACTGAAATCACTGAGTCAAAGAGTTCGTCCACACATGGAGTACCATCTACTCCAGCATGACAATGACAGAACCACACACGAGTACTGCGAAAACTGCTACCATCCGAAGTATTGGTTCGCTGTCATAGATCATCCTCCACACAGTCCCTACTCATGCCTATATGATTTTCATCTAATTATTTTACTTTTGTGTCGAGGCATAGTCATATAAAACTTTCTGAAAGATATAACCGCCCAGGTTTTAATTCCCAATCTAGATTTCGGTCTTTGGCCATTATCAAGTGTAACAACTGCAACGGATTAAAGCACATTAAAAGTACAAGTATCAGACAAAGTATCACTAAAATAGCAGGGCAAACAGTTAAATCAATGTATGGGCTACATGATTTGTTCTCTTACTTACGCGTTTTACATCAATTGACCTGAGTAGAACCCAAGTCATTGTAAAAAAATGTATCTTCCGTTATATAAACCAATTTCGTCGAAATAAATGTGAGAATATTTGTGTAATGTGCTAATTTACTTGCAATTAGCATGACTCAGTTGATATGGTGTGGAAAAATAGATAACCAAATCAGAGGCTTTAAACTTCGTTACACTGTCTCTCAGCAAACTCTAATATAGACATATGTGAAACAAGCGTCAAAGATCATTATAATTGCACCCCGGTTTGCACCATGCGATACAAGTTGGTTACATTATCTTTGAAATGAGCAGAGGATACCAATGTTAATATAATATGGCGTGAAGAGCCAGCTTCCCAGAGTGCATGTAAAAACGTGACTTACACCGCCGTAATTAAAGATACATGAAAGTGCAATCTTGCAAGAGTGAAATATTTGACACATGTGCATTACAAAATAAGCAGTTATACATTGTTATGAATTACAACTTAAAAAATTGGTGTGTAATGTAAAATAAATGGTCAGAAACATCATTGGAATTTAAAACCCTTTCATGTGTTTCCAGAACTTAAGGAACATGCTCGAGAACTTCACTTTGATAGTGATCGGGTGTTGCAAGCAGAGATGAAGTTGTGCCTCCGTCAACATAGTCAAACATTCTACAGTGACGGTATCAACAAACTGGTCTCTCGTTGAGAGAAATGTATTCGAGGCCATATAATTATGCTGAGGAATAAATATGTAGACATGAAGAATAAAAATGTAGAATGTGGTGTCACCGCCAGACACCACACTTGCTAGGTGGTAGCCTTTAAATCGGCCGCGGTCCGCTAGTGTACGTCGGACCCGCGTGTCACCACTGTCAGTAATTGCAGACCGAGCGCCACCACACGGCAGATCTAGAGAGACGTACTAGCACTCGCCCCAGTTGTACAGCCGACTTTGCCTGAGATGGATCACTGACAATTACGCTCTCAATTGCCGAGACAATAGTTAGCCTAGTCTTCAGCTACATTTGCTACGACCTAGCAAGGCGCCGTATTCAATTGCTAATTAATATTATGAAGCATGTATCATCAAGAGCGACGTTATACAATTATGGATTAAAGTTAAGTATTCCAGAAGCTACGTACTTTTCTTTATAGCATTCATTACGTATCCTGTTTCAGACCTCACGCCAGCCTGCGTGAGTTTAAGCGCGTGCCTTTCGGCTTCCTCTCATTGTGTCTAGGCTGTCTTGTCTAGACACAACATAGAATGCTACTAAAGTTTAGTTTTATTTAAAAAGCTTTAATAGTTTTCACATAAAAAATGAGTTTTTACATAAAAAATTCGGATAGATCACTTTTCAGCACGCCCTCGTACAATAAGGAACAGTCTGTTACGATTCATGAATTGCAGAACCGAGTTGTGGAATCACAGATGAGGTTGAACACGTTAGAATAGGGTGCTACTTCATTTGGCGATAAGTTGGAGGTCATTCACTCTCAAGGGAAACAGGTGGGGTTAACAGAAGGGTGAGAGGGAGTGTTAGAGGATGTATAGGGCACCATTTTGGGAAGTTATCCTATCCAGTTTTGTCGATATTTCACGGTGTTCATAATCTCACAGTCGAGAATTTTCAAGGAATAGTCAAATTTTTGTGAAATGATAATTAAATCATGACCCTACACTGTCGACAGGCGTTGATATACATCAACGGGGACAGTTAAAAATGTGTGCCGCGACCGGGACTCGAACCCGGGATCTCCTGCTTACATGGTAGATGCTCTATCCCATCTGAGCCACCGAGAGCACATACGATAGTGCGACTGTAGGGGTTTGTCCCTTTCCCGCTCCCCGTGAGACCCACATTCCCAACTTAATGACCACACACTACATTCGTAGTGCCCCTGCCCATTACACTCATTACTCGCGGCAGACAATCTGCAAGGAAGCGTGCAAGAGACAAATCCCAGCAGTCGCACTATCCTCTGTGCCCACGGTGGCTCAGATGGATAGAGCGTTTGCCATGTACGCAGGAGATCCCGGTTTCGAGTCCCGGTCGGGGCACACATTTTCAACCGTCCCCGTCGACAGCGTAGGGTCTTGACTTAATTACCATTTCATTCTATAGCGCTGCATGGCCACCGATGGTCTCTGTTCTCTCGGACATGTCCAAAACGACAGATACCATCATCATACAAATTTTTGTGGTTTCCTGGCATCAAGGAAAACCAGAATGATGTTCTTAAGATCGAACACTCGTACTTTTTCAAATTTTATATCCCTTGTGTCGTGGTTGTTTGAGCCGTATGGTTTGAGTCATTTTGTACGATCATAGCATATCAGGAGAATTACGAGAAAGGATTGACAGGAGAGACAATCAACTAGGGTTAGGAATGACTTAATTAGCCAGCATTTCTTCCGTGTACAGGGGCGTGATGAGACGTTGGCAGCGTGTATTCAACATATTCGAACGGCGAGCATGCTTGTCAATGTTCAGGTCATGGAAGACGTGGTTGTAAACATTTCTTAGGAGGACTGCGACCATGTGACCGTTCACGAATACTAT
Organism: Schistocerca americana; assembly: GCF_021461395.2. NCBI lineage: Eukaryota > Metazoa > Arthropoda > Insecta > Orthoptera > Acrididae > Schistocerca > Schistocerca americana. Next base: position 245,271,877 of record NC_060121.1, read on the forward strand.
TTTCCGAGAAACCTGTACCTTTTGCTGCTTTAGATAAGGTAGTTGCAAGCATAAAAAGCAACACGTTTGCTGATGTAAGACGTGATCACAGGGATCGTTCCGGTACTGTTGAACGCATGACGCATGGTGTCCATAAATCAAAAGAGAGTGCTACTTCGCTCAGAGGAGCTTGTTACCGCGGTAGCTGGCCTGAGCATTTTGCACGTGATTGGCGTTCGGGAGGAAAGAAACTGGCGGATAGTTTTGGCGTCAAGGGAAAACAGGAAGTTGTCTGTCTGGAGCGCTAACGAGAGGCTGTGACAAGATGTAGACTTCCCTTTGAGAATCTATTTGTGCCTTATTGTATCCTGGGAGCAGACTCTCTGCTCTCGATCATACTTGGTATTTGCTGGATCGTGACATATGCAAGTTTCCTTCATTGCAACCCATCGGTCAGGGTTTAAACTCCGTCAACAGTCAACTATTACCTTTAGTTGGATGGCTTAAAGCTTGTTGTAAAACTGATGGTTTGTCATGAACGGTAAGGTGATTCGTGGCTAAGGGACTAAGTACAAAACTGTTGCTGGATTTGACTTCATACAGGGTGCTGAACTGGTTTTAGATTATGCTGGTAGTCAATTTTATTTTAAGTTCCGTGCTGATAACCTGTATAAATTCTGTGAACATAGTGGTTTTCAGCCGGCAGGTGTAGCCGAGCGGTTTTAGGCGCTTCAGTCCGGAACCACGCGGCTGCTGCGGTCGCAGATTCGAATCCTGCCTCGGGCATACATGTGTGTGCTGTTCTTAGGTTAGTTAGGTTTAAGTAGTTCTAAGTCTAGGGGACTCAAGACCTCAGATGTTAAGTCCCATAGTGCTCAGAGCCATTTGAACTATAACGGTGTTCAAGGAGTGTGTAAGGTGTCCAGTGAGGCTCCCGAATTTGATCTTGGTCATTGACAATCCGCTGAGCTGCCGATATTACTCCAGGTCCTTAGGGAGTTTCCCAACGTCTTAAGAGATAAGCTAGAATAACGGACAAAATAAAGCATCTGATACAGCTGTCCCTTATGTGGCAGTGCACAAAGCCGTCGCAGCCAAAAATGAGGATCCTGTGCCAGTTGATTGACAAGATGTTACGTTATGGTGTCATTAGGCCATTGCCTTATGCTTCTTCAATGTTCCTGGTTCCCAAGGCTAATTGCGTAGGGTATAGATCAGTTGTGCATTATTTGTCTATAAATCAAAAATTCATTTTGGAATCGATTCTCTTGCCCGACCTCCACAACTGATTCACTTGGTTCTCCGGGTTGCGGTACTTTACCATACCGTTCTAGATCTCAGGATCTCAGCTAAACTTACCACCAAATTTGCTGTGATTCGAACGTATGTGAGTTCAATCTAATTCCCTTCGGTTTATCTACAGAGTAGTTGTACTTTCAAGGCTCTTGGATTATGTCTTGGGATATTTCAAATTTAAATTTTTTGTAATTTCTGCATGATATATACAGGGTGAACGTCAATAATACTGACAAACTGCAACCGGCCGCGGTGGTCTAGCGGTTCTAGGCGCGCAGTCCGGAACCGCGCGACTGCTACGGTCACAGGTTCGAATCCTGCCTCGGGCTTGGATGTGTGTGATGTCCTTAGGTTAGTTAGGTTTAAGTAGTTCTAAGTTCTAGGGGACTGATGACCACAGTACTTAAGTCCCATAGTGCTCAGAGCCATTTGAACCATTTTTGACAAACTGCAGGGACGGAACCCTGACTTGAAATGGAGAAAGAAAAGGTCCCGTGAACAAAAAAAAAGAAGAAGGAAGGGTTCAAATGGCTCTGAGCACTATGGGACTTAACATCTGAGGTCATCAGTCCCCTAGAACTTAGAGCTACTTAAACCTAACTAACCTAAGGACATTACACACATCAATGTCCGAGGCAGGATTCGAACCTGCGACCGTAGCATTTGGGCCACTTAAGTGTCTAGTGAGAGACGATGCGCCTGCTTTTGTTTCGAAGGTATTTAAGAGATTTTGCTTTCAAAATGGTATATCCCACAAGATAACCATCCCTTATTACCCTCAGCCATCTTTCACTGAGAAGATGAAACGTAATGTAAAGTCTGCTCTAATAACATTCCATTCTCGAGTTCGGACGAAGTGAGACAGCTCTATTCATTGGTTGAACCTGGTGTTTAACACACCCACTCGCGAGACCCGTAAGACAACACCGGTTTGCTTATTCTGTCAATTCGCCCTTCTCCAATCTTTGGTCAGTGAACGACCTCCTCGCAAATCTAGTGCCCCTGAACTTATCCAGGATAATATGAGGAGGGCAAAGATTAAGGGAGGAAGGCAGAGCGATACAATCAGGGTAGGAGCCCCAGAAAATTGAATATCGGAGATGTAGTTCTTATAAAAAATTTAAGTGCGCAAGGGAAAATTGATTTCAAAGTTTCTAATAGCTTGTTATCCTATTTTGTAGGGTCTTGTAAGATTATAAAAATCCTCACGCCAGTATCTTTTCTGATTGAGTACCAGTCTGCAGGTAAGATGCACCGAGCACATCTAAGCCATGGTCCTATCGAGTGAGGTAGCGTAGTGATTAGCACTCTGGACTCACATTTGAGAGGACGACGGTTCAAACCCGCTTCCAGCCATCCAGAGTTAGATTTTGCGTGATTTCCTTAAGTCGCTCAGGGCAAATGCTGGGATGGTTTCTTTGAAAGGACGCGACCGATTTCCTTGTCCATCCTTCCCTAGTTTGAGCTTGTGCTCCTACTGTAATGACCTCGTTGTCGATGGGACGTTGAACACTTCTCCTCCTCTGCTTCCCCCTCCAAGACTAATGTGTGTGTTTGTGTGTGTGTGTGTGTGTGTGTGTGTGTGCGTGTGTGTGTTAATTCCTAAGGGACCAAACTGCTAAGGTCATCGGTTCATAGACTTAAACACTACTTAAATTAACTTAAACTAACTTACGCTACGGACAACACACACACCCATGTCCGAGGGAGGACTCGAACCTCCTGCGGGAGGGGCCTCGCAGTCCGTGACAGGACGCCCCACACCCCGCGGCCACTCGGCGCGGCTTCCAAGACTAATCCTCATGCTTAAATTTTGTAAACCCCTCTGTCGTATTTTATTCTAGGGGGGGGGGGGGGGAGGAGAATGAGGGAGAACTGAACAATGCCGGTACCTATCGATATTGCTTGCGATTACGCTCTTCGACTGTTGCCAAGCAATGGCTTTGGACGTTGAGCTTCAGAGGGCGTGCGCAGCAAGCTCCGAGCCTTTTACAGACTTACTTACAAAGGAACCTCCCCATCGCACCCCCCTCAGATTTATGAAAAAAATAAGCAAAATATACAAACTGAGTTGTCCATGCGCAACATATGCAACATCAAGGAACGCCAGCATGTACGAGCGCCGTGGTCCCCTGGTTAGCGTGAGCACTTGCGGAAGCAGAGGTCCTTGGTTCAAGTCTCCCCTCGAGTGGAAAGTTTAATTTTTATTCTCAGACGATTTTAGTGTGGGAGTAGACGTGATTACCATACCTCCAGGTTGTACACCTCTTGTGCAACCGTTAGATGTGTTTGGTTTTCGGCAAGTGAAATACTTCGTGAAAAGATTCTGTGATTTTGCGAAGCTGCACAGGTACACAGAGCAGTATTGTTTACGTGATCGTGTGTCAATTATCAAAGTTCAGGCACTCACACATAATCAACTTCGCTCTCCAAAATTCCAGGACATGTTCAGATTTGCTTGGAAATATGCAGGATTTGACGGTCTACACACGGAAAAATTTGAAAACGTTAAAAACATATGTTTTGACAGAGCACTGGGAAAACTGTGCGACTGTGAAACTGTTGCATCCATTTGTTGCAGTTTATGTGACCAACTCTTATGTTTTCATCACTTTTTTGGGAGTGATTATCACATCCACAAGAAAACCTAAGTTGGGCAAGGTAGAAGAATCTTTTTACCCATTCGCCAAGTGTACCAGTTAGGTGGGTCGACAACATATTCCTGTGATGTGACGCACATTCCGCCACCAGTGTTGTATAGAATATATCAGACGTGTTTTCCTGTGGAGGAATCGGTTGACCTATGACCTTGCGATCAAATGTTTTCGGTGGTGGTGGTGGTTGTTAGTGTTTAGCGTCCCGTCGACAACGAGGTCATTAGAGACGGAAATGTTTTCGGTTCCCATTGGAGAGGCACGTCCTTTCGTCTACTAACCGCACGGTTTTGCGGTGCGGTCGCAAAACACAGACACTAAACTTATTACAGTGAACAGAGACGTCAGTGAACGAACGGACAGATCATAACTTTGCGAAAATAAAGAAATTAAACTTTTCACTCGAGGGTAAACTTGAACCGAGGACCTCTCGTTCCGCAGCTGCTCACGCTAACCACGGGACCACGACGCTCCTGCGCTCCTATTTTCCTTGATGTTACCTATCTTGCACATGGACTACTCAGTCTGTATATTTTGCTTATTTTTTTCATAGTTCCACGCAACTTCTTCCTGTTTTCTCCATTGATCTGTGTTCAGTTGTTCAAGGCCTATCCACTGTGCCAACTTATAACTAAATCTACGGGGGGGGTGCGATGGGGAGGTTCCCTTGTTAGCCCTAGTGATGGAGTCTTGGTCTGGTGGTAAAGAGGCAAGGTTCTGGCTGGCAACTGGAGCGCCGTCTCCACTCCGAGTGGGTAGTATGAGCAGGCGCCTTCACAGCAGTGCGTGGCCGAGTGCACGACGTCGGCGTCGCGACCTGAGCCAGGATGTGAAAAGTGTTCAAATGTGTGTGAAATCTTATGGGACTCAACTGCTAAGGTCATCAGTCCCTAAGCTTACACACTACTTAACCTAAATTATCCTAAGGACAAACACACACACCCATGCCCGAGGGAGGACTCGAGCCTCCGCCGGGACCAGCCGCATAGTCCATGACTGCAGCGCCTTAGATCGATTTTTTTTAACTCTTTTTGTTCGTTTTCGTTCGTTGTATCTGCTCGGGGCGGACGTCGCAAGACACCCGTTTCAGTTCGTCGTTAATCCACTCACTCAGTTTTTTTTTATTACAGAGGGCAGCTAACCCTCTGACCGAACACGCTGAGTTAGCGTTCCAGCATTCCGCTCGGCTAATCCCGCTCGACAGCCAGGATGTGAACAGGAGGCGAAGTGGGCAGCCGTACATCGGATGTCGTGGACTGTGACCAGAGGATGAAGATTGCTGCACCAGCGGCCACTTGGGACAGCCGTTGTTCAACCGAAAGGATTCATAATGTTATTTAAAATCCGTCTTGATTGCAAATTTTTTTTATTATTCATATGACCGGTTTCGGTTCATTCAGAACCATCTTCAGATCTGATATTTCAGTTACAGGAGTAACCCGTCCAAGTCTAGCAACTTTCACATGCTACGTCACCCGTTGCAGACACAACGAACGAAAACGAACTAAATGAGATTTAAAAAAAAAAAAAGTGGTCTAAGGCGCTGCAGTCATGGACTATGCGGCTGGTCCGGGTCCCGGCGGAGGCTCGAGTCCTCCCTCGGGCATGGGTGTGTGTGTGTGTTTGTCCTTAGGATAATTTAGGTTAAGTAGTGTGTAAACTTAGGGACTGATGCTAGATTTGGACGGGTTACTCCTGTAACTGAAATATCAGATCTGAAGATGGTTCTGAATGAACCGAAACCGGTCATATGAATAATATATAAAAAAATTTGCAATGAAGACGGATTTTAAATAACATTATAAAATCACTGATTGCTGTTATCCCATAAGACATTATGTCTGTTTTTGCAAACGAAAGGATTCAACTCGGTGAGCACGTTTCAGAACATTGCCAGTCGCTGTGAACTTGTGCCGCAAAGCTGACTAACATACAGTCCAATAAATTTAGAACTATTTGCCTGTCGTTTCCTGTTGAGCTGCAGTCTGTTTCTTACTGTTTTGTGAGATACTTGAGAATAGTGGATGTTTGTGGCTCCATGTTAAATGGATTTCGCCTGTTAATTTCTTCTTGTGCTCGTGGGTCGGAATTAAATGCTTTTGCCTGAAGGTATAAACACCGTGTGTGGATTATTACAATTTTGTGTGGTACAGCTGGTCTGGTTTTAAGATTTTTTAAACAGTGATTCTTTGTAACTCGTCTTACTTGACACTCCGTCTTTAACTTCGTTGCATTACGCTTCACTCATGAGCAACGTCTATTGCAACTTTCAACGTAGGTGTATATCGCTTGTACCAGGTTTACCAGGATTTCTCGTTGTTGGTTAACTACTAAGGAATTAACTGCTATTTCCATCAGATATAAGAACTATTGTTTTAACTTGTTCCTGTTCTTATTTTTGGAGTTTTAAATTAAATTAGTATCTTGAGAGGTTGTATTAAGTATATTTCTAGCTGCAGGCACTGTAAGGCACAACGGGGGAACTTGAAAGGGCAGCCCACTTTCGTGTGTTTGTTAAATGTATTTTATATAGCCTACATGTTTTAGAAGTACCAGTGACGGTGCCATTTGCCCAGATACTGTAAAACGGTGTATCAAGTACTGTGAACTCGTGCTGTGTTTGTGTACTGTCCACATTCGCATCATTGTAAAATGAAAGTAATTGACCATACTCTGACATTTATAATTGCATAGCTACTTTGTTGCTTGTGCGAAGTGCTGGTTCATTTAAATAATTTTTTATTGCACAAATGATGTTTATTTGGTAGCCCGTTCCTACTGCTCCACGAACACCTACCTCTATGCCCATTTCACATTGGATCACATAATAATTATGGATAATGAGGTAGAATGATTTTTTTACTACCGTTTCGCCATCTAGATACTACATGACGGCTTCAGTTCCTTCTCATTTGGTCTTTTTTGCTCTTCCAGTATTCATTCGTCTTTTCAGTATGTCTTTTTTTTATTTCTTCAGAACACTTCACATCTGGCCCCCACAACTTCGGCCTTAGAATCCTTCTATGCAGCCCGACAAGAAAGACGTGAAGCACCCAGAAGACGTGGGCAGATGTAAACGTAGCTTTGTACACGCACACACCAATTGCGTGTATGTAAATGATTTTAAAGTTTCAATTCTGTGTGACAAGTGGAACAACCGCCAGAGTAAATCAATAGTGTTCATGTTTAGTTTTGTTACCAGGTCTGTTAGCGTATTTACGGGGCACGAACAGCAGCAGAAGTTGTGTGATCACTATGACGGACATGGAAATGTTGCGTAATCGTGTTAAACAGTTTTATCAGCACCTGTTTGAAAACGGCCTTATTATAAGTCTCCATTTGGAAAGCTGGTCACATCGTACAATATCCAGTTCTATAGGGCATTCGCTAGTGACAATAGACCGATGCTGGCTGGACTGCATGGGAACATGAGAGCAGGGATACTGATCGGGAAGTTCTCGGTGGACCACGTCTGCCCAGCACAATGGAGGTTGGCCGTATTGTGCAGCAACCACATCATAATTCCTACACATCTGCGCTTGCCATTGGTTGCATCGTGTAGCTGTGGGTTAACGAATTCAACGATTGAGCGACACATTCAGTTTTAAGTGTTCCTTTAAAGGATGGGATACGATCTGCGTGTGTCTACAAACTAAATCCAGATTGGCCCCAAATGCAACATTGTCCTCTGCTAATGATGCAATATTCGATTTGACGTTTGCCACAAATGCATTAGCTAGCTCTGTTGTTCTTTATCTGTTAATTGTTTCTGAGTAACAAATTTATTAATTGTGGTGTCACCCCCAGACACCACACTTGCTAGGTGGTAGCCTTTAAATCGGCCGCGGTCCGGTAGTATACGTCGGACCCGCGTGTCGCCACTGTCAGTGATTGCAGACCGAGCGCCACCACACGGCAGGTCTAGAGAGACTTCCTAACACTCGCCCCAGTTGTACAGCCGACGTTGCTAGGAATGGTTCACTGACAAATACGCTCTCATTTGCCGAGACGATAGTTAGCACAGCCTTCAGCTACGTCATTTGCTACGACCTAGCAAGGCGCCATTACCAGTTTATATTGAGATTGTTATGAATGTATCAACAAGAGCGATGTTCTCCAATTATGGATTAAAGTTAAGTATTACATCAACTACGTACTTTATTTGCTACTATAAATTCCCTTAACTGTTCCAGACCTCACGCCAGTCTGCGTGAGCTTAAACGCGTGCATTTCGGCATCCTCGCATAGTGACTTGGCTGTCTTGCCAAGTCACAACATTAATATTTCTGGAAATATTTCTATGTCTGACTTAAAAATGGTGAACCCATTTCGTAGATGCCGTCAATATAAACTTAATCTCACTTCCTCAAAGCATCGTTTCAGGTCCAAGTCATGAATGGGTAGTGATATATCGCATCCGTTCTAGAATTGCTCCAATACATATTTGGAAAGATGTAATAAAATGGTTCAAATGGCTCTGAACGCTACGCGACTTAACTTCTGAGGTCATCAGTCCCCTAGAAAATAGAACTACTTAAACCTAACTAACATAAGGACATCACACACATCCATGCCCCAGGCAGGATTCGAACCTGCGACCGTAGCGGTCGCGCGGTTCCAGACTGTAGCGCCTAGAACCGATCGGCCACCCCGGTCGACGAAATCTGTAATAATTTATCATTATCATTCATGTCCCACCTTCAGTAATTTGTGCTAACCATCTACATACAGGTTTTGTATCCATAACCTTTCTGAAATTGCTAATGACTGTTTTTAAACTTTTAGCCCTCCTCTTTCCAAGCCAAACCGTAACTGCCTTATTTTATATTCCAAATCTACTACCAGTTTACTCCTCTTACTGTCTTTCGCAACATCCTCATAATCCCCTTCAATCTCCTCTTCCACAGCGACAGCCTCAGGAAATACACTTTCGTCATCATAGGTAAAAGTACTGTAGCTGTTTACAGGTACGTCGGTGTTGATGGACTCTTTAATAAAATTCCCTGAACGTAATGCGAACGATGTTTCTTCGTCCGTAACGGTAGAGTCGATACTGTATTGCGGACGATCGAATCTTTTGTGTAATAGGTGCAATACATTTCTTGGATTCATCTAGCTGTATTCGGAATAAATGCGTGTACACTCAGTCTGTTACACTCTGTATACGCTATTCGATTTCAACCCGACGTTCGGTCTGCAAATTCCGTCCGCCTGTTTATGCGAGCGGTGACTGTCGAATGATAGTACGTGCACCTGTACGCAAGCAGTTGATGTGTACGCGTACATTAATGCGTACCTCTCCTACCGTCTGACCGTCCAACACTTCCTCGTTATCGTGTTCCCGCCGAGCGATTCGATGTCCACCCTCCCCGCCGCATGACGTGTGTTGGTGTAAACAAGAGGGCGGACGTGCGCACGTGTGCTGTCTTTGGTAGACAGAGGGCGTCGCGCTCTCGTCGCCGCCCTCCCCCCCCCCTCCACCCCCCTTGGTACACGGTCGCAAAATGGGTCACAATACACATGTGGCCAGAATAACTCCTTATTAATGCTTCCTACACGCTCATAGTTACCACAGCATTGGTAATAATTTATAATGTAGATTGGTCTTTCCCTTAATATCCTCTTCTGGCGATTCATGGAACAAGGAAATAAGGACATAAGAATTATGGCGATTCCTGCTGGAACAACCGGCATACTCCAGCAATTTGATGTTTACGCGTCCAGACTGTGAAAGAATTTTCTAAAACAGTTCTCAGATGTGATACTACTATACGGCTATAGTTTGCCGTTGCCTTCCTCCGGCCGTAATGAGGAATGAATGATGATGATGAAGACGACACAACAATACCCAGTCATCTCGGGGCAGGTGAAAATCCTTGACCCCGCCGGGAATCGTACCCGGGACCTCGCGCTCGGGAAGCGGGAACGCTACTGCGATACCACAAACTGCGGACACTGAGTAAATAAATTAATAGAAAACTGATTTTGCATCGTGCAACGAAGTGCACCTCCTTCAAAAGGTAACATCTCAATATGGAAAACACGCTCTAAAGACGTGAAACGTTCCATAAAATTATCCACTTCAACCCTGCAAATCGAATAAAGAAAATAGGACCGCATTAGGTGCTCGGTATTTGTGGACGACAAGCGGTCTCTGATGGAAAATGGGCTTCACTTTTATACTACCTTACGCCGTCTTACGATGTAACATTGTCCGCAGCTCGTGGTCGTGCGGTAGCGTTCTCGCCTCCCACGCCCGGGTTTCCGAGTTCGATTCCCGGCGGGGTCAGGGATTTTCTCTGCCTCGTGATGGCTGGGTGTTGTGTGCTGTCCTTAGGTTAGTTAGGTTTCAGTAGTTCTAAGTTCTAGGGGACTGATGACCATAGATTTTAAGTCCCATAGTGCTCAGAGCCATTTGAACCATTTTTTTGATGTAACATTCCCTTAGAAAAATTTATGAATCACTGTGCTGGAAAACCTCTACGTTATTGATTCTAACTACTAAAGGCACTAACCACTGATAGGCACAGTTAGCAAATGAAAGATTTTGATAGAGAACAAACAATCTATTTACCTTAATAATATTCAAAAGTCATCATATTGATATACAGTATTACAAATTTACTCTTTCTGATGGACACAGGTCCAGATCGTCCGCTCTCAAAATTCTGCCATCTCTCTCCCCACATCCACCACTGCTGGCGGCTCACCTCCAACTGCGCGACGCTACGCGATGTTCACATCCAACTGCCCAACACTACAATAGCAAATATTCCAACAATGCCAACCAGCCACAAACTGCACACAGCACAGCCAGTGATTTTCATACAGAGCGCTAAGTGACGTTACCAACATAAAAACCTATACAGCCTACTTACAGCGATATTCCAGCGCCCTATTCAACTCACCGACCGCCATCAGCAGACAGACCATACTAGATTAGAACTTGGTTTGTGCCTTTCAAACACGCCGTACACCCCTCGCCACGAGGCGATCTGAAGTCAGATTGGCCCGTGGAACCGGAAACTAAAGGGTACTTTCCAACAACACGAAGGATTAGTGCGTACACACGCACCAACCGGCCGATCGACCGACAAATATCGAATGCGGCCCTACACATGTCCCGACCAAATTATTTACTTAGCGATTACAGCGCGGCAGCGACAAAAGATGAACTGTTGTCGGGTGGTTAGCACGACAGCGTTAAGGACCGCACGATTTATTGCGTGAAGTGGCGGTGGCATTGGGTACCTGGGGACGGAGGGTGAGGGGGCGAGGAGAAGAATTCCGAAACAGTGGTTGTTAAGTTTATTAAGTGAGGAACTTGTAATGCGTACATGCATTCCCATCACGTGTTTAGGTCAGGTATTACGCACATTTATGCGATCAGGAATGTTCAGTAGCACCGAGGCTACACGTACATCTGACAGTTATGCGTCAGCAAGGAGTATTAATGATAATATCATAGGGGGGCAATGTTGTGCAACCTTAGTAGGGAGAAGATCAAACTATTCGGGAATGGGATCTTACAATCTGAGACAGTGTTGCGTGACAAACTTCCGCCACACTATATATATATATATATATATATATATATATATATATATATATATATATAATGTGTGTGTGTTTTATTGAAAAAACTTTCAGCCAATGGGAGTTCAGATGGCTTTGCCAGGCGGATCTGTCGTCACGTTTGCAGACATTGTGGCGGAAGTTTGTCACGGAACACTGTCTCAGATTGTAAGATACCACTCCCGAATATATATATATATATATATATATATGGTTCAAATGGCTCTGAGCACTATGGGACTTAACATCTGTGGTCATCAGTCCCCTAGAACTTAGAACTACTTAAACCTAACTAACCTAAGGACATCACACACATCCATGCCCGAGGCAGGATTCGAACCTGCGACCAGAGCGGTCACGCGGTTCCAGACTGAAGCGCCTTTAACCGCACGGCCAACCGGCCATATATATATATATATATATATATATATATATATATATATATATATATAAAGGTACGGCCAAACTTTCAGGATACATTCCTCACACACAAATAAAGAAAAGATGTTATGTTGACATGTGTTAGAGCTCTCCTATATATATATATATATATATATATATATATATATATATAGGAGACGAGTGAAGACAGGACGTTAGTAGCGAGGCGCCACTCAAAACGCACTGTCGAGTAACCGGGGCGGCTCTTAAAGTATCCAGCTATTAAACAAGATATAAAGTGAAAGTATTAAGTATCAGAACGCCACCTGTCGTGGGCAAGGTTTATCACGAGTATGGAAAGTGAGAAATGTGTCAATGTGTTGTTGTGAAGGGTTGAATAACGGCGTAACCAAGAGCCGCCATATTGGAAATTGTGTGAAGTGTGTTTCAAAATATTCTTTATTAAAACGAGTATAGTAGAAAACCTTGTTAACAACTGGTATCCCGACCCACCCCACTTCAGCAGGACTACAACCTACATGAAACCTGGCGCCTGAGCGCTACTACGGTGCGACGAGCGACTACCGAAGCAGCAAAACACCAGGTTAGTGATACAGCGGCCAGAGAAGTACTTCCTTCTCGCTACAATGCACTGAGGGCGTTGTAAACTGCAGAAAAGTAAAGTCAGTAGCTTGTGAAAAGCACATCCCCGGTACAAAAAAAGTGTAATGTCTTCATATATTTTGTTCCAAAACCGATAGCATTTCTCGTTTCACCAGCTATAGATGGCCCTTAAAAATTACATTCTTTCACTGAAAAAGACTGTACTTATTGGAATAACACCGTAGACAATGAAGTTTTACGTGATAACTATATGGTAAATTAGTCTCCTCTGCATGCTATCATTTTGTAAAATCTCATTTCGATATCTCAATCCGTTTGTGAAATATGAGGAATGATGTGGATATTTCACTTTGGCTTTTACGTTCGCACGGTGCGATCGCAAATGAGTGCGCTCCGTCAAGTGACAGATAGAGACCTCCATCCATGTCTAATATCAAATTCAATGTGTTAGCTGAATTTCATACGCAGCAACATATTATGTAATATGCACCTAACGCAAAATCATAGTGACGCCTATTTTTAATTGCAAACTTTTTCGAGTTTCGCGCACTGCCTTAGTTCCAAGTAAATATCACAAGTATTACCATTAAAGAAATGATGGACACATCAATATGAATCTGACATATAGAGCTATAAGTAAAGCAAAAATGAAATTTTTTTACGGAATAGTTTCTGTAACATCGTTTGAGAAAGATTGCAGGTTGCGCACCTTTATTCCGTCATCGCTGACTGGCAGAAAGGTGGAAAACACTCATCGGTCTCCCCTTCCGAACAAACGAATGAACTAGACCAGCGCTTTGAACGAAAACTGGTCACTGCGCGTCGGCCACCATATAATGCACGGGATGTACTGATGGACAGGGACTGTCGAGCATTGGGAATGATGTTGTTGTTGTTGTGGTCTTCAGTCCTGAGACTGGTTTGATGCAGCTCTCCACGCTACTCTATCCTGTGCAAGCTTCATCATCTCCCAGTACCTACTGCAACCTACATCCTTCTGAATCTGCTTAATGTATTCATCTCTTGGTCTCCCTCTACGATTTTTACCCTCTACGCTGCCCTCCAATACTAAATTGGTGATCCCTTGATGCCTCAGAACATGTCCTACCAACCGATCCCTTCTTCTGGTCAAGTTGTGCCACCAACTTCTCTTCTCCCCAATCCTATTCAATACTTCCTCATTAGTTATGTGATCTACCCATCTAATCTTCAGCATTCTTCTGTAGCACCACATTTCAAAAGCTTCTATTCTCTTCTTGTCCAAACTATTTATCGTCCATGTTTCACTTCCATACGTGGCTACACTCCATACAAATACTTTCAGAAATGACTTCCTGACACTTAAATCTATACTCGATGTAAACAAATTTCTCTTCTTCAGAAACGCTTTCCTTCCCATTGCCAGTCTACATTTTATATCCTCTCTACTTCGACCATCATCAGTTATTTTGCTCTCCAAATAGCAAAACTCCTTTACTACTTTAAGTGTCTCATTTCCTAATCTAATTCCCTCAGCATCACCTGACTTAATTCGACTACATTCCATTATCCTCGTTTTGCTTTTGTTGATGTTCATCTTATATCCTCCTTTCAAGACACTGTCCATTCCATTCAACTGCTCTCCCAAGTCCTTTGCTGTCTCTGACAGAATTACAATGTCATCGTCGAACCTCAAAGTTTTTATTTCTTCTCCATGGATTTTAATACCTACTGCGAACTTTTCTTTTGTTTCCTTTACTGCTTGCTCAATACACAGATTGAATAACATCGAGGAGAGGCTACAACCCTGTCTCACTCCCTTCCCAACCACTGCTTCCCTTTCATGTCCCTCGACTGTTATAACTGCCATCTGATTTCTGTACAAATTGTAAATAGCCGCCGGCCGAAGTGGCCGTGCGGTTAAAGGCGCTGCAGTCTGGAACCGCAAGACCGCTACGGTCGCAGGTTCGAATCCTGCCACGGGCATGGATGTTTGTGATGTCCTTAGGTTAGTTGGGTTTAACTAGTTCTAAGTTCTAGGGGACTAATGACCTCAGCAGTTGAGTCCCATAGTGCTCAGAGCCATTTTTTTTTTGTAAATAGCCTTTCGCTCCCTGTATTTTACCCCTGCCACCTTTAGAATTTGAAAGAGAGTATTCCAGTCGACATTGTCAAAAGCTTTCTCTAAGTCTACAAATGCTAGAAACGTAGGTTTGCCTTTCCTTAATCTTTCTTCTAAGGTAAGTCGTAAGGTCAGTATTGACTCACGTGTTCCAGTATTTCTACGGAATCCAAACTGATCTTCCCCGAGGTGGGGAATGATGACCATAAAAAATTGCATGAAACAGCAGAAGGAATCAGTTGCAACGTCCAACAATCTAAGCTAACACAATGACTGCGTAGAGAGTTGGGTTTGGTTGTTTGGGGGAGGAGACCACACCAGGAGGTCATCGATCTCATCGGATTAGGGAGGGACGGGTAAGGAAGTCGGCGGTGCCCTTTCAAGGGAACCATCCCAGCATTTCCCTGGAGCTATTTATGGAAATCACAGAAAACCTAAATCAGGATGGCTGAACACGGGACTGAACCGTCGTCCTCCCGAATGCGAGTCATGTGTGCTAACCACTGCGCCACCTCGCACGGTGACTGCGTAGAGAATTAAACAGAGTAGTGTACGCTGACTGAGCAGCAACACATTTCTACAGTCACTGCTAAGTGTCGCTTCAGGTGGAATTAAGAACGACGTCACTGGACAGTGGATGGCTGGAAACGAGTGATTCCGAACGCTCAATCTCACTTCAGCCTGTGGCATTCCGATGGAAGGGTTCAGGTTTGGGAAAAGCCTGGAGAATATTACGTACCGTCATGTTTAATACTAGTAGCTAAGAACGGAGGAGGTGCTATTACAGTATATGAGTGTTTATCGTGATTAGACAGTAGGCACCTTACTGCGTTTAACAGAAGATTAAATGCGAAAGGATATGAATACATTTTACAGCATTCTGTACTGCGTACAGTAGAGGAACAGTTTCGATCGAATGATTGTATCGGCACGACAGTACATTAAAGCAGCATCCGAGAGCCGATGGTTTGTGGCCAGCAACATTCCTGAATTGGCGTGGCCTCCTTGAAGTACGGCTTGAACCCGATGGAACCCATTTAGGATGAGTGAGAACATCGTCTTCTCTCCAGACCACCTCCTCTGGTTTCGGCTCTTAAGGAATGGGTTTCCATTCCTCCAGACACATTCAAACGTCACACTGAATGTATCATAAAAGCGAAGAGTCTGCAACACATCCCGTATTAACGCCCAGTAATAGCTGTCTGGATTCTTGTGATCAGACTGTGTATTACAGGAATCGTAGAATCACATATTGACAATATTATGAACGGGATAATTGCTACTCACCATATAGCGGAGATAGGCACAACAAAAAGACTATCGGCAAATGAGTTTCCGGCCAACAAGGCCTTCGTCGAAAACAGACAAAATACACACACACACACACACACACACACACACACACACACACACACACACACTATCATGAAAACGCAACTCACACACACATGACCACAGACTCTGGCAGTTGCAGCCCGACTGGTTAAGTATTCCTTCAGCTGCCAGAGATTGTCGTCACGTATGTGTGATGTTTGCGAGAGTGTATGTGTGTGTGTGTGTGTGTGTGTGTGTGTGTGTCTGTGTGTGTGTGTGTGTGTGTGTGTGTGTGTGTGTGTGTGTATTTTGTCTGCTTTCGACGAAGGCCTCGTTGACAGAAAGCTGATTTCCCAACAGTCTTTTTTTCTGCCTATCTGCGACACAACATCTCCGCTATATGCTGAGTAGCAACTATCCTTTTCATAATATTGTTACAGTCTATGTTGGATTCTCCTTTGTTTAATTATACTCTAATACAGCCTGTTGCCTCAAGACAAGCAAAACACCATATCGAGTTTGTACATTGAACACTTCCACTGTGATTAAAATAAATAACGCATGACTTTAAAAAAAAAAAATGTCAATTTTAGAGCCTCGGCAGACTCATCACATGGTAGGTATCAAGCATATCTCGTAAGATGTAGCATCCCCTTAATTTCGTGACTAGCAAAACATCGTAACAAAGTTCGGCAAATGACAGCACACAGAGCGGAATGTAATTTTGTTAAAAGTTTACTACATTTCCCTCTTGTAACAATCGAGAGTCTGAAGCAACTATGTCTGTAGTGAAACTAAAAAGAAGCCCGTGCTCAGGCCCTGAACACCGCGCGATGTCGACCGACCGCCGTATCATCCTCTGCCGTGTTTCGTCATGCCGATGGGCTATAGGGAAACTACCGGTACTACACTCTAGCGGTTAGTCTTGTAATAGTCTTCAAGGAGTAAATGGTTACGCATAGAACAGCATGGTTATGTAAAGACGAGTGAATTTAGAGCTTCAGGCTCAAGGAAAGATAATTGTAATTTGATAGCCCCAGGTAATTGTTCTGTCGTTGGTTGTAACTAATCGCGTCAGTCTACACTTCAGATTACACATGTTGCTTAATGTATAAATGGCATAACTACACTTTCTTCCGATGGCAACACAGAAACGAATAAACATACCATACTCACTTTGTTCAACAGCAGCCGGCCGAAAACATTAATGAGGTTCAACGACAATGGCGAAATGAGTATCAACAGAGCCACCGACACGTTTAACGATTCGTCGCATTCGAGACAAATTTGAAGCCGAAGGCTGTGTTATCCAACTCAACACGATGCAGTCAGTAGCTCGTGCTGCAGTTCGGCGGCATCGTTTGTGTGTGGATGTTGATGGTGACCATTGCGAACACCTACAGTGATATCTTTAAGTTGGACTTTAAGCTACACTTTCACCAAAATGAGACAGCTCCGTCAATTAGTTTGCAAGTTATGGACTTCTAAACAGTGGATACATTTTTTGGACCCCTCTGTATTAGCTATAAATTTAAAGGGAGATTCAATGTCAAATTAGATGTAATTCGGCAGTTCGTGTTTTCCATTACAAAATGTATTTTAGACTCTGATGGACATGTTGGTATAACGCACATTAAAAACATACAATTTTAAGACCTTCAAATAATATTTTTAAAGTTGACATGTGACAGAGATGTTTCAGCACCTCGTATACACGCCTGAGTCGAACAGTCATATCTTGGGAACTATAAAGTGTAGAAGGCTGTCAATTGTCTTCTTTAGATACCACTGCTATGTCTCACGAGCCGGCAGGTGTAGCCTAGCGGTTCTAGGCGCTTCAGTCCGGAACCGCGCGACTGCTACGGTCGCAGGTTCGAATCCTGCCTCGTGCATGGATGTGCATGATGTCCTTAGGTTAGTTAGGTTTAAGTAGTTCTAAGTTCTAGGGGACTGATGACCTCAGATGTTAAGTCCCATAGTGCTCAGAGCCATTTGAAGCATTTGTTCAACAGTGTCGCTTATCAAATGTTTCACAACTGAATGGGATCTAAACTTAGCTTCAGTTTCACATTCGTCTCGTAATATGTGAGAAAAGACAGACTGAAATACCTTAAACTTATCAAATACCTCTTGTTTATTAAACGGTTGTTAGTTCGCTGCTGCAAATTTAGCAGATTGTGCGTGCTTTTTGCCATGAAACATTTCTTCAGTTGTTTCGTATTTGTACTACAAGCTACAACGAGAACGACCATTATTTTCCCACTGTTGCAAAAAGTTCTTTTAGAAAAATCTTTTCCACTATTAATAAAGCATCACAATGCAGCAATACGTTTACAGCGTCCAGGCATGTCAGTTTTGCATTTTCATTGACCTTGATCACCTTTCTGTCACAGGCTACCTGGAAAAAAAAGATACTTCACATGCTGCTTATATTGTCCTGTTACGCAATTACAATAAACACATTTCCCTTTTAACACTTTCCGGACACTCCTTCCCCCCATATTTCCTTCAAATACGTGATTACTGTACTGTACGTCTATGCCTTTCTTTATAGTGGAAGACCTAAATACGAGTCCTATTATATAGTCGGGAAGGCAGCATAAATTAGGTTTCTAGCGGAGGACGCCATACCCAAGACATGCACAGCAATACAGCGGACTTCTCGGACTCCCATTCATAAAGTTTGCCTCCCTTGTTGTCAGAGAAGCTCGCAGTCACAAATGCTGCCTTCACATGGTCAGTACGGAGGGGCCTGGAGTAAGCACAAAACTTACCCGGCGGCTGTCGATTTTTCAGACCCTGGAACCGCTACGGTAGTTCTCAATCAAGTAGCTCCCCAGTTGGAATCACGAGTGTGAGTGCACCATGTTTCAGGTCACCTACGAAGGAAATATCCGTGGCGCTACCAGGAATCGAACGCACACTGACTGGTCGTCTACGGAGTCGGAATTTTAATGGAACGATATACAATGATTAACGTTAATATACCGACAGTACGAGATTTTTACTTCGTAGCATCGTAACTTAATTCTTTACCAAACAAATAAAAAGGATTCAACTTTTACACTAAAGAAAATATCCAAGAAATAATAGTATGGACTATTTTGACACGATTTATAACAGGTGTTAAACAGTACTATTTAAATAAAACACTGTTCGACTTTCACGTTACTTTAATATTCGGACAGTTATCAGTGTGGCACTTGTTTTGATCGGATCGTTTACGCCAAGTTATACGCCCTGTAAGTTAGAAGATCTACACTCATGCTCATAAATTAAGGATAATGCTGATACATGGTGAAACAACGCTCTGGTGGGCGGTTTTCGGGTTTAAATCACTTCGGGGTATGACCATGTGGTGCATTTGACCTGCGGTCGTCGCACGGTGGCGCTGGCAGCAGTCCACATACGCAGAGGTGTGTTGGTGCATGTCAGAGTACGGTGCAGCGAGTAAGTGTACAGACGTTTTCAGACGTGCTAATGGCGACTGTGTGTTGAAAATGGCTCAAAGATCACATATTGATGACCTTATGAGGGGTAACTGGAGGCTGGTCAAACACAGAAGATCGTAGCAAGGGCCCTCCGTGTGCCACAAAGTGTGATATCAAGATTACGGCAATGATTCCGGCAGACAGAAAACGTGTCTAGGCGCTACAGTACGAGACGTCCACAGTGTACAACACCACAGGAAGACCGATATCTCACCATCAGTGCCCGCAGACGGCCACGGAGTACTGCAGGTACCCTTGCTCGGGACCGTTCCGCAGCCACTGGAACACTTGTCTCCAGACACACAGTGCACAGACGACTAAACAGAAATGGTTTTATTCGCCTAGACACGTGCAAGGTGCATTCCACTGACTCCTGGTCACAGGAGAGCCCATAAAGCCTGGTGTGAAGTACACAGTACATGGTCATTGGAACAGTGGTCCCAGGTTATGTTCACGGACGAGTCCAGGTATAGTCTGAGCAGTGATGCTCGCCGTATTTTCATCTGGCGTGAACCAAGAACCAGATACCAACCCCTTAATGTCCTTGAAAGGGACCTGTATGGAGGTCGTGGTCTGATGGTGTGGGGTGGAATTGCGATTGGTGCACGTACACCCCTGCATTTCTTTGACAGAGGAACTGTAACAGGTCAAGTGTATCGGGACGTCATTTTGTACCAGTATGTCCGCCTTTTCAGGCGTGCAGTGGGTCCCACCTTCCTCCTGATGGATAATAACGCACGGCCACACCGAGCTGCCATCGTGGAGGAGTACCTTGAAACAGAAGATATCAGGCGAATGGAGTGGCCAGCCTGTTCTCTGGACCTAAACCCCATCGAGCACGTCTGGGATGCTCTCCGCCGTCGACGTATAGCTGCACGTCTTCACACCCTAGGACACTTCAGGAGCTCCGACAGGAACTGGTGCAAGAATGGGAGGCTATACCCCAGCAGCTGCTCGACCACCTGATCCAGAGTATGCCAGCCCGTTGTGCGGCCTGTGTACGTGTGCATGGTGATCATATCCCATATTGATTTCGGGGTACATGAGCAGGAAACAGTGGTGTTTTGTAGCACATGTGTGTCCGGACGCTTTTCTCAACTTATCACCAATACCGTGGACTTACAGATCTGTGTGTTCCCTATGTGCCTATGCTATTAGCGCCAGTTTTGTGTAGTGCCACGTTGTGTGGCACCACATTCTGCAATCATCCTTAATCTATGAGCATGAGTGTAGTTTTCTTACAAGCAAGCTGGACTATCCAGACGGTACAATCTCACACAAAAACAATACCAGTTTTGATGCACGACAACTCGTGATTTTTCATAACGTGAAAGGTAACTCATATGGACAAATTCCTGGCTCGCGCAGCACGAGTAAGAGTACCGTCGCAGACATCTGTAGACGAGTCAAAAACGAAGGCCAAATACCGGTACTCTATACCCCAAAAGGTCAAACCAATGAAATTGGATAAACGTGACAAGAGGAACCTAGTACGAAAACTAAAGAAGAATCATACACTCAGTGCACCCAGGTCAACACGTGAGGCTCTAAACGAGACAGGAAAGAAGGTACATCTTCAACCGATTAGCAGGGCATTGAAGGTGGTGGCTGCAACGGAAGAGTGCCTAGGAAGGTCTGTTCAAAAAATTCCTGAACTTTGTCCACAAAATTTTTCTACTCTTACTTTTTACTTATTGTGCGTGGTCTCCTTCGAAATACTCTTCTTCATAATTGATACACCTCTCCCAACGCCATTTTCACATACTACGGAAGCAGTCTTTGTACGCCTGTTGCCGGGTAGGGCGAAGCGCCGTATGCGACTTTCTTTTTATCCCGCCTACCGTTGCAAATCTTCCTCCTTTCCACGCGGTTTTCAACAGGTCTGAAGAGTACGGAGGACGTGGCAGCACAGTGACTTCGTTCTTTTGTGCAATAGTCCCGCATGACTCAAGAGCCGTGGGACCAACTTGGCGACAACACGATGCATTACAAGATTCTGTGTGAGGATTTGATGACATGATCCAACTGAAATGTTAGAGCCTTCTGTAATCTCTCTGACAGTAAGTTTTCGACTGGGACGCACAATTTCGTTGACGTACTTGACATGAGCGTCGTCGGTAGGCGTTGGAGGGCGTTCTCAACTAGGGTCATCTTTAACTTCCGTCCGGCCATTTTTAAACTGTGTGAACCATTCGTAACACCGAGTTCGGCTTTAAGCACTCATCACCGTAGGCTCCCTGCAGCGTTTGGTGTGTCTCTGTGCAGGTTTTATCGACGCGTTGCTCCTCTAACTCTATCGCAAACTGTGCGATACAACGTTCTATCCAGTACAGCACTGAACAATAACAGACATACAACAATGAAACAGCCGGCAGTTGCAGACAAAACACAGGCGTGTGCATGGATACCAACCGCATTTGGCTCCAACGCACCACTGGCACGAAATTACGAACATTTTTTGAGCAGGCCTCGTATGTAAAAGAATGTAATCGAAAGAAGAGACTGGATTTTGCTAAAGAGTTTACTACGAAGGAAGAAACATGGTGGAATTACGTAATCTTTACGGACGAAAGTAAAAACAGTTTTGGGTCGGATGGACGAAGGATGGTGTGGCGGAAGAAGAATGAAGAATTTAGAGTCAGTAATGTTAAGCCGACTGTAAAGCATTAAAGGGAGCAGTGTTCTTCTCTGTGGCTGTATATCCACATCTGAACCGGGCGAATTATTGTTCGTCGATAGTATGATGGACAAACATGTCTGTCTGAACATATTAAAAAATCAGTTTGCACCAAAGTGCAGAAAACCAGGGGATATAAAGCACGTTAAAATTTTACCAGGACTACGACCCGAAACATAAGGCACGCATTGTGCAGTCTTAATAACCACCACCTCAATCACCAGACATCAACTTTGTTGAGAATCAGTGTGGAAAACTAGAGCGACGTTTTATAAAATCATGAATAGCTTCCAAAGAAACTTTGCCGTGCCAATTAAAATAAGAATGCGACGGTCTGTGTACTGGCTGATTAAAGAACATTAGTAGATGCTACAACGTCTGAAAGAAGTGATACAACATAGTGGCTACCAGCCGAATACTGAAGTAACGTGAAAGTAGGACCGAATTTTATTTAAATCGTTGTTGTTGTTGTTGTTGTGGTCTTCAGTCCTGAGACTGGTTTGATGCAGCTCTGCATGCTACTCTATCCTGTGCAAGCTTCTTCATCTCCCAGTGCCTACATCCTTCTGAATCTGCGTAGTGTATTCATCTCGTGGCCTCCCTCTACGGTTTTTACCCTCCACGCTGCCCTCCAATACTAAATTGTTGATCCCTTGATGTCTCAGAACATATCCTACCAACCGATCCCTTCTTTTTGTCAAGTTCTAGTCAAGTTGTGCCACAAGCCCCCCTTCTCCTCAATTCTATTCAGTACCTCCTCATTAGTTATGTGATCTACCCATCCAATCTTCAGCATTCTTCTGAAGCACCACATTTCGAAAGGTTCTATTCTCTTCTTGTCCATGTTTCACTTCCATACATGGCTACACTCCATACAAATACTTTCAGAAAAGACTTCCTGGCACTTAAATCTATACTCGATGTTAACAAATTTCTCTTCTTCAGAAACGCTTTCTGTGCCATTGCCAGTCTACATTTTATATCCTCTCTACTTCGACCATCATCTGTCATTTTGCCTCCCCAAATAGCAAAACTCCTTTACTACTTTGTCTCATATTCAAATCTATTCCCTCAGCATTACCCGACTTAATTCGACTACATTCCATTATCCTCGTTTTGCTTTTGTTGATGTTCATCTTACATCCTCCTTTCAAGACACTGTCCATTCCGTTCAACTGCTCTTCCAAGTCCTTTGCTGTCTCTGACAGAATTACAATGTCATCGGCGAACCTCAAAGTTTTTATTTCTTCTCCATGTATATTAATGCCTGCTCCGAATTTGTTTTGTTTCCTTTACTGCTTGCTCCATATACAGATTGAATAACATCGGGGAGAGGCTACAACCCTGTCTCACTCCCTTCCCAACCACTGCTTCCCTTTCATGTCCCTCGACTCTTATAACTGCCATCTGGTTTCTGTACAAATTGTAAATAGCCTTTCGCTCCCTGTATTTTACCCCTGCCACCTTTAGAATTTGAAAGAGAGTATTCCAGTCAACATTGTCAAAAGCTTTCTCTAAGTCTACAAATGCTAGAAACGTAGGTTTGCCTTTCCTTAACCTATTTTTTAAAATAAGTCGTAGGGTTAGCATTGGCTCACGTGTTCCAATATTTCTACGGAATCCAATCTGATCTTCCCCAAGGTCGGCTTCTACCAGTTTTTTCCATTCGTCTGTAAAGAATTCGCGTTACTATTTTGCAGCTGTGACTTATTAAACTGATATTTCGGTAATTTTCACATCTGTCAACACCTGCTTTCTTTGGGATTGGAATTATTATATTCTTTTTGAAGTCTGAGGGTATTCCGCCTGTCTCATACATCTTGCTCACCAGATGGTAGAGTTTTGTCAGGACTGGCTCTCCCAAGGCTGTCAGTAGTTCTAATGGAATGTTGTTTACTCTCGGGGCCTTGTTTCGACTCAGGTCTTTCAGTGCTCTGTCAAACTCTTCGCGCAGTATCATATCTCCCATTTCATCTTCATCTACATCGTCTTCCATTTCCATAATATTGACCTCAAGTGCATCTCCCTTGTATAGACCCTCTATATACTCCTTCTACCTTTCTGCTTTCCTTTGTTTGCTTAAATTTTCACCCTTCTACCACCAACCCCCATTTTTAATAGCGATTTTAGTAATTTAATAATTTTCAACCCCAGTCGATAACTGATGAATTATCACCTGATCAGTTATCCCCGCCAGGTGTCTACCGGTGATAGTCTTTCACTATTCGATAGATAGGTAATTGAAGAAAACACATCAAAAGCAACGACTCGAATATCCCTCTTTGAATCGACGTAACTAGACCGAGAAGTTTAACTACGTAGCACGCTTCATTCGCCAAACCGACATTTAGGCCTAGCGCACACGCATCGATTTTTATCGTACGGAAATATATCGTACGATCAAATTCTTTTTGTGGAACAAAGAAGTTCCTACGCTCTCCTTTGTTCCTCTAAAAGAATTTAATCGTACAATATTTTTACATACGATAAAAATCGATGCATGTGCGCTTGGCCTTGTTCATAATGGCTAATGGTTCAAATGGCTCTGAGCACTATGGGACTTAACTGCTGAGGTCATCAGTCCCCTAGAACTTAGAACTACTTAAACCTAACTAACCTAAAAACATCACACACATCCATGCCGGAGGCAGGATTCGAACCTGCGACCGTATCGGTCGCACGGGTTCCAGACTGTAGCGCCTAGAACCGCTCGGTCACAGCGGCCGGCGCTATTGTGTTACACGTGTACATTGTGTTACACGTATACAGTATTCTTATAGACTAGAGATAATTTATATAGCAAAACAACGTTTGCCGGGTCAGCTATAACATATAAAGATTTTCAGAGGCGGAACGAAGTTCGCCCGGTATATATTGTGTTACACGTACACATTCTTCTTATAGACTAGAGATAATTTATATGGCAAAACAACGCTTGCCGGGTCAGCTATAATACACAAAGATTTTCAGAGGCGGAATAAAGTTCGCTGGGAACAGCTAGTACGTTATGTAATTCTCGTACTGGGGATGATATCTTAATTGAAAGGTGTTGCCTGGTATTGGCGGATAAATACGATATTGCGGTACCTGTGTTGTTAAGAAGAACGGTGTAGTGTTCATTTGGGTATGCATGCACATGCGAGAGGAACATTGCATCGTTCTTTTTCACATATTGCAGTGCCCATGTTGTTAAGGAGAGTGACGCAGTGTTCATTCGAATATGCTTGCGTGTCGCAAGGAACATTGTATAGTTCTTCTTAATAACACACGCACTGCAATATCGCAAGTTTATCGTTCTTCTTAATAAAATACGCAGGGCAGTATCGCAAGCTCAGGAGAGATTGAAATGAAAGAAATAACCGAGTTCTGCCTGTCAGATTATAATCACCTCACCTGGTGATGTGCTGCTCTCCAGACAGTGATGAAGTCGTATTCTCCTTTCCTTACTGCAGGGATTTCGATTACTGTTAGAAATTAATTGGTTGATGAAGGGAAGGGAAGTAGATTACAGACCAGTAACATACCAAAAAAAATATTACAGAGGTACGCCAGGTCTCTGACCGAACACTGTTTCGGGGCCGCCGTATTGCAAGTCCTTTTTAGATGACGCCACTTCGGCAACTTGCGGGTCAGTGGTGATAAAAATGACACACATCACCCAGTCCCCTGCCGGGAATCGAACCCGGGCCCCCTAGGGGGTCGGCATTAACGCTAACGCTACGCTACGGAGGCGGACAGTAACATACAAGTAGAGGGTAAGTAGCCAGTCAACGATTTCGGACTACACAGGCAATCCGCAGGCAAGTACATTGAAAGACACAAAAAACGAAAAAAGCTAAAGTCACTATTGTGATCTCTGAAGAGATTTGTGACGCAGCTTGAGACGAACTCCAGTATTCGAATCAAAAATTTGGGTAAAGAGTAACGAGTAGGAAAATGTTGCTAGCATACGGTATGGGGCAGCATGACAAAGAAACAGATTTAACATTGATAAGACCGTCAGGCTGATCTCTCACGTGGAAACATCTTAAACACTTGCTATGACCGTCCTACTGCGAATAATTTGATAGAAGCTGAGCGTAACTGTGCATTCATTCTCTCAGCGACCACACCGGCACCGAAACGGAAGATAACAGAGAGAAGGCCGAAATACTGAATTCGGTCTTCCGAAGTTGTTTCACCGCTGAAGATCGAAACACTGTCCCTCCTTTCAATCGGCGTACGAGCGTCAAAATGGCAGATAGTGAGAAAATCGATAGCAGCAATTGAAAAGCAACTACAATCGCTTTGTAGTGGAAAGGCGTCAGGACTAGATGAGATACCTATGAGATTCTATAAAGAATATGCGAAAGAACTTGCTCCCCTTCTAACAGTAATTTATCCTAGATCGCTTGAGCAACGGAAGGTACCTAACGACTGGAAAAAAGTGCAGGTCATTCCCATTTTTAGGCCGTAAGACAGGTCCATACAATTAAAGACCCATATCGTTGAAGTCAATCTGTTGTAGAATTATGGAACTTGTTTTATGCTCAAGAATAATGACGTTCTTGGAAAATGAACAGCTCCTCTATAAAAATCAACATGGATTCCGCAAACAGAGATCCTGCGAAACACAGCTGGCTCCGTTCCTGCATGAGATCCACAGCGCAGTGGACAACGGAGCTCAGGTTGATGCCGTGTTCCTACGTTTATGCCGTGTTACTATGTTGATGCCGTGTTCCTTGACTTCAGTGAGGCACTCGATACCGTCCCGCATTGCCATTTAGCTTACGGACTATCGGAGCAGAGCTGTGATTGAATTCAAGACTTTGTTGCGGATAGAACTCAGCACGTCGCTCTGAACGGAACTAAATCGAATATGTAAAGATAATATGCGGAGCACGACGGGGAAAAGTGATAGAATGTTTACATTATACCGGGTGATCAAAAAGTCAGTATAAATTTGAAAACTGAGTAAATCACGGAATTATGTAGATAGAGAGGTACAAATTGACACACATGCTTGGAATGACATGGGGATTTATTAGAACCAAAAAAATACAAAAGTTCAAAAAATGTCCGACAGATGGCGCTTCATCTGATGCGAATAGCAATAATTAGCATAACAAAGTAAGACAAAGCAAAGATGATGTTCTTTACAGGAAATGCTCAACACGTCGACCATCATTCCTCAACAATAGCTGTAGTCGAGGAATAATGTTGTGAACAGCACTGTAAAGCATGTCCGGAGTTATGGTGAAGCATTGGCGTCGGATGTTGTCTTTCAGCATCCCTTGTCGGTCGATCACGATACACTTGCGACTTCAGGTAACCCAAAAGCCAATAATCGCACGGACTGAGGTCTGGGGACCTGGGAGGCCAAGCATGACGAAAGTGGCGGCTGAGCACACGATCATCACCAAACGACGCGCGCAAGAGATCTTTCACGCGTCTAGCAATATGGGGTGGATCTAATAAAACCCCATGTCATTCCAAGTATGTATGTCAATTTTTACCTCTCTATCTATATTATTCTGTGGTTTATTAAGTTTTCAAATTTATACTGCCTTTTTGATCACCTGATATATAAATGATGTAGTAGAGAGCGTTTGATGCTCTTTAAGGCTGTTTGCAGATCATGCAGTTGTCTATACCAAAGTAGCAACGCCATAAGATAGTTAGAATTTGCAGAGCGACCTGCAGAGAATTGATGAATGGTGCAGACTCTGGCAGTTGACCCTGAACGTAAATAAATGTAACATATTGCACATACACATGAAAAGTAATCCATTACTGTGCAGCTACACTATTGATGACAAACAACCGGAGATAGCGTCTGCTGCAAAATATCTAGATGTAACTATCCAGAGCGACATTAGGTGGAATGACCATATAAAACAGATAGTGGGTGTGGTGTCACCGCCAGACACCACACTTGCTAGGTGGTAGCCTTTAAATCGGCCGCGGTCCATTAGTATACGCCGGACCCGCGTGTCGCCACTGTCAGTGATAGCAGACCGAGCGCCGCCACACAGCAGGGCTATTCTAGCGAGACTCCCTAGCACTCGCCCCAGTTGTACAGCCGACTTTGCTAGCGATGGTTCACTGTCTACATACGCTCTCATTTACAGAGACGACAGTTTAGCATAGCCTTCAGCTACGTCATTTACTACGACCTAGCAAGGCGCCATATTCAGTTACTATTCTGAACAGATAATGTTGTGAATCATGTATGGTCAAGAGCGACGTGCATCATTAATGGATTAAAGTCAAGTATCAAACTAATTACGTCCGCTTTCTGAATTCTAATCCCTTGTCATGTTCCAGACCTCACGTAAGTCTAGTCCTTCCCTCCTCACGCCAGCCTGCGTGAGCTAAAACGCGTGCATTTCGGCCTCCTCTAGTAACACGGTGTTGGCTCTTCTGCCAACACAGCACACTGTGAATATAAAATATGAAGTCACTGTAAATAGCCACCATCTACATATACATACATACGCCGCAATCCACCATACGGTGCGTGGCGGAGGGTACCTCGTACCACAACTATCATCTTCTCTCCTTGTTCCACTCCCAAACAGAACGAGGGAAAAATGACTGCCTATATGCCTCTGTACGAGCCCTAATCTCTCTTATCTTATGTTTGTGGTCTTTCCGCGAAATATAAGTTGGCGGCAGTACAATGCTGGTTCTCTAAATTTCCTCAGTAGCGATTCACGAAAAGAACGCCTCCTTTCCTCCAGAGACTCCCACCCGAGTTCAAATGGCTCTGAGCACTATGGGACTTAAAATCTGTGGTCATCAGTCCCCTAGAACTTACAACTACTTAAACGTAACTAACCTAAGGACATCACACACGTCCATGCCAGAGGCAGGATTCGAACCTGCGACCGTAGCGGTCCCGCGGTTCCAGACTGCAGCACCCGAGTTCCTGAAGCATTTCCGTAACACTCGCGTGATGATCAAACCTACCAGTAACAAATCTGATGACCTCTGTAGTTGCTGCAAAACCGACTAACGAGCAGAGAAACTGGCTACAAATGCCGCGCAGAAAATTATTGCATTTTTTTACAAATCACGCGCCAAACGCAAAAACTTGTAAATTTGTTTGACTTGACACGGAACTCATTTCTGCGTTGGCTCCTCTTTCCTGTAACGTGCATCTTTTTCACGCCTGCAGGCGACGAATTCACGCGCCGATGCGTAGGGTACAGAGTCCAAGAACAAAACGTTTACTGTCTCCGCGGCTCCCTCCCAGCAAACGGCGGGGGCATTAGACTCTAAACTGGAAGAAATAAAGCAGTCCGCTGTTAAATATTCCGAGCGAGGCAGCGCACACATTAATATATAACGCTGTAAACTCGCGCGGCCGCGGCGGGCCCGGCGCGTTCTATTGTATATTTCCCGCGGGGACGGCGCTACCTAATATACAAACAAAGGCGCACCGCCTCATCATAGCGCGAGGCCGCCGAGAATTGGCCAGGGAGCGCAATAAACATGATGCCGCTCTAATGGCAGTCCCCGCAGCCGCCGCGCCGCGGCGCTGCAAACAGTTGATATTACCGTAGCCTCTGCCTCTCCGTCTTTTGTTTGGCCTGCTGCCATTGGCTGGCGCCGTCTCCTAGCAACGCGCCCGGGTCCGGGGAAGCCGGAGCCGGCGCATGCGTACGGCGCCCTCGGGACGCAAATGCATCTTAAAACGGCCGAGCAGGAAAAATAAACCGAGATGACTGGGAATGAAGTCTAAATAGATAGGGGCTGAATGGGCCTCCCCACGGGCCGCGATGGCCGCCTTTAGCGCGGGAGCGAGGGAAGGGAAGGGGCTGTCCTCCAGATAGCAGCAAAATGTTCCGCCGCAGCTGCCGTGCCGTCTGGTGTCCGTGTCCGAGAATAAAGATATCCCACCGACGGCGTTCGGGAGTCGGCGAGCCAGGTGGCCATCCCCAATGTACTTGTTTGTGAACGTTTGTTTCTTGGTGCCAAGAATTCTGCATCTAGTATGGAACGTAAGTAATGGTGCCTGGAAATGGGGACGGACGCTCCTGTAATTGTTTATTTTCCGTATTTGCGAATTAATTTTTATTCTAAAAAAATCCTCTTCCACAAAAACACAATGCACGCACATTCGTCAGTTTTGATTTATTGCCGGCCGGAGTGACCGAGCGGTTAAAGGCGCTACAGTCTGGAACCGCACGACCGCTACGGTCGCAGGTTCGAATCCTGCCTCGGGCATGGATGTGTGTGATGTCCTTAGGTTAGTTAGGTTTGAGTAGTTCTAAGTTCTAGGGGACTTATGACCACAGCAGTTGAGTCCCATAGTGCTCAGAGCCATTTGAACCATTTTTTTTTAATTTATTTCTTTAAAATATCATACTACGTTCGAGAAAAGTTCTTGGGTTTCCAGCCGGATGGCAGTGTTTAAAATACCGCGCCGTTCTACATTTGCGTCTACGTTTACGTGATTACTCTGCAGTTCACAACTGAGTGGTTGGTAGAGGGTGCATCAAACCACCTTCAAGCTAATTCTCTACCGTTCCTCACTCGAACAGCACGCGGGAAAAACGAACATTCAAAAATTTCCGTGGGAACTCAGATTTCTCTCATTTTAATATGCTGATCATTCCTCTGTATGTAGGGGGGCGCCAACAAAACATTTTCACGCTCTGAGGAAAACGCTGTTGTTGTTGTGGTCTTCAGTGCTGAGACTGATTTGATGAAGCTCTCCATGCTACTCTATCCTGTGCAAGCTTCTTCATCTCCCAGTACTTACTGCAACCTACATCCTTCTGAATCTGCTTAGTGTATTCATCTCTTGGTCTCCCTCTACGATTTTTACCCTCCACGCCGCCCTCCAATGCTAAATTTGTGATTCCCTGTTGCCTCAAAACATGTCCTACCAATAGATCCCTTCTTCTAGTCAAGTTGTGCCACAAACTTCTCTTTAGGAAATCGCTGGTGATTGAAATTTCGTGAAAAGGTCATGCCCCAACGAAAATCACCTCTGTTTTAATAACTGCCACCCCATTTCGTGTATCGTCTCTGTGGCACTCTCCCCATTTCGAGACAGTGATGCCAATCTCTGAAGCTCAAGATTTCCATCCGGGTACTCAAAACGACCCTTTTCTGTATAAAGTGTACCATGGTAAAGGACACCACATGGCGCCTAAAAAAAGGCAGAGTTTAAGGTGCACATCTACAATATTTACTAGCATCCTTGCAATACTATGTAGTAGAATGTAATATCAGGACTTACGTTACTGAAGTGCTTGCTTCTCCTTTCAGTAGATACAGATTTCCTTTTCTAGAAATATTACTCTCCAAGCATATTCCTCCCTTTTGTAGTCCCCATCACACACATAAACATTCACTTAATACAAGTTTCTTAGTGTGAAGAATCAGATATTTT
Source organism: Schistocerca americana (assembly GCF_021461395.2). Lineage (NCBI taxonomy): Eukaryota > Metazoa > Arthropoda > Insecta > Orthoptera > Acrididae > Schistocerca > Schistocerca americana. The sequence goes on from NC_060121.1 coordinate 245,303,354, forward strand.
ACATAAACATTCACTTAATACAAGTTTCTTAGTGTGAAGAATGAGATGTTTTAGCTCCAATTCGTAAGTTGTGCAGTCTATTCCGTTTGCTTGAAATGAAGATCTCACAACACATCCAATTCTGCTCCGTTTCCTTGTTTTTACATCACTTACAATACAAGATATTCTTTCGGCTTCAGCACTGGAAAGTGAGCCGGCCGCGGTGGCCGTGCGGTTCTGGCGCTGCAGTCCGGAACCGCGGGACTGCTACGGTCGCAGGTTCGAATCCTGCCTCGGGCATGGGTGTGTGTGATGTCCTTAGGTTAGTTAGGTTTAACTAGTTCTAAGTTCTAGGGAACTCATAACCTAAGATGTTGAGTCCCATAGTGCTCAGAGCCATTTGAACTGGAAAGTGAAAGAACCAACTCAGCAAGTTTACCGATATTTCAAGAACACAGCTGGTCCTGGAAGTTTTTCAATTTTGAGATTCCACTCCACATACAAGCCATGTCCATTTTTGTAAGTTGCTTCTTCTTATCCTTAGGCAAAGGGCGGAAGACTAACTGCTAAGGTATTTAGATCAAATCCCCCAAATTATGATGCGACACACGATACATCCGTTATATGGGACCTTCCGTCTGTTGTTAATGCAATATTTGGCTCTATGAATTTTAAGTTTCCAAAAAATTCATCGTGTATAGGTAGATGTTTCTTCACTCCTTCGGTTGCTGCAATACAGAAATCAAAGTTTTTAAGTCTTAGTTGATGAATTCGCTTTTCACGCTCTGTAGGGAGAGTTTGTAATAACTGTTCACATTTGGGAACAAGGTACACTGATTCTAATGGGAGGTAATGCCATGGCTGTATTTGTTAATCTTGTGCATTTCTGTGAGGACACCAGGGCTTGCCGGCCGAAGTGGCCGTGCGGTTAAAGGCGCTGCAGTCTGGAACCGCAAGACCGCTACGGTCGCAGGTTCCAATCCTGCCTCGGGCATGGATGTGTGTGATGTCCTAAGGTTAGTTAGGTTTAAATAGTTCTAAGTTCTAGGGGACTAATGACCTCAGCAGCTGAGTTCCATAGTGCTCAGAGCCATTTGAACCATTTGAACACCAGGGCTTGGAAAGTTCTGACCAACGTTTTGAAACAGACGCAAAGAAGGTTATGAATTAATATTTTCCGCGACTGGAAAAGGGCGTTAAAACGGTGGAAGTGAACTAAAAGATACTTCAGAAATAATATGTACAAAAATTTTCTAATTCGTGAAGAATTATTTCTGCAGACTTTAATTTATCTTCAAAAGTTGCTAATTGGAAGTAGTGCAAAAATACATCCCAGTTTTCCAGCAGACGAACAACACATGCATCTAAAACAAGCCATCGTGTACCCGATAATCTAAGCACCTGTTTACGTTCGACCCCAAAAAATTCCTGTAAAATAGCGCAGCGCTTTGCACTGCCAGATATGTTGCTTTCCACGGACCTTATTAACTCTTCATAGGATCTAGGGAGCTTCTCACAAGCCTTGCTTGCAACTAAAGTAGGTGAATGGCATATACAGTTGAGACTAATCAGATTTGTTACAATATTTCGAAGTCTTGTTAAGATAGACTTAAAGCTTCCCACAATCGCAGCCGCATTGTCACAAACCATGCCAATTACATTTGTATTTGGAATTTCCTTCTCTTTCAACATACTCTCCAGAACTATGAATAGGTTTTCTGCCGAGCAGTTTTTGGCATCCAGAGGGATCAATTCCAGTAGCTGTATTTTCACATTCCCGTCAAATGGCGACATATATTTCACTAAAACGCACATAAGTTTTCTATCTTATAACTCTGTACACTCGTCCACCAGAATAGAAAATTTAGTGTCCTTCAGTAAGTGAACCGTTTTATCAGTTTCCACCTTTGTAGTAACATTTTGGCACACTATACTGGTAGACTTTGTACGACCTAAAGTTATCTCTGAAACAATTTTGGAGTCAGGGAAAATACGAGGGCAGTTCAATAAGTAATGCAACACATTTTTTTTCTCGGCCAATTTTGGTTGAAAAAACCGGAAATTTCTTGTGGAATATTTTCAAACATTCCCGCTTCGTCTCCTATAGTTTCATTGACTTCCGACAGGTGGCAGCGCTGTACGGAGCTGTTAAAATGGCGTCTGTAACGGATGTGCGTTGCAAACAACAGGCAGTGGTCGAGTTTCTTTTGGCGGAAAACCAGGGCATCTCAGATATTCATAGGCGCTTGCAGAATGTCTACGGTGATCTGGCAGTGGACAAAAGCATGGTGAGTCGTTGGGCAAAGCGTGTGTCATCATCGCCGCAAGGTCAAGCAAGACTGTCTGATCTCCCGCGTGCGGGCCGGCCGTGCGCAGCTGTGACTCCTGCAATGGCGGAGCGTGCGAACACACTCGTTCGAGATGATCGACGGATCACCATCAAACAACTCAGTGCTCAACTTGACATCTCTGTTGGTAGTGCTGTCACAATTGTTCACCAGTTGGGATATTCAAAGGTTTGTTCCCGCTGGGTCCCTCGTTGTCTAACCGAACACCATAAAGAGCAAAGGAGAACCATCTGTGCGGAATTGCTTGCTCGTCATGTGGCTGACGGTGACAATTTCTTGTCAAAGATTGTTACAGGCGATGAAACATGGGTTCATCACTTCGAACCTGAAACAAAACGGCAATCAATGGAGTGGCGCCACACCCACTCTCCTACCAAGAAAAAGTTTAAAGCCATACCCTCAGCCGGTAAAGTCATGGTTACAGTCTTATGGAACGCTGAAGGGGTTATTCTGTTCGATGTCCTTCCCCATGGTCAAACGATCAACTCTGAAGTGTATTGTGCTACTCTTCAGAAATTGAAGAAACGACTTCAGCGTGTTCGTAGGCACAAAAATCTGAACGAACTTCTGCTTCTTCATGACAACGCAAGACCTCACACAAGTCTTGGCACCCGAGAGGAGCTCACAAAACTTCAGTGGACTGTTCTTCCTCATGCACCCTACAGCCCCGATCTCGCACCGTCGGATTTCCATATGTTTGGCCCAATGAAGGACGCAATCCGTGGGAGGCACTACGCGGATGATGAAGAAATTATTGATGCAGTACGACGTTGGCTCCGACATCGACCAGTGGAATGGTACCGTGCAGGCATGCAGGCCCTCATTTCAAGGTGGCGTAAGGCCGTAGCATTGAATGGAGATTACGTTGAAAAATAGTGTTGTGTAGCTAAAAGATTGGGGAATAACCTGGTGTATTTCAATGCTGAATAAAACAACCCCCTGTTTCAGAAAAAAAATGTGTTGCATTACTTATTGAACTGCCCTCGTATCTTTTAACACAGGAATAAGATGGTCCACTGCTGAAAACGCAACATTATGCTCTTCAAAAAAAGTTGCTAATCTTATTTCAGCTGTCTTCACTTTTTCCGCTGGTTGCTTTCATCACACATTTTCGAAAAACAATCCACAACCTTTATGTTACTTTGCACATTTTTAACATTTTTTTATGTGTTTAACTGCAGAAGCGTGTTTTTTGAGTTCGCTTTTACGCACGTAACTCTCGCGTTACGCGCTATACGCCGCTCCTTTGTGTTGCCACAACGGCCTCTAGTGACCCTTTATATCTGTCAATTTGAAGCCAAGAGTCTTGGAAAATTTTAGTATGTTTTTCCGAACCTAATTTACTGCATCCGGATTTCGATTTCTTTGCACTCGAAGGACCGCAGTCTGTCGTTCTTGTGTGTACAAAACAAACCGCTGAGAAACAATTATTGTTTAATACGATTATTTAATAAGATCAATATTCACACACAAGACTCCGACTGCAAGCAACAGCCAGCGAGTAATAACTTCGAGTGACACCGAACTGAACAAATTAAACCACTTCAAACAATACTGTATAACAATGTTCTTTGTTACAGTTTAACATGCCGCTCGACATGACTGTAATATCAATGCGTCATTGTTGGAAACGGCCAATCAATGCGTCAGTGTTGCAATCGGCCAACTCATACAAATACTTGGGTGTAAGACTTTGCAGGGATATGTAATGGAATGATCACATAGCAAGAGTCGTGGGTAAAGCAGGTGGTAGACTTCGGTTTATTGGTAGAATGCTGGAGAAGTGCAATTAGTCTACAAAAGAGGTTGCTTACAAATCACTCATGCGACCCATCCTAGGATATTGCTGAAGTGTGTGGGACCTGTACCAGGTAGGAGTAGGTGGGGATAAAAAAAATGGCTCTGAGCACTATGGGACTCAACTGCTGTTTATCATAAGTCCCCCAGAACTTAGAACTACTTAAACCTAACTAACCTAAGGACATCAAACACATCCATGCCCGAGGCAGGATTCGAACCTGCGACCGTAGCGGTCGTGCGGTTCCAGACTGTAGCGCCTTTAACCGCTCGGCCACTTCGGCCGGCAGGTGGGGATATTTAACGTTTACAGAGAAGGGCAGCACGAATGGTCACAGGTTTGTTTAATACGTGGGAGTCAGTCACAGAGATACTGAAGGAACTGAAATGGCAGAGTCTTGAAGACTATCCCGAGAAAGTCTACTAACAAAGTTTCAAGAACCGGCTTTAAGTGATTGTTCTTAGGATACGCTACAACCCTCTACTTGTCGATCACACAGGGAATGTGAGGATAAGAGCAGAATAATTACTAGACGCACAGACGCATTCGTGCCTCTAAGGCGCTGCAGTCATGGACTGTGCGGCTGGTCCCGGCGGAGGTTCGAGTCCTCCCTCGGGCATGGGTCTGTGTGTTTGTCCTTAGGATAATTTAGGTTAAGTAGTGTGTAAGCTTAGGAACTGATGACCTTAGCAGTTAAGTCCCATAAGATTTCACATACATTCAACATTCGTGCCAGTGGCCTTGCCACAGTGGTAACACCGGTTCCCGTCAGATCACCTAAGTTAAGCTCTGTAGGGCTGGGCTAGAACTTGGATGGGTGACCATGCGGTCTGCCGAGCGGTGTTGGCAAGCGGGGTGCACTCAGCCATTGTGAGGCAAACTGAGGAGCTACTTGACTGAGAAGTAGCGGCTCCGGTCCCGGAAATTGAAATACGGCCGGGACAGCAGTGTGCTGACCACATGCCCCTCCATATCCACATCCATTGATGCCTATGATCTAAGGATGACACGGCGGCCGGTCGGTACCGTTGGGCCTTCATGGCCTGTTCGAGAGGAGTTTAGTTTTTATTACAGAGGCATTCAAACATCCACTCTTCCCACGCTCCATACGTGAGAACACGGACAAACCCTAATGACTGGTAAAATGGGACATGACCTCTGCCATGCACCTCTAGGTGGTTCGCGGGAATATAGATGTAGATGTAGATGTAGACGTAACTTGGCCTCCCCTCTAACTTGCATTCCGAGATGCATTGTTTATGCGGAAATTCGATGATGTTTCACACGTGTCACTCATTCATAACTAATGATGCATTTAAGTCGTATATACGAAAGGAAATTTGAATTAACGATAGCTACGATAATGGGAGTGCTGACAGCTGGTAGTACTGACAGCTGGTTGAACAAATGCGTCAGCGGGTGTCGTATAATTACTTCCGTGAGCTGTTTTACCTTATTTTCGTGGTGTGTGACAATCGTACCTACAACAGTGCACGTGCGCTACTGTTATGTAAACATACCTATTGTGCCCATAGTGAGAATGTTGGCTGCTGGCTGACAGTTGGCGGGTGTCGTGTACTTCCGTGTAACGTTTATCTTTGTCGTTGTCTGTACCGTAACAATTAGTGCACTTCGTTAGAGGCAGCAATTAATTGTCCCATATTCATCTCACTTTTTGCACAAAAAAAAGAAACAAAAAAAGAATGCCTTTATCCTTCCTGAAAAATATTTGTCAAAATGTCCCACTATATGGGACAATGCCATGGGTTGGCAACTCTGTTTCGAGTTAATACAAGACGAGGTCCCCTTCTCTGAACTCTTTCGATGTCCTCCTTCAATCCTATATGACGCGGATCCCACACCGCACAGTAGTACACTCCGCGTCACATGCCTGAAAGCAAGAGTGACGTCACGGTCAAAACTGCCACAATCACTGTCAAACAGCACAGCTACTTCTTCCTTTTCTCCGTCATCTTCAGAGTGAAAATCATCGTAACCACTTTCGCTATCACTATCTACACCACCTAATCGTATTTTTCTTTTGTCTATTCCACCGTCCAAAGAGGTTTCTTGCACCTGTATTCTCGTTCAGTTTTTCTAACGTGTTTACACAATGGTATCAAATCTTCCTTATTTATTGAATACAGTGTCTCCCCACACAAATGTTTCACAGAGTTTACGTTGCAAAGAACGTTCCAACAGCTGTCCAGACTTCCACAGTAGATCAAATATTCTTTGTTGGATTTAATTCCGGGTGGTAAGCTGGAGGGCGTAAATCAACGTGTCCAACAGTAGTTCCCACCTGGGGAACTACTGTAAAATGAAATTTTCTAAGGCGTAAAAACAAAACTATGCGATTCTGTTTCAAATACGAAACTGCTTTGTTTTCAAAATATCATTACTACTAACCCAATTTTGTAAGACTGCAATATTGATTATACACACATCAAAAAAAGTTTTGCATCACGTCGGTACCGAGAATTCCGGAATCTGCACGGAAAATTGGAATAGAGATCAACATAAACGTCATTTCCACTCTTTTTATTGCTCATGAAAACCACACATTGCATCTTGTACCACCATACAGCGAGACGTTCAGTGGTCCACATTGCTGTACACACTGATACCTGTAATACCCAGTAGCACGTCCTCTTGCATTGATGCATACCTGTGTTCGTCGAGGCATACTATCCACAAGTTCATTAAGGCACTGTTGGTCCAGATTGTCCCACTCCTCAACGGCGATTCGGCATAGTTCCCTCACAGTGGTTGGTGGGTCACGTCGTCCATAAACAGCCCCTAGGCATGTTCGATAGGGTTCATGTCTGGAGTACATGCTGGCCACTTTAGTCGAGCGATGTTGTTATCCTGAAGGAAGTCATTCACAAGAATACGAATACGTCGCCAATATATTGCCGATGTTTGCACTATCGGTCGGAGGATGGCATTCATGTATCGTACAGCCGTTACGGCACCTTCCATGACCACCAGCGACGTGCGTCGGTCCCACATAGTGCCATGCCAAAACATCAGGGAACGTCCGACTTGCTGCACTCGCTAGACAGTGTATCTAAGGGGTTCAGCCTGACCAGGTTAGCTCCAAACACGTCTCCGGCGGTTGTCTGTTTGAAGACATATGTGACATTCATCGGTGAAGGGAACGTGTTGTCAATCCTGAGCGGTCCATTCGGCATGCTGTTGGGCCCATCCGTATCGCGCTTCATGGTGTCGTGGTTGCGAAGATGGACCTCGCCATGGACGGCGGGAGTGAAGTTGCGCATCATGCAACCTAATGCGCACAGTTTGACTCGCATGAACAGCATTATTGAATAAGGTGGCGTTGCTGTCTGGCTTCCTCCGAGCCATAATCCGTAGGTAGCGTCACCCACTGCAATAGTAGAGCTTGGGCAGCCTTAGCAAGGCATGTCATCGGCAGTTTCTGTTTCTCTGTGTCTCCTCCATGTCAAAACAACATCGTTTTGGTTCACTCCGAGACGCCTGGGCACTTCCCTTGTTGAAAGCGCTTCCTGGCGCAAAGTAACAAACGCGGACTTGATCAAACCGCGGTATTAACGATTTAGGCATGGTTGAACTACAGACAACACGAGCCGTGTACCTGCTTCCTGGTGGAATGACTGGAACTGATGGGCTCTCGGACCCCCTCTGTCTAATAGGAGCTGCTCATGCATGGTTGTTTACATCTTTAGATGGGTTTAGTGACATCTCTGAATAGTCAAAGGGACTGTGTCTGTGATACAATTTCCACGGTGAAACACGTATGTAACGCAGCAGCGATGGCGAGGCATTGTAGCATCTGTGACCAGAGAGTATGCGCTTGACCGCGCGAGTGTTGCGAGCGGTTCTCAGTCAGTAGCAGTCTTTGCGAGTTAGTTGTCGCTATGCAGAGTAGCAGTCAGTCAGTCGTTGCGAGTCTGTCAGTTCAGTCGTTGCGAGTCTGTAGCTCTGTCTAGTTGAGAGCAGTACTCAGTCTGTAGTCGTCATGCAGAGCGGTCGGTCAGTAGTAGCAGCCCAGTGCGGTTGTGTGATGTAGGCGGTCAGCAACAATGGTCAAGATGAGGAATAAGGTATACTGTTAATTAATATAATCATTTGATAATGAAAAATTTTATTTATTGTAATTATTCTCCAACAAGTCTCCCAATAATAATTTTTTATTTCAAAAGCATTTTCTCAAAAGTTTAATTTTTTTGAACTAAAGATCTCGTTGCACTTCCCATTTCATTCCACTTCCTTTTGAAGAAAAATTTCACTAGAATTACAAAAAAAGGAGAATATTATTATTTGCAATGCAGTTCCTCCAAGTGGTGCGCAACAACAAGAGCAGATATGTGACATCCATTTATTCTGAGGTAAGACTTTAATTCTGATTGTTTTTACACAGGGCCAAAGACCGATATTTCGGTTTAATTGAATTTTCTTGTCACTGAATGGACTTTAATTTTTTGAAGAAAGCATTTTCTCAAAAGTTTAATTTTTTTGAACTAAAGATCTCGTTGCACTTCCCATTCCATTCCACTTCCTTTTGAAGAAAAATTTCACTAGAATTACAAAAAAAGGAGAATATTATTATTTGCAATGCAGTTCCTCCAAGTGGTGCGCAACAACAAGAGCAGATATGTGACATCCATTTATTCTGAGGTAAGACTTTAATTCTGATTGTTTTTACACAGGGCCAAAGACCGATATTTCGGTTTAATTGAATTTTCTTGTCACTGAATGGACTTTAATTTTTTGAAGGATTTATAATTGAGTCAGATTGCGAATTTCACATTTGTTGCCATTGTCAGTACATTTGATTGTGGGCAGGTTACGCATAGAGCCATGTACATCAGCATTTCTAATTAGTATCGTTATTTTCTTTTAAAATTTTTTGTGGGGAGGTTACACTTGGCCCCCATTTCTATTAAGTATTGCTATCGTTATTTTCTTTTAAAAAATGCGGTGGGGAGGTTACACTTGGCGACACCCAGTCCAGGATCGTATTTCGTTGAGAGTCTTTTGAGCGACAGTCAGATATCTGCTCTTATTTGCTTAGATAATTAGGATTTGGCGCAACGCTTTTAATAATATTGTGACTTTCTTTCTACAGGTCAACGGCAATTTGTTGCTTTGTTGTATTTGTGTGTTGCTTTTGCACTGTGTTGATTTGTTTTGTGAAAAATTTTGACTATTGTAAAAATGCCGCGAAAGACTGTGAATAGTGTATCGCGAAGTATTGTGAATGAAATTACCGACTTAAACAACGTGACCGATAGTAATTGTGATACGCAACGTAATGATGACAATCCTGCGTTCACTAACAATCAGTGCATTCCAACCACTAATGATGACTTTCACCTTAATGATGAACAAACGAACTCAATTGCCTCGTCTGTTAACTTGACGACAATTGATGACGCAGAATGCTCTATTGTAATGAGCGCTGCAGAGCTTAACACACCCGATTTGGAAAACCCAAGTAACGAACAGACAAATTTGTCTAATGAATATGAACAGATCACACAAAGTAGGACGGATTTATTTAATTCCGAAATAGTGAGTGACAGTGTACATCGGACTGATAATCCTTTTTGTAAGTTGCAAAATGACCAAATGGTCACACAAAGTGCGACAACTGCAGGTACATCATTAAACAGTACTGAGAATAGAAATGCTAATTTTGGTTCGGATCAAATTATGACACTATTGCTGCAACGAATTAACCAAATAATGGAAAACCAAGACAACAGTAGTAAAGATATCAAACAACAGAGTGAAAATTTCAAACAACTTAGGGAAGATAATAAACAACAGAGTGAAAATTTCAAACAACTTAGGGAAGATAACAGACAGCTTAGTGAACAAATTAGAGACGTTGCCGCGCAGTGCCATGACACTAAGGAACAGTTGCGCGTGGAAATTGAGGCTTGTTCACAAAAAAATAGCGAAGAAATAAAGTCGGTTGCGCAAGAATTAAGGGAAATGCAAACAGCCGCAACAAATACACTCAGAGACGAAATTAGCGGAGTCGCTAAACAATGCTCTGAAAAAGCTGCACAATTACGGGACGAGTTTAAAGCAATGACGGTAGAACTTTCGCGCACTATGGACGCAAAGATAGACGCGAAATTCGAACAGCAGAACACTCAGATTAACGAGCGCTTTAGTCAGCACATACAGAACAGTGATACGCGTTTCCGCAGATTTATTCAAGATCAAAACAAAGTAAAACGACAAGTCATGGAAACAATCACTGCACAGAGACAAGAGGACAAACGTAAAATATTCGCGAAAGCGAAGACGTATGTAGACAATAATATTACTACAGTGTCCGACAAGATTAATACCATAGAACAATTGAACGCGGAATTACGGGATGAAATTTCTGATCTTAAAGCAAAAACGGATACACACACAGTAAATATTCAAACAGTGACAGATAGATTCGAACAACTAGATCTAACACAGGATTGCGATGTCATCAAAGCTGATGTTAAAAAACTGAGCGAAACTACGCGCAAGTTGCAAAAACAGATTAATGCGTCTGATTCTAAAACCGATGATCAGGTTAAAATACTGACTGAAAAATGTGATGAATTGGCCAGTCGTATTGATGTTATCGAAAATACTAATGACAATAAATCAGACGATACTGCACCGGTTTCTTTTATCCAAACACCTGAATTTCAAAATTTACAGCTGACAATTAATGAAATCGATTCATCTAACAACACGTTACGTCGGAAGTTATCAAATTTACAACAAGAAGTAACAGAGATGAAAAACATGTCAGTTAATAACATACCACAACAGACGCCACTTTATGAACATGTGTCAGAGTCACGCAGCGTGTATAATGTGAGCAATTTACAGCAACTACGCGACTTAAAATCCGAAAAGCCACGCGACTTAAAATCTGAAAAGCTACGTAACTTGAAGTACGAAACGACACAGACGAACAGATTCACACACAATCCCGAACGTGTTATTAAACAGAGTGACGAGAACGTAGATTTCGTGCAATTTGCATTTGTAAGCAAATGTAAAGAATTTAATAATGACAGAACACAGATACACGATTTGCACTGTATACGACAATTTATCTTTGTACATTCACCGCTATTATCGGTAATGGAGAAACTAGCTTTGAACCAGATGCGACAATTTATTTTTGTATTTACAACAGCATTGCCTGTAATGAAGAAATTTGAATTAGCACGAATACAACAATTTGCCTTTGAAATTTTACCGCTATTGCCTGTAACACAAAAGCTAAAATTTATTTGCAGTGCGTAAATGACCTCAGGGGATTCATTACGCTTTAATGAATATGTGCCGTAGCGAGCATAGGGCCCCGAGCTGTAGTAGTGCTGTTTCATCTTTAGTTTTCTGCACTGCTGCCTTTTCTTCTACTATCCTTTATATCTATCCAAACTGCTCTTTAACTATTGCTCTACCTAGTATTAAGAAACGTATGTAATGAAAACCGGATACGACAAATCTTTTACCGAATGTGACAATTTTCAGTAGGCACTCCAGTACCGCCGTAATTTTAATTACAGATAAAATCGTAATCATCAGTATGTATAAAATTTTGAGCAGTCGGAACCATATTTTTGTAACAATAGATGTTTTTCACCACAATAGCATGAAAGTCAGCCGCTTAGCATACCTAACCAACAATGCAGTCTACAAGGTCAACCAAACTTTAATGTTTCGCCGCGTGCATGTATAGTCTCAGCTCCAACAAATAGTAACGCATGGCAGCAAAGAAATAACTACGTACAGACAACACACTATTTCAACTCGCATCGCTATGCGCCGTATAGAAATTACTATCATGACAGACGTAAAAATGATGAGCACAATTTTCAGCGTACATTTAATAACAGTCGATCTTATCAGCAGCAACAACATCAGCAACAACAAATAATCATGAATGAAACAGACAATAGGTGTCATCCATAGCGTAACACGTCAGTAAGAAATAACAGAACAGTTCATATAGTGGATATGCCACAACATTCTCCCGTAAATAATAACACGTACGATAGATTTTAACCAGATACAGCACAGATTGCATATTACAGTAACGCAAACATTACTTTTGACACGCAGAATTTTGCTCACGAGAATGTTATTTGAAAAATGCTCTGTTGAATGCACCACTTTTGTCGCACCCAGATCTTACTAGAAATTTTTCCATTGCCACCGACAGTTCCAACACCGCTTTAGGCGTACATATTTTCCAGGAAATTGAAGAAGATGGTTCAATTGTAATCAAAAACATCGCATTTGCAAGTCGCATTTTGTCACCTGCTGAACGAAATTATTCCGTCACAGAACTTGAAACATTATGTGTTGTATGGGCTTTCACGAGATTTAGGCACTTTCTTTACGGCAGACATACCACCGTCTACACAGACCATAGAGCGATACAATTTTTACTTTCAGCTAAATTCACTCACGACAGGTTAAGCAGATGGAAACTATATTTACAGGAATTTAATTTTACAATAGTTCACATTCCCGGTACACAAAATGTTATAGCAGACGCACTATCGCGTTCTCTCGGCAACAATCAGCAAGACATCGCAACCAACTTCTGCAAAGCAAATTTCAGCGTCATGTACATTCAACAAGTTGCATTTGAAAATTTCATTTCGTCGTCATTACGAGACATAGTATTCTTTTTTTTTTTTTCTTCACATGCTTTGGTCAGCTGCGCGAGCTAATGCTTCTGTCCGTCAGCTGTGTTGTCTTCTGCTGTCACTACCAATTTACGACACTCACAAAACACAAACAAATGTTTTTCAGCAAATGATTAATTTTGACACGTGCAAACTATTACGGATAGTAACAAAGTAGAATCGGAACACAAAAGAACATGTCCGACCTCACTACCATGTTTTTGCTACATCTTTGTCGCTGTTGAACTCACTTCAAAATTTGTTACTTTCACTCCGTTACGCAAAGCTACTGCTAAAACTGTTTCGAAAGCATTTGTAAAACATTTTCTATTTCATGTAGGGCATGTAATGAAAGTAATTTCTGATAATGGATCTCAATTTCGTAGTAGTGTATGGACACGCATGTTACGAGCTAGAAACATTTCTCCGATCTATATATCCAAGTACCACGCTTCTTCGAACCCTTGTGAAAGATTAATGAAGGAAATTGGTAAGCTGTGCAGAATATACTGCCACAAAAGACATATTGATTGGGATACACACATACTCTCATTCCAAGATGTAATTAATTCCATTCCAAATGAATCCACTATGCTATCTCCGACTGTTATACTGAAAAACGTTGAACCACCGAACAAAATTAAAGAATTAATAGAATTCCCCAAAAATCGTCGCCTACGACACCACGAAATAATTGACATTGCGCTGAACAACATCAAACGTGCCGCAGAGCGCCGGAGAAGACAGCAAAAACAGGTTTGTACACGCCGCGACTTTCACGTTGGACAGAAGATATTAGTACGTACACACTATTTATCCAGCAAATTAAAAGGTAAGTGCAGTAAATTTGAACTTCTATACGCAGGTCCGTATCGGATTCGCAGCATCCCTCACCCCAATGTTGTACACGTCGAAACTTTGAGAACCAGAAAATCGAAAGGCAATCACCATATCTCAAACATTAAACCGTTTATTGAGTGAAACCACTGTATGATTCAACACACTATGATGCCATTTACTAATGCAATTAATTCACCTGACTAATTATTGAGGATTATCGTATTTTTTTTTCTTGGCAAGTGCCCGGCAAGGTAAGGTTAGCAGGTCGCTCTTCTTGTCGTTACACATCAGACCGTGCATATTTTTCCAGATGAATTTACACATTTATGACTATTTCTGCAATTATATTTATGTGACTACTTATTGATGATTATCGTATTTTTTTTCTTGGCAAGTGCCCGGCAAGGTAAGGTTAGCAGGTCGCTTTTCTTGTCGTTACACATCAGACCGTGCACATTTTCCATTTTTTTGTGTATATGACTGTACTCCAGTTTTGTTTGTATGCACTATGAAATAGTTAAGATATAACACACACCAGTCGACTTTGACATTTTTTTTTTTGCCTTATGACATCTCAACATCGTGACTGTTTCACATTTTTTTTGCTACTGCATTGTATTATTCTGTGTACATTTTTTCGCATCCGAACACTGTCAATGTCTTGGACATATTACGTTTTCTGTCATGTTATGCTGTATGGTTAATTGTGTCACCATAAACCAGTCATTATTTAGTGGGTATAGGATTTAAATGCAAGACATTAATCTTTGTTCATCAATTTCAGAAAGGAATGATGATTCTAAGAAATAAATTTAACATAAATGGGAATTTCACCTACGGAATAAACGAAAGGAGATGCAATAACTTTATGAGGAAGAGTAAAGGGATCAGGATTAACAAGCATTAACAAGACTATACTATACTCATCACAGAATAGCAGTCTTAACTAATTTTTTCTTTCAGAATACAAGGTGATTGATGCAGGCTGTCAGAGAGAACTACACATCTTATTTTTAGTGATGAAATATGCTAGAGATAAGGAATAGTTAGGTAATGAGTAATGAAGTGATTTTTTGCAGATGATAGTGAATACTGATGAATAATGATGAAGGAAATGGTATTATGAATAATGAAGTTTTTCTCTACAGATGAGGATAAGGTTGAAGTTATGTATTTATGCCACGTAGTTATTTAAGTATTTGTTGCGGTTTGCTTTGACAGCAGGTGTTACATTGCATAGTAGGATGACGGAAAGTTTTGGAAAGGACAGCTATGGAACACATTTTATACACATTTCACTACTTGTTAATTCGAAGTTCACTACTTTTCAGCATAGTGTGCGTTTCTTCTTTCAGGTCAATAATCCGTTTTTGTATTTTTTCCAGGAGAAGTTTTTCATGACACTTACTAAACCTGTTACTTATTATACCTGTTCTAGTACTTGCATTTTTATATTTTTTACCCATTTGTGTTTATCATTTATAAATGTGATCACATGTACTGCCTTGTTACATAATCTTGCTACAGCTGCCTCATGACGAATGACGTTACCTATCCTCATTTGCAGCAATAGGTCAAAAGCAAAAAGTATTATGCCTCAGCAATTAATTATCGATCCCAACGCAATGCATTGCTACCAAAAAAATGTATTACCAGTCCCACATAATGTCACTAGTTTATGATAATTCTGAATAATACTAATCAACTCTGAATAGCATGTCACTCGAGTAATGACCTCTTAATGAGACTATATTCAAAATAATGCTTTGTCACTAGCTAATAACTGCCACTGTTTATTGTAATGCCTGTGATTACTAATGATTTGACTGTAATTAACTGATTTTTAATAATGACTGTGTAATGATCTGAATAATACTGAATGATGAACTATGTTTTATTCTATTCAATACTTGATGGCCACTGAGTGCCAATAATTAATGTCAATCAACGAAATTGTTATTAATTATGCCATTAATTAACTCTTGTTTTCAATGTTCATACTTTGTAATTGGAAATAAATGTGACTGTTTCATAATGCTTTGTAATTAGGAAAAGACTAATGATTCTTAATAGATTGGAATGACACATAATTAATTAACTATGGTACTGTTTAATAATGCTTTGTAATTAATTAAGGCTACAAATGATTAATTAATTAACTGTAATTAGACAAATGATTAATTAACGACAAATGATTAATTAACTGTAATTATACAAATGATTAATTAACTGTAATTAGACAAATGATTAATTAATGACAAATGATTAATTAACTGTAATTAGGAAAAGGTTAATGATTCTTAATTATACTCTGTAACTGAAAAGAATGCGATTATTTCATAATATTTTGTAACCAGGAAAAGAAGGCTACTGATTGTATGTAAAACAATTAATGAACATTTTTCTGTAATACTACATACTTGGTACAGAAATGTTCAATAACTGGGCTATGAATGCCACGAACTATCAATGAAGACTGTAATTGTCAATATTATGTGACTTGATGTCCTTCACCTCATAAGCTGACTACCCTGAATTACTGCAATGTCCATTTGTCCTGTTTATCCCAGTGATCATGGAGCACTATATTTGGTTTTGCACTAATTCTACGTTGGTGTGCCTTGTAAGAGTGTGGTGTTGACACGACATGCTGTCCACCACCATGAGCGATGAAGACATTATTATGGTCCCACTGTTTGGTGTACCTAATGTACTGCCAAAGTGAAAACATGGAACATTACTACGACAGTTCAGTGTCTTGGCTACACTGATAAATTCTGATGGGAAAAGAACTTCAAGTTGTGTCACTTGGTGTTGTACTACTGTGGAAAGATATGGACTTTCAGAGCAGCTGTGTGCAATCTAAAGTGCTACAACCATGATGCAATCCTTCCCTTTCCTATCCTGATTCTTGTCACATAAAGAAAAAAATTTTTTTTGGTAACATCATTTACGTTCATAGGTTATACATTTTTCGATTCGCTAAACTCCAGTGTGAGTACACTTATGTCACTGGTCGACATGATGTTTGCCATTATGTTTATTTGTTGTGAAAATACTAAAGACATTTTTCAGTGCATGTGCACTTTGGACATGAATTTTTTTTTGCCATTATGTTTATTTGTTGTGAAAATGCTAAAGACATTTTTCAGTGCATGTACACTTGTCAACATAATATTTTTTGCCAGTCTGTTTATTTGTTCTGAATATGCTAAAGAATTTTTTCAGTGCCTGTGCACTTTGTTATCTGTCAAATAATTTGTATATACTTTTCTGATTTGCTACTATGTTTTGTACTCACATTTTGTCTTTGTCTGATATATTTTGTACTTAGTGCGTGTGCACAACATTTACTTTATGTACTACATCTAATTATTCTTGCCAGTCTGTTTATTTGTTCTGCATATGCTAAAGAATTTTTTCAGTGCCTGTGCACTTTATCTGTCAAAAAGTTTGTATATACTTTTTTCTGATTTGCTACTATGTTTAGTATTCACATTTTGTCCTTGTCTGATATATTTTGTACTTAGTGCGTGTGCACAACATTTAAATATTCTGTAAGTTGTAGATTTTGTTAATTAAAGAAAAATTTTGCCGCGCTTGGCAAGTCCAAATGACTCACCATCGCTGCCAAATTTTTGCCCCCCGAGTGGAGGGTTATGAAACACGTATGTAACGCAGCAGCGATGGCGAGGCATTGTAGCATCTGTGACCAGAGAGTATGCGCTTGACCGCGCGAGTGTTGCGAGCGGTTCTCAGTCAGTAGCAGTCTTTGCGAGTTAGTTGTCGCTATGCAGAGTAGCAGTCAGTCAGTCGTTGCGAGTCTGTCAGTTCAGTCGTTGCGAGTCTGTAGCTCTGTCTAGTTGAGAGCAGTACTCAGTCTGTAGTCGTCATGCAGAGCGGTCGGTCAGTAGTAGCAGCCCAGTGCGGTTGTGTGATGTAGGCGGTCAGCAACAATGGTCAAGATGAGGAATAAGGTATACTGTTAATTAATATAATCATTTGATAATGAAAAATTTTATTTATTGTAATTATTCTCCAACAAGTCTCCCAATAATAATTTTTTATTTCAAAAGCATTTTCTCAAAAGTTTAATTTTTTTGAACTAAAGATCTCGTTGCACTTCCCATTTCATTCCACTTCCTTTTGAAGAAAAATTTCACTAGAATTACAAAAAAAGGAGAATATTATTATTTGCAATGCAGTTCCTCCAAGTGGTGCGCAACAACAAGAGCAGATATGTGACATCCATTTATTCTGAGGTAAGACTTTAATTCTGATTGTTTTTACACAGGGCCAAAGACCGATATTTCGGTTTAATTGAATTTTCTTGTCACTGAATGGACTTTAATTTTTTGAAGGATTTATAATTGAGTCAGATTGCGAATTTCACATTTGTTGCCATTGTCAGTACATTTGATTGTGGGCAGGTTACGCATAGAGCCATGTACATCAGCATTTCTAATTAGTATCGTTATTTTCTTTTAAAATTTTTTGTGGGGAGGTTACACTTGGCTCCCATTTCTATTAAGTATTGCTTTATTTTCTTTAAAAATTGCGGTGGGGAGGTTACAACGGTGAACGTCTATCTTGAGAACTTCTGGGAACCGGGGTTATGCAAAACTTTTTGGTGTGTGTATAAGTTATCAATAGTAATTTTTTCTCAATTGGCAGCATTAATGCGGTGGAGGCTACAGGTTCTTCACATAGTCCACCCGCTACACACATACGTTGTGCTTTGTCCCGTTCATCGCTGACGATAAAAGTGAGGCATATACGTAACAAATGGTAAATATCTCAAAGAAAATGTCGTCTCCAAGTTGTAGATATTAACTGCAGTAGTCCAGAAATTGCCGGCCGCGGTAGCCAAGCGGTTCTAGGCGCTTCAGTCCGGAACCACGCGATCGCTACGGTCGCAGGTTCGAATCCTGCCTCGGGCATGGATGTGTGTGATGTCCTTAGGTTAGTTAGGTTTAAGTAGTTCTAAGTTCTAGGGGACTGCTGACCTCAGATGTTAAGTCCCATAGTTCTCAGAGCCATTTGAACCATTTGAGTCCAGAATTTGCTTCATTACTCGCTTCGAAACGGATTAAATGGATTGACTGACAGCACTACACAGCAGTAACTGCATAAGGGCTACTATTACAGTGCTGTACACAGTGTTATTACTATTATTATTGTTATTATTAGAGTAGTTAGGCACAAAGCATTAACATCCTGAAATCGTTCAATTTCTGCCATTTCAGAAGTAAGGAGTGCAGCAATTAAGCGATTTACAAACGGTAAGTATAGTGCACACAATTGAATCTGTTTGATTTTAAATGGGGTTACAGCGTGCGGCTCAAGCAAGTGCCGAAGTGGAGAGGAGTAACGCAGGGGAATTATGTTCTGTAATACATGTCTACCCTCACTGTGGATAGTTAGCTTTCTTATCTGAGAAGGAGTTGCAGGTAGCACGACGCACCACGAACTCCGGGGTTATTCATTTTAACATACGTACATGCACACACACACACACACACACACACACACACACACACACACACACACAGAAAAACAATATCGTTCATCTCTCATCATTTAAAAAAAAAAAAAAAAAAAAGGTGTTCCAAGAAAGATCTTTCATTCTCCGGTTTAGTTAGATGCCAAAGTTGGTGATAGGGTGGGGAGGGGGGGGGGGGGGGAATTAACGGTAGTAGCTAATGTCTGAGTGCACTCAGGGGTAAATGTCTAAGAATGGTTGGGAACCACCGTTGTAGAAATTTACCGACGGAATATTCGACCGTCTTTGGCTTGGTTCTTCAAACAAGCTCATATAGAACAGGTTTCAGCATGGTATCCGAGAATGGGATACGTTCCTTTGATAGCCACATTCTGATATCGACTTTAGTAGAATTTGAAGCTGGAGCTTTGTTTATTTTAAAGTTGTGATATGGAGCGTTGTGATATGGAGAGTTAGGGTTTAAATTGGGAATCACTTTTTCTGATGCCCATTTCTCATAGTTTTGTTGGTTCATGTGATTGTGGTAATCTCCCGATGCTTGATTTGACTTCCACATGACAAGTGCGTTAGTACTTTGTAACAAAGCCATTTTCACCGCCTGCCTGAGGTGTTATTAGGCGCTGTTCCTTTGTTACCGGTTTGAGGAGACCATGAGCTGTACTATCACTCCATGATTTCCCACTTACGTCTGGTAATAAAAGGGAAGTTTCACCAACGTAAATAATGTTCCTATTTTCCTCAACTGTTTCAAATACGCAATTGTGATCCCGAAGAGGACAGTTAAGCGTAGTGTAAGAAGTCTCTTTAGTAGACTTGTTGCATTTTCTTAGTGTTCTGTCAATAAATCCCAGTCTTCGGTTTGCTTTTTGCACAACTTTAGCTAAGTGGTCGGTCTAATTTAAGTTACTCGTAATCCGTAAGTATTTAGTTGACTTTACAGCCTTTAGATTTGCGTGTTCTATCTTGTAACCAAAATTTAGGAGTTTCCTTTCGTGCTCACGTGGCTGACTTCACACTTTTGACTATTTAGAATCAATTTTCCCACCACACAGATGTCTTGTCCAAATCGTTTTGCAATTTGTTTTGATCACCTGATGACTCTACAAGACGGTAAAAGGCAGCGTCGTCTGAAGACAGCCTACGAGAGCTGCTCACATTGCCCTCTAAATCGTTTATTTGGATCATGATCAGCATAGGGCCCATAACACTTTCTTGGGGAACTCCTGATATCACACTCGATGATTTTCCTCTATTACTACGTTCCGTGACCTTTCGTATAGGAAACCACGAATTCAGTCGCACAAATTGATACGACATAGGCACCCAATTTTGCCAAAAGTCGCTTGTGAGAAATGGTGCCAAAAACTCCCCGGAAATCTAAAAATACGGAATCAGTTTGACATTCCCTGTCGATAGCATTCATTCCTTCGTGAGAACAAAGAGTTGGTTGTTTTCCAAAGGACGATATTTTCTGAATACGTGTTGGCTGTTCGTCAATAAATCGTTTTCTTCGAGGTACGAGTAACTCATAATGTTCGAACACATGAAATGTTCCAAAATATTAGTCTGTAATTCAGCGGATTACTCCCGTTTCCTTCCTTGGGTGTTGGTGTGACTTGCGCAAGTTTCCAGTCTTTACCTACGGATCTTTCTACGAGCGAGAGATTGTGTATGATTGCTAAGTAAGGAACTATTACGTCATCATACTCCGGAAAGAAACTGACTGGTATACAATCTGGACAGGAAGCCTTGCCGTTATTGAATCTAGAGAATATCTGCCCCTAAGTTATTCATGTTGGCAGCTGTTCTAGATTCGATTTCTGGAACATTTACTTCGTCTTCTTAGGTGAAGGAATACCAGAAAACTGCGAGCAGTGGTACTGCTTTAGTAGTACTGTCATCCGTCACATCGCCATGGTTATTGCGCAGTGACAGTATTGATTGTGTCTTTCCGCTAGTGTACTTTACATGCGAAAGGAATCTCTTTGGATTTCCGCCAGATTTCAAGACAGGGTCTCGATATGGAAACTACAGGGTTTTTCAAAAAGAATATACGTATTTCGAATGCATATATTAAACTTTAAGCCATACGAATATGAAACTTTTTACACATATTTACGAACCCCTCAAGTTCAGATTACAGATGTTCAATATGTGCTCCATCAGCGACAAGAGCAATATCACATCGATACTCAAATTCCTCCCGTACTAGGGCAAGCATGTCCTTCGTCACTGATGTTATGGCAGTACGGATACAGTTCTTCGGTTCTTCCAGGTTTATGTGAGTTAAGTGATTCATGAAAGGTATAGGTTATTGTCAGTCAGGACCATTCTTTTCTAGGAATTATTGAAAGTCAGATTGCGTTGCGCTAAAAATATTGTGCGACAGTTTAGTGTTGATCAGAATAAGTAAAGAGAGAAATGTCTGAGTACATTCAGTTCTGCTCAGCTGTTTGAAAATCAAATAACGTAAGAGGTTTATAAGCGCAGTAATTCATTAATTTTTCTAACGGGTGTTTCAACATTAACTAACAATAATAAATCAAGAACTTAACAATTCATTTATAGTATATAAAAAAGGAAAGTAGCTGACCTGTGCCTGTATCTACATAATATGCCTTTATGTTTCCAGAATGAGACTTTCACTCTGCAGCGGAGTGTGCGCTGATATGAAACTTCCTGGCAGATTAAAACTGTGTGCCCGACCGAGACTCGAACTCGGGACCTTTGCCTTTCGCGGGCAAGTGCTCTACCAACTGAGCTACCGAAGCACGACTCACGCCCGGTACTCACAGCTTTACTTCTGCCAGTACCTCGTCTCCTACCTTCCAAACTTTACAGAAGCTCTCCTGCGAACCTTGCAGAACTAGCACTCCTGAAAGAAAGGATATTGCGGAGACATGGCTTAGCCACAGCCTGGGGGATGTTTCCAGAATGAGACTTTCACTCTGCAGCGGAGTGTGCGCTGATATGAAACTTCCTGGCAGATTAAAACTGTGTGCCCGACCGAGACTCGAACTCGGGACCTTTGCCTTTCGCGGGCAAGTGCTCTACCAACTGAGCTACCGAAGCACGACTCACGCCCGGTACTCACAGCTTTACTTCTGCCAGTACCTCGTCTCCTACCTTCCAAACTTTACAGAAGCTCTCCTTTATGTTGTTGTCGCAGATTGAAAATGAACAAATTAACACTAAAAACAGATCATAGCACAGCCGACGTCACGTGATTGACAGCGGCGCCCTATGGATGGCTTGTACAATACGGCGCTCACTCGTGCTCTTGTTGCAGTTCGCCGATTGTCCTCGGAGGATGCCTTCCGCAGTCGAAGGTGAAACGTAAGGGGAGAGTCTTATGTATGGACCACGGCATCTCAGCCCGGAAGTATTAAGTGATGACGAAAAACAGAGTTCTTCACCCACAGTTTTCACCCTTTAGCTCTGACTATTCGTAATGCCCAAATAGTGGTATGATCACTGATTACAACATGATTTTTGAGCAGAGTTTCAAAAAATTTGCGAACGGTGAACATACTAAATTTTCATTTCTTGGTATACTTAATTTAATATTTCGATTTTATGAAGGCAATCCTGAAACGGAGCGAGTCAAAGCTTTTTGATCCTCGTCCGATTTCAAAGTTCAGTACAGGAGTAAAAAACCGAAAATCGGGTATTTTGAGCGGTTTTAACAGTCAGATTAAATGGAGCCATCCTTAACCGCAATCGGTGAGTCATCGCCGCGCTATGGCGTGTGATAGGGATGACGGTTATCGCTGAAACAATCGGTTTCTGATTACATCTTTCTTTCAACGCCAGTTTAACGTGAACGTTAAAACCGCTCAAAATAACAGGTTTACTAAACAACAGATTTTTAGGTTTTTGTTCCTGCGTGTGTTACTTCCTGTAATAGACGTAAAAATCGAACAAATGGTTCAAATGGCTCTGAGCACTATGGGACTTAACTTCTGAGTCCACTAGAACTTAGAACTACTTAAACCTAACTAACCTAAGGACATCACACACATCCATGCCCGAGGCAGGACTCGAACCTGCGACCGTAGCGGTCGCGCGGTTCCAGACTGAAGCGCCTAGAACCGCTCGGCCACACCGGCCGGCATCGAACAAATATTGAAAACTTTTGACTTACACAGTTTCAAGATGAATAGCGTCAAAATATTAAATGAAATAGGCAGATAAAAGAATACTTAGTCTCTCCACCATTTGCGGCTTTTCTCAAACAGTGATTATTCTGCCGCTGGTTCTAATTTTTTTGAAACTCTGCTCAAAAAGTCATGTAGTAATGGATATCGTACCACTGTTTGGACATTACCAGTAATCAGTGCAAAAGGGATTTCACTCAAGTTAAAGAAATATATTTTTCGTTTTGGTTTGTCCATTTTCAAGGCGTACAAGCAGATAAAGCAATACAGGCAGCAGATCACCTACTTGCTGTTTTTATTGTATGCTACAAATGAATTGTTGTAGAGTTTTTAATTTATTACCGTTACCATAATTTTTTTCTCTTTTATTATTTTGTAGAAACGGCAGACAGGCGCTGGGTGCAAGCCACGTGGCACACCTGTTCGGCAGCTGTCTAAAAAGCGTCGGGTACACGGCACGCCGCCGCGGCGGTTTCGCATTTTTTGTGCGGTTGCTGTAGCGAGCGGCACAGTAGCTCCCTTCATTTCATTCCTCCCCCGCCTCTCACTGGACAGCCTCAGTGCAATTAAACGTGCACAAATACTTGTATGAGTTTTAACAATGTTTGCAAATGGGATACAGTGGATTCACGCATTTGTATAGAATGTGTAAAGGCCTGTGTTGTTTTGCACAACTTTAAGTTTGAGAGAGATGGCTATAAAACTGAAGATACGTTATCGATAAGTGGGCTTAAACAAGTGTGGACAGCTGGAAAGATATGTCGAGAAATTTCAACTAATAATGCGAAGAACACTGTGATGCAGCACTGTTTCACTTCAGCTGGGTCCGTCGATTGGCAGTTTTCTGAAATATAATTCTGTAACGGATTATACAGGGGAAATGATGTTAATAAACCATGGTGAGAGACTAGGGTGTACTTTACTGCCTACTCCTTTTAATATCCGTATAGATGACGCCTTCCGAAAATGGAAAGAAAGATCACCAGAAGGGATCCATATAAACAAGAATAAATATATAATTAATTTTATTATACGCCAGGCATATTGTATTACCAGCGAATTGTGAAGATGAACTACAAAACTCAACCCATCTTTTAAACTTCATTGGAGAGGATTATAATTTTGAGACAGATTACATAAAAGTAAGTCAATGGTATTCCATAGGAAATATCCCGTTCGAAACAGATTTGTAATCGAAGATGATATTTTGGAACAAGTTCAGCACTTTATTTACCAAGGGCCTATATCACTTTAAACGAAGATACGAATACAGATCTTATATTACAGATATATCAGTGGACGTGGCAGTATAAGCAGAATATTGAGAAAGATACATGAACAATCAGAGAAATGAATATTTCTATAAGCTCATGACCATACTACTTTACTGTTCGACAGTGAAACCTGGGTTAGGAAGAGAAAAGATTCAAGCCATGTTCAGGTAGCTGAAATGAAATTTTTACGCGCAGTCAAAGGTTACAATAGTGTGGAGAACATGTCAAGTGTCATAATGCGATTTCCCACAAACTTCACACAGTGGAAGAAGTCAAAATAAGCGAACATATGTCTCGGCTTATCTGCAGAAATTTCATCGTTTCTGAGAAATCGACGGTCAACGACTATGACGTAATTTAGGAGCCTTTGAACGCGAGTTCCCGACCTTACTTTCGTGCCCCAATTTCGAAACCTGATTATTACTTTTTTTTAATTATTTTTTTTTATCCATCTACCCACGACCATAGAAGTTTACTACAAGAAAATTTCTTATCAAGTTAGGCGATGCAAGGGCGTTATATCAGTTGTATAATTACAGCTGGGTTTCACAACAAGTATCACATATTTATTATATAATATATGTGTGTATGGTATTTTCAGGGGTTACAGTTCTTTTAAATTCTCATTCTGGCGTTTAATTCCTATATCAATTCTTATATTAATTTTTGCATTTTATTGTTATGTTTATTCTTCAGGAAGATTTCGTGTGTTCCCTTGGGTGATATCGATCGTGAAAACATTCTAAACATACAAATTCAGATTACCACGAGTATCGCGCGAATGCAGGTTTGCCACACTGACATTTCCTCGTATGAATTTCGCTCGGGAAAGACATCACTGACATTGCTGCAGTTTGACCGATTGGCAGTAAGTTCACTGCAGGCCACACATAGAGTATCACTTTATTGAAAATTAGACCTTGCAGTTGATTATGGATCAAGACGCACTACAAAAATTTTACAGAAAAAAATTCTAAATACTTTTCTCATTCGTTTATCGATTTTCTTACGTCTTTATTCATTCACCATACATACAACTAGTAGATGGATAAGTATGAAAATTTTTCAGTATTCAGTACATTGGGAAACATTCCTGTAGTAATCTTTTATGGACGTGAGTAAATAGGTGAGAAACTAAAATAAAAGTAGCAGTCAGGTTTCGGACATGGGGCGCAAAAGCGTGAAATGGTGACGCAGGCTACTTTACCACCACTTCCGTTGAAGTACCGCCTAGAAAAAGGCACATAAAGTTCCACAACAACTTTTTCTCGGACACGGCCGAGCACCTAAAGGTAAGCCGAGACACATATTCGCTTATTTTGAGCCTTCTTCCACTCAGCGAAATTTATGGAAAATCGGCTTAAAGCACTTATCACGTTTTCCTCATGGACAGGATTCCTTATGAAAACATAAGAAATAAGAACTGAATATTTTTGCAGTAAATGATAAACTAGAACAACACAAACAAAACTGGAGTGAAGAGCTGGAACGAATGAAAGAAAGGAGCATTCTAAAGATGGCCTTACAATACAAACCCAGGAGAAAGAAGGGCAAAGGATGGCCACTTAAAAGATGGAACTAAGACTTCGGTAGTCTTTTTTGGATTGCCCTACGCCGAAGACCTGCTGTTGTCCATTCATCAAGTGACTAAATTGAGCTAATGATCTAATACAACCCATTACAATCGATATTGTTAACAGCACTGACCAGGAAAATATAGGAAGCGTAAGGCGTAGTGGCAAGCGTACTGCAAATTCGGAGCCAGTATGCAAGCGATCGGAAGCGCGTGGGATCCACGTCGTGATAGATAATCCTGTGACTTACGCGTGGCTGTCGAAAAGATCTCACGCGGCTGCGGTATCAGGCGAAATGGCGTCGGTCATCTTCGGCAACTTCCGCCAACGTTCGTGAACTGTATTCGCCCTCTGTCTCGGGCACACCGTAGGCGCGTGTGGGCCACGCGGATAGGCCACTTGCCTGCAGGGCTCTACCAGAGAGTTACTGGAGAAATATTCCTGATGAATCAAAAATAAGGAAAAACTACCTTGGCAAAGTTTATGAAGAGGTAAGTCTAAAAATCTATTTAATGATATTAGTTTGTGTGTCAGTTACCCCGCCCCCCCTTCACCCCCTCCCCTATTTTGAGCTTCACAAAAACTTTTCAATTATTTAAAACATTATACAAAAATATATAATGGAAACATAAAATCAGACACGGCCTGTAATGCCAAGCAGTTTGATTTAGTTTAGTCAGACCCCAAATTACACCTCTGATCTTCATTAATTTTCAATAAAATAGTTCTTTTCAGGTAATACGAGATATAAGAGACGATATCGGCGACTCAAATTTGTGGGTATCTGCAAATGAAACGACCGACTCGTATGGGAAATCTATTGCCAATGTCATTGTGGAAAAAGTGACGTAATCTGAACCACAGACACCCAACCTCATTGAGAGAGAGAGAAAGAGAGAGAGTAATTAATATTAATTTTGTTACAGTTATCTTGAGGTTGAAGTTGTTCTGTCCGTGTTTGCTTACAAATAGATTTATGGAAAGGGTGCACCTTGAACAATACACAATTTTTATCCTTCCTTTTTATTGCCCAGTCCTGTTTCGCTGTCGTTTCGTCATCAAAAGTGGTTTTATTACCTTCCCAAAAACAGAAAAACTGCTTTTTACTACTTGTACACACATGAATTTGAGTTTTTAAGACAGTATTTACAAATTTGGAAAACAAAATTTTGCATACATACCTTGTAATCGCATGTAGTGGTTTTCCTGGTTTTTATGTTTTTTTTCAGTTGCTTTCTTTCACAGTCTGTCATCTGCAACCACATAGAACTTAACATAGAACAGTTATTTACTTCGAAATTTTACAAGTGGGAATGTTATGGTTACGGCTAACATCAATTAATTCAGTGTGAAAGATTGTGTTCTCTCTCTTTCTCTCTCTCTCTCTCTCTCTCTCAGTGTGTGTGTGTGTGTGTGTGTGTGTGTGTGTGTGTGTGTGTGTGTGTGTTTGTTTGCAGTATGTTTTACTTATTTTTTCTGGTTTCCCCATAATCTTCACTGTGAAGATTTGCACTAAGCAATTTTCACTATCACTGTTTACAAACTACAGAAACAAGACGATGGACATTTTTGAATGTTTTCCCGGTGAGAGTTCTGAAGCTTTGTGAAGTATATTTGTCATGTGTGTGTGTGTGGAGAGAGAGGGGGGCGGCGGTTGGGGTGTTTGTAGTTTGGTGTTGTCTAATAGTTCTTCGAGGGCACAGAATGCAGCGAAAGCTAGTAACTGAAGAAAACTAGCAACTAAAAAAACCTATAGTTGAAGGACAACAAACAATAAACGAATACACAGCTCTCTGCAACGGAATTCTATTCTCTGCTCTCGAAGAACTATCAGACAATACCAACCCGTATACACCGAGAGCCCCCTCTCTGTACACACACACACACACACACACACACACACACACACACACACACACAGAATCTTTTACATAGAATTAGTCGATTTTAGGCATAACCAAAAAATTTTCAGTCAACAAATTTCGGCGTCAGTAACCGTATTCCGGTAAATTATCAGTAGTGAATTGATTTGGACGCTCAGAGTTGTGAAGCTATCAAGCATGTGACGGTACTGTGGGTACATTGTCTGAGAAACTGTCGTAAATTTGTTCTAAGGTGCCTTTCATAAAATTCAGTTTGTGTACGGCTGCTATTCATTGCCATAACCTAAGCTATGGCTCTACAGAGTATAATGGAAAATGTTCGTGGGGAGTGACACGAGGGCGTGGTGTAATGCGTCAGATTTTTTATCTGAAAACTTTTTAAAAATTTTAATTAAATAAACGTAATTAACATTGCACATCTTTATTCTTCATGTATACGTATCTACAGCACTCTGCCGCTAGAGGGCTTCGAACTTCAGCATATAACATGGTGATGTGTAACGGACTACTTTATGTTGGTGCGTGAGAAACAGTAATCGTGTTTCGGATTCGAGGAGTTTGTCCACACGTGGAGCATCGTCTCCTTCATCATGACAATACCAGAGCACACACGAGCGCTGCGACATCTGCAACAATACGATGGCGTGGGTTCACTGTCATCGATCATCCTCCGTCCGACTTGGACCCATCCGATTTTCATCTGTTTCCATAACCTAAAGAACACCTTCGAGGAATTCGCGTTAATAGTGATGAAGCGGTGCAAGCACAGGTGAGGCTGCGGTTCCGTAGACAAAGTCAAACATTCTACACTGACGCTGTCAACAAACTGGTGACTCGTTGGGAGAAATGCGTTCGTAACCAGGGTGACTACGTTGAGAAATAAATACGCAGACATGAAGAATAAAAATACAGAACGATACAGTTCGTCCATAACAACAGACTCGAGTGCATACCTTTTCGACACTTTATGTTACGCGGGAAACTAAAATTGTATTGTCAAATGTATCTGAGCATTTCATGTGGTACATTAAAAATATCTACTGTGATGTTTTTGTTCAAATGCGAATCTAAGGAGTTTTCGATTCAGCTAAAGTGTTGTGATGTTTTAATATCTGAATGTGGCTTGAAAGACCGAAACTGACTGTAAAATATAAGCGATTTACCTATCAGGTGTCGATGTACCTATACGCTGAGTTTCACATGTTATGTATAATATACCCAGTTTTAAAACTAACATCTCACTTCAAATTGTCCTAAACATCAGTTGATATGAAGCCGATGGCGGTAACCATTGAAAGCCCTTGCTGTAGAAGTTATGTACTCGTACATGACGGTGTATGCTGACGCTAGAGTACCAACCCTATGGTATCCAAGCAGACGAACACTTTTGCTTCACACTCCCTGTGATGTTCTTTACAGGTAACCCGATCTTTAGGTTACGGATGCTGTAAAAAGGGCAATTCCATCCACAATCGCTGTTATGAGAAACTCAGTGAGCACACATATTTTAAATTAATGACGAGTGAAAACAGCAGTCACTTTCAATGTCATTTGCTTATGTCACTACTAGTTCCGAGAGGCATAGCCCGTAATCACGAGGTATGCGTTCTATACTATACCACTGAATTTACGGAATGGAGGAGACATCGTTGAACGTGAGGTACCAATAAAACATTCCAGTTCACATTCATGCCCTTTCAGGCAGTGAGGCATAATACGTTACGAGGTCGTTAAGCAAAACACGTCAGTACATGGGTGGTCTAACAGTGTCTGCGTGTAGCGTATTCTAAATTCCGTAAATAAATATATGTCGTCTCTTCTTACGCTGCACATTACAAATTAACTAACCGAGCGTATTGTTCAGTAGCTTAAAAAGCAATTTTTTGTAACTTACGTGATTGGTTTAATGTTATTTAGTAAGACTGAGTGCTCGAGGTTCTTTTGATTCTTTTTGAGAAAGATTTTATCGCTAGTTTAGAACTGTCAATTGAGAGTGTATTGTTGAAAACTGTTGTTATGAACAGACATTCATTTCTTTTTGTTCTCTGTTCATTGTCATCTTTTTTCCTATGAAGTATGTGAGTACCACTACTTGATGTTTCCGACAATAATTGGTTGGTATTCTTAGTCATGACGTTACAAATTAACTTATTGTATTGTTCAGTAGCTTACAAAGCAACATATAACTTACGTAATTGGTTTAATGTTATTTAGTAAGACTGAGTGCTCACTAATACTAGCTTAGTGAAAGTTGACTCGTCGCGCCGTATTATATGTGTTCATTGGTTAGTGGCCCAGTTTTGTGCTCCCTGAAGAACTGAAACCACTTTCATTGATTCACGAAACGTTTGACGATCGCAGCTATAACGTGAATATATTGCATCGAACTGTTTTCTTTGACACTACGTTCTTTTGATGCATGTGCAGTGATCCAAACGTTGGAGAAAATGATTATTTTTGTTTTTTTCTTCTAAGAGTACTTGGTGCGCCCTGAAAGTAATTAAGTATTTGAATAAAATTATTTTTATTTATTTAAAAATCTGTGCAAGATATTTCAGAAAGAATATAGCGATTACAAAAGGCTGTAAGTACACACATCAAAAAAAGTTTTGCATCACCTTGGTTCCGAGAGTTCCAGAACTTGTACAGAAAGTTGGAATAGATATAAACATAAACATCGTTTCCGCCCTTTTTATTCCTAATGAAAACGACACATTGCTTGTTGTACCACCATACAGCGAAACCTTCAGAGGTGATGGTCCAGATTGCTGTACACACTGGTACCTCTAATACCCCTAGCATTGATGCATGCCTGTATCTTTCGTAGCATACTATCGACAAGTTCATCAAGGCACTGTTGGTCCAGATTGTACCACTCCTCAATGGCGATTAGGCGTAGACCCTTGAGAGTGGTTGATGGGTCACGTCGTCCATAAACAGCCCTTTTCAGTCTATCCCAGGCATGTTCAATAGGGTTCATGTCTGGAGAACATGCTGGCCACTCTAGTCGAGCGATGTCGTTATCCTGAAGGAAGTCATTTACAAGATGGGGAGCGCGAAATGTCGTCCATAAAGACGATTGTCTAGCCAATATCCTGCCGATATGGTTGCACTATCGGTCAGAGGATGGTATTCACGTATCGTACAGCCGTTATGGCGCCTTCCATGACCACCAGCGGCGTACGTCGGCCCCACATATTGCCACCTCAAAACAGCAGGGAACCTCCATCTTGCTACACTCACTGGACAGTGTGCCTAAGGCGTTCAGCCTGACCGGATTGCCTCCAAACACGTCTCAGACGATTGTCTGGTTGAAGACATATGCGACACTCATCGGTGAAGAGAATATGATGCCAATCCTGAGCGGTCCATTCCGTATGTTGTTGGGCCCGTCTGTACCGCGCTGCGTGGTGTCGTGGTTGCAAAGATGTACCTCGCCATGGACGTCGGGAGTGAAGTTGTGCATCATGCAACCTATTGCGCACAGTTTGAGTCGTAACACGATGTCCTGTGGCTGCGCGAAAAGCATTATTCAACATGGTGGCGTTGCTGTCAGGGTTCCTCCGGGCCATAGTCCGTAGGTATCGGTCATCCACTGCTGTAGTAGCCCTTGGGCGGCCTGAGCGAGGCATGTCATCGAAAACTCCTGTCTCTCTGTATCTCCTCCATGTCCGAACAACATCGCTTTGGTTCACTCCGAGACGCCTGGACACTTCCCTTGTTGAGAGCTCTTCCTGGGACAAAGTAACAACGCGGACGCGATCGAACCGCCGTATTGACCGTCTAGGCATGGTTGAACTACAGACAACACGAGCCGTGTACCTCCTTCCTGGTGGAATGACTGGAGCTGATCGGCTGTCGCACCCCCTCCGTCTAATAGGCGCTGCTGTTTCATGGTTGTTTACATCTTTGGGCGGGTTTAGTGACATCTCTGAACAAACGGATTGTGTCTGTGATACAATATCCACAGTCAACGTCTATCTTCAGGAGTTCTGGGAACGGCGGTGATGCAGAACTTTATTTGATGTGTGTATTTAGACCCTAGCTACAAGTTGACGAGAATTACAGAGAATGTGGAAAAAATTCACAATTTTGCATCTTTCGGTGGTGCTGAACATGTGTTCTGCTCTTAGTCACCAAAATTTCCAGACCTGATAACCATGGATTTCTTTACATGGGGTTATGTGATGACCATGTGTTATGTGACTCTTTCGTCGAAAATAACTCCATGTACCTCTCTAACCTGCTCGCGTAATTGACTTCGCATATGATTCAAGATGTCGTGAAATGGATTCTTACTCAGATGCTATCTGTTTGGCCAAAATTGCAGACCGGTATGAAGCACCTACATTATGTATTTAAAAAAAAATATGAGCTACTTTTTCCGTTCTCTGTAGTTCTCATCAATGAATAGCTACGTATCAAATAATCATGGCCCTCTGTTCATTTTGAATTTTCCTGTACTATGTTGATCGTAAGCAATTCAACTAACACTTTCCAATACCTAACATACGATGTCTTACAAAAAAATGTGAGGCACCCAGAAGATATAGTCGGATGTCAGTGCAACTTCGTACACGTACACACCATCAGTGGCCAGCTAAATGAAAAAATGGCTCTGAGCACTATGGGACTTAACATCTGAGGTCATCAGTCCCATAGACTTAGAACTACGTAAACCTAAGGACATCACACACATCCATGCCCGAGGCAGGATCCGAACCTGCGACCGTAGCAGCCACGTGGTTCCGCACTGAAGCCCCAAGCACCGCTCGGCAACAGCGGCAGGGCATGTAAATGATTATAGAGTTGCAATTACCTGTGACAATTGGAACGACCACTAGAGTGCGTTTGTATCGATCGTGTTAGTTACCTGTCCTGCTAGGGTATATAAAAGAGGTGAACAGCGTCAGGTGCTGAGTGATGACTATGAACGACACAGAGATGCAGCGCACTCGTGTGAACCAGCGTTATCAGCACCTGACAGAGTTTAAAAGAGGCCTCATTGTGCAATGTCCAGATTTGTGGGACGTTCTAATGTGGCAGTGGCCCGCTTTCGTAGTGAATTGGAACAGAAGGACACGCATACTAGCTGTCAAGGTTCCATTATTAGTCTAGGAAACTACCGTCTAGGCGTAACCACAACTGAAATGGCTGAGTTTGGAATGGTGCCTTGTATGGAAAACATGGGCTGCTGATGAGTGGCCTCGTAGTGTGTCCATCGATGAATCGTGGTTATGCTCCACCCTGGGTGACCATAGTCAGCAAATGTGGTGGCAACCTGGGGAGTGGTCGCATTTTTTCAGTGTTTTGGAGAGATACAGTTGTATTACTCCTGTCTTCACGGTGTGAGCAGCCATCGGATATAACTTCAGTTCATGGCTGGTAGCCTCTCATGTGGCAGCATTTTGTTGCCATGTTGAAAGGTGGCTACACTGAGCCACAGCGCCAGAGATTGCGCCAAGTGGCTACACTGAGCCACAGCGCCAGAGATTGCGCCAAAGAGTTTTATTCAGCCGCCTCCACTGGCAGTGTTTGTTGAGATGTGGTGATGGAGAGTGCTTATTGTGAAGTAGCAGTAGGCAGTGCTTGTTGAGATGTTACAGTGGTGAGTCGTTGTTGAGAAGT
Source organism: Schistocerca americana (assembly GCF_021461395.2). Lineage (NCBI taxonomy): Eukaryota > Metazoa > Arthropoda > Insecta > Orthoptera > Acrididae > Schistocerca > Schistocerca americana. Next base: position 245,337,028 of record NC_060121.1, read on the forward strand.
TCCCATGGAGAGTGCTTGTTCAGATGTTGTCACATTGTTTTGATGGGCTAGACACCAGATATTGTTGGATTGGGGATGCTGTAATGATCAGAGTGTGCTTTTCGTCAATATATATAAAGGTAAAAAATTCCTTTTTTTTATTATTTCAATGTCTTAAACAATAATGCCTCTTGGTCACAGGTTCAGTCAACAAAGCATCTGGCTCGTGTTCTTGTATTAGACTGTATTTCTGGTTTCTATTTGCAGTTATAGTATTTCTGTTTTTTTTAATTACTTCAGTATAAATGGTGTTTGAAATATCTGGTCTTATTGAGGAAGAACCGTGCCAGATGTGTACGTTGAATCACACTTCCACACACAGAACAGCTACACTTGTGTTTTGTTGTTTCCTAGGTTTTATAGTTGCTGGGGACTTAATTAATTAATTGTGTTAACGGAAATTTTCTTTCATTCTTTGTTGTTATTCTATGCAGTCAGATTGCGGAGTAATACTAGTCAGGGCCAACCGGTTACGAGACTGCGTAACCGGACAGACAGCTACTAAAATTAAAATTATTTGCATTCTATTTAATTAAGCCCCCATGCACGTTCTTTTTTTTTTTACCTTCATATATATTGACGAAAAGCACACTCTGATCATTACAACATCCCCGATCCAAGAACATCTGGTGTCTAGCCCATCAAAACAATACTACAAGTTCTGAACAAGCACTCACTACCGCAACTTCTCAACTACGACTCGCTACTGCAACATCTCAACAAGCACAGCCTACTGCTACTTCTCAATAAGCACTCTCCACCACCACATCTCAACAAACACTGCCAGTGGAGGCGGCTGAATAATACTCTTTGGCGCAATCTCTGGCGCTGTGACTTAGTGTAGCCACCTTTCAATGTTTCAACAGGACAATGCTCGTCCACGCATGGCTCGTGGTTCTATGAACTGCCTGCGTGATGTTGAGGTACGCCCTTGTTTAGCAAGATCCTCAGATCTGTCCCCTGACAGAACATATGTGGGACCAACATGGACGTCAACTCATTCTCAGTGCCAGTATGCAGAATGTCAGAGATCGGTTACAATTGTTATTGGCCACGTTGCCACATGAGAGGATACCAACGGCTTTATGACAACCTCCTCAAGCGAATCAGTGCATGACACCAGGCCAGAAGGGGAGCGACGTGAAACCGATTAAGTGGGCTCATACTGTATTTGTCTCGCCACTTTAATCACTGAAATAACATCACATACCCTCTCAACACCTCAAGTTTCATTTCGTTTCCAAGATCACTTCTAGCTGCTTCACTTTCTCTGTCCTGCAGTTTTTTATTTCTTTTTAAATATATGATTATGAACTTACCTGTGTATGCTTTATAGAAGTGAACTGACAAAGACTTGACACTGAGTTTTCACTCGTTCAGAACAAAATGATAACAATACCAAAATAAAAATTACTCACAGTTCTCGTGCAAGCTACCGTTTATGTCTCATCTGGAGACTAAAGACCACGTTCCAAAGGTAGGTGTTGTCAACTACACATACCCAGTGGATGACTGAAGCAGCAATGCTACTTAAATTTTTTAACTGCACTCAGTGTTCGAACAATGGCTATTGGAAAGCAGTGGTGCTTATAGACAACATCATCAGTTAAAGCGCTAACATCCGGCCGGTGTGCCCGAGCGGTTCTAGGCGCATCAGTCTGGAACCGCGCGACCGCTACGGTAGCAGGCTCGAATCCTGCCTCGGGCATGGAAGTGTGTAGTGTCCTTAGGTTAGTTAGGTTTAAGTAGTTCAAGTTCTAGGGGACTGATGACCTCAGACGTTAAGTCCCATAGTGCCAGAGTCATTCGAACCGAAGCGTTAACATCTATCAGTTCCGTGACAATGGTCTTCCGAGTAGAGATGACAGATGACTTCACTGTCGTCCTGTCTGTTACAGTCACTTTAATTTTTCTTCCGCAACTGTGTGTAACACACGTAGTTTCCCCATTACCTATGTATGATGCCCTGACGTTAAATGCAGCAGCTCCAAACACTTCTAGCATCAGAGTTTGCTCCTATTGGAAGTCTAAAATGTCAGACATGATGCCAGATCGACATAATAGCGCAATACCTATCAGATTACGGTACTGTTACGAAAAACCATTCATAAATACAGGGCGTTCATATTTTGTGTGTTGTGCACTGTATGTAAGGGTGTCACTCGTGCTAATATTAATTGTCCAAAATATCCCCTGTAAGCACTGTTATATGCACCAAATCGCAGTCCCACTGAATCTCAGAGGCGCTAGTACATCACTGGAGTATTCCATATGGTTTTCACAGCTTTCCACCACAGAGATACGAATACCGTCTGCATCTTGAACTTAGGTACGCCGCGGATGAGGATCCAAAAGTGGCCATAAATAAAATTCTGGCGGGCTTAGATCCAGAGAACGTAGACGTCAGGGCATTGGTCCACCTATTCCTATCGATATCACGGAATCTGTTATTTAGAAGCCGAAGGGAGTAATACTGACGTATATAACAGCTCCAGTGCGCATAAAGTGCACGTTCCGTAAAACTGATAAACGCACATCTTCCAGCGTATCAGTTAGGACGAGAGAACATGAGACCCTCAGAAAGAGTCATCAAAAATGCAAAAACATTGACAGATAATCTTTGTTGGTGCCGTATATTAACACTTGAGTGAGTATTCACGTCAGCTCACACGTTCTGATACGTTTGCTCGTACATGAAGAGTTATATAAAATGAGTTCTAACATGGAACTAAAACTTTTGCTGACCTACGTCCTTTTTATCATATTTTCTTTTTCTACGTCTAAGTAAGTGTCCTAAAAAATTGTTCGCACCTTTCGCGTACCACCTCCATGTTAAGTGAATAATGTATATGTAGAAGAGGCAGTAAATCACGCTTTCTCCAAGTATTAGTCACGTCAACTTATTCGACATGGTGCAAGTGCTCAACGTGAAACTTCATTTCACCATCTTTTGCTGGTCTGCTCCTTCTTCTTCTATAGTACAGCTCCTCTCTCTCTCTCTCTCTCTCTCTCTCTCTCTCTCTCTCGTGTAAGAATATTGTTAATGATTGGTAATGTACGGAACCACAAATCAGTGGGAACAATGAGCAAAAAATCTGTTTCATCAGCGAACTGCTATATTTTCCTTCAGGTGTAACAACAAATTAACATTTCTATATCTAAGAATTTACAAATAAATATTTTCAGATCATCATCTTAAATCAATAAGTTATATACAATACATTTCAAAACAAAATTAACGTATTTTCCAATAACTTTTGGATGAATAGTGAGAAAATAATGGCAGGAGAGGACATTTCGAGATCACGGTGAGAAATGGACCACAACTTTGCACTGTTTATAAACACGCAGTCCATCTGCAGCGAGTGTAATTTTGATCCGCAGTTGTACCATTTACGTACAAACCATGCACATACATGTACGGAACATAATCTTGGAGTTTGTTATGGAAGATTTTGGTACTTTAACTGAAGAACAATAAACAACACAATGAAATTATGTTTGCTGCCGAATGAACGAAAACAATGACCTCACGCTAAAGCACGTGTCTTGTGTTTATCACTGAGTGTAACACAAACACACGACAGGATGGAAACAAAAACCACAGAACAATAGTACTTAAAAGATATCTGTAGCGCTTCGTAGTTCAGCTAAATATTAGCTATCTCTAACCGAAGCGCATGCCGATTCGTGTCTTATGTCTGCGTCTGAAAAATACTCAATCACTATTGCACAATATGCGCTATGAAATCTTACGTAATAAAAGGAGCTTTAGTATAAGGAGCATTTCAGAATGCCACTGGTTTGTTCAACAATAAGTGGAATACAAAACGCATTTCGCCAATCGCTTTACTTACAAAGTTGTGACTGCAATTGTATGAGTGTGGGTATACACTGTCAATAAAAGATTCTCACATTGTATCTAAGTTTCATAGAGTAGCACCTTGTTTATGAGGAATGCAACAGCTGAGTGTTAAACAAAAACATTTTACATGGCAATCTGCATTTAGCGCTCTTTTTAACATCAGTGGAAAAAAATTCTGTGATTTATACATGACGAGGTAGTAATGTTCTTTTCCATATATTTGCTTCGAAAGTTGCTAGTTTCCGTGCAGTAGTGTAACACAAATTTTGCAGTCACATCACGAATAATCCTAGAGTGAATACATGGCTGTAATGGTGGCAGTTTACATTACCGTCCACAATATTACACTGCACACGTAACCTCTCACTTAACATCTACACGGCGACAGAAATGATCACTGGTAGGTGGAATTTGTAAGAACATTTCACATTGTAGGCTCTCTTACATTACCAAGCGAACATCACACGAAACGTCGGCTGTGTCATGTAAGTAATACTGTCAGCAAAACAACCACTGAGGTCGCAATAATCCACAGTTCAACTTATAGAAGTACTGACACATTCACGCCCGATCTTGTGACCTGCAGAATTTCTGAAACAGCACGTGAAATTTTGATGAATAAATTTTTCGGAAGGAAATACTCTGCGGGCATCGGTGAAAGGTCAAGCTGTAGTGTTTGAGTAACATTGATTTCCAGTTAAATACAGAATGGTTTTCTTTTTGGCTTTCTCCCAGCGACAAACAATGCGTTGTCTGTATGGTTTACCTGCCTTGTAGATACAGAATGACGGAGAAGATTAACTAAAAATTCCTGACAGATTGAAAGTGCGGGCTGGTCCGGGATCTGAACCCGGGGCTTTGCGTTTTCGCTGGTAGACCTCCAGCGCCTGATACTTCCGAGGGCATCAGTCGGCCCAGATCTGAAACTTCATCTAGCTATTCCAGAATCCAGAAAAACACTCCTTCATAATATGCTACGTAGGCTAGCATTCCTGGCAGAAGTAACATGGCGGATAATAGATTAGCTGCGGCCAAGGGTGTGTATACAGAAACAAAGTCTTTCACCCTGCGTCGGAACGTAGGTCTACTGTTACATGCAGAAAGATTGAAACTGTGCACCAGACCGGAACTCGAACGCATATCCTTGACCCTTGAGTGCAATTTCAAGGCAACAAAGTGTATCAGTGCACTGGCATTGTTATGTGCTAAAGATGCTTAACTTGAGTGGGAATCTGTGATGAAAGTGGTCGTTTTCCAAGGGAAATACTGTTGCGTTTATTCCGTCATCATGTGTTTGTCATTTACGTAAAGTTGCCCTGAAGCACAGTGGTTTGAATATCACAAAACTTTACTGAACGTAGACCTATTGCAGGTGATATACATTCGTTTGGAACGAATCCTCCAACCTGCCAACCGACTGACAGTCAGTTTTTGGGGGCCTAAAATTGGTTTTAGAACTGGAACCATGATGTACGTCGGCATTAAAGAAAAAGAAAACACTGCTAGACACGAAAGTCACGTTAATTTCTGTGATAAACTATGGTTCGAATCCCTGACTTTTGAATTAGGATGTGGTACATGGTAGGCTATAACTGGCTGTTAAGTACCATAAGGTGAAGATGAGATAGATAGTACATCGAAGTAGGTGGTCAACATCGTGAATGTGGCTCTCTGCCAGGAAGGTTTACTGCAGCTCAAACCTTATTTCGTAGTTCATGTTTTATTGTGGTGGCAGGAAATCGAGCATTTAAAGTTTCAAACAAATTTGATGTAAATTTCTCTTTTGAGCTATTTTCGTCCTGTGGCAAGATCGCTATTTAAAGTCGAGACAAATGCTCGTATTACAGTCTCGATACACCTATCTGGAGATCCTATACAGAAGCCTCCTCAGCGGGCAGTTGCACAAAACTGTACGAAACGTCGATCAGTCTTAGACTCAACATACTGTATCCGACCCTTTCTTAAATCTCTGTTGGTCCATTACAGTCAAGGGATATCGGCTGGTACGTACTTTCCAATTCAACAAACTTTACCAACAGCCGTACACTTTAAGATTTTTACTTCATTTTGAAAATAACTAGTTTCGGCAATTCACTTTGCCATGTTCAGGTCCCATACGCTTTTTTCGAATCAACGAACTTATCGCATAGCGCCATAAACGTGAATATCGTGAATCCCAATCGTTATGCAGCTGATTCATACGCTTCACACGCTGTCACACTTTCACGTTGTCACACTTTCACGTTGTCACACTTTCATATGAAACAGCTGCACAACGATTGGGATTCACGAAGTCCAGTTTATGGCGGTATACGATAAGTTCGTTGATTCGAAAAAAGCATATAGGGCCTGAAGATGGCAAGATGACTCATCGAAACTGGTTGGTCTCAAAATAAAAGACAATATTTTAAAGTTTACGGCTGTTGGTAAGGTTTACTGAATTGAAAACTTTCTTAAATCTGTCAAGAATTTGTTTACAGTGTAAAAGACACCTCACTGCTAAAATTTCATTGTGAGGATATGAATTCGAATATTTTAAATTCGAAATAAATGGGAGACGAATTCCGCTCCTCATATTTCACTGTTTAAAGTCGAGACCTGTATTCGTAAGTATTCGCAACAGAACACCCATCCAACTTTCTCTTTCTCGAGATTCTGTGCTGAAGGTGTCTGACGGAGCAGTTGCATAAAACAGGACGGAACGCCCATCAGTCTTAGGGTCAGTACGCTCAATTGCACAGTTTTAATCTTTAGGAAGTTTCGTTATCGGAGTAAACCACAAATTTCAATTTGATTTTGAGAGCAGGAATAATTCTAATATTAATTAAGGCTTTTTATTTTCAGCCATAATGGCTATGTTTGAGGACCGTGACTGTGTGGTATAATTATTTATTTCAAGTTTCTGCTACTAGTCACTTTTTATTTTATTTTATGCTTAATCTAACATAATGCAATGCGTTTCGAACATGTTCTGTTCATTTTCAAGCGTTAATATATACATACATACATATATAGAGAAATGTTACTTAAACATAAACAGTCTTAAACTAGCCTAGAACACTTTGTCCATTGTTTATTAATTTTTTAATGTAGCTGCTGGTGTGGCATTTAGGGGGAAGGAGGGGGGCAGTGTATATCTAGAAATCTAGAAATCGAAATCGAAATCACTGATTTCGATTTCTAGATATACACTGCCCCCCTCCTTCCCCCCCCCCCCCCCCCCCCCCCGAATGTCACACCAGCAGCTACATTAAAAAATTAAAAAAACAAAAAACAGTGGACAAAGTGTTCTAGACTAGTTTAAGACTGTTTGTTTTTAAGTAACAATTCTCTGTATATATATGTATGTATTAACGCTTGAAAATGAACAGAACATGTTCGAAACTCGTTGCATTATGTTAGATTAAGCATAAAATAAAATAAAAAGTGATTGGTAGCAGAAACTTGAAATAAATAATTAATTAAGGCTGTCGATATATGGGAGCTGAGTTTCTGTGGTCCTAGGCCAATTTAACTCTTTAAACTTGACGTAACTTGTATAACAGTGTCCATCTCGTCCTCCAGATCTGGTGGAGAAGCTATCTCAGTGGAGAGTCGTACCAAACTGGGCGAAACACTCATCAGGCGCCGAGCCAGAGCCATTTCACAGTTGTAATCTGTCAGGAAGTTTTATTACAACGTAAATTGCAGTTAACGTTTCATTCTGGGCAGAGGCAGTTTATCTGGATATTACTAAAGGCTCGAAAGTGGGAGCTGACTTTCCCCAGTCAGTTGCATTGGTCCAGTGGCGGTTTCACTTTTGCAAGCTGAGCCAAATATTTATATCAGAGGGTCCATTAGCGTTTATGGACCTCAAGTCCCTGTACAGAAGCTCTCATTGGACAGCTGGACAAAACTGGACAAAGCCCCCATAAGGCTCAGGGTCAACATAGTACGGCCTAGGGCCAACATACATAATCTGGCTTCCGTAATGTGTCAGAAAGTTACATTTCAGTCTGAACCCCATCACATTGAAGGTTTCGTGGTGAAGACAGGAATTTGTCGGAGTATTTTGGGTCCAAACAAATGGGAGGAGTTTCCCTGTCGAGCTACTTTGGTCCTGCGACGATTTCACTGTTCGGAGACGAGACGTAGCACAGTGTCCGTTCGCGCGTCTCGTCCCGGGGATCTCGTAACTACGGGAAGCGGGCACCGGGCTTATCGGCTTTGCGGTGGAGGGTGAGCGCGAGGCTATGCGGCGCGGCGCGGGCCGTGAGCCGGCGAGCCTCATGAGGAGTGGCCCAGCGAGTGGTGGCCGGCCAGCGAGTGGAAGTAGGGGTGGCCGTACGGCTGGGACGGCGGCGGCGCGGCGGCGGCGGCGGCGGCGGCTGCGGCGCCGGCGCCCGGCAGCGAGTAGGGGTAGGGCGCGTACAGCAGGCCGCCGTGCTGGTGGTGCGAGTAGGGCGAGCCGCCGAAGGGCGGGCCGGCGACCGCGGGCCCCGCCGGCGGCACCGTCGGCGAGTTCACGTCCATGCCCGGGTTCTGCTTCTTCCACTTGGTGCGCCGGTTCTGGAACCAGATCTTCACCTGCGTCTCCGTCAGCGACAGGCTGAGCGCCAGGTTGAGGCGCTCGCACACCGACAGGTAGCGCGTCGTCTTGAACTTGTTCTCCAGCGCCACCAGCTGCTCGTACGTGAAGGCGGTGCGCGCGCGCCGCGGCTTGCCGCTGCCGCCCCCGCCTCCCGCGCCGCCCCCGCCGCCGCCCCCGCCGCCGCCCACGCCTCCGCCGGCGCCGCCCTTGCCGTCGCCGCCGCTGCCCGACTTCTTCTTCTTGCTGCTGCCGCCAGAGGCGCTCTTGTCGTCGGACGCGTCGCTGCAGAGGTCCTCCCGCACGCCGCAGGAGTCGTCCTCGTCCCCCGTCAGCTCCTTTCCTGGAACACGCGGAATAACCCCAACTTAAAATCGCAATTAACTTTTCACAGACGCTACTACACTCTCAAATTCTCTATCACTAGTCACACATCCTACCCCTTTTCATGAGTGTCTTACTAGGCATGCGCAAACAAATTCCCCATTTTTGTTGACAGGTGCTGCTGTCTCCGTGTTGAGGTCAGAAACTTTTCAGACTACCCTCGTATGTTAGATCAAAGCGTAAAACAATGTGAGAACTCTTGAAAGAAACTACTGCTTCAAGTTTTATTAAAGTGCATGTCATTTACGATGGCGTTCGAGTTTAGTTTCGTTCTGCACATCTGATGTCACAAAACACAGTTAGCCAATGAACAGAGAACGACGTTGCCAGAGCTCGACTGCACTGCAGAGCTCGGATAAGCGTCTTCAGTTTTAGAAACGTTCAGTCATAAATAAAGTAATTGAAGAAAAGCAATGTCTTGATAGCAGACTTTCTTTTATAGAAAGTTTGGAAAAAGCATTCTTTATACCAACTGCTTCAAAGTCTTATTACAGTCGCGAAAGACGGAATATTTCTCAATATTACATACGACACCTATCTGGTACTTAAATTAAATGAGATATTGTTATACAGTAAATTTTATATGAAATTTAGGTATCTTGTCCACATTTCAATCTCAACATTGTGGCAAGTAAAATTGACCATACGGAAAGTATACGCTATGGACTTTTACCTCTGCAAACTGTTCAAACTTTCGTGCAATGGCTTACTACATTTAATGCTGCACAATAACTGCGTTGAACATCGAAACAAAATTAAGTCATTTATGGGGGGGAGGTATCAGTCAAGAAGATGTGTAAATATCAAATTTTTGGGCCAAATAGATTTTGTGAAATCAAATAAGTGTGTCAAAGCAGTCGGAACACCATGTGTCAGCACAGGCGAGCAGTGCAGTGATGACAAAATCGCGCACAGCGCGGAATGCTGGGAGCACGTCTCTGTAGCAGCGAAAGAGTTAATGCGGCCGTGGTGGCATTACTTCATGAACTGCGCGCTCCCCCCTAAACTAAGTTTTACGAACTATACTGTACTATGGCGCTGCTTCTCTTGGCGCGTGCGTCGTTTGCAATTGGCAACGCAGCAATGCCCCGCGTCAAGGCGGGCGTGCGCGAGACGCCAAGATAAAATAATTGAACTATAGTCCTTATGAGATGCTCCGAAGTATATGTATTGACACACAAAGCAATTACAAAAAATGGTTCAAATGGCTCTGAGCACTATGGGACTCAACTGCTGTCATTAGTCCCCTAGAACTTAGAACTAGTTAAACCTAACTAACCTAAGGACATCACAAACATCCATGCCCGAGGCAGGATTCGAACCTGCGACCGTAGCGGTCTTGCGGTGCCAGACTGCAGCGCCTTTAACCGCACGGCCACTTCGGCCGGCCAAAGCAATTACAGACATGGGCTGCGAGTGAGCAGTGATATAAATCAAAGGTGAAAATTGAAAATTTGTGCCGGAGCGGGATTCGAATCCGGGTCTCCTGCTTACTAGGTAGATGCGATAACCACTCCGCCATCTAGACGCAGTGGTCAGCCTAGAACGCCTCCCGTCAGACTCAAATTCTCGACTTATCCACATACAACGAACGTAGTACCCCTTGCTCATTATTCTCATTACTCGAGGCATTTCGCCAATTCCCTTAAGAGTTGCGAACCTGGTGTGCATCCCCACTAAAGATGTCATTAGCCGTGCTCGTCTGAATTATATATGTGTGGTCTCTATTCCTTCGGACATGTGCCAGAATTCAGACACACACATATACAGGGTAGTCCATTGATCGTGACCAGGCCAAATATCTCACGAAATAAGCGTCAAACGAAACAACAACAATTAACGAAACTCGTCTAGCTTGAAGGGGGAAACCAGATGGCGCTATGTTTGGTCCTCTAAATGGCGCTGCCATAGGTCAAACAGATATCAACTGCCTTCTCTTAAGTAGGAACCCCCATTTTTTATTAAATACTCGTGTAGTACGTAAAGAAATATGAATGTTTTAGTTGGACCACTTTTTTCACTTTGTGATAGATGGCGCGGTAATAGTTACAAACGTATAAGTACGTGGTATCACGTAACATTCCGCCATTGCGGACGGTATTTGCTTCGTGATACATTACCCGTGTTAAAATGGATAGACATATAATAATAAAATTTGTGAGAGGCAGGGTTTCACAATACAAGTAATACAGAAAAAAACTAAAATTGTAATTATATCGGGAAGAACATATTTCAATTGTTGTGTGGCTGGCTGGCTGTCCGTCTATTAGGACCTTTCTTTCAGGAACTAATAGAGGCATCAAGTTGAAATTTATGTCAAAGGTCTACGGTCCCTTGGTAGCGTAGAGATGTTAATCTTCTAAGGCCACGAAATCAAAATTTTCGACCGTCTGTAAACATCCCTTTTTCTGTGGAACTGTTTGAAGTATCAAGTTGAAATTTGTATCACATACGGTCCCTTGGCGGCGTAAATAACTTAAGCTTTTTAGTCAATGCAGTCAAAAGATACGCCCAAATATGTCAAGAATGATACTCGCAAGCTCATTAATCAAAACGTTTCGATTAACTGTTTTTCAATCTTCGTTTCAGGCTAGCCTTCGCCTCTCATTCGCGTTCTCGCTTCCCGATCATGGGGTCCCGGTTTCTATTCCCGGCGGGGTCAGGGATTTTCACCTACCTCGAGATGACTGGGTATTTGTGTTGTCCTCATCATTTCATCATCATTCATGCAAGTGGCAAGATTGTACTGAAAAAAGATTGGGAATTTGTACGGGCGCTTAATAACCGCGTAGTTGAGCGCCCCACAATCCAAACATCATCATCATCATCATTCACCTCTCAACGATGTGAGGAGACGCCAGAAACTACATGTCTTTCACATTCCACGTCAAACTGTAGGTCCTCTTTACCCTATTGGATACTCGGGGTAGGTTAGGGATAGGTAAGTCGCCAAAGTGGCGTCCAATAAGGAGATTTGCACAAGACCACTGAGCCACACTCGTACTTGTGCCGTTTTTGATTTTGCTTTCTCCTCTATTATGTACGAATTTCAGTCATACAGTACTAACTGTTCACTCCAACAGAGTAAGTGTGTGATGTCGAAAGGTCAGAACCGCACGCAGATGTCCTAAGACTATACATCGCTCACCAATAAAACACTGGTATGAACCATCCGCACGCAAAACTGCGGGTCTTTTCACGACAGACATTTAAACGATCACTTATTGAAGGTCCAAGAGAGGAACTTTGGTGACGTGTAAACAAAGTATCTAAATAACAGGTCAAAGACACACGGGAGCCGGCCGTTGTGGCCGAGCGGTTCTAGGCGCTTCAGTCCGGAACCGCGCTGCTGCTACGGTCACAGGTTCGAATCCTGCCTCGGGTATGGATGTGTGTGATGTCCTTAGGTTAATTAGGTTTAAGTAGTTCCAAGTCTAGGGGACTGATGACCTCAGATGTTAAGTCCTATAGCGCTTAGAGCCATTTGAACCATTTGAACACACGGGAGACAATAAAAGGTTGCCAGACTCTTGATGTGTTCTTCTTTAGGTAATGTAAGCTCTACATGAGAAAATGGCTCTGAGCACTATGGGACTCAACTTCTGAGGTCATTAGTCCCCTAGAACTTAGAACTAGTTAAACCTAACTAACCTAAGGACATCACACACATCCATGCCCGAGGCAGGATTCGAACCTGCGACCGTAGCAGTCTTGCGGTTCCAGACTGCAGCGCCTAGAACCGCACGGCCACTTCGGCCGGCTCTACATGAGAAGAATCGTTGATTTTGCACGACTTCTGTGTGAAAACCGCAAGTAAAGTCATTTCAACATCAGACTTCGCTCTGTGCTACCAACATCTACACAGATACTCCGCAAGTCACCGTCCGGTGCGTGGCGATGGCTACACTGTACCACTACTAGTCATTTCCTTTGCTGTTCCACTCGCAAACAGAGCGAGGGAGAAACGATTGTCTGTATGCCTCCATATGAGCCCTAATTTCTCGAATCCTATCCTCGTGGTCCTTACGCGCAATATCTGTCGGAGGCAGCAGAATCGTTTGGCTGTCAGCTTCAAATGCCGGCTCCCTAAATTTTCTGAATAGTGTTTCTCAAGAGGAACGTCTCCTTCCGTCGAGGGATTCCCATTTGAATTCAGTCTGGAACGCTCCCCTGCTGTTGCTATCTGCTGCAGTACAAGCAGCACAATGAAACCAATTAGACATTGGTGGAAATAGTAAAAGATTACTACACCAACATAGTGTAGCTCGGACGCACAAAGTCAGTACAATGTCTGTGTCCCTGACAACACAGTCTTACGTACGGAAACTTTGCTACTACCGCCACGCGTTAAATTATAAATAGACGGGTGTCGTACGAAATGAAGACGTAATAGTAACAATAATTGAAAAACGAAGTGACTGGGAAATTATTGCGAGACGGCTTACTCGATAGAAGATATGTGTACACTATCTGACGAAAGGTATCCGGGTACTCATACGTAATGCGGAATTGACCACGAGATGACATCAGAGATGGACCCGCTAGTACAAAAGAACGGGGGCATTGGGGTTGTTGTGTCAAACTCGTTGCGAATTACCTGACAGATAGTAAAGTGATCGTACCACTCCAAGGCAGAGCGGGGTTGTCCCAAGGATCGGTTTCCTCACCCTTATCATCCAATATTTATGTCAACGATATGCCAACAGTCGCTGGAGTGCAAATAGCGAACTTTTGTGATGATACGGCCTACTTTACCATCGAAAGATACATCCAGGCCAATATCAGACAAATGCAAGAACCACTCGAAGCTGCAGTGGCATGGTGCAAGATTAACGAAGTACAGTTAAGCCCGGCTAAGATGACTGGCATTTACTTCAGCAAAAAAAAACCTGCAGATGCCTGTTAAATTGAGTCTGGATGGACAAGACATTTCATCGAGTACTAAAACGACATACTTATGGGTTACCCTGGACAAACAATTATTCCTCCATAAACATTTACAGGATCTTAGAAACAAAGCCACTGGAATAGCTAAGAAACTTTTCCCCTTTTTCAAAAGTTTGTACCTAAACACCACAGCCAAGTTACGACTGTATAAAGCTACTAAACTAAACTAAACTCCTCACGAACAGGCCATGAAGGCCCAACGGTACCGACCGGCCGCCGTGTCATCCTCAGCCCACAGCCGTCTCTGGATGGGGATATGGAGGGGCATATGGTCAGCACGCCGCTCTCCCGGCCGTATGTCAGTTTCCGAGACCGGAGCCCCTATTTCTCAATTAAGTAGCTCCTCAGTTTGCCTCACAAGGGTTGAGTGCACCTCGCTTGCCAACAGCGCTCGGCACAACGGATAGTCAACCATCCAAGTGCTAGGCCAGGCCGACAGCGCTTAACTTCGGTGATCCGACGGGAACCGGTGCTACCACTGCGGCAAGGCCGTTGGCTGTATAAAGCAACAGTCCTTTCTAAAATGCTGTACAGCAGTTCTGTTTGGTGTCTGGCTGGCCAAACACACATAAATCACCTCCAAGTAGTACAAAATATAATACTTCGATGGATAGTTGGTGTCAGCCGTTATACCAGAATAGTTGATCTATATAACGAACTCCATACGGACACAATAAATGGAGCGATCAGGAAGCGGTCGACGAAATTATGTAATAAAGTAGACAACTTGAGATGTTCAGTTGTCATATACGAACATAGGGTCGAACAGTGCCACTCCCATGGCACCGTTGTAAAGTACAACGATCACTAGTACAATGAAAATATAAACTACTACATTAGCTGGAGGTATATTACTGGCCAAAGCAAAGGCCCTGATAAGTTAACTCCACAAGTTTACCAAATAAATAAAGTGAACACATATTCCTACTTGACACCAAGAAATGTGGATCGCCGTTGGCCATGTCACGTATTGCGCGGCCCCTCCCGCCGGAGGTTCGAGTCCTCCCTAGTGCGTGTGTGTGTGTTGTTCTTAGCATAAGTTAGTTTAAGTAATGGGTAAGTCTAGGGACCGATGACTTCTGCAGTTTCGTCCCTTAGGAATACACACACATTTGAACATTTGATCGTCGTTGGGAAAAAAAAATACCGGATGTCACCCGAGCAACAAATCTAAGCCAACTGTCGTTAATTTGATTACGAAGTGGAAAGGCAAAAGAAGAATCGCAGCTGAAGCAAGATTAGGCCGACCTCATGTGCTGAAGGACAGGGACCGTCGGTAATTGTGGAGAGCTGTAAAGAATCGCATGAAGTTGTAATATCTCTGACTTTGCAGCCATCATATTCAGACACAAGAAGCTCTTTTTAGAGCAGTTGAGAAGACAGCAGTTGCAAGATGACGTAATGTGGTGTGAGGTACCGATGACAGATGGTTTGGTAGGTACGGGTAACGTGAGAAAGACCGCCTAAAGTGTGGTCCTCCTTCGCGATTGGGAGTTGCGCGCCAAAATGACACTCTTCTGCTGTTAATATTAGACAAACTAAACAGCATATTTACTTATATTTCATATTTGAAGCATCTCTCAATAGCGTACTATTATTCCATTATTTCACAAGTATTAACAACCAGCAGAAAAGTAAACAACTACGAAACTAAAAGGCAGACGAAGCACTTCGGTGATCCTCGGATGGCGCCTAACTTGGGTGGCGGGCGAAGTGGTTCGGATGTAAGATCAGAAAAAAATGGTTCAAATGGCTCTGAGCACTATGGGACTCAACTGCTGAGGTCATTAGTCCCCTAGAACTTAGAACTAGTTAAACCTAACTAACATAAGGACATCACAAACATCCATGCCCGAGGCAGGATTCGAACCTGCGACCGTAGCGGTCTTGCGGTTCCAGACTGCAGCGCCTTTAACCGCACGGCCACTTCGGCCGGCTGTAAGATCAGAGCTGGTTCGGCAGTGTCTGAGGACGGACATGTTGTCCGCCGCGGTATCAGTTAAGACTTAATTTGTAATGTCTAATTTGTGAATAGAGCTGCTACTGCGGTGTCGGGGGACAGACATGTTGCCTCCGAAATTAAATCATTTCTAAAATGACAGTTCCTCGCAAAGAGTTTCTTACAGAGTCAATATTACGGAATCACGACCTACGTGCTGTTTTCTGCGCAGGGGACAACAGCTGTAGAAGACTACAGGTTGGTGAACGTTTATTAGAACTTATGCATTCCACTCAGGGCAGCGGAAGCAAATAGGCGCCTCACGTGTACTGCAGTCTTAGTACAAATGAGATTAGTGACACGTCATCTGTGGTAATGTAGACGAGGTATGAAGAGGATAAATGTTTTTGGGGGAAGGGGTTAATAATACGCACGTATATATCACCCTCTTCTCCCTCTCTCTCTCTCTCTTTGGCTCAAATGGCTCTGAGCACTATGGGACTTAACATCTGTGGTCATCAGTCCCCTAGAACTTAGAACTACTTAAACCTAACTAACCTAAGGACATCACACACATCCATGCCCGAGGCAGGATTCGAACCTGCGACCGTAGCGGTCACGCGGTTCCAGACTGAAGCGCCTTTAACCGCACGGCCACACCGGCCGGCTCTCTCTCTCTTTCTCAGCTTGCCGTAAAGTAGAGGAAGAAGTCAGTAGCGAGTACCGAAATCCTACCAGCAGTACAGTTGGCATAGTGTTTACGCGTAGGGAGTTAGGAGGAAGGCGGTGCAACGATCGAGCAGTTATTCATTAGCCATATATTTCTGTTCTCAGTGCTAACCTATGATTGATGTAGTCTAAAGGCAGGTGCTACTGGACAGTGGATGATTTGAAACTAGTGAGCTGGAATGATGAACTCCTCTATACACTGTGTCAATCCGATGGAAGGATTTGGGTTTGGCGAAAGCCTGGATAACATTGCCTGCCTTGTGTATATTGCCAACAGTGAAGCACGAATATTGTGTTACAGTATGACGATGTTTGTTGTCTTTATGGTGTGGTCTCCTCATTGCGCTTAAGAAAACGCTAAATACGGAAGGATATAAACATGATATTTCAGCACTGTATAGTACGTACAAAAGAGGAACAGGAGGTTGTTCACAGTAACATTCCTGAAATGAACTGGGCTACCCAGAATCCCCAGTCGGGACTCCCGACTTGAAATTAGTGTAAAACCTTCGGGATGAGTCAGAGTAAAGAATCCGGTACCGACCCAAGCGTCCAACATTGCTACCTTCTCTGCTCTCACCTCTTGAGGAAGAATGGCTTACCATTCCCACACACACGTTCACACACCTCGCTGAAAGTGTCCCCATGAGACTTCAAACAGTCATAAAGGTGAAGGGTGGACACGCTCCATATTAACATCCACTAATGCACTGAAGCGCCAAAGAAACTAGTATAGGCATCGTGACGTATAATTTTATATACATAAAAATTTTCGGTGCCTACAGTGTCACGTCTTTCAGTGTCACACAAATTTTTAATTTTAGAGTGGCTCACTTAAGACTATTTCCATGGGTTCGCCCCTCAAATTTCTCCCTCATATCACAAAATTGTCGTCTGATGTACAAACTGAAAAAATTAATTCTTTTAAATCACAGTTTCGTATATAATTTATATTCAAAACCTTACACCTGTGTGACAGAACATATCCTACATCGAGAATACTTTAAACAAGTTTAATGCTTCCGGTAATTATTACTGTATTTGTATATCAAAATATGAACAGACTGAAATGAACAAACAGTACATGAGACTATGTTAATCAATTCAACTGTAAAAAGCTAAGGAGCATATTATTAGCAAAATGAGAAATATGCAAAAGTGAAATGCCAAAATGAGCACTTCTCAATCGGGAGTAAATCAAAACAATCAGAATGGCTGAAAGAGAGCACAATAACATGAGCCATAAACGAATAGGAGCTAAGCAACTAAGCAAATAAGAGAATAGGCAAAAATGAGATGCCAACAAAACGAGATCTGGCCGAACTCCGTCGGCACTTATATACGGTTGCGCTCGTGGCGACACCTCGCGGCCCGTACGCAACACGCGCGCCTGCGACCGCAATGCACTCTGCGCTCGCGCGGCGTCTAGCGGCCCGTACGTAAGTTGTGCGATTGCTGTCGCAGGTCGACCCTTAATCTATGATGTTACTGTTGTGGGTTGGCAGGAGAGCCAACACCGGGATACAAGAGGAAGCCGAAAGGCACGCGTTTTAGCTCACGCAGGGTGGCGTGAGGTCTGGAACAGGACAAGGAAATGTGTGTGTTGTCCTTAGCGTAAGTTGAAGTTACATTAAGTAGTGTGTAAGCCTTAGGACCGATGGCCTCAGCAGTTTGGTCCCATAGCAACTTACCCAAGGATTTCTACCAGCCCTCTCCCTTTTAGCTGCTTGATCCTGTGCTGCCTTCACAATTTCATCTCTCAAAGCTGCCCATTCTTCTTCCACTACATTCCTCTCCCTTGCTCGTGTCAATCGTTCCTTAATCCTCCCTCTGACACTGTCAAAAACCTCTGGTTCTTTCAGTTTGATCAGGTCCCATCTCTTTCATTTCCTACCTTTTATCAATTTCTTCAATTTTAATCTACAGTTCATAACTAATAAATCTGATTACCATTATACGCTGAAGCGCAAAAGAAACTGGTATAGGCATGCGTATTGAAATATAGAGATACGTAAACAGACACCCCAATACGACGCTGCAGTTGACAACGCCTGTATAACACACAGTGTGTCTGGCGCAGTTGTTAGATCGGTTACTGCTGCTACAATGGCAACTTATGAAGATTTAAGTGAGTTTGAACGTGGTGTTATAGTCGGCTCACGAGCGATGGAACAAAGCATCTTCGAGGCACCAAATGGTTCAAATGGCTCTGAGCACTATGGGACTCAACTGCTGAGGTCATTAGTCCCCTAGAACTTAGAACTAGTTAAACCTAACTAACCTAAGGACATCACAAACAACCATGCCCGAGGCAGGATTCGAACCTGCGACCGTAGCGGTCTCGCGGTTCCAGACTGCAGCGCCTTTAACCGCACGGCCACTTCGGCCGGCTTCGAGGCCCCAATGAAGTGCGATTTTCCCGTAAGACCATTTCACGTGTGTATCGTGAATATCAGGAAACCGGCAAAGCATCAAATCTCCGACATCGCTGCAGCCGGAAAGAGACCGTGCAAGAACGGGACCAACGACGACGGAAGAGAATTGTTCAGCGTGACAGAAGTGCAACCCTTCCGCAAACTGCTGCAGATTTCAAAGCTGGGACATCAACAAGTGTTAGTGTCCGAACCATTAATCGAAACATCATCGATATGGGCTTTCGGAACCGAAGGCCCACACGTATACTGTTGACGACTACACAATACAAAGCCGGCCGCGGTGGTCTCGCGGTTCTAGGCGCGCAGTCCGGAACCGCGCGGCTGCTACGGTCGCAGGTTCGAATCCTGCCTCAGGCATGGATGTGTGTGATGTCCCAGGTTTAAGTAGTTCTAAGTTCTAGGGGACTGATGACCACAGCTGTTAAGTCCCATAGTGCTCAGAGCCATTTTTGAGCCACAGTACAAAGCTTTACGCCTCACCTGGGCCCGTCAACACCGACATTGGACTGTTGATGATTGGAAGCATGTTGCCTGGTCGGACGAGTCTCGTTTCAAATTGTATGGAGCGGATGGACGTATACGGGTATGGAGACAACCTCATGAATCCACGGACGCTGCGTATCAGCAGGGGACTGTTCAAGCTGGTGGAGGCTCTCTAATGGCGTGGGGTGTGTGCAGTTGGACCCCTGATACGTCTAGATACGACTCTGACAGGTGACACGTGCGCCAGCATTCTGTCTGATCACGTGCATCCATTCATGTCCATTGTGCATTCCGACGGACTTGGTCAATTGCAGCAGGACGATACGGCACCCTGCACGTCCAGAATTGCTATAGAGTAGCTCCAGGAACAGTCTTCTGAGTTTAAACACTCATGGAACACTCTTCTGAGTTCAAACACTCCACCAAACTCCCCAGACATGAACATTATTGAACACAGCTGGGCCGCGCGGGATTAGCCTAGCGGTCTGAGGCGCTGCAGTCATGGACTGCGCTGCTGATCCCGGCGGAGGTTCGAGTCCTCCCACGGGCATGAGTGTGTGTGTGTTAGTCCTTTGGATAATTTAGGTTAAGTAGTGTGTAAGCTTAGGGACTGATGACCTTAGCAGTTAAGTCCCGTAAGGTTTCACACACATTCGAGCATTCGAACACAGCTAGGATGCCTTCAACGTGCTGTTCAGAAGAGATCCTCGCCCCCTCGTACTCTTATGAATTTTGGACGTCCCAGCAGGATTCACTGTATCAATTCCCTGCAGCGCTGCTTCAGACATTAGTCGAGTCCATGCCACGCCGTGTTGCGGCACTTCAGGATGTTTGCGGGGGCCCTACACAATATTAAGGAGCTGCACTAGGTTCTTTGCCTCTTCAGTATAGATGTTCGGATACTTTTGATCTGATATTGATTAAAATCGCGTTGGAAAAAGCTGAAGAGTGAAAGTAAATGTAGGCCGGATCAAGATTTAGAACATATAAAACAAATTTTGGAGGCTGTTGCGCTTAACAGATATTCAGAGACAAAAGATTAAGCGCAAGTCAGAAATAAATCGAGAAGGGCATCAAACAAGCTAAAGGGCAGCAGGTGTTTTCTACGAAAAAATCCTAAATACTAAATATTAGAAAATATGAAGTCATTGCGATCAAGAAATTAAAAAAGTTCCGCAAGAGCACATCTAAAGAAAGCTAAACTTTTCACTGAAATCCACAAAAGTTTTCTCTGACGGTTGGGTGCTTATGTTTGTCGAGTGCCATCAAAGCTGTGATAATAGCCCCGTGTCCTGAGGCACTGGTTGAGGTACTGTTGACTAGACTTTCGTTCCGATTAGTCAAGCAATTAGGCATCGACTTTTGAGTCAAACGGAGGACACGAAAAAAAACTTAACGCCGAATTCATAGTCCGGCATCCCTCGGAAGCGTCCGCTCGAAGAAGCGAATGATCTGGCAGTCTTTTCGCCGTCCTCCCTCCTTGCATTTAACCATATAAGACTCTCTCCTTGTTCATAATCTTCCTAAATGAGCTCAAGTAATTAAACTGGGCTGCTAATTAGAGTTGCAAGACTGGGGCGGCGCGGGCGGAGGCAGGGATTGTTTTAAAGACCAACTAAGTGTTTAGTTAAATTCAGCGTTTACAAGAAGCGCCGCGGGCCACGGCGGAGCAAAAAGGGTTGAGGAGCGGGCGTAGGGCGGAAGACAGGGGCTGAGGTATAGGCGGGAGACGGCGATGATGTAAATTGCGGAGTTCCGCCGAAACATTGGTTTCAAGTTGTTGTTCTTAAGTGGAGAGCGGGAACAATCTAGAACCTTATCCGCCGTCTCCTCCGCTCCGCCACATTCCACACAAAAAGTAGCAGTAGCAGTTAATTACTTGTCGGAAAACCTCAAGAGGACTAATTAGGGCTTAATGAACGCAAATTTGAAAGACTAAGCAGAGCGAGGAGAAGACACAGAAGGGAAGAGAGCGAGAGGGAGGGAGGGGAGGGAGAAAGGTGGGGGGGAAGGGGGTGGGGAGACGAAGGTTCGGGGCGCTGCGACGGTGCTGCTGCGGTGGCGGTTTCTTAATGAGGGCGCCAGAAGCGTCGGTAGCTATGGCGGCGTGATTAGGCCTTCGCATTACGCACACGCTGCCGCCCACGGCCGACCAGGGCGTTTACCGCAGCCCGGCCGGAGGGATTCCGGGCACATGTTCAGACCGGGAACTGGACGATTGGCAGCGTTCTGGTGTAGAAGTTGATTCGGAAGGTAGCGCACACATTGAAGGAGCTAATAAGTCGAAATACGAGGGCCGTTCATTAAGTAACGTACCCCTTCTTTTTCTCGATCAATTTCAATTGAAAATATGCGGAATTTATTGTGGGGCATCGTGACATATTGCCGACTGAGCCCTTATAGTTTCATGAAGTTCCGACAGGTGGAAGCGCTATACGTTGTCTGCAAAATGGCGTCTGTAGCGGATGGACGTTCCGAGAGGAGAGCTATCATTCAGTTTCTTTTGGCGGATAACCGGAGCACCACGGATATCCATAGATGCTTGCAGAATGCCTACGGAAACCTGGCAGTGAACAAAAGCACGGAGAGTCGTTGGGGGAGGCGTCTATCCATCATCGAAACAAGATTGCGCAAGCCTGGCCGATCTCCCGCGTGCATGCTGGCTGCAGACAGTTGTGACTGTTGCAATGTTTGAACGTGCGGACACTCTCATTCGAGGCTCTTTTGGACGGTGGATTCAAAAAACGGTGGATGAGTACGCAGCAAAATATACACTCATGGTCGTAAATTATGGAAAATGCTGATACATTATGAAACAACGCTATGGTCGGCGGTTTGCGGGTTTATACCACCTCGGGGTACGACCATGCGGTGCATTTGACCTGCGATCGTCGCACTGTGGCGCTGGCAGCAGTCCACATACGCAGAGGTGTGTTGGTGCATGTCAGAGTACGGTGCAGCGAGTAAGTGTACAGACGTTTTCAGACGTGCTAATGGCGACTGTGTGTTGAAAATTGCTCAAAAAACACATACTGATGACGTTATGAGGGGTAGAATGCTAGGGCGACTGGAGGCTGGCCAAACACAGCAGGTCGTAGCACGGGCCCTCCGCGTGCCACAAAGTGTGAGCTCAAGATTATGGCAACGATTCCAGCTGACAGGAAACGTGTCCAGGCGCTGCAGTACTGGACGTCCACTGTGTACAACACCACAAGAAGACCGATATCTCACCATCAGTGCCCACAGATGGCTACGGAGTACTGCAGGTAGCCTCGCTCGGGACCTTAGTAAGGCCACTGGAACAGTTGTCTCCAGACACACAGTCTACAGACGACTGAACAGACGTGGTTTAGTCGCCCGGATACCTGCAAGATGCATTCCACTGACCTCTGGTCACAGGAGAGCCTGGTGTCAAGAACACATTACATGGTCATTGGAACAGTGGTCCCAGGCTGTTTCCACGGACGAGTCCAGGTATTGTCTGAATAGTGATTCTCGCCGGGTTTTCATCTGGCGTGAACCAGGAACCAGATACCAACCCCTTAATGTCCTTGAAAGGGAACTGTATGGAGGTCGTGATTTGATGGTGTGGGGTGGGATTATGGCTGGTGCACGTACACACCTGCATGTCTTTGACAGAGGAACTGTAACAGGTCAGGTGTATCGGAACGTCATTTTGCACCAGTATGTCCTCCTTTTCAGGGATGCAGTGGGTCCCACCTTCCTCCTGATGGATGATAAAGCACGGCCCTACCGAGTTACCATTGTGGAGGAGTACCTTGAAACAGAAGATATTAGGCGAATGGAGTGGCCTGCCTGTTCTCCAGACCTAAACCCCATCGAGCACGTCTGGTATGCTCTCGGTCGACATATCGCTGCACGTCTTCAAACCCCTACGACACTTCAGGAGCTCCGGCAGGCACTGGTGCAAGAATGGGAGGCTATACCCCAGCAGCTGCTCGACCACCTGATCCAGAGTATGCCAACCCGTTGTGCGGTCTGTGTAAGGGTGCATGGTGATCATATCCCTTATTGATGTCGGGGTACAGGCGCAGGAAACAGTGGCGTTTTGTAGCACATGTGTTCCGGGACGGTTTTCTCAACTTATCACCAATACCGTGGACTTACAGATCTGTGTCGTGTGTGTTCCCTATGTGCCTATGCTGTTAGCGCCAGTTTTGTGCAGTGCCACGTTGTGTGTCACCACATTCTGCAATTATCCTTAATTTGTGAGCATGAGTGTATTAAACGACTCCGCTGCAGAAAACCATCATTTGAGGAAACTATATGCTTAGAAAGTAACAACTTTGTTACTGTGCTATACTGGAAGAAAGCCTGGGAAGATACTGTAACTGCGGATCTCAAGAAATTCTAATGTAATCCTGTAAACCCGACTGGCTTTGATCTTCCAAGAAACACCCAAGTAATTCAAAGCCCAAGGCAAACGTGAGGACTCGTTGTATAAATGGAAACCAGATCTCCGAAGTGCTACAGTGAAGGAGAAAGGCAGACAATCCAGCGTGTAGTGCAGACATATTCATTAACAAGGAGAATACGCGTACTCGTCGTCACCAATTTCGTGTTTGTATAGCGAGGAGCCGTCTTTTTGTTGTATGATAAGAGAAGGGATGTGGTAAAAGCTGGCAAGTAGCCTACTTTTCTCGAATAGCACCAAGGGCGAACCTAGCTTTATGTGACCTTACGGACGGACAGTCTTTGCGATGAAGTTGAAATGAAATGATTATGTCCCTGGGCGAGGAAAACCTCCGATCCGACCTGGAATCGAACCCGGTACCCTACAATACAGAAGCAGTAACACTAACAGGCGCCCCCTCCCCCCCTCTCCCCCTCCCCCCCTCCCCCCCTCCCCCCTCCCCCACCCCTCCCCCCGCTCCCACCCCACCCGCTCTAGACCTATTCCACTTCAGACGTTGGCTCCTAACACCCACACTACTCCCAAACTATATCTAACCTACAAACAAACAAAAATGGCTCTGAGCACTATGGGACTCAACTGCTGAGGTCATTAGTCCCCTAGAACTTAGAACTAGTTAAAACTAACGAACCTAAGGACATCACAAACATCCATGCCCGAGGCAGGATTCGAACCTGCGACCGTAGCTGTCTTGCGGTTCCAGACTGCAGCGCCTTAAACCGCACGGCCACTTCGGCCGGCTTAACCTACAAACAAAAACTATCTCTAATGCCACCGCCACTTTCATCCTTAAAGTTAACTAGAACAGATTTTTGCCACCATTTTAGGCTGCAACCACAAACAAAAACGAAACACGCATAGACCACGGGCTGCAGTCGGCAAAAAACACTGCGTGAGAGAACTGAAATTTAATGCGGGACATGGCGTGAGCTATGGAGATCAGGAACGTCACGCCGCCACTACTTCTCCTTCCCCTTGCCGGGCAAATATTGGCGGGAAAAACTTCATCCACCATTAGGCTTCGAACCGACTACTTGCGAGTCGAACTCCATGCAAAGGTTCGCATCAGCGACTTTACATTTGTCGTACGTTCCACGTTGATTTCTGTGGTTATTTCACCCTGTGTCGCTTGTCTGTTAATAACGACAACTCTATGCAAATGCGGCTACGCTCGCTTGTACTGTGACAGCGTTGTCCGTGGTGAGAGGCAATGCCTGAAAGCTGGTATTCTCGGCACGCTCTTGACACTGTGGATCTCGGAACATTGAATTCCCTAACGGTTTCCGAAACTGAATGTCCCATGCGACTGGCTCCAACTACCAATCCGCGTTCAAAGTCTCTTAATTCCCGTCTTTCGGCCATAACCACGTCGGAAACCCTTCCACATGAATTACCTGAGTACAGATGACAGCTCCTCCAATGCACTTCCTTTTTATACCCTTCTTAAGCTGTACTGCTGCCACCTGTATGTGTGCATATCGCTTTCCCATGACTTGCGTCACCTCGCTATACACTGAAGTTAAAAATATTTTCGATTCTTAATTGTGTCTTTCTGATTAAGGATTTGGAAGGTGACATAGCAGAAGAAAGATGATAAATTATAATCTTCTCGTTGTTTTCTCCTATTTCATTATACTTCAGTATATGAAGGGGAGTAAAAAGGTAATAAACCGAAGTTCTCCTTTTTGTTTTATTTTTAATTATTTGTTTACTTAACCTGATCTGATGAGGCTCATCAGACCGTCTCTTACATCGGACCATGGTATCACACGTACAGTAATTTTTTTACGCATCATAGTTTCCTAAGAAACAGTTTTTTCTTTTTTTTTTTTTCTTCTTTATTGATTTTCAATTCCCCCCGAAGGGGGCGGGCTGGCAGCAGCTTACTATGCTCCTCTACAGCCTACAGACTTTTGTTTAAAAAAGGAAGAAGAAAGAAACAAGAAAAAGCAGGCGATAAAATGGTGATTTAAAGTGTAAAATGGCGTAAAAATGCGTAAAGTTAAAACAGAAAGCAAAAGGGGTTGGCGATGTTGATAAAATACACAGGAATCAGACAAGTAACATAGTAGACACACAATTAAAAATCATGGCGATAGTCTGGTTTCTGTTCGCAAGTGAAAAAAAAAAAAAAAAAAAAAAAAAAAAAAAAAAAAAAAAAGAGGGAGAAAGCACACCCAGCGACAGTATGATGGCTGTTCGCTAGACGTCCCAAAAGACACAACACAGAGCACGCACTGGAAAAACACACTGTAAAACACTGCACGAAAAAGGCGGCACAAAGATGGCACTCCCGATCCAAGGCAGATGGGGGGGGGGAGTAGGGGGAAAACAAGGAGGGAGGAGAGGAAAAAACGAAAAGGGGGGGAACCAAGGAGGGGGAGGACTAATATAGGGGGAGAAGGGCAGACGCGAGACAGAATGAGAGGAGGCAGAGGAGGGAAATGTAAAAGGACTTGGGGGAGAGAAGTGGGCAAAGAGAGGGGAGGTGGGGAAGAAAGAGGAGGGAAGGGGGGAGAGGGAGCCCGGGAAAAGGACAGAGGAAAGGAGGGGGAGTGTTATTTTTTAGGAAATAACTCTTTTAGTATGACAAATAGAATCAAAATGATTTGAGTGTCTGAAGTGGCAATGTAAGGATGATTGATTTTAAAAACAGTGAAATATAGTTTTTTTTTATCTTCTTCCATTTGGTTAGACTTGTAACTACTTCATATGGAGATGCTGATATTTGTCTGTTGGAGTAAATAATACTTAAATAGTTCAGCATGGTGTGGGTAACTGTAAAAGGTGTACAACATTGCTTCCGCCTTTTGCCGATAGGTAGCGACAACGGTAAGTAGCGGTCAGAAGAAACAGATCGCAGACGTCAGGCAGTTAGCTTCGACCTCGGTCAACACAACCTCATTCAAACATTAGTCGATTTGTGTCTGCATCATAAAGTTGTTATTAACTGAAAATTACGAGCCCAGTTCTCGTCATTTGTGGGAGGTGTTACTGTTTTGTTTCAGTATGAAGAAAACAGCGGCTGAGTCTCATCGAACGCTCTCAAGTACGTATGGTAATGGCGCTATTAGTGAAAGAACGTGTCACGAGTGGTTTCAACGCTTCAAGAACGGTGATTTTAACGTCGTAGACGGGCGAAGTGGTAGAAGAGAGAATGTTTTCGAAGATGCAGAATTTGAGACATTGCTGAGTGAAGACTCGCGTCAGACTCAAGGAGAATTGGCTTGATTAGTGCGAGTGACACAGCAAGCCATTTCAAAACGTCTCAAGGCTATCGGCATGACTCAGAAAGAAGGAACTTGGGTCCCGCGTGAGCTGAAACGAAGAGACGTTTGTGAACAGTTGCTTCAGAGGCAAAAACGGAAGGGATTTCTGCATCGCATTGTGACCGGGGACGAAAAATGGGTTCCTTACGATAACCCTAAACGCAAAAAATCATGGGGATATCCCAGCCATGCTTACACGTCGACGGCCAAACCGAATTTTCACGGCTCCAAGATCAAGCTCTGCATTTGGTGGGACCAGCCCGGCGTCGTGTACTATGAGTTGTTAAAACCAAGTGAAACATTCACAGGTTCTGGTTATAGAACGCAATTAATGCGTTTGAGCAGAGCATTAAAAGACAAACGGTGGCAATATCGCGAGAGGCACGATAAAGTGATTTTGCAGCATGACAACGCTCGACCCCACATTGCAAAAGAGGTCAAAACGTGCTTCGAAACATTAAAATAGGTAGTCCTACACCACCCGACGTATTCTCCAGACATTGCTCCCTCTGGCTATTACCTGTTTAGGTCAATGGCGCATGGCCTGGCTGACCACAAATTGTGATCTCATGAAGAAGTCACAAATTGGATCGATTCGTGGATCGCTTCAAAAGATGAACAATTTTATCGACGCGGGATTCGTACACTGCCCGAAAGATGGGAGAAAGTAGTGGCCAGCGATGGAAAATACTTTGAATGATACATGTGTAACCAATTTGTTTCATTAAAGCCTCAAATGTTGGGAAAAATGGCGGAAGCAAAGCTGTACACCTTTTACTAAAATCGATTCATTGATTGATTTGGGGGAGGGGACCAAACAGCGAAGTCATCGGTCCCATCAGATTAGGAAATTATGGGTAAGGAAGTTGGCCGTGCCCTAACAAAGGAACCATCCCGACATTTGACTGAAGCGATTTGGGGAAATCACGGAAAACCTAAATCAGGATGGCCGGACGCGAGTTTGAACCATCGTCCTCCTGAATTCGAGTCCAGTGTTCTGATCTGCGGATGTTGTACTGCCTCAGCTACTGAAACGTGTTAGTATTCGGAAGTGAATCATTAATAACAATGATTTCGTGTGGTTCAGTGGCCTTGTACAAGTCTTTCAGTTGGACGCGACTTCGGCGACACGCGCCTCCACAATCTACCCCATTAGCCCGTGTCCTACGTGAGCGACAGAAGCGACCGACAGCGAGCGACTTCTGGATACGTGACACTCCAGCGACAAGCAGCAGCTTTGGGCGAAAAGCTCGTGTCTCGTGCGTACGAGCGACCATGTCGCGCTATAACATGGCTGCTTAGAGCCAACCAGCTGTTTCTATAAAACTGAAGAATATTGTAGCTGGAGAGTAAGGCTAGAAAATTATGTTTACTTAAGAAAATAAAGCCAAAAGAAATGCTGTGCATGCAATTTATAAAGGGAGGAATCGCAATGCAAGAATTTCATAAATATCGTCAACTACGAAGACCACCACACTTCGAGTACACGTGAAGAGGATCATTCGACTATCTTATCAGTAAATTAAATAGGAATGTCTGTTACATGATCAAGAGCTTTTATCAGCCAATAAATGCGGAAGACTGACTAACTACGAGACTAACTACCTAAATACATAGATTGATAATACGAAATTATAGGTAGTTGTGGTGTAGAGGTAGCGTTACAGTACGTAATTGCGTGCTTCAGAAAGGTCCTGGGTTCCTTCTATAGTTTAACTGACTCAGTTACAATACTGTATACTAAGTTTTATGTATACTGAATGAAATTTTACAGATATTTGATGTTGCGAACGTAATTCATCAACAGTCAGTGTTAAGGCCAAGCGTTTCAATTAATCTAAACAGTCTGTAAAAGTATAGCACACGAAATTTTTGGAAAGAAAGTCGAACGTTTTGTGTAATGATTTGTCTAAAAGCATGAAATAAAAAATATTAGGGAAACGTTTGGTGCATCTCATTTCCTGTTTGCGATTTCGAGCATCATTCAAAGGCATGTAGAACGTTTCTCTGATATACTTATTTCTTTTACACAAATAATTTCATAAAATATTTGACTGATTTCTTTCATTTTTCATTCTCAAGTTTTATTCAGAAAGCATGATCTTACTGACTCCTCGTTTGCCTTCCTAACATACTTCATTCGAAGGAAGCCTTTTTGACATTTAAATACCCCACCAATGTATCTTTTTATGTGCAAAACAGCTAGGCCTTGAACAGATGAAAGTTTTGACACTTCATTTACATATCTTAGCAGCAGCTTTCCGTGAAATATTTCATTTTTTCCCAACTCATTAATTAAGTTTTCGTTAATTGCCCTGATTACTTTCAAGCTGTTAAATATTTTCACGCAAAACTAGGCCTCATGCTAGTCACTGTGATACCCCGTTTACCTGTTTCTCTCCCTTTGTTTGGCTATGAAAATTCGTACAAAATTTCGTGGTATAATTTATAGGGAGTCTTGTTTTCGCTCTGCTCACGCGTTTACAAAAACGTATCGAGTGTTAAAATAGTCCTTTCTGCGTGATGTCATTTCCAAAAATCGTGAGACCGATGACCACGCTGTCTGGTCTCCTTCCCCAAACCAACCAACCAACCAACCAAAAATCGTCGTTTCGATATCTCAAACCGTTCATGTGATACGACGATTTTTACGATCACTTGATTCCCAAAGTGCAGGAAAGGTTCGGACGCGCCGCGAGCGACCGTCCGTGGATATAACAACCAATAACTCAAGAATGAAGAGAGATATCATTCCGATCTCAACTTTAAATACAATTTAGATGTATTGGTTACATTTCATACGCAGTAATGTATGGCCTTAAATGAACTATACGCAAAGTCTACGCAATGTGATTTTACCTCTGCAAATTCTTAAAAATTTCGTGCAGCCATGTACCCAATTTCGTGCAGCACGGTAACTATGACGAATAACAAAACTATATTCAGACCTTTATCGTTTAAAGACATCAAGCTATAAGATTTAGAAGAATCAAATTTTTTCACCGAATAGTATTCTTAAAATCGGATGACAAGTATTTCATAGCTGCCGTCGCGTGTGCTCCACTGCTTTGCCGAGAAGACACGTGGCTGTCGCTGTATGTCGCGCGTGCTTCAGCGATAACGTTCAAACACGTTTGAATTCAAACGTCGCCAGTTGCAGCGGGAGACAGCCAGCGACACAGATGTCGCTCACGTAGGGCAGTTCCATAACTATACTTACGATTGTGTTTTGTCGCCTGAAGTTGTCGCGCGCTGTCGGTCGCTTCTGTCGATTACATAGGACACAACCTTGGTCCTACAGGGGAAGGAAGACCTATAGTTCAACATGGAATCCGAATCACGTGTCGTTGCTGACGAATCTTCACATCATTGAGAGGTGGAGGCTAGTTTAAAGGCGGACTTTTAAATGTCCGGTGTTCCAACGTGATTCGATGCCGCGACCTCTTGGTTTCCGGGCACTTACTTTATCACTTTTCTTTCTTTTCAACCATTAGGTCAAAAGTCTTATCCTCTACCGACGGTTTTTTTAAAGGGCCTTCTCTCCAAAAAATTTCGCATAATGTGACTGGATGTCTTTCCTTGCTTCTTTAAAATCATATTTTTTCTTCTGGTGCAATAAAGGAAATTTTTTTGCTTCTGGCACACTGATTTCCTTTTCATTTTAGCTTAATTTGTAACGATTTTATTCTTTTTTTGTATTCTCATTCAAGTAGTTTTAAATGAAAATCAGTTATTTAAGTACCCATTGTAATGAACCTTGCCTTTTCGGAATTCCCGCAAGTTAAACCGAAATGTCCGATACCGTATAAATTTTAGCAATATTTCGGTTAATTTGTTTATGTAAATTATATTTTTTCTCATCTGTAGATATTTCTGAACATATCTGATTGCCAGTAAGCCATTATTCTGATAATGTATGAGGTCCGTTCAAAAAATACCGGAACATTCGTAATTTCGCGCCAGTGGTGGGCTGGAGCGAAATGTGGTTGGCATCCCTGCACACGGCAGTTTTTAATGTGTAAATGCCAGTAGTGTCATTGTTGTATGTCTGTTAGTCATTTTTCAGTGCTGTATTGAGTAGAACGTTGTGTCGCGCAGTTTGCGAATTTCGAGATGGCAGTGTTACAGGAGCAACGTGTGTACGTCAAATTCTGCGTGAAGCTCGAGAAAACCTTTACAGAGACACACCAAATGATGCAGGAAGCGTACGGTGATGAGTGATTAAGCCGTACTCGGGGTTGCGAATGGTTCACGTGGTTTAAAAATGACCAGACAGATGTTACAGATGACTTTCGTTCAGGACGCCCTTCGACGTCAACCGACGACGCTCATGTCACAAACGTCAACGAAATTGTGCGTGCCAATCGAAGACTGACTGTCCGAGAGATTGCAGACGAATGTAACATTTAAGGTGGATCACGTCATGAAATCCTGACACAGCATCTTGGAATGCATCGTGTTGCCGCCAAGTTCGTTCCACGCCTCATGAGTCGTGCATGACTATTGCACAAGAAACGAAATCACTTTGCTGCTTGCTGCCTCATTCTCCGTACACTCCAGACCTGGCCCCAGTGGACGGACGTTTTTTATTTCCAAAGTTGAAAACCCCGTTGAAAAGAAGAAGATTTGCAACGATAGACGAGATAAAAGAGAAATCGCAGACGGCGATTCGCGCGATCCAGCGCACCAAGACTGCTTTCGGAAGTGGATACGGCGTTGGGAGCAGGGTATCAATTGTGGAGCAGAGCATTTCGAAGGATATGATACACAATAACTAAAAGGTAAGCATAGAAAAAGTTTGTGGACGAAGTTCCGTGATTTTTTGAACAGACCTCGTATTGTAATTATTCATATCAATCCATTTCGTAGTATCGATCTTGTACCATGAAAATTAATAATTACAATTGTCGACTTAAGTGTTCTAAAAGCCTGTTTACGGTATATATAATACTGTTAGACTTCAATTTTCGTGTAAACAAGTCTTCATTTATAACTTTTCTAATTTTACTATCGATAATGAAATGGATTTTATAAAATAACCAGAGACTCCTTTTTTAATATGGTCAAAATTTGCAACCTTTGTTATTAACCATTGGGGCTATAAATCTTCATCTAAATAATTATTTTCGGAAAACAATATATAAATAAAATCTGAAAAAAACTTTAATTAAGACAGTCATATTAATACCAATTTGGATTATATCCAGTTCCAGAAGGTACTGGAAGCTGGACTCGTAATGTATGATGTAGTTTTCAGACCAAGTGCGTCAAATAGCGTCACACAGTCAGATTGGGTTAAGATAGTGTCAGGGTGGTTTTAGAAGCTGTTGAGTCTGTTCAACTACCTTCCTTGCCTAGCTCAAGAAAGTTGCACAATAGATAAAGAGACAAAGAGACACT
This sequence comes from Schistocerca americana, assembly GCF_021461395.2. Taxonomy (NCBI): domain Eukaryota; kingdom Metazoa; phylum Arthropoda; class Insecta; order Orthoptera; family Acrididae; genus Schistocerca; species Schistocerca americana. The sequence continues at coordinate 245,369,520 of NC_060121.1, forward strand.
GGCAGTCTGTCGAAAAGACTTGAACTATTATAGGAAGATAGGAACAGTAACACTATATACTATATAAAGAAAAGTGTCCGCTTGTTTATTTTATACAAACGTACCGTTTTTTTCACGTTTTGCACACTTTAGCTTGAAGGCAAGAGGAAGATCACTACCTGCATAAGATTTCGCAATCTGACTTGAAAAATTTATGTATGTGATATATAAAGAGGAAAGGTTATTAGCAAAAATTTCTAAAAGTACTTGACCGATTTACTTCAAATTTCTACATTTGAATGAAACAATAAAGAAAATTAATGAAAAATTAAATGCCTAACAGATTTATCGTGGTAATCCGACTGTAATTTCTGTCGCGGGAATAAATTACTGTGGCAATACCCGTCTTGGAGATAGTACCATCAGATCTCACTAGACCGCGGGCCGAGCGAAAGCTGGAGAATTTGAGAGAAACATGATTGAGAATTCTTATTTATTGATTAGTTGCCTTTGTTACATACGAAATATACCTTAGAAGATATTTTAGTCCTGTTTCACAGTTATTCTTATTATTAAAATCCACAATGCCGTACAAACGCTAAGCCAGGTCGTGGATATAGTACCAACAATAATCACTAGATCGTGGGCCGATCAAAAGATCGAACACAAACCGAGATTTCCCGAACTGGGATGTAAACTGTCGAGCAGTTTGAGTCGTGCTCACAAACCTACATGAAACAGTGAAAACCGAACTGAGACAATAGAATACGAATTCTCCAAAACCGCAATGAGATACTCGCCGCAAAATATAACAATAGATGGCGCAGGTAATCATCTTTTTATTCGGGGTAAATTTAAAGTATATGGAACATTTGCTTGAAGAAATGAATTAAAAATGCTAATAGAAAATCATATAGTTCCTATCGAAGTTTAACGGAAACAACGAAGTTCTGTTTATCGAAGATAGATAACAAAGCACAACAGCGCACGCTAGCTGTTGTTGGGGAAAAGTAAGTTTCGCAGTTTGCGGTAACGTTGACCATACTCTGAGCGACTCACTATTTACTTGTTCTGGCACGCAATTTGAGTTCCCCATTTGATAATAATTTGTGATAATTTCTCATAAACGCTGAATTCGTACTGCCCAGATAAGAATAAATGGTTCAAATGGCTCTGAGCACTATGCGACTTAACTTCTGAGGTCATCAGTCGCCTAGAACTTAGAACTAATTAAACCTAACTAATCTAAGGACATCACACACATCCATGCCCGAGGCAGAATTCGAACCTGCGACCGTAGCCGTCACGCGGTTCCAGATTGAAGCGCCTTTGCCGGCCGAAGTGGCCGTGCGGTTAAAGGCGCTGCAGTCTGGAACCGCAAGACCGCTACGGTCGCAGGTTCGAATCCTGCCTCGGGCATGGATGTTTGTGATGTCCTTAGGTTAGTTAGGTTTAACTAGTTCTAAGTTCTAGGGGACTAATGACCGCAGCAGTTGAGTCCCATAGTGCTCAGAGCCATTTTTTTGAAGCGCCTTTAACCGCACGGCCACAATGGCCGGCAGATAAGAATAACTTGTTACGTTGTCTCCATACAGTCCTCCATATAGTGTGGTGCTTCCCCACAGTGTCAGCGTTATTTTGAGTGAATTCATGATTCAGTCCAGATTTTCAGAAAACTATGCTCTTTGATAACCTCATATTTATTGTGTCTAATTAGAGCAAATAAACAATTTGTTATGCTCAGATTTGATTTAAATTACAAAGTGTTTTAAATTCTCCTAAGCGACACAGTAATAATAAGAGTAGCCTGTTGCACACCTAAGCTTGTAGTTCTCACAGTGACACTGTTATCGTTGTGCACCATAAGCAAGCTCAGCGAACATTCTCTTATTATTGTTTAAGGTAACGAGCATCGCACCCGCTCGTCTTGTCGCTTAAAAGCCTGTTTATTGACTGTGGAGAACTGTGTCTATTGCCTCTAGGATTATAAGTTTGCTGTGTGTTGTTTCATGACTATTTCGCTAAAGTCCCTGCAGTATTCAGACGTAATAAGCAAGAACATTTTATAGCAACGTTACACCATAACGCAGGTCCAGGATCACTGTCCAAGCAAACAGCTAACACTTTCAATTGCTAGGGAAGTTATGGATGCACCGATGAGGTTTTCATTACTAAACGGTCCTGGACCCGTCATATGACTGAGTGCTTATTAATTCCTGTGTCGACTCTTTGCTTGTTTACGGTTCAAAATGGTTCAAATGGCTCTGAGCACTATGGGACCTCTCATTCCCCTAGAACTCAGAACTACTTAAACCTAACTAACTTATGGACATCACACACATCCATGCCCAAGGCAGGATTCGAACCTGCGACCGTAGCGGTCGCGCGGTTCCAGACTGAAGCCCCTAGAACCGCTCGGCCACAACGGCCGGCTTTGTTTACAGCCTTGTGCAGCCACCACATCGCACATATCGGCACATGACAGTCCTGGGTAGGATCGTAACCCGTGCTGTTACAATAGTAAGCGTTCTTGCTGCTCATGGGCCACGTTCCTTCCCACGAGGATTCTGCGATTCACGTCACGTTGTGACGTCACAAAACTCGACCAGCCCCACGTTTACTTTCACGTCCCCTGCCAGAACGGCTTTACCACGGAACCCTCAATCCAGTCACAAATTTAGCCACGTGTCGCTCGACAGAGAATGACGAAAATCGTTTTGGACGGGGCACAACAGAGCCCTCTGTCTTCACTGAAGTGCAGCAGGAACGCTCCCCCCCCCCCACCCCCACCCCGGTCGTCGTCGGCCACTTTGCGCGTCGGTTGTGGGCGGGCGGTGTCGGCGGCGGTCGCCATGGCAACCGGCTATCAAGCGCGAGTGTTGACACAGTGGCCAGCTCCGCTCCGCTCCGCGCCTAAACCAGTTTCATTCAATTAATCAATGGGGGAAACAGCGCTGGCGCGCCACGGGGAAGAAAATAAACAGCACATAAAAACTTGATAATTAAAACTCTTCCATCCCCCACCCCTCCCCCCTGTCCTGTCCGGCTAGGGCCCTCTCCGGGCTGCTTGCGTCTTCCGTCCCGCCTCGCGTAAATTAACTGCCCGCTGTGCAAAGAAATTGCTGCCGCACATTCGATAATTAAATTAAATAGACAACGCTGCGACTCGGTATGTACACTGGGTTCTTTAATTTGCAATTATTGCGAATAAGCCTGTCCAAATATTACGAGTGAGGGAATAAACAAGGGTAAATCCCGCCGGTCCGCCGCAAGTACCTCTGAGACTGTTTACTCTGTTCAGTTTGGACGGATCCTATTTCATATTTCCTCCGCACACAGCATTATCGAATGTATTCCGCAGGACGGGCGCGCGCAATCTCCCCGATTTATTTTGCGTGGACAACAGAGCGGGCTGCTCGGAATGAGACATTTTCTGAGCGTGTGGCGGCAGAATTTGCGCTGAAGTCAACCTGTAACCGTGGTTTGAGTCGCAGTTCAAACCTGGATCTTTGTATTTCGGGAGAAAGGCTCTCACACATTTCTTCTTAACTTCCCGTTATTGGTCACTGGCTGCAGTACCAGGCTTTGCCCGGTAGGTTCAGTAGCTGTCACACAAAGTGATTGGCGCTGCACCGGCCGCGGTGGCCGAGCGGTTCTAGGCGCTACAATTTGGAACCGCGCGACCGCTACGGTCTCAGGTTCGAATCCTGCCTCGGGCATGGATGTGTGTGATGTCCTTAGGTTAGTTAGGTTTAAGTACTTCTAAGTTCTAGGGGACTGATGACCTCCGATGTTAAGTCCCATAGTGTTCAGAGCCATTTGAACTATTTTTCTTAACAGACCCAAGGTATACTATGTAATTTGTCTTGCTGAAAACTGCCCTGATAAATCTCACATCTGCATCAGTCAAAGCGTGACGGCGTCCGGTACGTGGTTGGTTTCTTAATGATTTTGTTGCGCAAAATCGATCTGTTATCGACTGAACCGACGATCTAGGTCTGTCGACTACTTTAGCAATCTCGTAAGAAGATCTGCACTCATGATGTAAGCGCAGAATAAGTTTCCTTTCGATTAGCTTCGTCTCACTACCCTTACGGCCCATGGCGCTAACTGCACTGTATCGGTGCCGTTCAGAACCATAACAGGCGAGAGAGTGGGGCCGAGCACGGCTGACTCCAGTTTGTGCCGTGGGTCAGTGTTATACACTGCTGGCCATTAAAATTGCTACACCAAGAAGGTGATAAACGGGTATTCACTGGACAAATATATTATACTAGAACTGACATGTGATTACATTTTCACGCAATTCGGGTGCATAGATCCTGAGAAATCAGTACCCAGAACAACCACTTCTGGCATTAATAACGGCCTTGATACGCCTGGGCATTGAGTCAAACAGAGCTTGGATGGCGTGTACAGGTACAGCTGCCCATGGAGCTTCAACACGATACCACAGTTCATCAAGAGAAGTAACTGGCGCATTGTGACGAGCCAGTTGCTCGGCCACCACTGACCAGACGTTTTCAATTGGCGAGAGATCTGGAGAATGTGTTGGCCAGAGCAGCAGTAGAACATTTCCTGCATCCAGAAAGGCGCGTACAGGACCTGCAACATGCGTTCGTGCATTATCCTGCTTAAATGTAGGGTTTTGCAGGGATCTAATGAAGGGTAAAGCCGCGGGTCGTAACACATCTGAAATTTAACGTCCACTGTTCAAAGTGCCGTCAATGCGAACAAGAGGTGACCGAGACGTGTAACCAATGGCACCCCATACCATCACGCCGGGTGATACGCCAGTATGGCGATGACAAATACACGCTTCCAATGTTCATTCATCACGATGTCGTCAAACACGAATGCGACCATCATGATGCTGTAAACAGAACCTGGATTCATACGAAAAAATGACGTTTTGCCATTCGCGCACCCAGGTTCGTCGTTGTGTACGCCATCACAGGCGCTCCTGTGTGTGATGCAGCGTCAAGGGTAACCGCAGCCATGGTCTCAGAGCCGATAGTCCATGCTGCTGCAACCATCGTCGCACTGTTCGTGCAGATGGTTGCTGTCTTGCAAACGTCCCCATCTGCTGACTCAGGGATCGAGACGTGGCTGCACGATCCGTTCCATCCATGCGGATAAGATGCCTGTCATCTCGACTGCTAGTGATACGAGGCCGTTGGGATCCAGCACGGCGTTCCGTATTACCCTCCTGAACCCACCGATTTTATATTCTGCTAACAGCCATTGGATCTCGACCAACGCGAGCAGCAATGTCGCGATACGATAAACTGCATTCGCGATAGTCTGCAATACGACCGTTATCAGAGTCGGAAACGTGATGGTACGCATTTCTCCTCCTTACGCGAGGCATCACAACAACGTTTCACCAGGCAACGCCGGTCAACTGCTGCTTGTGTACGAGAAATCGGTTGGAAACATTCCTCATGTCAGCACGTTGTAGGTATCGCCACCGGCGCCAATGTTGTGTGAATGCTCTGAAAAGCTAATCATTTACATATCACAGCATCGTCTTCCTGTAGGTTTAATTTCGTGTCTGTAGCACGTCACCTTCGTGGTGCAGCAATTTTAACGGCCAGCAGTGTACATCTCAGCAGGCAGACTCTCGCCTCTTGGCCTATCATGTAGCTGGCAACTGCTCTATTGTTCGGAAGTCGGCCGGAGTGAGGCGTCAGTCATCGTATAAAAGGTCTGGCAGTCGCCACGTCTGCCCCGCCCCATTTATTCTCAGCTTCGAGATGCACCAGCAGCTGCCGCCTGCTCAACCGTTGGCGGCCAAGTCCTGCTATAGAGTTTGCGCCAAGCAATACTAGCAGTTTAGCTGTTCGTTACTTTGAACAGAACACAGCAATGTCGTACGTGTTCACCCGTCCTTTCATTTGCTTTGCGAGTGCGAGTTCCAGCTCCAAACCCAGAGCACTAGCCATGTGGTAAGATTCGCTAAAATCTCTCCCTTTGTCGCTTTGAGCTGTTTCTCATGGTTCAGCATCCTCTCTCCATACGATCATCCGACTTGATCGTAGTCCTGTGTACCTAGCTATGATTCAGCACACACTCCTTGCCGTTTATCGTTGTGTAATACCAGTGAAGGCTGCACTTGGAGTAATACAGGGTGATTCAAAAAGAATACCACGACTTTAGGAATTTAAAACTCTGCAACGACAAAAGGCAGAGCTAAGCACTATCTGTCGGCGAATTAAGGGAGCTATAAAGTTTAATTTAGTTGTACATTTGTTCGCTTGAGGCGCTGTTGACTAGGCGTCAGCGTCAGTTGATGCTAAGATGGTGCTACTGTAACTGGACTACAGTATCTGGAGATGTTAGAGAATTGGCTGTTCCCTCAGCTCGAACAAGAAGCACAACAATTCATATTTCAGCAGGATGGAGCGCCACCACATTGGCACTTATCTGTCCGTAACTACCTGAACGTCAACTGCCCGAGGCGATGGATCGGCCGCCAGGCAGCCCGTGACAGAGCACTTCATCACTGGCCTCCAAGAAGCCCTGATCTTACCCCCTGCGATTTTTTCTTATGGGGGTATGTTAAGGATATGGTGTTTCGGCCACCTCTCCCAGCCACCATTGATGATTTGTAACGAGAAATAACAGCAGCTATCCAAACTGTTACGCCTGATATGCTACAGAGAGTGTGGAACGAGTTGGAGTATCGGGTTGATATTGCTCGAGTGTCTGGAGGGGGCCATATTGAACATCTCTGAACTTGTTTTTGAGTGAAAAAAAAACCTTTTTAAATACTCTTTCTAATTATGTATAACAGAAGGTTATATTATGTTTCTTTCATTAAATACACATTTTTAAAGTTGTGGTATTCTTTTTGAATCACCCTGTATATTACTTCGCTCAACTCTGATTTCAGTGTATATCCTAGATTTTATTACTCGTCAGCTTCTTTTTTAATAGTGTTGTGATTCCTCCCATCTTTCCTAATATCCAAGTAAATTAGGGATCCTCTGCAAGTAGGAGCGTCGCCGGCACCTTACTCGGTCGGATACTCCTCTAAATTTACATCTACGTGATTACTCTGCTATTCAAAATAAAGTGCCTAGCAGAGGGTTCAATGAAGTACCTTCAAGCTGTCTCTCTACCGTTCCACTCTAGAATGGCGCGCGGGGAAAACGAGCACTTAAATTTTTCTATGCTAGCCCTGATTTCTCTTATTTTATCGTGATAATCATTTCTTCCTATGTAGGTGAGTACCAGCAGAATGTTTTCGCAATCGGAGGAGAAAACTGAAATTTCATGAGAAGATCCTGTCCCAACGAAAAACCCCTTTGTTTTAACTATTGCTACTCCAATTCACGTATCATGTCAGTGACACTATCTCCCCTATTTCGCGATAATGCAAAACGAACTGCCCCTCTGTACTTTTTATATGTCATCCGTCAGTCCCACCTGATGCGGATCCCACGCCGCACAGCAATATTCCAGAGTAGGGCGGACAAGCGTGGTGCAAGCAGTCTCTTTAGTAGACCTGTTGAACCTTCTAAGTGTTCTGCCAATGAATCGCAGTCTTTGGTTTGCTCTACCCACAATATTATCTATGTGATCGTTCCAATTTAGGTTATTTGTAATTGTAATTCCTAAGTATTTAGTTGAATTTACAGCCTTCAGATTTCTTTTAGTACTCATGTGAATAACTTCACACTTTTCGTTATTCAGGGCCAATTGCCACTTTTCGCACCATAGAGATATCTTATTTAAATTATTTTGCGAGTCGTTTTGATCATATAATGAATTTACGAGACGGTAAATGCAGCATCATCTGCAAACAATCTAAGACGGCTACTCAGATTGTCTCCTATGTTGTTAATATAGATCAGGGACAATACTGAGTAGGAAATAAACATAAAACGACGGCGGCCTGTTAATACGGCCTGTTAATATTTACCGCACCCTTAAACTGGGGCAAGTTTTTTTCATTCTTACCACCTGGAACAGCAAGAGCTATGGAAGCGAACTACCTCATAAACAAAACTTAATAGATTCCATACTGCGTTACGTCATTTGCTACTGATGCCCGATTTCGGTGGCTTTTACCTTATAATTCATGTGCTATGAACATTTGCAGTTCATAGGACCGGTACATTGAACCACCCTCAGATCTGAGTGTATCGCTTACAATGGTTGCAAGAGTAATCCGCCCAGTTAATCAGCGGAGTTTACATGCTACGTCACAGGATATCTGGATATTTACTCGTATTAAGTGCTATGATTGCCTTGTGAGACAATGGCGCATTGAAATTCTATGAAATACTCGTCGTTTAGTTCAGTACGTTATACTTGATCATCAGATAATGTATTTCTTTTATTACATTTTTATCATATTTAGTACACTAACTACTTTCCTTTTTACCATAGTGCCACAGCCCCTTCACTGTTCGCCTCAATACCCTACTAGTTATTTTTTCTTGTCAACTTGCGCTTTTCATTGGGTTGGGTTCTGTGACTATGAACGCTGTGGGCGTCCTCGTGTGGTGGCGTATGTGACGCTGCTGCAAGTGCTTTCCTTGGCCGTACTGAATAAATCTTTTAAATGTATGCACTACGAGGATGCTTTCCTTTCCATGAAGAGCCATCTGACGATGACGCTTGAACACAGCGAAACCGTTAGTAATTATATCATCCGTTTGCGGTTTTATTCAAGTTCCATTTACTATTGATTTCAACGGCTAGCCCATATTATAAAGTTGTAAGTGAAATTTGACTAGAATTTGTCCTGACGAAATAACATAACATACCCTCTCAAATCATGAAATTTCGTTCTTCCGTGAGTTTAACTGTTTCCTGGGAGTCAGTGTATCAGATTAGGTACCACGACACAAAGAAACAACAAAAACAAAAAACTAAAGGGGATTTCTTTTTAAGAATAACTGGATTTGAAATTGGAAATGTGCGCACATCACTTCAAACAAAATCACACCGATAGTACAGTGTGATTTACAATGGATGATGGGAAGAGGAGAATGGGAGCACAAGCGGACACAGTGAAAGGATACAAAGTATTCCAGCAGATCTCTGGCTGGTGATTTTTCCAGAGCTTCTCCCACCGTTAATGGCGGCAAAACGATTCAAGAGTATACGGCCGTGTGTCGCTGCTCAATAGGGGAAATACAGGGTGATTCAAAAAGAACACCACAACTTTAAAAATGTGTATTTAATGAAAGAAACATAATATAACCTTCTGTTATACATCATTACAAAGAGATTTAAAAAGGTTTTTTTTCACTCAAAAACAAGTTCAGAGATGTTCAATATGGCCCCCTCCAGACACTCGAGCAATATCAACCCGATACTCCAACTCGTTCCACACTCTCTGTAGCATATCAGGCGTAACAGTTTGGATAGCTGCTGTTATTTCTCGTTTCAAATCATCAATGGTGGCTGGGAGAGGTGGCCCAAACACCATATCCTTAACATACCCCCACAAGAAAAAATCGCAGGGGGTAAGATCAGGGCTTCTTGGAGGCCAGTGATGAAGTGCTCTGTCACGGGCTGCCTGGCGGCCGATCCATCGCCTCGGGTAGTTGACGTTCAGGTAGTTACGGACAGATAAGTGCCAATGTGGTGGCGCTCCATCCTGCTGAAATATGAATTGTTGTGCTTCTTGTTCGAGCTGAGCGAACAAATGCTTGCTGGATGCGTGCTACATTTTCATCACTCGTTCTCGGCCGTCCACAACTTTTCCCTTTGCAGAAACACCCATTCTCTGTAAACTGTTTATACCAACGTTTAATACACCACCTATCAGGAGGTTTAACACCATACTTCGTTCGAAATGCACGCTGAACAACTGTCGTCGATTCACTTCTGCCGTACTCAATAACACAAAAAGCTTTCTGTTGAGCGGTCGCCATCTTAGCATCAACTGACGCTGACGCCTAGTCAACAGCGCCTCAAGCGAACAAATGTACAACTAAATGAAACTTTATAGCTCCCTTAATTCGCCGACAGATAGTGCTTAGCTCTGCCTTTTGTCGTTGCTGAGTTTTAAATTCCTAAAGTTGTGGTATTCTTTTTTAATCACCCTGTATTTCGGGAAAAGAAGCACATTACCACAGCAGATGCGACCAGTGACGCAATTTGTCGTTTGTTCATGCTGCGGTACATCTCCTCCTCGTAGGCGTCGCAGGCGCCTCTTGGGTATCTCCCGGTGTAACTGAGACAGTAAAAGACTCATCGGCCGTTCCTCTCAAATCTGGCAGATAGTGAACTACAGGTGTTTCGCTTGGCAGAGGCAAGTTCGTGTCTGCTACCAGGCTTAATCGCGGTTTGCGTGGCAGTTGACTGTGATAAGTGTAACAGTTTCCAGATTTGGTGTATTTTCCATTTGTTTACGCGCTAACTCAGAAAAAGCCGCTGTGAGTCGATTACTCTTCGTATATTTGCGATTTCGCGATGTCCTGTAGTGAAGTGTCAACTTAACATGCAACTTTTTCACTTCTCCGGAGCTAGGTTTGTTCTTCTCCAAAAATGTGTAGCAAGAGGTGAGTGAGAAGCTGCAAGGTGTAATTCGTGCTTGCAGCGAATTTTTCACCAAAGTCGCCATTGCATTGCAACGAGAACAATATTTCGACAAAAGACCAGGTACGATTGCCGCCATTGCTCCCAAAGGTTACCAGGAAATTCAGCTTCCTTATACTTAACACCAAGCACTATGGGACATGGTCACTCCCCAACAATATTCTGGATACTTCCTTCACTGATGGTGCACATGTTTCCTACAAATTTAGACGTAAATACGTATCTGATACATGTGTTACCCATAAATTTGCGTTTCTTAAACATACGTTTACGCTTAGTCATTTTATATGTATAAACAGCATTATTTGCAAATAAACTACAGAAATCGCTGGCTAGCACACTATTTTAATTCGAACTAGTGCCACAAAAAAGGACTGATTTGTTTATTTGTAATTCCAAATCGTGAGACATAGAAATGATTCAAATGGCTCTGAGCACTATGAGACTTAACATCTGAGGTCATCAGTCCCCTAGAACTTAGAACTACTTAAACCTAACTAACCTAAGGACATCACACACATCCATGCCCGAGGAAGGATTCGAACCTGCGACCGTAGCGGTCGCGCGGTTCCGGACGGAAGCGCCTAGAACCGCTCGGCTACACCGGCCGGCTCGTGAGACACAGCAGTGGCATCCAAAGAAGACAATTGACAGCCTTCTAGACTGTAGAGATCCCAAGATATGACTGTTCGACTCAGGGGTGTATACGAGGTGCTGAAACATCTGTCACGTCAACTTTAAAAATATTATTTGAAGGCCTTAAATTTGTATGTTTTTAATGCACGTTATACCAAAATGTTCAGTAGAGTCTAAAATACATTTTGGAATGGAAAACACGAACTGTCGAATTGCATCTAATTTGACATTGAATCTACCTTTAAATTTACAGCTAATACAGAGAGGTCCAAAAAAATGTATCCACTGTTTAAAAGTCCATAACTTGCAAACTAACTGACGGAGCTGTCTCATTTTTGGTGAAAGTGTAGCTTAAAGTCCAACTTAAAGATATCACTGTAGGTGTTCGAAATGGTCACCATTAACATCCACACACAAACGATCCCTTCTAACTGCAGCACGAACTACTGACTGCAACGTGTTCAGTTGGATAACACAGCCTTCGGCTTCAAATTTGTCTTGAATGCGACGAATCGTTAAACGTGTCGGTGGCTCTGTTTGATACTCATTTCGCCATTGCCGTTGAACCTCTTTAATGTTTTCCTACTTACAGTACCACTTCAAAACTGACTTCCTTTCACCGAATGTAAGCCTTGCGCCAGCTATGTTTACTCGAGTAACTAGGAGCAACTAAGAACAAAACACTGATTATCTGGCGACTGTCATCTGACAAAACAAAACAACGCAATACAACGCTTGTGTGGCGATTGCCGGAACCACAAACTATTACACTACCAAAGATGAGACAACTCCGTCAATTAGTTTGTCAGTTATGGACTTTTTAACAGTTGATACAATTTTTTGGACCCCTCTGTATGTAAAGTATTTATTTGATACCCCGTGCGAAAACCTACAAGTAAACAAAAAGTATAAAACTGAATATTCAGACCAGTACAATGAATTTTCCAGTATGGTCGAGCGATGTGTGGCAACGGTGAGGCGCAGGACTCGCATTCGGCAGAGCGGCGATTCAGACTCCCGTCGGACCATCCAGATTTAGGATTTCCATGGTTTTCTTAAATCGCTTAAGGAAACTTCCGGATGATTTCCTCTGTTGTGTAGATAGTTCCGCGTAGTCAGCGCGTACACAACTTTCCCACTAGAGCGCGCTCCGCTAAGCACAACAGCGCAGGTGCAGCGCTCGTCCGTCTCCGCACTACGAGATGGCGCTGCCATAGAGACGGACCAAATTCTGCTTCCGTCGATCCGTGTATTAATATGTAACGCAGCCAATGAGATTGCTGCTTGCGTAGAACCTTTTCTCCTCGCAGATCACACTCGCGCAGTGATACATGAATGCGCGAGGTATTATAACGAGTGTACAGACCTCCGATTAGTGAGTCTGCACTTGTCTGCACCAGTCTGTGCCAGTCTACATTTGTCTGTACCAGTCAATAGTCAAGTTTCAGTCTGCGCTTAATAAGATTACCATATTCCTGTACATAGCCATGAAGATGAATGTATAGACACTTTTGTCAAGTATCAGAGATATATGTGAGAATAAGATTAACGTACCAATACCAAAGGAACTTCAGACTGTCAATTTTAAATAGCATCCAGAACCACGTTGAGTAATTTTTATGCTTGTAATTATTTTAATAAATGTGTGTGACAATCAAGTTCTGTTTAAAGCTGGTCACCGTCAATCTGCTACTCTAAGCGTGCAAGTGGCATTTCTATCGTCTGACCTAACGGCAGAAGATAAATACGCCACGATAAGACCACGAGACATATTGCTGACACTCGCCTACTTCGTTAGAGCGACAAGTCAAATAATCTGATGGTGTGTGTACTGAGGGTCTTACAGTACGCACACCACACCCTCAGAAAGTACACAGCCGCTTTTCAACCCTCTTCCGACATTGACCTTCGTCTCTAATGGCCTAGTCATCGACAAGACATTACTCTTTGTTTGATATTATTTCCGGTACGAGCAAGAAATTAAATTTAATTTGGCATCTCTCCCGTGCTGTAACTGAGTGACGCGTTTTAAGTCAAACTGTTCCGGTAAGGCAGCTGTCTTGCGATTGTGATGCCCGCGATGGAAGCAGGACAAGGGGGAGGGTGAAACCCGTCACGGTGCAGGTCCTGCCGCTCTGAAGAAGCAGCGAGCCTGCCGCGGAGGTTGTCATCCCCTTCACATGAGGGGGTCTCCATCTGTGTTGTCTTCTGCCTTCACTCCATGAGGCACTTCGGCCGGATTTAGAGCTTAACCCAGCAGATCGGCGCAACATCTAGAGAACTTAAGTTATATATCACTGTCTCTCTTCCCTCACTTGAATAAATTATTTTGACGTTACTTTTGATGCTGGGACTGAAACTACGAGGGTTACTGCCTCACAGAGACAAGCTGCACGAACCTGTTGAGCTCGACCCAGCACTAGAGATATTTGTTTACGTCACGTCGAGGAATATGTTGATCTTTTACATAGTTACTTAATTCAGAGCCGTACTGAGTTTCCAATCCTGTTCTGTAAGATGCTGTGACGCTGAAGGCGCCGGCCAGTGTGGCCGTGCGGTTAAAGGCGCTTCAGTCTGGAACCGCGCGACCGCTACGGTCGCAGGTTCGAATCCTGCCTCGGGCATGGATGTGTGTGATGTCCTTAGGTTAGTTAGGTTTAAGTAGTTCTAAGTTCTAGGGGACTGATGACCTCAGATGTTAAGTCCCATAGTGCTCAGAGCCATTTGAACCATTTTTGACGCTGAAGGCTTTTTAATTAATACGAGGGTAATCCCAAAAGTAAGGTCTCCTATTTTTTTATAAGTACGTAAACCTTTTTATTTCTACAATGGTTTGCATCAGTTAACAGCTTGAACATTTAGCTATTTTTCGACATAATCACCATTTATCTCGATGCATTTTTGTAGATGCTGTGGCAGTTTCTGTATGCCCGTGTCATACCAGCTTGCCGCCATGCTGCTCAGAAAGTTACGAACCTCTTCATTCACCTCGCGTTCGGAGCTGAATCGCTTTCCGGCCAAATATTCTTTTAACTTAGGGAACAGGTGATAGTCACTGGGCGCCAAGTCAGGACTATAGGGTGGGTGGGTGATTATGTTCCACTGAAACTTTTGCAGGAGAGCAACGGTTTGCGGAACGATGTGTGGGCGAGCGTTCTCATGGGGAATGTGTACGCCCTTGCTCAACATTCCTCTTCTCCGGTTCTGAATTGCCCGTTTGGGTTTTTTCAGTCTCTCAGTACCTGTCAGCGTTAATTGTGGTCCCAGTGGGTATAAAGTCGACCAACAATACCCCTTTCCGATCCCAGAAAACGGTTGTCATGACTACCGGCAGACTGAGTGCCGCCACTGGCGTGATTGTTGCTTGGTCTCAGGTGTAAAGTGGTATGCCCAGGTTTCGTCACCTGTGACAATTGAGTCCAGAAAGTTGTCCTGTTCGGCTGCAAAGCGGTGAAGAAATGCGCGGGAAGCACCACCTCGTTGCCGCATGTGGTCCTCAGTCAGCATGCGTGGCACACATCTTGCGCGCACCTTCGGTAGTTCAATGTTTCCGTTAAAATTCTATGAGCTGTGCTTCGGGAAACCTCAGGAACCAACGTGCAGAGATCATCCAGGGTGATCCGCCGATCTTCACGAATGCTTTGCTCAACCTTCAACACTGTCTCCTCAGAAATTGACGGTCTCCTGCTCCTTCGTTCGTCGTGAATTTCGGTCCGACCAGCTGCAAATTCTCTACACCACTTACAAACATTTTTGACATCCATGCACGACTGACCATACACTTCTGTCAATTGGCGAGGGATTTCAATCGGCGCAGTGCCCTTTGCGTTACAAAAACCGAATAAGTGCCCGTGATTCGCACTTGGCGGTAACACCCAGCGGGAGCTCCATTCTCAACGGCTGCCAAGCCAAGACTGAGCGCCTCAGCGCGGCGTGCGCATGTTTACACAGAGCGCGTGAAGCACTCTTCATAACAGTGTGACCAACTGCCACACAAACAGAGTTCTGTACTTACAAAAAAATAGGAGACCTTACTTTTGGGATTACCCTCGTATTTATATATGTAGACACTTCCTAACAGTGGATACATTATATTTTCATAGGAAATTTTGGGTGTTGACACTTCGTTAAAAAACAGTTTAGAACTATGAAACTGGTGGTTTGTCCACAAATTTGATTTTCACAGACATCTGTTTTTCTAAAGTTTTTATGTGTGTGCTTTGCGTCCTTATGATTTTCAGTGCCTCAATTATATTGTTTCGGATTCGCGAAAGTGATAGTAACGCCACATAGTCCAGCCAACAAAGGAAAATAAAGGTAAAAGTACGTGTAATCACAAATTTTTGTACATTGGGAACTGTATTGAATAACATAAAAGAAATGCTGGCTGCTGGTAAGATGTGACCGTGAGGTCGGGTGCGGGATGCGAATTTATTAAATGTAAATTTTTTTATGTTTTTCGTGGCTATATCGAAAATTGCAGCTTCTAGCGAAAATGTTTCACAGTACAAAATTAAACTACGTTAAATTTCCTGGAAAAAAAGTCTGTTCACTTTGTCACTAGGACTAATAGTTTCCGCGTTGCGGAGGATGGCTCATCACTGATTATTAAAAATCTATTTTTATGCTATAAAATTAATACATATTGTTAAATAATATGGTTTAAGAACAAATATTAAATGTTTGTACCATATCTAAGTGCAGTAGAACCTTACTTAGGGATAAATTGTGTTCTGGGCGTGTAACTGGATGGAAAGGCGGGGGTGCAGGTTAGGATGTAAGGGAAGGTAGGTCCCTGGATTGAGATCATGTACTTCCATCCTTCATAGCTCTAAAAATGAAGATCGAGCAGCCATTTGCCCATTCTCTCTAGCGCACTACGTAAGGAAAAGCAACAACACGACGTTTCACAAAGTTATACCGACCCTTCTGCAGCTCGGCTTATGAACTACTGGCGACGCATTGTGCAGACATATTCCACAAAGTGCAATGCAGCTATGAATGACGGATAATACCAACCCAAGAGACTCATACCGATAGAATCTACGTAAATCTGTGCACACTGTTCTTCAATGCTAAATGAAAATTGATGCTTAGTCATCCCGTACAGCAGCTATAGCGTTCTTCCGAGAAAGGCAACTTCCCCCATCACAAGAGCTGCTCGCTTTTCAATTTACAGGCAGACTTAATGTTCCCAGTATTTCCTGTCCAGTTGTCTTATGTGAGCTAACAAAATAACTTCAATAAAATGGTTCAAATGGCTCTGAGCTCTGTGGGACTTAACATCTGAGGTCATCAGTCCCCTAGAACTTAGAACTACTTAAACTTAACTAACCTAAGGACATCACACACATCCATGCCCGAGGCAGGATTCGAACCTGCGACCGTAGCGGTCGCGCAGTCCCAGACTGTAGCGCCTAGAACCACTCGGCCACTCCGGCCGCCTTAACTTCAATGAGCTCGTGTTTTTATGTGAAGACATTTTCGGTTTGTTAAGGATTTTTACTATCTTGTTCATGACACTCTCTCCTACCATGGTAAAAGAAAATTGTCACTGCACGAACTTTTTCCCCAGTCGACATTTTTTTGTCTTCCTTGACTGGGCTAATAATCCGACAAATGAGTATATTCGGGCCACCACTGGTTTGCTCTGAACTCATGACTCCGTATATCTGTGTTTCACTCTCACGTCGATTCAAACTGAAGCTGAATTCACCACCAATACTTTTTCTTTTCAGAAAGTCAACCACTCCAAGTGAATACTTTCTAAACGAAACCAATACTGTTGTTTAGGCTCATTTTCTCTCAGCACGTAACAGCACTAAGCACTCCAATCTCCTAACGTTCATTATTAATCCTGTCAGCGAGCCTAACTTCAGTCTCAGGACTTGGTAACCAGGAAAGTTTCACTACCAAGGAAGTTCGATATTCTGTGCTCTGTAGCGTCACGGTGTCAACGCCTCACTCCGTAAGTAACATTAGAATCTTTCACACATAACGCAAATATCGCCCAGCAGTTTCTTTTTTAAAGTAGAAACCTTCGGAACGTGGCAACATTTGTATATACTTGTAACGCGTCGCGAACAACAGTTCACAACAGACTGGATTGAATCGGAAGTAAATACCTTCGTAAGAATGTAAGTCTGCAGGCTTTCGTGGCCGTTGTCACTGAACTTAAAATGCTGAGTGTTCTAGCAGTAGTGGACACCAGAAGATCCTGAGGAAGATCCCAGCAGAGGGGTCGAAACGTCGATCATTTAGAAGAAATATGACGCGGCCTAATAATCCAGAAGATTTTAAGTTCACCTTCGTAAGAAGTTTGTTGCTGTGGTCATTTTTCGCAACGAGTACACTGTGTGATCAAAAGTATCAGGGCACCTCTTCGTAATGTGGAACTGGCCACTACATGCTACGAGGGTAAAAAATGAGGCTGGGAGTACTGTGTTGTCAGTAGAGAAGCAGTAATAGCAGAATGAATCGATCAGGAAAGCTCAGTGACTTTTAACGTGGACCGATCATCGAATGTCCCTTGACTCAATCGGGTAAATCTCAACCCTTCTGAATTGGCAGACTGACTGTTGGTGATGCGATTGGGAAGTGGAAACCCGAAGCAACAACAACAGCTAAACGAAGACCAGACAGGTACCTTCGACCATTGCAGAGGTTGGTTGAAAAAAATTGCATAACCGTGCAGCTATCACAGTGACTGTGAGGGGACAGCTAACAGATTGGGGTAGAACAGTCAAGCACCTTCTTACAAGCCATATATTTCTGTAGTCAATGATAAGCGACGCTTGAAGTGGCTAAAGTTCTACGCCACTGGACAATAGACGACTGAAAAAAAAAACATTTGGAGTGATGAATATCTCTATACACTGCGCCAGTTTGTTGGAAGGATTTAGGTTTAGCCGAATGTCTGGAGAACGTTACTTGATATCATGTGTAGTGCCAACAGTGAAGTATAGAGGAGGTGGTGTTGCGGAATAGGGATGTTTTTCATGGTGGGGACGTGGTCCCGTTATTGCGCTTACGAAAACAATAAATGCTGAAGGATATGAACACATTTTACAGCACCGTGCACTGTGCACAGTAGAGGAACAATTCGGAGACGGTGATGGTTTGTATCAGCATAAGAATGCACAGTCTTATAAAGCAGCATCTGAGAGGAAATGGTTTGTGGACAATAAAATGGTTCAAATCCGCAAGCATCAAAAGTTGGGGTGTTCACGTGCTCTTGTGCTCTGACACAGCAACCGCCACTGTTAGATGTGATGAGATATCCGCAATGGATTTGTTACTCGGTGACATCATGTCTAGGTTCGAAGTCACAGAGCCCTCCTACCCTATCCATCCTGCTCTTACGGCTTCTCTATTGACTACATAATACTTCCCATCTCGTTTTATACTGGCGGATTGGTCTCTCGCGACATATAGAGGACAATTCTGCATTACATACGGGTGTCCGAATACTTTTGATTAGACAGTATACATCAAACGCAGCTATGAAAAGAACGGTGGAAAATCGGGAGGATTATATCACGCCGAATTTGTGGTCATGGACCTGCTTAATGGCCAGAACATATGAGCATCATCATCTTCATCAAGTCAACTCACTAATGTTGTGGTGTAAAGGGCATCCAACCTGAAAGTGAAAAATAAATACTGAATGAGCGAATACAACTGTAAGTGAACCCGGTAACCATAGGACACTCGCTGGGAACGAAAAGGGAAAAACATCTTTTTTTTTGTCAACGAGGCATATATTACACTTGATAACATGATGGATGTACGACTCACTAAATAGCAATCGTTTTCGTTCAGTGTGCGCACTTGACTTGCCTTCGGATCGTGACGCAAATAAGCACCAGTGCTGCTTTGTTGCGAGGTTTCAATTGCAGGCGCGGCTTAAATCATAGTGCGTTCCGCAGTGCAGAGGAGCACCGGGATATTTAATTAGAGCGGAGGGGAGGTCCGCGGCGCATTAACGGCGAAGAAGGCAGCCCTGTGCGGGGGCCTTTGACTGGACGCTGAAACGAACCGGCCGTTTAACGGGCCGCGGGCAAATGCACTGCATCATAACGGACTACTGTTGCCTTAATTAATGCCTACGGCGGGTTACAAAACCTAAGTTTCACGTTCACTAGTAGCAGCAGACGGCGGATAATTTTGAGAAAGAACGAAACGTCTAACACTGTGTCGTCTTGCGTGGGTGTTTCAGGACGAATTTCAGGACAAACTGTACAGTATGAGCACAAAGTCTCGCCCTGATTACAAAAAATTGTTTCAAAGGGACTATGCTGGATACAGGCATGCGGTTTTAAGTAAATAGTAGCTTAGGTCATAAAGTTTTTTACGGGTACACATCCACGTGTTCTCCGTTTGTAGCCTGAAGAACCTGTAGGCGATACTCAATTTCTACGTCTTCGTCAACATCTCTTTCGTCATTGCTTATACAACATCTACATCTGCGTGATTACTCTGCTATTCACAATAAAATGCCTAGTAGAGGATTCAATGAACCACCCTCAAGCTGTCTCTCTACTGCTCCCATCTCGAACGGCACGTGGGAAAAACGAGCACTTAAATTTTTCTGTACGAGCACTGATTTCTCTTATTTTATCGTGATGGTCATTTTTTCCTATGTAGGTGGGTGCCAACAGAATGTTTTCGCAATCGGAGGAGAAAACTGGTGGTTGAAATTTCATGAGAAGATCCCGTCGCAACGAAAAACGCCTTTGTTTTAATGGTTGACACTCCAATTCACGTATCATGTCTGTGGCACTATCTCCCCTATTTCGCGATAATGCAAAACGAGCTGCCCTTCTTTGTACTTTTTCGATGTCATCCGTCAGTCCCACCTGATGCGGATCCCACACCGCACAGCAATACTCCAGAATAGGGCGGACAAGCGTGGTGTAATCAGTCTCTTTAGTAGACCTGTTGCACCTTCTAAGTGTTCCGCCAATGAATCGCAGTCTTTGGTTTGCTCTACCCACAATATTATCTGTGTGATCGTTCCAATTTAGATTATTTGCAATTGTAATTCCTAAGTATTTAGTTGAATTTACAGCCTTCAGATTTGTGTGACTTATCGCGTAATCGAAATTTAGCTTATTTCTTTTAGTCCTCATGTAAATAACTTCACAATTTTCTTTATTTAGGGTCAACTGCCACTTTTCGCAACATATAGATATCTTACCTAAATCATTTTGCAAGTCGTTTTGATCATCTGATGACTTTACAAGACGGTAAATGACAGCATCATCTGCAAACAATCTAAGACGGCTACTCAGATTGTCTCCTATGTCGTTAATACAAATCACGAACAATAGAGGGCCTATAACACTTCTTTGGGGAACGCCGGATAGTACTTATGTTTTACTCGATGACTTTCCGCCTATTATTTCGAACTGTGACTTTTGTGACAGTAAATCAAGAATCCAGTCGCGTAACTGAGACGATATTCCGTAGGCACGCTGTTTGCTTTTACAACATCTGGTATTCGCGCCGTAAGAGGTTGCACACCAGGAAATGGTGAACTGAACAGTTTATCCTTAACGTCGGCTGACCCCAAAAAATAGCTCAAGAGGGGTAACGTCTAATGAACATGGCGGTCGTAATGGTGGACCGTCTGTAAAGATCCATCTTTTCGGAAGGGTTTCAAGCAAGATCTGGCGATCAAATAACCCCTATGTGGCTTGTTTAAACGCTACCCATGCTTAAATCCCTGCAACTGAGATGCAAAATATAAACAAGATATAAAAAAAATGTTCAAATGGCTCTAAGCACTATGGGACTTAACATCTGAGGTCATCAATCCCCTAGACTTAGAACTACTGAAACCTAACTAACCTAAGGACATCACACATCCATGCCCGAGGCAGGATTCGAACCTGCGACCGTTGTAACAGCTCGGTTCCAGACTGAAGCGCCTAGAACCGCTCGGCCACAGCGGCCGGCTAAACAAGATATATAAAGAAGTTAAATGTAGCAAATTTGAAAACTTTTTTATATACCACGGTTATATTTTTATATATGATTTTATATATGTTTCTTGCTGCTAGCACAATAGATACGTAGATGTGATTCAGTTACTGTAAATTGTCAATCAATGATTAAAATAATCACATACAATACGTATTATGCTTCTATGATTAAGATATTGACATCTGTTAAACCAATTCAAAATAAGTTTCTCTTCATTGGAGTAAGCACCCTTTTTATGCATTACTACCTACAAAAACACCACTTCAGGTCCTGCTGCCTGTACTCAATAACCACTGACTTTTACTGGAGCAGACTCCACTTCCTTCAGTATTGCCCATCATTAACCTCCTATCACCACAGTGCACATTCATTTTACCAAACTCCAGAGTTGACTCTAACTTATCGTCCACAATGGATAACGAAACCTTATTACTTCCAAATTTAACTTCTATACAGAACACTGAACCCTCAGCACATAAAATTATGCCATAACGAAAGTTATTTCTTGCCCTACGTAGAAAGAATTTTTTATTACCAAAATGGCACATGTTTTAAGTGTAGAGCTGTACCACTGATTCCGTTCTCAAATCATTAATCCAAAGAAGTTGTGGTCACACAAAATAGGATAGGCCCCGAATAGAAAAAAGTAAAACGATAATTTAAGAGCCATGCGGGAATAGAGCTCAGTTAGAAAAGAGTTAGGATAGAGTGCACCAGAAAATAAGACTGGACACACTCAGCTAGGGAAGGCATCACTCACCAAGTGACGTGCCTGCGAAAGTCAGCGGACCCCCACCTCATTTTACTCCTACTGTTGTTGTAAATAACTCTTACAAGCAGCCACTCTTCTGGATCAACCCCCATTTCCTCAGTGCCATATTCATTATACCCTTACATATAATCCCTTTTCTGTAATACTTAGTGGGAAAACTATCAATCCCATTCCTGACTTCAGATTCATTTAGAAAATTGTGTACAACTTCTTCCCTTGTCTCAAAACCTTCCCCGTGCTTTGAGATTACACAGATGTTTGTACGATTATTTTCATTATTTATCCTCTAGTAACAGTCAATTTGTCCACTAACGACAAATTAAAACACCTTCACACATCACCTTATCTTCCAGAACCTACTCCACTCCTTTACTTAACTGATCCTCCCACTATGGTCATCCTCTGTTTGCACCTCTGTCCTCACTGCAATCAAATTCATTAACTCCACAATATTCTTCTCCTCAAAATCATGCAACTCTTTACTATCTGTGCTGTACCCTTTTCCTGAAAAGATTCCTCGTCTGTTACATTGCACACGTTTCCCTTTTCCCTGTTGATTTGAACCTGTGTCATCATCTGTACACACACACACACACACACACACATGCGAGGTCTGTTCAAACAACTCAGGAACTTTCGTGATCTCGTGCCAATGGTGTGTTGGAACGAAATGCGGTTGCCATCCCCGCGAAAGCCTGTGTTTCATGTGTAACTGCCGGAAGTTTCATTGTTGTATGTCTGCTAGTTATTGCTGCTGACAAGATGACTCTTGCGTAAGCTGTTATTTATATATATTTGACGATGCTGGTGCTAATTTCATGTTTAACATTTGCCCCTATGGCTGCAGTACATTAGGAGATGTTTTTATAGAACAGATTTGAAGATGGTCATTACAGACCGAAACCAGGAGTCTGGTGACAAAAAAAATTTGTGATCACAGACGTAAAGTAAAGGAAATTTATGCTATTTGTTGTTCAGTGCTGTATTGAGTAGAACGTTGTGTCGCACAGTTTGAGAATTTCGAAATGGCAGAGTTAGAGGTGCAACTCGTCTGCATTTAATTTTGCGTCAAACTCAAGAAAACCTTTACAGAGACACTCCAAATTATGCAGGAAGCCTACGGTGATGAATGTTTAAGCCGTACTCTGTGTTACGAATGTTTCACACGGCTTAAAAACGGCAGGACGGCAGTTGAAGATGACCCTCCTTTAGGAGCCCTTCGACATCTACCGACGATGCTCATGTCAGGAACATCAACGATACTGTGCGTGCCAATCAAAGACTGACTGTCCGAGAGATTACAGAAGAATGTAACATTTCAGTTGGACTATGTCATGAAATCCTCACATAGAACCTTGGAATGCATTGTGTTGCAGCCAAGTTCGTCGCACGGTTAATGAGTCAAGACCAGAAACACCTTCGCCTCGAAATATGTGAAGAGCTTTTGGATCGCCTCAATGAGAACGAGATGTTTCTTCGAATCATAACTGGTGATTAGACGTGGCTCTACGGTTATGATGTTGAGACCAAGGTTCAATCTTCACATTGGGTCGGGAACGGTTGTCCAACACCAAAAAAACCTCGTCAGGTCAGGTCAAATGTCAAAGCCACACTGGTAGATTTATGTGATTTTGAAGGGTTAGTCCTTCATGAATTCGTGCCAAACAGTTAATCTATGGTGTTTTCGGCACGCGTTGCGACGCCTTTGAGAAAATCTGAGAAGTAAACGGCCTGAAATATGGTGAGACAATTCATGACTCAAACGCACCCGCACATTCAACCCTGTTGGTGCGTGACTAATCCATAAAAAACCAAATCATTGTGCTGATAGATTCGGTCGGTGAATAATTTCGCAACGTTCTTCCATAAGTTTAATAAAGGCAACACATAACGTAGACTTAAGTCATCAATAACATATTCTCCTTCACTGTTTACCACAGTCTACCAGCAATGGAGTAACTTTTCGATTCCGCAACTGTAGAAATCGCTTGCTTTTGAGGCGATGAACTCGTCGTGCCATGTTCGGAGCGTATTTTCATCCGGGAAGGAAGTTCCTTGAAGTTTGTTCGATAGAGAGCGCGAAAGTGAAAATTTTAGGGCGCAAGACTACGTGATTAAGGTGGGTGTGGATTGACTTCCCAACCAGACTCAAGTATAGTGCTTTCTGTCAGTCTAGCAGAATGCGAGTGGGCTTTGTCCTGGAGTAGCATGACTTCACGCTGTCTTGCTGCTTGTTGTTCGTCGACTGCGCCTGCAAGATGTCTCAGATGTGATGGTTACACCTCGGGGAAGAAATTCGTAGTACATTACACCGTTGCTGTTCTACCAGATGCACAACTTTTTTTTTGTGGGTGTTTGTACGGGGAGGTTGTACGGGGAGGTTGCTGCTTTAGCCCGAGGCAGGATTCGAACCTGTGACCGTAGAGGCAGCGCGGTTCCAGACGGAAGCGCCTAGAACCGCACGGCCACAGCGGCCGGCTGTCCCCTTTCCAATTATATATTATATTCATACATTTAAGTAAACGGCCGTGCGGGCGCGACCATGTATATTTGACGGTTTTCGGACTGAAATTTGATTTTTTTGAAACACCCGCCTCCGAGGGCAACTATTTAGGAGGCGGGGATTCAAAAGTTTTCAAAACCCATTCTTGGCCTTTGCCCTCCAGGAAATGATTCATGGCACAACAGACTACAGGAAAATGGTGAGAAATTTGTTCACCGACGAGCAGTACCTTTTATCATAGTAGAAGTCCTGAAAGAAACTTTCAAAGATTTGTTAGATATAATATTATTGACGAAACGTCTTCAGTGCCGCACCCAGAATCCTAACGAGTCAATCAGCAGCATAATCTTGGCCATAATTCCTAAGACAGTGTTTGTGTCAATTAGTACACTGCATACTGGTGTCTTTGATGCCGTGGCAACGTCCAATGAAGGAAATATTACAAGATTTGAAGTCCTGAAGAGAGTACTACAAACTGTTGGTCGTATCGTGGTGAAACTGATGGTAAATTTAGATAAAAATGTCTTAGGCCGTCAGAGAGAGAGAGAGAGAGCTGTCACAGACGTCGAAACAAGGGATAGACAACGCAGGCGAGCAGGAGAAAAAATACTGTAAGATGTGATACTAGTGGATGCAGACAAATCGTCATAAAGAAGCGCCCGCCCCTGGTAGCTTAGTGGTGCCGGCATGGTAGCTCAGCGTGTTCGGTCAGAGAGCTGGTTGGCCTCTGTAATAAAAACACTGAGTGGAAGGATCAACAAACGAACTTGAACGGATGTCATGTGACGTCCGAAACGACCAAACACAACAATCAACAACGAAGGAAATGAAAAAAAAAGTGGTAAGCGTGACGGAATGTCATGCCTAACTGTCCGGGTTCAATTCCCGGCTTGGTCGGAGATTTTCTCCGCTGAGGGACTGGGTGTTGTCCTTATCATCATTTAATCCCCGTCGACACGCAAGCCGCCGATGTGGCGTCAACACGACAGACTTGCTCCAAGCGAACGGTCTACCCGACGGGAGGCCCTAGCCACATGGCATTTCCATTTCCATCATAAGAAGTGGGGATGTATTGCAACTTTAACGGCTGTATTTTTTTTAAGAACAAAGTGTACTTTTTCTCAGATTCTTCTAGTCAGACTTTGTTCAGAATTGCGGGATATAGTTATTGGAATGCTTTGTGCATGTTTTAATGTAGTGGTTTTCATATTTTATAAATCTCAAAGAAGTTAGAGCTTTGAAACTTCCTGGCAGATTAAAACTGTGTGCAGGACCGAGACTCGAACTCGGGACCTTTGCCTTTCGCGGGCAAGTGCTCTACCAACTGAGCTACCCAAGCACGACTCACGCCCCCTCCTCTCAGCTTTACTTCTGTCAGTACCTCGTCTCCTACCTTCCAAACTTTACAGAAGCTGGAAACATCCCCCAGGCTGTGGCTAAGCCATGTCTCCGCAATATCCTTTCTTTCAGGAGTGCTAGTTCTGCAAGGTGCGCAGGAGAGCTTCTGTAAAGTTTGGAAGGCAGGAGACGAGGTACTGGCAGAAGTAAAGCTTTGAGGAGGAGGCGTTAGTCGTGCTTGGGTAGCTCAGTTGGTAGAGTACTTGCCCGCGAAAGGCAAAGGTCTCGAGTTCGAGTCTCGGTCGGGCACACAGTTTTAATCTGCCAGGAAGTTTCATATCAACGCACACTCCGCTGCAGAGTGAAAATCTCATTCTAGTTAGAGCTTTACATACATAGAAAAATGTGGAGAATTATTTATTTTTATGTCGACTTGTTACAAAAACATTTATCTTGAAATTAATCAGAAGTTTTAGAAATCCTTCCTTTAAAGTGGTTAGAAATGTGTAGCGTACATTTCCGTTTTTCTTAGAATTTTTATTCTCAGAAGTTTGTGAGAAAAGGTACTATTTACATGAACAGATTTTCCATTGTTTGTTATGATTTTATTTTTAATTTCGTCATATTTAGAGTCTGTATGGCAGAAGAGCAGCCACCTTATCGCTGCCGTTGTGAAAATAAAAAACAATTATTGGCTTCAGGCAGTTTGTCATTCACTGGCTCTCGGAGGATGCCTTTGAATACACATAAATCAACAAAGACTAAAGCCTCCAGTATTGCTGTCAACAGAGAGACCTATTTCGCGAGGAGCGTGGCTTTAAGCTAAATAAATAGTGTAAGCAGAAGTGGTCCATTAAGAAGGCGTGGTTGTATCGGGCCGCGCTATAAATATCAGCGGTTCGTAAATTTGTCCGTTCATTAAAGACGCTGACGTAAATATACGGCGAGCGGCGTGATGCATGGGCCGGGCGTCGTCCGTGCCGGGGTCTCGCCTTTTATTTGTCGCCGCAGCCAACAAGCTGTGTCACTGCCAGGTGGTTACGGCCCGCAGGCGCTGTCACAGCAATGCTTAATAACTCTAGCCCAGTTATTCAGCAGGCTTATTCGTTACTTGCTGCGTTATGTTCACTCCACATGCTAGGTAGGTCAACGAACAGAGCCTTCCCACCACTTGCAACTTTCTAACATTAACTCGTCTCTGCAACTTGCCTTCCAGGGTCTTATACATACTGAAGAGTCAAAAAAACTGCTATAAGCATGCGTATTCAAATGCTGAGATATGTAAACAGGTAGAATACGACGCTGCGTTCGGCAGCACCTATGTAAGATAACAAGTGTCCGTAGCAGTTGTTAGATCGGTTACTGCTGCTACAATCGCAGCTTATCAAGATTTAAGTGAGTTTGAACGTGGTGTTATAGTCGGCGAGGGAGATAGAACACAGCATCTGCAAGCAGCGATGAAGTGCGGATTTTCCCGTACAACCATTTTACGAGTGTACCGTGAATATCAGAAATCCAGTAAAACATCAAATCTCTGGCATCGCTGCGGGCGGAAAAAGATCCTGCAAGAAAGCGACCGACCACGACTGAAGAGAATCGTTCAACGTTGCGGAAGAGCAACCCTCTCACAAATTGCTGCAGATTTCAATGCTGGGCCGTCAACAAGTGCCAGCGTGCGAACCATTCAACGAAACTTATCGATATGGGGTCCGCGGCTCGTGGTCTTGCGGTAGCATTCTCGCTTCCCGCGCAAGGGGTCCCGGGTTTGATTCCCAGCGGAGCAGGGATTTTCTCTGCCTCAAGATGACTGGATGTTGTGTGTCCTTCATTATCATTTCATCCTCATTCACTCGGAAGTCGCCGTAGTGGCGTTAAAGAACCTGCGGCGGCCGAATCGGCCGGCGAGGGGTCTCCCGGCCACCAATGCCATACGCTCATTATCATTATTAACGATATGGGATTTCGTGTACCCTTAATGACTGCATGACACAAAGCTTTACGCTTCGCCTGGGCCCGTCAGCACCGACATTGGATTGTTGGTGACTGGAAACATGTTGTCTGGTCGGACGAGTCTCGTTTCGAACTGTATCGAGCAGACGGACGTGTACCGGTATAGAGACAACCTCACGAATGCATGGACCCTGCATGTCAGCAGGGGACTGTTCAAGCTGGTGGAAGCCCTCTAATGGTGTGGAGCGTGTGCAGTTGGAGTGATATGGGACTCCTAATACGTCTAGATACGACTCCGACAGATGACACGTACGTGAGCATCCTGTCTCATCACCTGATCTATTCATGTCCGTTGTGCATTCCGACAGACTTGGACAATTCCGGCAGGACAATGCGACATCCCACACCTCCAGATTTACTACAGAGTGGCTCCAGGAACACTCTTCTGAGTTTAAACATTTCCGCTGGCCACCAAACTTCCCAGACATGAAAATTATTGAGGATATCTGGTATGCCTCGGAACGTGCTGTTCAGAAGAGCTCTCCATCCCCTAGTACTCTTACCGATTTATGAACAGTCCTGCAGGATTCATGGTGTCAGTTCCTTCCAGTACTACTGCAGATATTATTCGAATCCATGCCACGTCGTGTTGCGGCAGTTCTGCGTGCTGGCGGGGAACCTACATGGTGTTAGGCAGCTCTACCAATTTTCTTTGGCTCTTCAGCGTATTACAGCCCGTTGTATGAGCTGTTAGGCTGGTGCACAAGTTCATAGTGTTTTTGTTTTGAATGTTTGTATCCCGGTTGCTATGGGTTTATTTATCCATTGTCATTTTTTATTTCCAGTTCATTGTTGCTATTTGAATTTACATATTGTCATTTGGCCATCTGGACACAGTGAATGGAGCTGTGGACACCAGAAAATGAAATGCCAGGTGGATAAATCGGAACATTTCCGACATATTCTTCTGGTTGAGTGCAGTAGGGGAGTGAGAGCTGCGAAGGCAGCCAGAAACATTCGTGCCGTGTATGGGGGACGAGGTATTTGGATAGAGCACGGCAAGGATACGGATTTCCAGTTTTAAGGATTGACAGTGGTAACTCTCCACGTTTATGGTGACGTTCAGAATTCGATGAAGATTATGTAAAGGCATTAATGCAGTATGATCCACGTTAGTGTACTCGAGAACAGGCAAATGTGATGAACTCTGGTCATTCCACCATCGTGCGACATTTCCAAACAATGTGGAAGGTACAAAAATCGGGTGTACGTTTGCTGCATGCTCTAAGCCAAAATCACAAAAACCAGCGGGTCACTATAGATGCATCTCTGCTTGCTCGTCATTAATGACTCGTGAACAACACCGACCATTCCTGTCCCGTATGGTTACTGGTGACGAGTTATTTTTTTTTTGCTAAAGTAAGGTAAAGAAAGGACTGGTTGAGCCCAAACAATGGAGCAATTCCCTTACACAGACCTACACGCATCCACAACCGATTATGTTGCGCATCTGGTGGAACGACGATGGAGTGGTGTACTACGAATTGCTTCCCGGAGGTATAACCTTCACTGCTGACATTTGCTGTCAACAACTGAGACATCTTGCAGAACTAATCCAAAAACAGCGACCCGGAAGACTTAGTGGAGTGATACTAGTACACGATAATGCCTGCCTGAATTCTGCTAGAATGACAAAAAACACTAATCAGAAATTGGGTTGGGAAGTGATTCCGCAACCACCTCATTCACCTAATCTTGCACCCTCAGATTTTCACCTCTTCCGCTCTCCATAGAAAAACCTTCAACAAACTTCCTTTCCGGACCAAAATGCTCTCCGAAATGGCTCGAAGAGTTTTTCGTGTCAATACTACGTGATTTCGACAGTTGGGAATCCAAAAGTATCCCCAGACTGTACTAAGTAGTGAATAATGAAGGAGAATATACTGTATTATTGATGACTAAAATCTCTGTTACCTGTATCTGTTGCGATAAACGTATATCAAAACCCTACGAACTTATGCACATACACAAAATGTTTTTCTGAACCCACTTCGATCCTTCTTTCGGTTCTTTCCCAGATTATGCGTCATCTGTAGCCACTGTTTATACCTCATTGGCGTCTGGAAACTACGAAGGCTATTATTTTTTCAGTGTTCAATCGGTCGCGAAATTAAAACCATAATGAATATCGGATGAAGCTTTGCGCAGATGTGTTGCTCAGTGTCTCCACGATAACCGTTGACGCCTCACGTCGCACTTTTCAGTAATGAGTCCTCTGTGACGAAATACAGATACCTAGAACAATAAGGTCTCGCGCCAAGTGTGAAGTGCGTGCTGTTATTCGATTTCATCATGCTGAGGCGTTCCTCCTGATTTCCAAGCAGCCCATATATTGTAACTGTCAAGAGTGACAGCAAAATTCGGTACCGGTGAGAGTAGGTGGAAGCAGGACGCACAAACGTTTATGATGCGGTTCGAAGGTCAAAGCAGAAAAACCGGAGAGCGATGTTGTCCTTCAATACACTGTTCTGCCGCACACTGCAGCTCCAACAAAGATGCTTATGCAGCGTTTCATCAGCCATCACTCATACTGGAGTTGGTTCTCTCTGATTTTCATCTCTTTGCTCACATGAAACGCTGGCTGGCTATGAGGACAGCGTTTCGGCAGAGAAAACGAGTTGCAGATCAGGGTAGAGAATTGATGGAAAGCACAGGCGAATGCCTTCTTTGACGAGGGTATTGGAAACTTGTACAATGCGACGCCAAATGTCTAAGTCGGTGCGGCGGTTATGAGGACAAGTAGCTGGAAGGTGCTAATGTTGGGAAAAAAAGTCACTATGGTTTCCATTTTGCGGCTGATCGGATATTGATAGCAAAATAGCTCCATATAATATCCTGAGTCTAAGTGTCTCATTACCTTCTCACGATTTCCAGATTTCTAATATTAATTATTCTACACCGATTTCGCCTCTCCCCGTTGTTTCTGTAACTTGCCTTACAACGTTTTACATCTTCTGCTGGGTCCGCTTCGATCCTTATTTCACTTCTTTTACCAGCTCACTGTTCATCTACAGGTACTGTTCACAACCCACTCCCATCAGATACCTGTACTACGAGGTACGCCTATAAAGTAATGAGACTGATGTGAAAAAAAAATGTTGGTTACCGTTTTATTCAAGTTCAGTGTTGTCTCCTTCAAAGTAGTTCCCTTCTGACTGCACACACTTTTTCCAGCCCTTCTGCCATTGAGGGTAACATTTCTGGAATTCATATTCTGTAATATCCTCCAAGACCCTCGTCACAGCTTTTTGGACATCTTGTGTTGTTTGAAAATGGCTTCCCTTGACCGCCTTTTTGACTCTTGGAAATTGAAAAAAGTCGCATGGAGCGATATCTGGTGAATAAGGTGGCTGTGGTAGTACTGAAATTAGTTTTGAGGTTAAAAATTGCTGTATGGACAGAGAAGTATGGGATGGCGCATTATCGTGATGCAGAATCCAATTATCAGCAATATTGGCACGGACACGAAGAACTCTTTTACGAAGTCTTGCTGAAATTTCTTTTTAGTAATATTGGTTAACTGTTTATCCAAGAGGCTCCCACTCTTTATGAACAATTCCCTTGGAATCAAAGAAGCACACAAGCATGCATTTCACTTTTGACTTTGACATGCGAGCTTTTTTTGGTCTGGGTGATCCCTTTGCGCACCATTGCGAACTTTGGCGTTTTGTCTATGAATCGTACTGAAAAAAACAACTTTCATCACCAGTCATAACACGGCTCAACAATTCTGGATTGATTTCCATTTGCTCTAACAGACCGGCTGCCACATATTTCCGTGTTTCTCGTTGTTGTAGTATAAGATTTTTAGGGACATTTTTGCAAAAATCTTTCTCATACTAAGATCTTCAGTTATTATTAGACGAACCGTTTCTCGATTGATGTTCAGTTCTTCTACAATCATTTTCACGGATGATCTTCGATCAGATCGTACGAGTTCACGCACCCTGGCCAAGTTGACATTTGTCCGTGAGGTTGATGGTCGTCCACTGTGGTCCTCATCTTCAACATTGGTTCTGCCTTCACTAAACACTTTATGCCAACGAAAAACTTGAGCTCTTGACATAACCTCCTCTCCAAAAGCCTTCTGAACCTTACCGTAAGTTGTCGTCACGTTTTCACCCAATTTAACGCAAAAAGAAATGGGATACCGTTGCGCAATATTATGCGGTTCCATTTCCGTGACGAGAGACACAAACACGTGTTAACTTATTACAGCACAACTCACGACTGAACAGTTGCATCGATGTGCCACTTGGACTAGAAGCAGCTTATAGACCAAGGTCAAAGATATTGTGCCTACGCAAGCCTGCAGGGCTGCCACATCTTGCAAAGAAAATCAGTCTCGTTACTTTGTTGTCACACCTCGTATATTGCCTCCAAATACCTTAGTATTACTTAGCAGCAACCGGTGCTCTCTTACCATTGACCCATTCTACAACCACCATCTTCATAGTTCACCATAGGTCCGTTCCGTTTAAATCAGAATTCCAAGGCATATGACCTCAAGAGTTAAGATGGCAAGAGCGTGGAGACTACCCAGTACAAACAGATGGAAATGGAAAGGAGCGTTTGACGTCAGTAGGCGGGAGGCCCCTTACGGGGCAGGTCCGGCCGCCTTGGTGCAGGTCTTATTACATTCGAGGCCACACTGGGCGACCTGTGCGCCGGATGGGGATGAAATGATGATGAAGACAACACAACACCCAGCCCCTGAGCGCAGAAAATCCCTGACCCAGCCAGAAATCGAACCCGGGCCCCTGAGGACGGCAGTCCGTCACGCTGACCATTCAGTTATCGGGGTGAACAGTACAAACAGATAAAGGAGTAGAAGTCACACAAGACAGGAGCACAACAAATGGTGGGGAGGGCAGTGGTGTAGAGTATTCCTTACATATTAAGAGGCCAATTCAAACCGCACACCGAACTCAGAAATGAAACAAAGCATAAAAACATTAACCACGCTAAAGGATGCTTCTCTATCCATAGCCTTTACGGCGAGGTGACAAAAGTCGAGGGATAGCAATATGCACACTTACAGATACCAGTAGTATGGCGTACACAAGGTATAAAACAGCAGTGCATTGGTGGAGCTTTGTTTCCACTCAGGTGATTCATGTGAAAAGGTTTCCGGCGTGATTATGGCCGCACGACGGGATTTAACAGACTTTGGACGCGGAATGGTGGTTGGAGCTAGACGCATGGGACATTCCATTTCGTAAATCGTTAGCAAATACAATAGTCCGAGGTCCACAGTGTCAAGAGAGTGTCGAGATTACCAAATTTCAGGCATTACCTCTCGACGGCCTCACTTAACGACCGAGAGCATCGGCGTTTGCGTAGAGTTGTCGGTGCTGACAGACAAGCAACACTGCAGAAATAAATGTGGGACGTACGACGAATGTATCAGTTAGGACAGTGCGGCGAAAATTGCCGTTAATGGGGTACGGCAGCAGATGACCGACGTGAGTGACTTCGTTAAGAGCACGACGTTGCCTGCAGTGCATCACCTGGGCTTATAACGATATCGGTTCATCCCTAGACTAATGGAAAACTGTGGCTAGTCAGACGAAACCCTATTTCAGAAGGTACGAGCTGATGGCTGGGTTCGAATGTGGAGCAGGCGCCACAAAGTCATGGACCCAAATTGTCAACAATGCGCTGAGCAAGCTGATCATGCCTCCATAATGGTGTGGGCAGTGTTTACATGTAATGGACTGGTCCTCTGGTCCAACTGAATCGATGGAATGGAAATGAGCGTTTGGCGTCAGTGGCCGGGAGGCCCCTCGCGGGGCAGGTCCGGCCGCCATAGCGCAGGTCTTATTACATTCGGCGCCACATTGGGCGACCTGCACGCCGGATGGGGATGAAATGATGATGAACACAACACAACACCCAGTCCCTGAGCGGAGAAAATCTCCGACCCAGCCGGGAATCGAACCCGGGCCCAGAGGACGGCAATCCGTCACGCTGACCACTCAGCTACTGGGGCGGACTACTGAATCGATCATTGGCGGCAAATGGTCATGATTGGCTACGTGGAGACCATCTGAGCCTTTCATGAACTTCATGTTCCAAAATAACGATGGATTTCTTATGGATGGCAGTTCGCCATGTCACCGGGCGATTGGTTTGAAGAACATTCTGGACAGTTGGAGCGAATTATTTGACCACCCAGATCGCCCGGCATGAATCCCATCGAACATTTATGGGACATAATCGAGAGGTCAGTTCGTGCACAGAATCCTCGACCTCAACCTTGTAGCAAGTATGGCCGACTATAGAGGCAGCATTGCTCAATATTTCTGAAGGGCACTTCCAACGATCTTTAGAGCCCATGCGACCTACAGCTGCTGCAGTATGCCGGGCGAAAGGAGGTCCGACACGATCTTCCTACCATCTGATATACAAAAATCAAAATTAAATCGGTCTTTTATGCAATTAATTAAGATCAGCCCCAGAAACTACATGCCTTAGAAACAATATGGGTCGACTTATTTCTTTTTTCATTCTTATGTGCCGCCCTGTGTCCTTATTTCCCTTTTTTTCACCCTTCCTGAAAGTGTGTGGTCAAGTGTGAGTGATTTGAATGTAGTAGCAGACGAACCAGAGAAGTGGTGAGTTTCTCAATCTTCTACCAACCTAAACGGTGTCGGTGGATAGCAGAGAGCAGGACGAGGAGGGTTTGGCGAAAGATGTGTAAAGCAAAACGTTTTTCTAGCAGAGGTTGGTCTTCCCCCCCCCCCCCCCCCCCACCACCACCACCACCACCACCACCACCACCACCACCAACTCGGGCGGTTCGGAGAGAGCTCCGCGCGACGGTTACAGAGTGAGTTGTTCTGAAGACAGGTAAGCGAGCATACATTCCCTCAGAATGGCTGTGTCGAACAAGGGTTAAAAGGTATTTAAATAGGTTATTAATTTGTTAAACTCAAAAGTTTCTTTTCGTAGCTATTTTTGCAAAGACCATTAGGTACTGGTTATAATTTTTGGTTCAGTTAATGTGATTTCCGTTAGGTGCAACCACGCGGTCTATTAAATTCAAATCTCAACCCATCCTTAAAAGTTACACTTTGTCTTCTTATTTTTTATTTGTGGTGAACATTTTAATTTATAAAAAAAATGAATCGAGCGTGCGTTTGGCAAGATGAGTCGATTTGTTTCCAAGCGCTTCGCGATATGCAGCCACCAAATCCTGCTCGATGCCAACCACGAGGTGCATACAATTCTTCTGACTAAAAATGCTGTCGACATTTTGCTTGCCGTGTGGATTTAGCGCATGTGAATGTCTGTGTTTCAAAATTGAGCAGTGACCAGGTGCTACCCAGATCTCCCAACCCCACAGGACTCTGAAGATTAAGGCCAATGTGGCTTGTAATCCTCAAGTGAGGAAGACATAGGATCATTTATACAAATGTATCATGAATGTTTTGTCCATCTGTTAAATACAAAAAGATTCCTGTTAACGCGTGAAAGATTAGTCAAAATAAAGATTTTGTCATATGAAGCTAACTTCCGTTATCGTTAATTTGTTTCTTGACACGTCGGAAAACAGTGTCACAGTAGTAGCATTTGATGGATACGCTCCCCAAATCTGAAGTTCTTGGCACAAGATTACTTCACAGCACGTAGTTTTCTCTGAGTGCCCCAAAGAATATCATTACGTTATCCGTTGCGACCTTAATAAATTCAGCCAGTAAAGGGATTGTTCTGAAAATTTAGATGGGCCTAAACCTTAATCAAATAACGGGCAAAATAATCAGAGAAGGTTACGTCGCCAAAGATAAATAAGAATGTACAGAAGATATTCTATCACAGCAGGCTGGAACAAAAAGAAATAATAAAAAAGAAGTTCCTGCTAGCGAAAGTAAGCGACCCTTCATAGCCTGCCACGAATAAAAGTAAGTAACATGCAAAAAATTGAGTTACAAGCTTATTCTACTATTCTCACATTTATCCTTCATGTTGTACGGAAAACCAGCTTCGCGGTGTGGTCGAGACAGTGCACTAGATATAATGTTCAGCTTGTGAGGTTTCCAGGTTGCTTTTGGTATTCTATGAAAGTGATGTGAGCTCTCTTGTTATTCGATGTCTCATACTTCATATCTGTACGTCGGATATTTTTCAAACAGAAGTCTTCAATAGTCGATATTCTTCGCAATAGAGGTTCTGAGTACCAGTAATTTTATCTTTGGTTGACAGTTTTGTCGTTGCCAGTCTAGCATTCAGGGAAAAGCGAGTGAGAGAGTAGTGTTTTGGTAAAGCTGCTGAGCGGTCTGGAAATAACCAACAGAACACAGAGATGTAAATGCAGAGAATTTTTGGAAATACTATTCTGTAACGACTGATTTCAGAAGTGTGAAAATATTCCGGTAATGTTGCCGCTATCTTGCTTGTTCGCGCGTAATTTATGATGAATTTGAAAGAGGCAGTTTTTTAGGATGATTTTTATTTATTGATTCGGGTCAGTTACTCTAATTTTCAAGTCAAGATTAAGCACAATTATCTGCCCAAGTGGTTTGCACTCAGAGTTATAGATTCACCACTCCTTAACCAGCCAGGACACAGTAAAATCGTTCAGTCAAGCTTTGCATTTCAAAATTATTATCAGCTTTAGTTTAGTGAAGCTTAGTTCAGATCTCATTTACTTTGTCAGACGGTCGTATTCTTACAGTGTAGTGTTGCATACGCGCCTGTGTGTTATGTAGTGTTCGGGATTTTAGTTAGTCAAGTTGCTTACGTAAAATCAAAAGCATTTTAACAAAAGCATTTCAGGCACTTATTCTTTCAAAATTCCATTTGCAATTTCAAGTAAAATTTTTATTCTGTTAGGTTTTGTGTGTTGAAATTACGAGTGACGTTCACTGCGCTGCTCGATACAGCTTCCTTCGTATACTATTTTTCGCAATAGTTTCAGATGGATTCGGCAACTCATTTCACCAGGCAGCGTTTACATAAGCACAGCACTTGCATTGTTCACGTTCACATAACTACGCAGACATACACGAAAGTTTAAAAACAGGAATTCTGTCTACAGTTTACATACACAACAACAAAAAATAAACAAAATAATAAAAGAAAATAGCTACATACAAGACTGAAATCAGTCCTCAAGATTGACCAACCAATTACTCTCGGCAGAGGAAAATTAACAGTAGATAGCTTAGCATTTGCAGACGATCTAGCCATCTTAACTCGCGATGTTTCAACAGCCGAAAAACAGATTGAACTCCTGAAAGAAACTGCGGAAAAAGTCAGCCTGCAAGTATCTTTTGAAAAGACAGAATATATGACTTGCAGCAAATAAGCACCAAAATTCGTGGAGACAAAATGTGGCAAAATTAAATGAGCCCCACAATTTAAATATCTCGGTGAAACGATTCAGGAAAATGGAATAGAAGCGAAAGCCAACGAAGTCAGATGCCAAAAGATGGACACTGCTTATCGACTGACTCAAAATATCTACAATAAAGTATGTGTCTCCAAGCACACAAAACTACAACATAACAATACCGTCGTAAAACCGGAATGCGTATATGGATCAGAGACACTATTTTTAAACAGGGGAACAGACATAGAAAACATTCAGAAAAAGGAACAGAAGATCATAAGAAAAATTTTAGGCCCAAAACTTGTAGATGAACAGTGTCGGCTCAGAGGCAAACAGGAAATCAAACAATTCTCTAATATTCACAGTGAAATTAGAAAACGCAGATTAATATTCTATGGGCACATCAAAAGAATGAATCCGGACAGACTTACAAAGCAAATAGTTGAATTCTATGAAAACAGGAGTAAATCTAAAACAGACCCAATGAAATGGATTGGCTACACCAAAACAGATCTGAAACTAGCAGGAATTACACCAGAGAATATCCAAAACAGGGAAATCTTCAGATCCAAAATTTACAAATGGCAAGTTGACCAAGTGGAGAAACGAAAGAAGAAGACTGGAACAACGTGGTCTCAAGAAAGAAAAGAAGCCCAGAGCAAAAGAATGAAAGAAGTATGGGCATAAAGAAAGGCAAATGCACGGCGCAAAGTACTTTGCGTAGTCCTAATGGGCTCATTCGTTACAACCGGCATTGTCATGGAACTTCTGTTTTTATGACTGAAGTTTAGATTGAGAGACACATCACCGAAATTTCATTGAGTTTTTCTCCTCAGTACTGTTATTTTTTTGCGTACAAGTTCCCTTCAAGTTCGCTATTTCTGTTAGTAGTTGTATTTTCGCTCATTTTTTTAGTTAATGCAACATTCAAGACTTCTAATTACTCTGGGGTCACTTCAAAATAAGTTTCTGCTTACCAGCTCTGTTGAAGTCCTTGGTTTCTGTTTGTACAGTGTGTTCTTGTACCGAAGTGGCATTTTTTGAGCTACTGCTAATTAGAAGTTGTTTACATGTGGTACAGTCGGCCAGATGTTTGCGGCAGCTCTTCTTCGGACGCTAGGGAAGTGTTTTGCGGTGCTGTAATCTATACTTAGTAATGAATTAAAGTCCCACGCCGATTTCTTCCGTTTGTATGTGAAGGCTAATCTCAGAAATCGCTGTAGGTATGATGGTACGATTTTCACTAACAGACAGACTGATTCACAAAGAAAGTTTGTGCACGTAATTAATTACCGTTACATCAGAAATGTCGTCTGGCCCTAGGTATTTAGTGATACGAGGGGCGTTTGAAGAGTCCGTGCAAAGTCCGAGAGATAGCACCACTGGCGGTTTTGAGGTCATGTTTAGTTAGTAGCATCTTTGGAAAGAACGCAGACCAAGTGTCAGCCATATTGGTCTATTTCTTTGTGTTTGGCATTCGTGTGAATCAAGGAAGTCGAGTAATTGGAAAAAAAATGGACGAAAAAGAATTTAGTGTGGTGATTAAACATTACTTTATGAAAAGCAAAACGCCTCAGGGGACTAAAGAGAAGCTTGATAAACATTACGGTGACTCTGCACCTTCCATTAGAACAGTTTATAAGTGGTTTCAAAATTTTCAGAGTGGCCATATGGGCACAAGTGATGCTGAACGTTCTGGTTGCCCTGTGGAGGGTACGTCTCCAGAAATCATTGACAAAATCCATGATACGGAGATGGATGACAGAAGAGTTAATGTGCGTGAGATTGCTAGAGCTGTGGGCATCTTGAATGAACGGGTACATAATATTTTGCATAAACATTTGGACATGAGAAAGCTATCCGCAAAATGGGTTCCGCGATTGCTCACGCTTAACCAAAACCGGAATCGTGCCAAGTGTTGCAAGGATAGTTTGCAGCTGTTCATGAAGAATATGCAGGACTTTAAGCGTCGTTTCGTCACTGTAGGTGAAACATGGATACATTACTATACTTCTGAGACCAAATAACAATCTAAACAATGGGTTACCAAGGGAGAATCTGGACCAAAAAAGGCGAAGACCATTCCTTCGATCGGAGCGTTTATGGCGACTGTCTTTTGGGATTCGCAAGGGATAATCTTCATCGACTATCTGGAAAGGGGTAAAACTATTAGAGGTTCATTTAATTCATCGTTATTGGACCGTCTGAAACCGAGCTCCAAGAAAAACGCAGGCTATTGGACCTCAAAAAAGTCCTTTTCCATCGCGACAATGCACCAGCACACACCTTAGCAGTTGTGGTCGCGAAATTAACGCCGGCCGCGGTGGCCGAGCGGTTCTAGGCGCTTCAGACCGGAACCGCGTGACTGCTACTGTCACAGGTTCGAATCCTGCCTCGGGCATGGATGTGTGTGATAGCCTTAGGTTAGTTAGGTTTAAGTAGTTCTACGTTCTAGGGGACTGATGAGCTCAGATGTTAAGTCCCACAGTGCTCAGAGCCATTAGAACCATTTGGTCGCAAAATTAATGGAAATAGGATTCCAACTCGTTTCCCATCCCCCCTATTCACCAGACTTGGCTCCCTTGGAATACTATTTGTTACCCACTTTGAAGAAATGGCTGGCGGGAAAAAGATTTTATTCAAACTAGGAGGTGATTGCAGCAACTGATAGCTATTTTACAGACTTGGACAATTCCTATTATTCGGAAGGGATCAACAAATTAGAATAGAACAGACTATGTCGAAAAATAGAAAAGGTTTACCCCAAACACGTAAGTATTTTTTTGTTTTTGCACGGACTTTTGAAACGTCTCTCGTACCCACACCATCCCACGGACTGTGTGATATTAGCCTGGTGCATAAAACGTAAGGACGACAAAAACTTTCGCGTAATGTCTCACTGCCTAGTACCATAATTCTATGAAACTTTGATGCACATAGAAAAAACTACTATAGTGTTTACAGAAGTTAACTGACAGGTATATACAGTGCGACAGTGCGACGAACAGAAATAATACTTTTAACCAAAGGTAATAATGACACTGAAGTCACCGCGATTGATGATGGTCGTCTGGACATTACAAACGGCGAGACATGGTTCTTAATAAAGTGTGTGATCAACACTGACGGCGCTGAGCGCTCTGCGACATGCTGCCATTCTTGTCGCTGAAGTGCTATTCGAAGACTGTTCAATTGCAAAGAAGTAAGTGTGTAATACTACGTGAAAAACACTAGATCAGTGTCGTAATTCGGCAGCTATAAACGATAAAAAGTCTTTAGTCGTACATATATCAGAAAAGTCGCCACATTGTGAAGTATAAGCGAAAACCGCAGCTCCAGATATTTGATCTTTTTAGATATCCTTGGGGGTGGTCTGGCCTCTCTTTGTTGCCTGACTCTACATAAAACTCACAGTTGCGTGAACTGTTATATCCGGTATGACACCGTGACCACGTTAATCTGATTGTCTCCCAAACTGATGGCGTTACATTGCAGTATCGATGCTGTACTAAAATTGTTGTGTATCGAGTGTAACGTTTCGGTAATCTTCTGTTGCGTTTCTTGTCTCTTGTAAGTACTATTGATTATTTGCTCTGGCAGTTAATCCACTATTCGCAAAAAAAAGCTAAGTTACCATCAAGAAAATAACGACGACGTCGGTAGTATAGAATAAGATAGGGAAACGACAAAATTGCAAGTGACATAAAATAAATGTTAAAACATTGAATAATGCAGTAAGTTTTAATGACGGCGTGCATGTACATAATTTTCGATTTACTGTGCTGTTACAAACGGCAGTCACATGGTATGGCGAAGTTGTGTCCTGTTTGGTTACATACACCACGACAAACTCTTATGCAATCTGGAATGCTTTTTATTTCAATGGCTCAAGGAAAAGGTCATGAATTCTCCAGAAATCGTATGTCTTACTTCTATGATCGCTGCACAATGAGTAAGGTTCATAGCTCTTCTAAACTATGTAGAAAGAAATCACATGCAGTGAAGTATTTGAATGTCAGGTACCGTTGTAAGGGACCGACACAAAAAGTCACACGTTTTAAAAGGCTTATATCGATTGCTGTTTCTAGGTCTCTGGTAAATCCTGCTGCGTCATTCGTGTGTGTCCAACATTCGACTCTTACACACTTTTTCCCTCCACCAAGGCTGAATGCCTCTTTATCTGCAACTCTTTATTTGCTTTTTTCATTCTCAAATCATCCTTTTCAGGGCGCAACTGAATAGAATCGATGATGACACATACCTTTCTTTCACTCCAGGAGGTCGCACCTCATTGATTCTATTTATCTGCGATTTAGAAAATAGCGCAGCCACAAAAAACGGAAAATCCTGCAGTGGCACCTGCTACTGAGCATTATGTCTGTGGGGTATGCTAATAGTGTCATACTAAAATGCATGAGTGAATTCTAAATTTCATGACGGGTTTAATGCAATGCTATGAGTGGTTTTCACGATTCAAAAGTGATTGTCGGGCCACTGAAGAAGACCGTCGACCAGGTGTGCCTTCCACCTCATTTAGTCTTGCTCATTGGAAATCAGGGATCTAGTGAGGGCCAGTCCCCGCCTTTCAGGTAATTTGCTAAAGATATACGCCTAATGAGATTTTAACCGAAAATTTTGAACATGCATCACTTTGCACCGCGTCAGCAATTGGACGCTCTTGGTACCAAGCTTTTCAACCTGACTTTGGAAGCAGCTGTTTGGAAACGCCACACATCTGGTTGTTTATACAGAAATTCTACTGCATAATGGCACATGCCGACAATGTGGCCATTATAATTAGAAAAAGAGGGCCTCTGGAATGAACGGCGAGTGAGTCGAAGGAAGCCAAACAACCACAAGTTCTTGCTTTCAGTTAAATAAAGACAAAGTACATGATGTCCATCAGGTCGGAAAATAACAATGAACCATTAGTTTCGAGCAGGTGCGGAAACTGGCACATATGGGACGTAATATTAATAGGACAGATTAAAGAAAAAATGGTCAGTTGCGCGGCCTCGCGCACTGAGACTTCTGTACAGACATAACTATGTGTACAGACAGTTCATCCATGTAGGGAATCAAGAATCTCGATGATTTTTGGCTGTTATTGATATCGCTGCTGGCAAGATATCGGCCGCGGGAATACCAGGAGTTTCGAGAATAATGTAACCCTTTCGGGACACGAGGCCCGTATACGTGGCCCGATTGTCGCGTCACACACCCAGCGATGTATCTAGGGACTGGCTTGGAGTATCGACACAGGACGGTGCGCATCCTGACAAAAGGGTAATTTTTGTGGCTAATTTCAGGTGGGGATCGTCAACTATTTCTTGCTATATGTCATCATAGCAAAGAAAAGAGGAGAGACACCAAAGAGTCATTTGCAGTTTCGGAAGAGTCTCGTCAAGGAGCTTGTGGGCGACGTCAGGGCTCAACCAACCCATAGGGGAAGACGCCACGCTCTGAGCATGGTGACCTACACAGGATGGACGGCCTGTACCATGCTATCGCAAGAATGGACGCCGTTTGCAGTGATCGCTCCAAGACAGGAGGGTGAAAACGGTCCCCCTTTTTTGCGAAACTTGTCCGTCCAACCCTTCTCTTCGCGTGCCTGAGTGCTTCAACAGGTATCACAAGGTACCAAAGTACGGAAAGGACGTGTAAAATGTGTTTTCCTATCGAAAAATCGATATGCCAAAGTTCTAAAGTTTGTTTTAAGCAAATTTTATGAAATATGAAATTTTGTTGTTTATTGACATAAATTAAAAATGGACTTTTTATTTTTCTCCCCACGGACGTCCCATAAGAGATAAAATTGTATTTTATATGTCGTTTTAAAGCTAAAACTTTAAAGAATAAGGTACAACTAATTTTAATATGTCTAATTCAATTCATTACCTTTCAACTACAAAAAAGTAAAAAAAAAATCATTTTTTTCTATTTTAACACCACCGCCAAGTCAAAAAGTGCGCGATATGGAATAATGAAAATAGAATTCCAGTAAAGAGTGTGTTTTAAGCTTCATTTACAACAAAAAAATTTACACCGATTAGTCAAAAACTCTGGATTTTGTAAGCGATGAAAGAAACCTAAGGGATATGGAACCCGCACAGCACCGCCGAATTGCTCCACTTTGGAGAAACGCGCTCCGTCCCAAAGGGTTAATTTTAATTTTGAACTCAGATAACAAATGACAAAAGAAATATTTTTTTCGTGTGATATAATTACAAATTAAAAATTTTCTGATTTTTTTTCCCTTTACTCGTAATGTAAAACGTTGCTTCCTGCAAAATTCCATGATTGTAGGTCAACGGGAAGTATCCTATAGGTTGTAATGAACTACTTTGCGAATATCAAATTATGTGACATAAATGGCCATAGCTTCCGACTGTATTAACTTAGAAGCTTTAACTTTTCTACATCACCAAAAAACAGCAAACCTAAGTATTTGACATAGATTTCAACTTGATACGTCTATTTATTCCTGAGAAAAAGGGGTCTTAACAGGTGAATGGACAGCCAGATGGATAATAAATTACAAAAATATTTTTTTCGTTTGATGTAATTACAAATTTACAATCTTCGGATTTTTTTTCCTGACTTGTATTGATAAACCTAATTTCTTGCCAAATTTCAGTATTCTAGGCTAACAGGAAGTACCCTACAGGTTTTGATGAGTGAATTTCGGAGTATAAAAGTATGTGACATAAATGGGCTATCTGTTGAGCGCATTGACTTAGAAGCTTCAATTTTTTACACCACCAAGAGACTGTAGATCTTAGTACGTGACATAAATTTCAACTTGCTACAGCTATCGTTCCTGATAAAATGACAAACAGACGGAGGAGTGATCTTACAAGGGTTCTGTTTTTACTGATTTAGATATGGAACCCTAAAAATTACAGACGAAATTAGGAAGAGAAGTTTTATGTACCATGGGCACAACCAAAAAATGAATCCTAGCAGACTTACAAAAAAAGTAATTACAATAAAGTGAATTCCCCGTAGCTGGATGCAGGCGTTGATATAAGTCAACGGAGACAGTCGAAAATGTGTGCCTCGACCGGGTCTCGAACCCGGGACCTACTGCTTTCATGGCAGACGCTCTATCCATTGTTTTTTGAATTTTTTGTTTGTTGTTGGTCGTTGTTTTTGGTGGTTTCGGACGTCACATGACATCCGGTCAAGTTCGTTCGTTGATCTTTCCCTTCAGTCCTTTTATTACAGAGGCCAACCAGCATCCATCTGGGCCACCGAGGGCACAGAGGATAGTGCGACTGTAGGGACCTATCTCTGGCACGCCTCCCGTGAGACCCACATTCCCAGCTTATTGTCCCGCACTATATTCATAGTGCCCCTGTCGATTGTGCTCATTACTTGCGGCTTTTTTTGCCGATTCCCGTAACAGTTCGGGCACTATTTGTGCATGCACACAGAAGAAGATGATCAAATGGCCGAAAGAACAGAAACCATCTTCATATTTTACTAAAAAAGAATTACGTGGTATTGTGAAAATTTAAAAGACGAACTCAGCTTACAGGCAAAGTGCATTAAGACCTAGAAGAAACTGGCCTAAATAAGCGAGACAACTGTATCTCCTGTAAACAGCGCCGCACAACTTCAATGTATTTAAAGAACGGCATCATAGTACC
Organism: Schistocerca americana; assembly: GCF_021461395.2. NCBI lineage: Eukaryota > Metazoa > Arthropoda > Insecta > Orthoptera > Acrididae > Schistocerca > Schistocerca americana. The sequence continues at coordinate 245,414,291 of NC_060121.1, forward strand.
TCCAAAAGCTGCTGTAATGTTTATGTATTCACGGACAATGAGTTCCGATCAGACGACCATCATCGTGTCAGAGATTGACACTATATCATGTTAAAGGAGGGTTCCCTTCGTGTACACTGCCTGACAAAATGAAGAAGCAGCCAGAAAGGGAGGCGGAAACGAAATGAAACTTCGCGGATTGAGAGGGTACGTGATGTTATTTCAGTTATTACAAAATCGAGTCAAATTTACAAAGAGTTTGGCAGTACGAGCCCACCTACCAGTATGGTGTTGCACCACCTCTAGCTTGGATGTATGCACTGATTCGGTTGGGAAGTGTGTCATAAAGCTTCTGAGGCAAGTTCGTCGATAATTCTTGCAACTGGCCCTTTGTATCCTGAGTACTGATCATGGGATGAACTTGACGTCAGAGGTGGTACCACAGATTATCTACTGGGTACAGAGAAGGGGACCTTTCTGGCCACGGATTACCTCAACACGCAGTTCACGACACACGTGCCATGTGGAGACAACCATTGTCGTGCTGGAAAGTGGCACCATGATACTGTCGTGTGGCAGATAAAGCATTAGAATGCTAGACGTCTGTGATCTACCATTGTGCCATCATAATTCCCTCAGGCACTACCAGCCGTGACCTCAAGACAAACCTGATGGCTGCCCACACCATGACGCCTGGAATAACACCGCTGTGCCTCTCCGAAACACTGGAAGAGTGGAACCTTTTCCCACGTCACAGCCACACTCACCCACAATGGTCATCCGGGGTAGTGCAAGGCTGCGATTCATCGCTGAACACAATACGACGCCATTGATCTGCAGTCCATTTATTGCTGTTACGCACTAGTCCAAACACAGACCTTTGTTTGTGGTGTTAACGACTACCTATGTGTCGGACGGTAATTCCCTATATCTCGCAGTGCTGGTCCCTGATCAACGGCGTGGCATGACAGAATGTTGCTGGTCGTTCATTACTCGTTGTCGGACGGTACACCTAGATATGAAGCGGTTGCGATGGGCTTGGTGCACAATACGAAGATACTCTCTTGTGCTAGTCAAACGTGATCGAATGGAACCTTGACCAAAAGTATGCCTGACATAATGTTCCTATGAAGTCCAACATGGACCTAATGTCGCATGCGAATGCATGAAGAATCTGGATATGGCTCGATTAGACCAGCCAGCCAATTGGAGACACATAACGAGCCGCTTCTCAAAGTATTACGTGCTGATCATGCTGTCTCTCACGAGTATGTGGCAACTACGTGTCCTTCAGTGGTCACTCAACTTCTGAAGCTGTTGACGTCCCTTATATGCCCTACCAGACCTGTGGACACCACTCAAAATGAACAACGATAATGTACTCTGCTGGACGTTCTGTCACAAAGAACAGTAAGTCTAAAATTTACATATATGCCATGGTGTGTACGTGTATGAAGTTACATTGACATCCAATCATGTCTTCTGGGTGCTTCACTTTTATTTTCAGGCAGTCATCGGACTGAAAGCCACTACAGTAACAAGAATTTTTATAGAGTTCAGATCTTTGAAAACTTCACAAATTAATCATCCTATTGCAATTGAGCTTTCAAGTGATAAGTTACAGGGGTTGGACAAAAATATGGAAACACTGCAAAAAATGCGTGCTTGAACGTAAATGCAGATTACAGCCAAGCCTGCAGCTTGTGCTGTTGTATTTGTCGCGAACGGCACCTGTGAAATCTCCTCAGTACGTTCCATGTCTCAGTTGCGCTCAGAACAGTGTTTTGTGGAAGATGTGAATGCGTTATGTCGGAGCTAAGTGAATTCGAACGTGGGCAAATTGTTGGTGCTTGTATGGTGGTTGATTCCATAACCAACACTGACGAAGAGTAAGGTGTTTGAAGAGGCATCGCATCAATGATTTATACCGAATACGGGGAAGGCAGAAAAATGTCTCCTCTAAATCACAACCCGAACGAAAGAAGGTGTTAAATAATCATGACAGACCGTCACTGAAGAGGGTTGTGTCGAAAAATAAGAGGACGGCAGATGCAAAAGTCATTGCAGAACTGAATGTCCATTTGCGATCCTTGTCAGCACCAAAGCAACACGGAGAGAGCTCCATCAGCAGGTAACTGCAGGGCAAGCTGGGATTCCAAAATCACTCAACAGTGATGCAAATGCCCGTACCTGACGGGAATATGTGGCGCCAGAGCCATAAAACCTGGACCATGGGGCAATGACAGAAAGTCATTTGATCGAATGACACTTGTTTCACACTGTTGCCAACTTGTGGACGAGTTTACGTCCCAAGAGTGAAATATGGCGGGTTTTTTTTGGGCAGCTACACCGTGATATTCCATGGGCCTCTTGGTTGCTCTGCAGGATCGCATTACTGCCAAAGATTACGTGACCATTTTTGTGACCATTTTGGCTGATCAGGTCCATCCCATGGTACAATGTTCGTTCGCAAAAACACGTGTTCACATAGCTCGCATCGTCCAGGATGGTTTCGTGAGCACAAGGATGAACTGTCGCATCTTCCCTGGTCACCAGATTTCTGTATTACGAAGCCTTTGTGGTCTACTTTGGAGAGGAGAGCGCGTGATCGGTATCAACCTCCATCATTCTTACCTGAACATGGTACTATATTTCAGGTAGAATGATACACTATGTGATCAAAAGTATCCGGACGCCTGGTTGAAAATGACTTACAAATCCGTGGCGCCCTCCATCGGTAATGCTGGAATTCAGTATGGTTTTGGCCCACCCTTAGCCTTGATGACAGCTTCCACTCTCGCAGGCATACGTTCAATCAGGTGCTGGGTTTCTTGGGGAATGGCAGCCCATTCTTCACGGAGTGCTGCTCTGAGGAGAGGTATCGATGTCGGTCGGTGAGGTCTGGCACGAAGTCGGCGTTCCAAAACATCCCAAAGGTGTTCTATAAGATTCAGGTCAGGACTCTGTGCAGGCCAGTGCATTAAAGGGATGTTATTGTCGTGTAAGCACTCCACCACAGGCCGTGCATTAGGAACAGGTGCTCGATCATGTTGAAAGATGCAATCACCATCCCCAAATTGCTCTTCAACAGTGGGAAGCAAGAGGGTACATAAAGCATCAATGTAGGCCTGTGCTGTGATTTTCCCATAAGAAACAACAAGGAGTGCAAGCCCCCGCCATGAAAAACACGACCACGCCGTAACACCACCGCCTCCGAATTTTGGCTCTGAGCACTATGCGACTTAACTTCTGAGGTCATCAGTCGCCTAGAACTTAGAACTAATTAAACCTAACTAACCTAAGTACAACACACACATACATGCCCAAGGCAGGATTCGAACCTGCGATCGTAGCGGTCGCTCGGCTCCAGACTGCAGCGCCTAGAACCGCACGGCCACTCCGGCCGGCGCCTCCGAATTTTACTGTTGGCGCTACACACTCTGGTAGATGACGTTCACCGGGCATTCGCCATATCCACACCCTGCCATCGGATCGCCACATTGTGTGCTGTGATTCATCATTCCACACAGCGTTTTCCCACTGTTCAGTCGTCCAATGTTTACGCTCCTTACACCAAGCGAGGCTTCGTTTGGATTTTATCGGCGGGATATGTGGCTTAAGATCAGCCGATCGACCATGAAATCCAAGTTTTCTCACCTCCCGTGTAACTTTCATAGTGGATCCTGATTCAGTTTGGAATTCCTGTGTGATGGTCTGGATAAATGTCTGCCTGTTACACATTACGCCGCTCTTCAATTGTCGGCGGTCTCTGTCAGTCAACAGACGAGGTCGGCATGTACGCTTTTGTGCTGTACGTGTCCCTTCACGTTTCCACTTCCCCATCACATCGGAAGCAGTGGACCTAGGGATGTTTAGGAGTGTGGAAATCTCGCGTACAGACGTATGACACAAGTGACACCCAGTCACCTGACAAAGTTAGAAGTCCTTGAGTTCCGTGGAGCGCGCCATTCTGCTCTCTCACGATGTGTAATGAGTACTGAGGTCTCTGATGTGGCAGCATACTCCGCCTAATGCGAAAAAGTCTGTTTTTGGGGGTGTCCGGATATTTTTCATCACACAGTGTATGATTCCCTTAAAATTCATACATGATCTTTATCCATTTCGAGGCGAGTGGGAGCTGGTTTGAATGCCGAAGGTTTTCCTACGTCGCATTAAGCATGGCAGTGTGATGTGCTTTTGCTGTTTCCGCATTTTTATCTATTCCCTGTATATTCACTTCATGTCAGTTTAAAGAGAGCTGTTCTTTGAGAAAACAAATGCAATGTGTCCTACTCGAAGAAGCCCCATAAACATGTTTAGTAATTCCGCTGAAATTGCACTGTGTAATTTGTGACGATGACATGGTGTTGTGACTTGGCAAGACACTATGAGATAGCCGAAAGGCACGCGGTTAGTTCACGCAGGCTGGCGTGAGGTCTGGAACAGTTAAAGGAATAGAGACTAGCAAAAAAGGTACGTAGCTTCTGGAATACTTAACTTTAATCCATAATTGGTGAACATCGGTCTGACGGTACACGCATCACAAGATAAATAGCAAATGATAATGGCGCCTTGCTAGGTCGTAGCAAATGACGTAGCTGAAGGCTATGCTAACTATCGTCTCGGCAATTGAGAGCGTAATTTGTCAGTGAACCATCGCTAGCAAAGTCGGCTGTACAACTGGGGCGAGTGCTAGGAAGTCTCTCTAGACCTGCCGTGTGGCGGCGCTCGGTCTGCAATCACTGACAGTGGCGACACGCGGGTCCGACCTGTACTAACGGACCGCGGCCGATTTAAAGGCTACCACCTAGCAAGTGTGGTGTCTGGCGGTGACACCACACATAGCAACACAGCACTCTGCAACATCGTTTAACGCAACAGTGTGTTTCCGCGTGTCTCTGTGGTTGGTGATCGGTGTTCGGTGTTTAGTGACAATGTATTACCATTCTGTCGAAGAGCGCGTGTTTCTTGTGAAACAGTATTGGATTAGTGGTTCTATCAAGACATGTCAGTGAATGTTTGTTGAACAGTTTGATGACCAACATATACAGTTTAAATGTTGTGCACAAAAGTTAGAGAATAAGGTGGAGAGCAGTGGAACGATGTTGGATCTTCATGGCGGGGAACGGCCACCATTACCGGAAGAAAAAGCGACTGACGTGAAACATCGATTGTTGACCTCTACTGCTAAGTCTATTTGACGTTTGTCTCAGAAATGTGGAATGCCACGGAGCACATGCCACAAACCTGCGAAGAAGGCTGGCATGTGCCCATACAGGTTTAGAGTTGTTCAGGAACTGCATGTCAATCACAAAGACAAACGCATTACATTTTGCTGCTTGTTTCAGCAATTTATCACTCAGAGGCCAGGAATAATGCAGCACACATGGTTCAGTGATGAGGCGTGATTCCACCTCTCTGGCTATGAAAAGTCTCAGAATACACGTTTGTGGTTTAACGAAAATCCACAATCATTGGTCGATCGACCCCTGCATTCACGAAAGATTGGCGTATTCTGTGCAATATCACAGCGTCGCATCATCGGATCAATATTTTTCGAGTCTTCTGTGGCAAGTGCAGTTTACACCGATATATTTCAGGAATTTGTGAACGAGCTGGACGATGAAGGACTTACCCTCGGCTGGTACCAAAAGGAGGGGAGCTGCATGCCACACGTCTCGGGTGACCGTGGCTTGGGTCAATCATTTTTCTGTGACAGAGTGATTTCAAAAGAACTGTGGTCCCCAAGGTCACCTGACTTAACACCACCTGACTTTTTCCTCTGCGGTGGCCTAAATAGCAAGGCCCACAGGAACAAATGGCACACCTTGTAAGATTTACGACAGGACATACTTCTGTGAAATCCAGAGAGTGACACCAGAGGATCTGGCAACAACATTCGAGAGTCAGCGGCGTTGTGTCCAACTGTGTTTACAAGTCGAGGGCGGTCACTTCCAGCACCTTTTGTTAATCTGCTTTAGCCGGCCGAAGTGGCCGTGCGGTTAAAGGCGCTGCAGTCTGGAACCGCAAGACCGCTACGGTCGCAGGTTCGAATCCTGCCTCGGGCATGGATGTTTGTGATGTCCTTAGGTTAGTTAGGTTTAACTAGCTCTAAGTTCTAGGGGACTGATGACCTCAGCAGTTGAGTCCCATAGTGCTCAGAGCCAAGCCAAGTTAATCTGCTTTATTTCTCCTCGGACAAGGTATGGCGTATCCATCTCGTTTCATTTCCTGAATTTTAAGCAAAACCTTTAAGTGTAATTTAAGCAAATGTTTGTTTTTGTGATCTCTTTGGAACGGGACAACCTGTACATTCGAGCCGTACACGTCCTTTGACACGCACAGGTGCCGTTCCTCGCCGCAAGCGAATGGCCGCCGTCAGCGGGGCAGCTTACGCGGCTGGCTTTAACGCCCGCGGTAGGGGCTGACTGGAGTGAGAGGGGCCTGGCCGATCAATGGAGCCGGCCGTGTGTCGCCAGCCGATCACAACAATACAGCGTGCAGTGCGTACACAGCTCGGCGCCAGCACACACGCCGTGGCGTACGCAACCCGCCGACGCCGCGGCCGCTGCGCTCCAAAAGCACCGGCGGCGAACCGCTGCGCTGCGTGCAATAGCAGGCCCGTCCAGCCGCAGAGACCACACCTACACTGCTGGCTAGAGCTGTAAAGCTACCGTAGGCTACCGTGCACTATACTTTATTCGCCATAAGAAAAAAAACCTGTTGTAAACAAACACAAACGCGATGATTGTTCAGCAGCTGTAAAACTACTGTAGGCTACCGTGGGCTATACTTTGTTCGACATAAGAAAAAACCTGATGTAAACAAACACAAACGCAATGATTGTTCAGCAGCTGTAAAACTCCCGTAGACTACCATGGACTATACTTTGTTCGCCATAAGAAAAAACCTGACTTAAACAAACCACAAACGCGATGATTGGTCAGCAGCTGTAAAGCTACCGTAGACTACCGTTGACTATACTTTGTTCGCCATAAGAAAAAACCTGACGCAAACAAACACAAACGCGGTAATTGGTCGGCAGCTGTAAAACTACCGTAGGCTACCGTGCACTATACATTGTTCGCCATAACAAATGTTCAAATGTGTGTGAAATCTTATGGGACTTAACTGCTAAGGTCATCAATCCCTAAGCTTACACACTATTTATCCTAAATTATCCTAAGGACACACACACACACACACACACCCATGCCCAAGGGAGAACTCTAACGTCTGCCAGGACCAGCCGCACAGTCCATGACTGCAGCGACCAAGACCGCTCGGCTAATCTCGCGCGGCTCGCCATAAGAAAAACCTGACGCAAACAAACACAGACGCAATGATTGGTCAGCAGCTGTAGTAAGCGTACACTGGTGTCGTTAGGCTCTTTGAAGTAGGTCCTACTCATGTGTTAGATATCTATTTACTATGCTACAGCCGGCCGAAGTGGCCGCGCGGTTCTGGCGCTGCAGTCTGGAACCGCGAGACCGCTACGGTCGCAGGTTCGAATCCTGCCTCGGGCATGGATGTGTGTGATGTCCTTAGGTTGGTTAGGTTTAACTAGTTCTAAGTTCTAGGGGACTAATGACCTCAGCAGTTGAGTCCCATAGTGCTCAGAGCCATTTTTTTTACTATGCTACACTAAATCAACCTCTATGATACACTAATGTATTAACTACCATCAACGTTCATCTTAATCATATGTTAGCTATGTAGTTTTTATTTCAAAACTTATTTACAGCAGCAGCCTATGTACCGTTGTGCTCCGAATCCGCACGGAATAACGCGACCGGTAGTTGCGCAGTCGGTAAGGTCGCCGTGGTGGTTGCGAGCAGGCGATGCAGGGGAATCACCGTTCCAAGTTGAAGCTTACGCTATTTCTTTGGTAAATATTAAGTGGACCCCTCCACGTCCATACTTGTATGGTGACCAATCAAAGAGATCCACTGTCACCTCTGCTTAGGTAATTATCTAAAACGAATTCCGCTGAAAATGCAACAAGAGTAGCGATTTACTTTCGCCGGCCGAAGTGGCCGCGCGGTTCTGGCGCTGCAGTCTGGAACCGCGAGGCCGCTACGGTCGCAGGTTCGAATCCTGCCTCGGGCATGGATGTTTGTGATGTCCTTAGGTTAGTTAGGTTTAACTAGTTCTAAGTTCTAGGGGACTAATGACCTCAGCAGTTGAGTCCCATAGTGCTCAGAGCCATTTGAACCATTTGATTTACTTTCACCTGGCTTGTTAACCACCTGTAACTTGCAGAGAAGCGCCTTGAGTGGCGAATTTTCAGTAAAATCTGCATTTTTCTTCTTGCCATGTTAAAATTTACTTCTTTCCCCAAAGCGCAGTTTATGAAATGCACCTCACTAGCATGTTGTGTAGTCGCAACTGCGAAAGAATTCTGAAACAGTGGTTTCAAATGGTTCAAATGGCTCTGAGTACTATTGGACTTAACATCTGAGGTCATCAGTCCCCTACAACTTAGATCGACTTAAACCTACCTAACCGAAGGACATCACACACATCCATGCCCGAGGCAGAATTCGAACCTTCGACCGTAGCAACAGTGGTTTATTAATTTCACTAAATGAGGAACTAGGAAAAAGTGAACTCAATAACTTAGGAAAAAGCTCATCACCGTTATAAAAATAAAAGTGTAATGTCTTCACTTAAGGTGTGCCTAAACTCACATCATTGTTCATTTCACCAACTATCGATGGCCCCTTGAACTTACATTCTTTCATCTAAAAAGCCTGTAGTTAGTGGAATAATAATGAAGTTTTGTGTAATAACTACATAGCAAAATAGTCTCCTCTTCGAGTGATATCATTTTCCAAAATCTCATTTCGATACATCAAACTGTTTGTGATACATGATAAATGTTGTGGATATTTCAATCTGGCTTTATTGCTGCTGCGCTCGATGGCAAATGATTGTGCTTTATCAGATCTATTTTCTCGAGATTGGTGAAAGGTAGAGACCTCCACCTAAGCCTAACGAAAACTTAAAGTGTCAGCTACATTTCATACGCAGCAACATATTATTTAATATGTACCAAACGCAAAATTATAGCGACCCCTATTTTTCATTACAAACTTTTTTGAATTTTGCGCAGTGTTTTACTTCAGTGTAAATATCACAATAACTATGACCATTAACGACATGATGGGCACGTCATCATGAAGCTGACATACAAAGCTACAAGTAATGCAAGAGTTATTTTTTAACCGAATAATTTCTGTAAAATAGTTTGGGAAACTCTGCTGGGCATATTTCTCGATTCTGTCATCGCAGCGTGTCGCCGACCGGCCGAAAGCGGGTAAACAGCGTTGGCCTCCCCTTCCGACCAAACAAGAGTTGGTTGGTTGGTTTGAGGAAGGAGACCAGACAACGTGGTCATCGGTCTCATCGGATTAGGGAAGGATGGACAAGGAAGTCGGCCGTGCCCTCTCAGAGGAACCATCCCGGCATTTGCCTGGATTGATTTAGGGAAATCACGGAAAACCTAAATCAGGATGGCCGGACGCGGGATTGAACCGTCGTCCTTCCGAATGCGAGTCCAGTGTCTAACCACTGCGCCACCTCGCTCGGTCCAAACAAGAGAACTAGCTCAGTGCTCTGGACGAAAATTTGTCACTGAGCATCGCCCACCGATCCTTCGCGGACGCTACAGTCTTAGTCTCTGTAGTGTTGTGCTGTGACAGGTTCGCTGTTAATACATAGTGTGAAAATGGCTGTGGCCGCGGTCCGCCCCGCACTGAAACACGTGTGTCAACAAATGGTTCAAATGGCTCTGAGCACCATGGGACTTAACATCTTAGGTCATCAGTCCCCTAGAACGTAGAACTACTTAAACCTAACTAACCTAAGGACATCACACACATCCATGCCCGAGGCAGGATTCGAACCTGCGACCGGAGCGGTGGCGCGGTTCCAGACTGAAGCGGCTAGGAACCGTGCGACCACTACGGTCGCAGGTTGGAATCCTGCCTCGGGCATGGGTGTGTGTGATGTCCTTAGGTTTAAGTAGCTCTAAGTTCTAGGGGACTGATGACCTCAGAAGTTAAGTCCCATAGTCCTCAGAGCCATTTTTTGAAGCGGCTAGAACCGCTCTATCACAGTGGCCGGCTGCGTGAACACTATTAAAAAGTGGCGAGAAAAGATTGTTCTCAATGTTTTCAAAAGTTTACAGGAAAAATCAGCTTTGATCTTTTCCGAGAAACTGTATTTACTAGAGTACTGCCGTTTTCAGTACGGGAAGCACAGCTGAATCTGCAACGTCAAAAATAGTAATCCAGTTGAATCCATGGTTCGAAGGTTCAAATCTGGCTTTTGTCGAGCCCTTTTTTTCGTGCAGTTCGAATACTTACATCATTTAAAAATAAAATTCATCAAATATAGCGAATTAACACATACCGCGTCTTCTTATTTCTAATCATTTAAAAATAAAATTCACCAAATATAGCGAGTTAACACATAGCGCGTCTTCTTATTTCTAATTTCATATTGCACGCAAAATTCCAATTTCATTGCCAATATAAATTCTTAATTATCGATGTTCGTCCCCGGTAGCTGAGTGGTCAGCGCAACGGAATGTTAATCCTTATGGCCCGGGTTCGATTCCCGGCTGGATCGGGGATTTTCTCCCCTCAGGGACTGGGTATTGTGTTGTCCTAATCATCATCATTTCATCCCCATCGACGTGCAAGTCGCCGAAGTGGCGTTAGATCGAAAGAAGGGAGGCCCTAGTCACACGACATTTTTTTCAATTATCAATATTTTATAGTATATTGTTAATAAAACGTGTTAAATTAAAAAAAATGGTTCAAATGGCTCTGAGCACTATGGGACTTAACATATATGGTCATCAGTCCCCTAGAACTTAGAACTACTTAAACCTAACTAACCTAAGGACATCACACAACACCCAGTCATCACGAGGCAGAGAAAATCCCTGACCCCGCCGGGAATCGAACCCGGGAACCCGGGCGTGGGAATAAAAAATAAAAAATAAAAAAATAACATAACTAATTAAATGTATAAGACAAAAATGAAAAATCAAACACAAACATTCTTTATTTGGCCTATGTCCATTCTTTTATGCCACGGATGGGGTGTCACATGAGCCAGAGTGATAAGCAATTTGGAAACATGGACAACAATAATTTTCACAGCATCGAGTACATTACAAAAATGCTGCATGTGTACATTTGCCACCGTATGACTACAATAGGAACCCAAAGGAAGTGACCCGCAGCCACTTCAAGGGATTTTTCGCGAGAAATAGCAAGACATTTAAGCTGCCGGAAGTACTGAAACGAATGCACGAAGCTTTGTTAAATCACGTCACTGTCGGACGTTGCCAGGGCACGGAACGGAAGGTCATACACGAAGAGGAGAAAATGTGGCGCTTGGATGTCTTCGCATATTCCAGTGTTGATCGACTCGTTATCAGTGTGGCAGACGGCACTACCAGTACCGAAATGTATTTCTCGGATTCGGGTGTGGAAGGAGTTCAGAGATTTCTGGACGACTGACTGCAACTAATATCTTTAATGGCTTCGATATTTAACTCATACCGCGAAATCCCTGCAATAACTTTTGCGTCACACGCACCTCTCGCAGAAAAATTACCCTGTGCTTAAGTCAGGAATCTTCATCACTCTCGTTTTTAATTACAGTACTGTGTCAGCTAAGAAGGAGAGCATGTCATTCTTTCCGTCTGACTCCCTAAGCAGCGTGCGGTACCGCTGGTTTTGCGGTTTATTTCTTTCTGTTTAAAAATTAAATGATATTCGAAGCTCTATTGTCTCTCTGCTCGTCTCTTTTTACGTCTTAACTGCAACTGTTCAGATCACAGCAGGTTAGCTGGACCACCTGGATGGCCAGTTTGTCCAAGTTAATGGTGCCGGTAAAGCTGTTGTCTCGTATCACCGCTCAATCAAGTACGCGTAACGCACAGCGTGAAATATAGCCTCTTTATCGTACTTGACTGTACTCGAGACAGCTTGGCTTCCGCTCCACGTGAAGAAAATTCCAATGAGATTCCAGCAAACACGAAACAACACGTAACATGACGTTTACATCAGGACTATTCACAGTATACCGTAAGGAAGAGTACAGTGTGATAGTTTTCATTATAACTTTGGTCAGTTTATGTCGTACCAGCGTTACCCGTAAGTTGGGTGTGTTGCGTACTGTCGGGCGTTACCCCATAACGGGCACTTTCGTTTACGTATGTGATCGAGTCTTACTAGATTCTCGTAAAAACTGGAATCTGTAACTGTCTACAAACTGAGTGAGGATGTATAAAGTCCAATTTTGTTCTACGTCTGTTACTTAAGAATAAACAGTATTTATAGCAAAACTGAAAAGTCAATGTTTAGTTCAGGTTTTATTCGAAAATTGTTCATTTGTGTTGCCAAACAGAGTGAAATTGTACTAAAAATAAAAGAAAAGAAAACATACTTATCATATCAAAACAAACGCCTTACGAAGGTCTAAAGGTACCGACCGGCCGCCAAGTCATCCTCAGGCATTAGCCGTTATCAGATGCGGATACGGAGGGGCATGTGGTGAGCACACCGACCTATCGGCCGTTCTCAGTTTTCGTGACCGGTCCATATTTATCACATAGCGGCAGAAAACGCAGTTTCCTCGACAAGTAGTTAAATACGAAAATGTGTCAAACGTCGTTTCAATAATCCGTCGAACTTATATAAAACATGTTTCTGTTAGTCGTAAACAACTTTCACACTTATCAATAATAATCGGAAACTTTTCCCTTTTATTACGATGAACGTTCTATTGAGTACAAAATAGCAACGATAATAATTATACTGTATATCTTTCTATATGTTTGTGAATGTAAACTGCACTTTCATCTAAAGTAATTGCTTTGGCTACATCAAAGCGCAAAAGTTATGGCATCAACTAATGTTTATTACCTATAAAATTCAGTTTATATTCTGTAAGCATATAAAATACACAGTGGACTAACACTCAATGATGTGCGGCTCTAATTATGTGCAAAACAAACAAGCAAACAAACAAAAAAAAGAAGTCGTCGGCTCATTGTTTCTCTCTTGCACATACGTTTATGTTTCTTTCCCTACCTTTTCCGCCAATACTACAGGTAACTATTTATGTAGCGTATCAAAACTACAGCCAGCCGCTGTGGTCGAGCGGTCCTAGACGCTTCAGTCCGGAACCACGTGGCTGCTAGGGTCGCAGGTTCGAATCCTGCCTCGGGCGTGGATGTGTGCGATGTCCTTCGGTTAGTTCGATTTAAGTCGAGGGGACTGATGACCTCAGATGTTAAGTCCCATAGTGCTTAGAGCCATTTGAACCATTTTTTGAACCAAAACTACAGGATCGTAGTTTCTACTGCTGACCATAAGAACTGCAGCATCATGAAGACGGATTGCAACAAGCGTCAAATCGGCGTTACGAGTACTGCGTGCAAGGATTCGTAAATGTTTAGCATTTCAGCGCAATCTCAACCCACCAGGGTAGCCGAGAGCGCTAATGCGCTGCTTCCTGGACTCGGGTAGGCGCGCCCGCCCCGGATCGAATCCGCCCAGCGAATTAACGACGAGGGCCGGTTTGCGTGCCAGCCTCGATGTGGTTTTTATTCGGTTTTCCACATCCAACTAGGTGAATACAGGGCTGGTCCCCATGTTCCGCCTCAGTTACGCGACTCGCAGACATTTGACGCATTCGCACTACTTCATGGCTTACACTAGACACAGACAGCGGGGGTACACTAATTCCGTCTTGGAGGGCTCGGGGTGGCGACAAGAAGGGCACCCGGCCATCCACTAACACTGCCGCATCCATAGGAACAAGGCCGAAACCGCGTTGAAGCGGGACAAAGGCCCAAAGGAAATGATGATGATTTTAGTGCAACCCCACGTAGTGGATAGAGGTAATACCAGCCACACCCTGTATATCCAATCAAAGGTATCCGCACATCATAAGTAAAGCAGCATTGACAACTAAATGAAATGAAATGAAATGATCGTGTGCCAATGTTGGCCGTGAAGCCCCATTCAGGGGAGCTCGGCCGCGGTATTGCCTTTTGAGTTGAAGCCATTTCGGCGATCTGCGAGTCAATGATGATGAAAGACACACAACACCCAGTCATCTCGAGGCAGAGAATATCCCTGGCGCCGCCGGGAATCGAACCCAGAACCCCGTGCGCAGGAGCGAGAACGCTATCGCAAGACCGCGAGCTGCGGCCTGCAACTGTATGATACGAGAGGCAGACCTTCCAGTGCAAAAGGAGGTGGAGTGCATTGCGTTGTCAGTAGGGAAGCAGCAACAGCAGAATTGCTCGGTCAGGAGACCTCAGATACTTCGAATGTGGAGTGGGCACTGGATGTCACCTGAGTAACAAGTCCATCAACGAGATTTACATCCTTCCAAAACTGTTCTGTTCTATTGTTGGTGTATGATTATGAAATGTAGACGCAAAGGAAGAAACACACGTAAAACAAGAACGATTCGTGTGTTCAAAGTGCTACCAGCAGTGCATCTAGCACAGTGATTGTTCGTAGGGAATTAGGAAGTGAAAATAGAGTGGGGTACCTTGTGATGGTCGAGTAGTTCCTTATAGACCCCACATCTCGGTAGTCAACGTTAGGTGACGCTTGAGGTGGTGTAAAGAGCAGCACCACTGGATAGTAAATTACTGAAAACTAGTAATTTTGGGTGATGAGTTATACCACAGACAGCAGAAAACCGAAGGAAGGATTTGGGTTTGGCCAATTCCTGGAGAGCGTTACCTGACATCGTGTTAGTGCTAACAGTGAAGTGTGGAGGAGATGGCTTATGATACGGGGGTGTTTTTCGTGACTAGGATGTGGTCCCCTTATTAAGCTTAAGGAATCGCTAAATGCGGAATAATATGAACACATTTTACACCATTAAGTACAGTGTTCAGTAGACGAACGGTGCAGAGACAATGGCTGTTTCCATCAGCATGACAATCCACCCCATCATTAAACAGCACCTACGAGGCAATAGTTTGTGGGCAATAACATTCCTGAAATGGACTGCCTTGCCCACAGCCCCGACCTACACCCAGTGGGACATGCTTGAAAGGAGTTAGAACGTCGACTACTATCCAGACCCCAGTGTCTAACATCACTGATCGGACACTTTTACTTGGCCCCTGAGCGGAGAATGCTGGGAGCGTAAGCTTGCCATCGGCTCGTAGCACGTTGGCTACTGAGATAAGCCCTGTCTCCTTCTCCCAGAGTAGCCAGCTTACAGCTTATAAAAGAAATAAATGCGTAATAGGTTAAAGCGTCGCGGAGCTGACACTAAAGTTGATGCCGAGTCGCAACAAGGACCAGCTCAGTTCTGTAAATAATATTAACATTAACTACGCGCGACGCTGCACACGGATCACAACGGCTGCTTATTGTTACTGTGACGTATCTAATGTTGACAGAGACAGTAAACATTCCGGCGCGGCATGAAGTCAGCCGACTTCAACCGATCGCAGAGGGGCCAACTAGAAGTACGCGATCAGTACATTCCCTGGTTTCGACTCTTGAGGTTGAATGAGCTGGCATTCCTCCGCAGACATGATACATCACTGAAAGTGTCCCCAGCGGAGTGCAAAAAATTGTTCAAATGGCTCTAAGCACCTAACTAACCTACGGACATCACACATATCTATGACCGAGGCACGATTCGAACCTACGACCGTAGCAGCAGCGCGGTTCCGGACTGAAACGCCTAGAACCGTTCGGTCACAGCGGCCGGCCCAACAGAGTGCAAGCCGTCATAAAGGCGAAAGTTCAAAAAAAAAGGCTCTGAGCACTATGGGATGTAACTGCTGAGGTCATCAGTCCCCTAGAACGTAGAACTACTTAAACCTAACTAACCTTAGGACATCACACACATCCATGCCCGAGGCAGGATTCGAACCTGCGACCGTAGCGGTCACGCGGTTCCAAACTGACGCGCTTAGAACCGCACGGCCACACCACACCGGCCGGCAAAGGCGAAGGGTGGACACACCCCATACTAATGTCCATTATTAGGTGTCGGATGCTTTTGCCCAGATAGTGTATAAGGAAAGATTACACAGTGGATTTATTATCCAGTTGCCACATGTGAATGTTGGTTTTATATAAGAAGATCGAATAACGCCTCGTATTAAAAAGAGAAACTTCTACCAGTACATTCTGAATTCGACAATGATGGTGGTCTATCGAGTCATCAGCCCATCGTTCTGCAGTATTGCTTATGGCATCATTCAGAACTGTCAAGCGAATATGTAATCGAGAGGTTCAGGAGGGCCGTTCTCAACGCTAAGCAGGGTGTCAACGGCCCCACGCGACTAGCGCCGGAGAGGACACATATTGTTCACCCGGCAGTGCAGAATCGTAGAGTCACATCTCTCACCTCGAGGCAGGAAATGGGCTTGTTCGTCGCATGATCCAGACAGAGCGACAAGGTTTAGGAAACCAAGTACTGACATAACGACGGCAATTAGAGCTGCTGCCATTGGTACAACAGCAAAGACGGGCGCGCCTATAGTGGTGCGCACTACACTGGACACGGGTGCACCACCACGTCATAATTTCAGAGGAGTCTCGCTTCTGCATACAGCATCACAATAGTCTTATCCGCATGTCGAGGCTCCGAGAAGAACGAACGTTAACAGATTGCATTCGTCACCCGTTGACAAAATAGGTCGACGAGAGAATGGTACGCCATCACTCAACAGCCAGTACCATTAATGAAATTTGACACAGAGTTGAAAGAACAAGGAATAACCTAGCCGTATGTCTCATAGACAATCAGTACAGCTCGTTGCCAAAAATTTCATTGGTTGCTATCCTTCCTGCTGTTGGAATTATTATTGGCACCTGTGCACATATATGGTGAGTGTTCATCGGAGGTGAGGGTATCATCTGGAGTGCCCCAGGAAGTGTGGTAGGTCCGCTGTTGTTTTCTATCTACATAAATGATCTTTTGGATAGGGTGGATAGCAATGTGCTGCTGTTTGCTGATGATGCTGTGGTGTACGGGAAGGTGTCGTCGTTGAGTGACTGTGGGAGAATACAAGATGACTTGGACAGGATTTGTGATTGGTGTAAAGAATGGCAGCTAACTCTAAATATAGATAAATGTAAATTAATGCAGATGAATAGGAAAAAGAATCCCGTGATGTTTGAATACTCCATTAGTAGGGTAGCGCTTGACACAGTCACGTCGATTAAATATTTGGGCGTAACATTGCAGAGCGATATGAAGTGGGACAAGCATGTAATGGCAGTTGTGGGGAAGGCGAATAGTCGTCTTCGGTTCATTGGTAGAATTTTGGGAAGATGTGGTTCATCTGTAAAGGAGACCGCTTATAAAACACTAATACGACCTGTTCTTGAGTACTGCTCGAGCGTTTGGGGTCCCTATCAGGTCGGATTGAGGGAGGACATAGAAGCAATTCAGAGGCGGGCTGCTAGATTTCTTACTGGTAGGCTTGATCATCACGCGAGTGTTACGGAAATGCTTCAGGAACTCGGGTGGGAGTCTCTGGAGGAAAGGAGGCGTTCTTTTCGTGAATCGCTTCTGAGGGAATTTAGAGAACCAGCATTTGAGGCTGACTGCAGTACAATTTTACAGCCGCCGACTTATATTTCGCAGAAAGACCACAAAGATAAGATAAGAGAGATTAGGGCTCGTACAGAGGCATATAGGCAGTCATTTTTCCCTCGATCTGTTTGGGAGTGGAACAGGGAGAGAAGATGTTAGTTGTGGTACGAGGTACCCTCCGCCACGCACCGTATGGTGGATTGCGGAGTATGTATGTAGATGTAGATATGTGCTCTGCGAAACGTTATAAAACGCACAAGAGAGGGTATACTTTACTGTACAGTGTAGTAAAGGTTATTCCTCGCTCAAATCACGTGTTCCTGCTTTTATAGCCGGCCGGAGTGACCGTGCGGTTCTAGGCGCTACAGTCTGGAACCGAGCGACCGCTACGGTCGCAGGTTCGAATCCTGCCTCGGGCATGGATGTGTGTGATGTCCTTAGATTAGTTAGGTTTAATTAGTTCTAAGTTCTAGGCGACTGATGACCTCAGAAGTTAAGTCGCATAGTGCTCAGAGCCATTTGAACCTGTTTTTATAAGTTTATAATCTCGTCCGAAGGACAAAGGTGTCGTGACGATGACACATTTGCTGCTCTTCGGACAAATACATTTTAAAATATGAACATACTTTTAAATATATATGTAAATGAAAAAAATATTTATTTTGTTTTTCACAAAAGGCGGTTCACTGTAACACCGAAATCAGTCATGTCGGATTTCTTGTAATACTCTAAGACGAAGAAGAAGAAAAAGGTTCACCAACAAGGAATTACTGGAATAGGAAGGAAATCGGAGGATGTGACGTACATGTACAGACAAACAAATAACTACAATTTCAGGAAGAATGGATAGTACATTCAAGAGAACGAGCTTCGCAAATTGAGAAAGTCAACAACGCGTTGGCCCGCCTCTGGCCCTTATGCAAGCATTTATTTGACTTGAATGACATTTTGATTCCGCAGCGGAGTGTGCGCCGATATGAAACTTCCTGGCAGATTAAAACTGTGTGCCGGATCGAGACTCCAACTCGGGACCTTTGCCTTTCGCGGGCAAGTGCTCTACCAACTGAGCTACCAGAGCACGACTCACGACCCGTCCTCACAGCTTCAATTCCTCGAGTACCTCGTCTCTTACCTTCCAAACTTCACAGCTCTTCTGCGAACCTTGCAGAACTAGAACTTCTGGAAGAAAGGATATTGCGGAGACATGGCTTAGCCAGAGCCTCGGGGATGTTTCCTGAATGAGATTTTCACTCTGCAGCGGAGTGTGCGCCGATATGAAACTTCGTGGCAGATTAAAACTGTGTGTCGGACCGAGACTCGAACTCGGGACTAAGATACTGGCAGAATTGAAGCTGTAAGGACGGGTCGTGAGTCGTGCTCGGGTAGCTCAGTGGTAGAGCACTTGCCCGCCAAAGGCAATGGTCCCGAGTTCGAGTTTCGGTCCGGTACACAGTTTTAATCTGCCAGGAAGTTTCACTTATTCGACTTGGCATTTATTGATATAACTATCGGATGTCCTCCTGGAGGACATTGTGGCAAATTCTGTCCAATTGGCGCGTTAGAACGTCAAAATCCCGAGCTGGTTGGAGGGCCCTGCCTAGAATTCTCCAGACGTTCTGAGTTGGGGAGAGATCGGGCGACCTTGTTGGCCAAGTTACGGTTTGGTAAGAACGAAGACAAGCAGTAGAAACACTCGCAGCGTGCTGGCAGGCATTAACTTGCTGAATTGTAATTCCAGGATGGCTTGCCACGAAGGGCAACAAAACAGACATGTCTTCAGCATGTGGTCTCATTGACCAGAGTGACGAGTTCCACCTAGAACTGAGCCCCCATCTCAGCGAAGAGTTGTCTGCAGACGCCCCGGATACCAAACTGACGCCACAACAAGGAATGATGGTCTGGGGTGCCATTTCTTTTGACAGCGGGATCACTTTGGTTGTCGTCCGCGACACCTTTACAGCACAGCGTTACGTCGAGGATATTCTACCCCCCGTTTTGCTGCCTTTCGTGCAAGGCATTATGGGTTTAGATTTCAGCAAGCTAACGCCCGCCCGCATACGATCAGAGCTCATACTGCTTATTTTAATGCTTTACAAACTCTACCTTGGCCAGCAAGGTCGCCGGATCTTTCCCCGACTGAGAACGTTTGGAGCATTATGGGGATGGCCCTCCAACTAGCTCGGGTTTTTGATGACCTAACGCGCCAGTTGGACAGGGTTTGGCATATATCCCTCAGTAGGACATCCCACAGCTCTACCAATCAACAGCAGCCCGCATTACGGCTTGCATAAGGGCCAGAGGTGAACCAATGCATTACGGACTTGGTGAATTTGTGACGATCTTTCTCTTGAATGAATGAATTTTTCTGAAATTATATACATTTGTTTGTCTGCACTTGTACATCACATCTACCGATTTAAGTCATATTCGGATAATTCTTTTGTGGTGCTTCGTTTTTTTTTTCTGAGAGCATATGTACGAGGTATTCCCCAATGAGAGCAGAGGCTACAGTAGCACGAACTATGAAACTTGACTCGCAGTGACTAGTGGACATTAATACAGGGTGAATCCATCCTTCGCCTTTATGGCGCCTTGGACTCTTCTAGAGACACTTTGTGACTGTACGTCACATAAATGGACATTTGGAGAAACGGAAAAGAAGTTTTTGTTATGACACGTGTGAATTATACATTATTTCAAAACTGTGTACGTGTGCGCGATGTATAACAAATAGTAAAGAACGTACGTTATTATTATCAAAACACAAATATCGATGTAATTAACAAAACACCGTTTTTTGGTATAATCTCTGTGTATCATAGGCTAGGAAGATCAGAGACAATGCTTTGATTGAAGGAACTCTCCTGTTTTTTTGTTTCGTCTAGAGCTAGGCCGCCATTGTAGCGCTGGATAATAATTAATGTAAGCTTTTCTGTATTTTTTGCAAAATATAATAGAAATTGTTATTAGAAAGTGTGTATTATTGACTTAGTTGTCACCTCTCATGATCGCAACCTTTAATTTTCGTTAACCAACATTTTTTACTGAACTTCGTAGTCCAGGGAGCTCATCTCCCCTTGCAGGATTTAGTCGGCCATTACGCTAACTGTAATTTCAAGTCATAATATTAAATGTAAATGTGAGAGGTTTTTCCACCTTGATCTTACAATAGTTTCAGTGGAAACCGAGTAAAAATAGATTTCGTTTATTAATATTTAGAATACTGAATGAGTTCAGTATGTTTCATTTTGGCGGCCTAACGGCAGATAAGGTTCTCTCTAGTTTTGCCTTGCAAATAATGAACAAGAAATATTGAAAATATTTTTATTCAATAAGTTTCGCAATATCTCAGTTAATCATTATGTAGTTTGGTACATAAATAACCAGTAGCCCCTGAGACCCATATTAATAATTACAGTTTGCGTAAGAATACGCATATTTTCTTTTCTAAACAGCAGCGCTCACGTAAACTATTTATTAGAAGGCGGTGAGTCATGCGTTGTGCTTATAACATATTATATCGTACGTATTTCGGGGCAACCGATGTCCGTACGAGTGTTATCGCGGTATAAGTTAATTAAAAGTTTCATGCTAGCCAACAATACTAAAAGCCACCCCAACCAAAATCATAAAAATATAGTACTTATAAAAATAAAAATATATAATTATCCCGTGATAAAGTGCCCACATCCACATCCATATACACTTATACCGTGATAACTTTCAATGGGTGTCTGAATGTACCTAGAGAAATGATATCACATTCTTCTGTAGAAGCCAAAGCTGGAGAAGGTATGATGTCGGACGTGGAGGTCTGGACAGAAAACGACGTTGTAGCTTATCCTAAAGGTTTATCCTTGCGTTCACGTCGGTATTCTGCGCGGGCTAGTCCGTTTCAGGAATGTCGCTGACCACAAACCATTGCCTGACACATGCTGCTTTATGACAATGTGCACTCTCATGCTCATGCAAACGACCATCGCCATTGAATTGTTTCTCTACTGTCCGCAGAATACAATGGTGTAAAATATGTTTATATCCTTCTGCACTTAGCGTTTTCTTAAGCCTATTAAGGGGGCCACATACGAGGGTAATCCCGAAAGTGACGTCTCCTATTTTTTAATATGTACATAGACCTGTTTATTTCTACAATGGTTTACATCAGTTTACAGCTTGAACATTTAGCTATTTTTCGACAGCATCACCATTTCTGTCGATGCATTCTTGTACACGCTGTGGCAGTATTTGTATGCCCATGTCATACCAGCTCGCCGCCATGCTGTTCAGAAAGTTATGAACGTCTTCATTCACCTCGTCTTCGGAGCTGAATCGCTTTCCGACCAAATGTTCTTTTCACTTAGGGAACAAATGATAGTCACTGGGCCGGCCGGGGTGGCCGAGCGGTTCTAGGCGCTACAGTCTGGAACTGCGCGACCGCTACGGTCGTAGGTTCGAATCCTGCCTCGGGCATGGGTGTGTGTGATGTCCTTAGGTTAGTCAGGTTTAAGTAGTTCTAAGTTCTAGGGGACTGATGACCTCAGAAGTTAAGTCCCATAGTGCTCAGAGCCATTTTTTGATAGTCACTGGGCGCCAAGTCAGGACTATAGGGTGGGTGGGTGATTATGTTCCACGGAAACTGTTGCAGGAGAGCAACCGTTTGCCGAGCGATGTGTGGGCGAGCGTGGTCATGGAGAATGTGCACGCGGTCCGGCCGAAGTGGCCGAGCGGTTCTAGGCGCTACAGTCTGGAACCGCGCGACCGCTACGGTCGCAGGTTCGAATCCTGCCTCGGGCATGGATGTGTGTGATGTCCTTAGGTTAGTTAGGTTTAAGTAGTTCTAAGTTCTAGGGGACTGAGGACCTCAGAAGTTTCGTCCCATAGTGCTCAGAGCCATTTGAACCATTTGAATGTGTACGCCCTTGCTTAACATTCCTCTTCTCCGGTTCTGAATTGCCCGTTTGAGTTTTTTCAGAGTCTCACAGTACCTGTCAGCGTTAATTGTGGTCCCAGCTATTCAGCTCCGACGAAGAGGTGAAAGAAGAGGTTCATAACTTTCTTAACAGCATGGCGGCGAGCTGGTATGACATTGGCATACAAAAATTGCCACAGCGTGTACAAAAACGCATCGACAGAAATGGTGATTATGTCGAAAAATAGCTAAATGTTCAAGCTGTAAACTGATGTAAACCATTGTAGAAATAAACAGGTGTATGTACTTATAAAAAATAGGAGACCTTACTTTTGAGATTACCCTAGTATAAACCACGAAAAACACCCCCTTACCCTAGCATCACCTCCTCTAAGCTTCACTGTTGGCATTAAACATAATGGCAGGTAACGTTCTCCATGCATTCGCCAGTCCCATTCCTTTCATCGAAGTGCCACAGGGCGTAAAGTGAGTCATCGTTGTCCCAGTAATCCAGTATAGATGGTAACATCGTGCTGTGCTAGACATCAGAGGCCGAAACGACTCGAACCATTTGCTCATGACCTGTTTCAATGCAGACGGTATTACTCTGGTCGTGTGATTTACGAGGTAAGCTATTTGCGCTGCGCGAAAAGCTAATTGTGAAACAAAACCACACACCGTAGTGGAAGTAGCGGAGGGGTTGGGTGAAGGTGAGAGGGGGGGGGGGGGGGGACGAGCAGCGGCAAAAGCCTTTGATGTTGACAACCAACCGCCCGCTCGCGTATAATACGTTAGCAAGTAGTTCATACGGCGACTGGGTCTGTAAGGTCAGCGAGGGACCTACTGCCTGTGTAACAGCCTTTGAGATAGACGTATAATCAATCTGAAAATCTGTGATCTATGCAAGGCTTCTTCTGATTTTCCTCCTTACGCCAGGGAGCATGACTGTGAGAGATCTAGCCTTGGCGTTTCTCCAAGCTCGGTCGTAAGAAGCGGTAATTGATTCCGGAGCCAACTGAAAAAACTGTAAGCGGTCATACGCTCTCTTCCAGTATGTATGCCACGTTTATAGCCAGTATCTCTACAATGCCAGCCCGTACGAGTCTAGAAAAAAGCTTCTTTTGTCGTCAGGGATTCCTCGGAAGAAGTAGAGAACACAACAGTTGTACGGTACGGATAAGCGGGTGAGTGTATTCAAGTGGAACGAGACACCACATCTCGTACAGAATGCTTAACGAAATACTGAGCAGGAAGTTTCTGATTTTTGTCGTAAATTAACTTAGTAAACCATCTTACCATGCCTGTTAAATCAGAAATTGATGATCTCCAGCATTGACAAGATTATGTCTTTTTAAGGGAAGGTTTACTATCTTTTGGTTCAAAAAAATCGATTTTTTTAAATTGCATTTTTGAATCCATAAAAGTGTTTAGAATCCATCCCTGAAACGGTTTTTTCGATTACGGAACGGAAATGTTTGTTATTCGCGGTTGAACAAAACAATGCACCTGCCTGAAATCGGCCTTTTTCCCGCACCAGTTTTTTTTCTTTCGGAGGACGAGTTATTGTACCGGTGCTTGGGAGGAAACACACAAAATTCAAATGAAACTTAAGACGCGTTTTTCTCGAAATAACTTTTTTTTTCGCGCGGTATGGTAACTTCAAATCTACTGAACCGATTGGCATGGTTCTTTGTTTCCGACAAAGCTAACCAAATTGTCTAGGAGATGTACCACTTTTATTCCGATCCACCAACTATAAATATTTTTACTTCGCCGACGAAGTCGAAAAATCGATGAAAAAGCCCTATTTTTTTCAAATTTGCCGCCATTTTGTTTCCTATGGTCCAAATAACTTAAGCGAGGTACAACTCCTAAAGAATCTTATATACTTCGCTAACGTCAACTCAATTTTTATTTCAGACGAGCCGGCTGACCTGTGACATACCACGCGTGGAGGTCTACATCGAAATTTTGTTTTGTTCTGACGGCACTTCCGCCTTTGCTCTTCGACATTCCGGTCGAAAAATTTCCAGTTTGTAGAGGAAATATCAACAAACATTTAGACCAAATTTGACATGATATCTATATCACTTCCCGAGAAAAAATTCTCAGAGAACATGCTTTTTTCGGGTCAAAGATAGTAAACCTCCACTTAAAGAAAGTGGTAAACAAATATAGCGAGGTTCTTCGATTGCGAAATAATGCAGAGAAAGTCGACTCGTTGCTTTTTCCAGCGACTGATGGTCGTTACACAAGTACTTCCCTCGTGAATCGAAGCCCCTTTCCTTACGGGCTGCTCGTTCTGCACGGGTCATGGCCTGCAGGTTGCTTAAAAACTACAGACTAACAGCTGAACACTTTCGATGTGTGCTTTTAGTTCCACTCCCCCAGACAAAAAGAGACAATGCGTCACGTTTACCTTCTCGCTTTTCTGGGACTCTGTTAACTATCCTGGCTCGTAGTTGAGCTATCAGCCTTAAGATTTGCGTTCTGACGCTGAGATTTTATGTTTTTGTAGGCAAAGTATTTTATCGTCAGATGTTTAGTCCAGGCATTGCCGCTTTGGTGAAGGATACAGCAGAAGTATACAGAGCATACGATGCAATATATAACAGCCTAGATTACAGAAGGACCGTGATTGGAATCATATCACTCCCAGAACGTGACAAAAGGAAGAAACTAGGAACAAATGGTCGCGAGGTCGTAAAGGAAGTCCATTCAAAATTACTATGTGTATGATTCATAGGTGAGCATCTCTTGCGCACCTATTTAAGCAAATTCAAGTTGCAGAAACAGCAGGCTTATTCTGTTATGAAAATTGGTGAAGTTGTTGTTAACTAATCATTTTATTTGAAAAGTACATTGACACTCGTATTCTTACATGAAAAGTGGGAAATCATTTACCGTTCTCTACAGGGTCAATCAACGAATGTTTAACACTCGTTTCCGGCCGGGGTGACCGAGCGGTTCTAGGCGCTACAGTCTGGAACCGCGCAGGTTCGAATCCTGCCTCGGGCATGGCTGTGTGTGATGTCCTTAGGTTAGTTAGGTTTAAGCAGTTCTAAGTTCTATGGGACTGATGACCTTAGCAGTTAAGTCCCATAGTGCTCAGAGCCATTTGAACCATTTTAACACTCGTTGGTAGCTACCGGGAGAAATATTACTTGTGGCGAATTGACGGTGTTGAAAATTTAGGCTAAAACTTCTGAACACATATTAAAGTTCAGTCTTCTTTAAAAATTATATACCATAAGATGTACATGAAGCCATTCGTAAATTATAATGGCATTTAGCCTTCCAATGAACCATTGATCTTGCAGAGGTGGAGTTGGATTGTGTTCCTCAACAATACAGACAGACGTACCGTAGGTGCAGCCACAACGGAGGGATATGTGTGGACAGGCCAGACTAATCTCTGGATGATGAAGAAGAGTTAGTCGTATTTTTGCACAGCTTGCTCTCTTATTTATTCTAAGTCCGTTTTGTTCCGCGATAATTTAACCTCAGTGAGTTGTTATAACTTTGCCTGCAATTCTTTGCTGGGCGATACATTCAACTCTCTGCATAAGAGAGACAAAGAAATGAAGATATTTTGTCAATAAACTGGCGAATGTATTCCCCTTCTTTTCTCCTTTTTCTTGTACCTTGCCCCGCATCTGCGCAGGGTCGACAGTATTATCAGCGGATGCGGTCTGGTTAATGTAAATGGTGGGGGGATGCCCTCAGTCCCCGTGGGACAGAATATGTGTGCCCCAACTGTCTGCGTATTGTGTTATTCATGTGAAAGTGAGCAACAGTTATCTAAATGTTTGCGAACTGTGTAAATGAGGCGGGACTTTGGTAGCAGGCTGATATTTACCCAAAGGGATGTGGAAAACCGCCTAAGAGCCACACCCGGCATATCGAACTTTGTCATTAATCTGCCGATCGGTTTCGATCCTGGTCCGGTGTATCTCCCCGTACCAGAAACGACGCTTTAACTAGCACGGCTATCCAGGCAGTTGAAGCCGTGAATGTATTGCAGTAGTAAAATGTTTATACTGAAGCTTTATAAATTTTTTGTATGAAACCTGCTGTATTAAGATATGTTTCAGCGCTGATATTTTGCCTAATGAACAGCATCTGGAATAGTACACTGCCTTGGATACGGGATTCCTAAAACTAGCGAAAATGTTTTCACAATCACAACTTTGCTCTCTTTCCATCGACATCAATTTCAATTCCTCAGTCTTTGCCACAAGTTTGTGCGTTTCACACAAAAGAAATGTATTTATATTCTTCGCGTTTTCAAAAGGGTATTATCGCACACTTACTATAGGTATGCTGCATGAGGTACATTTATCGCTATTACTTTCGAGTTTACAGCTGAAAGACAGTCACGATTTTTCGTAGAGGGATAAATAGCTCAGATGTTTAGCAGATGGCTCAGTCGTATGTCGAGCTCTGTCGTGGAGGTAATGCCGGAAGAGAAAATTTGCAGCATTCCACGCAAGAGCGCTTGCGTCTCAAAGCGTAGTGCAGCAATGAGCGGGAGAGCGCACGGCTTTACGTAAGATTGCAGGGCAGTTAGCCGCGCTTGGACGCCCAGGCGACTTCTTTGAAGTAGCGCATTAAATGGGATCTGGAGACAGCTGCAGTGTCGGGAGAAAAGCGTCCAGGGACGTTTCTGCGGACTAACGACTCCCCAGCACCGCGCACTAACAGGCGAATATTTCATCAAATCGAATGCTTACTTTTGGTAGCTAAACAGCGACCGATTCAAGTGCATAAGCACATGCGAGGACAGACTAAAACTTAAAATCTCGTAACAAGTTTTAGCATATTTTTGAAAGAAAAGACAGATTTGTGTTTAACGTCACGTCTGCTTGTTACCTCACACAACACAATCCTACAAAGTCATGCTAAGCATCTGCCCACCAAACCCGTAATAGCCATCCCCATCCGTTCTAGTACAGCATCATTTCATTCAAACAGTTCACTAGCGCTGACAGTATCACAGACCTATAGTACTACAGTCTCGGTTTTTAAGATGGCAGTTATCCAGGAAGGCTATCCACTGACAGCCATCACCTCGCAGCAGAAGGAACTTGAACAGACGGCCCTGTTTGGAAACATTGGGGGGGGGGGGGGGGATGCTGGTACAGGACCCAACTTCTGGAGGGTCTGTCTAGATCGTGGTGCCCTCATTTTTGTCTGTGAGGGGTGCACACGGTGAAATAGCTTAAGGACAAGGTGCCCATGATATCCCTGTGGGAGGATGCAAAGCTGCTGGTCAATTTGGCAGTGGAGCTTCTTAAGACTGCAAAGATATCAATATGGGTAACAAAGATCCTTAAGACGTCTCTCCAAAGACTCTGTTCAAGAAAACAGGTGTCCAGAACCCAAACGACTCGACAGAGGACTGGAGAGTAATCAACCAGAAGGCTGTACCGGAAGGACGAACCCTGGTGGTGGAGGTCGGAGAGAAGTCCCTGAAGGTGATGCAAGAGCAAGACCTGAAATTGTTTTTAGGGTTCTTTCAGGTTACAGTCAGGGTAATCAAAGACCTCAAAGACAATGATGGCAGCAAGACGGACTGCCCTGATCCGCTGCCTGGGGGGACAGGAAGTGGATGTGGCCCTCATACAAGAACTCTACATATATAAAGGGGGCGTATCGGACCCCAGAGGCACTGGAGGTAAGCTGAGTTATGAAAGAAATCTAAGAAACTTCAGAACATGCATCTATGTAAGAAATGGAATTTCCTTCATGCCAATGATGGATTTCTGCTCCAGGGACCTAGTGATCATCAGGGCGCAGCAACGTGAGGAAGGTATGACGAGGGAAATTGTTTCGGCCTCAGCATACCTTCCTTATGAAGACAGCTCTCCTCCTCCTTTGGATGTGAAGAGACTGATAGAAGCTTGCCATCAGCAGGGTGACCAACTATTTGTTGGATGTGACGCCAGTGCACATAACCTATTGTGGGGCAGCAAGGACACCGACAATAGAGGTGAGTACCTTCTTCAATTTCTCTCCTCTAACAACTTGGAGGTCCTGATTAGGGGCAATGAATCTACATTCAGGAATAGCAGAAGGGAAAAAGTAATTGACATAAGCTTTGTTTCCATGATGATGGGCACGTATGTCAAACAATGGCATGTGGCGTTAGAGTCATCCTCATCGGACCACATGTACATTAAATTCAAGGTTGAAACGGGAGTCAGACAGATCATGGCCTATAGCAATCCCAGGAAAACAGATTGGGAGACATATAGGAGGGACCTTGACTCAAGCTTATTGGAAATTAAAACCTCGATAAGGAATCCAGTAGTTTGAGGAAATAGCAGAGGCTGTTATCTCTGCCACAGTGACCTCATACCAGGACAACTGCACAATCACCAATAAGTGCACAAATAGGAGTGTGCCTTGGTGGAACAATAACTTGCAAACACAAAGAAAACAGGGACGAAGACTGTTTAACCTAGCGAGACGTAAAGGACAATGGGCAAAATATCGTGAGGCCCTTGTCAACTACAACCTTGAAATTAGACAAGCAAATGAGGCATCCTGGAAGGCATTCTGTGAGGAAGTGGAGAGCACAGCTGCTCAAGCCAGACTTCACAGAATCCTCACTAGAGTACCAAACAATCCAGGAGGTACATTAAGGAAGGAGGACGGGGAATATACAAAGACAGCACATGAGATGCTGCATCTCACTTTCCACAATATGCTCTGACAGGTAACACAGACCAGAATGTGATCCCAGAGAGGCAATGGTTCTCAGGCACTCAAAGAGAGGACTGGGAATCCGCCAAGGGGTGTGTGGACTTCAATAAAATCTAATGGGCGGTGGGAATATTCCAACTGTCCAAGTCAGATGGCACAGATGGAATCTTTCTAGTTCTCCTGCAACAGGCAGGAGAGAATCTCATAATAGTCCTATGCAGGTTATTCAGGGTTAGCCTAGCAATAGGAATCATTCCCAATGTTTGGAGGGCTGTGAAGCATTACAAAGCAAAGGGAGAATTAATCATACCAAGGCCAAGAATATGAGACCAATCAGTCTGTCCTCCTTCATTCTTAAAACATTGGAAAAACTGGTTGATGTATACTTTGGGGAGAGGAGGCTAATCAGGCCCCTCTACATTCAAACCAACACGCATATCAACCAGGTAAATCATGTGAGACAGCTCTCCATCAACATGATGGGAGGGTGGAGAAAGCACTTCACTTTCTAGAAATAGCCCTCTGCATCTTCCTGGACATCGAGGGGGCATTCAATAACACGACCTTCGATTTCATGGTAAGGGCAGCAGAGGAGCATGACCTAGGGACCACTATATGTAAATGGACTAGGGCCAGTGGAATAAAGGTAGAGGCTACCATGATGAATGAAAAGATAGTAATTAACACCACTAGAGGCTGTCCAGAAGGAGTTCTGTCCCCTTTATTGTGGAATCTAGTGGTGAACGAACTCATTGAGGAACTAAATTGAAGACAGAGCTTTTGCCAAGGATGTACAGGTGACCTCGTCATAGTAATACTTGGCAAATTCAAAATTGTTAAGGCTTTCGTGGCCACTTGTTGACAAACTGCCTATTGGCTTTTGTCTCGGGTTCTTCGGCCGACGTTCATCTAATGATTTTTCTGACGTTTCGCCAGCACGAGTGGCTGGCATTGTCAAAGCTTCACCCTGCATTGCCGGTGGTGAACTGGAGGCGAGCTCGCGGACGCAGACTATATGTACCTGGCGCGCCAACGTCCGAGGGCTTCTCCGCGGTCATTTCCGGTGCGGTTCTCCTCTTGCTACCTGTGACGGTCGTTCGCTGCAGTACGGGAAGCCAGGATCCGTTGACCTTAAGGCTTTCCTCTTTCTTGTTCAAACTGTTCGCGTGTTTTTGTATTTCTACAGCTTCTCTGAACAAGCGCGTGTGATAGTGCTTCTCTACAGCCAGAACTCCCGTGTCTGCGAATTTTATTACGTGGTCGGTCTCATTGAGTGCGTGCTCTGCCACGGCCGATTTCTCCACCTGCCCCAACCTGCAATGTCGCTTATGTTCGTTGATCCTGGTGTTGATGGATCGTCCAGTCATTCCGACATAAACTTTTCCGCATGTGCATGGTATACGGTATATTACCGACATTGCAAGTGGGTCTCTTTTCTCCTTCGCCGATCTAAGACACTCTTTGATCTTCCTTGTCGGTTTAAAAATCGTCTTTACGCCATTTTTGCGCAATATACGGCCGATTCTGTCCGTCACTCTGGGAATGTATGGCAGAAAGGCCGTACCCGACATTTCTTTTTCTGGTTCCTTACTTCGCCGAGTGTTTGGCTCTGTTACACTTCTAATATAATTTTTGGAGTACCCATTGCTCCTCAGGACAGTTTCCAGATGTTGCATTTCTCGTTTGAGGTGTTGCGGCTCACATATTCGTCCTGCTCTCGTTACGAGCGTACTAATCATGCCTCTTTTCTGGCTCGGGTGGTGGTTTGACAGTTTGTGCAGGCATCGATCCGTGTGTGTCGGTTTTCGATACACGTTGTGTCCCAGGTTTTCGCCGTCCCTTGCGACCAGCACATCCAGAAATGGCAGGTTCTTGTCCTTTTCTACTTCCATGGTAAATGTTATGTTGGCATGGAGGCTGTTCAAGTGTCTTAGGAAGTTCTTCACCATGGCTCCACACCACGAAAGTATCATCGACGTACATGTACCACACCTTAGGTTTGCAAGTCGCCGAGTCCAGTGCCTGTGCTTCGAATTGTTCCATGAAGAAGTTGGCCACCACTTGACTGAGAGGACTACCCATGGCCACGCCTTCCAGCTGTTCGTAGAAATCTCCATTCCACGTGAAATAGCACGCGGTGAGACATGCATGGAAGAGCTTTCTGATGTCCTGCGGGAAAATGGAACCGATGTGCTCCAGAGCGTCACTGAGTGGCACTTTCGTAAATAACGAAACAACATCAAAGCTGACCAAGATGTCGTTTGGTGCAAGTTTCAGTTTCTTCAGCTTCTCAATGAAATGTCCTGAGTCCTTAATGTATGTGTCGGTCTTCCCCACGTGTGGCTGGAGCAGAGAGGCCAAGTGTTTTGCCAGTTTATATGTCGGTGATCCAGGAGCGCTAACGATCGGTCTCAGTGGAACGTTGTTCTTATGGATCTTGGGTAATCCATACAGCCGAGGTGGTAGGGCTTCTGTGTTGCGCAGGTTTCTCTGTATGTCCGCCGGCAGAGAAGACGCCTTGATTAATCGATTCGTATTCCGTGTGATACGCTGCGTCGGATCTGCGCTTTGTTTTCGGTACGTCGTCGGATCTAATAGGTCTCGGATCTTTTGCTCATAATCTTCGGTCTTCATTACGACGGTCGCATTCCCCTTATCGGCAGGCAGTACCAATATACTCTTGTCGGCGTTGAGATTCTTAATGGCTTGCACCTCTTCTTTCTTCAGGTTGCAAGCTGACACCTATTAGATCCGACGACGTACCGAAAACAAAGCGCAGATCCGACGCAGCTCCTGCAACAAGATCTAAGATTCTAGCAGAATGCCGGCCGGAGTGGTCGAGAGGTTCTAGGCGCTACAGTCTGGAACCGCGCGACTACTGCGGTCGCAGGTTCGAATCCTGTCTCGGGCATGGATGTGTGTGATATCCTTAGGTTAGTTAGGTTTAAGTAGTTCTAAGTTCTAGGGGACTGATGACCTCAGACGTTAAGTCCCACAGTGCTCAGAGCCATTTGAACCCTTTTTGTGGCAGAATGCCACAGGGCTCTGGTGGAGCTAGGGGAAGCAATAAGGTAAACCTAGTATGGGTCCCCGGCCACTCAGGGATCCGTGGCAATGAACAAGCCGACAGATTGTCCAGATTGGGTCAACGACTGCATTCGTTGGACCGGAACCTGTCTTGACAATCACCAACGCTATGATCAATCTATAACTAGGGAACTGGATAAGAAACAGCACGTAGAATACTGGCCCAAGGTCTATAAACAAAAACATGGTAAGGTAATGCTGCCTAAGCCATGTTTTAAAAGAAGCTCTGTAATCCTGGGATTGAACAGGAAAGAGATTTAACTCGTGACTGGACTGACGAAGACCATGGGAATTTCAGAAAACACCTACATACAATGCGTATAACGGAAGAAGACCCTAAATATAGGATCTGTGATGAGAGTGAAGAAACTGCATCACACCTAATCTTCGAATGCACGGCACTGGAGAGCAAGAAATAGCATTTTCTGGACAACTAGACCTGAAGAAATTTTGTCTAACAAAGAACTGGTACAGGGACTCTTTGCACTATTTAAGGACATTGGTTGGCTTTGCTAGATATACAGGGAGCGATACGGCACAATAAACGCGGTGTCGGTGCGGGCAGTGGCAGGTTGGACCATAGCTGTTTTAGCTTCCCTGTCAAAATCAAATCAAATATGTTAGAAGCTAATTACTTCTTTTTTGTATAATTACTGACTCCTGCATTATTAGTAGCTAGCTTTAAGGAAGTCAATCGGGATTTTCCTCTGGCTAGTAACTCTCTTTCTCAAATACTTGCTTCCCGGCGGGGTCAGGGATTTTCTCTGCCTCGTGATGGCTGGGTGTTGTGTGCTGTCCTTAGGTTAGTTAGGTTTAAGTAGTTCTAAGCTCTAGGGGACTGATGACCATAGATGTTAAGTCCCATAGTGCTCAGAGCCATTTGAACCATTTTTCAAATACTTGCGAAGAACGGTGTTAGGTGATTGTCCACTTGTGTCGTCTTTTTCTGAATCTTTTTTCGTCGCTAAATGTTTGTAAGAGTTGGTGGTGTGATTCTACATTACTGGCAATTAAAACTGCTACACCTCGAGGATGACGTGCTGCAGACGCGAAATTTAACCGACAGGAAGAAGATGCTGTGATATGCAGACGATTAACTTTTCAGAGCATTCACACAAGGTTGGCGCCGGTGGCGGCACCTACAACGTGCTGACATGAGCCGGTCGGAGTGGCCGTGCGGTTCTAGGCGCTACAGTCTGGAGCTGAGCGACCGCTCCAGTTGGAGGTTCGAATAGTGCCTCGGGCATGGATATGTGTGATGTCCTTAGGTTAGTTAGGTTTAATTAGTTCTAAGTTCTAGGCGACTGATGACCTCAGAAGTTAAGTCGCATAGTGCTCAGAGTCATTTTGCTGACATGAGGAAAGTTTCCAACCGATTTCTCATACACAAACATCAGTTGACCGGCGCTGCCTGATGAAACGTTGTTGTGATGCCTCGTGTGAGGAGGAGAAATGCGTACCATCACGTTTCCGAGTTTGATAAAGGTCGAATTGTTGCCTATCGCGATTGCAGTTTATCGTATCGCGACATTGCTGCCCGCGTTGGTCGGGATCCAATGACTTTTAGCAGAATATGGAATCGGTGGGTTCAGGAGGGTAATACGGAACGCCGTGCTGGATCCCAACGGCCTCGTATCACTAGCAGTCAAGATGACGGGCATCTTATCCGCATGGCTGTAACGGATCGTGCAACCACGTCTCGATCCCTGAGTCAACAGATGGGGACGTTTGCAAGACAATAACCATCTGCACGAACAGTTCGACGACGTTTGCAGCAGCATGGACTATCTTCTCGGAGACCATGTCTGCGGTTACCCTTGACGCTGCATCACAGACAGGAGCGCCTGCGATGGTGTACTCAACGACGAACCTGGGTGCACGAATGGCAATACGTCATTTTTCGAATGAATTCAGGTTCTGTTTACAGCATCATGATGGTCGCATCCGTGTTTGGCGATATCGCGGTGAACGAACATTGGGAGCGTGTATTCGTCATCGCCATACTGGCGTATCACCCGGCGTGATGGTATGGGGTGCCATTGGTTACACGTCTCGGTCACCTCTTGTTCGCATTCACGGCGCTTTGAACAGTGGACGTTACATTTCAGATGTGTTACGACCAGTGGCTCTACTCTTCATTCGATCCCTGCGAAACCATACATTTCAGCAGGATAATGCACGACCCCATGTTGCAGGTCCTGTACAGGCCTTTCTGGATACAGAAAATGTTAGACTGCTGTCCTGGCCAGCACATTCTCCAGATCTCTCACCAATTGAAAACGTCTCGTCAATGGTGGCCGAGCAACTGGCTCGTCACAATACGCCAGTCACTACTCTTGATGAACTGTGGTAACGTGTTGAAGCTGCATGGGCAGCTGTACTTGTACACGCCGTCCAAGCTCTGTTTAACTCAGTATCAAGGCCGTTGTTATGGCCAGAGGTGGTTGTTCTTGGTACTGATTTCGTAGGACCTATGCACCCAAATTGCGTGAAAATGTAATCACATGTCAGTGTGTACAGTGTACAATATATTTGTCCAATGGATACCCATTTATCATCTGCATTTCTTCTTGGTGTAGCAATTTTAATGGCCAGTAGTGAATATGCCTATTTGTTAACAGGCTCTCCTTTATCATACCTCAAATGAAAAAAAAATGTATCACCTTAAAATACGGAAAATTGACTGCATGAAGAGCACGAAAATTTTCTGCTGTATTTCAGACGACAGAGCACATGACAAAAGATGGATGGAATCAGAGTAACAGCGTACAGTCAAACACTCCACTAGAGTACCATTCATTTCCAGTCAACCATTAACAAATTGTTTCTGAAGCAAAAATTTGCATTCAGAACTTCGAATAACACACATATTCACGACTCTCTGGCTAATGCTTGAGTAATGCTATCTCACAGGAAAAACTAAATTTTTCAAATACCAATAACTGCTATCATGTTAGACAATATTTCGTGTCTGACGATTGCAGCTGTTGAATAATAGCGAACAGCAGAAAATACACCGCTTCAGTCGGAACTGTGTTCAGTAAGTAAACTTACAAAAAGTAATTTCACGACACCCGTCTGCTGTTATTTGCAGTTGCTATGCGCGCTGTTTCGCTATAGAAAGTGGGGAAAATTGACAATTCACAAACATTTTTACGTGCACCACTTCCCCATTTGCTTTATTCGTAAATCCATTTCTAAATAAAGGCCTGACACATTTTCGATCTCTTCCCTTTCACACGGAACAATAAGCAAACTTTTACGAAAGGAATTTTCACGTACGAGTCATAGAGATCATTAGTTCCAGTAGAAACTTTAAAATACTATTCGTTAGTAGAAATGAAACGGTGACGAAGAGCATAGCAGAAAAATACAGTTCTATAGAAAGTAGGATAAGGCAGGAATACACAAATTTCGTTGCAGGAAGTAGATAACTTCTGAATGCAGCGAAAGATCGCTGTTCTCTTTTGTGACACCGAACGCTTTCATAATTTAAGAGAAATACAGATGTCAACAGCAATTGGTCTTTGAATTCAATTCAATGGCGGACCGCGTTTCGAACCTGGATTTTCCGCTTTACGCTAGCGGTCGCCTGAACTGCTTCGATTATCCGGACACGCCTCACTTCCTACTCTAATTCCCAACCTGTCGCACATTACACATTACCGTCCATCGTCCATTATCCTATCTGCGTGCTGCTCAGCCTGGTTCTCGTAAGAGTTCGGACACATTGTGCACCAGCACTAACGTTATCATTACCGTCAAGGCCCATCTGTATTCTTATATGTGTGGTGTCAGTTGTTAGGAGCTGTCTGACAGAACAGACACCACACATATAGTAATAGTGTGCTAAGGTCGTCAATTGAATACCTGTTCTTACGGGATACCTGGTACTGAAGGTGCAGGGCCTGAGGCTGAAGGATGCTTTCTTAAAACATCATTTCTAATTCTACTAAAATGACTTCCTCGTTACTTATTTCTGTCTTCTCATTTATCTTTGTATTTTTTTTAAACTGTTGAGTGTACATGTTGCGACATGAAATTTTGGTTCTCTTGTTTCTGACAGAAACTAAGCAAAGAAAGGGAGATGTGCAGAGGGACACCCTGCCTATCTGTCTATGATCCTGGTGAAAGATATTCCTTCAACAGTTCTGAGCGTACGTCTGGACTAGAGAATCGTCCGGGAAAAGCCCAGACACTCATTGTGGACATCGTCGAATTGACGCTGCAAAAACGTTTGATCTTTTTCTAGAAATTGCTATGAAATTGTACGTCACGTTTATGGAAATAAATGGTTGGAATTTCGTTGTACGTTGCATTGAGAAGTACCCTTCATTTATTGGTGCAACTTACGACGGAATTCAAACCATTTATATCAATAAAGAGAAAGTTGCGGTCCTATCTCACCGTCAGTATGCTGGAAGTCTATTAATAGAAACTGATAAAAACCATTCAAAAGCCAAGATCGCACAAAATAATTTTTTGCTCAAGACAAACTGTTTCAACAATCTTATCTGTCATGTTCAGGTCTTTAACATTTTTTTAGTAAAACATGTTCATTTTACTACAAAAAATGTTTAAGAGCTAAAGATGACAGCTAAGACTGTTGAAACCGGTTGTCTTGAATAAAAAAAAAATATTTTGAGCGAGCTTGGCTTTTGAATAGTTTTTAACAATTAAAACTGATCGCCATTCAGTATTCTCATAATGAGAAAATTCAATAAACAGGGACGTTTATAGTTTTGAGGATTCAAAATATATTCATTACAAAATAGACAGACACATCCAAACTTTAAAAAAATATTGCATCGGTTACTATTTCGTAATTTCCATTTTTCATTTCTGACGTGTTTCTTCATTACCCACTAATATAGAAAAGTCTAGTTCATAAATTCAAAGTTTTAAACTTGTATCCTTCTTAAAATAAAAACAATAATAAAGGGTAAAGAACATTTAATAATTTCGGCAACTCCTCCCACAATATTTTTTTCTTCGGCTTCTAACCATTTATGCAACTATGGTTTTGTAGTTGAAATACTTTCTCACTACTGAGGACATCCTTGTCTGACACCGATTTTCAAGGCAGTAGTAATAATAATAAGAATAATGATAAATAGTCAGAATTTAAAATCAAAACTGGTGTAAGGCAATGTGACAATCTTCCCCCAGTGTTCTTAAACTGCGTTTTGGACAAGGTAATTCGAGAATGGAATGTTTGACTTCAGGAGAAAGGTTTTCGAGAAATCAGATTTAGATATAAAAGATCGAAGACTCAGCCGTCTAGCGTTTACAGATGATTTACCAATATTTTCCGAAAACATTGATACAGCAACTGAGCAAATCAACTCATTGAAATAGAGGGCGCAAAAGGTAGGATAACAAATCTCTTTCGAGAAGACAGAATTCATAACGAACAGTGAGTAAATTTAAGTAATTATCAGAAATAATACAGCCACATGGTCTAGTTACAGAAGCAAACAAAAATATAGCCCAGAAGAATGGAAACTGATTGTCTCTTAACGATGTAACTTTACAATAAAAAATCCCTCCTGGCAAAAACAAAAATCCAACACTACAACACTGTCATAAAAGCGGAGTGTCTTTATGCAATGGAATGTTTAATGCAGAACAAAAAGGAAGAAACTGAAGAGTTAGAGAAAAAGGATGATAGTTGGTACAAGAAAAGTTGGGAGTACGTGGACAAGAAAAATTAATGGATAAATCTAAACCCAAATAGAAAATCTGAGGAAAGCTAGAATTACCTATTATGGCCACATGGTTCGAATGAAACCGTAAAGACAGAGAAAAAAAAATTGACCATTTTCGTAAAAATGCCATAGAGCAAGTCAATTGGTTCAGGGAAGTGAGAAAGGACATAGGAGAAATCAACGTGTCGAAAGCAGAAATCCTAGACAGGCATGCTTTTCGAAACGAGTGTAGGAAGTTCGGGAATTTTAAGCAAAACGTCAGAAAGAGCATCAAAAAAATGGTTCAAATGGCTCTGAGCACTATGGGACTCAACTGCTGTGGTCATAAGTCCCCTAGAACTTAGAACTACTTAAACCTAACTAACCTAAGGACATCACACACATCCATGCCCGAGGCAGGATTCGAACCTGCGACCGTAGCGGTCGTGCGGTTCCAGACTGTAGCGCCTTTAACCGCTCAGCTACTCCGGACGGCTAGAAAGAGCATCATTCTACCGAAGGATGAAATAAGAAGAGAACTAAGAACTAAGTGAAAGAACGAGGAAATACAGGAAAGAGCAAAAATAAAAAGACAAAATCAGGTGGGAGTTGCTGGTCCATACATGGTCGAAACCGGAGAAAGAAGTAATAATAATAATAATTAAAAAAAACCTAAACAGAATTTTGAAAAGGAAGCTTGCACATAATGCATCCAGGAACATTGTCGAACATTTTCACCACCGTCAAGGTCCCCCCCGCCCCCCCCCCCCAGGTAGCTGAATGGTCAGCGTGACAGATTGTCAATCCTCTGGGCCCGGGTTCGATTCCCGGCTGGATGGGGAATTTTCTCCGCCCAGGGACTGGGTGTTACGCTGTCCTCATCATCATCCTATCATCCTCATCGACTGCAGGTCGCCGAAGTGGCGTCAAATTGAAAGACCGGCAGCCGGCGAACGGCCTGCCCGACGGGGGGCCCTAGGCGTACGATTAAATAAATAAACCACCGTCAAGGACATGGAGATGCCGCATGCTAATGTGAGAGGATTATCAGCACCTGACAGGAGTTTGAAAGTGGCCTCAAAGTGGGTCTCCATTTGACCAGCTCGACGAATCCCGTTATACACAGATTTGTGGGGTGGCCCGAAGTTCGACTGCGTGGTAAGTTGAAGCCAGATACACTCGTCACCAAGGTTCCGACCTATAATGTCCAACCACTGCAGGGAACATCTTAACCCCTTCTCGTCTGCGTCTAGAATCCGAGTACATGCGACGGACTCCCTGCAACATTCTGTGTCTTATTGCGCCATTGATCGGATACTATCAGAAGCCGGACTAGGGAATTACCGTACAATGCTTAGGTTCCTGTTAACACCACAACAGAAACAGCTACGTTTGGTGTGGTGTCGTGACCAGGAAGCACGGAATGCCGATGAATGGCGTCGCATTATGTTCAGTGATGAATGGTGGTTCTGCACTACCCTGGACGAGCATCGTCAGCGGGTATGACGGCGCCATGGGAAGAGGTCCCATTCTACCAGTGGCTTGGAGAGGTCCTGGCGTCACGCCGAGGGATCCCATTAGGTATGAAGTGTGTATGAAGGGGCTGTTCCCCTGGAAGACGGCCAATTCGCGCCCTCCCATCGGCATGATGAAGAAGGTATCGAGATTCATCAAACCATTCAACGCTCTGCCACTGCACCAACGACCAGTGCCGATAGTCACGTGCCCATCTCAGTCGTATTTGCCGATGTCGTGGTGTTAATATTGTACATGCATGGTTCGTCGGTTGTGGAGGACCATCATTAGGAGTGTTTGGTGCACTGTGTGTTCAGACACACGTGTACTCTGCCCAGCATTAAAGTCTGGAGTTAGTTCTGCCAAAGTTCACTGGCTGTCCTGTTTTACCAGTCTGCCCAGCCTACAACGTCCG
Source organism: Schistocerca americana (assembly GCF_021461395.2). Classification (NCBI taxonomy): domain Eukaryota; kingdom Metazoa; phylum Arthropoda; class Insecta; order Orthoptera; family Acrididae; genus Schistocerca; species Schistocerca americana. The sequence goes on from NC_060121.1 coordinate 245,454,204, forward strand.
ACATCTGCAATGAGGGGTGGCAACCCAACACCACGACCTCTGGACGTTGTTTTAACTTGGTTTCTCCACGTGTTGCAGACTATCACCACAGCACTTCTAATCAAATGGCTCTAAGCACTATGCGACTTATCATCTGAGGTCATCAGTCCCCTAGGCTCAGTACTTGGGTTGGGGTTGGGTTGTTTGGGGAAGGAGACCAGACAGCGAGGTCATCAGTCTCATCGGATTAGGGAAGGACGGGGAAGAAAGTCGGCCATACCCTTTCAAAGGAACCATCCCTGCATTTGCCTGGAGTGATTTAGGGAAATCACGGAAAACTCACATCAGGATGGCCGGATGCGGGATTGAACCGTCGTCCTCCCGAATGCAAGTCCAGTGTGCTAGCCACTAGGCCACCTCGCTCGGTAGAACTACTTAAACCTAAGTAACCTAAGGACATCATACACAAACCATGCCCGAGTCAGGACTCGAACCTGGGACCGTAGCAGCAGCGCGGTTCCGCACTGAACCGCCTAGAACCGTTCGGCCACAGCGGCCGGCACCACAGCACTCCTCGAACACCCAACAAGTCCTGTAGTTTCCGAAATGCTCGTGCCGAGATTTCGGCCCGTCACAATTTCCCCTCGGTCAAACTCAGATGATCGCCTGCCTTGCCCATTCAACATACTGACAGCACGCTCGCTGATACTACATACATCGTGCGTGTGTCTGAGTAGCTGTCATTCCAAGCCAGGTGATGCTGCTATCATCTGGACAGGTTTATAGCGATAGTAGGTCGGTGGTCAAAATGCTCTGGCTGATCAGAGTATGGTAGGAAATGCGCTCGAAGGGAAAGACATTCACGTGAAACTGAAGATAAGAGATCTATGACAGTGAAGCTTTCAGTGATAGGAAGTAGGCAGGAGAGCGCAACAGGCAAGGGCGAATGTTTTAGTTCAAGAGGGCGGTGAGCTGCAGGACATCATGTAGTCGTAGTAGCCATATCATCATTGGTAGCACCAAAGGCAACCACGGGAATCAGGCTCACCTGCAGGAGGTGCAGATATTTGTTGCTTGTGAGGCATTGTGGAAGGATGACTGGTCCCAAGAGGTGGTCGCCAGGAATCCCCTCCCGTACATTGAGGCTAAACCAGCGACGGTCCACTGGTACCATGCCATGGGAATTCTCCACAGGCCACAGGTGGGTGATGTGAAGGTCGACGATACCGTTCATCGTAAAGGTAGCCTCATCTGTGAATATGGTGAATGACAGGACTGGAAGCACTGTGGTGGCCTATATAGTGAACCAGCGACGAAATCGCCGTTGCAGATGCAAAATTCGTAAGTAATAAGTCCCACACACTTTGTACCAGTTATAGATAACGCCAGTTGTCGTGGAGAATGTTCCACACAATACTGCAGTGCCCGTGTTGTTCATAAGTACGGTGCAACGTTCCTTCGGACATACATGCATTTCACTCGTTGTGAAATACATGTGATTTATTCGCAGTAGCAAAATGGACAACCATCAGCTATATAATGGAATGCCGACAGTGAAAATTTGTGCCAGACAGGGACTCGAACCCGGATTTCCATACAATTAGGATACCCGAGCACGCTCCACGGCCAAACATAAACTTACATTTGTCATCAACCATGTGTCTACAACCTGAAGTCGTACAATCGTTATATACATACATCAAAAAAAGTTTTGCATCACCCCAGTTCCCAGAACTCCTGAAGATACATGTTGACTGTGGATGTTGTATCACAGACACAGTCCCTTTGACTTTTCACAGATGTCACTAACCCCCCCTCGCCCCCTCCCCCCAAAGACGTAAACAACCATGTATGAGCAGCGCCTATTAGAAGGAGGGGGTCGGACAGCCGATCAGTTCCAGTCAATCCACCAGGAAAGAGATACACGGCTCGTATTGTCTGTACTTCAACCATGGCTAGACGGTCAATACTGCGGTTCGATCGCGTCCGCATTGTTACTTTGTGCCAGGAAGGGCTCTCAACAAGGAAAGTGTCCAGGCGTCTCGGAGTGAACCAAAGCGATGTTGTTCGGACATGGAGGAGATACAGAGAGACAGGAACTGTCGATCACATGCCTCGCTCAGGCTGCCCAAGGACTACTACTGCAGTGGATGACAGCTACCTACGGTTTATGGCTCAGAGGAACACTGACAGCAACGCCACCATGTTGAATAATGCTTTTCGTGCAGCCACAGGACGTCGTGTTACGGCTCAAACTGTGCGCAATAGGCTGCATGATGCGCCACTTCACTCCCGACGTCCATGGCGAGGTCCATCTTTGCAACTACGACACCATGCAGCGCGGTACAGATGGGCCCAACAACAGCCCGAATGGAGCGCTCAGGATTGGCATCACGTTCGCTTCACCGATGAGTGTCGCATATCCCTTCAACCAGACAACCGACGGAAACGTCTTTGGAGGCAACACCGTCAGGCTGAAGGCCTTACACACACATTCTAGCGAGCGCAGCAAGGTGGAGGTTCCCCGCTGTTTTAGGGTGGCATTATGTGGGGCCGACGTACGCCTCTGGTGGTCATTGGAGGCGCCATAACGGCTGTACGATACGTGAATGACATCCCCCGACCGATAGAGCAACCGTATTGGTAGCATACTGGCGAGGTATTCTTCTTCATGGACGACAATTCGCGTCACCATCGTGCACATCTTATTAATGACTTCCTTCAGGATAACGACTCACTTGACTAGAGTTAGAGTGGCCAGCATGTTCTCCAGGCATGAACCCTATCGAAAATGCCTGGGTTAGGTTGAGTAGGGCTGTTTATGGATGACGTGACCCACGAACCACTCCGAGGAGTGAGACAAACTGGACCAACAGTGCCTTGATGAACTTGTGGATAATATTCCACGACAAACACAGGCATACATCAATGCAAGAGGACGCGCTACTGGGTATTAGACATACTGGCGTGTACAGCGATCTGGAACACCTCCTCTGAAAGTCTCGCTGTGTGGTGGTACAACATGCAATGTGTGGTTTTTATGAGCAATAAAAAGGATGGAAATGATGTTTATGTTTATCTCTGTTCCAATTTTCTGTACAGGTTCCGAAACTCTCGGAATTGAGGTGATGCAAAACTTTTTTGATGTGTCTGTATTCCTGTACAGGGGAAACATTGCAATTAAAAATCATCTGACCAGGCCACAGTTTTCCAGTCATCTATAGTGCAATGATATGTGTCAGGAGCCCAGGGGACATGCTGCAGGTGATGTCGTGGTGTTACCAAAGTCAGTCGTGTCGGTTGTCTGCTGCCATAGCCCAATAACGCAAAATTCGGCCACACTATCCTAACAGATACATTTGTCGTACATCCTGTATTGATTTCTGCTGTTATTTCACACAGTGTTATTTATCTGTTAGCACTGACAACTCTATACAAGTGCCGCTACTCTTGGTCATCAGGTGAACAGTGTCATCCACTGCATTGTCTGAGGTGAGAGGCTATGCCCAAAATCTGGTAGTCTCAGCACACTCTCAACAATGTGGATCTTGGAATACTGAATTCCCTAACGACTTCCGAAATGGAATGTCACATGTGCCTAGATCGAACTACTATTCTGCGTTCAAAGTCTAATAATTTCTGTTGTGCAGCCATAATCAAGTTCAAAACTCTGTCACATGAAGCACCCAAGTACAGAGGCCAACTCTGCCAATACTTTGGCCTTTCATACCTTCTTTCTCCATACTGCTGCAATCTGTATTGGTGCATTCCATGACTTTTGTCACCCTCAGTGTATAACGTCTATTAGGGAGAGCCTGAAGCAGTGAGCTGGTGTAATGATTAACCCATTGTTGCCACGTACTGAGGTAAGTAATGGCTGAAGCTTGCGATGTGGGTAAAAACAAGGGCACACAGGCGACACCGCAAAGTATTCGCCATCTCTGTCTGTGCAGGTGTATCACACCACCTCCTTTTTGTAGTGCCCTGCTGCATGCCACTATAGCGCCATGCAGCCCGCCTTCTTACGTGCACACCACTATAATGCCACGCTGCCGCATTATTATGTGTACGACACTATACCACCACACTGCCGCCTTCTTACGTGTACGCCACTATAATGCCATGTTGCTGCCTTCTTACATGCACACTACTATAGCACCACAATGCCACATTCTTACTTGTGCACTGAGCCGTGCATGGCTCATGTGCCCGCCGTCATGTATTTTACATGCTGTTTCTAACATACTTCCACCTCACTACGTTAATTTAAATTATTACTGTCACTGAGTTGCTACTTTGCTTGATCGTGAGCGGTGCTAGCAGCGCATATTGATATATTCCCTCTCGTAGTATCTTTGCTCGACTGCTGTTACTTCCTGCTCGTTGTCTGTTGTAAATTAGTTGGTCACAGTTTGGAAAGCAAATTTGGTTAGAGAGTTCGGGTCATGAGTTCAGGCTGCCAGTCGGACTGTCTGGAGCGCAGTCCACACCTGCCAGCCGGGGAGTTGTAATGCAGCACTAGTGCAGTCGGGTGGAGCAGCAGTGAGGTCTGCATCAACATGGTTCGCCCGACCATTGCCGCTGCGCATCACTTGAGCCAGGCCACGGTCTTGGTGGATCGTTGGTCGGTCGTCCTACTGGACGATGCGTTTTGGCTCGCCGATGTGCATGAGTTGGCTGTTTGTGTATTCATAGAGTCCGGATTCGTCGTTGTGTGTACTTAGTTACTGTTGGGTATCGTTCAGGAATTCTTGCAAGTGTTGTCAGGCTGTGTGTGTAGTTGGCGTTATTTCTTTTGACAAGCTGTTTTAAATGTTGTGAGCGTGCTGCCCCTGAGAGGTTGTTCGTCTCATCGGGTGATGTGTAACTGGTTGTCCGAGTGCTTCTGGGCCCTTTCAATTACCATCTTGTGGAACTTGGGCCAGTCTTTCCTGGTGCAGGGATGTCGTTTAGCCAGTGGGCATGTTTCCTCTGCATCGTTGGGTCCAAGCCATTATTTCCACCATCGTGTGTCTGGAAGTGAGTGGCAGACGCACCAGCAGTGAAGTCGAGACGGAGCAGCAGTCGCGGACGGAGCAGTGGGCAGTCGGTCAGTTGCTGCAGACCGGGGAAGATATCTCTGCACGGTGCAGTCTGCAGGGTCCGCTGCCAGTCCCTGTGCAGTGTTGGAGCATGTGTGGAGCTATCCGATCGCTACAAGCTTCGTGGTTCACCGACCCAGGACGTCAGAGTTGAGTAGTGGTTTCACGTATCCAAGCAACATCCACTCATGTTGCGTGTTTCGGTTTGGTGGTTCGCTGTTGGCGAGATTTGCTGTTTGAATTCTCAAATACCGACTAGTGGCAAGCCAGTCGTTTGTCGGTTAGTCTGTGGGTGCCCCCTGGTTGGGTTCCGATGGATCGAGTATAGTTGGGCTCACCACCTGTCTCACATAAGTGAACGAGGGCAGACCGACCTTCCTGCAGGCCTTTGAGTGCCACCGGTGTTTAATTATCTGTTGTCAGCTATTTTAAATTTTAGGCTTGTGGTTATTGTTTGTTTCTTAAAATTTTGCAAAATTATTTTTAAATTTATCTTTAAAGCCTAAACACTGTGGCCTCCTGCCCTTAAACATTATGGTAATATAGTTCGAAATTTTTAAGTTTGATTGTGGCCCTCAGCCATTGGTGTTGCACCTTACATATGTTGTTTCTTTAAATTATTATTATTTGGTTTTTATCTTGTTGATTTTTAATATTTCTTGTTGTTAAACATGCTGGCCTTCTGCCTTTAAAGGTCTATGGTAATATATTCTGAAGTTATGAAATTTAATTGTGGCCCTCAGCCATTTGTATTGCACTTTGCGTATGTTGTTTTTTCGAATTATTTTATTACTATCTTAATTGGATTTTTATCTTGTTAAGATTTATTGTTGGAGGCCTTCAGCTGTGAAAGAGTTGCTAAATTACAATAAGTGACAATCAGAAGCAGAAACTGACTTCAACCCTTGGCCCTTTCCACAGTCCTACTACCTGTTCTGTCCAGTGGGTTTAGCGGGCATCTCACGCACCACTATAATGCCACGTTGCCGCCTTCTTATGTGCGCAGCAGTATAGCGGCACGCTGCCGCCTGCTTACGTGCGCGCCACTATAGCACTGGTGCAGCAGCGCCGCGCCGGCCTCTGTGGCAGTCCAGGAAAGCTGCTGGCCGGCCGGTGAACGGCGGCCGTGCGGGCGCAGATTTGCGGCGCGGCCTTTGTGGGCCTGCGGACAGAAGTGCCGTGGGGAGCAGCCAGCTCTGGGGAGCGCAGCGCGGCCGACACCGATTGTTTCCGTAGCGGCAGGGGCGCCCGGGATGGGACCACTGTACTCACGTCGCCACCATCGATCTGCGACGTTCCCCTGTCGCGCCGTCCGCCCCCGCACTCCACTAAAGGCGCATCCGGCGCCCGGCGCAGCTCAGCTCACCTCACCTTTGTCCTGCGCCCCCTCCCCCCACTACCCCCCCCCCCCCACCCCCAGTCGTTTCGTCGCTCTTACGCCGCCAGCATTCGCCTCTTCCGTGTCTTTACCTTAACTCTCCGACTTTGACGTATTTACTTCCTTGAGAATCCCTCAAATAGGCACACCAACAGCAAAAAACGTAAGCCGCTGCAATCGTTCAGTGGATAAACTGGCATGGAACCTAGTGGGAGGATTTCAGTAGATGTGTTTGTATTTTTACATACATCAATTTCGAAATATCTCGGTTAATTTTCTTAGATAAGTGTAGCATGAAAACTAACTCTCGAAAATTACAAAAATGGCTCTGAGCACTATGGGACTTAACATCTGAGGTCATCAGTCCCCTAGAACTTAGAACTACTTAAATCTAACTAACCTATGGACATCACACACATCTATGCCCGAGGCAGGATTCGAACCTGCGACCGTAGCGGTCGCGCGGTTCCTGACTGAAGCGCCTGGAACCACTCGGCCACCACGGCCGGCTCGAAAATTACAAGCCACATTTAAGTCAGTATACTTTTCAGCTCCTTGTGTGAAGGTCTATGTGTGAAATCTTATGGAACTTAACTGCTAGGGTCATCAGTCCCTAAGCTTACACACTACTTAACCTAAATTATCCTAAGGACAAACACACACACCCATGCCCGAGGGAGGACTCGAACCTCCGCCGGGACCAGCCGCACAGTCCATGACTGCAGCGCCTGAGACCGCTCGGCTAATCCCGCGCGGCTGTGTGAAGAATGTCTGCCCACTTTGCATAGATGGGCTTACGATCTCACGGCGAGATTTCAGTCAAGTAAAGAAGCACATTCCCTAGATGGTTGCAGCTGCTGTCAACAACAGTTCTGACACAGTTCATAAAAAAACACAACTTTTCAGTGCATAATGACACAAATGTAATTTTCCTTAACAAATAACTCCACTCCATTTGTACTTGAAAAAGGCTTCATTTGCATAAATCGTACACACGACCCAGGTTTCAGGATGCAAAAGCCATCTTCAGGAGAAAAAAAAAAAAAAAAAAAGCAGCGAAAACGAAGAAGAACTCTTCATAAAATTAATTAACATTAAAAGGACCCATGCAAAAGTGACACCTTGATTGCATACATGAAAGTCATGTAACAAATCCAGCAGATTTGTCAAGTAGCATCTGACATCCTGTGCAGGTGAGGCATGAAAATGTTTTCTGAGTTAACCAGTACCACACCGGGTAAATGTGGCGTAAGGAAAAAACCATATGTGACACCAAATAAACACACATTGCCAGCTTAATGTAACTTATGAACAAACTGCAAATGACTTAAGAAATTAAAATGAAGGCATAAAACCTACAAAATGCAAATTTGTGAACTTTGAAAGCGGCATACTATGTAAGTGCTCAGCCCATCGGATACCGTGAAAGCCCAGCAAGACCAATCATGGCGAACCGCCATGAGACTCTTGTGAACACATGTACATCAGAGAGTGGCCTGTCACCGGAACTAACACCGAGGAAAGGAGAGACCATTGATGAAGTCATAACTAACAACACGGCCGCACCTTCAAGTTTCCTCCCAAACGCTACTCGGTACTAATATCGAAAAAACAACCTTACTTAAGCATGGCACTAGCTAAGTAGTCGTGGTTCACAGCAAACAATAAAGGCCAGAAATGCAATAGTCAGGAACTACAAGTAATACAAATATACAGTATAATTAAATTGTTAAGAAATAAAATTAATAAAACCATAGTAAAAAATATAAAATTAATAGAACCATGGCATGAAATATAAAAGGGGCCAAACCGACTAGCCACAAATTAAACATAATAGTGGAAAATGTGAGAATATACAGAGTACATCACATTAAGAATGCAAGGATAAGAATGCAGATAGTGCAGCACAACTTGCAGTGTAACCTTCATAACCATAGCGCACAAAAATCCCCAGTAGCGGAGAAGGCAGTGTAACTAGTAAACTCCAAAAAATATTAAATATATAATCCCACAGAAAGAAATCACTTCGAGTCAGATCACAAGATCTGGGTGGCCAATTTACATCACCCTTGGTGAGAAGTCATCCCCACCAGAGAAGTCTCGCCTAGAACTACGTTATGAAATCGATATGTGACTGGTTGCGCCATCTTGTTGAAAACAAACCTCTTTAGCATTCACAAAAACTCTCTTAGAATATTACTCTGGCGTTCGCTGTTCACTTTTAATGCGTTTCCTGCATCGACTTCGAAGGAGTACGGCCCAATTACACCCTCAGACCAAGCGCCACGCAAAATGTTATAGCTTTTCAATAATTACTCGAGGGTTTTCTGTGCCTCAAAAGCCTGATATTTTGCTTTTTCGGGAAGCTATTCAAGAGAGAGTGCATCTTATCAATGAAGGTCGTTTTCTCGATGAAATTGTGCTCCCCTCTCGCGAGCATCAAATGAAACGTTTAAACGAGTTTCGTACACATCACCTTCAGGCGAAGTGATCCCTTTTTAATCCACCGCGTGAATTCCACCTTGATCTGTCTTACCTCCGTGCCTTGGAAACTAGCACATAGCGCGGTACGATACGAGGTGTGGCTAGAAAAAAACCGGACTAGTACTGTTGAAACAATAAAACGAATGCAATAAGGCTGAAAGTCGCGTGGCCTGTCACGTGACTCTCGCTCCGCCTACTGCTCGAGCTTCATCTGCCTCCTGCACTCAGTCTGCCCGTGGCGTCTGTTTTAAGTAGTTGACGTTTTGTCTGTGCGTCGGAAAATGTTGAGTGTACAGAAAGAACAGCGTGTTAACATCAAATTTTGTTTCAAACTAGGAAAATCTGCAAGTGAAACGTTTGTATTGTTACAACAAGTGTACGGCGATGATTGTTTATCGCGAACACAAGTGTTTGAGTGGTTTAAACGATTTAAAGATGGCCGCGAAGACACCAGTGATGACACTCGCACTGGCAGACCATTGCCAGCAAAAACTGATGCAAACATTGAAAAAATCGCCGTTTAACAATCAGAGCAGTGTCTGAGTTAACAGGAGTTGACTTGTCTTGTCGAACAAGTTTTCAATGTTTGCATCAGTTTTTGCTGACAATGGTCTGCTAGTGCGAGTGTCATCACTGGTGTCTTCGCGGCCATCTTTAAATCGTTTAAACCACTCAAACACTTGTGTTCGCGATAAACAATCATCGCCGTACACTTGTTGTAACATTACAAACGTTTCACTTGCAGATTTTCCTAGTTTGAAACAAAATTTGATGTTAACACGCTGTTCTTTCTGTACACTCAACATTTTCCGACGCACAGACAAAACGTTAACTACTTAAAACAGACGCCACGGGCAGACTGAGTGCAGGAGGCAGATGAAACTCGAGCAGTAGGCGGAGCGAGAGTCACGTGACAGGCCACGCGACTTTCAGCCTTATTGCATTCGTTTTATTGCTTCACCAGTACTAGTCCGGTTTTTTTCTAGCCACACCTCGTATATGAGAGCAAGTCAGTAGCTCATTTTCCAGAAATGTATACACCTCTCGTGGCCAGGCGTAAAAAAACCATTGACATCGAGGGTAGCCGAGAAATCAAGCAGAGCTTGGTCAGAACGCATCCCTCTGCTTCATACAGTGGCAAAGCTGTTGAATATTCTGACGGCACGTCTCGACCTTACCAGCCCCCGGTGAGGTGTGCTCTCCCCAATTAGTCCGCTTCCCGACCACTTCGCAGCACAAACACGCGGTCTGGTAACTGTCATTGAGGCCGCGAGTGTGGCCAAGTTAACGGCCAACAGCGGAAGTGCACTGCACACAAGCGAGCCATTACTGGGCGATCTGTTCCTCTCGGTCGTAGTCGTTCTCGTGATCTCAGCGAGCTTAGCATGTTTACGAAGCTCGCCGAAAGAAAGGTCTCTCCTCTAGAAATATTAAGCACACCATAGATTCTACTTCCATATCTATGCTAGGTAATTCGGAAGAACGCTTGCAAGCGATATCTATCGAAGGTGCGACTGACAAGGTGCGAAAGAGGCAGATATCACTTTTATGTACAGCGTTGAAAACTACAACGACAAAAGATGATCGAATTACACTACTGGCCATTAAAATTGCTACGCCACAAAGATGACGTGCTACAGACGCGAAATTTAACCGACAGGAAGAAGATGCTGTGATATGCAAATGATTAGCTTTTCAGAGCATTCACACAAGGCTGGCGCCGATGGCGACACCTACAACGTGCTGATATGAGGAAAGTTTCCAACCGATTTCTCATACACAAACAGCAGTTGACCGGCGTTGCCTGGTGAAACACTGTTGTGATGCCTCGTGTAAGGAGGAGAAATGCGTACCATCACGTTTCCTACTTTGATAATGGTCGGAGTGTAGCCTACAGCGATTGCGGTTTATCGTATCGCGACATTGCTGCTCGCGTTGGTCGAGATCCAATGACTGTTAGCAGAATATGGAATCGGTGGGTGCAGGAGGGTAATACAGAACGCCGTGCTGGATCCCAACGGCCTCGTATCACTAGCAGTCGAGATGACAGGCATCTTATCCGCATGGCTGCAATGGATCGTGCAGCCACGTCTCGATCCCTGAGTCAACAGATGGAGACGTTTACAAGACAACAACCATCTGCACGAACGGTTCGACGACGTTTGCAGAAGCATGGACTATCTGCTCGGAGACCATGGCTGCGGTTACCCTTGACGGTGCATCACAGACAGGAGAGCCTGCGATGGTGTACCCAACGACGAACCTGGATGCACGAATGGCAAAATGTCATTTTTTCGGATGGATCTAGGTTCTGTTTACAGCATCATGATGCTCGCATCCGTGTTTTGCGACATCGCGGTGAACACACATTGGAAGCGTATATTCGTCATTGCCATACTGGTGTATCACCCGGCGTGATGGTATGGGTAATTGGTTACACGTCTCTGTCACCTCTTGTTCGCATTGACGGCACTTTCAACAGTGAACGTTACATTTCAGATGTGTTACGACCCGTGGCTCTACCCTTCATTGGATTCCTGCGAAACCATACGTTTCAGCAGGATAATGCGCGACCGCATGTTGCAGGTCCGGCACGGGCCTTTCTGGATACAGGAACTGTTCGACTGCTGCCCTGGCTAGCACATTCTCCAGATCTCTCACCAACTGAAAACGTCTGGTCAATGGTGGCCGAGCAACTGGCTGTCACAATACGCCAGTTACTACTCTTGATGAACTGTGGTATCGTGTTGAAACTGCATGGGCAGCTGTACCTGTACACGCCATCCAAGCTCTGTTTGACTCAATGCCCAGGCGTATCACGGCCGTTATTACGGTCAGAGGTGGTTGTTTTGGGTACTGATTTCTCAGGATCTATGCACCCAAATTGTGTGAAAATGTAATCACATGTCATTTCTAGTATAATATATTTGTCCAATGAATACCCGTTTATCATCTGTATTTCTTCTTGGTGTAGCAATTTCAATGGCCAGTAGCGTAATTTTTTTGTATAGCCTGTCAGGCGATTTTCATTTTTTAATTAAATTATGGGCCTAGGTGGATGAATGGGTCAAAAGTAATAACACATTTGGAGGAGAAGAAAGACTGTAAATATGATCACTGCTCGATCCCGTCGCAGCAACATGTCACGACTTTCGATTAGGCGGGAACCTAATAGCCCAGTTTTAATTGCTGCGACTGATACGGGCAGAGACCTTATTCCCTGTCTTGTTTCTTCTCCGAATATGTTACTGCTTTTGACAATAAAAACTGATCCACATACGTTCACCCAACCACCTACCTACCTCCGTGATTTAAGCATAGAAAAAAAGTCTTTTGAAACATTGAGCATTTTAAATGGGGATTGCTTGGTCTTCATTGCATATGTAGAGTATAGATGATTATTACAAACGTAAATGAGCTCCTCTTTCGGAGTTAATTACGCTGCTGTGCTTTGCAAAAGTAATAAAAAATATTTATAACATTGTAACAGTCATGTCTATCTTTAAGTATATCAAGTCGGCGCAATTATTATCGTGTTTAGATATTAACATAGCACGACACATTAGCTTCATGTCGTATTGGAAATGTCGCTCACATCGTCGCACATTACGTGTCGATTCCTAGAATCGATATCTGGCTCCGTGACAGTCACACCTTCGATATATATCACTTGCAAGCGTCCTTTCAGATTACCCAATGTGTTTGAGAAACTAGTGAACAAATCTAGTCTGCGACTAGTTAAATAGTGACATTTCCACACAGTAGACGGAAGACACGTGTTGTTAACGGGACATCTGGTTGGAGAAACCTTTGGTTGTTTGTTGCCTCCCTTTCAGCAGCGAAATTAAGTCTTTCATTTTTTCTCTTTAAGCACTGACGACGCACGATTTATCACTGGGAGGCTATTTCCCTACAGCTCACTGACTAAAATAAACTTTGCTAACTTGACAAAAGCCGTCACTTTTTCATTTTCATTTGCCTCAGTTCCTACATGTAAATGTATAAGGTTAATTCCGTTCTCTCATTGTAGTTCTTATTTAAGCGAAGAAAATGAAAATCTAATTTTCATTTAATCACTACGTGCAACATGAAACGTTACGAAGTCAGATGTCCGTCTTTCTTTAACAACTTCGGAAAATTTTCCAAGGGACGACCACTCCACTGAGCTAAGATTTCTCATCCTACCTCGCGGCGGACCGCTTCTTATGAGAGGAACGGTTAACAGGTGAAAGTGTAATACAACGGCGGTTTAAACTTGTTATGTTGCTAATATGTTTCTTCCAGGTTTCATTGTTATCACCTTGTGCACGATGTTTTAATTTTATCCTCCACTACTGTGCACTATGGTTCAAATGGCTCTGAGCACTATGAGACTTAACATCTGAGGTCATCAGTCCCCTAGAACTTAGAACTACTTAAACCTCACTAATCTGAGGACATCACACCACACCCATGCCCGAGGTAGGATTCGAACCTGCGACCGTAGCAGCAGCGCCGTTCCGGACTGAAGCGCCTGGAACCGCTCGATCACAGCGGCCGGTGAACCTCCGACGGGGGGAGCCGCACGAACCGCGACAAGGCGCCTCAGACGGGGCGGCTACCCCAGTTTTGTTAGTGTCGCTCCCCCCTCCCCCAAACGTAATTTGCCCCCACCCACATATTTAACATGTAAAAGGTGCATAAGATATTAATTATAAGAACAATAAAATAGAGGGAGACCCAGAAGTCTGTAGACTAACTAATTCACAGAATACTGTGGGTAGAGAGGTGAAACCTGACACACGTGCCTAAAATGACTTGGGGTTTTATTGAAACGAAAAACGAGTGCAAAAAACGGCCAACAAGTGGGGCAGGGCAGCAACTCGTCAGTGACACCGTATGAGAATCGTGTATAAAATGAACCACAGTGAGAGAGGGAGTCAGATGCGCCAGTAATCGAGGCATATTGGCTTTACCAGAAATGGTAGTGTTAGTGAAGCTTCCCTATCAGGATGGTGGATCCATCACTGCTGCTTTATGATCCTATCGCCATAAGAAGGGTCTTCGAACGGGTAAAGGTCCTGTGACAAGTAAGTGTCACTGTGAAATGATCACGACTTTGGAAGCTACAGGTTGTTTAGACGATCGGCCCTGTAGTGGGCGACCAGACACAAGTGCTACTGCTGCCTGGACGTTTTAGGAAGAAATGGAGATTTTAGCCGGTTCATCTCTGAATGGTGAAGTCTGCGCTCGTGAAGTTGCGCGACGCACTGCATTCGACGCGCTTCTGTACAGTAAGGTGTACCCTCCAATGCTATCCGCACTAAATCTAGCGTCATAACGAACTGATAGGCATCGATTTTATGACGCGGACAGCATCTGCTATTTAGAGACTTCAAAGATGGAGGAAGATGACGACTGCTTACCTAACGTGTTGTGGACCGACAAAACCCATTTCACACTTCGACGCTCTTCAACAACCACACCTGCAGGATTTGGGCTACCGAAAGTTACAGATCTGGCGCGGAAACACCGGCATGGATGTGTGTGACGTCCTTAGGTTAGTTAGGTATAAGTACCGGGTGATCAAAAAGTCAGTATAAATTTGAAAACATGCTTGGAATGACATGGGGGTTTTTATTAGAACCAAAAAAATATAAAAGTTCAAGAAATGTCCGACAGATGGCGCTTCATCTGATCAGAATAGCAATAACTAGCATAACAAAGTAAGACAAAGCAAAGGCGATGTTCTTTACAGGAAATGCTCAATGTGTCCACCATCATTCCTCAAAAATAGCTGTAGTCGAGGAATAATGTTGTGAACAGCACTGTAAAGCTTGTCCGGAGCTATGCTGAGGCATTGGCGTCGGATGTTGTCTTTCAGCATTCCTAGAGATGTCGGTCGATCACGATACGCTTGTGACTTCAGGTAACTCCAAAGACAATAATCGCACGGACTCTGTTCTGGGGACCTGGGAGGCCAAGCATGACGAAAGTGGCGGCTGAGCACACGATCATCACTAAACGACGCGCGCAAGAGATCTTTCACGCGTCTAGCAATATGGGGTGGAGCGTCATCCTGCATAAACATTGTACGTTCCAGCAGGTGTTTATCAGCCAGGCTGGGGATGATGCGATTCTGTAACATATCGGCGTACCCCTCACCCCTCACGGTAGCAGTTTTGCTGTCCAACGCCATCTGTCGGACATTTTGTGAACTTTGTCTCTTTTTTTTTTGTTCTAATAAAACCCCATGTCATTCCAAGCATGTTTGTCAATTTTTACCTCTCTATCTACATTATTCCGTGGTTTATTAACTTTTCAAATTTATACTGACTTTTTGATCACCCGGTAGTTCTACGTCTAGGTGACTGACGACCTCAGATGTTAAGTCCCATAGTGCTTCGACCCATTTGAACCGTCGGAGGTTCGAGTCCTCCCCTAGGGCTTATGTGTGTGTGTGTGTGTGTGTGTGTGTGTGTGTGTGTGTGTGTGTGTTGTCCATAGCGTAAGTTAGTTTCAGTTAAGTAGTGTGTAGGCTTAGGGACCGATGACGTCTGCAGTTTGGTCCCATAAGACCTTACCACAAATTTCCAATTTTTAGTAACAAACCGTAACACCCCTTTCATCCCCCAAACCATAGCCGAATCCTGGACCCGTTCCTGTCTTGCAGTGGTGATTCAGGTAGAGTCTTGTCTGCTCCAGGAGCTAACACCACTCCAGCAGATAACCCACAAGGAAAGTGAGAAAATTCTATCTAATCTCGCTAGCCGTCTGTCCTCAACGCCGTCTTGGTCTGCCGTTTATACTGCATTTCTTATCACCCTCTGTACCAGTTTCCGCCGAGCAAATAACGAACACGTGCGGCCGAGCGTTGAAATACTGAGTCATCGGCCCCGGCGCTCCCGTTTAGCAACATTTCAAAATGTCAGAGACACTGGAGTGATCCGTATTCGTGTCGCTTACAGCGGAAAATTGACCCCTTTAAACAATTTAATCTGTTAGCGCTGCGTAATTTGCGATAACATGCAGTGGCAATTACGTAACCAAACAACTCGATAAAAACTATTTGCACTGTTTTAAATTATTTTTTAAAGTCTGCATCGCTGCCATCATTTTCTGTCCGAGTCAGTGCGTTCTGCCCGAGCAGAAAGAAAGAAGCGCAAATGGTATTTGTTTTAATTAACCGCTGGTTATTCAGCGAGTACGCTCGAAATATTGAGTCGCAGTAAACTCGCCGCACTGGCAAGGGGCCACGGCGAAATTGTTCCACATCGTGTTAGGGACTGCGCGAGCACTAGCTTATAGTGGAACATCAAGGAGTCTTACAAGGCAATCGATAATAGGAAACGTGAAGGAGGGAGAAATTCTTTTAGGGCCAGTTGGCCGTTCTCCGCACCCGCGGCTGATAGCTTCTCGCCCACTCACGCCGAGGCTGTTATAGGTAATCGATTAACTCTTACGGCCACAACAAAAGGGACAGGACGCAACAAACTTGTCTTCGAACCGCGTACTCAGTGGCATGAATGTAACTGGGACGCGAGAAAGATTAAAATTAGTTGTAGCATGTTTAAGCGGATAATTAAATAATGAAATGAGAACGCACTATGGAAACAACAGCTATATCTCCTTGTACGGCGTAACACGCTGCTGTTTTACATTAACATTCACATCTACACAAAGTCAAAAAATTGGTTCAAATGGCTCTGAGCACTATGGGACTTAACTTCTGAGGTCATCAGTCCCCTAGAACATAGAACTACGTAAACCCAACTAACCTAAGGACATCACACACATCCATGCCCGAGGCAGGATTCGAACCTGCGGCCGTATCGGCCGCGTGGTTCCAGACTGTAGCGCCTAGAACCGGTCAGCCACTCCGGCCGGCAACACAAAGTCATAAAACATTGCCAGATGGCCTCCTATGGAGTGGCCAAGATAAAAGAGGCCCCGTGTTATACTAAACGTGATATTTGAAGCAATCTGAGTGTTGATATTTCCAAACTTGAAGGCGGTGATCGAGCGGGGTTACGTACGTCGAACGGTGCTTAAGCGTCCAATGCTGCGTTGACAGTAGTCTGTTTGAAACTTGTTGTGAATACATGTGCTGCAGAACGCCTTTTTCAATCGAACAAAGAGTGTTTATTATTGTCGGCCGGTGTGGCCGAGCAGTTCTAGGCCCTTCAGTCTGGAACCACGCGACCGCTACGGTCGCAGGTTCGAATCCTGCCTCGGACGTGGATGCGTGTGATGTCCTTAGGTTAGTTAGGTTTAAGTTGTTCTAAGTTCTATGGGACTGATGACCTCAGATGTAAAGTCCCATAGTGCTCAGAGCCATTTGAACCATTTGGTTTATTATTGAATATGTTTTTGGATTAAATCACTTAAAACGTTAAATAAAACGCTCACGCTAAAATATCCAGAAACAGCTGCTCCTGCAAAATGTGTTGTTGATCACTAAATTTAGAGCAACAGGTTCAATCGTTAACACCAAAAGAAACCGTGGAAAGAAACTTTGCTCGTCGTAAAATATTGAACGTGTTCACGAGACTATGGTAAGAAGTTCAGACATCAACTAGACATCTATCCTCCCAACTCGTAAACATCAAACGAGTGTCATGGCAAAACACGTTGAAGCTGTTCCATACGCGAACATACAAGAGGGATGCAAGCATTAAACCTACGGAGTACTCACAACGACAACACTATTTCGAATCAGGTTACCTTCCATTCAGAATGCTGTTGCACGCAGTGACTATTATATTGATTGTAAATAATAGATTTCAGCTATCAATCGTCCTTTTAAAATTTTATTGGCAGATCTAGATTTCAGACAGAAACTAGCCATTCTCAATGCACTATCACTTTTGATCAATGCATGTAATGCCTGTTGGCCGGGCTTCAACCACAGTTCATTGAATATCAGTTGGTCAAAAATGTTAGTGCATTGAGAATGGCTGCTTTCTAGCTGAAGTCTAGATCTGCCAATAAAATTTAAAAAGGACGACTGATAGCTGAAATCTATTATTTACAAACTGTTGCGAATGGTAACACATTTGTCGCTGATGGTTGCCTGATACAGATCTTTACTTCAACTGCGACGAGGCGTGGTTTCATCTTAGGAGGTAGGTGGACTATCAAATAGCACGCTATTGGCAACAGACAGTCACAGGGAACTTTTTGAGGTGCCTCTGCAAGATCTGAATGTAGGCGTTTGGTGTGTAGTTTGAGGCCAACGGATTGTAGGTCCTGTTCTCTTTAACAACGTCGAGAACTCTCAAGTGTGTGTAACGGAATTGTTGCAACCATTCGTAGCGCAGCTAACGGACGAAGAACGAGAGTATGAGTTTTTGCACCAAGATGGCGCTGCGGCGCATTCTTCACGGTTTTCAGTGTCACACGTCCATGAAGCTTTCGGAGAAGGATGTACAGTTTTCACGGGTTTATGGCCTATCAGATCGCTCGATCAGTTCACCTGTGATTTCAATTTATGGGGTAATTTAAAGGATAAAGTCTACAGTAACAGTCCGCATACAATTGAAGAGCTGAGAACAAACATTGGCAATACGAACGCGGAAATGACACGAAATGAATTGGCAAAAGTTTCACGTAGAGGAAGGTGTACGAAGATGAATAACGAACACTACACTTAACGAAAGTTTATTCTGCACTTGCACATAGAAGAGCGCGGAGCGAACTGTCTCCGCCCAGAACACATACAGTATATATACAGCTACAGAACATACCAGTACAATGATTCTTGCCATTTGTAGATACTTCTAGAATATACTCGAACCGAATATAAAAATTAAAGTATTTCAATTTCAGGTGAGTTTTTAACTCACGGCCCTGCAAATAACAATCTAGTATTTAACCCCCCCTTTTTTTTTAAATCTCATTTTGTTCTATATTGTTCGTTGACTTTGTTCGTGGCAGACGTCCTATCACACTTGTTCTGGTTGTTTGTTGATCCGTTCGTTCAGATTTTTATTACAGAGGATAGCTGAACCGTCTGACCGAACACACTGAGCTACAGTGCCGGCATCAACCGTTGCTGAGTTGTGCATCGAAGTCCTTGCCGAACATTTTCAGCACCTCCTGTGAACTGTTGACCTAATGAATGTTCAGTACGCTGTTTTTCATAATGATAATTTATTGCTCTATGGTCTATATTTACAGTAAACCAGTGAATTTTCTATACGTCGTTTATAAGACATGGGCCCCTTTTATTTCGACCACCCTGTTCGTTCAGGGTCGTCGCGTGAGGTATAGTAGCGGCAACATGTTGGCATGCTTCGACGTGGAGCTTGTTCAAACTTTTATTTACTACTCCAGTAACTGCGATGCAGCGTTGTGGGACTATGTTCATAGAGCAATGAAATATTGTGCAGTGCTTTATAGATGAAGCAAGCCCACAAGGGAATTACCGATGCCTAGATTCAGATACACCAACTAGGTTTACCGAGCGAGGTGGCGCAGTGGTAGCACATTGGACTCGCATTCGGAAGGACGACGGTTCAATCCCGCGTCCGGCCATCCTGATTTAGGTTTTCCGTGATTTCCCTAAGTCACTCCAGGCAAATGCCGGGATGGTTCCTCTGAAAGGGCACGGCCGACTTCCTTCCCCATCCTTCCCTAATCCGATGAGACCGATGACCACGCTGTCTGGTCTCCTTCCCCAAACCAACCAACCAACCAACTAGGTTAATGTGGAGTGCAGTGAGATACTGAAGGACCGAGGAATAACGAAATGGGTTTGAAGTCCTCTAAGTCTGCGATAATTAATATCACAGAAGGTATTTCAGCTCCAGAGGAATGGGCCTCTCTAAAATGGACATTCATGGTAGTTGGACAGACAGTAGGTACAAGGATGGTTAACTGTGAGGAAATATAGGGGGAAGGAAGATACATTACAATTCCAGAATGAGATTTTCACTCTGCAGCGGAGTGTGCACTGATATGAAACTTCCTGGCAGATTAAAACTGTGTGCCCGACCGAGACTCGAACTCGGGACCTTTGCCTTTCGCGGGCAAGTGCTCTACCAACTGAGCTACCGAAGCACGACTCACGCCCGGTAGCTCAGTTGGTAGAGCACTTGCCCGCGAAAGGCAAAGGTCCCGAGTTCGAGTCTCGGTCGGGCACACAGTTTTAATTTGCCAGGAAGTTTCATATCAGCGCACACTCCGCTGCAGAGTGAAAATCTCATTCTGGAAACATCCCCCAGGCTGTGGCTAAGCCATGTCTCCGCAATATCCTTTCTTTCAGGAGTGCTAGTTCTGCAAGGTTCGCAGGAGAGCTTCTGTAAAGTTTGGAAGGTAGGAGACGAGGTACTGGCAGAAGTAAAGCTGTGAGTACCGGGCGTGAGTCGTGCTTCGGTAGCTCAGTTGGTAGAGCACTTGCCCGCGAAAGGCAAAGGTCCCGAATTCGAGTCTCGGTCGGGCACACAGTTTTAATCTGCCGGGAAGTTTCATACATTACAATCGTTCGACGAAAGAAGAAAGTACGAAAATGTTGAGGGAAATACGGGAACACAGCAATACAAGTCACTGTGGAATGAAATAAATAGAAAGTGCAAGGACGTCAGCCGGCCGATGTGGCCGAGCGGCTCTAGGCGCTTGAGTCCGGAACCGCACTGCTGCTACGGTCGCAGGTTCGAATCCTGCCTCGGGCATGGATGTGTGTGATGTCCTTAGGTTAGTTATGTTTAAGTAGCTCTAAATGTAGAGGACTGATGACCTCAGATGTTAAGTCCTATAGTAGTTAGAGCCAAGGAAGTCAAAGCGAATGGATGCAAGATAAATATAAAGTAATCGAAAAAGATACGGCCATCGGAAGAACCGAGTCACCACACAGACTTCGGTGAAACTGAAAGCAATGGCTTCACTATTAAGAGAACAATAAACATTCCACTGCCAAAAAGAACAACTAGAGGGAAGGAGTACGCTGAAAGCCTCTACGAGTGGAAAGAACTCTCTGAAGGCAGAAGTGATAGACAATTTTTCTTCGAAATTTGTAAAATCTTTGGGGGGAAGTGGCAACCAAAGGACTTTTCAAGTTGGTGTATAGAATTTGTCAATTCGGAGACACATCATCAGACTCTCGGAAAAGTAACGTCCCTACAATCCCGAAGACAGCAGGGGCAGATAAATTCAAGAACTATGGAGTAATCAGTATAACAGTTCAAACATCTGAGTTGCTTTTCGCGGGCAAATGCTCTACCAACTGAGCTACCCAAGCACGACTCACGCCCCGTCCTCACAGTTTGGAAGGTAGGAGACGAGGTACTGGCAGAAGTAAAGCTGTGAGGAGGGGGCGTGAGTGGTGCTTGGGTAGCTCAGCGGATTAGCCGGCACGGTAGCTCAGCGTGTTCGGTCAGAGGGTTAGCTGCCCTCTGTAATAAAAAAAAAACTGAGTCCATCGATCAACAACGAACTTAAAAGGATGTCTTAGACGTCCGCCCCGAGCAGAGGCAACGAAAAAAAAAGTGGTAGATCACTTGGCCACGAAAGGCAAAGGTCCCGAGTTCGAGTCTCGGTCCAGCACACAGTTTTAATCTGCCAGGAAGTTTCAATAATGTTACTGTTAATAGTTCTTGTGTTTGGACTGAACTAATTGTAGACCCTGCATACGGTATGACGTAATTTATTATTTTGTTTGTATGGTAAATATCGATAAAGGTGGTGTAGAGTAAAGGCACTGGATTCGCATTCAGCACTCGTCGATAGCCTTGGTATGATCATCCTAGAGTGGATTTTCGGTGGTATCCCCAAGTCACTAAGGTGAATGTCGGAACGATCTCAATTGAAACGCCATGACCGACTTCCAAGTGCCTGCCATACTCTTGCTGGATCCAGTCCTACATCATATGTGTTGTAAATATGTGTAAATATATTTGAAATCCATTTGACCTGTCTTATACTATTAAGTGGTAAAGGGACATATAAATAAATAAAACTCTTGACCGTCGAAGTAAAAGCACGTGAATCAGTCGAGCAGTAATCAATTAAGATCATGATTGCATTAGAGTTTATTTTTTAGAGTTCAGACCATAAGAGGTGCAAACTGGAAAAGACACGCAGCGCAGATTTACCAAGCGCTCACACGACATCCAGCTGCAAACAAAAGCACCAGAACAGGTGTTTATGAACCATCTGGAGCAACATTAACAATTCAGTATTGCCAAAGCGTGTGAGAGCCGTTTCGTGTGGGGTTGCCACACAAAAATCCGCTTGCGAAAACGATTACTTTGAAATATGAAAAATGTCCAACGATCGATTCCCTAAACCACATATTTGTCTGCAAAGAGCACCCTCGAGTTTGAAACTGGATTTATAGCAAGCGACTGATGCCAGTGACAACATATCGCTAACACGTGGTATCTTGGCTGGCACATGTAACCAATGGCAAAACAAAATAGTCAGATGGTTTACCACTTCACTGAGTGCAAAACAACCCGAAACACAAGAGCTTGCTTTCTCCCTCGAAGAAGAACAGCAGCGGGTTCAAACCAATTTCAAATCAGATTAATTCAGTCGATTCCATAACTTTTTACTGCTTCGTACTATTGAAATATAATTATGGAAGCACAGTATCATTAAAAATTTAGTTTTATACGAAGAGTGGCTTCAAGAAGAGTGAATGGTAAACAAATTTCGCAATTGGTTCCATTTTCTGATAACAAGTGTTAAGAAGTCAATGTTGCCGACGAATTAAGTTTTTGCTTTGATAATTTCACAAAGAATACTCCGTGACAGAAGAAGATCCATCAGAATCAACCTCAGAGATCATTAATTTAAAGCAATATAGCTTGTAAGAAAGAAATTATAGCGGAGAGATAACCGAAGAAGGCAAGCTGGAAATCGAAAGGTTAAGATGAAAGGGAAGAAAAGGGCGGTTTTCACACTCGTCTATGCAAACGTCTGGCTGTTTCCATTTTTCCGCAACGGAAAATGAACACATAAAATACACAAAGTATAATTAAAAAAGAGGGAAACTGAAGACGGAATTAGTACTGGACCAAAGAAAAAAATAAAAATAATATGGAAATCGTGGAAAGGACTCTGTCCTTCATTAGGAGACGCTACAAACGCTGAAAAAGAAGAAGAAGACTAGAAAAAAAGATGAGGAAGGAAACACAGGAAAACCCGTTCCATAAGAATGAACAGGTGACTGGAGCATCTGCTATGATATTCGAGAATAGTTACACTAACAAGTGAAGGAGCTCAGTGGAGAGATGGGGAAGGGAGAGAGCGACTTGCATAAACATAATATAGAAAATGTATAACGTATCTTAGATTATTGTGGTTGTAGTAGACATGCCAAGCCGGCCGCTGTGGTAGAGCGGTTCTAGGCCCTTCAGTCCGGAACCCCGTTGCTGCTACGGTCGCAGGTTCGAATCCTGCCTCGGGCACGGATGTGTGTGATCTCCTTAGGTTAGTTAGGTTTAAGTAGTTGTAAGTCTAGGGGGCTGATGACCTCAGATGTTACGCCATAGTGCTTACAAGGGAACCTCCCCATCACACCCCCCTCAGATTTAGTTATAAGTTGGCACAGTGGATAGGCCTTGAAAAACTGAACACAGATCTATCAAGAAAACAGGAAGAAGTTGTGTGGAACTATGAAAAAAATAAGCAAAATATACAAACTGAGTAGTCTATGTGCAAGATAGGCAACATCAAGGACAGTATGAGAACCGGAGCGCCGTGGTCCCGTGGTTGGCGTGAGCACCTGGGAAACGAGAGGTCCTTGGTTCAAGTCTTCCCTCGAGTGAAACGTTTAATTTCTTTATTTTCGCAGTTATGATCTGTCCGTTCATTGACGTCTCTGTTCACTGTAATAAGTTTAGTGTCTGTGTTTTGCGACCGCACCGCAAAACCGTGCGATTAGTAGACGAAAGGACGTGCCTTTCCAATGGGAACCGAAAACATTTGATCGCGAGGTCATAGGTCAACCGATTCCTCCACAGGAAAACACGTCTGATATATTCTATACGACACTGGTGGCGGCATGTGCGTCACATGGCAGGAATATGTTGTCGACTCACCTAACTTGTACACTTGACGAATGGGTAAAAAGATTCTTCTACCTTGCGTGATTTAGGTTTTCTTGTGGATGTGATAATCAATTCCAAAAAAGTGATGAAAACATAAGAGTTTGTCACATAAACTGCAACAAATGAATGCAATAGTTTCACAGTCGCACAGTTTTCCCTGTGCTCTGTCAAAACATATGTTTTTAACGTTTTCAAATTTTTCCGCGTGTAGACCGTCAAATCCTGCATATGTCCAAGCAAATCTGAACATGTCCTGGAATTGTGGAGAGCGAAGTTGATTGTGTGTGTGTGCCTGAACTTTCATAATTGTCTGAAAATAAAAAATTAAAATTTCCACGCGAGGGAAGACTTGAACCAAGGACTTCTCATTTAACAGTTGCTGACGCTAACCACGAGACCACGGCGGTACTGAACTTACAGGCTCCTTAATGTTGCCTATCTTGAGCATGGACTACTCAGTTTGTATATTTTGTTTATTTTTTTCGTAGTTCCACACAACTTCTTCCTGTTTTCTCGATTGATCTGTGTTCAGTTTTTCAAGGCCTATCCACTGTGCCAACTTATAACTAAATCTGAGGGGGGTGCGATGGGGAGGTTCCCTTGTTAGAGCCATATATATAGACATGCCGAGACGATATATTCATAATAATCTAGAGAGAGACTGAGGACGACATTAAACTTGTCGGAAAAAATTAAGATTTTTCTAAAATTCTTAACTAAATGCAGCTATCTCACAAGTCAAAATTTGAAAATGACAGTCAATCACTGCGCTTGTATTTCTGAATGAATATACAGTCTAAATTATCAAGAAGTACATTTTAGTATTTGAAAGAAAACTATAAACTAACGTTTCACGTTCCTTGGACAATAACCGAAAAAATAAGTCGTACACTGAAGTGACAAAAACAATAGTATAGTGGTATGCAAATATACAGATGGCTGTGGTACCGCGTACACAAAGTATAAAAGGACAGTGCATTGACGGAACTGTTATTTGTACTCATGTGATTCGCATGAAAAAGCTTCCAAAGAGATTGTGGTCGCACGACGGGAGCAACATACTTTGAACGCGTAATGGTAGTTGGAGCTGGACGCATGGGATATTCCATTTCGGAAACCCCTAAGGAATTCAGTATTCCGAGATCCTCAGTGTCAAGAGTGTGCCGAAAATACCACATTTCAGACATTATCTCTCACCACAGACAACGCAATGGCTGATGGCCTTCACTCAACGACCAACAGCAGCGGCGTTTACTTAGAGTTGCCAGTGCTGATAGACAAACAAAATAACCGCAGAAATCAATGTGGGACGTATCACAAATGTATCCGTTTGAACAGTCGGCGAAATACAGCGATAATGGCCCATGGCAGCAGACGACCGACGCGAGTGCCTTTGCTAACAGCACGGCATCGCCTGCAGCGTCTCTCCTCGGCTCGTGACCATACCGGTTGGACCGTAGACGACTGGAGAACTGTGGCCTTCCCAGATGATTCCCGATTTCAGTTGGAAACAGCTGATGATAAGGTTCGAGTGAGGCGCAGACGCCACAGTCCATGGGCCCAAGTTGTCAAGAAGGCGCTGTGCAAGCTGGTGGTGGTTCATAATGGTGTAGGCTGAGTTTACAAGGGACGGACTGGGTCTCCTGGATGTTCGTCTACTCGGAGACCAAGTGCAGCCATTCACGAACATCGTGTTTCCAAACAGCGATGAAACTTTTATGGATCACAATCCGCCGTGTCACCGTGCCACAGTTGCTCCCGATTGCTTTCAAGAACATTTTGGACGGTTCGAGAGAATGGTTTAGTCACCAAGATCACCTGACATGAACGCATCGAACATTTATAGGATATAATCGAGAGGTCAGTTCGTGCATAAAGTCCTGCTCCTTCAACACCTTCGCAATTAATGACGCCTATAGAGACAGTAGTGCACAGTATTTCGGTAGGGGGACTTCCAACGACTTGTTGAATCACTGCTATGTCGAGTTATTGCACTACGGCAGGCAAAAGATGGTTCGACACGTTATTAGGAGGTGTCTCAAGACTTTTGTCGTGTAATGCCACTGTTTTCCACCTTTCTCCTCTTGTTGTTGTTGTGGTCTTCAGTCCTGAGACTGGTTTGATGCAGCTCTCCATGCTACTCTATCCTGTGCAAGCTTCATCATCTCCCAGTACCTACTGCAGCCTACATCCTTCTGAATCTGCTTAGTTTATTCATCTCTTGGTCTCCCTCTACGATTTTTACCCTCTACGCTGCCCTCCAATACTAAATTGGTGATCCCTTGATGCCTCAGAACATGTCCTACCAACCGATCCCTTCTTCTGGTCAAGTTGTGCCACAAACTTCTCTTCTCCCCAATCCTATTCAATACTTCCTCATTAGTTATGTGATCTACCCATCTAATCTTCAGCATTCTTCTGTACCACCACATTTCGAAAGCTTCTATTCTCTTCTTGTCCAAACTATTTATCGTCCATGTTTCACTTCCATACATGGCTACACTCCATACAAATACTTTCAGAAATGACTTCCTGACACTTAAATCTATACTCGATGCAAACAAATTTCTCTTCTTCAGAACCGCTTTCCTTGCCATTGCCAGTCTACATTTTATATCCTCTCTACTTCGACCATCATCAGTTATTTTGCTCCCCAAATAGCAAAACTCCTTTACTACTTTAAGTGTCTCATTTCCTAATCTAATTCCCTCAGCATCACCCGACTTAATTCGACTACATTTCTCCTCTTATAATCAAGAATAATGTTTTCCACAGTCCGCTTCCATTGCTTCACAAAAACAAAAAACAAAACAACTACCTGCATAAAGCTTCCATCTCTGAGGATGGAACATAGGTTTTAAGATTCATGCGATCAATCAAAAGAGTTGAGTATTGGCTCAGTAGTTCCGTCCTGGACAGGTAATGTTGCTTATGCGGACAAATCAAGTAGACAGAAACTGGGGTACATATATATTCTAGGTCTCATTATGGACTCCACGGCCAGAGTAATTTATTTATTTACTTACTTTTTTACAAGGTCGTTCGGTCGCGAAATGGAAGCCACAGAGTAAATAAAAAAAGTTTTACTTGCATAATTTAGGTACTTCTTCCAGCTACCCCTTCTACATAATATTACTCCTACTTAGGCATCTGTCGTAGCGTGGTGCCAACTTTCTAGTATCCTCGTCACAGAAGGCAGCCATGAGTCCTCTCCACCAGTTCTCTACGCTGGTCTGCAGCTCGCCGTCTGTGCGAAAATAGTGTCTAGCCAGCGGTTCATGTGGGCAAAGAAGTGAAAATCGGAGGGAGCCAAGTCCGCTCTGTGTGGTGGGCTGTCAAACATTTCCCATCAAAAACGCTGCTGTAGCATAGTTGTTGCACCTGCAGTGGACAGCTATGAAGATTAAAATGCATGCCAGTTGCGCTATGTGGGCTGCACGAAATTGGGTGGAGCCCCTCACGGCAATTCGCACTTGGCGGGAGACACTATTGTTCTAAGCATCATGACGTGCTTACTGTGCACTCAGAACTGAAAAGTGCGACGTGACGCAATTGATGGGCGTACTAGAGACACTGCTTCATCGGATTTTCAATGAGGTTTTAATTTCGCAACCAATCGGAGCTTGGAAAAAATATAGTCCTCGTGTAATGCGAAACAGAGACAAGTGGCGAGTTACAGATATCGTACAAGCACCACATAACTGTGAAGCGATGAAGACTAGAAGAATGCCTTGGATATGGCCATGTACGTTCTGCTGTCTAGTAGTGCACAATGAACAGCACGTGAGTGAACTGTAGGAGAAGGGGAAAAAGAGAAAGCGAAAAAACCACATGCGCGATGACGTGTAGTGGCTGAAAGATGTTCAGGACAGAGGATGTTCGACCAGCCAGATACTTGTCACAACTCAAATAAGTTAAAGTAACTAAAAAATTAAAATCGACTTGTTTCCTCCTCCTGGTACTTAATACGACAATGTTCATACACCAGAATAAGACCAACGAAACATCGTGAAGCATTGATCCGATTGCGAAGTGCTTGGGTACTAATGCCTCACTACAAGTGTAATCAATGGTATTCTTAACTTACGGCTACAGGTCTGCAGGATGTTCGGTGCACGACAGAGTATACTTCGCACCATTACTTACAGTTTGCCTTACTCATAACTGAAGCATTTCCCCTTTCAAGAGTGTGCATTCCACCTATGTAATAAGGCGGCAAGAGGATAGGTGATTATTACTTGCAAAGGACGCAGGTTAAGCCCCAATACCTAGGTTTCAAATTTGTCGTGCCTTAACTTACGGATAACACGGTATAGACAACAGGTGGAAGGTATGCAGCAGCAACAATCTCGTCCGCAAACTGACAAAGACCATGTGGGGAGAGCAGCCCAGTGTCCTCCTCATCTCCGCTCTTTACTGTTTGTTTCTCTGCCGCAGAGCAAACCTCTGCTGTCACGAGGGGCCCGCCACATTTCGTCCGAGAACATTCCTTGGTCTTTTGACTTTATGGGACGTCGCAGTTTCTGCAAAGTGTCTTCATACCGCTGCGCATTGATTGTGGCTCCACGCTCGAGGAACTCGACGAGTAGATAACGCCTGCCCCCACACTGCCAATCGGACGAAGTCTGCTCTTCGGCGATTTGTTTGGGAAGCACTGCAACATCCTCCGTACAGCTCGGATCTTTCACAGTGTGATTTTCACATCTTCGGCGACCTGAAGAAAGACGTGCGTCGACATCGGTTTCTGTCGGACGAGGAAGTTCACATGGTTCAAATGACTCTAAGCACTATGGGACTTAACATCTGATGTCATCAGTCCCCTAGACTTAGAACTACTTAAACCTGACAAACCTAAGGACATCACACACATCCATGCCCGAGGCAGGATTCGAACGTGCGACCGTAGCAGCAGCGCAGTTCCGGACTGAAGCGCCTAGAACCGCTCGGCCACAGCAGCAGGAGGTGCAAGGGCGGGTATGGTTGTGGATCCCTCATTGGCTGCTCGCGTTCTACGAAACAAGAATTGTTGAATGTCTCGTCTCCCAGCTGGATAAGCGTGTTACCGCGTGTGAGAATTACTTCTGAATGCAACGATTCCATGGTCCCGTTGTGGCGGCTGTTTGATTTTCATTTGACTGCCCCTCATACAATCCGTGCCCTCCCAAAACCGTATACAACTAAGCCAAATACATCGTACGTGTTATGTACAAGAGAAGATTTAAATCCGACGCCTGTTCTCTGATAATTAAAATATTCTCTGTCAACGTGTCCATAGATGCGCTACATTTTTCCCAGATTTCTACTCTACATCTACATCTACATACATACTCCGGAAGCCACCGTACGGTGCGTGGCGGAGGGTACCCTGAACCACAACTAGTTGCTTTCCCTGTTCCAGTCGCAGATAGAGTGAGGGAAAAACGACAGTCTACATGCCTCCGTATGAGCTCTGATGGCGACCGTAGGATCGTTCTCCATTGAGCTTCAGATTCTGGTTTTCTAAACTTTCTCGGTAGTGTTTTTCGAAATGAATGTCTGATTCCCTCCAGGGATTCCCACATGACCTCCAGAAGCATATCCGTAACACTTTCATGCTGATCTAACCTACCAGTAACAAATGTAGCAGCTCGCCTCTGAATTGCTTCGATGTCTTCTTTCAGTCCGATCTGGTACGGGTCCCAAACATTCGCAAAGTGCTCACGAATATGTCGCACTTGCGTCCTATATGCGGACTCCTTTACGAATGAACCACACTTTCCTAAAATTCTCCCAATAAACCGCAGTCGACCATTCCTCTTCCCTACCACAATCCCTACATGCTCGTCCCATTTGATATCGCTTCGCAACTTTACGCCCAGATTTTTAAACGGCGTGACTGTGTCAAGCAGGGCACTACTAGTCCTGTATCCGAACATTACGCCTTTGTTTTTCCTAATCATTCTCATTAATTTGTATTTTTCTACATTAAGGGCCACTTGCCATTCATCATACCAACTAGAAAGTTTATCTAAGTCGTCTTGTATCTTACTACTGTCACTCAGCCTCGACGCATTCCTGTACTTCACAGCATCATCAACGAACAACCGCAGATCGCTGCCTATCCTGTCTGCCAGATCGTTTATGTATATAGAAAATAGCAACGATCCTATCACACTTCCCTGGTGCACCACTGATGTTACCCTGTCCCCGATGAACACTCGCCGTCGCGGGCAATGTACTGGGTTCTATTATTTCCGAAGTCTTCGAGCCAGTCGCATATCTTCAAATAGTTCAAATGGCTCTGAGCACCATGGGACTTAACTTCTGAGGTCATCAGTCCCCTAGAACTTAGAACTACTTAAACCTAACTAACCTAAGGACATCACACACATCCATGCCCGAGGCAGGTCGCATATCTGGGAGCCTATTCCGTATGCACGTACCTTCGTTAAACGTCCGCAGTGGATGCCGTGTCGAATGCTTTTCTGAAATCTAGAAATATGGAGTCAGTCCTTCATCCATAGTTCGCAGTATATCATGTGAGAAAAGAGCAAGCTGGGTTTCGCACGAGCAATGTTTTTTAAATCCGTGCTGATTCGTGGAAATTAGCTTTTCGGTTTCTAGGAAAAACAAGGCCCGGGGAGTAGACAACATTCCATTGGAACTACTCACGGCCTTGGGAGAGCCAGTCCTAACAAAACGCTACCATCTGGTGAGCAAGATGTATGAGACAGGCGAAGTACCCTCAGATTTCAAGAAGAATATAATAATTCCAATCACAAAGAAAGCAGGTGTTGACAGATGTGAAAATTACCGACCTATCATTTTAATAAGTGACGGCTGCAAAATATTAACGCGAATTCTTTACAGGCGACTGGAAAAACTGGTAGAAGCTGACCTCGGTGAAGATCAGTTTGGATTTCGCAGAAATGATGGAACACGTGAGGCAATTCTGACCCTACGACTTATCTTAGAAAATAAATTAAGGAAAGGCAAACCTACAGTTCTAGCATTTGTGGACTTAGAGAAAGCTCTTGACAATGTTGACTGGAATACTCTCTTTCAAATTCTAAAGGTGGCAGGGGTAAAATACAGGGAGCGAAAGGTTATTTACAATTTGTACAGAAACCAGATGGCCGTTATAAGAGTAGAGGGTCATGAAAGGGAAGCGGCTGTTGGGAAGGGAGTGAGACAGGGTTGTAGCCCGTCCCCGATGTTATTCAATCTCTATATCGAGCAAGCAGTAAAGGAAACAAAAGAAAAATTCGGAGTAGGTATTAAAATCCATGGAGAAGAAATAAAAACATTGAGGTTCGCCGATGACATTGTAATTATGTCAGAAACAGCAAAGGACTTGGAAGAGCTGTTGAACGGAATGGACAGTGTCTTGAAAGGAGGATATAAGATGAACATCAACAAAAGCAAAACGAGGATAATGGAATGTAGTCAAATTAAGTCGGGTGATGCTGAGGGAATTAGATTAGGAAATGAGACACTTAAAGTAGTAAAGGAGTTTTGCTATTTGGGGAACAAAATAACTGACGATGGTCGAAGTAGAGAGGATATAAAATGTAGACTGGCAATGGCAAGGAAAGCGGTTCTGAAGAAGAGAAATTTGTTAACATCGAGTATAGATTTAAGTGTCAGGAAGTCGTTTCTGAAAGTATTTGTATGGAGTGTAGCCATGTATGGAAGTGAAACATGGACGATAAATAGTTTGGACAAGAAGAGAATAGAAGCTTTCGAAATGTGGTGCTACAGAAGAATGCTGAAGATTAGATGGGTAGATCACATAACTAATGAGAAGGTATGGAATAGAATTGGGGAGAAGAGAAATTTGTGGCACAACTTGAATAGAAGAAGGGATTGGTTGGTAGGACATGTTCTGAGGCATCAAGAGATCACAAATTTAGCATTGGAGGACAGCGTGGAGGGTAAAAATCGTAGGGGGAGACCAAGAGATGAATACACTAAGCAGATTCAGAAGGATGTAGGTTCCAGTAAGTACTGGGAGATGAAGAAGCTTGCACAGGATAGATGAGCATGAAGAGCTGCATCAAACCAGTCTCAGGACTGAAGACAACAACATAACAGGATAATTTATTGTATTCGAATTGAGAATGTGTTCTAGAATTCTGCAGCAAACTGATGTTAAGGATATTGGTCTGTAATTTTGCGGGTCGAAATCATTCGTACCCCCTATCATCAATTTTATGTGCCCATTGCATTTTGTGTGGCAATTTGATGTCTGCGTATTTAAGGCAACTTTGCTCCCATGTACCCAGATGGTATACTATTTATCCACGGTTAACACTATGTGAAATCACTAGACGAACTGAAAATCAATCAGTCTGGTCTCCCTTACAGTTATTCTGCGAAGTCAGTTCCCTACATACAAAAGCATGAATAGCAAACATTGGACTTGGATGGCAAATCAAGCGCTTTAAATCCGTAGCGATTAACATTTTAGGCTGCTAGGAAACAGCATTCGTGTCAACACATTCGTCAAGCAATGAAAAATTGCTCCCTGACGTTCCTCTAAGTGGTTCGTTTCCACTGGCAATGCACAGAAGGTGATGTGATGTGTATGCTTGATTCGACATGCGTTTCAAGATGTGGATCGTTGTCAAGTACACCTACAGACAAGAAATCAGTTATTTATTAAAGTTTCATTCCCGTCGGAGAGTTTCTCAAATACCGTTTGCGCAACTGTTATGCTGACTGTACCAGTCTGCAACGAACTTCTTAAGACAGGTATTTTTATTACCAATTTAATGAGAACGTTGCTTATATCTTTGATTTTCTCATTTGTTACAACCTCTATCGTGC
This sequence comes from Schistocerca americana, assembly GCF_021461395.2. Classification (NCBI taxonomy): domain Eukaryota; kingdom Metazoa; phylum Arthropoda; class Insecta; order Orthoptera; family Acrididae; genus Schistocerca; species Schistocerca americana. The sequence goes on from NC_060121.1 coordinate 245,486,966, forward strand.
ATATCTTATGCTAACAACTAGAAGGATAATACTTTTGCAATAGTTACACCGTACATAACGTAGCTTTCTGTCATAATGAAGTGCTGTCTTAACAAAAGAAACGCAAGGAAAAATTCAAAGTCGAATCGGATCTCGACCTATTTCTCCCTGCGGTAGAAATTACTAAGTGGCTATTAATGTAAAGTCACACGCGGGATAAAATGTAAAAAAAGTTGTAGCCCTTTAAACTATAGGGCCGGCCGGGGTGGCCGAGCGGTTCTAGGCGCTACAGTCTGGAGCCACGCGACCGCTACGGTCGCAGGTTCGAATCCTGCCTCGGGCGTGGATGTGTGTCATGTCCTTAGGTTAGTTAGGTTTAAGTAGTTCTAAGTTCTAGGAGACTGATGACCTCAGAAGTTAAGTCCCATAGTACTCAGAGCCATTTGAACCATTTTTTTAAACCATAGGGATGACGAGCCTGACATGGAATGCGTATGCGAAATGGAACAAGCTTGATCGTGTCAACTGCGTGTTGCCGATTATGAGTTTGAAGAGACTATACACCTAAGATCATCGTTATCTTGTTGAACCTCAGGACGGAATCCACGTATCCCATTTGTCTGCGTCCAAATCATGTCCTATTTGCAAGTGTGAGGACGTCTTCTAAGTGTCTGTGTAGCGCGTATCTGAGGCAGAAATGGTGAATCAGCTTGCTATTCACACAGTGGGATGGGGGAAACCGCCGAAAAGCCACATCCACGGTGATAGACTCACCAGCCCTCGTCGTTAATCGGTCGGGTCAGGCTAATCTCCACGTGTCCCGGATGCGGCATGTTAAGACTCTCGGCTGCCCAAGTGTGTGCACACTGTATGTAATATTTAGAAGAAATATTGTTTGTGAAATGATCGCGTAGAATCAGTTAAAGGAGAACGGAATACTTATAATGGGAAAATGCAGTGCACTTGTAACGTAAGTAAAATACAACATTCTACTTCCATAGGTCTAGAATATTGTTTCACTACGCAGGCATGACAATATATAGGAAAGAACTGAGAGACATGCTGTTCGAATCGCAACAGGTAAATGTAGCACATGCGAAAGAGCAACAGAAATGCTCGGGGAACGTATATGGGAATATCTGGAAGAAATACGACGTATTCTTGCGAAAATAATATAAATGAGCTGTTTAATTACATCTCGCAGAAAGGCACGCAAGAAGCAACTTTCCCCCCTCCTGCCAGTGAAGGGAGCAAGAGGAAAACTTGATATGTGGCAAAATAACAGCCTTATAGGAATTTCCTTTGATATTTCACCATCTTGTCAACTTTTCCGACATTATTGTTGGTAGCAAAGTTGTAATCTCGGAGTAACCCCTTTCTGGCATGAAACATTTTGTCAGAACTTATTTTCTCATTCGTGGCTTTTATTCAGAGATGATTTCTGCACCGTTCTTCCTTGAGTGGTTCGTCATTGGCAAAGAAATCTTACACAAAATAAGCGACCAAAAATCAAGTAGCTAGTAGAAGTTTGGAGAGCGGTATTTCGGCTTCTATGAAACACACTGACGTACTGGAAGGAACTGAAAATCCGTTATCCCGTTCTGGATATTCAGGACAGGAATGAAACATTGCATTTTGAATGGAACAGAACCTGTGTAAAAATCTAATTAAATCATTAATTTTAACGTAGAAGCTGCATCACAAATTATGGTAGCCACGCTCGATTAAACTGACGAGTGAGAATCGATTGCCTTATAGAGCTTCAGGCACAATGGTTAGCAGAACAGAAATAACGTTCATTTACAGCAGTTACTGTTTGAAAAAGTGTACGACCTTACGTAATAACTTTTTTTGTTTGTTTTTGTTCAGCCAGTTACAAACATCACTCATTAACGCACTGCAAATATGAAAATTCATCTCTGATCGCAGGTGGCTTTTTAACATTCATGATAATCATTCATTAACAGCAGTTCGATAGGATGCGAGGGGAGCATAGCACGGTACCTCGAATTAGGATAAAAACATGCTGCAGTGATAACACCTAACTTCCTTTGTGGTACGAGGAATCATACTAATCGTTAGAAACGAAGTGCGTACTGCAGATAACGTAACTGAAAACACGCCGATCTATATTCCTATCATTTTCAAATATTTTTAATTGCCCCATTTACGACTAGGAAGCTTAGAAAACCAACGAAGTATGGATTAACATAGGTAGTTTTTTTCTAAACTTGTGATCTTTCTTCGAGTTTTCTTTTTTGATATCGGGTCGTGCGTACTACGCTCCATAAAGTGAGATCCGTTGTAATCTTTTCCACAAGATTACGTCATTCATTCGGTAACGCAATTTAGAAACTGCAGCGTCATCGTCTGAAGTAATTACAAAAACGAGCCTGAGTTTGAAATTATTTTATATGCTGATACCTTTAAATCCATATAGGGCGATTTGGATTAGTTTAATTTTAAATGCCGCTTGGAACTAAATTACAACATACATTTGATGCACATTTTTAAACAGCGTCTCCTTTGAACGACACATGTTGACGATTGCTGCTTTTGTCACGTTACTTGGTATCCGATCCGGAATTAATGGTAAATGCCATTAAATAGTACTTCATTATAGTTTCATTACTAGATTTGGTCGTTGTTCATATGAATCGAAAATCGCCGCGGCACAAGCGAAGATACATTGTTTCACGTCTTAGTATCTCCCGCAAGTTCAACTTTTATGCTGTGAAGAAAACATCAAAAAAATGGCTCTGAGCACTATGCGACTTAACATCTGAGGTCATCAGTCCCCTATAACTAAGAACTACTTAAACCTAACTAACCTAAGGATATCACACACATCCATGCCCGACGCAGGATTCGGACCTGCGACCGTAGCGGCCGTGCGGTTCTAGACTGAAGCGCCTAGAAACGCTCGGCCACTCCGGCCGGCGAATAAAACATCAACTGGTTTGTTTGTGATCAATGCGATAACAACGTAAACAAGGGTATCGCCACGTCTTTACTGTGGCAGTGAACATAGTATTTCATTTTCAAATAAAACTCGTAGTGATTTAGGTCTCTGGGAATTACAAATCATTCCAAGAACGTACACAATATAACGGTCAGATAGTATTCTGTCACCTCTACAGACAAAGACATATATGTGTTACTACAGACTTTTTGTTTGGTACATTTATATTCACATTAATTTTGTATTATTATCTAGAGCGCTCATCCCAAACCATATTGAATGATTGTCGGTTTGAACACTGTTTTATGACGATTTGACTTACAGAGACTACTTTTTTCATTGAGAAAATGTCATGGGCACCTCCGATTTCGCTATTCGTCTCCCCGAAACTGTATTATACTAGTGAATAAGAAATCAATATAACGTGTTAACGTTCAAAAGTTACTAGTTCTTACATGTTCGGTTTACATTTTCTCCGTCCATTCAGAAAGCATTCCAAACAGGCCTTTGTAACCAAATGCACTTAGCCCACCATATAACATTCAAGTAATTTATGTTAGCACACTATGAAGTCGGGAATGTCGTCGTAATACTTAAGATTGATGAACTGAATAGTTATTGCCAATATGCGACAATGGTTCACGGAATATAAATTTTAAATGCCACTTTAATTTTTTTCAAAAATTTTGGCCACTATCTTTGGGAAAAGGTATATGATACAATTTGATACAATTTATGGAATTGCAACGCGAGCTACCAAAATCCACTACGTCGCGAATAATGTCGAGACCTAACAAACACTGTACACTGGTATAACGCGTAAGAATCATTGTGATGTCACAGTACCTTCTTTTTAAAACTGAGAATCAGGTAAATTTCATCTTTGTTCTTCGTCGATCTGTCTAGTACCTATAGCTGTTACTTTCGTTAATAATTAGACGTACTGCAGCGTTTTTCGTGTGTAATCGCTGTGTGTCGCCAATAATGGAGACAGTGTCATTAACCTTAGAGTACTAAACCTTCATAAAATTTACGGTTGCATTGGGTATAAAACAGGACTTTTTGTACTTAGTTTGGTGTGTAAAATGCCAGTGGAGATCTAATAACTGTAATTAACTAATGCCTAACCCATAAATTATGATTTCCTTTCAATAATTATGGAATAGTACAATTTACGATGGTTTAGTAACAATGCTACATTTTTCCTCCCTTCAGTGTTCTGGCGCTAAGTGCAACAGTAGTAGCGCATGTACCAGCAGTACGACATCAGCGGCTCTGACTTTCACCATCGGAAACCGTTAGCCGACGCAAAACCCAGTACACGCCGCAGAAAAGAGCGAGTTTGCAGTACAGCCGCGTTGGCAACTGCCAGCTAAACGTTTTACGGGTTCCAAGTAATGATTATACAGCCTCCACTTGTTTTCATTCTCGAAGCCCAATTAGAGTCATTTCCCAAACACGCCGACAACGTTTCGTATTTGAAACAGCGGTGAAACAGTAGCCGCTAAAACTGGCACCAAGCGCGGCGGTACTAAACAACAGTATTGAGTAAATATTCGCTCAGTGACGTATTTGTCACGATCGAGGTGAACTGAGATGGGTGAGCAACGCAATTCAGAAAGCAGGTACGGTCTAGATTGCCCAGAGAAGATCCGTAATGCGCTACATAATCCGATGAATTCTGTATTACCCGTAGAAACGTGCGCTCGGAACATGAATTCTGAATTTAATCCGAGACTTTCGCGGATAAGCTTAATCGCTGCAAAAGAGTTTTGCTTAAATTCAGTGTTACATACGTACAGTCTTTTATCCTGCATATGCTTGGAGTCATCTTCAGATCTTTAAACAGGGAATATGAAAAAAAAACAAGAATTAATGAAACATATCTTAATCAGGTTTGTCTCGTATGTTCTGATTGACTTCAACGCAAATAAACTTCAACAGAAAGTGGAAAAACGTAATCCCCTAATTTGAAAAATTGAATCGGAAAGTAATTATAATTAGACTAAAGTAATGTGTAAAATATTGTCGAAAAAAATAGTACAAGCTAACAATGCTGTAACTGAGTAGATGGTAAGTGTGTATTTTGCAAAGCTGAAGACGATAACTGTTACATAGGAAACGTAAAAAAGTAAAACCTAGCACGCGCCGGTTTTGGTAAGCTAAACAGGGTTTGCAAAACTATTCTTCTGATGGGTCTGAAGTGTAAAGTATACAATCAGAGAACATTACCAGTTTTGATTTGAAGCAGTGAGACGATGACTTTTAAGTGAATGCCATTCAAAAACTTAAGGTAGGATGCCGAGAAATGGAGAGGTGTAGGTTGAGAATTTCAAGGAGAGAGACGAAAACAAGTGCATCGAGGAGTAGATAGGCGTGGACGTGGAAGGCGTAAATTTATGGTTACAGTGAAACTGAAGTTGTGGCGGTTACGGGAGATTTATTGACTACATTAGAAAACATGCTGAAGCAACTCAGATGTATACCAGTAACTCTCATGCGTAAAACAGCTTCAAACGTCTGGTTACCAATGAGTTAACTGTTTTTCCTTCATAATTTTGTGAATCTATGAAGGAGAAAAAGTTTAGAAAAGGTTTTAAATTTTATTTAACGTTTACTGGAAGTCGCTAAGTACTCTAACAAACACTGCATGAGTAGGCCTATAAACTGGGTAATTTTGGCTTAATTCTACAAAGAAACTAGTTTTTCATGCATCTCACGGTTTCGACGTATCTCCTGAACAATTTGTAACGTAGTGATATGATTTTGAAGGTACATTCAGTGGTATATGTGGATACTGTCTAGAAAATGTGTCGCGAATAGCGTTAGTAGTAAAGAAGTAATAAATTAAAACGTCATGTCTGATGCTGAATAGTCGAAATGTACTACCCGGTAAACTTTTTTTTCTTTATTTATCTTGAGAGCGGTGTCAGAAAGAAAATTTTTGAAAGGGTCTGAAATTACGTGCAAATTTTCTTCGAAGTCGCTAAGAGCTCGAATTCTCGAATAGTGGGTGAATATACTCTGCGTAATTTCGGCGCCTTGAGGTCCGCTGCCTCAAGACATTATCTGCACACAGTTTCTAGCATACATACTTGACTTATTGTGTTAAACATTGAGCGTAAGATTATGCATCTTAACGAGTACATTATGATAGCATTTTAAAGTTTTAAATTCGATCAATAATTACGCAAAATACTGAAACCCAAATTTGTATTGCCTCTGGATAACTGAGATAGTACACGTTTTGTAATATAAATAATCGAAGGACGTAATAAGTGGAATAATTTAGATTACGCCTTTATTCGGTAGAAATCAATGATTGTTACAAGAAATGAAATTAGCTCGTTCCTCTTGACGAAGTCGCGTTTCTCACATACAAATTAGCATCTCAGACGGTATTGCAACTTGGCGTTGCCTGATCGCCTCCCTTATATCTGTGTAGGAGTTATTCTGCTACAGTTGAATTTTGAATCTGTTTTACATGTTTTCCTCGTTCGGAAAATAAACTCGTCTGTTTATCGCTCATCACACAGTAAAACAAAGTACAAGTTCCGTGACTACCCAATAGCTGATAGTGAGTTTTTTTGGATGTTCCTTGCTGAGGAGAAAATCGAGAATTCCGTCTTGCTTTTCTAGAAAGTGAAGCAGCTATGTCATAGTGCTGTAACGATAATGTTCACAGTTTGCGTGACAGATTGAGAGGGCACACCGCAATAGACTGGGGCGTTTCAAGCGGTACATAATGACTTTGTAAGCATCTATAAAATTATTCCGTTGATTATTTTAGCTGCAAAATTAAGCAAACTGAATGACTTTTTTTCTACTCTGTCGTTTTGGTTCTACGTTTCAAGTGCTTCTCATACAATACTAAAATTCAGTGTCTATCAAACCATGTCAAGCCGCGTTCCTCAGATGTAACTTCTCTGTATTTATCTTGTCTGAGTTTCTTATGAATGTCATCTTACTTCTACTTAAATATTCAAATTTTGATGTTATAAGTCTGGTTCATTTTCTTATATGCATAAGACACGACTTCTGTGCCGTCTGGAATTTGCTACGTTATTTAAGGCGGGACGTTTGCAGCATCAACTTACGTCATAGTGACAGGAAAGTAATATGTTTTCCCTTAAAATGATTACTCAACAAAATCCGTCAGGCATTCGAATAAAATTTCGTACTGTGAAGTTGGAAGTGGAAAGCAGTGAATGTTCTGTAGAAGTTTTATTTGATATACAGGCCTGCTTTCGGCATATAAAACCATCCAGAAACAGCAGTTGACTATCGTCATAATGTAGGGTGAAAGGGACGTAGGTATTTAGTCTAACTGCGGAAACGAAACGTTGGAAATATGGAACTTCAAACGATCCGATCCCTACTGCTGCTCAGTGCGGCATGAAGGTAACGTTTAAGAATTGTAGCAAGTACCGGAAATCAATAGTAGCTATTTTACTGTCACGAGGTCTGGGAGCGTTTTATGCTATTAATACCGGAAATATACACAAGTTAAAAGTACGGATAATACTGATACATAACACTGTGATATTCACAATACTGAATGCTTAGAACTAACATCTTAAATCAAAAAATTGCATATAGAAAGAATGTTAAGCAACAATAATGCGTCCCTACTCACATTGTTTCCGTGTTTATTGTTGTGTTCACGTTCATTCTGTTGAATGTAGATCACCATTCCCTCCTAGGTAAAACGGTCTTGTTCTATAATACATTATTATGGTACACACATGTAGCCTTATGATTAACAGGCGCCACCCAAATTATTATACTGCAACATGCGTCGCTTACAGACTATGAGATAACGTTTCCTTCCAAATCGTCGCATTTGTTGAACGCATCCTGTTGTTCAATAAGGCGAATGCCGTCCCACAGTAGAAATGAAGTTTTATTATCTGCTTTTGGGTTTTATCTTTCGCCAGTACAAAAATAGTTTTGAAAGGAACAACTTTTGTCACCATCGCTGCTTTACTACCACTGTTAACTGAAGCGGTTTATGGAAGAAAGATTAATCCACAAGAGCGTATTTTATATGCTTGGTTAAATTCAATGACAAGAACATAAACACAATAACAAAAATCATTTTATATAGAAGAATGTTCTTTCTAGCGTTACTCGTTACCAGAATGTGTTGCATTCGAAATTATAGCCGATAAGATGATCAAAGTAACCCTTAATAAACTGAGGTTTAGTAATTCCCACCTCATACCCCTTCCATTGCAAGATAGTCTGTGATTTTTGGTGACCAGTATGTTAAGGTCGCTTCCAGTTCCATCCACAGAGCGTGGTAAGAGTGACTTGTTTTATATTTCTGTGGTTCTACTATTAGTACAATTTTACGTTTATGGTTTCTACAAGAGTCGTGTATCTACTCTGCAGAACATTCCTATGTTCATCAATCAAAAGCTGTTAGCTATATTCCTAAGTAGGCCTTTGCGAGATGCATTAATTAAAAAAATATATTTTGTTTCCTAGCATTCTTTCAACGAACAAAAGTCTATCACTTTCTGCACCCATGACAGCCTCCGAGGTTTGTCCATTTCATGTGCCCATGAAATGTTACTATCAAGTAGGCTACTTGTATCACAAGGTTGACCTCTAAATGATAACTAATCGTTTAGCCAAGAGCAACAGTATTTTTTTTCTTTTGTTAGATTGTGCGGGACGCTTATTTTTAAAATTCTCTGTATCTAGAGCCGAATGGTAGTCTTTGCGTCAGGGTGGAATATTGTGGTGGCCTAGCATAGTATAGGGCAGTTTCGTTCTGTTAATGTTTCGTCGTTATAGGTCATCTTTTGTGGAAATAGTGTCGTCGGAGATGATGTTGCCTGACACGCTATTATAAAATGAGGAGCAAAAGACGCTTCCCTCCTCGGGGGAGGACACCCGTACTTTCATCTCCATTTGTGTATTGTTCTCTGTGTAGTGCTGCTTTTTCCCTGCAGATATATCCGAAATCTTCTGTTCATATCTTGTACTATAAGAATGAGTTTTTCTGTAGCTGTCCACGATGTGGTACTAGACTAAAACATGGAAGTGAACAAAAACGGTGTGTACGTGATTATGATTCATTACTTTTAACGCAGTGTGGGAGAAACGCAGAAATTATGCTTTGTTTGGTTGGTGTTTTCGGAATCTAAGTTGGCTGTTACGGACAAGGCACGTAATTCTGTCCGAATCCCTAGAATGCTGGCACGTACAAACGTCAGCGATAGATACGGGTATTTCTGTGCGTAACGTTTCATGGCATTTAAGTCATTGCTGAAACAGACGATATTTAAAACCCACTGTCGTCGGTTAATTTCAGCTGCATCAGCAGGTTTCCAAGGTTATGACATACCTCTCAACTCCCAGCAGTGAAAGTTGTGTACTTTCCATTACATGCGGCTTCCGAGCCAACATAACAGTGTATTACGCCACAGTCGTGGCAGGTCGTTTTTTCTAACAGCAATACAGCGCACGAGACAACGGGAGTGACTGAGGCAATGTAATCGCATTTAGGATGAGCGGGTTTCATTCTCCCCTCGAGACATCCTCATGAATACTCGCCAACGACGCGGCGCTCTGGTACACATATCCCTTACAGTCAGGCAACAACCGCCGTAAGTGTAAGAATCACCTACCTATCATAGTTCAGGGGATGCGAAGTCGTAAACAATGAGATGCGTAATGGACTGCCGTATCATGTATGACGTTTAAATTTATTACTTTTGCGCGACTAACTCTGTTCGTAACAAATTTCGCTGACAGTATCCATACATGCCGCTAAATACCCCTCCAAAATTATACAGCGATACCAGACATAGTTCAGATGACATGACGTCATAAACAATGAGATGCCTGAAAAACTACCGCATTTTGCATGACGTTTAAAATTGTTGGTTAAAATGGCTCTGAGCACTATGGGCCTCAACTGCTGAGGTCATTAGTCCCCTAGAACTTAGAACTAGTTAAACCTAACTAACCTAAGGACATCACAAACATCCACGCCCGAGGCAGGATTCTAATCTGCGACCGTAGCGGTCTTGCGGTTCCCGACTGCAGCGCCTTTAACCGCACGGCCACTTCGGCCGGCTTTTAAATTTATTACTCCTTTCTACGAGCTCTGTTCGGAACACATTTTGAGGACAGCATCTACATGTGCCGCTGAATGTACCCACAAAGTAATGTCACAGTATGACGCGTAGATAAGGAGATATGACGTCATAAACACTGAAATGCGTGAAAAACTGCCGCTTCATGCATGACTTTTATATTTATTACTTCTGTGCTTTTAACTCTATTCGCAATAAATTCGCAGGCGGTATCCACATATGCCACTAAATGTACTTGCAAAATTATATCACTGTTCGACACTGAGACACGCGATAAAATGCCATAAAGTTTCAATACATTTATTCTTTACTACTAAGACACTCCCGCCGTCTGGTCAACTTACGGAAATCCCTGGCACCTGGCAGCGCTTTTGACAGCTTTCAATTGCTGTAAGCAAAAATGATATCAGTTTATAGAGCTATGAAGAGGCGTTCTCATGGAGACGTTTATAATATCGCGTTGTAGACAGGCGATAGGCGATGCAGCTGGACCTAGCGTACAAAAGCTATCCGGGACCAGTTCACACCGAGTCTACTGCAGGAGTACATATAAGATTTCTTTTCTGACAGAAAACTGGCAAAATGAATACTCAGGGAAGTGTCGGGTTTGTCAGCTAGTGACAATACAAAGATCTACACTCCTGAGCACTAGTACACCCATTCACTGTAAACTATAACCCTCGGTAAACGCAACTGAACACAGATTTTCGAAAATAGCGCTTTTTATCTTTCTTGCACGCCCTCTTATTAATGGGACTACCCTATTGTATCACTGCAAAGTGTCCCTTATAGTTCTAATAAAGAAACTGATTGTGGAATGCATAACATTGAGAGCAGAGACCTCCCTTGTAATCGTAAAACAGTCCACGGATATTCCCTGGAATTTTGAAGAGACAATCAAAGTGGACGGAACTATAGCCAGTTGCAAACCCCAGTCAGATGACATCTCTTTAATGTCTGTTTCTAGCTTCAAACGTGAGTAGGCCTACATGTTTTGCACATGTAAATGTTGCCCTTCCGGAACGTTATTACAGTTAGTGTATCTTGGTAAAAGTGTGGTACTAGACTAGTGTAGAAATATTCACAACAAGGAGATGTAAAAACAAAGTCCTTGTGAGCAGCCAAGATATCATTATCGTAATTAGGCTAGTCATGCCCAGCAGTCCTTATTTAGATGGGTGACGGCTGATACCGATGATATTTCGTTTTATTTCAGCATAGTTATTTTTTGTGTCAAATACATACTATTTGTTGACAACTGTAATATTGGACAACGAGCGATTTTATATATGTAGTCGCTGTGTATATTAAACGCTGTGTTCTAGAGACTCAACAAGGCGGGTCTTGGTGTCGAAACAATACATAAAGAAAGAAACAGAAAGAGTGAGGAGAGGATAAATAAACCGATCCAGCCAATTTAATCACATCCCAGGATTCATTAGTGGTATGATACATCTAACAGTCAGCAAATATCCGCTCAAGATACCTGTCTACAGCCGCCATTAAAGACCAAGACAATGAGGAAAAAATGAATGGAGCACTGGTTGCTTAAAAAAATCGTACAAGAAAGCACCCAGTTACTCGGGTAGTTTAAAGATCTAGAGTAGAAAGGCCGTCAGATGTGTGGGCGTTTCGGGATACCTGTGTGAGTATCGTGATATGGAGAGTGGAACTAACGCCGTATTATGGCAGGAGTTCACAGCCCCTAAACTTTATGACCGAGCTAGGCAACACAGTAGTGTTCGAGTGGGCGTTGGTTCCGGAATAAGATCAACGCGAAGCTCTGGGTTCGATTTTAAGCGTGGCACATGGTTTAAATCTGCCAGGAAATTTCAAAACATCGAACTCTTTGCCACAGAGAGAAATTTTCATTCTGGAAACAACCAGACATTGATTTTCCGTGATTTCCCTACATATTTTTATGTGAATGCCAGAATAGTTTCTTCAAAAAACCCGCGGCCAAGTTCCTTTACAGTCCTTCCCCAGTCACTTATGACCTCGTGATCGACCGGTCGTTAAATTCAAATCTTACTTTTCTTTTTAAGCGTATAAATATTTTGTGACAGAACAGTTACGCTGTAGAAGAAATGAACGAATCCCCACTGCGCCAGTTACTTTAGACACAAGGTTGGTTTTGAATTACAATGATTAAATCCGCCAGTATGAGGTCATTCACATGAGTGCTAAAAGGAATCTTTTAAATTTCGGTTACATGATAAATCAGTCAAATCTAAAGGCCGTAAATTTAACGAAATACCTAGGAATTTCAATTACGAACAAGTTAAATTGGAAAAGATTATATAGAACATGTTGTGCGGGCGGCCAACCAAAGACTGCGATTTATTGGTGGAACGCTCAGAAGATCCAACAGATCTACTAAAGGGACTGCCTATATTAAGTTTGTCCGTACTCTTTTGGAGTACTGCTGCACGGTGTGGGATCCTTACCAGAGGGGGTTAACGGAGGACATCGATAAAGCTCAAAGATGGACAGCACGTTTTCTGTTGGCGAGCAATAGGGGAGACAGTGTCACGAACATGATACAGAATATGGGGTGGACATCAGTGAAACGAGGGTGTTTGTCATTGCGGCGGGATTTTTTCACGAAATTTCAATCACCACCTTTTTGCTCAGAATACGAAAATATTTTGCTGACGCTGACCTACGTACGGCGAAACGGTCATCGTGATAAAACAAGGGAACTCAGAGTTAGCACGGAAACGTGTAGGTGTTCGTTTTCTCCACGCGCTGTTCGAGAGTGAAATAATAGAGAATTATTGTGAAGGTGGTTCGATAGACCCTGTGCCAGGCATGTAAGTGTGATTTGCAGAGTATCCATGTAGGAGTAGATGAAGTGATCTATCTTCCTTTCAGAAAGTATATGCTACAGTAATTTATGAAAGATTTGACCCTAAACGACTTCCCGACTGAATTATCATCATCAGACTGAATTGCACTTTCACAGACATAATCAAAAAAAAGGGAAGAATTTAGGCAACGTAACTATGAAGTTTATTTCAGTCGATGTTCATCTGAACTGTTTAATGACTATACTGGTTACGACGGGCTAGTCATCGCCAGTAGCCCATAAGTGCTTCTAATCCACTAGCTGCGTCAGGGCAAGCTATAGGAGTCAACATTTTCATGACACTCCCATTACAACCCTCCAATCCTCTTTCAACTGCGAAGTTTATTTCAGTCAACGCTCATATGATCTATTTAATGGCTATATCAGTTTGAATGGCTTGTCATAATCAATAGTCCGTAAATACGTCTTGGCCGATGGCCGCACCAAACCATGACAGGAGCCAACATCTCAAAGACACTTCTGCTAGAGGGCGAATTTACGTTCACTAATAACGGCAAGCCTTTCGAAATCCATATAAGCATTGACTAAAATAAATTTTACGTTTGGGAGAAGATTCAAGTATTATAGTGAGAGTGTCATGAAAACATTGATTTCAGTAGCATGCTCTGATGCAGCTGACGGGTTATGTGCAAGTTACAGCGAAATTGATGTAGTCATCAAACAATTCACATGGGCGTTGACTTACAATAATTTTATGAGTGATGCTCACCCGCCTATAACATTAAATATTGTCAGGGAACCCACGTACACCGTACTCATTGTTTATGAGTAACTGTTCCCCGAAAAGAGAAATGTTAGATGGAGTGACCACACCAGGACGTCTTCTACGGCCATAGAACGGAACACATAACTGGGAAAGGAGCAGAATTCAAATAACCTACGCGCAATGTATTCGTTGTTTACAAAACAGAGCCCCCACGTCACAAAAGAATTATAACTAGTAATATAAAATTTTTTGTTTTCATTGCAATGTATTTACATTAATGAATGACCAGTTTCAATGCTTTATACACCATCATCAGGTGTAACATACTTGGTTGCAAATAATACCTCGATATGGAACTCTAATATCACAACCATCAGAGTGTATATTACTGGGGTTCACATTGACATACTATTTGCAGCCAAACAATTTATATCTAATGATGAGTATCAAGACATTGTAACCAGCCATATGTTAATGAATCTCGAAATTGAAATTTTTTTTATTAGTAACAGTATTGCAGTCGGCACGTCCCAGTTATAATTCCACCATTTCAAGGATTATTACTACAGTCGGTACATTCATCACGAGAGAATTCAGCAACTGTACTCACGTTTAAATTTTTTAAAATTCCGTTCATTTTTGAATCACAGTTGCAGATTTGTATTAGGTCTACAACTTTGCTTCCGACGTTTTTTCACGAAATTCAAGGGTTTATTGTGAGAAACGTACAAAAAATTACCCCTAAAAGTACTGATCATCGCTGGCTACTACTTTCTCCCATTTTTCGGGCAGCATACGAATCCCGCGGTGGAAGAACAGGGCGTCTTTTGAGGAGATCCATGAACTGATGCAATTTTTCACTTGTTCATATGACCGGAATTGCTGATCTACCACAATGTTTGCCATTAATCGAAAATGGAGATAGTCAAAGGGAGAAAATCTCTGGAGAACACGGCGGGTGTATTAGGACTTTCCATTTTAACCTCTGCAAGCATCTTTTGACAGGTTTTGCGACGTGGATGGAGCCCTGTCATGCTGCTAAATCCTCTTTTCGTGTCTGTTGCTGTGTTGTGGCCGTTTGTCTTCCAATGCTCGTCTGAAACGCATGAACTGATTTCGATAATGATCTCTTGTGATTGTTCCCGTCGGTTTCAGTAGCTTCGAAAACCTTCTCTCTTCCACCGCCATGCCGGCCTTCGAGGTCAAAATGACTGTGCTTCGAGCGTTGAAACGATTCTCTTCTCGTTCTAATAGGAGCTTCACTATTATTTTTTCCCAGCATTTTATGAGCCTCAGCCGCAGATTTGTTCATGTTAAATTAAATTAAAACTTCCAAAAATGACAAAAATGTTGACATCGAGATTAACTTAATGATGGGATGACAAGTCGACTAATATTTTGACGGCGTCATGTTTACAAATGCGACAACTTATTGTATAACATTTACGACCTAGCAACTGCACCAATACTTGCCGCTACTGCTGTCTATTGCAAAACGGCGGAAGTAAAGTTGCCGACCTAATAATTGTGATATCCCTGGAACATCATCAGGTCTATGTAGTTCTGTTAGCAACCCATTGTATCTGTATTGGAACCACAGTTTAGAATACGTATGTGACAGGTAGCTGACACAGCTATGTAGATCTGAAGATGATCCACTGAGGTCGAAAGTAGTTAGGTTGTTTGTGGGAAGAGGCCAAACAGCGAGGTCATCGGTCTCACCGGATTAGGGAAGGATGGGGAAGGAAGTCGACCATGCCCTTTCAAAGGAACCATCCCAGCATTTGCCTGGAGTGATTTAGGGAAATCACAGAAAGCCTAAATCAGGATGGCCGGACGCGGGATTGAACCGTCGTCCTCCCGAATCGAAAGTAGTCACATTGTAAAAATATGAGAAAATAAACGATATATAACATTTTTTTCAAGTGTTATTATTGGCGACCCTGTCAGGATGTTTTCTTCAGTCATGGAATAACTGAAAAAGGAGGAGAATTGAAGTATTTTAAGTGGAATATGACGAACACATGCCTGTGTGGTGAGCCACATTCTGGGATTTGGGAAGGTGAGCCTGCCATGGGTTGAATGTCCGTTGTGGCCTAATCACAAGGGCTGGTGAGCCAGAGAGCCTGAATGTCGTTTGTAGCCGCTTTCCAAGCTCCAGTTAATACTGGCCTTGTACGCACATCCCACCTCTGGTACAAGCTACACAAACATTTAGAAAAACGTTGTCACACTTGACCATGTGATTTACCCCAGATGCAGGCAGATGGAGTACACAACTCCGATCTTAGAGGGAGTTGTGGACTGAGGAAGGGTATCCACCCATGAACTGTCACTGACATTGCCAAAACACGTGTTACAAATGCCAACCCTTATAGAGAAATGAGAAAAGTCAAGGGAGAAGAAGAAGAAGAAGTTTACGAGAAAGCGTTCCTCGACCCTGATAGGATCTCTTTTCGGACCAGGACATATACGAGGGCTGTCCAGAAAGTAAGTTAGATTGATCGAGAAATGAAAATCACAGTGAAAATCAGAAATGTTTCATTTGTAACAGTTAGCTACACCTTTCAGCTACTTCTCTACGTAGTCGCCGTTCTGACTCAGACATTCGTCGTAGCGTTGTACCAACTTTCCAATACGCTCATCATAGAAGGCAGCCGCCAGTGCTTTCCGCCAATTCTCTACGCTGGCCTAAAGCTCGTTGTCTGTGCCAAAATGTTGTCTTCATAGCCAGCGGTTCGTTTGAGCGGAGATGAAACTCAGTGGGAGACAATTACGGGCTGCATTGCGGGTAACCAAACATTTCCAATTGAAACGATGCAGGAACTTCTTCATTGCCCCTGCAGAATGAGGCTGAGAATTGTCTTGAAGAAGAAACCGCACGACAGTTACGTAATGTTGGTTGCATAGCTTCGGGGAAATATCTCAGCAGGCCCTCGTACTTGGCAGGAGACACTATTTTCTATAACATCTTACGCGCTCACTAAGAGCTCAGGAATGAAAAGAGCGACATAATTCTACCTAGAGTCATACTAGAGACGTTGCCCAACACATCTTTGCAAAGCTTTATCGTATTTTCATAGTCGTTTCCATTTCGCGACCGATCGTAACTTACTTTCTGGACAGCCCTCGTATATGCACTGCCGCAGTGGAAATATTAGCTACGAGTGAGGGGCAACGTTACAGAGAGGCTGGTTGCTCACCGTGGTCGGGAGACCTGGAGTCGACGAGCACGTGCGGCCTCCAACAGCAGCCGGCGGCGGGGGCGTTGTTGTTGGCGGCGGCGGGCGCGGTGCGGCCGGTGAATTTGTTGGGGTCGAGGATGTTCTCGACGGAGAAGGCGAGCCTGCGCTGGTGCGCCGCAGCCGCCACTGCCCCCGCGGGCGTCGCCGCCACGTCGTTGGTGAGCGAGCCGATGCTGGAGACGCTGTCCGGGCGGCGGTAGTGCGGCGCCAGCTTGTCGTCGGCCGGCGTCGGCCCCTGCGGCGAGGGCGACGGCAGCGAGCTGCTGCACGGAGAGTCGAGCCGCGCCGCCCCCGGCAGCTGCAGCTGGCGCGCCGTCAGGTCCACCGGCGCCGCCGCCGGCTCGTCCTCCACGTTGAGCTCCTCGCTGCAGTCGTCGTCGTCCGCCCCATCCTCCTCCTCCTCTTCGTCCGCGGGGGCGTCGCGGACGTCGCCCGGCAGCGACGCCGGCCGCTCTTCCGCCCCCGCTGCCGCCGACGCGTCGTCTCTCGCTACGGCGGCGGACGGCGCCGGAGAGGCACCCTCGGCCGGCGGCGAGTCTGCCGGCTGCTTGGCCGAGACGAAGTGGTGCTGGTGGTGGTGGTGGTGGTGCAGGTGGTGGTGCTGGCCGAACGAGAAGAGCCGAGGCGCGGGCTCTTCCACCGGCGACGCGCCCGCCGGCTGCTGCGGTTGCTGCGGGTGCTGCTGCGTCTGCTGCTGCTGCTGTTGGCACATCAGTCGCTGCATCATCATCATCGTCATCATGCTGACAGCGGCCGTGACATCTCCCGGCGATAAAGTCACTACCTCCACTGTGGCGACCTGTCCGAAATCACTGCACTGTCACGAACGTCCACTTATCCCATTACGGTCGAGAGAGCCACGTCTACGAGAAGGCTGCTACGTCCCCTTTTCACAGCTGCACTAGTGTGGAACACGCCGGGACATGGCCGCGGCCGTGGCGCGTGTTCGCTGGCAGAGAGGCCGGCCCGCACTGACAGCGCCGCCGCCGTCACATGGCGCCCCACCCCACGACGCCGCAGCCGCCACCGCCGCCGCCGCCAGCTCTTAGCACCCCATACAAAAACATGGCGGGCAGATTCATCTCCCCGTCCAAACTGATGATGGAGCGCGTGCAGGCCGGCGCCACCGCCCGGGGGGCGGGGCCCCGCGGCGCGTCGGCGCGCTCCCATTGGCCGCCGGCAAATTTGTGACCGCGCGGTGGGGGTTCGCCACGTGATTGGGCGCCCCGGTGGTGGGGGAACCGCCCCACCCCTCAACCTCTCCCGCTCGCCGCGCGCCGCCGCGCAGGGAGCGCGGACACGAGTTTGCGGTCTGTTTAGGGCGCTTCGCGGCCGGCGGATTAGTCATCGCGCCGCTGATGACGGCGCGTCATTAAGCAGCGAGCGGCGCCGCGATCGCCTGCCGGCCAGCAGGAGAGGATCGCTCCGCCGCCCCGCGCAGGAATAGCGTCCTCTGAAACTACACTTCTGCTGTATATGCTCTATATCCCCCTACTACGAAAGTACTTTTTCCCTCGTCAACACACCTCCCTCTTTCTTTCACGCCCTTCATGATCCATATTTAAAAACTTGAACTGTAAATCACGTATTAAAGATATTCCTCTTCCTAATGTAGTTTTTTTCCCCTTCTTGTTTTAGGCATACTATTTATTTTATTTAAAAAGCTTAACTCACTGCGCGATGGGTCCGCCCCCGGTAGCTGAGTGGTCAGCGCGACAGACTGTCAATCCTAATAGCCCGGGTTCGATTCCCGGCTGGGTCGGTGATATTCTCCGCTCAGGGACTAGGAGTTGTGTTGTCGTCATCATTATCATTTCATCCCCATCGACGAGCAAATCGCCGAAGTGGCGTCAAATCGAGAGACTTGCGCCTGGCGAACGGTCTACCCGACGGGACGCCCTAGTCACATGACATTTTTATTTATTTTGCTGCACACGATGGGCTGCATAGTACAGCTACCGGTTTCCGCAATTATATGAAGAGACAGTCTCAGTTTCAATGTTATTTTTATTACAAATAATGCGTTTCGTCCGGTTAAGGCTTCAGCAGATTTGTCAAGGCTATCAAAGCATTACGTATCATTGGCTGGTACGGTGGTTCGTCAGAACAATGGTAAGGAACTATGTAAGGCAGAGGTGTCCAACCCGAGGAAGTTTCATATTGGAAATATTCAATTTATCATGACTTTAAATAAACATAATTTTTTGGAATTTTTGTAACAGATCTTCTGCTACGTGCTGGTGCTCACTTCTTGCGCCGTGTTGATACTTGCTTTGGGCCGCATGCGGCCCACGGGCGGCCGGTTGGACACCCCTGATCTAAAGGAAGAAACGTCGAATAAGATATACTTAAAATATAGCCGCCAGGTGAAACGCAGCATACAGCTTCACGTACATCGAATGACATGGATTGCAGGTGACTAAACTGTCTAATAGACACAGTACATTCAGTGTGGCCGTCTAATAGACCGTTTAGCCAACTGATATCATTCGATGTTCATGTGGCTCTGCAATGCGCTTCACCTGACAGCTCTGAGTATTTTAAGTGTATCTTTTTCTAAGGTTCTTCCTTTAGATGATTTGTTACCGTCGGCCTAACTACCTGCCCTACCAACCGATGGTATGTTTGACAGCGTTTTAAAATCAGAAGAAATCTTAACCAGGCGAAACGTGTTATCAGTATATATTATAAACGTAAGCGTACAGTGTGCGCGTCGTTAAAACTCGCAACAGTGACTGAATATAAATCAAAAATAAAGTTTGAAAAGCGTGTAAAGTGTATTTAGCGTATTTGTTAGTAAAAAGTTGATTTGAGCTATATTTTAGACAATGCTCAAGCGTAAAAGAGGAGGATATCTTGCTAGTTCTGAAGCAAAACAGCGAAAACGAACGATGAAGGGAATTATATGGCGTGATAGCCCTCTATCCCGTATCCATGAAGAAGGTTCCCGTTTTTATCTGAACTGCATGCTTTCGAAGATACAAGGGCTGGGAAGATTCCCCCTCTAAAAATTTCTACAACATTTCAGAACATTCGAGAGTATTCGAGAACAATCTATAATATTCGTGAGGCATTCCACAACACTCCAGAATGTTCCGGAATGTTCCTCAACGATCCGGGATGTTCTGGAATATTCCAGAAAAGTCTGCATCATTCGGGAAGATTCCAAAATATTCGGAAGCATCCCAGATCAACTCTCGAATGTTGTGAAATGTTCTGGAACACTGTGGATTATTCGAAGCCTTTCTGGTATGTTCTGGAATTCGCCACTGGCTTTTTTATTTTTATTATTTATTATTTGAGTCATCGTTAGGAGTATATGAAGCAAACCCGTCTTGGGTTCGAAAGTCAGTCTCTTATCAGTGACAAAGGGAGAAACTGAAAAAGTAGTGCAGTTAGTGAATGAAAATAAACAGTGAAGAGTGAGTAGTCAAAGTGATACAGTGGCTGAATATAAATCAAAAATAAAGTTTGAAAAGCGTGTAAAGTGTATTTAGCGTATTTGTTAGTAAAAAGTTGATTTGAGCTATATTTTAGACAATGCGCAAGGGTAAAAGAAGAGGATATCTTGCTAGTTCTGAAGCAAAACGGCGAAAACAAAAAGAACAACGAGAAAACGAGACAGACGAAGAGCGCGAAGCACGTTTAAGTTCCCAACGAACGAGAATGAGCACCGTGAGAAGCAGAGGAACCGAAGAACAACGAAATCAACGGATCGAAGAATCAAGAACTGCGACACAATCTTATTATAAAACACTGAGAACTCAAGCCAGCCACAAAAATATCACGCTACGAGAACAACGGGCGAGGACAAGTAAACAGTACAACTCAACAAATGAAACACGACGAGAGAATACAACAAACACGAATACGTCGTAATCGGAAAACTGGATGACATATGCCAGTTTTGCAAAGCGAAAAACTTAAGTAGACAAACACAAGAATTCTCTTGCATGAATGGAAAAATTCGATTACTAACTCCCTGAGCGAATCCGGGTAGCCCAGCTAGTTTGTAATAAAAACAACTTTGCAGCCGACGTTGTCTCTTAATATAATTATTTTATTTATTTATTTCGCTAAGACAGTCTAGAACCATGATAACTTTTATTACATTTGGCAGTGAACTTTGTTTCCTTTCAAGCCCAGATTTCCTTAATTCTTTGTGATTGGGCACAGCGTCTTCCTTGTAGTTGCTCTTCTCGGTGCAAACAATAACAGACAAAATCTCTAACGCCACCTATGAAGAATATAAACGAGCACAACCATACGTACGACGAGCCTTTTGCTGTCCTGCCCAAAGTAGTGTTAAGAACATAAAAAGAGAATTATTTTATTTTCCATATTTTGGCAATATTTGTCTTGCGACTATACTGCGCCTCATTGGTTTGATCTAGATTACATAACAGCTCCGTAGCACCAAGGATGGATACCACGCCGGGTCCCGCTGAGCTAGGAAAGCTATCCACGGGGTGCTGATCAAGTACCGCATTCAGAAGGTCCAAAGCCAACCAATGGGACAGCAGAGATAGGTCACGTGGCGTGTGGGGGTTGGACGGTGAGGCAGTGGCCGCAGCAGCGGATCGCACTGTGGTCTACCAGCCATCTTACCTACGGGCTAGGAGCGTTATTAGGATATCGATCTATCGATATTTTTCCAATAATTGTCGATGTGTACTTGCGGTATCTTATTCACTTACATATCGATATGGAAATGTCGATGTCGAGAGCCTATATTCTATTTTATATTATATTTTGTTCACAATTTTCGATAAATATTTGAAGCTGTTATTCCGAAATTGTAGTAGAACATAATCTTCACCAGCTGCGACATAGTTGCAGTAGCCAGTTGCAAAAATGACTGTGTGGACGATGTGGCCTATTCTACACCTTATTTTAGATCTGTGTGACGATGCTGTGCTGAGTATATTTATATGTTTTGACGATGCCATTGCCGGCCGGAGTGGCCGAGCGGTTAAAGGCGCTACAGTCTGGAACCGCACGACCGCTACGGTCGCAGGTTCGAATCCTGCCTCGGGCATGGATGTGTGTGATGTCCTTAGGTTAGTTAGGTTTAAGTAGTTCTAAGTTCTAGGGGACTTTTGACCACAGCAGTTGAGTCCCATAGTGCTCAGAGCCATTGAACCATTTTTTTGACGATGCCATTACGGCCTTATCACTTTAAGACATGGTGTAGAAAAGATCTGAGGATGGTCATTACTCACTGAAACCGGTCATCGTCAAAAGAAGTGATATTGTGATCAAAGACTGGAGTAAAAAACATTGAACATAATCTTACTTTCGCTGTGTGAAGGGCTCTTATGACTTTTTGAGCTTTCATCACGTCCGGTCTTTCTATTTGACTGTGTGAAGCATGTATAGATGGCACAAAGGAGAAGATGGATTGCACTGGGAAGTGGAGGTGTGAATGGAATAACAAGATATCCGATGTGAAGAAATAGCACAACAGTTGCGTGAAAAAACAGTTTTTTACGCAACTAGTATGCTACCTCTTCACATCGGCATTCTTCAAAAACAGTTGCTGAAACTGATGAACAAAAATGTAAATGACAATATTTGTCTTTGCAGTGTACGGAGACGTTTGAGGGGAAATGCTGACGTCATCGGCACTCGGCGCTACCGACAGAAGCTGCAACATTTAAGTGCGCCAGACAAATCCGATATGTGACGAAACCGAACCGACGGACCCCTCGGGCACTTTTTATTGTGCCACTTACCTGCAGTTACGACTGTTAGCCAAGTGGTAATCGCCAAGCGCGATCGTGCGTCGTTTTTCTTTCACTTCTTGCTTTAAGGGGGGTAAGTAGGCTGCCAGCTTGTTGATGTGCAGAATATCTAATAATAAATGAACATTTAAACATATAGATACTTCCAGAATGAAATTTTCACTCTGCAGTGGAGTGTGCGCTGATATGAAACTACCTGGCAGATTGAAACTGTTTGCCCGACCGAGTCTCGAACTCGAGACCTTTGCCTTTCGCGAGCAAGTGCTCTACCACCTGAGCTACCGAAGCACGACTCACGCCCTGTACTCACAGAAGAGCTTCTGTAAAGTTTGGAAGGTAGGAGACGAGATACTGGCAGAAGTAAAGCTGTGAGTACCGGGCGTGAGTCGTGCTTCGGTAGCTCAGATGGTAGAGCACTTGCCCACGAAAGGCAAAGGTCCCAAGTTCGAGTCTCGGTCGGGCACACAGTTTTAATCTGCCAGGAAGTTTCATATCAGCGCACACTCCGCTGCAGAGTGAAAATTTCATTCTGGAAACATCCTCCAGGCTGTGGCTAAGCCATGTCACCGCAGTATCCTTTCTTTCAGGAGTGCTAGTTCTGCAAGGTTCGCAGGAGAGCTTCTGTAAAGTTTGGAAGGTAGGAGACGAGATACAGGCAGAAGTAAATCTGTGAGTACCGGGCGTGAGTCGTGCTTCGGTAGCTCAGATGGTAGAGCACTTGCCCACGAAAGGCAAAGGTCCCGAGTTCGAGTTTCGGTCGGGCACACAGTTTTAATCTGCCAGGAAGTTTCATTTAGATACTGCTCTAAAACTGGCGGTATATTTAAAATGTGCAGCCGATTTTTTTTTTCTTTTTGACTGGTACGTCTGTGTTTTTCCGTATATTTATCGATAATTTTTCGATATATCAAGGCCCGTGACGATATTTTTTTTAAAATATCGGTATATCGGAATGCCAATATTTTTAAAAGTATCAACAGTCCTACTACTGACGTCTCCACCCGCTCCTCCCACTAAGGGGAGAAATGCTCTCCACAACCATGTGCTATTCCATCCGTGGCCGTAGCAGCCGATAGACGAAATTTATCACATAGAAAAAGAGAAGGAGATTAAATATCCATTTTTTTGGCCACTCTGGTTATCATTTCACATTACGGAATGAACAGCATCAGTCCTGGACGCTCTCTTACGCTCCTTAACTCACCCTGACACGTACAATGCAGCTCCGTGGCTGATAGGGGGGGGGGGGGGGGGGGGGGAGATGATGAAAAAGAGGAAGAAGGAGAAAGCTACAGATAACTCACGATGTAACTTTGAGCTTTGAACCACAGACAAAAGTAAACTACGCATATGTAAGAGCAGGCGAAATAACGAGTATTGCACACTAAATTTGTAAAATAAGTTAATAAAAATACATGAAAGCCCATGCTTTTTGTCGCAAAAACAAACTATAAGTACTCGTATGTAAAGAATCGCATAGAAAGTAGTTACACTATCTTTAAGTACGACAAACGGCGTGAAGAAACTATTCCGAGATATCAGTCCCACTCACAGTCATCTATCCTGTCTTCTATTTTATTCTTCTTAAAAATCATATCATTTCATTTCATTTAGGGGGTCACGTTTCCTTTTCTCATTGACAATGTGATTCAGCTGCTCCTGTCGCTATCGTTTTATGCAACCCACAATGTTATGTCTGGCCGTCATAAACCACGCGCAAGATTTCCATATTCTCTAGCTCGCTACGGGCAAACGGTTGATCCTACAGAAAAAAATGAAAGGATCTTTTTGTGGGAAACGTAGTACAGTTAAATTTTGTATTGGCATACGTTTTCGCTACATGCTGTAGTTCTCGAGTTACTCAAAAAAAAGTACAAAAATGACCTTCAAATGCATCCCCACTCCCACACTCAGACCTCACCGCTAATGATTTCTAGAATGTTGTTCATGGTAATTCCACCTCCAACTGCACAAAAATTTATGACTGCGCTAATTATTTCCCACATCCGATCTTATTTAGTCTTCATAGACTGGCCTTATCGTACCAACGGCTTAGTGGAGCCCTTACGAATTGAATTTTGTGCAAATTTTTCCTAACAATTTTGTGAATTTGAAGAGAAATAAATAAGCAATTACATCGTTGTGTTCGTCAGGCCTTCTGACTACTAAACTATTGAGCTTGTAAGTGTTAAGTCTGGATCGGATTGTCAACGTAGTTAGTTTTAGCGTAACGTTTACAAAAGTCGTTTTTCTTTCATTATGTTCAAGGGCACGTTTAAATTAATAATGTTAACGGAGTAGCGATTATGCTGGTGTCATAACAGCCTAATAAATAGAAAGCAAAGAAAGTCGTGTATCGGGAATGTTTCGTGTAGTCCGAAATGTTTGTACAGTGGTAGGAGGGATGTGTCGAACAAAATGCTAGAAATCCTGACTGGTGAGGGATAATTGGAAGGGGGGGGGGTGCGTTTACATGTCACTTTTGTACGCTTTTCTTGAATGACTCGATAACCGTGAGCTTCGGCTAAGAACATGTTTTTTTTTTTTTTTTAACTAACTGTTTGTGATTAGTGAGCGAGAGAATATGAAATTCTTCAGCGTGGTTTATGAAGACCACTTAACACATCACGGGTTGCATAAAACGACAGCTTCTGGGGCACCTGCATCACCCTGCATTTGCAATTATTCAGCTTTAAAAATGCTGGAGACAACAACAATAAAAAAATAGATATTAAAAGACGTCTGCCTCAGCTTGGCAGGTCACGGGCAACGGTGTACTTGGATCTGGATGCTGGAGGAAGTCGAAACCAGTGTCCCTCATAGACCTACCCTATAAACAGATCGTAGCAACTAAGGGGCTAATTCAGTTTTCGAGCGGGCACGCTGGGGTACTGAGTACCCCACTGCGGAATATCGTAGTGCTATAACATAGCGCAGAGCACTGTGACACGGCAGCTCTAGATGTTTGTTTACCTGACCTTCTCTCCCCCCCTCCCCCCGCCCCCCACCATCCCTCTAGTCTTCTTCCTTAACACAACACAGAGCCCTCAGTATTGTAATGTATTGCGAATACATAGAAAGAAGGATCCTTTATTGTATGATTATATGATAGCGGAACAAACACTGGTAGCAGTTACTTCTGTAAAATATCTGGGAGTATGCGTGCGGAACGATTTGAAGTGGAATGATCATATAAAATTAATTGTTGGTAAGGTGGGTACCAGGTTGAGATTCATTGGGAGAGTGCTTAGAAAATGTAGTCCATCAACAAAGGAGGTGGCTTACAAAACACTCGTTCGACCTATACTTGAGTATTGCTCATCAGTGTGGGATCCGTACCAGATCGGTTTGACGGAGGAGATAGAGAAGATCCAAAGAAGAGCGGCGCGTTTCGTCACAGGGTTATTTGGTAACCGCGATAGCGTTACGGAGATGTTTAATAAACTCAAGTGGCAGACTCTGCAAGAGAGGCGCTCTGCATCGCGGTGTAGCTTGCTCGCCAGGTTTCGAGAGGGTGCGTTTCTGGATGAGGTATCGAATATATTGCTTCCCCCTACTTATACCTCCCGAGGAGATCACGAATGTAAAATTAGAGACATTAGAGCGCGCACGGAGGCTTTCAGACAGTCGTTCTTCCCGCGAACCATACGCGACTGGAACAGGAAAGGGAGGTAATGACAGTGGCACGTAAAGCGCCCTCCGCCACACACCGTTGGGTGGCTTGCGGAGTATAAATGTAGATGTAGATGTAGATTGCATTGTTTCGCAAAGAAAAGAGTTGCAGGCTATTCCGTACATGTTTCTTTCTGACAATTTTGAACATGTGTGCCATGTTCATTTATCTGAGCAAAGGACTGAACTGTAAAAGCACCTTTTCACGACAGTATTTACCACAAGGAGCGCAACACACGTCAGTAATGTTTTTTGTACATATTTCGCGATGTAAGAGTCGTTAGCCAACAACTAGTGTTTTTTGTTTATTTGTTTCTAGGTCCAATGATTTTATAATGCTTGAGAACGTACCTTCAAGAACTCGACGAAGCCGAGAGACTATTACGTTTGCGCAACTGATCTACTGTGAGTACAATATATTTGTAAAGAGTTACCATAAAATAATTAAAATTAAAATATATAGAAAATTTATGCTACTTACTAGTTAACTGTCTGTCTCATATTAATTAAATAATGCATTTCTTCCCTTTGTCACGTATTTTTACCGTTAGTTCCTACATTCAGGTGCTGATTAAACTTTTGAGACAAATATATGATAATATTACTGCAAAATATACATATTTAACCGGTTCCTAAAGAAATTACAACTTCGCACTTACTCGTGCAAAAGAAATCAGTTGGCGGGCAGTTTAAATATAAAGCAGCAAGTGAAAAGAAAGTGAGTGTAGGTCGTTCGTCATAATCTTCCTGTGGAAGAGATACTTGCCACATGCGTTTTCGGGTTTGATTTAAAGTAGTTTCATGTCTTCTTTGTTACTTCTAAACCAGGGCACTGTGCTTTTGGGATCTGAATCAAGAAAGCGGATGATCTTCTTGACCAACCCGTTCCCGTCTATCCATTTGAGGCGAAATAAAACCGTACACGTATTTTGCTGGTTCTGTCTGTAATTTTCCCCGTTTTGTTTCAGACTTTCTTGCCGAATCTATTTTGTTGGATTCTCGAAATTGGATCCGACGACTGCCATAAAGATTTTGCGCTCTTTTTTTCTCTAGTTCCTCGAGAAGGTCTTTATTTTCACTTTGGGATAGGGTTTCTGCTGCTCGCCTAACTGCTTGCTTCATAAATTTTTCACACTGATGTAGCCTACGTAAGCGTTTTGTGAAAGGCACTAGTGTTGTTGTAGATCGTGCGTGTGGTTTCATAGTAAATAAGAATCGAAGAATCCACTGATAATCGTGATATTTATAGCCGAAACTAGTTTGGAGGAATAAATGAATAAATAAAAAAAAAGTGTTTTGCATCAAGGTGGACCCACAATCGTATGATGTTGCCTAAACTCCATGGTTTGCATCCTTCCTGTAGATTTCATGCCATATATTCTACGTGATCTTTTTCGTTGGCAGTCACGACTTCATCTTCCCAAATTGCAGTACATACAAGCAGGGTTAACCCACGTACACCAATACCTCTGCATCCTTTTTGCATAGATTTAGAACTTTCGGTATATATAAGTTGTTTAAACGGGGTGGATGACACACGACGGCTTAAAGGGTACTGTAAATCGAAAAGGTTTTATATCAGACACGGTTTGCTCCATTTGTAGGCACCGTCAGTGGTGCTTCTATGACTGTCATAGAATGTAAACAGTTTTTGTTTCGAATGAGCTGCTTTGTAGCAGTTTCTTACGGAGTTTGTTCCTCCACGTTTCCTTTAACCGCAGTGAAAGCCTGATTTCACTATTGCTCTTAGCTTTTTTTGGGTTTAAGAAGCCTCCTTCTACTGTAACTGCAAGTAAAGCAAAAGTAGACTTCTAAAACCCGAAAGAAGCTAAGAGAGAGAGTGAAATTAAGCTTTCTTCGACTGCAATTTCTGCTACCAACGAGTGCAAAAAAACCTGTTGTCCTCAAAACACGATAAAAAAAAGCGACAAACGGCGTAAGTAGCTACTAAAAGACAGCACATTCGTACACAGAACTATTTAACTCTGTAGCAATCAAAATGTGAAAACGATAATGTGTGCAAAAGCTTTACAAAACTTCATTGATAGGGGCTTATCAGCAACTTTTTAAAAGGCATCATGGTCGCCATCTATCGTAAAAATTATTTGTTTTCCAGATCCACTGTTGCAGTTCTGATCTTTAGCGATTTTCGAATGAAATAAAGCGAAAATTTCATACTTCAGCATATCCGAAATTCAAAAAGATGGGATACGTATGTACGTCTTTATCACAGGTCTCGTGTCTGTTAGTTTGAATGTATGACTTTTTGGCATCTATTTTGCATACAAAATCGAACTACTTCACGAGTTCACTGCCGCGTTGTCTTCATGAAAGAAGATGTTCTTTTCCTTTTCTAATTCGAATAATACACATGTGTGGCATTTAGCAGATATTATTTCACCCTTTGATCACAGTAACGAAAATAATGGCTTTTCTATTCCAGGAAACGACGGCCATAGTATGTCAGGCAGATGAAACCGACACCAATCTTTCTTTATGCCCACCGTTTGATTAAGATTTACTTTTCGGCATCAAATGGTACATTCACGTCACGTCAGTATAACAAAATGCCTCAAAAGGCTAGTTTATTTTTTAAACGCTACAGTAACTGCTGAGAAATTGAGTTCCTTTTTTGATTTTGATGTGAATACATCAGATGTATGACCATTTTCGCACAAAGGTTTCCCCTTTCATTTTTCTTGTAAAATGTACCGTACTTTTTCTGCTAGTTTGCCTGTGGTATCAGCAGTTCCGTAAATCTTTTATCGATAATCTTCCGATATCATTCTGTGCCCTTTCTCGTCGTTTTCAAATCGTTCAAATAGCTCTGAGCGTTATGGGACTTAACATCTGAGGCCATCAGTCCCCCAGGCTTAGAACTACTTAAACCTAACTAACCTAATGAAATCACACACATCCATGCCCGAGGCAGGATTCGAACCTGGGACCGTAGCAGCCACGCGGCTCCGGACTGAAGCGCCTAGAACTGCTCGACCATAGCGGCCGGCTCGGTATTTTCAGCTGTAGTTGCAATTTTGCGACATGCCCCCTCCGTTAGACGTAGTGCCACATTTAAATTTGTCCAATTCACTAGTTGAAAATTAAAGAAAAGAACTCTCAAAAAATCTCTTCGTCTTTGTACTCGTACGAATCTACACATGGTAATCTATGTTACTGTTGCTTGGACGAACAGCACTCACACAAGATTTGTTGGTACACAACGATCCAGCCGGGGTGGCCGAGCGGTTCTAGGCGCTACAGTCTGGAACCGCGCGACCGCTACGGTCGCAGGTTCGAATCCTACCTCGGGTATGGATGTGTGTGATGTCCTTAGGTTAGTTAGGTTTAAGTAGTTCTAAGTTCTAGGGGACTGATGACCTTAGAAGTTAAGTTCCATAGTGGTCAGAGCCATTTGAACCATTTTTGATACACAACGCAACCATGCCACGCGTCTTATAACTGGTTCAATCAAACTTACACCTACTTTCTGGCTACCCACAATTAGCCACGTACCACATCCATCTCCGCGGCGGGGAAGCGCATGTGAACGAGAGTACAGAAAACTACCGAAAAATCCTCAACTCCCCCACTCACGCAACATTCCGACCAAGCCACCTGGCATTGAACTGCCACGTAAGATACGGTCGGTTTTTAACCGAATAGGAGTCAACCCTGGCAGGTGTGCCGCCAGTCTGCACAAGTGAAGGAAAGCGACTTCTCTAAACTGTGACTGTGGCGCTGAAAAGCAGACTCTGCGCTATGTAGTCCAAGGGAGCTTTCCCTGGCGACGAAACAGAATGCATGGTGAAGTTTGTAATTTGAGGTAACTGTAAATATTAAAGTTTAGTGATTTAACCATACGTTAAATAAATAAAATCTTGTTGAGGACAGGTCTCAGTCTGCAACTGAGAATCAGAGTGATTCGATGCTACATATTGTCTGTACTCCTTTATGGGTATGAAGTTGGATCTTGGACCCATGTATTGAAATTCGAAAGAGGCCTTCGAAACGTATTTATCGTCGTCTCTTAAATATATCATGGATATTACAAACATCAGATGTTGAGGTTTTTCGTCATATGAGAAAGCAAAAAGAACTGATAATCTACATACTATAAAACGAACAGAGGCTCAACACTAGAAAGATGTTTGAAGATTGAGATCAGCGATTACAACATATTACTGAAAATGTCTGTTGTAAGACGGAGAAATTGGTAACCGAAATAGTGGAATATGTACATTCTACAAATATTTTGTTGGAGATACATCATACTGTTACCGAAGTACATTTATTTTAACAGCAATTAAAAATCGTGGAAATTTAAAATACTGTAAGGAAAGATGAAGGTAAAGAAATTAAGAAAACAAATTAAGAAAAACAAGAGAACACATCTCAAATAAGAAATCTATCAGAACGACGAAATTTTTTGAAAAAACTGGAAAAAAGGCAAGTTATCTAGTACGTACATCAAATATTTGTATAAACTAGTGCTCTATTTGTATACAGTTAGTTAAGCAGCAGCCTCGGAAAGACTTCCTACACAGTCGCACTTAAACCGCCTCATTATTCAAGTTTTCTTGGGACTGTAGTTAGTCTTCCTACTGGACTAGAGCGATCCGCCATGCATTCTAGTCTTGCGCGAATTTCTTCATCTCAGAGTACCACCTGCAGCAACG
The DNA here is from genome assembly GCF_021461395.2 of Schistocerca americana. Lineage (NCBI taxonomy): Eukaryota > Metazoa > Arthropoda > Insecta > Orthoptera > Acrididae > Schistocerca > Schistocerca americana. The sequence goes on from NC_060121.1 coordinate 245,517,928, forward strand.
TTCTCAATTACCTGTTTCATGTTGTTGTTGTTGTGGTCTTCACTCCAGAGACTGGTTTGATGCAGCTCTCCATGCTACTCTATCCTGTGCAAGCTTTTTCATCTCACAGTACCTACTGCAACCTACATCCTTCTGAATCTATTTAGTGTATTCATCTCTTGGTCTCCCTCTACGATATTTACCCTCCACGCTGCCCTCCAATACTAAATTGGTGATCCCTTGATGGCTCAGAATATGTCCTACCAAGCGATCCCTTCTAGTCAAGTTGTGCCACAAATTTCTCTTCTCCCCAATTCTATTCAGTACCTCCTCATTAGCTATGTGATCTACACATCTAATCTTCAGCATTCTTCTGTAGCACCACATTTCGAAAGCTTCTATTCTCTTCTCGTCTAAACTATTTATCATCCACGTTTCACTTCCATACATGGCTACACTCCTTCCAGATACTTTCAAAACGACTTCCTGCCACTTAAATCTATACTCGAGGTTAACAAATTTCTCTTCTTCAGAAACGCCATTGCCAGTCTACATTTTATATCCTCTCTACTTCGACCACCATTAGTTATTTTGCTCCCCAAGTAGCAGAACTCATTTACTACTTTAAGCGTCTCATTTCCTAATCTTTTTGCCTCAGCAGCACCCGATTTAATTAGACTCCATTCCGTTATCTTCGTTTTGCTTTTGTTGGTGTTCATCTTATATCCTCCTTTCAAGACACTTTCCATTCCGTTCAGCTGCTCTTCCATGTCCTTTGCTGTCTCGGAAAGAATTACAATGTCTTCGGCGAACCTCAAAGGTTTTGTTTCTTCTCCATGGATTTTAATACCTACTCCGAATTTTTCTTTTGTTTCCTTTACTGCTTGCTCAATATACAGATTGAATAACATCGAGGATAGGCTACAACCCTGTCTCACTCCCTTCCCAACCACTGCTTCCCTTTCATGCCCATCGACACTTATAACTGCCATCTGGTTTCTGTACAAATTGTAAATAGCCTTTCTCTCCCTGCTTTTTATCCCTGCCATCGTCAGAATTTGGAAGAGAGTATTCCAGTCAACATTGTCAAAAGATTTCTCTAAGTCTACAAATGCTATAAACGTAGGTTTGCCTTTCCTTAATCTATTTTCTAATATAAGTCGTAGGGTCAGTAATGCCTCACGTGTTCCAAGATTTCTACGTAATCCAAACTGATCTTCCCCGTGGTCGGCTTCTACCAGTTTTTTCCATTCGTCTGTAAAGAATTCGTGTTAGTATTTTGCAGCCGTGGCTTATTAAACTGACAGTTCGTTAATTTTCACATCTGTCAACACCTGCTTTGTTTGGGATTGGAATTATTATATTCTTCTTGAAGTCCGAGGTTATTTCGCCTGTCTCATACATCTTGCCCACCAGCCATTCAGTTTCCTCGTATACTTGCTCTAACTCATGAATTTCCGTTTGTGACGTCGGCGTTTATACCTGAACTGTAATTTGTCGGCGTTGTTTTAATTCCGAATGTGATGAGAATTATCTTTTCACCAAATGCTCGTACTAACTCACTTTTATTCTGCTTCAGTATTCATAATGAATTGTTCTCATATTACAGCATTTTTACATGGTGTAGTTGTTACCCTGTATTCGTTTGACAAAAAAAGCTTACTTTCTTCCCATTTCAATTCAATGACTACATCTAGATTTAGCCTTCCGTTTTCCAGATCCTAGCTTTCCTTTCACATTCAGAGTTCGGATATTTCATGTTCCGACTCGCAGTGTTTATTTTCCATCTTTCTCGCCTATTCATCTTCCCCTTGGCAGTTCCCTCCACGAAATCCGAATGGAGACCAGTTCGGAATCATTTGCCAATGTACTGTTAATCGTAACACTTTCTGAATTACAGGCCAGCTTTCCTGTGGACACTAATTAAGAATATGTAGAAATCTAAAAGGAATGATGGATGTTGAAATTGATTGAGTAAACGAATTAAATGATTTAATATAAACTTGTGGTTACCTGGTCAAATGTTGGGAATGGCGTTCTATGTACACTTTTATGCCTCGGCAAATACGTACGCTTTCTCATTGTAATGTGCATTAAGCTGTCCTACTCCTGCGTCACCGACGAGATAAATTCTGTACGCCCTCCTCGGACAACTTTTTGGAGTCTGTCGCACCAACCACAGGACACCTGCGAAATGTTGTCCGCCCAGAGGTTTCTTCATAGTGCCGAATAGGTGGTAATCAGAAGGAGCCAAGTCAGGAAGATAACGGTGGGTACGGCAGACGCCTGGAACCCAATGTCAGCGATGGCAGCAGGGTTGTCCGACTCTTCCTGCACAAGCACTCTTTTCGTCCATTTCCCTGGTCGTTTCATTTAAATGGCTCATTGCAACCTCCGAAGAGTCTCCACATACGCTTTGATCGTCCGTAGGTCCTGCCACTCAATGAGGGAAATTCCATCCCTGTCCCAAAAGACTGGGGCCATGTGTTTCCCTACTGAAGGCGCTCTGCAACTTATTGGATGGGGGTGGGGGGTCTGCCTGTGTACGCTTCCATTACATTGATTAGGCTTTGATCTCTGGCTTCTGGTAGTGAAGTCAGATCTCGTCGCCACTCACGAGTTTGAACATTTAACCATCCGGACTCTGGCTGTGGCGTCGAAGGAGATCACTGCACACTTGCGCTGTTGTCTTCGTGCTGCATTCAGGGATTTGGTAACCCACCTGGCAGCCACCTTTCCAAGCTTAAGTCCTGTGGCCGCCTTTAGTCCCGTGAAAGTGATGCACCTATTCTACAAATACGCTTTTCAATGTATACTGATACAACAGCTCCATATTTAACAATGGTTTTCAATCGCTCGCTCACCGGTAGAACTGTACCTAAAGACTGGAAAGTTGCACAAGTCACACCAATGCCCAAGAAAGGAAGCAGGAGTAATGCGCTGAATTGCAGACCCATATCACTAACGTCGATTTGCGGCAAGATTTTAGAAGATATTCAGTGTTCGAACATGATGAGTTATCTCGAACAAAGTGATTTATTGAGTAATAGCCAGTGTGGATGTAAAAATCGTTCTTGTGAAACACAACTAGATCTATTCTCACGAAGTAATGAGTGCTTTCGACAGTGGTTGTAAATTGATATCATAATTTTAGATTTCCAGAAGGCTTTCGACACCGTACCTCACAAGCATCTTCTAATGAAATTGTGTGTCCATGGAGTATCGTCTGAGTCGTACGACTGGATTCGTGAGTTGCTGTCAGCTACGTCACAGTTCGTAGTATTGACGGAAAGTCATCGAGTAAAACAGACATAATATCTCCTCTTCGTATGTCCATAATTGAAACGGACGACTTGGGACGTCAGCTAGTATAATATATGTTAAAAAATGACAAAATTCCTCCAGCTGTATTAAGGTGTTGGTTTTATTGGCAACTAGTTTCTATGTTGTTACAACATCATCTTCAGGCCTTAAATAATAGCAAATAATATTATCATTAAAATGATCCGTTATGTAATGTGGTTACAATAGAATTGTTTTACATAATAACTCATAAATTATTGTTGTTGCATTGGTTGTTTATGTATGCTATGTTGTATTAGGGCCTGAAAATGATGTTGTAACAATATCGAAACTAGTTGCCAATAAAACCAAGACCTTAATACAGCTGGAGGAATTTCGTCATTTTTTAACATATGACGTAATATCTGGTGTTCCGCAAAGAAGTGTTATAGGCCCTCTGCTGTTCCTGATCTATATAAACAGTTTAGGAGACAAGCTGAGCAGCCCTCTTAGATTGTTTGCAGATGACAGTGTCATTTGCCGTCTTGTAAAGTCATCAGATGATCAAAACCAACCGCAAGATGATTTATACAAGATATCAGTATGGTGCAAAAATTAGCAATTAACTCTGAATAATGAAAAGTGTGAAGTTATCCACATGAGTACTAAATACTTGCCGGCCGCGGTGGTCTCGCGGTTCTAGGCGCTCAGTCCGGAGCCGCGGGACTGTACGGTCGCAGGTTCGAATCCTGCCTCGGGCATGGATGTGTGTGATGTCCTTAGGTTAGCTAAGTTTAAGTAGTTCTAAGTTGTAGGGGACTGATGACCACAGATGTTAAGTCCCATAGTGCTCAGAGCCATTTTTGAACCAACTAAATACTTAGTGATTACAATTACGAATAACTTCAATTGGAACGATCACATGGATAATATTGTGGGTAAGGCAAACCAAAGACTGCAATTTACTGGTAGAATACTTAGAAAATGCAATATATCGACTAAAGAGACTGCGTACACCACGTTTGTCCGCCCTCGTCAGAAGTATTGCTGTGCGGTGTGGGATCCGCATCAGATGGGAATTGACATCGAAAAAGTTCAAAGAAGGGCATCTCGTTTTGTATTATCGCGAAGTAGGAAAGAGAGTGCAAAGGACATGATGCGTGAATTAGGGTGGCAGTCATTAAAACAAAGGCGTTTTTCGTTGCAGCAGAACCTTCCCGTGAAATTTCAGTCACCAACTTCCTCCTCCGAGTACGAAAATATTCTGTTGCCTCCCATCTACATTGCGAGAAATGATCATCGTGATAAAAAAGAGAAATCAGAGCTCTCAGAGAAACATTAAGTGCTCGCTTTTCCCGCACGCTGTTAGAGAGTTGAATCGTAGAGAAATAGCGGGAAGTGACTATATGAACCCTTTGCCACGCACTTAATTGTGTATTGCAGAGTAATCATGTAGATGTAGATGTTCTACTCTTGAAACGTTGACTGGTATTATGTCAGGCACTTTCCTCCTCCGAGAAATGGTTCCTTTCTCTGTTGATAGCGGTCACTTTTCCTGACATCCACCCAGAAGTATAGGGTTTTTCGTGACAGTGCACACTTTCCACACAGTGGAACCAATCGCCTGTGAATATCCGCAGTGTTTACTCCCTCCTTCGACAGCAACCATGTCTTTTAGCACTGTCCTTGGTATTCACACTCCATATTGTCGGCTCGCGTAATAACAGCAGTTGCGAAAATGGGTTGTACTGATTGTTCTACGTACTTGTAACTGTAATGATGCGTCAGATGGCGCACCATGAACGATGGGAATAAGTAAAGCGTAAGTGAATGTGGAACGCCCCTCGTGCTAGGATAGACTTGTAAATCCTTTGAATTTGTGATGGCTAATAAGTATGTATGCCGAAAGTCAATGCGATTGGTTCCACGGCCTTCTGCATTATCATGCTGTTGATCATTCCTGATTCTTCTGCCTTCAGGTCCAGATCCCCGCCCGAGAGGTGGCGAGGTGCCCCAGAACATGTAAGTGCTGCTGCCATCGAAAGTCTGATGATTTTTATTCAAAAGCTAAAAGGTGGCTGGGGTCAAAACAAGGAGTCAGGGCTTTTGGATTAGTAATCTGAGACATTACACCTAAACCATTTTGCCATCCACACCTTTTAGCGCATTCATACGTTCATCAGGGTTTTCCTTTTGCTTTCTTAGGCCCGCACCTCCTGCCTTCTAAAGCTTTCGGCTCATAAACTGAAATCTTTTATCTTGAAACAAATCTTATTCAGTCTGAACGCTGGAATTTTTTGACCTCTAGAATGTTCTTTTCAATTCCTATGAATCTGAAATCCCGTTGCGAACCAAAACTTTCCAGTTAAGTAAAATCATTTGCTAACCTAAAAGTCTTTAGGTTTATTTTGATCTTCCGGTGATACTGAATTCTTCTGAAAAAAAATTTTTGGATAAACTAAGAAAAACGAGTATGGGAACATTTACCTGAATCTAAGCCACCTGAATATAGGGACAAACCAGAAACCCGGCGATTGTTAAAAAAAAAAAAAATCTTCTATTGTGACTGGTAGTTATTATTATTCTATACTCTTAGCGGAAGTCACGGAGTTCACCTGCAACCATTATGGATAAAATATAGATACATAAAACAAGAATCTTCTGAGAGCCTGACGTCTTGTAAAATGAGTTATAAAACATCTACCAGCATCTAATTTAAAGACTTTTTGTTCAACACATTTTATGTTTCCATGCCATTGTCGGTTTCGAACTTCTGTTTATCGTCAGGTGAACTGCTAACCAAATGTTCGTAGTTTTGCTTACCATGACGCCCTATAGTAAAAATATATCAACTGGTAAATATTCATAAAGAAAACGAAGAAATCTGGAAATTGCGCAGTGGCTGTTTATCACCAGCACTTACCATGAACGTGTCTTTATAACTTTGCAGACTATGTTTAATTATTTTCCGTCGCACATCGATTATTTGTTTATTATTTCTTAAAATGTATGGATGTTAAAGTCATAACTTTCACCTCCTGCCTGACACCAACATAAACAATGTAAACATTTCTTTCAGCATCTTTGTAAGCTATCAGTACATACACTGAAGAGCCAAACACACTGGTACACCTGCCTGATATCGTGTAGGACACCCGGTAGGTAGCGTGCACAGTGCCGCAATACGAGGTGACATGGAGTATTCAAACATTACGGGATTATTTTTCCTATTCATCTGCTGAACTGTCTGATGTAGTGCTGAACTGTCTGATGTAGTGCTGGGGAGGGGGGGGGGGGGGGGAAACAAACACCATGAATCCTGCAGGGCTGTCCATAACTCCGTAAGAGTACGAGGGAGTGAAGATCTCTCCTGAACAGTACGTTGCAAAGCATCCCAGATATGCTCAATAATGTTCATATCTGGGGAGTTTGGTGGCCAACGGAAGTGTTTAAACTCAAAGGAGTGTTCCTGGAGCCACTCTGTAGCAATTCTTGACGTGTGGGGCGTCGCATTGTTCTGCTGGAATTGCTAAAGTCTGTCGGAATGCACAATGGACATGAATGGATGCAGGTGATCAGATAGGATGCTTACGTACGTGTCACCTGTCAGAATCGTATTTAGACGTATCAGGGGTCCTTTATCACTCCAACTGTACGCGCCCCACACCATTACAGAGCCTCCACCAGCTTGAACAGTCCCGTGCTGACATGCAGGACCCATGGATTCATGAGGTTGTCTCCATACTCGTACATGACCATCGATGATGTTTCGTTGAATGGCTCGCACGCTGACCGATTTTGATGGCCCAGCATTAAAATCTGCAGTAATTTGTGGAAGGTTTGCATTTCTGTCACGTTGAACGGTTCTCTTTAGTCGTCGTTGGTCCCGTTCTTGCAGGATCCTTTTCTGGCCGCAGCGATGTCGGAGATTTGTTTTAGTGGATTGGATTCCTGATATTCACACTACACCCGCGAAATGGTCGTACGGAAAAATCCCTCTTCATCGCTACATCGGAGATGCTGTGTCCCATCGCTCGTCCGCCGACTATAACACCACGTTCAATCTCACTTACATCTTCATAACCTGCCATTGCAGTAGCAGCAGCCGATCTACAACTGCGCCAGACACGTGTTGTCTTATATAGGCGTTCCTGACTGCTGCGCCGTATTCTGCCTGTTTATGTATCTCTGTATTTGAATACGCGTGCCTGTACCAGTTTCTTTGGCGCTTCAGTGTATAAAACACGTAGAGCGCATGTGAAGTCAGGCTGTTCGTTGTAGAAATACTAATGGTAACTCAACCTTTACTTTGTGATTTCGTGGATGTACACAGGGACACGTTTATCACGATACAACTGCAAGATACACGGAAAACAACAAAAACTCAAAGCTATCAAGAGGCGTACACTGTAAGCACCGGTGCTAAGCAGCCATTATGCATTTTCGAGGTTTCATTTACCCCCAATTCCTTTATGAATATTTATCAGTTAATATACCTTCACGATGGGGCGTCACAACAAGCAAAACAACAACGTTTGACTAGCATTCCATCCTGCAATGTAGCCTTTTGACAATGAACAAAAATACGAAACCGGCAATGGCATGGAAGCATACCATGCGTAGAACAAAAAGACTTTAAATTAGTGCTTGATAGTCGTTTCTATAACATATTTTATAACGCAACCACGGAATTCTCACAGTGTCAATTACAGATAAAATACGACGGTTGTTCGGAAAGTAAGGGACGATATGTCGCGAAATGGAAACCGCCGTGAAAATCAAAACTGTTTTCTTTGTACTTTTAGCTACACCTTCCAGGTGCTTCGCTACATAGTCGCCGCTCCGACTTAGACAGTTGTCGGAGCGTTATACCATGTTCCAATTGTCAGCCATACGAATTCGAGAACAACATTTCTCTCAGGAGTTAGTTTGATTTTTACGTTGGTTGTAACTTAAAATATCTCTGACACACGTTTGTCTTGCAAATGTAGTCCGTGCTGTTGATGACCATCAGCTGATGCCGCGGCCTGTGCTGATGCGATTAATTGTTTTCTAGGCACGTCGCGTTAGTTCCATACCGACTGGTCTCGTGTCAGGTCTTTGGAGGGTCTGATGTTTCTCATGGGCAACAGTGTTCCACATTCCTGTCCACTTTTTGTTGATACTGAAAGCAGCTGCCTGTAGATGTTCTGCCAGTAGGACAGATGGTTGCCTAGATTTTAATCGGTTCATCCGAAGTGCAGGAACGTCAGAGTGCATTGGATGTAATTTTTGGTATTCCTTGAGGAGGGCACTCTGTCTTCGGACGTCTGGTGGCGCAATGTTGTTTAGAGGTGGTAACCAGTACAGAGGAGTAGATTTGATGCAGCTTGTTATTGTCATCATTGCTGCATTTAGCTCCACGTCAATTTTTCTCACATGCGTGCTATTGAGCCACACTGGGGCACAGTATTCAGCAACAGAATAGACCAGCCATAAGGCAGCGCATCAATGTGTCGTAGCTCTTGCGCCCCATCAGATACCACTCAACTTCTGTATGATGTTATTGCGCGATCTCAGCTTTGCTGCGGTGTTTGCTATGTGCTTATACATCTACATCTACATACATACTCCGCAATTCACCATACGGTGCGTGGCGGAGGGTACTTCGTACCACAACTAGCATCTTCTCTCCCTGTTCCACTCCCAAACAGAACGAGCCCCAATCTCTCTTATCTTTGTGGTCTTTCCGAGAAATGTAAGTTGGTGGTGGTAAAATTGTGCTGCAGTCAGCCTCAAATGCTGGTTCTCTAAATTTCCTCAGTAACGATTCACGAAAAGAACGCCTCCTTTCCTCCAGAGACTCCCACCCGAGTTCCTGAAGCATTTCCGTAACACTCGCGTGATGATCATCCACAAATCTATCAGCCCGCCTCTGAATTGCTTCTATGTCCTCCCTCAATCCGACCTGATAGGGATCCCAAACGCTCGAGCAGTACTCAAGAGTAGGTCGTATTAGTGTTTTATAAGCGGTCTCCTTTACAGATGAACCATATCTTCCCAAAATTCTACCAATGAACCGAAGACGACTATCCGCCTTCCCCACAACTGCCATTACATGCTTGTCCCACTTCATATCGCTCTGCAATGTTACGCCCAAATATTTAATCGACGTGACTGTGTCAAGCGCTACACTACAAATGGAGTATTCAAACATTACGGGATTATTTTTCCTATTCATCTGCATTAATTTACATTTATCTATATTTAGAGTTAGCTGCCATTCTTTGCACCAATCACAAATTCTGTCCAAGTCATCTTGTATCCTCCTACAGTCACTCAACGACGACACCTCGTACACCACAGCATCATCAGCAAACAGCCGCACATTGCTATCCACCCTATCCAAAAGATCATTTATGTAGATAGAAGACAACAGCGGACCTACCACACTTCCCTGGGGCACTCCAGATGATACCCTCACCTCCGATGAACACTCACCATCGAGGACAACGTACTGGGTTCTATTACTTAAGAAGTCTTCGAGCCACTCACATACTTGGGAACCTATCCCATATGCTCGTATCTTAGTTAGGAGTCTGCAGTGGGGCACGGAGTCAAACGCTTTTCGGAAGTCAAGGAATGTGGCATCCGTCTGATACCCTTCATCCATGGTTCTCAAGATATGTGAAAAAAGGGCGAGTTGCGTTTCGCAGGAGCGGTGCTTTCTAAAGCCATGCTGATGCATGGACAGCAACTTCTCTGTCCGAAGGAAATTCATTATATTCGAACTGAGAATATGTTCGAGAATCCTGCAACAAACCGATGTTAAGGATATTGGTCTGTAATTTTGAGGATCCGTCCTTCTACCCTTCTTCTATACAGACGTCACCTGCGCTTTTTTCCAGTCGCTCGGGACTTTACGTTGAGCAAGAGATTCGCGATAAATGCAAGCTAAGTAAGGAGTCAATGCAGTAGAGTACTCTCTGTAAAACCGAATTGGAATCTCATCAGGACCTGGCGATTTATTTATTTTCAACCCATTCAGCTGCTTCACAACCCCAGGGATGTCTATCACTATGTCCTACATACGGGAATCTGTACGAGACTCAAACGGCGGTATGTTTGTACGATCCTCCTGCGTGAAAGATTTCTCAAATGCTAAATTTAAAAGTTCAGCTTTCGTTTTGCTGTCTTCCGATACCCGGCCAGACTGATCAGTGAGTGACTGGATGGAAGCCTTCGACCCGCTTACCGGTTTTACGTAAGACCAGAATTTCATTGGGTTTTCAGCAAGATCTTTTGCTGAGGTATGACCGTGGTAGTGGCTGGATGCTTCGCGCATCGCTCTTTTTACTGCAGCACGAATCTCTACTAACTTTTGCCTGTCCTCACTCTCCCGATCTTTCTTGTACAGCGAGTGCATCTGCCTTTGCTTCCTGAGCATTCTCCGAATTGCGCTGTTATACCACTGTGGGTCTTTTCCGTCCGTAACCCACATTTTCAGCACATAATTGTCCAATGCGTGATTTACAAAAAAATGGTTCAAATGGCTCTGAGCACTATGGGACTCAACTGCTGAGGTCATTAGTCCCCTAGAACTTAGAACTAGTTAAACCTAACTAACCTAAGGACATCACACACATCCATGCCCGAGGCAGGATTCGAACCTGCGACCGTAGCGGTCTCGCGGTTCCAGACTGCAGCGCCAGAACCGCGCGGCCACTTCGGCCGGCCGTGATTTACAATGTGTTTAAAATTTGCCCATAATTCTTTTACGTCCATCGTACCGAAAGTAAATGAAGTCGAGTCATTTACTAAGTGGGATGCTAACAACTACTTATCTGCTCTTTCTAGTAAGAATACTCTCCTAACCTTCTTGACCGACTTTTCAACTTTCGTAACCATAGTCGTAATGACAAAATCATGATCACTAATTCCTGTCTCAACACTGACACCGTCGATGAGGTCTGGGCTGTTCGTGGCTACCAGATCTAAAATATTTCCATTACGCGTTGGCTGTCGATTTAGCTACTCAAGACAGTTTTCGGATAATGTGTTCAAAAGTAATTCACACGACCACCTGTAATGAATCCATAGACATCCCAGACTATACTAGGTAGGTTGAAGTCGCCTCAGACTAATATAGCATGATCCGGGGACTTCTGCGATACAGAATGTAGACTCCCTTTGAATGATTCTAGAACTGTCACGGTGGAACCTGGTGGCCGGCAATAACACCCCACAGTTAACTTTATCTCCCCTAGCCCTGTTAAACGTGTCAAGATAACTTCACAATCACACTCTACTTCGACCTCAGTAGACACAATATTTTTGTCAACTGCAATGAAGACACCACCTCCTGCGGTGTCTAATCTGTCTTTCCGCTACACGTTCCAACCCTCACTAAATATTTCAGAACTTCCTATCTCAGGGTTCAGCCAGGTCTCAGTCCCGAGAATAATTTGCGCGCCACACGCTTCCTGCAGGGCAGTAAATTCAGGAACTTTATTGCGAACACTCTGAAAATTTACTGCTAATATCTTGATAGCTGAAGAGTCTTTACACGGAGCGCGTCCTGATTTCCCTGCCTGCACGTCGACTGGTGAGTGTTCATCAGGACACCTCGCACTACTGCCTAGCCTAAAAAAACCCCATGAGCACGCCACAAGTACTCTGCTACCCGAGTAGCCGCTTCCTTTGTGTAGTGCACCCCTGACCTACCTAGGGCGTCCTACAATTCCCCACCCACTAGTGCAAGTCTATAAATCTGCAGCCAAGACCGTCACAGAGTCGACGAAGTCTCTGGTTGAGACCTTACACTCGGCTACAAACCAAAGGACCCAGATCCACTGTGGGAACGATGCTGCAAATCGAGAGCTCTGCTTGCACCCTGCGTGCGAGGCCAGCGGTCTTCACCAAATCCGCCAGCCGCCTGTACGAACTGAGGATCGCCTCAGAACCCAAGCGACAGGCATCATTGGTGCCGACGTGAGCAACTACTTGCAGACGACTGCACCCCGTACGCTCGATAGCCGCAGGCAAGGCCGCCTCCATATCTCGGATGAGGTCCCCCGGCAGACAAACCGAGTGCACGTTGGATTTCTTTTCAGCCGTGTACGCTATTTCCCTAAGGGGCTCCATCACCCGCCTAACGTTGGAGCTCTCAATAACCAGCAAGCCTTTGCCCCCGTGTGCCTGCTCGGGCCCTGCTGAAGGAGCGGCCACCTGCCCACTGACAAGATGAACGGGCGATGCCAGCCGGCCAGCCTCCACATTGGCCCTCCTCCTCGAGCGACGCGAACGCGTTGCAGTCCGCCACTCACCCTGAGGTGAGGACGGCCCCAACGCGCCGGGTACACTAGAAGGTGCCTCGGCGGCTGAGTCAGCGGACGCAGCAAGCGACACCTGGGGTGTCTCAAGCAACGCGCCAGACCCTCCGCCGTCGCTGCACCTCGAGGCAGCAGCCCGAAGGCGGCTGACCGTGGCCAACAGCACGCTCAGCTGCTCGCGAACCGCGGCCGGTTCCTCCTGCGCTCGCACACAGCACGCACACACCCTATCCATCCTACTGCTAAATCTAACGACTCCGCGAATTTATACTCTACGGCTATCAATAAGTAATATAACTCCTCGCAAATACGAGAATACGCAAGGATTTTATGTAATTAAATATGCAAGCGCACAAACACTCGGAAAGAAATTAAGAATCAAACTACAAAACAAATATGAAAGCTAAATATGCGACTCGCTACTGCACTGCTGCTGCACTGATACTTCACTAGCGGCTGCTCAAGGATCACTGAGCTGTGTCAAAAGCGCACTGGCTGTCCGAAACAAACAACTGACTAACGACTCCGCGAATTTATACTCTACAGCTATCAATAAGTAATATTAATCTGCTCAAATACGAGAATACGCAAGGATTTTATGTAATTGCTTCCAGCAAGTGAGGGTTCTGTCAAGAGTCAAATGGTTCAAATGGCTCTGAGCACTATGGGACTTAACTTCTGAGGTCATCAGTCCCCTAGAACATAGAACTACTTAAACCTAACTAACCTAAGGACATCACACACATCCATGCCCTAGGCAGGAATCGAACCTGCGACCGTAGCGGTCTCACGGTTCCAGACTGTAGCGCCTAGAACCACTCGGCCACACCGGCCGGCTATCAAGAGTCACTCATAGATAATTTGGAGAGTCTTGGTAGTGAAGGACCTGACCATTGAAGGTGATATTCAACTTCGCATTGGCCATTCTGTTGTTAAGGTGAAGTTATTCCTTAACTAAAACCTAACTTTTTTATACGCAGTTGACGATAATTTTGCCAGGTTTTTATTAGATCGCTTTCTTGTCTGTCTGTTTAGCACTAATTTTCCAGTAGAATTCAAACTTGCTCCCAATGAGCTACAGACTGGAAATCTTAAACATAGCGCAAAACTGGATGATAATGCAATCATAACTCGCTTACTTGCCAATCTGATCCATAGGGATGGAGGTGAAAAGTATCTGTAAGCCCAGGCATCTCGACTGCCCTGCAGGGCCAGTTTGTTGTGTGGGTAGTATTGGAATGCATTCTAGGCAGTATGAGAGGAGACGAGCAGGGTTGAGCAGTGAGAGGGTGAAGAGGAGATGGATATCGCTTTCTTATATAACTGTCTATGTGTTCGGTGCAAATTATGTAAATGATTTTAAACGAACTTCTCGAAGAGCTAGAGACTCGGTATTTTAAACATAGTTCAGAACTAGATGATAATGCAATACTAACTCACTTTCTCCTCTGGCGTTTGGCGGAGGGTATTTTGTTTGCCACTGTCATATCCCCCTTTTCCTGTTCCAGTCACAATGGTTTTGCGAGAAAAACGGTACCTGGTAAGCCTTTGTGTGATCTCCAGCCTCACAAAGTTTTAACTTCACGGACTTAAGGCGAGATATACGTAGAAGAAAGCAGTGTACTGGTTGAGTCAGGCGAAGATAAACTGAAATAAAATCGAAATTTGCCGGCCGGTGTGGCCGAGCGGTTCTAGGCGCTACAGTCTGGAACCCCGCGTCCGCTACGGTCGCAGGTTCGAATCCTGCCTCGGGCATGGATGTGTGTGATGTCCTTAGGTTAGTTAAGTTTAAGTAGTTCTAACTTCTAGGGGACTGATGACGTCTGAAGTTAAGTCTCATAGTGCTCAGAGCCATTTGAACCATTTGAACCAAAATCGAAATTTACTTAATGACTGTGCTGTAATCTCATCAAAATGTTTAAAACAGATTAAAAATTTCAGACGCAAGACCAAACACCACAAAATAATTATTTTAAAAAATGAATTTTTAGTATATCATGCTCCGAAATTGGAACAAAAACTACAAAATAATTTCTCCTGGCACCACAGATGCCTATCCACTTACAGATAGTCCTCAAAATTTATGACTGTGGATTTTTAGTAGCTATGAAAATACTCGTAAGATTTAATAAGAAGCAAAATGTCGGGCGCATACAGTACGTAATTTCTGTAAGAACAGTTCGCCTTCTTAGTATTGCACTACTTACTAACAGTTGTATCAACACTTCAGACAATAAGAGCTGGAGCCATCTCAACATGACAAGCAAAGTAAGCTTAAAAATTTATTGTAATCTTCACTCCTAAAAGTAAGCTTAAAAATTTATTGTAATCTTCACTCCTCTCAGATCTTAATGAAACACTTTGCTTATTAATTACTTGGTCTGGGCATTGTTTAATGTGGACAATAGAAGGAAGAAGGAAGAAGGAGGGGGGGGAGGGGGATTACAGAGTCTACAACCATTTATGGGCAAACCTGTCGTCTTCTCGGCAAATTCTTCTAAAGTATAACCTCTATTTTTTCGGGAATCAAACTTCAGGCTTCGTGCTGAAGAATCCTTCTTTAGTTTTTGTGCTACTTGTGCAATAAAATTCTCTATCACCACATCACCATCTTGTAGTGGGATTTGCTGTCGTTTATCAGTTTCTCTATTTCTTTGCAGAGGTCTTGTGTCTCCTTGTCGGAATGTGACGAGATTGGTGAAAGATGTTAATGGTTTTAAAACGAGTTTTACTGTGAGATCCTTTCAATATCTGTATCATTGTTTTTAGCATCCTACGTCTTAGCTGTAGTGTTTTAGCGGCAGCATTGTTCCAGTTGATTACAGAATACCTAATATCATGGCAGTACTGTCCGCCCCGGTAGCTGAGTGGTCAGCGTGACAGACTGTCAATCCTAAGGGCCCGGGTTCGATTCCCAGCTGGGTCGGAAATTTTCTCCGCTGAGGGACTGGGTGTTGTGTTGTCCTAATCATCATCATTTCATCCCCATCGACGCGCAGGTCGCCGAAGTGGCGTCAAATCGAAAGACCTGCACCAGGCGAACGGTCTACCCGACGGGAGGCCCTAGCCACACGACATTTCCATTATATGGCAGTACTACAAGGTTTTAATGTTTTCGTTGCATCTAATCTAGTCCTTAGGATCTTAATAATAATAATAATAATAGTAATAATAATCTGATTTGAAACGTTTGACCAGACTTACGATAAACGTTCATGCAACAAGTTAGCGATACATTCCTATCAGTTTTCCGCTGCAAATCTACGGGCTGATTCACAAATATTCAACGAAACGTTCTACTGTTCTCAACAGAGAAATCATGCACTTCAGTTGTCAGTAGGTTGTAATCATAACAGTATGAGATACTACAAGTGGACGAAGTACACAATTCAGTATTGCTTTAATTTTAACTGCCAGAAGTTTGTATTACGACATGTTCTTGCTCCTGATGTCTTACAGATTGTGTGTATATGGCACAAACATGTTTCAGAAGAAAGTCATATGTTCGCCTTTAGTGATTATCGTTACAGAGAGTCAAACGAAAAGAACCGTCTAGTTAGTTTCCAAACTGCCGTTACAGAAAATTTGGACTTTATCATTTCCTACACAGTAAGAGAATGACATTTGTAGCGATAACTGATATTACTGCCCCGACTTCTGAAGATTTAAGGTGCGTTCACAACTGTACGCCTTGCGGCTAGTCAGCGTGCGGCCATAGCTTGCCCCACACGCAAGAAGATGCAAGCGTGTATGTGCATGCCTCTTCCTCAATGTGTGCGTGCGAGTGATTCAGTTCACACCTCTGTTCACACTGGGCGCCTCTGGACTGGACTGATTTGAGGGAAAGAGACCAAACAGCGAGGTCATCGGTCTCATTGGATCAGGGAAGGATGGGCCTTCTCAAAGGAACCATCCCGGCATTTGCCTGAAGCGATTTAGGGAAATCACGGAAAACCTAAATCAGGATGGCCAGACGCGGGATAGAACGGTCGTCCTCCCGATTGTGAGTCTAGTGTGCTAACCACTGCGCCACCTCGCTCGGTGGGGCGCCTCTACTTCCGTGTGGGGAAAGCTACAGCCACATGCCGACTAGCCACAAGGCGCGCGGGTGTAAAATCACCTAACTCTGCTACATCACAATGCCTTAATAGTGGTACAGAGTGGTTACTGAGGCAAAATTGTGTGTATTACGTAAAAAAAATGGAATTGTTGCTTCTCCACCCTCCTCTCCGCCTCCTCCCCTCTTCTAGTATTCCACATCGGCTGTTATTCTGTGTTTATTTTAAATCTAATTTGTGGCCCATGTATTATCCTACCATATGTTGGTATTTATTTAACATTTAATCATCCGTATGCCGTGTCCAGCAGCGCTAGGTTTCCACGTATGTATTTATGTCATCTTTATCTTTATCACCATAATTTATGAGACCATACGGTTAACGTTTTTCTTACCTATCCTTGTATTAAATAGTACAGTTACAAAATGGCAAACACACTGTGACATCAGTTTCAGATTGCCCAAGATGAGTCCGACACTATGACATTACAATGTATGTGTGAAAATGGCGGTAAATTAAAAAAAAATCCGAGTGAATAACATGGTCTATTTATGTAGAGACTATTCTGCAGACGTGTATCTATGAGTATTACGTTAAAACACACATGCTGCGGGTCACACAAGACGTCACTAAATTACGCTGTGGAGGTGCATAAACAAATTATAACCGATATCCCATCCCTCCATTTTTAACAATTACGACAGGTGTTAAAAAAAAAAAAAAAGGTTCAAACTGCTCTGAGCACTATGGGACTTAATTTCTGAGGTCATCAGTCCCCTAGAACTTACAACTACTTAAACCTAACTAACCTAAGGACATCACACACATCCATGCCCGTGGCAGGATTCGAACCTGCGACCGTAGCGGTCGCGTGGTTCCAGACTGTAGCGCCTAGAACCGCTCGGCCACCCCGGCCAGCTAAACGCATCAATACTCCAAATGTGCTACGACGGTCGGCCTCCAGCCAGTGAAAGTACGCACCACCCGCCACGACCTCCTGCCGAGAAGAGGCCTAGTGTGTGGAATTATTGGGGGCTAGGAAGGCAAGTAGTAGTGGGGAGTCGTACATGGATGTCAGACACCGTTGGACGATACATGACCACATACCATGAGAAGTTCGATAAATCCGTTAAACGTTACAGTGTTCGTGGACCAGCCTGAGAACTCATCAATATAAGAAGCGAGTTGTTAGCAAAGTTCGGTAGAAGCAATGATTACCTCAGAAAAATAATACCAAGCCGAAGTAAGAGTGAACGTCAGTACATGTGCATAGAAACGTTAGGAGCATGTACCGTGCCTTGTACTAGAGACAACGAAGTTTCTCAGTTCTGTGAAGTAAGTGTCGCCTTTCGAATGCTTTTCATATCTATTAGAACTGAGTCTGAAGATTTTTAATGGCAAGTGTGGCGATTTGATAGTGCATGTACTGGTACGCACATGGCCCCATTTTTTGTCGTCGGCTGCGTGTTCCTTGAGAGTAAGATACCCACTTCAAGCTGTGCAGCCTTAGTCCGATGGCCGTAGTTATAGAAACAAAGCTGGTTTTAGAGAGAAACTTTGCTTTGATAAATAGGAATAACGGAGTAGGCATTTTACAGTCTGCATGAAAAGAATAGACTCCCCTGCACTGCAGTATGGTCCGCAGCAGGTGTCACACATGCTTGCATATTAGGTCTACCGATCACTCTGTGTTAATTCCACATCCTTTTGTTACACACAGATATAGAGAGTGATTTTTCAGCTGTAATAATATTACAGTTGTTTTTTATTTCGGTGTTCAGCTACGGAATGCATATATACCCTTCCACATGGGCAATTCAAAGGCATAAACTTGCTTGTCTCTTATTTGCTCGGGGTGCACTCTGTGAGACTGTGCATACACTACCACATCAGAAATACCTGGACACCTGTCAGTGGACATCGCATGACGTCTCCACCAGACGAAATGTACACCTTATTAAATAATAAAAAAATTGACTAGCAGTATAAAAAAAATTCTCTACCACTGTGCCATAAGTTCCTTTGCAAAGAAACAAGCTGATGCTAGCGTATTTATTTAAGAAATTATGCATCTACCACTGCTGTATAGTCCGTATTTAAAAAACAAAATAATGACTGGCGGTAGAAAAAAAATTATTTTATAAAAAAAAAACAATACGTACATCTCATTCCGAAGAAAGAACAGTCTTGCTTGTTACCGATTTGTAGCTTAGAGCCTCAAGGTGACATACGTACGGGAATTGCGACCATTTGCGTGGTACACTGATAAGCTGCGAGCTGTTTAAACATCCACATACGAAATTCTTGAGCTGTTTTCTCATATCTCCACAATAATTGGAATTCTATGAATTTTAATTGTTTTGTTTCGATGTAGTGTATCGTAATATTCTCGGTGATTCTCTTGGAATCTGATCACAGTCTAAGAATAATTTCATAAGATAGAAAGCTGTCCTAACTTCCAACCTGATACTGTCGATGTAGACGAATATCACAACGAGAAAAATAAACCTCTAAAAACTATACTAATTCCTTAGAGAAGAACACAACGGATTAACCCCCCCCCCCCCCTACTTCTACCTAATGCATGCTTGCACTCCCTATATTCATTACAATAGACAACACTGTACATACGCTACACAAAGCTTTTCCCAGCCGATGCCATGGTCTATAAGCAGACTGTACCAGAAATCAGATGCATAACACATGCATGGCTCCTTACAACGTGTGATGGAGAGTACTTCCGTCATATAATTCCCTTCCCTGCTATTCGAGAGTGGAATGGTGTATGTGGTGGCTTTGATATTATTTTTTTTGGGCAAGAGAATGACAGCGCATTCATCCTGCCACTCGAGTAATGTACATGTACGAACTTGCCCCCCTTTTATATCTCTATCATTTAAACCTCATCCCTGTTCCACTGGCAAATGTCACATGGAAAGAATGATCGTCGACAAACCTCCATACTGTAAAATTTGAAATTTTCCCCGGCGAATCAACTGTCCAGAAGGATGTCGGGCTTGCATCCGGTCGTCGTTAACTTCATTGCACGATATTTCGGCTGGACAACTGCCAGCCATCTTCAGGTGAGCCGAACGAGTTTACGACGACCGGTTGCAGGCCCGAAATCTTTTTGAACAAACCTCCATATTAGCTACAATGTCCCATTGCGGTTATGTCACAAAATGTAAATGCGAAGTAGCAATATGTTCGTTGAGCATCTCCATAACGAGCTTGCAGTTCCTAAATGATCGGATGCATGTCTTTATTCGTTGGATCTTCTCTCTCTCTCTCTCTCTCTCTCTCTCTCTCTCTCTGTCTGTCTGTCTGTCTCTCTCTCTCTCCGAGACTGAGGAGCAATACTCACAAACAGTCGGACTTACAAAACTCTTGTAAGTCACTTCTTTCGTGGATGATTTGCGTTCCCTTATGACTCTTCTATGAACTTAAGTATGGCATCCGATTTTCCTCAAAGTTGTAATATGTGATCATTCTACATTAGGTATGTCCAGATGACTACTTCTAAATATTGCGTCATTGTTATTGTTTCCTGTGGCTTATTCCCAACAGTGTAATCGAACAGCAATGGACCTCTTCGCCTATTTATATGTACAGTTGCATTTATTTACATTCATGGTCAACTGCCAGCCCCAGCACCAATCAGCAACCCTCTGCAGTTCCTTGTGCATTTCACTTCAGCCTACTGGTGGTGTAACAGACAACAGCGTCATCTGCAAACAGCCTGCATCTAAGCACTTATTCCGCGAGCCACTGTACAGTGCATGGTGAAGGATGCATCATAACAGTATTATCGATTTTTTTGTTGCTCCACTCATATATTGATCAAGAAAGATATGACTGTCAACGTGCCTCTGTATTTGCCCTAATCTCTCTTATTTTATTCTCATCATCACTATGCCAGATATACACTATTGCCCATTAAAATTGCTACACCACGAAGATGACGTGCTACAGACGCGAAATTTAACCGACAGGAAGAAGATGCTGTGATATGCAAATGATTAGCTTTTCAGAGTATTCACACAAGGTTGGTACCGATGGCGACACCTACAACGTGCTGACATGAGGAAAGTTTCCAACCGATTTCTCATACACAAATAGCAGTTGACGGGCGTTGCCGGGTGAAACGTTGTTGTGATGCCTCGTGTAAGGAGCAGAAATGCGTACCATCACGTTTCCGGCTTTGATAACGGTCGGATTGTAACCTATCGCGATTGCAGTTTGTCGTATCGCGACATTGCTGCTCGCGATGGTCGAGATCCAATGACTGTTAGCAGAGTATCGAATCGGTGGGTTCAGGCGGGTAATACGGAACGCCGTGCTGGATTCCAGCGGCCTCGTGTCACTAGCAGTCGAGATGACAGGCATGTTATCCGCATGGCTGTAACGGATGGTGCAGCCACGTCTCGATCCCTGAGTCAACAACAACCATCTGCACGAACAGTTCGACGACGTTTGCAGTAGCATGGACTATCAGCTCGGAGACCATGGCTGCGGTTACCCTTGACGCTGCATCACAGACAGGAGCGCCTGCGATGGTGTACTCAACGACGAACCTGGGTGCACGAATGGCAAAACGTAATTTTTTCGGATGAATCCAGGTTCTGTTTACAGCATCATGATGGTCGCATCCGTGTTTGGTAACATCGCGGTGAACGCAAATTGGTAGCGTGTATTCGTCATCGCCATACTGGCGTATCACTCGGCGTGATGGTATGGAATGCCATTGGTTACACGTCTCGGTCATCTCTTGTTAGCATTGACAGCAGTTTCGACAGTGGACGTTACATTTCAGATGTGTTACGACCCGTTGCTCTACCCTTCATTCGATCCCTGCGAAACCCTACATTTCAGCAGGATAATGCATGACCGCATGCTGCAGGTCCTGTACGGGCCTTTCTGGATACAGAAAATGTTCGACTGCTGCCCTGGCCAGCACATTCTCCAGATCTCTCACCAACTGAAAACGTCTGGTCAATGGTGGCCGAGCAACTGGGTCGTCACAAACGCCAGTCACTACTCTTGATGAACTGTGGCATCGTGTTGAAGCTGCATGGGCAGCTGTACCTGTGCACGCCATCCAAGCTCTGTTTGACTAAATTCCCAGGCGTATCAAGGCCGTTATCACGGCCAGAGGTGGTTGTTGTGGGTACTGATTTCTCAGGATCTATGCACCCAAATTGCGCGAAAATGTAATCACATGTCAGTTCTAGTATAATATATTTGTCCAATGAGTACCCGTTTCTCATCTGCATTTCTTCTTGGTGTAGCAATTTTGATGGCCAGTAGTGTAAAATGGTGATGTGCTAATGTTCTCACAGTCTTTTCTGAAAACAATTTATCTAAATTTACCCAATAGCCTTCTGAGATAGATATGTCGTCTACTTTTCAAGGATTTCCATTTAAGTTTCATAAGATTTTCAGTTACATTTTTGAATGGGATGTGCCGAGCTGATTCTATGTTAGCAGACTCATAGAGTATCCCACACTGATCACTGTATCAGCAGCATAAACCAACATAGGTTCAAATGCTTCATGGGTGAGCCACAACCAATCAATGGCGTAAAGGAATTTTATCAGTAGTGTCAAGATGTGAAGCATGTGGTATTTTTCTACTGCTCTAGAAAAACTCCCGTTCCTCCTTGCCACAGTTACTGTGTACCGTTTAAGACAGCCCATGTCGATATGGACTCGTGGGGAGTGCTACTGTTTTCAGTTTTCTGGACTGATCAGTAATCATACATTTGTATTACAGTAAGCTTGACAGCTGTGTTGTCCAGTAAAGCGATATGTACCACAAAGCCCCAATCTATTTCCAACGTTTTTGATCATCATCTACTAGCAAAGTGTCCCCATTATAACATGCATCTTGTGTGGAGCTCTGAATCACAGATCCATATTCTATTTAACACATTTAAGAGAATGTGCTCTGCAGATTCCTTTTCCTTGCAACAACTGAAGAAAGGCAAGCCCCGCATTATTCTTTACAGAGCATTGTTGCCCTGCCACTGATTGCTTATAAGAGCCAGTACTGACTCCATTTTTTTAAGAAACAGGGTGACACTGGCTTTTTTTTAAATCTTCTATTTACTATCGTTATGTAGTTTCCATACAACATGCAGTGAAAATTGGTAACCTACAACGGGTATAGTATCATATTACAAAACCCTGAGGTGTTCAAATAAAGATTTTACTACCAGCAATGTCGTTACAATCGTTTTGCTGTAACATACTGATTTATCGAGTGGACTGTCGCAATTCTGTTTGCTTATCTGTAATTGAGAATACTATCAGGAATCATAAAACGAATGTGTTATAAGAATCGATTTCAATGCACAATTTGTTGCTTTCAGTACACAGTGAATGACGTTGACTCCAGCTGTATGAAAAAGATTGTCTGACACATAGTTCTGACATCTTAATGGTTTACTGCTATCAAGTTCTGTCCTATAGTTTTATAGAATATGTAGGAAATTTTTAATTAAGGTATACACATATGGTGACATCTCCCTTTTATATCTACTGATTACATCAAAGTCCATAGCTACTGCCACAAATTCTAATTGCTTCCTCCACATACTGCTTTTTCCTAGTATACCTATAAATCAGTGTGTGTACTCCAGTGTCTGATCACTCTCCAATACTACTTACAGCAATTGAAGATATCTTGTGCTTCTCATTCATATCCAGATTTTTTAAAATAATTATTTTTTAAAAATAATTTGTAAACATTGTTTGCATATTCGAAATGGCCTTTTCTTTTTATTACAGTTTCCTTTCATGGTAACTGTTTTTGACAAAAATCCCAGTTTTGGTTTTTTGACCTCAATCGCTTCCATTTCCAGCCGTATTACAGTTTACTAGCACCTTCGTGCATTGATGCCAGGACCGTGTTACTAAATTTATTCCACACACTGGATCTTCAGTTGGCCAGTGGCAGTGGCACGCAGCACATTCTATCCCTAGCTGGAGGATAGGGATCGTAGCACATTCGAAGAATTGTTTCATTTAGCTTATAGTGATGGTGTTTGACCCTATACAGAGGATTCTGTTGGTGCTTGGACAGTATAACATGTTTGTTTTGCATAATGATGTTGTAATTGGTCCATTTCTTCCTACTTCATTGGATGGGAAAATGCAACCTCATAAATCAAAAGCCTATGGCAATTTTTAAACATGAAACCTTGAGATTGTTGATGGATATCTTCAGTGTAATTTAACGATGTCTTGTGTGATCTGCAGTGTATGTTTTTTAACATAATACTCATAGATACATGTCTGAAGAAACAATCCTCAATAAACAGACCATGCTACCATTCTTGGTTTTTTTTGATTTTCCGCCGTTTCTACACATCCAGCGTAATGTTATTGTGTGAGAGTCATCTTGGGCAGTCTGGCAGTGACATCATACTTTGTCAGCCATATTAGATTATAAAGTACAATGATAGAGGTAAAGGTGACACAAATACACAGACTGCCATGTTCGGAACAATAAGGATAATTAAATTGGTAATAAATTAAAACCTAAATAAATACCCATATCTATTATGATAACGCCTAGGGTCACAAATTAGATCCTAAAGAAACACAGAATAACAGCCCAAGTGGAATACAGGGAGAGGGAAAGGGGTGGGGTGACAGGTGCTCTTTTTTGCATAAGGGTCATGAATCATTGTCTCAGAAACCGTCCTGCTCCACTACATGCCTTTTTCACATATTTTGTTGCTGCCAGATGTAAAATCTGATATAGTTTCGTTCCAAACTCTGCAACTACTGCAGTGATGATTAATTCTAATAAGATGTACCTCCAGTAAATAATTTGTAGCAGCAACGACGTGATTCTGTGTTGCTCTCAGAAATCCCTAGATTTCCTTATGAAAAATTGCATTCACGGACTTATTTGGTTGTCGATATGCCTCTAACTGTGGTAATTATCTTGTACTCAGTGCACTATGTTTTTGACACAGTTCAATTTCTGGTATCAACAATTTCTGTATAAATGATCAAGAGTATAGTGCACCATTTACGCCAACCGTTGCTACTGCGAAATGCAGCAGTTAGTCACTTCGGAAATACTGCTTCATATTTCAAGTTTACTTTTCATGCTGCTGTGCAGTATCTACGAGGGCACTGCCACTTTTCCCATGCAATCTTTATTACAGAATTTGACCAATTGTAGACCACTTAGAACCTGAGATAAATGTACAATCTTTTTCTTTTTATCTTCCCAGTACTTCTTCATGCGTTGGCTGATGGCCTGCCTCTGTTCATTTGACATCACCCTCCTGTGTTGTGAATTTCATTGTTGGACAGGAAATTTTCCAGTACTGATCAGTAGACTGAGACTCTCCCTGTTGTGTATGGTGTTTTCTGCGACATTGAGTTTTCTCAAGTCCATTCTTGTCTCTTCCAGACATCCCGTAGTTTTTTTTAAATTTGGAAATGAAGTTAGAAGTTTTCTTCATTAGCCCATTGTCATTCATGCTGTACATATGTCCGCAAAATTTTAATCTCTTCTTTCTTATTGTGTCTGTAATTGTATGTTTCTACATAGATCTTCATTTCTCCTCTTCCTCCAGTTTTATCTCTGTTCTTTTGTGGTCCAAAATTGTTCAGAGTATTTTCCTTTCTTCCTTTTCCAGTTCTTCTGGTTCACCTCTTTTATTCAGTGTTAGACATTTGGATCCGTAATATGCTTCGGTGTAATTACTGTTGTGTAGTGTTTAATTTATGTCTGGAATGTTACTAGTCTTTTATTATACCGGTTTTGCGTGAGTTTGTATGCTAATTCCATTTTCTTCGATCTTTCCTTACTTGTGGTGTTATCTAACCCACTTGATTGTATGCATTCTTCCAAATACTGTACCACAAAAGCGGCTTGCAGTGAAACTGCTTGCTTATGGAATATCGTCTCAGTTATGTCACTGGATTTGTGATTTCCTGTCAGAGAGGTCACAATTCGTAATAATTGACAGAAAGTCATGGAGTAAAATAGAAGTGATTTCTGGCGTTCCCCAAGGCTGTGTTATAGGCCCTTTGCTGTTCCTTATCTTTATAAACGATTCGGGAGACAATCTGAGCAGCCATCTTAGGTTGTTTGAAGATGACGTTGTCGTTTATCGACTAATAAAGTCATCAGACCATAGGCACTGGACGTTGACGCAGTAGCAGAACGTTGCATGGTCTGATGAATCCCTATACTTTCTTCATCATGGCGATGAGACGGCGCGAATCCGTCGTCTTCTAGGGCAACAGCCCCTTGACACGTGTACTGCGGGACGGTGTGAAATTGGTTTGGCGTTTTGACGACATGGGCAACTTGGAGATAAAAGTTCTGTGACTTCGCTGCGAACAAAATTTGAAGTGAAGCGGTGAAGCTGTCGACCCCGCTCCTTCGTATTCTGTACGTGATATGAAGTAAGTGGTCGTAATTATGTTTTGTTGACCGACGCACTCATAGGCATTTAAATTTTATTATTATGGCGAGACTTTCACTGTCGAACTTTAAGATGGTGTGGAAGTGTTCAATTGCTCTAATTAAATGGTGGCCGTTACATGAAAGTTTTCTCAGTTTTTCTAGTGCTCTGTGTTTCTTGTAATCAAATGATTTTATGTTGGCGTTTTCAAAGCCTGCACTCTATTAATACAGTTGTGGATGTGTAAAATGCTTAAGGTCAAAGTTGCGAATCTGTCAGTAGTGTGTGTTCCTTTACACGCTTACCCATATATCGAGTCAAAGGTTCTGCCGAGTGTCTCTATGTTTCAGAGTTATTGGAACGTCTTTGTGATTCGCGCAAGAACCTTTGACTGTGCCAGCGCCTTGGCGGGGAGTGAAATGTCTTCCGAGGTCTAGGCCTGGCAGTGTTTAAGAACATGGCCACTACCGGGAGTTGTTCACATACCGCGTTCCAAAGTTTAATATTTATCTTCCTTCCGCCAAGGCGGGCTAAGCTGGTACACATATAAATATATATTGTATGTAGTCTCTTCTTATACAAACCTGTTTCCTTAAATATTGCCGGCTGCTGTGACCGAGCGGTTCTACGCGCTTCAGTCTGGAACCGCGCGACCGCTACGGTCGCAGGTTCGAATCCTGCCTTGGGCATGGATGTGTATGTTGTCCTTAGGTTAGTTAGGTTTAAGTGGTTCTAAGTTCTAGGGGACTGATGACCTCAGATATTAAGTCCCATGGTGCTCGGAACCATTTGAACCTTAAATATTAGCGACTGGCAACTGGCCAAACTTCAAATTGCATAGCATCTGCTGAGTTCCTTGCGCAGCTCTTTGTAGTAGTCTTTTATTAACACGTTTGAGCACGTGAACATTCATTTTTAATTGGATCTTAGCGTGGCACTAGTGTTGAAGTGTCATTAAGTCACCCTTTATTGGTAACTGTTTTCATTATATGTATTTCGGAAGAAATCCTATATGGGAGTTTGAATTTCTGAAGTTTGTCAGTAATTCTCTTTTCTTAATAAGGGAAAATAAAGCGACGGATATTAGTGCCCAGCAACGTTAAGTTTGTAAATGACCTTTTAACAAGTGCTTCTTTAACGGATTGAAATCGTAAGTTTATAAGGGTATTTTAGGGATAATGTTAGGCGTGGCCATCTTAAGGTAACCTGGTTTTAAGGAGTTTGATGAAGTGGCTACGTGAACTAATTGATAATTGCTATGCTTAAGGTTTCTATAAATGCCTGGCACATAAAGTTTTTTTATAACTTTCTCTTAAGGGACTGTTTATTTGAGTACTGAGTACATTGGGTTTCTAACTGTACTTGCAAAGCTTTATCTAGTGGGTCGTCCCCAATTTGTGTCAAATTCCTTAAAAGGCGTAATGTCAATAAACTGTCTTAATTATAAATTGTAACTACCAACCATGATTCCATCCCGCTTTCCTCTTTTATGGTATCTAAGATACGATGGGTAAGTGTGGTACGATCCACATACCGGTTAGACTTCCAGCATTGTGACCCAGTGAACCCGAATTCAGCGCAACTTATTATTTTCATTTCAAGTTTGACGCCGGATAAGAAGTGACAAAAGAAATATTTTTTTCGTGTGATATAATTACAAATGAACAGTTTTCGGATTTTTTTTTTTTACTTTTACTTGTGCTGTAAAACCTTGCATCTTGCCAAATTTCATGATTCTAGGTCAATGGAAGGTTTTCATGTGTGAGTTTCCGAGCATCAAAATATGTGTCATAAAGGCCATATCTTGAAGCTTAAATTTTTTACATCGCCAAGCGACCGTAGGCCTTAGTAGTTGATGTAAATTTCAAATGGATACGTCTACCTGTTCCTGATAAGAAGGTTTTTTTAGGACATACGTATAGCCAACAAATTGAGTCTGTAAAAGTTCCGTTTTTACCGACTGAAGTGTGAAATCCTATATACCGACAACAACCTTCCAGTTCTTTGTCACTTTTAATTCCGATGTATCGGGAAAAGTTTCACATCAACCATTGTATAGCATATTAAATATGAAAAAGGTGTTTTGCCTTCAGAAAACACAAATTCTTGTTTCAATATATGTTTTAGAGACGTTTCTCCACTTTTAGTGAGTTCATTTATTCTCTGTCAAAAACATCTCTCACATGTACATCTACATGGATACTCTGCAAATCACATTCAAGTGCCTGGCAGAGGGTTCACCAAACCACCTTCACAATTCTCTATTATTCCAATCTCGTACGAGGAACACCTATATCTTTCCGTACGAGCTTTGATTTCCCTTATTTTATCGTGGTGATCGTTCCTCCCTATGTAGGTCGGTGCTGTTGTTGTTGTTGTCTTCAGTCCTG
Source organism: Schistocerca americana (assembly GCF_021461395.2). Lineage (NCBI taxonomy): Eukaryota > Metazoa > Arthropoda > Insecta > Orthoptera > Acrididae > Schistocerca > Schistocerca americana. The sequence continues at coordinate 245,546,382 of NC_060121.1, forward strand.
AGACTGGTTTGATGCAGCTCTCCATGGTACCCTATCCTGTGCAAGTTTCTTCATCTCCCAGTACCTACTGCAACCTACATCCTTCTGAATCTGCTTAGTGTATTCATGTCTTGGTCTCCCTCTACCATTTTTACCATCCACACCGCCCTCCAATGCTAAGTTTGTGATCCCTTGATGCCTCAGAACATGTCCTACCAACCGGTCCCTTCTTCTCGTCAGGTTGTGCCACAAACTCCTCCCCAATTCTATTCAATACCTCCTCATTAGTTATGTGATCTACCCATCTGATCTTCAGCATTCTTCTGTAGCACCACATTTCGAAAGCTTCTATTCTCTTCCTGTTCCAACTATTTATCGTCCATGTTTCACTTCCATACATGGCGACACTCCATACAAATACTTTCAGAAACGACTTCCTGACACTTAAATCTATACTCGATGTTAACAAATTTCTCTTCTTCAGTAACGCTTTCCTTGCCATTGCCAGTCTACATTTTATATCCTCTCTACTTCGACCATCATCAGTTATTTTGCTCCCCAAATAGCAAAACTCCTTTACTACTTTAAGTGTCTGATTTCCTAATCTAATTCCCTCAGCATCACCCGACTTAATTCGACTAAATTCCATTATCCTCGTTTTGCTTTTGTTGATGTTCGTCTTATATCCTCCTTTCAAGACACTGTCCATTCCTTTCAACTGCTCTTCCAAGTCTTTTCCTGTCTCTGACAGAATTACAATGTCATCGGCGAACCTCAAAGTTTTTATTTCTTCTGTATGGATTTTAATACCTACTCCGAATTTTTCTTTTGTATCCTTTACTGCTTGTTCAATATACAGATTGAATAACATTGGAGAGAGGTTACAATCCTGTCTCACTCCCTTCCCAACCACTGCTTCCCTTTCATGCCCCTCGACTCTTATAACTGCCATCTGGTTTCTGTACAAATTGTAAATAGCCTTTCGCTCCCTGTATTTTACCCCTGCCACCTTTAGAATTTGAAAGAGAGTATTCCAGTCAACATTGTCAAGAGCTTTCTCTAAGTTTACAAATGCTAGAAACGTAGGTTTGCCTTTCCTTAATCTTTCTTTAAGATAAGTCGTAAGGTCAGTATTGCCTCACGTGTTCCAATATTTCTACGGAATCCAAACTCATCTTCCCCGAGGTCGGCTTCTACCAGTTTTTCCAATCGTCTGTAAAGAATTCGTGTTAGTATTTTACAGCTGTGACTTATTAAACTGATAGTTCGGTAATTTTCACATCTGTCAACACCTGCTTTCTTTGGGATTGGAATTATTACATTCTTCTTGAAGTCTGAGGGTACTTCACCTGTCTCATGCATCAAGCTAACCAGATGGTAGAGTTTTGTCAGGACTGGCTCTCCCAAGGCCGTCAGTAGTTCTAATGGAATGTTGTCTACTCGCGGGGCCTTGTTTCGGCTCAAATGGTTCAAATGGCTCTGAGCACTATGGGACTTAACATCTTAGGTCATCAGTCCCCTAGAACTTAGAACTACTTAAACCTAACTAACCTTAGGACGTCACACAACACCCAGCCATCACGAGGCAGAGAAAATCCCTGACCCCGCCGGGAATCGAACCCGGGAACCCGGGCGTGGGAAGCGAGAACGCTACCGCACGACCACGAGATGCGGGCCTTGTTTCGGCTCAGGTCCTTCAGTGCTCTTTCAAACTCTTCACGCAATATCGTATCTCCCATTTCATCTTCATCTACATTCTCTTCCATTTCTATAATATTGTCCTAAAGTACATCGCCCTTGTATAGACCCTCTATATACTCCTTCCACCTTTCTGCTTTCCCTTCTTTGGTTAGGACTGGGTTTCCATCTGAGCTCTTGATATTCATACAAGTGGTTCTCTTTTCTCCAAAGGTCTCTTTAATTTTCCTGTAGGCAGTATCTATCTTACCCCTAGTGAGATAAGCCTCTACATCCTTACATGTGTCCTCTAGCCATCCCTACTTAGCCATTTAGCACTTCCTGTCAATCTCGTTTTTGAGACGTTTGTATTCCTTTTTGCCTGCTTCATTTACTGCATTTTTATGTTTCCTCCTTTCATCAATTAAATTCAATATTTCTTCTGTTACCCAAGGATTTCTACTAGCCCTCATCTTTTTACCTACCTGATCCTCTGCTGCCTTCACTACTACATCCCTCGCCGACCGCTGGTGGCCGAGCGTTTCTAGGCGCTTCGGTCTGGAACCGCGCGGCCGCTACGGTCGCAGGTTCGAATCCTACCTCGGCATGGATGTGTGTGATGTCCTTAGGTTAGTTACGTTTAAGTAGTTCTAAGTTCTAGGGGACTGATGACCTGAGATGTTACGTCCCATAGTGCTCAGAGCCATTTACTACATCCCTCAGAGCTACCCATTCTTTTTCTACTGTACTTCTTTCCCCCACTGCTGTCAGTTGATCCCTTATGCTCTCCCTCAAACTCTATACAACCTCTGGTTTAGTCAGTTTATCCAGGTCCCATCTCCTTAAATTCCCACCTTTTTGCAGTTTCTTCTATTTTAATCTGCAGTTCATAACCAATAGATTGTGGTCAGAGTCCACATCTGCCCCTGGAAATGTCTTACAATTTAAAACCTGGTTCCTAAATCTCTGTCTTACCATTATATAAGCTATCTGATACCTTTTAGTATCTCCGGGATTCTTCCATGTATACAACCTTCTTTTATGATTCTTGAACCAAGTGTTAGCTATGATTAAGTTATGCTCTGTGCAAACTTCTAACAGACGGCTTCCTCTTTCATTTCTTACTCCCAATCTATATTCACCTACTATGTTTCCTTCTCTCCCTTTTCCTACACTCGAATTCCAGTCACCCATGACTATTAAATTTTCGTCTCCCTTCACTATCTGAATAATTTCTTTTATCTCATCATACATTTCATCAATTTCTTCATCATCTGCAGAGCTAGTTGGCATATAAACTTGTACTACTGTAGTAGGCGTGGGCTTCGTGTCTGCCTTGGCCACAATAATGCGTTCACTATGCTGTTTGTAGTAGCTTACCCGTACTCCTATTTTTTTTATTCATTATTAATCCTACTCCTGCATTACCCCTATTTGATTTTGTATTTATAAACCTGTATTCACCTGACCAAAAGTCTTGTTCCTCCTGCCACCGAACTTCACTAATTCCCACTATCCATTTCCCTTTTTAAATTTTCTAACCTACCTGCCCGATTAAGGGATCTCACATTCCACGCCCCGATCCGTAGAACGCCAGTTTTCTTTCTCCTGATAACAACGTCCTCTTGAGTAGTCGTCGCCCGGAGATCCGAATGGGGGACTATTTTACCTCCGGAATATTTTACCCAAGAGGACGCCATCATCATTTAACCATACAGTAAAGCTGCATGCCCTCGGGAAAAATTACGGCTGTAGTTTCCCCTTACTTTCAGCCGTTCGCAGTACCAGCACAGCAAAGCCGTTTTGGTTATTGTTACAAGGCCAGATCAGTCAATCATCCAGACTGTAGCCCCTGCAACTACTGAAAAGGCTGCTGCCCCTCTTCAGGAACCACACGTTTGTCTGGCCTCTCAACAGATACCCCTCCGTTGTGGTTGCACCTACGGTACGGCTATCTGTATCGCTGACGCACGCAAGCCTCCCCACCAGCGGCAAGGTCCATGGTTCATGGGGGGGGATGTAGGTCGGTGTCAACAAAATATTTTCGCATTCGGAGGAGAAAGTTGGTGATTGGAATTTTGTGAGAAGATTCCGTCGCAACGAAAAACGCCTTTCTTTTAATGATTTCCAGCCCAAATCGTGTATCATTTGTGTGACACTCTCTCCCATATTTCGCGATAATACAAAACGTGCTGCCCTTCTTTGAACTTTTTCGTTGTACTCCGTCAGTCCTATCTGGTAAGGATCCCACACGACGCAGCAGTATTCTAAAAGAGGACGGAAAAGCGTAGTGTAGGCAGTCTCCTTAGTAAGTCTGTTACATTTTCTAAGTGTCCTGCCGATAAAATGCAGTCTTTGGTTAGCCTTCCCCACAACATTTTGTATGTTTTCCTTCCAATTTAAGTTGTTCGTAATTGTAATACTCAGGTATTTAGTTGAATTTACGGCTTTTAGATTAGGCTGATTTACCGTGTAACTAAGTTCAACGGTTTCCTTTTAGAACTCAAGTAGATGACTTCACACTTCTTGTTATTTAGGGGCAACTGTCACTTTTTGCACCATTCAGATATCTTCTCTAAATCGTTTTGCAGTTTGTTTTGATCTTCTGATGACTTTATTAGTCGATAAACGACAGTGTCATCTGCAAACAACCTAAGACGGCTGCTCAGATTGTCTCCAAAATCGTTTATATAGAAAAGGAAGAGCAAAGGGCCTATAACACTACCTTGGGGAACGCCAGAAATCACTTCTGTTGTACTCGATGACTTTCCGTCAATTACTACGAGCTATGACCTCTCTGACAGGTTGAAAATGGTTCAAATGGCTCTGACCACTATGGGACTTAACATCTATGGTCATCAGTCCTCTAGAACGTAGAACTACTTAAACCTAACTAACCTAAGGACATCTCTGACAGGAAATCACAAATCCAGTCACATAACTGAGACATATAAATTATTTTTGCATAGTAATAAATAAGTTTCTGAGCTTATGGTGTTTACGTGAATAAAATTATTAATAGAAAAATATTAACGGAACAGATACATACCTCAGTATTACAGAATGACAGTCAAGTGGCTGCTTGACATTTGTAGTACAGCCATCGTTTTGCTCGAGTTTGTCGTCTCAAATTAATCAAGGCTTTTCAGTGTTATGTAATTTGCGAAAACCTTAGGCCTAAAGTGAAATTATCTGCTTACTTTCCTTCACTAACGTTATACTATGCTACTACTGCCTTATATTACGTTCTGCTGTCAACAAAGGATCGAAGTTTTTATTCTTTAACGATTGTTTGTTAAGTTAAAGTACTACAGACGGAACTGTGCTCTGTAGCGTAATTGCAGGAAATGCTGGCGCCGCAGGAACAACTGAACTGCGGGAACTGTCCCAGTGTCTGCGGCTCGTCGTGTTTTGTGCCTGTTGGCAGATTTCCATCCGTGTCAGTATTGGGCGGATGCAAAATAGCGAACAGTGGACAGCGCTCTGTCTGGCGTTTGGCAACAGTCTGCAGACGAATACGACGTGCTGACAAACTTGATGACGTAAGCAGAACGTAGTCTCGATTAGTGAGCACCATATGGAAGCAACTGCTCGGAGCTGAGATTGCACTTCGCGATTGAGGTGTCTGTATGGGGGCGGTCTGCCGTGGTGTTGCTGTGTACATCTTGTCACGTAGACAACAAAGAAAACAGATGAAAATCGTGCAACACCCAGTGCTGCTGACTTAGTACGACGGGAAAACGGTGGGCCTCTCAGTACTAGCGTTGTTTATGGGACAGCCTGTACCTGTATAGAAACGAACTAATTGAGGGGCTGACAGTACAGGTGGTACCAATGCTCGCTGAAACAAACTTAGTAAATGACTGCCAGAGATCAACGGCAGTTTATAAATGATGTGAGTTTCTACCAATTGCAGGCATGGTTAGAGATTATGCCTTTGCATTATTTTTTATAATATGTTGAAAATAAATATACGCCTTGCGTCTTAATGCTTTTCATAGTAAAACTGGTACAAGGGCAAAACAATTTATTTACTTTGGTATATTTTGAAGATTTTGTTGGTACAACATATGATATAAATAGTACTATACATATTTATTGCGAAATAAAGATATGTGAGGAATTAAAGCAAAATTAATACATGAAGCTCAAAAACAATACGATAATAGCAAAATTAAAATATAAAAATCAAAATATACACTGAAGAGCCAAAGACACTGGTACACCTGCCTAGTGTCGTGTAAGGCCCCCGCGATCATGCAGAAGTGCCGCAACACGACGAGGCACGGACTCGACTAATGTCTGAAGTACTGCTGGAGGGAACTGACGTCATGAATCCTGCAGGGCTCTCCATAAATCCGTAAGAGTACAAGGGGTGGAGATCTCTTCTGAAGAGAGCGTTGTAAGGCATCCCAGATATGCGCAGTAATGTTCATCGCTGGGGAGTTTCGTGGCCAGCGAAAGTGCTGAATCTCCGAAGAGTGTTCGTGTAGACCCTCTGTACCAATTCTGGACGTGTGGGGTGTCGGATTGTCCTGTTGGAAATGCCCAAGTCCGTCGGAATGCACAATGGACATGAATGGATGCAGCTGATCAGACAGGATCCTTACGTACGTGTCACCAGTCAGAGTCGAATCTAGACGTATCAGGGGTTCCATATCAATCCAAATGCACACGCCCCACACCATTACAGAGCCTCCACCATCTTGAACAGTCTCAGCATTGAAATCTGCAGCAATATGCGGAAGAGTTCCACTTCTGTCATGTTGAATGATTCTCTTCATTCGTTGTTGGTGCCGTTCTTGAAGGATCCTTTTCCGGCCGCAGCGATGTCGGAGATTTGATGTTGTAGCGAGTTCCTGATATTCACGGTACACTCGGAAAATGGTTGTATGGGAAAATTCTCACTTCATCGTTACCTCGGAGACGCTGTGGCTCTGGCTCTAAGCACCATGGGACTTAACATTCGAGGTCATCAGTCCCCTAGACTTAGAACTACTTAAACCTAACTAACCTAAGGACATCACACACATCCATGCCCGAGGCAGGATTCGAACCTGCGACCTTAGCAGCAGCGCGGTTCCGGACTGAAGCGCCTAGAACCGCTCGGCCTCAGGGGCGACTCGGAGAGGTTGTGTCCCTCGTGCGCCGAGTGTAGCACCACATTCCAACTCGTTTATATGTTGATGACCTGCCATTCTAAGAGCACTAACGAATGTGACAACTGCGCCAGACACTTGTACTCTTGTATTGGCGTTGCCAACAGCAGCGCCGTATTCTGCCTGTGTACAAATCCCTGTATTTGAATACGCCTGCCTATACTAGTTTCCCTGGCGCTTCAGTGTATGTGAACGGTTTCAACACATAGGAAAGATTATTAATAGTCACTTGCTATAATCGTCTCACAGCCGATGCCTATAGAATCATAGTCATTTCCGTCTGTGGTATATCTTCAAGAATGTCCTTCTTGAGCAACACTCGTCATACCGTATCATTGTATTATGCTTCTTTCATCCTTCCTCGTTCCTTTCTTTGACAACATCCTCTTCGTTCTCTACTCCCTCTTTTTCACCGATGACAACAGCTGTCTGGGAATGTGATATATTTTTACAGACATCATGACGAGGTGAATGCACGTTCTTCTTTATTTCCTGAAGATTTTTCCACTTCTAAGGTTTTATTTCAAACTCATCCTGATGCGAAGGCTGCGGAAGAGAAATTGATGGAGGATTGATATTGAGACTCCTAAAAACCGCTTCCATAAACTCAAGATCACGGTTTAGCGAACACTTGAATTGTGATTTTCTTTGCTGATTCAGATCCACGTGATATTCTTCCATTGTTATTTGTTTCCTTCTGTGTCCTTAGCAACTTTTTACTTTGATATGGCATTTAGGGACTCAAATGAATGGAAGTTTTCTTTTTTCATTTCCTACACAGAAAGCGTTCTGTTGACCTCCTTCATTTCTTACATCCTGTATTGGGGAACAAATACACATTTGAAGTATTTCTTTGCCCTTCCAGACAGACCAAAATCTCTGTCAGTTTCAATATACAGCAGGTACGGCCAAGATCTCAGCTTGCGAGCTGTACCTGAGCATAAGTGCCAAGGCAGCCAGCCTCGCTGTACACTTCTCCCACACCACACCACACTGTCTGAACACGGGGAGGGGTAAGAGAGGGAAACTGCGAATGCGCCGCATCTAAATGGCAGTACAGTCGGATTCCATACGACTTGGTTTTCCACTCCACATTTATCAACAACATAGATAACAAACAAAACAAATATTCAATATTATTTAATTATTTTTGGCGCGCAGAAGACATAACATAGTTTTCATCTGGTACAAACTGTCGGCATGTAGACAGATATAGACAATTTCATGGATTTTCGCACTCAAGTTGCCACGTAATCGTGACTTCTTTATAGTTTCATAATCGAAAAAAGGTCTTTCACATCAATATATCGAAAGAAATATCCCAGCATCTCATTATGGAGACTCGGACACGCTACCTGAGGAATGCAACGTAGATGTCCTGGACAGTTTTAAAGTAAAACTAGAATTACCTTGCAGTTTCAGCGGTTACATCCTCACACACACAGGGGCGCTTTCAACTGAAACGGCAAACGTCCTGAAAGCAGCACGACAACAGCTGTAAGATAGACAGTGTCCTCAAGATCTTTGTAAAACTATCCTTGGAGTCCTTTCAAGGCCACGACGAACTCTGCAAACCTCGCATTTTTCTTAACGCCATTGAGCTTAGGGAACCAGGCTGCGTTTCTTAGCACGTGTCCGTTCTACAACGCAGTTTTCTTTATAAATGCATCCCCCTCAAATCAGAAAGAAGTTCCCTTGCAGTGTGCAGTTACGTGCACTCAAAATGCGAGGTCTGCAATCCATTCCGGGTGTTCTAATTTTCGTTCCTGCACTCCTTTTTTCTTCATAATTTCAACAATAGTGAGTTTCAAATCTAAAAATCGTAGCAGACCTGCCCCTTGACTTAACTAATGTACTTTGCAGTAATGTATGAAGTTTCCATGCTCTTCGCTTAATTCCACTGAAAACTATTGCAACTGACAATGGAATAATGCTTGCTACTTTAGAAATTTTACTATTCGTACCACCAGTTTCATCACGTGCTACATACCTGCAAATTTAGCACAAAGTGCTTCTTGATATACAGAACAATGAAGCCCGTCTATCTATAGTTGTGGTTTTTTGTCCTTTCATTGTCAACTAAATCTTTAAATTCTTTCTGCGTGCTTTCAATGCAAATATGCAGTACCCGACGCTGACGCAAATTGTGAATTTACGTCCCTCTCTTCCGTCATTCCCATTCATTTTGAAGGACTGTGGCGATATACCGCTAGACTGGCCATTTTTTTGCAAACAGACACTGGACCTATGAACGTCATTCATTGTTGTTGTTGTTGTGGTCTTCAGTCCAGAGACTGGTTTGATGCAGCTCTCCATGCTACTCTATTCTGTGCAACCTTCTTCATCTCCCAGTACCTACTGCAACCTACATCCTTCTGAATGTGCTTAGTGTATTCATCTCCTGGTCTCCCTCTACGATTTTTACCCCCCCGCGCTGCCCTCCAATGATGAACTTGTGATTCCTTGATGCCTCAGAACATGTCCTACCAACGGTCCCTTCTTCTTTTCAAGTTGTGCCACAAACTCCTCTTCTTCCCAATTCTATTCAATACCTCCTCATTAGTTATGTGATCTACCCATCTAATCTTCAGCATTCTTCTGTAGCACCACATTTCGAAAGCTTCTATTCTCTTCTTGTCCAAACTATTTAACGTCAATGTTTCACTTCCATACATGGCTACACTCCATAAAAATACTTTCAGAAACGACTTCCTGACACTTAAATCTATACTCGATGTTAACAAATTTATCTTCTTCAGAAACGCTTTCCTTGCCATTGCCAGTCTACATTTTATATCCTCTCTACTTCGACCATCATTGGTTATTTTGCTCCCCAAATAGCAAAGCTGCTTTACTACTTTGAGTTCTCATTTCCTAATCTAATTCCCTCAGCATCACCCGACTTTATTCGACTACATTCCGTTATCCTCGTTTTGCTTTTGTTGATGTTCATCTTATAACCTCCTTCCAAGACACGTCGTTCATATTAGGGACAAATACCGAAGAGGGTAGGGTAGGCTGGGTACCGTTGAAACGGTTTGGCTTTTATCGTTCATATTATTGTTGTTTATAAACCAAACGACAATGATGATAAGCCAAACTCAAGATCGTGTTTCTAGCTGCGAAACGGCTATACCACTTTTGTTCCTGGGGTGCATTTTTTAGGAAGACTCAAAATTAAAAAAAAAAAAAAATCCGTTTTGTTCCAATAGTCGCCATACTAGGGGCGGTTGAAACAGTGATTGCGGTCAGTTGAAACGCATGCAAATAATTCGAAATATAGGTTTGCAACACGTTTTATTTACCATTAATTCTAGTTATATGCATAATTATGGCAATATATGACAACCTTAGTCAGCCTTAGTGGTTTAACATTTACAAAGATATATCTAAATAATAAACTAAAACATTTGTTCCATCAAATTAACATAGCCTACAGAATAAACTGAAAGCTAACATTTCTTTAATCAACTAAACATTTAGCTTATATATCAGTCTAAATATTTTGAGTCACAGTTGTGGCAAACATAGCTAACACCGCCTTCTGTCCATTCTTCGTGAGCCCACTGTTTACAAGTGATGCAGTGAATTCACTTTTCTCCGGATCTGCTCTCTGAATATGGTGATAATCAATACAGTAGCATTCTTCCTCTTCTGATGACATTTCCTGCTGAGTATTACTTTCTTAATTTTTTTACCTGTTCCTCCATCCAATCTTCTCTTAACTTGCTTAGTCTTGGTCCGTTTCAATCTTGCTTCATGTTCTCTTCTTGTTTCTTCTTTCTCTGGTATATCAGTGTAAATTGTGGACTTTCTAGTTTTTCGTCCTTTAGGCCCATCATATTTTCTCGGGGGAGCTTTCGGTAATGGCCGTACTACTTCCGCCGTAAATACAATAGCATCATTAGAAATGGCTTGCCCACTTGTAGAAGGTCTCAGTGAAGTTTCCTGAGTGATAATGGTGCTGCAAAGTCTAGGTGGTGTAGCCCTATTCGGAGTTTCTTTATGTTCATCATCGTTTCCTTGCTGAGTTGTTGCAACAGGTGAGTTATTGATAGCCAGTTGTTGAACTGTAGTCCCTGTTACTGCAGACTCAGCTGTATTTTCGCGATTAGGTCTATCCGTTACAAATGCAGGAGCAAAAACGAGCGCAATAAACAGCTGCAGGCTATATTGGTAAATTCCCGTTTTGAGAAATCCGGCCTGAATGTTGGAAGATGTCAGAGCGAGGGGCATAGCAGACGCTGCAATCCCCGGAATGTCGTAAATCGACATTGTTTTTCCTGGGTGGCTTGACAACCACCTATCACAAGTAGAGTTTACAGCCTTCTTCAAAGGTCCATATGCAGATCGATCAAGTGGCTGGAGTTTGTGAGAGCAGTGAGAAGGGAAGGGCAGTAAGACAATGCCATTGATTTTGCAAAAGTCCAGTGCGTTAATACCAACGTGTGAGGAGTGGTTATCAAGTATGAGTAACACTTTATGAGACGGAGATACATTTGAGTGCTTCCTGAAGTGTTCCAGGAAATTTACATATGACTGATACTGCATTCAACCAGAGGCCCATCCCTAATAAAATGGTCTTGGGAACGTACTCGTGGAAAAACAGAGAATGGAGGAATAACATTGCCAGTGGCGTTTGCTGCAAAAGTTACTGTCGCTAAAGTACCCCTTTCAGCTGAAATTACTGAACCTTCTTGACGAGCACCACGTCTAACTACAACTCTATCTGGTTCTTGAACGGTTGCTATGCCTGTTTCATCGGTGTTACACGTGTCTTTGAGTTCAAAGTTATGACGGTCCATGGAAATGGCCAAATTGTCATAGAAAGCATCGACGTTAGTTTTATTAAAGCTAGTCGCCCTGAACAGTATTTTAGCCTGCGCGGCGTGTGCGGACAGTTCAGGGTTTTCTCTCATAAACATCCGAAACCATTCCTCACCAGCCCTTTCGTTGTCCCAGGTTCGAGGTCATGATAAATTATACTTAACGGTAAGTTCGTACGTCAGTTTTCTCACGTCTTTCTTAGAGAGTCCAAAATATATTTCTGCACATCGAATTTTGACAATGTTGCTCTTCTTCTTCATTAGAAACACTGTTGTGTGCCCTATACCGCATACCTTCATTGTCCTCGCCAGTGGCATTTCGCTTTCGTACATCTTTCAGTAGAGAACAGTGGTTTATTCCATGCATGTCCGCTGCTTTTCGTAGGGAGTTTCCAGTTTTTACCTCTGCATACGCATCTTTATACCTCGATAAACGAATCTACCGTCTAGATGTCGTTCTCACCCGAATTGTAGGCATCTACAAAACAAAACAAAATTAATATATTGACTACTTCAACCGTACCCATAAAGATTATTTCAACCGGCCCCAGCCCCACCTTTGGTAAAAGACAGACTTGTGGTAATAGTAATACATAAGCCTAGTCATTACTCTGAACTCTACAAGCTGTATAAGACTCAGAAACAGACACTCAATATTTTGAGTTAAATAAAACACACGATGTTAGCATGAAAATCAGAAGAAAAATACTTACTTTTGGCTATTAAAACACAATAGATCCTCCTGTACGTGACGACAATATGCAGGGAGCGGCGCAACACTGAGTTTCGTGTTCAGACCTGTCGCCCACATTGTTGCCCCATTACACTCCCTGCGGAACCGTTCCAGAGATATTGAATTCGTTTCAACCGTACCCCCTCTACCCTACGTCCGCCCCGATAGCTGAATGGTCAGCGTTGCGGCTTGTCACGCCAAGGAGCCCGGGTTCGATTCCCGGCTGGGTCGGTGATTTTTCTCCGCTCAGGGACTGGGTGTTGTGTTGTCCTCATTATCATTTCATCATCACCAGTGGAAGGCGACGGGAAACCACCACTGGAATCACTTCCCTAGACGCTCATGCGGTGGACCTCTCTGACGAGGCTCCCCCGTGACAAGACCAGCCGTAAGGCTGAACACTAAGTTTAGTCTACCCTACAGAGCGGTGAAACCGCGATTCTGCCGAACTGAAAGAGTTGTGCCGACCGAAAAATGTCACTCCGCAATGCTAAATGAAATGTTGCGCTCTTCCAGGTAACGAACAAAGCCGAGTGACTGGTCAGGCATTGGCCCTCACATGGCGTGTACAAGCTGCATCCGTCAAATTTGGTTCGCCGTGGCCGGCCCTGATATACAGAACGGACGGCCGGGTCGAGGACCTTGGGATCGGCCTGTTTAAACATGTATTAAGTATTACTACAAGCACCCTTAAAAGCCTGCACATCGAGGTATTGCCGAACTTTAAAAAAGTACATTTCTCAAACTTCACTAAAGATAGCAGCAATTTTTCTTCTGACTGCCAATTCACTTGTTCTTGTTCTTTTCTAAATGCAGTCGAGGCATTGGCTTGGACTTAAACTTTATCATCACAGAGTGCAGCTAAATGCGGGAAATCGCTTGTACTTCTTTTACTCAGAATACATCCACAATTTAGCTTACCAAATGTGTATTTAGAGGGTGACAATTATTGAACTATGTGAAATAAAACCTTCATATATTCTGAACAGTTTGTGTTGGGAGGTTCAAACTGCCCGGTTGGTGGAATCTGCACTTCACGATCGAGAAGTCTCTCTACCCTCAACGGGTGATTGTGTGGTGTGCAATGTCCAGTCACGGAATAATCGGTGCGATATTCCTTGACGGCACGCTGACTGACTACCCAACGATACGTGAAGATTTTGGAAGATGGTTGTCGGCCGTTCAGGCCGAGCGGTTCTAGGCGCTTCAGTCCGGAACCACGCTTCTGCTATGGTCGCAGGTTCGAATCCTGCCTCGGGCATAGATGTATGTGATGTTCTTAGGTTAGTTAGGTTTAAGTAGTTCCGTGCGATTATTGGCTTTGGGGTTACCTGAACTCGCAAGTGTATCGTGATCGACCGACATCTCCCGGGATGCTGAAAGATAACATCCGACGCTAATGCCTCACCATAACTCCGGACATGCTTTAGAGTGCTGTTCACAACATTATTCCTCGACTACAGCTATTATTGAGGGATTATGGTGGACATATTGAGCATTTCCTGTAAAGAACATCATCTTTGCTTTGTCTTACTTCGATATACTAATTATTGCTATTCTGATCAGATGAACGCCATCTGTCGGACATTTTTTGAACTTTTGTATTTTTTTGGTTCTAATAAAACCCCATGTCATTCCAAGCATGTGTGTCAATTTGTACCTCTCTATCTACATTATTCCGTGATTTATTCAGTTTTCAAATTTATACTGACTTTTTGATCACCCAGTATGTACGAGGAAGCATGTATGGGAAATAGTCATAAAGTTTTTGTTTCACCTCCAAAAAACTAAATTTACACAATTGAGGGACTGAGAGGACAAATGATACAAGTGACGTTTCACAAGGAAGTGATCTATGGAGCGACAATTATTGAATTATATGAAAAAAACGTAGATTAGTTACAAACTGCGGCGTGCACACGCTTTAGTAAACATGTAAACGTCCTACAGATATTCGGATTTAGGTTATGACGTGTTCGATATGCCTGCCATCATTGCCGATGATGTGGCGCATACCGCGGTGGCCACGCGGTTGTAGGCGCTGCAGTCCGGAACCGCGCGACTGCTACGGTCGCAGGTTCGAATCTTGCCTCGGGCATGGATGTGTGTGATGTTCTTAGGTTAGTTAGGTTTAAGTAGTTCTAAGTTCTAGGGGACTGATGACCTCAGATGTTAAGTCCCATAGTGCTCAGAGCCATTTGAATAATTCTGGAAGGTGACTAAAACCCGCCAGGGTAGCCGAGAGCGCTAATGCGCTCCCTCCTGGACTCGGGTAGGCGCGCCGTCCCCGGATCGAATCCGCTCGGCGGATTATCGACGAGGGCCAGTCTGCCGGACGGCCCGGATGTGGTTTTTAGTCGGCTTTCCACATCCCGCTAGGTGAATACCGGGCTGGTCCCCAAGTTCCGCCTCAGTTACACCACTCACAGACATCTGAAGACGTTTGCACTATTTCATGACGTACACTAGACGCAGACAGCTGGGGTACACTACTTCCGTCCAGGGTGGGTACAGGGTTGCGTCAGGAAGGGCATCCGGCCACCCTCTGCAATTAACCCCGCCAAATCCTTCATAACAAGCCCGAGCCCGCGTTGGAGCGGGACGAAGCCCCCAAGGAAGAGAGGAAGGTGATTACATCCTCATTATCCGAAGTGATCTGATTTGCACAAGTTATGGCTCATGCAAGACAGAGCTCGACCCCATCGAAGCAGGAAAGTATTTGATGTCGTGGAGGAGCACTTTGGGGACCGCATTCTGGCTCGGGGCTACTCAGAGGCCACTGGAATTGGTCTGGCTTGGCCGCTATGTTCTCCGGATCTGACCAAATGCGACTCCTTTTTGTGGGGCTACATTAAAGAGAAGGCGTTCCGGAGTAACCTCAAAACCATCGCTGCGCTCAAAACAGCCATTCAGGAGGTCATCGACAGCATCGATGTTCAGCAGGTCATGCGGAATTTCGCCATTCGTCTGCGCCACATCATCGGCAATGATGGCAGGCATATCGAACACGTCATAACCTAAATCCGAATATCTGTAGGACGTTTACATGTTTACTAAAGCGTGTGCACGCCGCAGTTTGTAACTAATCTACGTTTTTTTCATATAATTCAATAATTGTCGCTCCATAGATCACTTCCTTGTGAAACGTCACTTGTATCATTTGTCCTCTCAGTCCCTCAATTGTGTAAATTTAGTTTTTTGGAGGTGAAACAAAAACTTTATGACTATTTCCCATACATGTTTCCTCGTACATACCGGGTGATCAAAAAGTCAGTATAAATTTGAAAACTGAATAAATCACGGAACAATGTAGATAGAGAGGTACAAATTGACACACATGCTTGGAATGACATGGGGTTTTATTAGAACCAAAAAAATACAAAAGTTCAAAAAATGTCCGACAGATGGCGCTTCATCTGATCAGAATAGCAATAATTAGTATAACGAAGTAAGACAAAGCAAAGATGATGTTCTTTACAGGAAATGCTCAATATGTCCACCATAATCCCTCAACAATAGCTGTAGTCGAGGAATAATGTTGTGAACAGCACTCTAAAGCATGTCCGGAGTTATGGTGAGGCATTAGCGTCGGATGTTATCTTTCAGCATCCCGGGAGATGTCGGTCGATCACGATACAGTTGCGACTTCAGGTAACCCCAAAGCCAATAATCGCACGGACTGAGGTCTGGGGACCTGGGAGGCCAAGCTTGACGAAACGACGTGCGCAAGGGATCTTTCACGCGTCGTGCCTCTCACCCGTCACGGTAGCAGTTACAAAACCAGAATCACGCATTTCCTCGAAGAAAAAAGGCTCGATAACGGTAGATGTGGTAAATCCAACCCATACCGTGACTTTATCGTCGTGCAATGGAGTTTCCACGGCAGTTCTAGAATTTTCGGTAGCCCAAATTCTGCAGTTGTGGGCGTTGACAGACCCTCGGAGTGTGAAATGAGCTTCGTCGGTCCACAACACGTTACTCAACCAATCGTCATCTTCCGCCATCTTTTGAAACGCCCACACCGCAAATGCCCTCCGTTTCACTAAATCTCCAGGTAACAGTTCATGATGCCGATGGATTTTGTACGGATAGCATCGGAGGGTACGCCTCAGTGCCAACCAAACAGTAGTGTATGGAATGCCGGTGCGACGTGCGACTGCACGAGCACTGACTTCCCCGTGCGTAGACGAACCCGCTACAGTCTCCATTTCTTCCTGAACTGTCTCAGCAGCATTACGCCTTGTGGTCGGTCACCCACTACGGGGTCTATCGTCTAAACAACCCGTGGCTTCGAACTTCGAAATCATTCTCGCCACAGCTGCATTTGTCAAAGGACCTTTACCCGTTCGAATCCCCTTCCTATGGCGATAGGATCGTAACGCTGAACTAGTACATTCCCCATTCTGATAACACAGCTTCACTAAAAGCTCCTTTTCAGGTAACGTCAACATGCTGCGACTGCTGCTGGCGCATCTGATTCTCTCTCTCATTACAGCTCCTTTTATACACGATTGTCACGCGCAGTCACTGACGTTTTGCTACCCAACGCCATCTGTCGGACATCTTGTGAATTTTGTTTCTTTTCGGTTCTAATAAAACCCCATGTCATTCCAAGCGTGTGTGTCAATTTTTACCTCTCTATCTACATTATTCCGTGGTTTATTAAGTTTTCAAATTCATACAGACTTCTTGATCACCCGGTATATCTCGCAAAATGCCCATGATAATAAATAGTCAGGTTAATTCGAACAAAGATGGTGGCTTGCTAACAATCGTTCTTCCTGCGCATCATTCGCGACTGGAACTGCAGTGGAGGGAAGTTAGGAGGGGCACAATGGTACACAAAATATCCTCTCCCACATAACAGAAGGTGGCTTTCGGAGCGTGGGCATAGCACATTAACGCTCCGTCTAGTGGGCAATTCCGTATTCAGCGATAGGTAACAGCGCGCTAATAAACAGGCGCCCTCGTTACATAATTGCGAACAGGCGCTGCTAGGGCAGGCCGGCAGCTGCCACCATTTGACACGGCGAGCAGGCGGGCGGCCGCTTCTTCGGTTCGGCGCCACCGCCGCTCGCGCGCCGCCATTACGGACTACCTGGCAGAGCGCCCGCAACAATAACACCGCGCCGCAGTAATCATGTTAATTTAACTCGTGATGACGTCATTTAGGCGGGCGGCGCGCGCGCAGTGGCGCCCAGGGAGCGGTAAACGCGTCATTACTTGCCGCGCGTCCGATTTAATATGCAATTACGCGCCGGCGATGGGCCGGCATTAGCGCGCCGCGTGGCGCCGGCATTCATATGCATGCGCGCGCAGCCCGGCGCGGCCGCTTGGACACCCCTCGCCGCCTCCCCGCTAATCTAGCCGGTTAATACTTGACGCTGCTAATTAAACTTCTTTGAATATTTCAGTCGCTGCCGCGGCGGTCATTCGTCCGGTCCGTTTTCCCTGCAACCTGCGCGTCCGCCCGGCCGTTACTTAATTTTTCACAGCGCCTGCCGAAGATTCGCGGCTCTATCCGCCGGCCAACGCCGTCCCGCGCTAATTGTAACGTCCGGGAATCGCATTTTTATTACCCCTTTCGAGCCGGAAGTTTGTGTTTCAGTGTAAGTGCACCGTATTTGAATACGTTTTTTGCAGATTTGCCCACTAAAACGAATTCTAACTTACGTGGTTAATTCTGGAACCGCCGGTATTTCACTGCTCTGTCAAAGGATGATGTAGTTTTCAAAACTAAAAGATAAAGTATTTAAAATCGCACGAAGTATCATCGTAGGACGAGGAAGGTTAAATACAATGAGTATCCAAATATTAAAACGGTTGAATCATAGGAAGAACTGTAATTTACAATATAACGATCGTAGAAGAGGAAAAAGACTATGGAATGAGTATAATTATATTCGATAGTTACTTATTTGTTCCATTGATCATTTCACGATAAATTTTATGCATGATGGTGATGATGACGTTTGGTTTGTGGGGCGCTCAACTGCGGGGTTATCAGCGCCCGTACAAATTCCCAACCTTTGCTCAGTCCAATCTCGCCACTTTCACGAATGCTGATGAAGTGACGAGGACAACACAAGCACCCAGCCATCTCGAGGCAGGTGAAAATACCTGACCCCGCCGGGAATCGAACCCGGGACTCTTTATGGTATGAAACGTGTCATCAGAACACACATGGAAAACAAACACACACAGCGGCTGGTCCCGGCGGAGGTTCGAGTCCTCCCTCGGGCATGGGTGTATGTGTTTGTCCTTAGGATAATTTAGGTTAAGTAGTGTGTAAGCTTAGGGACTGATGACCTTAGCAGTTAAGTCCCATAAGATTTCACACACACACAAACACACACACCTGTGTAACGGGCGTAAGTACAGATCTACAGATATTTCTATTGGTTTCTGTTGGTAACTTAGGATGGTGTAGAGAACAAATCGTTCTGAGCACTATGAGTCTTATTTTTTAACATCTGAGGTCATCAGTCCCCTAGAACTTAGAACTACTTAAACCTAACTAACCTAAGGACATCACACACATCCATGCTCGAGGCAGGATTCCAACCTGCGAGCGTAGCGGTCGCGCGGTTCCAGACTGAAGCGCCTAGAATCGCTCGGCCACACCGGCCGGCCGATGTCCTGAACAACATTAGATCAGTATTTACGTAATTTTCAGACTAATAGCTCTAGCCATTACAAGCCTTGTGTTTTTAGGTTGCGTAGTACCTCAGAACATACGTGGCAAGATAAAATAATGCTTATTTTCTCATCGTCAACAGGACATGTATTGAAGTGTGGACGCATCGACGCAAAATGATTAGTCTATAATGACAGATGTAATCCACTTACTGATGCACTTACGACTGCAATAGGTCGTAAAGTTTGTGACGTGTTTGCAGGAAGACTGTTCGATGCACAGAGAAAACAACCAAGACAGGGCGATGTGCGAACATACTAAGTAAGATACCAGACATGAAAGTGTCTTCCCTTACACCCATTACCGGACGTCTCTCCTAAGAGTCGTCAGACACATTTTTTCTGGTGTTTTGGGAGATATTTGAAATTTCGCATTTGCTTTGCGTAGTCCGAGTCAGCTCGAACAATTACTGCTCCTCACGTCTTTCATGCGACGTCCAGTGACAGCAGAAACCGTCGGTTTGTTTCCCACCTCAAACAATACTATTTTTAAATCGGAATTTTACGTGTCATTCGATAGAGTGCTTCCAAATTACTCAACAGCCATATCCGTTTTATCGACATGTATTAACAGGAACAGTAAAGCACGAAGAATAAGCAGAACTCAAGTGGCGACTCATTAGCGCTGCACGCTAGGCGGTAGCAGTCAGCGCGAGTCTGGGCTGCGTTGTCGCTGCGGTTGTTCTTCGTGTTTTACTTCGATAAAACGAATATCGTACAAGACTAATTTGGGACCTCCCAATCGAATGGACACGTAAAATTCCACCTTAAAAATAATTTTGTTTGTAACATAAGATAAACCGACGCTTTCCGTCGACATTGTGTATCGCATAAAAGACGCGATAAGCGCTATTTCTGTGACTGATTCCAGCTACACAATGTAAAAACAACTAAATTGTAGATAGCAGCAAAAAAAAACGCCTGTCGACTCTTAGGGGAGACACCCTTTATACATGGTGTCCAGGTGGAATGCGAAATTGTCGATGTGACAGGAACGATCATTAGAGGCAAAAATGTCTAGTAAACATGGGCTCTAAAGTACATTACTTAAGAGCCAACGGCACTTGTTCATCTTCGCTGCTGTAAATCGCATATCACATTTCCTTGCAAGAGCTGATCCAATTGTTGTTGTTGTTGTTGTTGTGGTCTTCAGTCCTGAGACTGGTTTGATGCAGCTCTCCATGCTACTCTATCCTGTGCAAGCTTCTTCATCTCCCAGTACCTACTGCAACCTACATCCTTCTGAATCTGCTTAGTGTATTCATGTCTTAGTCTCTCCCTACGATTTTTACCCTCCACACTGCCCTCCAATACTAAATTGGTGATCCCTTGATGCCTCAGAACATGTCCTACCAACCGATCCCTTCTACTGGTCAAGTTGTGCCACAAGCTTCTCTTCTCCCCAATCCTATTCAATACTTCCTCATTAGTTATGTGATCTACCCATCTAATCTTCAGCATTCTTCTGTAGCACCACATTTCGAAAGCTTCTATTCTCTTCTTGTCCAAACTATTTACCGTCCATGTTTCACTTCCATACATGGCTACACTCCATACAAATACTTTCAGAAATGACTTCCTGACACTTAAATCTATACTCGAAGTTAACAAATTTCTCTTCTTCAGAAACGCTTTCCTTGCCATTGCCAGTCTACATTTTATATCCTCTCTACTTCGACCATCATCAGTTATTTTGCTCCCCAAATAGCAAAACTCCTTTACCATTTTAAGTGTCTCATTTCCTAATCTAATACCCTCAACATCACCCGACTTAATTCGACTACATTCCATTATACTCGTTTTGCTTTTGTTGATGTTCATCTTATATCCTCCCTTCAAGACACTGTCCATTCCGTTCAACTGCTCTTCCAAGTCCTTTGCTGTCTCTGACAGAATTACAGTGTCATCGGCGAACCTCAAACTTTTTATTTCTTCTCCATGGATTTTAATACCTACTCCGAATTTTTCTTTTGTTTCCTTTACTGCTTGCTCAATATACAGATTGAATAACACCGGGGAGAGGCTACAACCCTGTCTTACTCCCTTCCCAACCACTGCTTCCGTTTCATGTCCCTCGACTCTTATAACTGCCATCTGGTTTCTGTACAACTTGTAAATAGCCTTTCGCTCCCTGTATTTTACCCCTGCCACATTAAGAATTTGAAAGAGAGTATTCCAATCAACATTGTCAAAAGCTTTCTCTAAGTCTACAAATGCTAGAAACGTAGGTTTGCCTTTCCTTAATCTTTCTTCTGAGATAAGTCGTAAGGTCAGTATTGCCTCACGTGTTCCAGTATTTCTACGGAATCCAAACTCATCTTCCCCGAGGTCGGCTTCTACTAGTTCTTCCATTCGTCTGTAAAGAATTCGTGTTAGTATTTTACAGCTGTGGCTTATTAAACTGATTGTTCGGTAATTTTCACATCTGTCAGCACCTGCTTTCTTTGGGATTGGTATTATTATATTCTTCTTGAAGTCTGAGGGTATTTCGCCTGTTTCATACATCTTGCTCACCAGATGGCAGAGTTTTGTCAGGACTGGCTCTCCCAAGACTGTCAGTAGTTCTAATGGAATGTTGTCTACTCCCGGGGCCTTGTTTCGACTCAGGTCTTTCAGTGCTCTGTCAAACTCTTCACGCAGTATCGTATCTCCCATTTCATCTTCATCTACATCCTCTTTCATTTCCATAATATTGTCCTCAAGTACATCGCCCTTGTATAGACGCTCTATATACTCCTTCCACCTTTCTGCTTTCCCTTCTTTGCTTAGAACTGGGTTTCCATCTGAACTCTTGATGTTCATACAAGTGGTTCTCTTATCTCCAAAGGTCTCTTTAATTTTCCTGTAGGCAGTATCTATCTTACCCCTAGTTAGATAAGCCTCTACATCCTTACATTTGTCCTCTAGCCATCCCTGCTTAGCCATTTTGCACTTCCTGTCGATCTCGTTTTTGAGACGTTTGTATTGCTATTTGCCTGCTTCATTTACTGCATTTTTATATTTTCTCCTTTCGTCAATTAAGTTCAATATTTCTTCTGTTACCCAAGGAGTTCTACTAGCCCTCGTCTTTTTACCTACTTGATCCTCTGCTGCCTTCACTATTTCATCCCTCAAAGCCACCCATTCTTCTTCTATTGTATTTCTTTCCCCCGTTCCTGTCAATTGTTCCCTTATGCTCTCCCTGAAACTCTGTACAGCCTCTGGTTCTTTCAGTTTATCCAGGTCCCATGTCCTTAAATTACCACCTTTTTGCAGTTTCTTCAGTTTTAATCTACAGGTCATAACCAATACATTGTGATCAGAGTCCACATCTGCCCCTGGAAATGTCTTACAATTTAAAACCTGGTTCCTAAATCTCTGTCTTACCATTATATAATCTATCTGATACCTTTTAGTATCTTCAGGGTTCTTCCATGTATACAACCTTCTATCATGATTCTTAAACCAAGTGTTAGCTATGATTAAGTTGTGCTCTGTGCAAAATTCTACCAGGCGGCTTCCTCTTTCATTTCTTAGCCCCAATCCATATTCACCTACTATGTTTCCTTCTCTCCCTTTTCCTACACTCGAATTCCAGTCACCCATGACCCTTCACTATCTGAATAATTTCTTTTATTTCATCATACATTTCTTCAACTTCTTCGTCATCTGCAGAGCTAGTTGGCATATAAACTTGTACTACTGTAGTAGGTGTGGGCTTCGTATCTATCTTGGCCACAATAATGCGTTCACTATGCTGTTTGTAGTAGCTTACCCGCATTCCTATTTTCCTATTCATTATTAAACCTACTCCTGCATTACCCCTATTTGACTTTGTGTTTATAACCCTGTAGTCATCTGACCAGAAGTCTTGTTCCTCCTGCCACCGAACTTCACTAATTCCCACTATATCTAACTTTAACCTATCCATTTCCCTTTTTAAATTTTATAACCTACCTGCCCGATTAAGGGATCTGACATTCCACGCTCCGATCCGTAGAACGCCAGTTTTCTTTCTCCTGATAACGACATCCTCTTGAGTAGTCCCCGCCCGGAGATCCGAATGGGGGACTATTTTACCTCCGGAATATTTTACCCAAGAGGACGCCATCATCATTTAATCATACAGTAAAGCTGCATGCCCTCGGGAAAAATTACGGCTGTAGTTTCCCCTTGCTTTCAGCCTTTCGCCGTACCAGCACAGCAAGGCCGTTTTGGTTATTGTTACAAGGCCAAATCAGTCAATCATCCAGACTGTTGCCCTTGCAACTACTGAATAGGCTGCTGCCCCTCTTCAGGAACCACACGTTTGTCTGGCCTCTCAACAGATACCCCTCCGTTGTGGTTGCACCTACGGTACGGCCATCTGTATCGCTGAGGCACGCAAGCCTCCCCACCAACGCTATGCATTTTAGAGCACATGCGTAGTAGGCTTTTTTGCTTCGAATGATCGTTCCTGTCATACCAGTAAATATTAGCCATCTGTCCAAAGTCAACGTAGTAAATTAGTAAATCCCCAAGACGGATATCCAGCAGCCTGTTTGCCAGTTCTTTCCATTGATCGCCACTTCGCCGACTTCCGCACCGTTAATCTACCTCAGTATTCCTCCCGAGGAGAGGGACCTACAGTTCAACGTAAAATCTGAAAGACGTGTCGTTTCTGGTATACCGTGTCGTTTCTGATGTACCGTCACATCATTTAGAGGCGAATGTTAGCGTAAAGGTAGACTGAAAAATTCCAGATGTGATCGGTATCCAATACCGCGACCTTTCGGTCTCCGGGCTCGCGTTTTATCACTGGATGATCAAGAGCGACTGTTGATAACAACTTTCATAAGTGAATAAATGTACTGTGAAGTTGTGATCGATATTCTCCTTCTTGTCTTCTTCTTGGTTGGCTCTACAGTCCTTGAAGAACCTTGGCCTCGCCGGCCGGAGTGGCCGAGCGGTTCTAGGCGCTACAGTCTGGAACTGCGAGACTGCTACGGTCGCAGGTTCGAATTCTGCCTCGGGCATGGATGTGTGTGATGTCCTTGGGTCAGTTAGGTTTAAGTAGTTCTAAGTTCTAGGCGACTGATGACCTCAGATGTTAAGTCCCATAGTGCTCAGAGCCATTTGAACCATTTTTGAACCTTGGCCTCCTGTATCACCAGCCTCCATTCTTCTCTGTCCATCGCCTTCCTTCTCCAATTTCTTATTCCCATTGCCTTTAGATCTTCTTCCGTATCGTCCAGCCACCTTTTCCTGGGTCTACCTCTTCTCCTTTTCCCATCACGTTTTCCCATGAAAATTTCTTGACACTCCGAGTTTCTGGTATTCTCTGTACATGTCCTACACATCTTATTCTTCCCTGCTTAATTTTAGCAACAATATCCATCTGTCCAAAAAGTGTTTGTAGTTCTACATTTGTCCTTACTCTCCAGCCATCTTCCTCTCTCACTGCTCCAAAAATCTTTCTCAGTATCTTTCTTTCCCATCTCAATAACCAGTTCTCCTCCTTTAATGTCAATACCCAGCCCTCTGGCCCATATATTACTATAGGTCTTAATATGGTCGTGTATATTTTGATTTTTGAGTTTCTACTGACATTCCTGGAATTAAATACATTCTGTAAGGCAAAATAGCAACGATTTCCACTCGCTATCTTTTCTTGAATTTATATTGCTACTTTATTGTCCTCCGTTATTACAGAACCTAAATATTTAAATATTTTCACTCTTTCATATTCTTTCCCATTCATTACTATTGAATTCTTTCGTCCGTTTATATTGGGCTCCCATATCACCATATACTTTGTTTTGTTTATGTTTACATATAAACCTACTTCTGTTGCTGCTTCCTCTAACGTATCGTACTTCTCGTTTAATGTCCTTATATTCCTTGCCATTAATGCTACGTCATCCGCATATGCTACCACTTGAACTTGTCGGTTAAGTTTTGTTCCTCCTGGGTTTATCGTCATTGCCGCATCACCTTTTCTAAAACTAAATTAAATAGCATTCTAGAGATAACATCTCCCTGTCGTAACCCCCTCTGTACTTGGAATTCACCAGACAGTTCTTGCTCTATTCTTACTTTACACACTGTTGCTTTCATTGTCATTTCTGTTAAATTGACCAGTTTTAGTGTGATTCTAAATTCTTTCATGATCTGCATAATCTTCTTCTGAGTAGGCTGTCGTATGCTTACTTAAAATCGATGTACAACTGATATAGTTGCTTGTCATACTCATAAAACTTCTCTGGCACTTGTCTTAATAAAAATATTTGATCCATCGTGGATCTGTGCCTCCTAAATCCAGCCTGATAATCCCCCAACATCCCTTCTATCATCCCTTGAAGTCTGGAGGCTAAAAGTTTACTAAATATCTTATTTGTTACGTCCAAGAGAATGATTCCACGATAATTGCTACATTCTGACTTGTCGCCTTTTTTATGTAACGGGCAGATAATTCCCATGTTCCAATCCTTAGGCATTACCTGCTTTATCCATATTTCCTTTATCAGTTCATGGACTGCCTCCTCCATTTTCTTTCCGCCATATTTTAATAATTCAGCCTCTATGCCGTCTTCTCCTGCTGCTTTATTATGTTTTAGGCTCTTTATAGCATTCTTCACTTCGTCTAGCTCTGGTACTACTTCCTCTTCCCGATCCTCTTCATCTACTCTGATTCCAATTCTGAGTCCTGTTCCCTTTCATTCTCAATCACGCTTCCTTCTTCTTTACCCCCTTCTTTACCGGCAAGCAGTTCGGTAAAATACTTTTGCCACCTTTCTAGGACTTTGCTTTTATCTCCAATTAGACTTCCGTCCTTATCCTTGTAGAAAACTGCTCGAGGATGGAAACCTTTTTTCAGATCTCTTGTTCTTTTATAGAACCTTCTGATCTG
This sequence comes from Schistocerca americana, assembly GCF_021461395.2. Taxonomy (NCBI): domain Eukaryota; kingdom Metazoa; phylum Arthropoda; class Insecta; order Orthoptera; family Acrididae; genus Schistocerca; species Schistocerca americana. The sequence continues at coordinate 245,572,320 of NC_060121.1, forward strand.
TTTATTGTCTCCCATTTCATCCAGCTGCTCTATCCCTCTCCTTTCACGCTGCCTTTTCTTTACCCTACAAAGCTTATCCGCTCTTTTTCTCTTTTCTCTGTATTCTTCTGCCGCTAACCTCGTGTTCCTTTGCAACATTCTCCGTCACGCTTCATTTCTCTCGTGTGTTACCGTTAAGCATTCTTCGTCAAACCACTCAACCACCCTTCTGCGTTGTTCTGTCGCCAGTATCTCTTCTGCACCTACGCTAATGGCGGTTTTCAACGATCCCATTTAGTTTCCACGTTATCTTCATTCCCTGTGTTTCTCCCTGTTTCCAATATTTCTTCTAGTTTCTTCCTATATTCTTCCTGTGTTTCCTTCGTTTCGAGTCTTTGTATATTATGTTTCATTCTTATCTTATTCCTTTGGTTTCTTACCAAAACTATCTTCTGCCTATATCTAATTCGTACTAAGTAGTGGTCTGTGTCTCCATCTGCCCCTCTGCAGCTGCTAGCTTCCACAATATCTGATGCATGCCTTTTGTCTATGAGTACGTGATCTATTTGGTTTATTGTGTTTCCATCTGGTGTTACCCATGTACATTTCTTAACATCTTTCCTTGGGTGATAGGTGCATTTTATTATCATGTTCTTCCCACTGGAGAAGTCTATCAGTCTGAGCCCATTATCATTACTGTCATCGTGTAGGCATTCCTTTTCTGTTATACTTCCAGATACTTCTTCTTTCCCTATTTTGGCATTCAGGTCTGCAAGTATTATTTTCACATCGTGCCTTTGAATTTTACCTATTTCTCCTTCCAATTTGGCATAAAATATATCCTTTGCATATTCATCTGTCTCCTCCGTAGGGGTGTAGACATTCACTATTGTCACGTTAAAAAAATTTTGCCTTATCCTTAGAGAACTCATTCTGTCACTTACCGCCGTAAAACCAATTACGTTAGCCATCATAGACCTATGTAGAAGGAAACCAGTGCCAAAAAGGCCAGTGTCTCCGCCGATATACATCATTAAATGCTTCCCCGACGTTATCATTCCTTGCCCTTTCCATCTAGTTTCTTCTTGTAGCTTGCCAAGCCTCTTGAGTGTCCTCACATTCCAGGTGGCTATCCGAATATCCGTGCTCCGACTCTTTAACCATTTTTCTCGCCGTTAATAAGTGAATAAATGTATTGTGAAGCTATGATCAGTATTCCCAGCTGCTTAAAGAAATGCCTGCTAGATGTATCCGTATTGATTCCCGCACACTGTTCTTATTACTTTCTTTTGTGCAATGAATGATTTTTGCCTAAGTGAGGAGTTAGCCAAGAATATTGTCCGATAAGACATTATTGGATGAAAATGTGGAAAAAATGTTAATCTTCGATGCATTTCGAGTCTTGGATGCCCAGATTCAGGTGCTTGATAAGTCTACATCATTTTACGATTTTAGGTTAATTACAAAGTGGAGTATTACTATACATATTAATAAACACTGTGGAGAAAATCGCAACACCAAAAAATAATTAGTGTAGAGTAATGACATTTCGGGAATACATTTGTCTAGGTAGAATATTTAAGCGCGAGATAAGCCGTTGGAAATGTGAAATGCTGTACATTATTAAGCGGTGTAACCACCAGAATGTTGAAACCAAACATGCAAATATGCATGCATTGAGCTGTACAAGTGCCGAATGTCAGTTTGTGGGATGAGGAGTGCAATGCGTGTTGCACTTGGTAGGTGAATACAGGGACGGTCAATGCTGTTTGTGGATGACACTGGAGTTGTCGTCCGATGACGTGCTCATCCGACCTGTTGTGCTGTCATTCATGAACTGCATTCCAGGGGGTGTTTTCCAACAGGATAACGCTCATCCATATACCACTGTTGTAACACACCATGCTCTACAGAGTGTTGGCATGTTGCCTTGGTCTGCTCCATCACCAAATCCAGACAGATCAGATGGCGACACTCTGTAGAGCATGTTGCGTTACAACAGCGGCATATGGGCGAGCGTTATCCTGTTGGAAAACACCCCCTGGAATGCTGTTCATGAATGACAGCACAACGGGTCGGATCACCAGACTGACGTACAAATTTGCAGTCAAGTACGTGGGATAACCACGAGAGTGGTCCTGCAGTCATACAAAATCGCTCTCCACACCATAACTCCAGATGCAGGCCCAGTGCGGCTAGTACATAGACAGATTGGTTGCAAGCTCTCAATTGGCCTCCTCCTAAGTCCTAACCAACACACGGCCATCACTGACACCGGGGCAGAACCAGCTTTCATCAGAAAACACAACAGACCTTCAACCTGCCCGCCAATGAGCTCTCGCGTGACACTGCTGAAGTCGCAAATGGTAGTGCTTTGGGGGCAGTAGAAAGTACGCCACAGGGCCTCTAGCTGAGTTGTCCTTGAACTAAACGATTTGTAGCAGTTCATTGCGTCGCTGAAGATGCATTACGATGTGCCGGAGCCATACGCCGAACACGACAGTTTTCACTCTGGGTAGCGCCACATTGTCACCCGGAGCCTTGTAAGGTGTCAGGCAAATCCAACACCTTTCATGAAAACCCTGACATGATAGCAAATCCGGCAGTATGTCACATAGTTCCGAATAAATCCTGACATTAAATTAACCAAAGTAATGCGATCAACAAGTGAGCAAATGGAATACCACAGACTAACACAAGAATGCCTAAATGCATGTCATACCTTCCGACCGTGAAACAGACGCAGTTCCGAGGGGAGAAACGAGAACAGAAGCCGAGAGCAGAATCGTGTAAGCTAGAAGGCTCTACGATAAGGGACGAACACCCACATCGCCAGCCGACCGCCAAGACCACCCCCAGCCCATGTTAAGAGATAGAGTCCTCCAGAAGAACAGTATAGATCTTACGATAACACTAAAACGGCCACACCAGCTGAAAGTTTTAGCGTGAGAGTATACGCATCTCTGTTACGTTACAAACATTAAAAACATTGCCCCACCACAAAAAGTATAACGTTTCTCATTGGATAGACAGAATTTTTGTAGGCGGAGCTTAAGGTTAACATTGAGACCCTGATTGGTCAGTTGAAAACACAGCCAGATACCTTTTTCTTAAAACAGCTTTGGTAAATTGTAGTGAGGAGAGGTTAGAGAAGAGTTGCTTCCAAGATGGCGAAGTGTGTGGAGCTGTGCCGCCTGCCGCCCACTGACGCTGCCTGGCCAACGACAAGGTAATGAACGCACGCAGTGCCGCATAAGGCTTCACTCAGAACTGCAGAAGTCTCAACTGTTACACCCCCTTTTTACATAATACTAATGTCGATCGTCAATTAAAGCTCATGGTATTCACATTCGCTCCTAGAAGTTAGAATCTGAAACGCAATGATTTTACTGTTATATAATTATTGAGAAGCCACATCAGCCACTGTAATTTACGACAAGTTAAATAAGTAATTAAAGATAATTGAGAGTGTCTGTAGACCATTTTTCACAGTTTTCTCTTTTATGAAACTTAATTTCAACCTAGATTATAGATGTGATATGGCATAGGTCATCCTTCGATCCATTGTAGAACTTGGAAACTCATTCAGGGAATATTCGTTCACATTTTTGTTGAAAGCAGTTGGCTTTTATCATCTTGTATTAAAATATTTCCTTTTATCAATAGTGCAATTTATAAACAATGTTTTGTGAGTAGAATAAAATTTCCAATGGTAAACTTAACTACTTTTTCGACGTTATTTTACCAGCTAACTAAAAATAGGAAAGCCTTGAACCCCTTCCAGTAAATTTAGTTAGTATTAAGATTCTCTTACAGGGAGTGCAGTGGATCTGACGCTGAAATCATTAAGTATTTGCTTATATCATCGCTAGTCTCACTGAACTCTTCTGAATTCTAAATGTCATGTGTGGTCTGGCGTCTCCTTATCACCAACAGGTCTCAGGTTCAAAGTGGTAGGGAGACGCGATATAGAACAAACAGACACCACGCAGAATGTTAGAGCCTGGCCTCCTTGCGACCGTACATTCTCGTGATCACCGCTGCTGGCAATCATGTGCAGCAGCTACATGCCTGCCAAGTCTGTTTGTAATGTCGCAGCTCACTGGTCAGGGCGTCCAGCTGTCATGCGGACGACACGCGTTCGATTCCCGGTTCTCCCGGGTACTTATCATCGGTGCGACGATTGGAACAGGGTACGAGCAGCGTCGTTACGCCAGCAGAGGAGCTACTTCATTGAGAAGTTGTGGTTGCAAGGTAAGGAAAGCCGACAACGCCTGGGAGAACAGTGTGCTCATCACACGTCCCGGGGTACTGCCTACAGTAACGCTATTGGCGGAGGATGATCCGGCAGTCGTTCGGTCCTCACTGGCCAATCGGGATCGGAATGCGGACCTTTGCTTTGCATGTCACTGGACGTATACTCGAAACGATGGCAGTTTAAAAATCTGTCCGGCTCTCCACGTATAAGTCTCCTGTGAATTTTCTAAATCGCTTAAGACTTCGCCTGAGTGCTTTCATGAAATAGCCCAGTCGATTTCCTTCTCCATACTTCAGTTCGTGCTTGTGCTGCGTCTCTAATGATTCATCGTCGATGAGACGTTAAACCTTCAACGCCGTTCCTTTTTTCCTTATTTGTGTAGACCAATGATCCCCAACTGTTCTTAGACTATTACCCCGGGGTGCAATCAGATATTAGCTAGAACCCCCCCCTTCCCCCCTCCCTCCCCCCCCCCCCCACAGGTGCCACCGATGGTCCCCCTCCCCCACTTTACCGCCAACTGAACAACCTGACTAAACGATAGAATGGAAGACTATTCTTGGAACACATTTTTTTTTTTTTTAAATGATGAAAGATGAGTGATACTTTGTGTCTGTCTGTGTGTGTGTTTGTGTGTGTGTGTGTGTGTGTGTGGGAACGAGTCACGAAGGATTCGTGGTGCATTGCACATGCTACCTACAACTCCTTCTCAGAAAAGAAAGCTAACTATTCACAGTGAGGATAGACATTTGTTACATAACATACTTCCCCTGCATCAATGGCTAGCTCTGAGCGCTATGGGACTTAACATCTATGGTCATCAGTCCCCTCGAACTTAGAACTACTTAAACCTAACTAACGTAAGGACATCACACAACACCCAGTCATCACAAGGCAGAGAAAATCCCTGACCCCGCCGGGAATGGAACCCGGGAACCCGGGCGCGGGAAGCGAGAACGCTACCGCACGACCACGAGCTGCAGACGTGTATTCGTCATCGCCATACTGGCGTATCACCCGGCGTGATGGTATGGGGTGCCATTGGTTACTCGTCTCGGTCACCTCTTGTTCGCAGTGACGGCACTTTGAACAGTGGACGTCACATTTCAAATGTGTTACGACCCGTTGCTCTAATCTTCATTCGATCCCTGCGAAACCCTACATTTCAGCAGGATAATGCACGACCGTATGTTTCAGGTTCTGTACGGGGCTTTCTTGATACAGAAAATGTTCGACTGCTGCCCTGGCCAGCCCATTCTCCAGATCTCTCACCAATTGAAAACGTCTGGTCAATGGTGGCCGAGCAACTGGCTCGTCACAATACGCCAGTCACTACTCTTGACGAACTGTGGTATCGTGTTGAAGCTGCAGGGGCAGCTGTACCTGTTCACGCCATCCAAGCTCTGTTTGACTCAGTGCCCAGGCGTATGAAGGCCGTTATTACGGCCAGAAGTGGTTGTTCTGGGTACTAATTTCTGAGGATCTATGCACCCAATTTGCGTGAAAATGTAATCACATGTCAGTTCTACACTCCTGGAAATGGAAAAAAGAACACATTGACACCGGTGTGTCAGACCCACCATACTTGCTCCGGACACTGCGGGGGGGCTGTACAAGCAATGATCACACGCACGGCACAGCGGACACACCAGGAACCGCGGTGTTGGCCGTCGAATGGCGCTAGCTGCGCAGCATTTGTGCACCGCCGCCGTCAGTGTCAGCCAGTTTGCCGTGGCATACGGAGCTCCATCGCAGTCTTTAACACTGGTAGCATGCCGCGACAGCGTGGACGTGAACCGTATGTGCGGTTGACGGACTTTGAGCGAGGGCATATAGTGGGCATGCGGGAGGCCGGGTGGACGTACCGCCGAATTGCTCAACACGTGGGGCGTGAGGTCTCCACAGTACATCGATGTTGTCGCCAGTGGTCGGCGGAAGGTGCACGTGCCCGTCGACCTGGGACCGGACCGCAGCGACGCACGGATGCACGCCAAGACCGTAGGATCCTACGCAGTGCCGTAGGGGACCGCACCGCCACTTCCCAGCAAATTAGGGACACTGTAGCTCCTGGGGTATCGGCGAGGACCATTCGCAACCGTCTCCATGAAGCTGGGCTACGGTCCCGCACACCGTTAAGCCGTCTTCCGCTCACGCCCCAACATCGTGCAGCCCGCCTCCAGTGGTGTCGCGACAGGCGTGAATGGAGGGACGAATGGAGACGTGTCGTCTTCAGCGATGAGAGTCGCTTCTGCCTTGGTGCCAATGATGGTCGTATGCGTGTTTGGCGCCGTGCAGGTGAGCGCCACAATCAGGACTGCATACGATCGAGGCACACAGGGCCAACACCCGGCATCATGGTGTGGGGAGCGATCTCCTACACTGGCCGTACACCACTGGTGATCGTCGAGGGGACACTGAATAGTGCACGGTACATCCAAACCGTCATCGAACCCATCGTTCTACCATTCCTAGACCGGCAAGGGAACTTGCTGTTCCAACAGGACAATGCACGTCCGCATGTATCCCGTGCCACCCAACGTGCTCTAGAAGGTGTAAGTCAACTACCCTGGCCAGCAAGATCTCCGGATCTGTCCCCCATTGAGCATGTTTGGGACTGGATGAAGCGTCGTCTCACGCGGTCTGCACGTCCAGCACGAACGCTGGTCCAACTGAGGCGCCAGGTGGAAATGGCATGGCAAGCCATTCCACAGGACTACATCCAGCATCTCTACGATCGTCTCCATGGGAGAATAGCAGCCTGCATTGCTGCGAAAGGTGGATATACACTGTACTAGTGCCGACATTGTGCATGCTCTGTTGCCTGTGTCTATGTGCCTGTGGTTCTGTCAGTGTGATCATGTGATGTATCTGACCCCAGGAATGTGTCAATAAAGTTTCCCCTTCCTGGGACAATGAATTCACGGTGTTCTTATTTCAATTTCCAGGAGTGTAGTACAATACATTTGTCCAATGAATACTCGTTTATTATCTGCATTTCTTCTTGGTGTAAAAATTTTAATGACCAGTAGTGTATGTGCATACTGGGAGGTTGCAGTGTTAGTTATTCGTTTGTCCCGGTCGTCGGTGATTAAATGATGCTCAGGAGCCCTGTCTGTGAGCCCCTTGTTTTGATTCTGCAGGCGCTAACTGTACTGAATTTAGAGCTGAACATTCATTTTAGAGTATAACCATGCCTCACCGACGAGTACATACTCCTGTTGAACAGCTTCACTCATTTGAAAGGGGTCCCACAGTTGGCCTAGGGAAGCTTCATTGATATATCGACAGATTGCTGCACATTTAGGGGACGATGCAGCTGCTGTGTGTCGGTGCTTTCAGAAGTGCTCCGTGGAACATTCCCACACACGTAGACCAGGTTCTGGACGTCTGTATAGTACAGACGCACTTGAAGAGGGACGCTTTGTGAGAGTAGCGGAAGCCCACCAAAAATCATGAAGAATGAAATTCAAACACTCGCTGTACCCGCTGTATCACCAGGGACCGCTGAGAACCGTCTGCTTGTAGCAGTACTAAGATTACGCGTGCTCTGGCCGGGCTACCAAAGCTAGAATAGTGCGCCCCCTTCTTGAGTGCTGCTCGAGTGTTTGGGATCACCATCAGTTCGGATTGAAGGAAGATATCGAAGGAATTCAGAGGTGGGCTACTAGATTTGTCACCGGTAGGGTCAGTCAACACAAAAGTGCTTTCGAAACTCTAATGGGAATCCCAGGAGGCAAGGCGACGTTCTTTTTGAGGAACGCTGTTCAGAAAATTCAGAGCAGCGGCATTTGAAGCTCACCAGAGAACGATCCCACTGCAGTCAACGTACATTTCGCGTAAGGAGCACGAACGAAATACACTAGTACATCTGCCTAATATCGTGTAGGCCCCCGCGAGCACGCAGAAGCGCCGCAACACAACGTAGCGTGGACTCGACTAATGTCTGAGGTCGTGCTGAAGGGAATGGACGCCATGAATCTTGTAGGGCTGTCCATAAATCCGTAAGAGTACGAGGGAGTGGAGATCTCCTCTGAACAGTACATTGCAAGACATACCATATATGCTCAATAATGTTCATGTCTGGGGAGTTCGTGACCAGCGGAAATGTTTCAACTCAGAAGAGTGTTCCTGGAGCCTCTCTGTAGTTCAAATGGCTCTGAGCACTATGGGACATAACATCTTAGGTCATCAGTCCCCTAGAACTTAGAACTACTTAAACCTAACTAACCTAAGGACATCACACACAACCAAGCCCGAGGCAGGATTCGAACCTGCGACCGTAGCAGTCCCGCGGTTCCGGACTGTAACGCCTAGAACCGCATGGCGCCTCTATGTAGTAATTCTGGACGTGTGGGTTACCGCATTGTCAAATGGAGAGCGGATTGGCGCTTTATTCCCTTCAGTGATGGCTCAGAGCACTATGGGACTTAACTGCTGAAGTCATCAGTCAGCTAGAAGTTAGAACTACTTAAACCTAACTAACCTAAGTACATCACACACATCCATGTCCGAGACAGGATTCGAACCTGCGACCGTGGCGGTCGCGCGGTTCCAGACTGTAGCGCCTAGAACCGCTCGGCCAGTCTGGCCAGCCCGTCAGTGATGAGTACAGAATCTATCTGTATGAGAGTTACATCATGGTCATATTTTGTGTTTCTAAAGTGTAAAGTAACCAGTGCCCGCTATGAACATTGCACAGGTCGTTATTCCCGTGCAACTGCCGTTCCTTAAACAAGTAGGCGGAGTGCTTTCTTCAGCAGAATAGAGCATGTCCACATACAGCTGCTTCGACGCAACATCTTCTATGTGGTGTAAAACAACTGCCCTGGCCAGCAAGGTCGCCAGATCTCTCGCCAACTCAGCACGTATAGAACGTGATGAAGCAGAGGCTTATCCTTCCACAAGAGCTGCAAGAACCATCGACGAATTGCAGCAAAAGGCGCAAGATAGTTTGGACAGCTTACCGCAAGGTGCAATGCGGCTCTTTTACAATCGTTTTATGGTGAGAATACACGCCTTCGTTGGCGCCAGGAGAGGGGGGGGGGGGCTACTGTTGTGTACATAGTTCCGTGTAGTCAGCGCGTACACCACTCTCCCACTAGAGCGCGCCCCGCTAAGCACAACAGCGCAGCCACAGCACTCGTCCGTCTCCGCACTACGAGATGGCGCTGCCATAGAGACGGACCAAATTCTGCTTCCGACGATCCGCGTATTAATATGTAATGGCGCCAATGAGATTGCTGCTAACGTAGAACCTATTCTCCTCGCGGATCACACTCACGCAGTCAAACATGAACGCACGAGATATTATAACGAGTGTACAGACCTGCGATTAGTCAGTCTGCATTTGTCTGCAACAGTCTGTACCAGTCTGCATTAGTCTGTACGAGTCCGTATGAGTTCTACATTTGTCTGTACCAGTCTGTAGTCAAGTTTCAGTCTGCGCCTAATAAGATTACCTTATTCCTGTACATAGCCATGAAGATAAATGTATAGACACTTTTGTCAAGTATCAGAGATATATGTGAAAATAAGATTAACGTACCAATACCAAAGGAACTTCAGATTGTCAATTGTAAAAAGCATCCAGAACCAAGTTAAGTAATTTTCATGCTTGTTATTATTTTAATAAATGTGTGTGAAAGTTAATCAAGTTCTGTTTAAAGTTGGTCACCGTCAATCTGCTACTCTAATCGTGCAAGTGGCATTTCTATCGTCTGACCTAACGGCAGAAGATAAACATGCCACCATAAGACCGCGAGACATATTGCTGACACTCGCCTACTTCGTTAGAGCGAATAGTCAAATAATATGATGGTGTGTGTAGTGAAGGTCTTACAGTAGGCACACCACAGTTACACTGTACACTGTTTACTGATACAACTGTTTTGACACCCTTCATTGTGACATGTGCCTTTCATTTGGCGTGATTTCGATATCATACATTCCAACGATGAACTGTCACATCACTTGCCAATAAAATGGCCTCTTCCTTGAAGATGTTGTGTTTTTTCTTCTGGTCTTATATTAAATTGTGAATAAACGAATGTCAAGCTGCCTTTCTGGTCCGTAGGTGGGTTAAAGAGACTATGTATTCCACAAAGGCCTCATCCGCAGCAAGTAAGAAGCCGACGCAGCAGAATGATGCAGCCGGTGGTCGGTCTCCGTTGGAGTGGATTGGACTGGGGGTACCCAAACAGAGTCGTGGCGCTATCGACAGTGGTGGGTACGCCTCGGCAGCGGATCTGCATGTGAATGTCCTCGCGGACAATGTGGCGCGGAATTAGCGGGCCCTCACACACACACACACACACACACACACACACACACACACACGAGTCTCACATTTCACGGGAATTAGGCGCGACGCTGGTCTCTTCTCAGCCCCCTCCCAAACCCCCATCCCCTCCGTCACGCTTCCTCCGAAGTGCTCTCTCGCGTTAAACACGAGGTCTACAGAACAATAACTCCCTTCTCGCAATTTAACCACGGTTTGCCAGGCTGATCCCAGCGGTTAGTTTCTCATCACAACTCACTTCTACGCCCGTCTCCACAGCCTAACATCAAGCCTATACAGACGACAGTCCAAATTGTCCCTAACGTAGCAAGGACCAGCCACTGTTCTCTACCGTCTGGAAAAAAATTTCGAATGGGAATTTAAATAAAAAAATCCGTTCTGCTGTCACAGAGTGGTTTATTTTGCTACCGAGTACAACCTCATCTTATCTTCCTCAAGTGACAATTGGAAGAACTCTTACTACGACATTAAGCGATGGAAACTTGCTTGTGTTAATGTTGTGGAAATGGGAACATATTTTTGTCTCAGCACTGCATATACAGCGATGAAATGTTTTCTATTAGTTAATACCATGTGCCAAACCGCGGATGCAGCTTATGACAATGCGAAGAGATTCTCGTGCGGAGATGAAATGTGTTGACAATTCTGCAGCGCCCAAAACACTTCAAATAGTTTTTGCTTTCACACTTGTTGGCTTCGTCAACTTAACCAAACTACCACATTCCAATTTAATCTAGATCTCAGATAAGCTATAGATCAGTTGTCAGCACAACAGGTTTGTGCTTTCATATTTCTTGGCTTCACCAACTTACAATCAGATTGACACGTTTCAACCTAACCTAGACCTAGAGCTAAGATTCAGGTCAGTTGTAACTAACCTGTTTCTACGGGTTATTACGTTATTATTGGGAATGTAAACACTTATTGCTTGTGAAGTTAACGTGAGAAGATTAGGGTCGCCACCGACTCTAACCATACAACTAATCGAAGGTTTGGTCGAGTTGGAAAATAAATTAATTTATCACAGACCAAAAACTCACAAAAATGCATACGTTGTGATGTCGCTCATAGCGGATACGATGTAATTAACAGTATTGCCCGTGCACTGTTCACGACAATCAAACATTTAAAAGAAAATAGAAAATGCATTAACACTGCATAAGATCAGCTACCAGCAACACACCTGAAAATAAGACTTAATCTAAAGCATTTGTTATAACATACAAGGGGAGATTAATCACTGGACCTGTGCGTAAGGAAAGGCGTTGGATGTGCTAACGGGAAAGCTACGAGGTTAGTGGCTTAGGTGCAAAAACGTAATCTCGGAATACAAGAGAAAATTGTAGATAAAATCATTTATTCCTAAGATAGGATGTGAGGCATGTACATTATTCCTGATAACATTAATTCCTAAAACATTAAAGAAAAGCGTCGATACGTTCGCTGCTATAATCTACAACTAAAATCATTGGTGTGAATCATTCATACAACTGCTGTTGCCTGATAACTGATCGCAATAACTCGTGAAACGGTACACGTTTCGCAGTACCCACGTGGTTTGTGGAGACGCAGTTTCTAGGTATCGTGGCCAAGTTGCAACAATATCACATCACACAATCATTAATAGTTAATGTTCTTTAAAACAAACATGAGACCGGACAGTTAGTGATGACGGTAGCCCAACAAAACTTTAATGTTCAACCACGTGGTCGGCTCCCCACGGACGAAAGATACATAAAGCAAGGAAAACTTACGAGAAGGCAAAGCTATTAATATTTAGAAAAATGAAAGCTTATACAGGCACAGCTGAAGGCAAACAGACATTCATACAGAAGCGAGTGCTCACTTCTTATCGACACCTTTGTGTGGCGCTCTTCCGGTGGATCCAAGTCTGCTATAGAAATTTACTAAAAGAAAAATCTGCCAAAGTTTTGCATTCCTAGCTGCGACAAGGCAACGCAATCTTTCAGAGTTGAAAAGCGAGACCAAAAGCTAACAGCTCTCCCCTCGCCAAGTAACAACGCGCCACGCGGTCAGTCTAAGTCACCCTTCTTCGACTGGAGCACAGCTGTGGACGCTTCCCGTACCGGCGGCAGACTGCCTCCCGCTTCTTCTCCAGCCTCTTCCACGCTCCGCGTGGCCCGGAAAACCCAAAGATGCAATTTCTGCCACCAACCTAACTCAGGTGGATTTCTCACAAGTAGCGCAAACCTCTTTGCCTACTTGACCACTACGAGAGTTTGCTATTCCGTACAACTGCTGCTGAATCTGTATGACTATCGCAGACTTTCTGCAGCAGACTACGCCACCGTCTAGCAACGTGACACACAACGACATTCATTCAATCACGCCACTATGAGAGTTATGAGAAAAGAGAAACTAGGAAAGAAAGAGAAATGCTGGTGAAAAATGGGCTACCGGACTGATGAAAGGTGTCTACAGGACCCTTTCACAGTCAACCATCACAACCAGATTTTTTCGTTCACATTTGCTGGCTTTGCCAACTTACAACTAACTGGACAATCATATTCCAACCTAACCTACACCTTGGACAAAGAAATCGATCAATTTCTCAGCACAACCACGCTTTCTTTTCTGTCACATTTGTTGGCTTAGACAACTTACAACTAGACTGTCGCATTCCAACCTAACCTAGACCTAAGGCTAAGATAGACAGATCAGTCTATCACCAGAACCGGGTTGTTTGCTTTCTCAACTGTTTGCTTCGCCAAATCATAAACAGACTGTCATTTTACAACATAATCTAGACCACAGGTTAAGATACGGATCACTCTCATCACAACCAGGTCTTTGTCTTCCACATTTGTTCGCAAATTGTCACGTTTCAACCTAACCTAGACCACCGACTAAGATACAGCTCAGTCTCGCATCACAACCAGGTCTTTGTCTTCCACATTTGTAGGCAAACTGTCACATTTCAACCTAACTTAGACCACAGACTAAGATACCAATCAGTTTCTCACCACAATCGCGTCTTTTGCTTTCACGTTAGTTGGCTTAGCTGGCCTATAACCAAACTATCACATTCCAACCTAACCTAGACCTAAGGCTAAGACACAGATTGGTCTGTCAACCAAACCATGTTGTTTACTTTGACGTTTGTTGGCTTCGCCAAATCTCAAATAGATTTTTATCTTACAAACCAACGTAGACCTTGGGCTAAGATACACATCAGTTTTCACCACAACCAGGTTTTTTACTCACATATTTGTCGGCTTCATCAGCTCACAAACAAAACGTCACCTTACGGCCTAACCTAGATTGTGGGCTAAGATACAGACCAGTCTGTCACTACAACAAAGTTTCTTGCTTTCATGTTCGTTGGTGTCGCCAATTCACAAACAGACTGTCACATTCCAACCTAACATAGACCTCGGGCTGAGATACAGATAAGTCTCTCACTATAACCAGGTACTCTAGTTTCACAGTTTTGCCAATTCACAACCAAACTATCAAATTCCAAATTAATTCAGATCTCGCCTGGAGAAGGAAAAACCAGCTTGAAATGAGTAATGGCAAAATACTTTATTATAAAGCAGTGACTGGTCACAGTTTTTTGAACCTTTCAAGCAGGCGCTGCAGTCTGGAACCGCGCGACCGCTACGGTCGCAGGTTCGAATCCTGCCTCTGGCGTGGATGTGTGTGATGTCCTTAGGTTAGTTAGGTTTAAGTAGTTCTAAGTTCTAGGGGACTGATGACCCATAGTGCTCAGAGCCATTTGAACCATTTGAACCTTTCAAGCTACATGAAAACTAATTCGTCGTAACTCGTGGCGTAGAGTGCAGCATGCGGTGCTCCACTATCTGACACGAAACAAATTCTTGGCAATGCTCTTTACTACCTGTCAAGAGCCGCTTATCCCAGCAGGATGTCCAGGCTCGGCAGAAATGTTTCTTCCACCACCTGCGGCTATGGCCAAGTGCAGATCTGAGGTGGGACTGGCCGGGGGGAGGCGGAGGGGGAGTTCTGATACCCCCACCCCAAATAACATTCTAGTAACAACGTTAGTCATTTTACAGATACTAATTTCTAAGTTTTTCATCTAACTTTCTTACGCTAGGTTAATATAACAATGAAGAATCTCCAAAGTGTCCAAAAAATCTAAAAAACTTCAGGCTTCGTTTGCCAGAGGACACTTTTGAACTGTGTTCTTGAGTGTTTGCCCACAGGGACTGTTATGCGACCTTAGCGTCTGTAGAAAACAAATGGTTCAAATGGCTCTGAGCACTATGCGACTTAACTTCTGAGGTCATCAGTCGCCTAGAACTTAAAACTAATTAAACCTAACTAACCTAAGGACATCACACACATCCATGCCCGAGGCAGGATTCGAACCTGCGACCGTAGCGGTCGCTCGGCTCCAGACTGTAGCGCCTAGAACCGCACGGCCACTCCGGCCGGCCTGTAGAAAACATTCCAGGCAGGAAAAGGAGGGCATTCACAGGCTGATCATTCCTGCTGATCACAGGAAACCTGAGACGGCTCGTGACTCTGTTGTAGGAACTGGCAAGCCACAAGAAGTAAACATAGACAAGATAAAAAGTGAAAGGCGCTCCTCAGAGAAAAAAATAACAGAAAGACTGTTCTAGTATAAAGTATTTACAAATACTGAGTATGCCGATGTGGTACTTGTATACGGGCTTTTTAATGAAAATGCTGCTGTTGTTTGTGGAGAATATGATACATGATTTCACAACCGCGGAGTACCGGACAAAGGATTGTTTACTTGTGCTTTCATTTAACTGTACGAGACCGTTGCAATGTCCTGCAGTCATATGTCATGTGAATGTGCGAACGGATACGATGTAGATAAGTAGAAGACGTTATTCAGTTAGGAGAACATAGTTCCTCTTCAAGTACACCCCGAATTCCTATGCATACCGGTTTTTCACGTACAAAAATTTGGCGGACATTGGGTGTGCACCGTCTCTATCTCTACCATTTACAGCTGACTGTACACTTCTAGAAGGAGAAATGTTATTTACTAGCTGAAAAATGGTTCAAATGGCTCTGAGCACTATGGGACTTAACTGCTGTGGTCATCAGTCGCCTAGAACTATGAACTACTTAAACCTAATTAACCGAAGGACATCTCACACATCCATGCCGCGACCGTAGCGGTCGCGCGGTTCCAGACTGAAGCACCTAGAACCGCTCGGTCACTCTGGCCGGCATTTACTAGCTAAGTACCCGGCGTTGCACTGGTACGTATTTATTTAAATTCTATTAGTCCACCTCCTCCTTTCCCCGTCTCTGTCCATCTCCTCTGTCTGCCTCTCTCTCCATTTCCTTCTCCGCCTTCTCCTTGCATGACCAGCGAAAATATAGAAAGCGATAAGCTTTTCTCCTTTGATCATTTTGTGGGGATTGTCAGCGAGAAAAAGTTTCGTGAATGTTTCAAATTATGTACAAAGTTTCTTGCGAGTCACTAAGTGCTCTCGTTTTCAAATATTGGACAGAGCACATAATAGCTACCCAGCATGCCACACGTACATTATGCAAGAAATAGTGTGGAAGTATAGATTAAACACATTGAATATTGTATAAGCATTGTATTCATTACTTTGAATCTAAGCACGTAGCACATATCAACCAAGGAAAGCATTTTCAAAAATATGAAAAACTTTAAAAGTCAAAGGATAATTAGCTTTTTCAAAGAGTAAATAATTATCTTTTTCAAAGAGTAAATATTTTTCCCAAATTCGCGTAATATTCTTCTAATCAATAAGTATGTTTTACTACTACGCACTTTCTAAAGTAGCCTATGTTCTCCCTCAGGTTTCAAGCTGTCTCCATACCAAATTTCATCAAAATTGGCTGAACGGGTTAATATCAATAAATTTAAACGTCACGCATAATGCGGCAGTTTTTCGAGCATCTCATTGTTTATGACGTCGTACATCCTGAACCATGTGTCGTACATAGGCATAATTTTGCACACATATTCAGTTTTATATGTGAACACTGTCGGCAAAATGTGTCCCGAATACAGTAAGTAGTAGAGAAGTAATAAATTAAAACGTCACGCCTGAAGCGGAAATGAACAACGAAAATGTGGTAAGCGATAAACTTTTCTGCTTTGGTCATGGGGGAGATGTCAGGGAGAAAAAGTTTCATGAAAGGTTGAAACTATGTGTAAAGTTTGTTCTAAGTCATTAACAGCTCTCGTTCTCAAATACTAGATGAATAAAATCTGGGTATCAGCGCTTCATCGTCTACACTTATTTCTCATCCACACCTCCATCACTTTGATAGTTAGGTGGCTGTTGAAATCTAATTGAAATCGGTCCAGTGGATTAGGCGGCGATGTGGTGCATACATGCAAACAAACATACATTTTTGTAATATGTATGAATATATTTGTTGCTGTTATTCGATTTTGATAAAATTACGTATATGATGCATCTAGCTACGCCGAAGTTACCAGTGAAAACTCCATAAAAATCCTTCTAGAACATCTGGAGATCAGGGTGTTCATACTTATAGAGAAACAACTTTTACTAAAACTTAAAAACAGGATATCTCTTTTTTCCGCCATCTGATATACGGTGCCCCCAAACTATCGTCAAGTTTCCTGCGAAAACTCCATTAAAATTCGTCTAGTAGTTTTGGAGATTGGCAGACGTACACAACTTTTTTATACATTTATTATTAGTATGGAATCATTTTACTTAGGACTTAAATAACAAAAAATAATTACAAACATGACAAAACTGTGCCAAGCTCCAGAGTTTCGCAGTCTTGATGGCCTTGCTATTTGTTGCATACAGATTTCTGTGGTGCAAGGATCGTGCAGGTTTCAGCAGACCAAGGGATGTTTCGGGTCTTGCAGGTCCCCACACTCACAGGACGCATCTACAGCCATGATCAACCACTTTCTAACGTTCGCCTTGCATCATGGCACTCCTGTCCTCATTCGGTTTAGTGCCTTCCATGTCGTACACATCAGACTAAAGCCCGCAGCGGGTTCCTCTCTGATGTTATCCCCAATCCTTTCGGTTAGTCGAAGTTCTGTTCGGAGAGCTCCAGGTACCGATGAATTTCTGGTGTTCCACACATGAAGTTCCTTCTTGACCTCAACCTAAGTTTTTGCGGTTCATGTCCAAACAGGGGATGTCTGGGATCGATTTCCTGCTTGTTCTACTTCTTTTTTGCCACAGTTCTTATGAGATGTCACGTGATGCTATACACACAATTTGATAAATTTTGGTGAAATCATCGTAATACATCCTAAAGCAAAAAAGACAGGCGCACCTAGAGGAAGTTATGCAAATTCGTCGCAAATTGATATTTCGACAGATATCGGCGGAAAATGCAAAACTGTAAACTTTGGCAGCCGATGGATGAATGTGTGACGCTGCAGCACAGCCTCACCGCGCAGCTGGCAAGGACAGTAAACAGGGGATAAAGTCTTTGCCAGTGTCATTCCGTGTAGTCAGTTGTACAGTAACTATGCTTCGCAGACAGGTACGTGAACAATAGAAGCGAATGTCAGCATTTGACAGAGGACGTGTAGTTGAGTTTGAAACTTCTTTATTTACATGTGTGAGTCTGTACTTTAATTGCTGAATGACTAAACCCATAACATCCTAGCCCAACGCAATCCGACTGCTGAAAAAATAAGATAATCTAACTTCAAATAATTAATTCGAAAGAATGGCCCTGAATAAAAAGAAATCCTAACAATAACCTATAGATTTCATCAAGCACTTACCTCACAAAAATCTTCATTAGGGGAACTACTGCAATACAGCGAGCGTCAATACTGCCAGCTAGATTCTAACTACTAAAGCCACTAACTACTAATAGGCATGCGGTTAGCAAAGGAAAGATTTTGTTGCAAACCAAATAATGTATTTTTTTACCTTAATAACGTGACATACATTTGAGTCACGAATATAAATCATCATTGACATCTAGTTCAAATGTTCAAATGTGTGTGAAATCTTGTGGGAATTGACTGCTAAGGTCATCAGTCCCTATGCTTACACACTACTTAACCTAAATTATCTTAAGGAGAAACACACACCCATGCCCGAGGGAGGACTCGAACCTCCGCCGGGACCAGCCGCACAGTCTATGACTGCAGCGCCTCAGACCGCTCGGCTAATCCCGCGAGTGTGACATCTGATACAAAGGTATATAATAATGAATAATATTCAATCTCCACGGCCAACATGTACAAATCGTTAGCCTACGCTAACACTTCAGACCTCTACCCTCCATTAATGCTAACTTCTCACATTTAACATCCATCATTGCTGGCTGTTCACCTCCAAGTCCCCAACAGTACTTTCATCACTGCTGGCGACTAACTTCCAACTGCCCAACACTACTGGCGATTAACTTCCAACAACGAGTCCAACCAGTCACAGCGTCTCTTACAAAGAAAGCGCAGTCAGACGTCCAACGCAAAGAGCTACACAGTGCTGGCGACGCAGAAGCAGCCCACTTAGAAGCTCAAAGAAACCGTTTGGAATAATCGGCGAATCGCTCGATATTTGAACATGAGCGATGCCACTATTCGACGATGTTCACAAGAATGGGTGAACCACGGTCGAACACAGTGTCATGAAGTAAGTGTTCAACCTAGAGAGACGACAGAACGTAAAGATCGAGGTATCATCAGACAGGCACTCAGAGCTCTGATTCATCATTATTATCGATCCATCGTACAACTCGTGCTTCGCTGACCACAAGGGCAATTACTAGGCGGCTCATAGAAAGACGGATCAGCTCACGATGCCCCTTCCGCCGACTATTATTGTCCTCTCTACACCAACAACCCCATTTGCCGTGGTATCGGGCACACTCGGCCTGGAATCTCATTGACTGGAGTAGAATTATATTCAGTGCAATACCGGGCTTACATTTCAGCCCGCCCCCACGAAGCGAGAGTTTTCACTACTTGCCTTCGTGCTTGCCAAACCCCACCTAGGCAGGCCCTAGGCAGGGCCCTCCAATCAGCTCGGAATGTTGATTATCTAACGCTCCAATTGGACAGAATTTGCCACAATATCGCTCAGGAGCACATCCAATAGTTATATAAATCAATGCCTGGTCGAATAACTGCTGCATGAGGGCCAGAGGTGGACCAGTGCGTTATTGAGTTGCTCAGTTTGTGAAGCTCTTTCCCTTGAATAAAAAATCCGTTTTTTCTGAAATTTTAATCGTTTGTTTCTCCGTACATGTGCAGCACATCTACTAATTTCCGCTTCATTCGGATAAATTCCTCGTATTGCGGTTTTTTTGCGTTAGAGTGTACTTGCCGAAATCTTAGAGGGCTCCTGTCAGCTTCATCACTTTCTCAAAGGTTTTGCCTTGAGCTGCAGTTGCTGTGTCATCTCAATAAATCAATCTTCTTATTCCAGTGTTGATCGGTTGGTCGTCTGTGTAGATGCAACACAGCAGTGTTGTACACTACTCAGAGAGGCCATTCTTCATGGTCCTGCATCTACTCTACTATCTACGTCATTACTCTGCTATTCACAATTAAGTGTCTGGCAGAGGGTTCAATGAACCACCTTCAAGCTGCCTCTATACAGTTCCACTCTCGAACGGCGCGCAGGAAGAACGAGCACTTAAATTATTCTGTGCGAGCCCTGATTTCTCGTATTTTATCCTGATAATCATTTCTCCCTATGTAGGTGCGTACCAACAGAATGTTTTCGCAATCGGAGGAGAAAACTGGTGATTGAAATTTCATGAGAAGATCCCGTCGCAACGAAAAACGCCTTTGTTTTAATTATTGCCACTCCAATTCACGTATCATGTCTGTGGCACTTCCTCCCCTACTTCACGATTATACAAAACGAGCCGCCCTTCTTTTCACTTCTTCGATGTCATCCGTCAGTCCCACTTGATGTGGATCCCACACCGCACAGCAATACTCCAGAATAGGGCGGACAAGTGTAGTGTAAGCAGCCTCTTTAGTACATCTATTGCACCTTCTAAATGTCCTGCCAACGAATCGCAGTCTTTGGTTTGCTCTACCCACAACGTTATCTATGTGATCGTTCCAAATTAGATTATTTGTAATTGTAAGCCCTAAGTATATAGCTGAATTTACAGCGTAATCGAAATTTAGCGAATTTCTTTTAGTACTTATGTGAATATCTTTTCTTCATTCATCGGCTCTTCTTCTAATACACAGCGGAAAAAACCTCTGCTTTGCAGCACACACTGAACAAAATGAGTTAAACGGTAGTCTTTTGTGATTACATGTACTTTTCTGATCAATTTCTTATGGTTAACGATGTATTACGTTGCTGACACATCTGTTAATATTACTCCTGTAACTGATCCTGTTTCATATTCATCTTCTATGTACTCAGTGAGATTACGGATTTGACCACAAAAAGATTTTCCTGGGAAGTTTTTATCCAGATGCTGTGAGATGCGATTGAGGATCAGCCGGTCAGACTTTTGCAGTTGGCAAAAAAGAGTAACTGGCCGACAGTGTTTAGGATCTGTTGGTTCTTTTCCAGGCTTAGGAAGTGCTGCAACTTAGGCTTTGCACCAGATCTTAGGAATCTGTAATTCTCAAATCCAGGTGTTCATTAAGTTTAAGGTCCATTGATTTGTTTTTGGCCCAGACATTTTAATTTGCTCTAGTCTTAGATAGTGTAAAGCCTGCAGCTTTATTATTAAGCACAAAGTGAAAAGTTACTTCCTGTCTTTCTCATCAATATTTTTTGGTAACTTCCTGTTCACAGATCTTCTTTTAGTTTACCCATTCAGCAGTATGTGTAACTTGATCAGGAGACATATTGGAAGACCACTTGTTAGATCGCTGTTAAGTTTCTGCAGAAACTTCCGTGCCTTACAGCTATTGTTTCATGTGACACTTTAACCCACTGCTTCTTTCTTACAGTTGCTGGTAAAACATTTAATAAGTCCTTTTCTGTTTAAATTGTTTCTTCGGAGAGTAGGTAGTGTTTGAATAGCTATTCGTGTTTCCGAAAGTAAGATCTTGAATCGTTATCGAGTCCAGGTATGTATTATTTTCTGAAGCACCTAGGAATACATCTGTGATAGATGAGTCTAGCTAATTCGATTAACCTAGTATATAAATTTTTGGGTTTAGTTCAAACTTTACGATTTTTTATCTAGCTGTTAGCAAAACTTCCCACTATGCTCGCTTAAAATTAAATCGTCTTTTAAAGGACCAAGGAGAAGGTACCTGGATTCGGTTAAGAATGATTTTGAAGTAATAGGTTTAACATCAGAAGAGGCTCCAATGTTAGCACTGAATAGGGGATCGTGGAGGAATTTTATAAGGGGGCTATGCTCCAGACTGAACGCTGAAAGGCATAATCAGTCTAAAATAATGATGATGATGATGATGATGATGATTTTAAAATGGACCGTTTCTGACTTCACCACTGCTGCAACAGTGCAGATAATTCGTCGGTGCTGATTGTGTGGGAGAGACTCCAAAACTTCCTTCTTTGCCTGTTGAGCAATGTGTTCACTAAAAAGATATTAGCTGTTTTACACTGACCACACCATCTCCCACTGCTGAAGAAGGATGACAGCATTGGATCATGTATCAGTATGAGTACCGTTATGAAACGTCCTCTTTGAGCAATTATACAGGACTATGCTTAAACTGACACACAATATTTTTAGCGCAACGCAATCTGACTTTCAAAAATCCCTACAAAAGAATGGCCCTGACTAACATTAGCCTATACGTTTCACAAATCACTTACCTCACCAAAAACCTTCGTTACTCGAACTACTGCAATACAGCGAGCGCCACTACTGCCAGCTAAATAAAAGATTCGAACTACGGAAGGCACTAACTACTGATAGGCATAGTTAGCAAATGAAAGATTTTAATAGAGAACAAACAATGTATTTCCTTAATAATGTTGAAAACTCATAATATACATATCAGTTCATGACATCCAGTTTTAAAAATTTCAAAACTCCGCCATCTCTCTCCCCACATCCACCACTGCTGGTAGCTCACCTCCAACTGCGCAACGCTACGCGCTGTTCACATCCAGCTGCCGCTGCCCAACACTACAATGGCAGACAACAATGCAAACTAGCCACAGACTGCACACAGCACAGCCAGTGATTTTCATACAGAGCGCTACGTAACTTTGCCAATAAGAAAACGTAAACAGCCTACTTACACCGTCTGTTTAGCCCATTCTTCAATATCTTCTGCATTTTTATCAGTTGCCCGATAATCGCAAGATGTGCTATGACAGTTGAAGTCACCGGCGACCAGATTTTCGCTGGGATTGCGAATAATGGGTCTCCACGAGTTTTAATTTAGCATTTGATGGTTTATACACTGGTGTGCGTGACAGATCTCAACAACCAGGACCTCTACATCGTTTTCTGACGTTAGAGCTGTTGACAGGGTGTTTCAGGTGATAAGGTACATTAAATTTCTTTTTCGCCTTCGGTCTTGTGGTCCTCAGTGGGTCCCCTGCACCAGTAAAATGTCGCAAGCTGTATGACTTCAGATGTTGGCCAATAAAATTTCTTTATCAGGTGATAAGCCTTCAGTATTAACTGATATTACCATGAGAACTGGCTCTGAGAAAAGTCGTTGTGATTGAGATTAATCTTGATCTCCGTCCGCCTGCTTAGCTGGGTGGTAACGTGCGTGCCTCCCATGCACTGGGCCCGGGTTCGATTCCCGGCCGGGTCGGAGATTTTCTCCGCTCGTGGACTGGGTGTTGTGTTGTCCTCATCAGCCTTTCATTCTCATCATCGGCCGCAAGTCGCCCAATGTGGCGCCGAATGAAGGAAGACTTGCACTTGGCGGCCGAACTCGAACGGGACATCCCGGCCAACAGTGCCATACGATCATTACATTTCATCTTGATCTTCGACTTGGTGATAGTGGCGGAAGGATCTGTCAGTAGGATTCCTCCTAATATCACCCAGGGTACAGCCGATCGTTAGAGGTTCCATTTTTCAAGGACGACCTTTCGGGTGCCTTCTTCCTTGTACACTAGAATGGGATGACGGTAAACGATTGGAATTTCGTCGTCGACCAATTGCAAATCACCGAGTAATCCCATTAATACTATTTTCTGATCACTTTGATTTGTGACAGTAATAACAACAATCAAAAAACACATTGGTGGTCCGACGAAAAGCCACATGTGTTTCTAGAGACAGTGTAAATCTGTGATGTGGTATGGCAGTCAATTGATTGCTCCTGTTTTCTTACTGGATCGTCTTACAGGGTCTCGCTATCTAGACTTTTACACTTTTTTGAAAAACGAGCTTTCAGCATTATGGAGAGAGGTTGCTTCATCTGCAATGATGACTTTTTTTTTGCGTAACGGGATACTTGGACATTCTGATTGTCAGATGACACGTCATCTAAAGCTAATACTCTTACGACGGTACCTAACGGTCTTATGCCCCTGAGTAGCTCTTCTAAGCAGCCTCCCATACGAGCAAACCAGTTGCGTCTTTACCTGTGGTTACCCGTGCTTTAGGTACTTGTACTAAGCACCGTTCTGTTTAGAAAGCGTATCTCGTTGCAGTAGTAGGGTCGAATCGTGCAGTCTGCTTTCATACCCCGCCCCTAATTCACTGAAAATAATAACCTGTAATTGTGATCCTGTAGCCAAAGAGTCTATGCGCTGGCTATAAGTGCGAGTTAATAAAATACACAGAAATACAAAATAAAAGTTCTATGAATAATCTAATAATGAGGATTCTAGTCTAACTTCTGTGATTGATATAGACGACATAGATTATTTTGAATAATGATTATTCAAGAAAGGACATCTCAAGTAAACTGGAATTGGTCCTACAATATTCAGTTAAGACAGAGAAAGAAAATACGCCTATCAAATTTAGTAAAGTTACGTTGAGAGCGTTACGAGATGGCAGCAAAATCCCCAGACTAAATAGTCATCAAAGATACGCGAAAACTAAGTCAATTTCGTAGTCACAATACATGAAATATTTACCAGCTCAAAACAGTTCAGAGTTCGACACGACGATTTTCAAATTAACATATGCGATACAAAGTGTAGTAACTCATACTCCGTCTACCCTCAGTTCCGTAATAAAAGCGGAAAATAAATGAGAGAAAGCACCACCACAGCTTTATCTTGATAACATCTTTATTTTATCACACGACAAGTTTTGGCAGCACATTACCGCCGTCCTCAGGTCCTGTTTACCAAATAACTACAACACAATGCCAGTATTAGGAAACTAAGAAACTATAAAACAACGAAAACGTTGAGAGCGTTACGAGATGGCAGCAAAATCCCCAGACTAAATAGTCATCGAATGTATTATTTAAGGGAACCTTAAGGTAATATTCTACAAAGTACCAATAAAGCACATATGTCAATGCCTCCCTTTCTTACTTTTTCTTTAGTTCAGAAATGTATAAGCATATAAAACAAAAACGCCGAATAAACCTAAATCACAGTCACAAAACAGATGGCTGTCGTCATATACAAAACCATGGAAATCTACAAAGGCAACTTTCGCTTCTTTCTAAGAAAATCAATAGAACAGTACAACGTACCACGGTTCAAATTTAACAAAGGGTCCCAAGTATCAGACATTATCCAACTAAAAATGTCCATTGATGTTTATAGACGTGTGCCAAAGGTGTGTACGTGATATAAGAACTTAACGGTTTTTAGATTTTCTGTGATTCAGGTTTGTTCTGTGTTTGTGTTTTAAACGCTTGTACATTTCTGGAATAGAGCAAAAAAACAGGAAGTTATGACATATGTAGCCTATTGGTGCTTTGCAGAATATTAGCTTAAGCTTACTTTAAATAATATATTAGAGTACCATAATTTCATGTGTTAATTGTTTTATAGTTGTTTAGTTTTCTAATATTAACATTGTTTTATTGTTCATTGGTAAACAAGGCCTAAGGATGGCGGTAATGTGCCACCGAAACTAGTTGTGTGGTAAAATAAAGATGTTCTCAAGATACAGCTGTGGTGGTACTTTATCTCATATTATCAACAGGTCAAATCCGTTGTCCATTAAATAAGATGGACATCAATAAAAGTGGAAAACGTTACAGTCCTGCTCTGGAGCACACTCAGATCTCTCGAAATATAAAGCCCCTTCAAAAGTTATTCTAGCGCCCGTTCACCTTCCAGAGTCCATCACCGACATGACATAATATCACAGCTTATCAAAGACAGATCTGCCTTCTTCCAGAACGAATATCCAAGTGTCCAGAATCGCTCCCTTGAACTTTTCGTTCGAAAAGTTCCAGTCGCCACTTGACTCCAGTAGCGTTCCACTATTTTCTGATTTTCTGTCTGCTGAAAGCCGTCCTCTTTAGTTCTATAGACATGATTTAGCTCAACCACTTTCCAGACTAAACTAGTATATTAAAATAATACTTAAGTAAACAAATGTTATAAATATTTGATCACAATTAGTTAGTTATGATAAATAACATAGCGCCTTACGGTAACGATACCTCTCAGTGAAAATCTTTTAGAATAATTAACGACTCCAGTACAACTGTTTTTAAGATAATTTTATAGGAGATGACATGGGAGGTAATTTATAACGAACCAAATACTAAAATAAAATCTAATCTATTCCATGATAAATTCATATCATTATTTGAAAACAGCTGTACGCACAACCTAGTCAGAGAGGGTATTAAACAGCCAGGTAAAAAACCGTGGATCACTAGAGGGATTAAATGATCCTCTGAAAGGAAAAGAGAAATGAATCTTTTGGCAAGAACAACTACAGATCCTCCATTACTTGTACACTGCAAAAAATACTCAAAATTACTAAGAAAGGTTATTAAAAATTAAAGAACATTTACATAATGCCAGAAATCACTACTACCCGCAACAGACTTAAGGCAAAATGGAATGTAGTGAAGCGAGAGAGAGGACAAAGAGCAACAGAACAACACAACATCCCTATTGAACTGTATGGAAGGGCTGTAAATGATGAGTCACAGGTAGCAAATTGATTAAATAATCATTTCTTAACTATAATAGAAAGCAGAGGGATAAACAGTTCAAGAGCACAGTCACAGAAGTATGTTGAAAATGTTACTTTCGTAAAATTCAATCATTTGAATGTATCACCAACTTCTCCTTCTAAAATAAAAGCTCATCTAGTTTTCATGGTGTTTTCAATAGAGTACTGAAAATTTCTTCCTGTGTAATAAGCCCAGTCTTATCTGCAATACTTAATCCATCAGTAATTCAAGGCATTTTTCCAGAGACTGAAATATGCTGTTGTTAAACCGCTCTTTAAGAAAGGTGATAAGAGAGATGTCAATATTTAACGATCTGTTTCACTGCTGACATCGTTCTTCAAAATTTTAGAGAAAGTGGTGTTTTCTAGAATAGTATCTTACCTTAGCAACGGTAGTATCCTTAGCAAACCACAGTTCGAGTTTCAGAAGAGTTGTTCTACAGAGAATGCCATTTACATGTTCACTAACCAGATTTTTCAAGCATTAAATAATAAAACAGCATCGGCTAGTATTTTCTGTGACTTCTCTAAGGCATTTCACTGCACGATTCACAGTATTCTCCTAGATAAATTACCATTTTATGGGACTGATGGTACAGTCAGTTAATGAATAATGTCTTATATAACCAAAACAATGCAGAAAGTTGTACCTAGTAATTCAAGCAATACTGTCCAGGGACATAATTCTGCCTGTGGAGAAATCGCGTATGGGGTTCCCCAAGGTTCAATACTAGGTCTTCTATTGATCCTCATCTACGTAAACGATCTTACATCTAGTATACAACAAGCAGAATTAGTTGTTTTTGCAGATGATACTAGTATTGTAATCAATCCAAACATACATGCAGAAACAAAAGAAATGGTAAACAAAATTCTTAAAACTATCATTGACTAGCTTTCTGCGAATGGTCTTACCCTCAGTTTTAAAAAGGCGCATCATATTCAGTTCTGCACATCTAGGGGTACTACACCTGGTGAGGAACTAATAAATATGGTGAACACTTCAAAATTTTTAGGGGTCTACAATGATGAGAATTTAGATCTGAAAAAAACGCGTTTTGAAATTCCTAGAACAACTTCATTCAGTCACATTTACGCTTAGAATTATTGCAAATCTTGGGGAGTGACAAATCAGTAAGTTGACATGTTTTGCAGATTTTCATTCGATAATATGTCGAATAATGTTCCGTTGTAACTCACCTTTAAGAAAGAAAGTCTTCATTTCGCAAAAGCGTTCTGTGAGAATAATATGTGGAGATCACCCACGATCATCTTGTAGACACACGTCTAAGGAGTTGGGCATTCTGACTACTGCTTCACAATATGTTTATTCTGTCATGAAGTTTGTTGTAAACAACTGACTACAGTTCAAGCACAAAAACGAGATACATAATTACAACAACAGAAGAAAAATGACATTCATTACTCCCCATTACGGCTGTCTTTAGCACAAAAAGGGGTGCAGAATGCTGCAACAAAAATTTTTGATCATTTACCCAGTGATATAAAATGTCTGACAGACGGCAAAAGTAAAATTTGATAACAAACTGAGGAAGTTTGTCCTTGACAACTGCTTCTCTTCAGTAGAAGAATTTCCATTATTGTAAAGTGTAGAAGGTGGTGGATAGGAATTACTAACTACATATCTTTTTTTTCTTTTCGTTAAACAAATTGGAAATGTTCAGATTGTTACCGCATCTACCATTTAATTTGCGATGTGAATGTATAATGACTCATTCCACATTATTATGATCAATCGTGGAAAATGATCCGTGAAACATGTTACTAATTAACTCACACTCAGATATTCACAATAACTACAAAAATAAGTTCGTTCATAAATAAATAAGCTAGTATTCCTGCGCAAGTGCGCTCACGTTAAATGACAACGAATTGTTGTTAAACATCATTTAAACAATCATTTATGCCTTTTTCACAGAAAAGTATTTTGGTTCTAGCTGCTTCTAAATTAGTACAGGATTTTAATAGCGCTTGCAACCAACGTTTAAATAAAGCTACTGCAAAAATAGTAAACTGTTCATTAAATGACTACACAGGTATGGCAATACGTGAAGTATTCATACTGTATTCATTTCCTGTGCAATTGTGGTGAATACACTGTACTGAATGACATTTGCGTAGTATAAAAGATGTAAGAGACATCTTAAGTCAATAAGTAAAGCAGATACTGATGAGTAGCTTTCAGGGTTGATAGTCATCGTGCAGTCCTCTCATCTGAG
This sequence comes from Schistocerca americana, assembly GCF_021461395.2. NCBI lineage: Eukaryota > Metazoa > Arthropoda > Insecta > Orthoptera > Acrididae > Schistocerca > Schistocerca americana. The sequence goes on from NC_060121.1 coordinate 245,601,091, forward strand.
ATATTGTTTGCTGAAAGTGCATGAAACGTCTAAAAGTTGTTGGTTCAGGGGTTCGTCGTGAAAATGTTTAGTAAGTGTGAAATATTAAGTTCTGTAGTTTTTATGGTACTGAAAATATTGTTGTGCTATTGGACGCACCTCATCTTTCTGAGATCGCAAATATTTTCACTCTTGCTTCAATACTTGACTGTAAATCATCATACACTGAAAAGTCAATGAAACTGGTACACCTGCCTAATATCGTGTAGGCCCCCGCGAGCACCCAGAAGTGCCGCAACACGTCGTGGCATGGATTCGAATAATGTATGAAGTAGTGCTGGACTGAAGAACGCTGCAGGGCTGTCCATAAATCCGCAAGAGTACGAGAGGGTGGAGATCTCTTTCGAGCAGCATGTTGCAAGGTATGCCTGATACGCTCAATAATGTTCATGTCTGGGGAGTTTGGTGGCTAGAGGAAGTGTTTAAACTCAGAAGAGTGTTCCTGGAGCCACTCTGTAGCAACTCTGGACGTGTGGGGTGTCACACTGTCCTGCTGGAATTGCCAAAATCCGCCGGAATGCACAATGAACATGAATGGATGCAGGTGAACGGACGGGATGTTTACGTACGTGTTGATTGTCAGAGTCGTATCTAGACGTATCAGGGGTCCCATATCACTCCAACTGTACACGCCCCACATCATAACAGAGCCTCCACAAACTATAACAGCCCCTGCTGACATGAATTTATGAGCTTGTCTCCGTACCAGTACGCGTGCATCCGTTCAATACAATTTGAAACGACACTCGTCCGACCAGGCAGCATGTTTCCACCCATCAACAGACCAATGTCAGTGCTGACGGGCCCAGGCGAGGCGCAAAGCTTTGTGTCGTGCAGTCATCAAGGGTACACGAGTGGGCCCTCGGCTCCGAAAGCCCATATCGACGATGTTTCGTTGAACTGTCCGCTCGGTGACACTTGTTGATGGTCCAGCACTGAAATCTACAGGAATCTGCCGAAGAGTTCCACTTCTGTCACGTTGAACGATTCTGTTCAGTCGTCGTTTGTCCCTTCCTTGCAGGATCTTTCTCCAGTCGCAGCGATGTCAGAGATTCGATGTTTTACCGAATTCGTGATATTGACGGTCCACACGTGAAATGGTGGTACGGGGAAATCCCCACTCATCGCTACCTCGGAAATGCTGAATCCCATCGCTCGTGCGCCGACTATAACACCACGTTCAAACTCACTTAAATCTTGATAACCTCCCATTGTAGCAACAGTAACCGATTTAACAAGTGCGCCAGGCGTTGCCGACGGCAGCGCCATATTCTGCTCTTTTACGTATCTCTGTATTTGAACACGCATGCCTATACCAGTTTCTTTGGTGCTTCAGTATACAGGGTGCCCGAAAAGTCTTTCTCTGATTACATAAATTGATAACTCAGGCTAGAAGTAAGATGCAAATATGAAACTGGTGTCTAATTGTTTACAAACTATCAAAGTTTTTTTCACACATCAGTAAACTTCCACATGAGCACCCTTGGTAGCACGTAGCACATCTGGGCGATATTCAGTTTCCGTCCACACATTAGCCAACATCACTGGAGGGATCAATTCAACGACTGTGGTTATCCGTTGCCGCAGGGTTTCAAGATCTGGTACACGTGTTCGATAGATCTCGTCCTTCACATAACCCCATAAAAAGAAGTCTAATGGGGTTATGTCAGGAGAGCGTGGAGGCCAAACCGTTGGCCCATCACGACCAATCCATCGCCCAGGAAAGGTCATATCGAGATATGCACGGACGTCCAAACCCCAATGAGGCGGTGCACCGTCTTGCTGAAACAAGACATCGGGGTGATACTGCAGCAGCTGAGGAACAGCATACAGTTGCAACATGTCCAGATATGCTGCAGATGTGATGGTAGCCTCAGCGAAGAAGAATGGCTCGATAATTCGATCGTGCAATAACGCGCACCAAACATTCACCTTTGGACTGCCTCTGGTGCACTCCATGACCTCGCCTGGGTGTTGTTAACCCCAAATGGGCACATTATGGCGATTCACTAATCCACTGACAAAAAAGGTCGCTTTGTCGGCAAAGGCAATTCGTCTGAGATAACATCGTCGTCCTGAATACGTGATAGCATTTCGACCGCAAAGTCTTATCGACGTGTACTGTCATTGGGCAACAAGGCCTGAACGATTTGCACTTTGTATGCACGAAACAATAAACGTTTGTGTAAAATGTCATGGAGAGAGATTTTTGGCATCTGTAATTCACGTGAGGCCCTGTGCACCGATTTCTTCGGACTTCGCAGAAAAGACTGCCTCACAGCTTCCACCCTGTCTGCTGAGGTTCTTGGTCGACGAGACCTCGGAAAGTCAGCAACCGATCCTGTGTTCTTGAACCTCTCATACCAGGCTTTAATGCTCTTGACATCAGGTGGATTCCTTCCAAATGTTGTCTGGAAGTGTCTCTGCACTGTGGTTGGTGATTGTGTCTCATGGTACCACAGGACACACTGTGCCTTCTCCTGATTGGTTAACATGGCTTTTTGGGCACTACACTTCATCCACTACTTAGGTACTGCGAACCTAAAACAGAAAAAAAACCTTGATAGTTTGTAAACAATTAGACACCAGTTTCATATTTGTATCTTACTTCTAGCCTGAGTTATCAATTTATGTGATGAGGGAAAGACTTATCGGACACCCTGTATATTCTCAAAGATCTGTAGGGAGCCACATTTCAACTTGTCTGACACTCCGACATTTTTGGTGCGTCTCGTGTTGAAAAGCCATGCGAACAACAGCCGACGGAGTTCCCGGCTCTGGGATCTATCAATTTCCGGCGTCGCTGGTCGTCTGTGCTCCAATACTCGCCCGTACCGGGCGCCTAGTTGAACCTGCGGCGGCACGCAGTGAGCTCTGGGCTAGCTAGCGTACATCCGTACAACAGTTTCATCTTACCTCGTGCCAGTACTGGCCGGGTACTTCGCCTACATACGTGAACTGTCCAGACGATGGATCGGCAGACATAGTCATGTTTGTTGGCCACCAAAGCCCCCGACATTACCCCTATAGATTTTTGCCTGTGGGAATGGCTGGCTGAAAGGCGAAGTTCGCAAACAAAAAGTAAACACAAGAGATGAGTTCATCGTAAGGATCATGAACCATGAAGTCTTCAACAAACAAAAAAAAAAAAAAAACGCCAAGACTACGTCAGAAGAGCCAGACTTGGTGTTATCAACAGATTCGAAAATGCGTTGAAATCGGAGGTCGAATTTTTCAAAATCATCTTTGCACTTAATCATTTACTTTGTTTGATAACTTGTGTGAGTATTTTTTTGGCTTTCATTCTAGCCGCTGTATCTTTGTAGTCAATAAAAACTGGACAAATGTTATATGGAATTTTCATGCGACTAAGTCTATACTTAATATTGCAACCATCAAAATATGTAATATTCCTCCTGAAACATCTTGTGTATGGATATGCAACTTGTCGCGAATCGCTTCATCATTGCAAAAAACATAATAACAGGCACCTTACGATTGACTCTGAGGTTGCAGTAAACTCTTCGCTGCATCCTTTCTGCCACAGAAGCTCGCACGGCAGCCTAGCGAGTAAGGAACGGAGCGAAACTTCTAACTACACTCATGCTCATAAATTAAGGATAATGATGACATATGGTGAAACAATGCTCTGCTGGGCGGTTTCCGGGTTTAAATCACCTCGGGGTATGACCATGTGGTGCATTTGGCCTGCGGTCGTCGCACGGTGGCGCTGGCAGCAGTCCACATATGCACAGGTGTGTTGGTGCATGTCAGAGTACGGTTCAGCGAGTTAGTGTGCAGACGTTTTCAGACGTGCTAATGGTGACTGTGTGTTGAAAATGGCACAAGGAATACATACTGATGACGTTATGAGGGGTAGAATACTAGGGCGACTGGAGGCTGGTCAAACACAGCAGGTCATAGCACGGGCCTTCCGTGTGCCACAAAGTGTGTTCTCAAGATTATGGAAACGATTCCAGCAGACAGGAAACGTGTCCAGGCGCTACAGTACGGGATGTCCACAGTGTACAACACCACAAGAAGACCGATATCTCACCATCAATCCTCGCCGACGGCCACGGACTACTGCAGGTAGCCTCGCTCGGGATCTTACCGTCGCCACTGCAACAGTTGTCTCCAGACACACAGTCTACAGACGACTGAACAGAAATGGTTTATTCGCCCGGAGACCTGCAAGGTGTATTCCATAGACCCCTGGTCACAGGAGAGCCCGTAAAGCATGGTGTCAAGAGCACAGTACATGGTCACTGGAACAGTGGTCCCAGGTTATGTTCAGGGACGAGTCGAGGTATAGTCTGAACAGTGATTCTCGCCGGGTTTTCATCTGGCGTGAAGCTTGAACCAGATACCAACCCCTTAATGTCCTTCAAAGGGACGTGTATGGAGGTCATGCATTGATGGTGTGTGGTAGGATTATGACTGGTGCACATACACCCGTGCATGTCTTTAACAGAGGTCAGGTGAGGTGTATTGGGATGTCATTTTGCACCAGTATGTCCGCCTTTTCAGGGGTGCAGTGGGTCCCACCTTCCTCCTGAAGGTCCCACCGAGTTGCCATCGTGGAGAAGTACCTTGAAACAGAAGATATCAGGCGAATGGAGTGGCTGACGGTTCTCCAGACCTAAACCCCATAGAGCACGTCTGGGATGCTCCTCCTAGACCTAGCACTGCACGTCTTCACACCCTAGGACACTTCAGGAGCTCCGACAGGCACTGGTGCAAGAATGGGAGGCTATACCCCAGCAGCTGGTCGACCATCTGATCCAGAGTACGCCAACCCATTGTGCGGCCTGTGTATGTGTGCATCGTGATCATATCCCATATTGATGTCGGGGTACATGCGCAGGGAACAGTGGCGTTTTGTAGCACATGTGATTCGGGACGGTTTTCTCAGCTTATCACCAATACCGTGGACTTACAGATCTGTGTCGCGTGTGTTCCCTATGTACCTATGCTATGCTATTTGCGCCAGTTTTCCTCTGATTTAATGCGAGTTTTTAGATCCACCCTCCACAATGTTCAGTGGACCCTGTCCGTCAGTACATAAGGTCCGCCTGGTGTCGGGTTAGTTGTGGTCGTTTCACCGCGTTTCCACTTGACAGTCACCCTCCAACAGCCGACTCTGGCAGTTTCAGAAGGACTGAAATGTTACTGATGGATTAGTTTCTCCGATTACATCCAGCGATTAGTCCTCGTTCGGAGCCAATGCTGTGGCCAGCTGCGCTACGTTTCTCGGTCGAGGATCCCTGGCGCGAACAGCCCTCTCGAGGTGGTCCCTCGGATTCTCGATTGGGTTGTAGCCAGGGGAGTTCGGTAAACTCATCCTCCTGCTGATAGCTGCCGCCGTGCAGAGGAAACAACAAACTGCATTTAGGAGTGGACATGGTCCCCATGGATAGATGCATACTTGTGTTGATCCATGTTCCTTTCAGAATGACGACATTACCCAGGGAATACCACGAAAACATTCCCCACACCATAACGCTCTCTCATCGGGCCTGCACCCTTCCAAAGATAGTTACAGGACCTTGAAAGTCTCTTCGGGTTTGCTGCCAGATACTAAAATCAACTTGACTCGATATTTCGGCAATCCAACTGGTCGCCATCTTCAGGAGAAGATGGTGACCAGTTGGATCGCCGAAATATCGACATTATCCTGAAGATGGCGACCAGTTGGAAACGTGAAATATCGACATTCTCCTGAAGATGGCGACCAGTTGGATCGCTGAAATATCGAGTCAAGCTGATTTCAGGATCCGGCAGCAAACCCGAAGCGACTTTCAAGACTTATTACCGAAGAGACTTTCAAGACTTATTACGCAGGGAAAGCCTGCGTAGTCACATAGTTACAGGGTCGTACACACCAACGGTCGTCTGTTCGATGGAACAAAAAACATGGTTCAGCTAAAAAGGCTGCCGGGCGCCATTCAGTGGACTTTCCATTGCGGACTGGAGTGCAAATTCCACCTTCGTCCCTGATGAACAGCAGTCAGCAGGGGTGCATAAACCAGGCCCTGCACATACAGAGTAACGTTTGCTGAATGGTCGTTGAGGAGACACTGTTGGTAGTCCCTTGGTTCATCTGGGTCGTCAGTTGCTCCAAAGTTGGACGCCTAATATCCTCCGCAGCTGTAGTTCACCCCTGTCGTCTACGGCCAATGGTGCATCACAGTTGCCACGGCGCTGGTTGGGTAGCACCGTTCTGGCATGGACGGTGTACCTAAACGATGGCGGCACATGAACATTTTACAAACTTAGCCATTCCGATAATTCTTTTAGCATTGGCTAGAATTCCAATGATCAAACCCATTTGGATGTCTGACATATCGCTCCGTTTCATCATTACGACAACAATTTCCCTGTTTTTTACACCCACCCTCCCCTCCCCCTTTCTGCAAGTACTGACATCTGCCGTCTGTGAGTGGTTATTGCACGTTGACGTCAAACGTAGGCAGTGGTCATATTGATGTAACTGGACCGTGTTTAATACAGCGCTGCTGCAGTGTGTGCACACTTAATGGTAGAAAATAAATTTAAGAAAACGTTTCTGAATCACTTAGGGAAAAACTTTACTATGATCTTTTATTAGGACCGCCAGTAATGCTCACCCGGCTTATATCTCGTGTTACGCATTGCCTATTTGGATGACCTACCCCTAGCAATCTGGAAATGGATGTACTTCGTTCACGGTGGCTGTCTTGCATGGCTCTCAAACACTTGAGCAATATTGTAGCATGGGTCGCACGAGTGTTTTTTAAGCAAGTTACTTTGTAGACTGACCGTATTTTACCATGAAAGGGTACAGTACCGCCCGACATTGAAAATAGGTACAACATACTTCATTATTTTTGTCAGAACAACACATTTTTTTTATAAAATAACTCAATTTCAATTAATACAGCGAAGCCAGATACCAGTGTGGGAAAGAATGACAATTTATTTATTTAATTGATCACATGTGCACTCCCACAAAATAAATCCCTACATCCAGTTTGGTGAGATCTGTGAAATGAATGAATGTATGGTCGTCTGCTAACTGCAGATAGTGAATGTGAATATATGATCATCTTTGAGACGATCCTTTGGCCACCTTTGGTGGGACCAAAGAGATGAAATTTACCTGAGCTTTGAGCACCTGAAATGTGGCTGACCAATACGGTAGCAAGGTGCTCCCCCACTTCGGCAGAGGTGCGAGAGGACCTGAAGAACGGCCATGTTTCAGCACTCTGCCACTGGATCTTGGGCTGTTAAGACCTGTCTTAGGTGTGTTGACTGAAGACAAAAGAGTGGAGACATGGTATGCATGTGGAATACTTAAGAGTAGTTTGAAATAATAATTTCTCTATTTCAGGAACTTTTGTGGGGAGAATTAAATGTCAGGCAGGTAATATTAATCGGATCGTAGTAATCTTCGGAAGTGACCAATGGTCACAATGAAACCACGTGTAGCAATAAGTTGAAATATTTCCGTGTGCTTAAGTTAAGCTGAATTACTAGCGTGTGTACTATAAGTTAAAATATTTAAGAAATAGCGTGTGTACTATAAGTTGAAATATTTAAGAAATAGCGTGTGCAGGACTTGAAATTAGAGGCGAGTACTTCCATGTGGTGAGTACTGTGTGAGTCTCAATCTGTGTATGAGACAAAGGATAAAGAGAAGTACCCGTCCATGGTATCAGTCGAGGACTCGTGTGTGTGATGAATATGTTCTTAATATTACTTTGCGTGATATGTTTCCGTGTGATGCTTGATTCAAACTATAATACTCTGAGAGAGAAGCAAGGTGATTCAGCCGTCTATCCAGCAATGCCACTTGGCTTGCATTGCACAGGAAGACGTGCATATATCTCCAGAGTTCATAGTAGAAAATAAGAATTACCAAGTGGGGCAGTGTCGTGTGAAACTGGGATAAATACTAATTGAAGTGGGAAAGCTGAAAGTGATAATGTTGTGACTATTCCCTGTGTTGTATTTCATGTTGTAGTGTGGTGTATGTCATGTAATTTAAGTATGTGTGGTTTGCATGGGAGAGTAGCAAGGTAGTTTCAGAGGTAGTGGGTTATGCGTGTTCCTTTTGTACCGCTCTGTCTGGAGGAAAGTTTCGTGATGATGGTTGTGAGAGTCGAAGTGTGAGATATAGCAAAAGGTCCACCATCCTATCCAGAAAGTGCACGGTAGCGTTAAATAATTACGAGACCATAAGATAGAGATTCACCAATGTAAAGCCATGCCCACTGGGCGGAATTTCTCATGTGTTATTGTTGTAGGTTATAGAATTTGTGTGTTTAGGTTATAGAATTTATCGGAATAAATAAGATAGTGAAAAGAACAAGATTGGTGGCCTTTTCCTTCGAATTGTATGTTGTCATGATATCCAGAATTTATAACGTGTGCGCCATTCATATTCAGTGCGATGGCCACGTGTTGTTAAAAGCCGTTAAATAGGAAAGAAAATGTGGTATTGCCAGTGCGTAGTGAACAGTCAAAGTTCTGTAAATTACTGATAGTCAGATGTGTGTTTCCGTTGCGTATTATTCATACAGGAGGATAATTTGTGACATAATTGTGAGTACGAGAGTTCATGTTACTCGATAAATAAGAATGAATCCACTCGCTTGGCAGACCACTCATCTTGCAGGCCTGACTGCTTGATGCCACAGTATGAGCAAGGCATGTGGGTGCCTCTCAACCAGTGTTCTACCAATAAGCCGGAGTCTGGTACCTGTTCTACCTACGTAAAGAGAGGCGTAAAGAGAGGCATTGAGGGAGACCAAGTGTGAGATACCACTTTGATCTGGTGATCATACTGGGTATTTTTATTGCGCAGTTTCACCCATCAGAATGTTAAGCCGCTCATTAAAGACATTTTACTGTGAGAATCCATGTTAATTTCATGATTCAGATGAATATTTATTGTTGTTACGTTGTATGTTTATTACAACGCATGAGAAAGCAGAAACGATAGCAGAGTCATCTAGCGAGAGTGCTAATAACGTCGACCACGGATGCTGCCTGACTTTAACGCCATTCCGCGATTACTGCTGTTAAAGCAACGGCAAGAATGAAAAATGAACATAAGCTGACGATCATTATAACAGCCACTTTAAAGAATGAAATCACTGTTCCTAAGCCATTTATAGCAGCTCACGAATATGATGGAGGTTTGTCTGAGCCACCATATCGAGCCTGGCGGTAGATTGGCTCTGAGCACTATGGGACTTAACATCTTTGGTCATCAGTCCCCTAGAACTTAGAACTACTTAAACCTAACTAACCTAAGGACATCACACAACACCCAGTCATCACGAGGCAGGGAAAATCCCTGACCCCGCCGGGAATCGAACCCGGGAACCCGGGCGTGGGAAGCGAGAACGCTACCGCACGACCATGGTGGCTCTGAGCACTATGGGACTTAACATCTACGGTCATCAGTCCCCTAGAACTTAGAACTACTTAAACCTAAGGACATCACACAACACCCAGTCATCACGAGGCAGGGAAAATCCCTGACCCCGCCGGGAATCGAACCCGGGAACCCGGGCGTGGGAAGCGAGAACGCTACCGCACGACCATGGTGGCTCTGAGCACTATGGGACTTAACATCTACGGTCATCAGTCCCCTAGAACTTAGAACTACTTAAACCTAAGGACATCACACAACACCCAGTCATCACGAGGCAGGGAAAATCCCTGACCCCGCCGGGAATCGAACCCGGGAACCCGGGCGTGGGAAGCGAGAACGCTACCGCACGACCATGGTGGCTCTGAGCACTATGGGACTTAACATCTACGGTCATCAGTCCCCTAGAACTTAGAACTACTTAAACCTAAGGACATCACACAACACCCAGTCATCACGAGGCAGGGAAAATCCCTGACCCCGCCGGGAATCGAACCCGGGAACCCGGGCGTGGGAAACGAGAACGCTACCGCACGACCACGAACTGCGGACCCTGGCGGTAGACGAGGAGCTGGTATTGTAACTTTCGACACGGTAACGTATGAAAAGTAGCGTGCTTTCAGTCTCCGATGTTAACGGGACTGCTTGAGCCTCAGCTACGGACATTGTAAAATGATTGTGAGATGGATTTGTATCCAAGGTAGATGGCAACACTTGAACGGAGTAAAAGGCCTGCGTATTTGTTTGGTAGGAAAAAAAGGAACGAAGCCGAGTGGGAATTTGTTCCGATTTTTGTTTCATTTATCTCGAGTAGTGAGTGCATGGCTAGGGAATTGGCTGAATTTTACGGGGAATTTTATTAACGTAACACCAAGCTAAATGGTGAAGATATTTGTCGTTCAGTCCAACTTGTGTTAATTTGACAAACAATTACGCTGCAACATCGCAGAAACGCAGACAGTGCTCTAGTGGCTACGATCTAACACAAAATTAGACTTAATTTACATTAAAAATAAAAATATATTCTACGGCACTGAAGTAATTCACCTGTAGTGAACGATTTGATTGCGACTGTTAATACGAGAAGGACATCATAGGGCGTGAATTCAGCGTGGCTGTAGCGCCAAATGGGGCTGGCTCCGTAGAAAGAGGCTGTTGAAGGAACGGGAAAAACACAGTATGTTTCTATCAGTGAGCAGTTACGATGCACTGTGGAAGTGTTCTTCATTATAACAGGGGCAAGAGGCAACATATAAATGACTTCACACGGAGAAGAATCATCGGAAAACTGGAAGGACGCAGTGTGACAAGTGTAGCCCAGCAGTTTGGTATTGCTCACAGTATTGTTTCATGCACATGGGGATTATCCGCACGATTGGCTCTGCTGCCCGAGGGAGAGGAGATCATCCACCACGGTCAACTACGAGATACATTCATGTTCTAAGGCCTCCGTTTTTTTTTTTCTTTCGGGACTGGAAAGAGATAGAAACATGCGCATTGTTTTAAAATGAGGCCGCGTTCATTGTCAATACATCCCAGAGATGGCAGCACCGTACGGCAGATGGAATTTTACCGCCAGCGGCGAGAATGAGAACTGTTTTAAATACTTAAAATGACGACGTTTTCCTTACTTGAACAGCGTGCAATCATTCGTTTTCTGAATTTGCGTGGTGTGAAACCAATTTAAATTCATCGACAGTTGAAGGAGACATGTGGTGATGGAGTTATGGATGTGTCGAAAGCGTGTTCGTGGGTGTGACAGTTTAATGAAGGCAGAACATCGTGTGACAACAAACCGAAACAACCTCGGGCTCGCACAAGCTGGTCTGATGACATGATCGAGAAAGTGGAGAGAATGGTTTTGGGGGATCGCCGAATGACTGTTGAACAGATCGCCTTCAGAGTTGGCATTTCTGTGGGTTCTGTGCACACAATCCTGCATGACGACCTGAAAATGCGAAAAGTGTCATCCAGGTGGGTGCCACGAATGCTGACGGACGGCCACATGCCTGCCCGTGTGGCATGTTGCCAAGCAATGTTGACGTGCAACGACAGCACAAATGGGACTTTCTTTTCGTCGGTTGTGACAATGGATGAGACGTGGATGCCATTTTTCAATCCAGAAACAAAGCGCCACTCAGCTCAATGGAAGCACAGAGATTCACCGCCACCAAAAAAATTTCAGGTAACCGCCAGTGCTGAAAAAATGATGGTGTCTATGTTCTGGGACAGCGAAGGCGTAATCCTTACCCATTGCGTTCCAAAGGGCACTACGGTAACAGGTGCATCGTACGAAAATGTTTTGAAGAACAAATTCCTTCCTGCACTGCAACAAAAACGTCCGGGAAGGGCTGCGCGTGTGCTGTTTCACCAAGACAACGCACCCGCACATCGAGCTAACGTTAAGCAACAGTTTCTTCGTGATACCAACTTTGAAGTGATTCCTCATGCTCCATACTCACCTGACCTGGCTCCTAGTGACTTTTGGCTTTTTCCAACAATGATAGACACTCTCCGTGGCCGCACATTCACCAGCCGTGCTCCTATTGCCTCAACGATTTTCCAGTGGTCAATACATACTCCTAAAGAAGCCTTCGCCGCTGCCATGGAATCATGGCGTCAGCGTTGTGAAAAATGTGTACGTCTGCAGGGCGATTACGTCGAGAAGTAACGCCAGTTTCATCGATTTCGGGTGAGTAGTTAATTAGAAAAAAAATCGGAGGCCTTAGAACTTGAATGCACCTCGTACAGCGCGAGATGACCACTACATTGTGCACCAGCAAGAAGGGACCCACGTGAAACAGTGGGTGCAATTGTAGTCACATTAAACATGTCTGGAAGGCACGCAAACTCACGCTCCACAATAGCACCGCGACTGCATTGGGTGATCTCTTTGCCCGACGACCAGTGCTTCGTGTTCCGTTGACACCCACACATTGGCGACACCATTTGCGATGGTATCAAAATCGCAGGGACTAGACCAACGAAGAACGGGGTCACGTGCACTTCTCGGATGAGAACAGACTCAGTCTGAGTAGTGATTCTGCTGGTCGGCCGGTTGGTTGGTTGGTTGGTTGATTTGAGTGAGGGGACCAAACAGCAAGGTCATCGGTCAAATAGGATTAGTTAAGGATTGGGAAGGAAGTCGGCCGTGCCCTTTCAAAGGGACTATCCCGACTCCTTTGGATACCCCTTTCGTCACAAATACGTAACAGCTTCGAGAAAGGGTACCTTCACTGTCAGCAGGCATGACTGTGGTGCTCCAAGGAGACGTCGCACACCCGAATTGGAGGAGGCCGTACTGTATCACGTTGAAGAGAACCCCTCAATTTCCATGGCTATTAATGAATGGAACTGTGAAACAAGTGACATGCTGGCTCACGATTAATCAGTAACCTGTGAAAGGGGTTGTGTTGTCAACATGTTTTCAAATGGTTGTACCATGGAAGAAGTACATTTCTGTACATGGGTTCCAATTCAAAACATTATCCATTCATTCCCCTGTATTAGTCCTAGAAGATTGTAACGGGAATTTCAAATGGTTTGGTTCAAATGGCTCTGAGCACTATGCGACTTAACTTCTGAGGTCATCAGTCGCCTAGAACTTAGATCTAATTAAACCTAACTAACCTAAGGACATCACACACATCCATGCCCGAGGCGGGATTCGAACCTGCGATCGTAGCGGTCGCTCGGTTCCAGACTGTAGCGCCTAGAACCGCACGGCCACTCCGGCCGGCTAACGGGAATTTCCAAACAGCTTGTACAATAGGACGTGTTCCACATCTCCTCCTAAAGCAATAGTACGATTTCAACCAAATTTGGAACACATTTGAGAAGAAGCACTGTGGGAATAAGAACCACTTAGATCCCATAGGTGTGGGGATGAGAGTGAGAATGATTGTTAATCCCTGGCATTTAGGCTACATGGCATGACAGGCATGTTGTATAGGTAGTAATGAAATGCGTACCAGCAGCTATACAAGCCGATGGTCATGGAGGGGCAGAGAGGGGGGGAAGAAGGAGATGAATAACGAGAGAGGGAGGATGAGGTGGGCAGAGAGAAGGGGGAGGAGGATATGGACAGAGAGGCTGGGAGGAGGAGATGTAAAGAGCGAGATGGAGGATGAATGGATATAAGAAGGAGGACGAGATGGATAGAGAGGGAGGAAGATATGAATGGAAAGAGGGAAAGAGGGGATAGAGGAGGATATGGACAGAGAGAAAGGAAGGGGAAAATGTTCAGAGAGAGAAAGGGGGAAATGGACAGAGTGAGGGGAAGAAGGAGATGGATAGGGAGAGAAGAAGAAGAGATGCTCAGAGAGATGCTGATGACAATGTTTGGTTTGTGCGGAGCTCAACTGCGCGGTCATCAGCACAAATGCCCAATGTTTACACAGTCCAATTTTTTACACAGTTCAATCGAGCCACTGTCACGAATGATGATGACAATGAAATGATGAGGACAACACAAACACCCAGTCCCCATGCAGAGAAAATCCCCAACCTGGCCGGGAGTCGAAGCTGGGACCCTGTGATTCTGAGACAGCAATGCTAGCCACTAGACCACGAGCTACGGACTGCTCAGAGAGAGTGGAAGGAGGAGATGAATAGAGAGAGGTGGGGGAGGTGGAGGTGCAGGGGACAGGTGGAGAGGGGAGGAATGGATGGACAGAGAGAGGGCCAGGAAGATATGAACAGAAGGGGGAGGAGGATATGGACAGAAAGAGGGGGGGTGGAGGAGAGGGACAGAAAGGGAGAATAGGTGATGAAGTGAGACAGGTAGAGTAAGAGATGGATAGAGGAGCGGGACAAGGAGATGGACAGACAGATGGAGGAGGAGGATATGAATGAGGGGTGGTGGAGAAGAGGATAGAGGATGAGGAGATGGACAGTGGAATGGGGGAAGGAGGTGATGGAAATAGAGAGAGAGAAAAACTGAATTTTAGAACTTTAAAATGGTGTCATAATCTAGTCATTAAGAGGCATAATCTTAGGATAAAGGATTAACACAATAAGTCAAATATTAAAGTTTGAAACCGTGTATAAGTCTTGAGGCAACAAAACTCACAGCGCGCAAGTTATCCAAACTATACTCATCCAGTATTTGCGAATGAGAGCACTTCACTACTTCCAAGAAATCTTACACATAATTTCAAAGCTTTTTGAAACTTTTTCTCACTGACATTTCCTACAGGATAATGAGAAAAAATGTTTATTGCATTTAATTTGCTACTGCTTTACTACTATCTCTACTCGCAACAAATTTTGCAGACAGTATCCACATATATCACTGAATGAACATGCAAAATTGCATTATTGTACGACTCATAATTCAAGAATAGGATGTCACGATCATTGAGATACGTGAAAAGCTAGCTTTTGTTAAAATGGAATGCAGTTTACACAGAATATAACCAGCTAGCACCAAATTAAGAGCGCGACTTCCAACAAACATTGAACATGAATTACCAGTTTTGGTTTTGAGATTTTCAGTTGCGTGGGTACGAATAAACTGAAACTAATGAAATCAACAAAATTAGAACTTTGTGTCCTCGATCATAAAAGTTTTACAGGCTTAACGTGAGCCACTTAACACTTTAATTCATTTGAAAAGTAATCAGCTGTTTGAAGCTGTTTTATACGTGGGAGTTCGATTCTCTAAGGCATCTAGCAATAAAAGAACGGGTGATAAATTATTCGACTATTTTCAGGTTAACAGTTATGGGAACTATAGATCGTAGTAAACCATAATTTGTACTGACTGCCCTCATTTTTCGTCCCTGTGAGTGTAACAGATGACACCTATTAACTCATGTGGAGCAAAGTAATATACGTGAGATGTCGGCACATCGTTAGTCCGTTTTGTATCAAAACAAACCAATAATTGGTACAAGGCTTGACTACAGCAAACAGGTGCAGGCTAATGTAAGCTGCAGCAGCTACGCAAAGAGGAAGAGGAAGACGGAGATCCACATCAATCCTTTCTTCGGACTACAGACCTGTTTTGAATGATTTTTCATTCGTTCTTGCTTACCAGTTTTGGTTTTGAGATTTTCAGTTGCGTGGGTATGAATAAACTGAAACTAATAAAATCAACAAAATTAGAACTTTGTGTCCTCGATCATAAAAGTTTTACAGGCTTAACGTGAGCCACTTAACACTTTAATTCATTTGAAAAGTAATCAGCTGTTTGAAGCTGTTTTATACGTGGGAGTTCGATTCTCTAAGGCATCTAGCAATAAAAGAACGGGTGATAAATTATTCGACTATTTTCAGGTTAACAGTTATGGGAACTATAGATCGTAGTAAACCATAATTTGTACTGACTGCCCTCATTTTTCGTCCCTGTGAGTGTAACAGATGACACCTATTAACTCATGTGGAGCAAAGTAACATACGTGAGATGTCGGCACATCGTTAGTCAGTTTTGTATCAAAACAAACCAATAATTGGTACAAGGCTTGACTACAGTAAACAGGTGCAGGCTAATGTAAGCTGCAGCAGCTACGCAAAGAGGAAGAGGAAGACGGAGATCCACATCAATCCTTTCTTCGGACTACAGACCTGTGTTGAATGATTTTTCATTCGTTCTTGCGGCCAGCTTACTGTCCTCTAACAAAGAAAGCAATCACTTCCATATCCAGCTCACAGCGCCTTACGTCCTCTGTTTTAGATACAATCTGTACATATAGTGGGCGCGGTAAATGGAAATGAGGGTTTGGCGTCATTGGCCGGGAGGCCCCGTATTGGGCAGGTCCGGTCGCCATGGCGCAGGCCTTATTACATTCGACGCCACATTGGGCGACCTGCGCGCCGGATGGGGATGAAATGATGGTGAAGACAACACAACACCCAGTCCCTGAGCGGAGAAAATCCCCGACCCAGCCGGGAATAGAACCCGGGGCCGTAGGACGGCAGTCCGTCACGCTGACCACTCAGCTATCGGGGCGGACAGTGGCCGCGGTGGTCTAGCAGGTAGAGCACGAGACTCCGGTGCTATAGGGCCTGGATTCAGTCCCGGATAGGGATGGGGATCTATCCCCGATCCAGCCCGTTTAGGACAGCCCCCAGGCCCACGCAGACTGCTATCAAATGAGTACCAGCTGTCATTTCTGGGCATAAAAGCCGGGCAGGGTGTTGAGACGACCAATCTGCACTTTGCCTACAGTCAGGTTAAACGCCTGGTCACGGGTGTGTATCACAGACTTTCCGTAGCAGTTCCGTTAGGACTGTGGCTAGGATAAAAAAAAGTCGTGAATTGTAAAACTTCCTGGAAGATTAAATCTGAATGCCGGACCGAGAAGGTAGGAGACGAGGTACTGGCGGAATTAAAGCTGTGAGGATGGGGCGTGAGTCGTGCTTGGGTAGCTCAGTTGGTAGAGCACTTGCCCGCGGAAGGCAAAAGTACCGAGTTCGAGTCTCGGCCCGGCACAGTTTTAATCTGCCAGGAAGTTTAATATCAGCGCACACTCCGCCGTAGAGTGATAATTTCATTCTAGAGTCCTTTGCTTGCCAACTTCAATTTTGTAAACAACCACAAGTCGCCTGGGGCTAAATCTAGCGAACACAATGGGTGATCCAGGACTCTGATCCATTTGCTGGCGAAAAACTGGTGCACGATCTTCGCTTTGTGAACCGGGGTGTCGTCACGGAGGATAAATCAGGAACCAGCCTCTCGGTATTCGGGTCGAATTCGACGAACTCCCACTCACAAACGCTGGGGGACTCAAAAGATGTGATGTTGTCTCACTGCTCCACTGTAAATTTTCCGACGAGTGTCGTACACGTGCCGTTACATTCGCGGCCAGGATGCATGCCGCCACAGTGCTGGTGCTTTGACTTTCTACGCAGCTGTGTTTGTAACTGCAAGTATCGTAAAGCCACAACTCGCAGTCGAGATAGCCCTGCAGTTTGGAACTTCACACAAGCAGTCTCAATGGAACTCGGACCTACATACAGGGTGATTCACGAAGATATGCAAATATTTTAATATGTTGTTCTACAAATAAAACTAAAGAAAAAAGTTCGTACAAACAAAGGTCCGCAAATGTTTAATTACGGAGTTACGACTAAAAAAAGATTTTGCCTGTAATTTAGCAACTTCACTAATATGAAGCCACCCCAAAACTGTACGTGGTTAAAGTAAAGCACGATTTCCATTCATTTTGTTGTTTTTGATCTGGTGAATCTAATAGAACATGTCCCAGACGTGTATCTGCAGTAGCTTTCCAGAACATCCGGAGAAGCAAAGACTTAATTTCTTAAATTTTTTTTTTATCAATTACTTGGTCCAATTTGTATTTTAAATTCCAGTCAATTGCACGAAGTTTTCAACAGAAGTTGCGGAGAATTCAATTTTGGAAAAATGATGGTAATAATGTTAACTGAAACTGTATGAACGCGTCAGATAATCTACATTTATTAATACCATAGCACACGTGAACTCATGTTAAACCGGGAAAAACAAACCTCAGTGTTAAGAAAGTTGTACAGTGTACATGCAATTTCACAGCACATTCACAGTAAATGTTCAAAAATGTCTCCACCGAGTTAAATGCATTTAGCTGCACGTGTATGAACAGATTTTGTTGCTCGTTTCAGTTTCACAGGGTTGTTCTTAATTTCCTCCTCTCCTCCGAGTTGGATAACATACGCGATATTCGTTAACTGCAGCCGTAGCATTACCATCACATTTGCCATAAATAAACACCATACCGGCGTATTCCACTGTCGTAAATTTTGGAAGGCATCCCTATTTCATAAATAATCTACAAACTACAACAGTTACTATGTGGTTTCACTTAAATACACTGTTATTATGTCCCTTCACTGAACAATACAGAAAATTAACTCTTTTCAACACTGAAACAACTCATTAACGGTTGCCAACAATGACAAACTTTCTACATTCTTAATGGAAAGTAAACAAATTTACTTGTATAATAATCTTTGCTTCTCTGGATGTTTTGGAAAACTACTGCAGATACACGTTTGGGACATGTTTTATTAGATTCACCAGACCAATAGCAACAAAATAAATTGAAATCGTGCTTTACTTTAACCTACTGCAGTTTTGCGATGGCTTCATATTAGCGAAGTAGCTAAATTTCAGGAAAAATCTTTTATTAACCGTAACTCCGTTATTAAATATTTGCGGACCTATGTTTATATGAAATTTTTTTTTAGTTTTACTTGTAGAATAACATATTAAAATATATGCATATCTTCGTGAATCATAATCTATATCTGAATCAGAATTCGTGTGTTCGACCACCAAAGCGAGATTGTTCGTTTGCAAAATATCGTCCCGAGCATATTTTCTGTAGAAAATGGACGTCAAAGAAAATCAGTTTTTGTAACACTGTAGTCATATGTCTGACAAGAGTCTTCATCAAATAAATGAAGTGATGTTGCCTAGTTAGGACAGTAAGTTGAGTTTTGCGTTACAAGTCAGATTCAGTTTGTTTGATTCCTGTTATGGGTGCATTTTTTTCTGATTTCTAAATGCCCAATGATTCTCTAATATACACTCTTCATTAAATGATACGCTTCCTACAACTACATTTTTTTTACGTTAAACATATCAATTATTGATTCATGAAGGGTAATGATCGGTTAAAAATAATTACCTGTCATAGCACAAAAATAACTAATCAATGTGGAGGTATTAAACAACTTACTACATTCAGTGCGAACGGGTAAAAGTAATATTTTAAATTTACCATCATTGGTAATAAGACTTGCACAAAAGACACATAGCCTTCAAGGTAAATCGTTAAATCGAGTTCCCTGCGTCTCTAAAGATTTAGCGACTCGCTGGACCAAGATCTATCTTCATTTAAAAGCGGAATAATAAAGACGATGTTACTCTCATTTCTGTGTTGGCATTAAATAATTGCGCATGTTTTATACGAGACCTGCTGTAATTGCCATCTAACGATTAGGAACCAAGATACCACATATCGCAGTCTGAAATCAGGAAATTAAAAGTGCCGCACCTAGATCCGGAACTGAATTTGCGAAATCGAGTACTCTAACGCAAAAACCAGTAAACCTGTACACCAGCCTAATATCGTTTAGGGCCTCCGCGAGCACGCAGAAGTGCCGCAGCAGAACATGGCATGGACTTGACTAATGTATGAAGTAGAGCTGTTGGGTACTGACACCAAGAATCCTGCAGGGCTGTCCATAAATCCGTAAGAGTACGAAGGGGTGGAGATCTCTTCTGAGCAGAAAATTGCAAGGCATCCCAGAACGCTCAATAATGTTCATGTCTGGGGAGTTTGGTAGGCAGCGGATGTGTTTAAACTCAGAATAGTGTTCCTGGAGCCACTATGTATCAATCCTGGACGTTTGGGGTTGCTGGAATTGCCCAAGTCCGTCGGAATGCACAATGGACATGAATGGATGTAGGTGGTCAGACCAGAAAGTTGGTCGTAAAAAAGCACTTTACACTTCACCAAAACACACTGTAATTGTGATTGTTGTGTGTCCCAGCCTCTGCAAAGGCTCGCCATTTTACACACTACTGTAAAGTAACACCATGTAAAAGAGAACACAAACAGCTAAGAAGCGTACAGAACACACACACACACACACACACACACACACACACACAAACACCTCCCTCCCCCCCCCCCCCCCCAACACACACACACACACACACACACACTCAATTTGGCGCCAAACTCACTGGTGAACAAATGAGCAATGACTGGGCTGGGACACGCAAGAACCTCGATTACAGCGTGTTTTTATGAAGCGTAAAGTGCTTTTTTACGACCAAATTTCTGAAAATATGTGTTACATTTACGTGTGCTTCACATCACCTCATCCGGATGCTGAGAAAACAGGGCTTGCCACACAAAAACGTAAGTAAAAACGAATATATTCGCGAAATATCGCGACAAACTAAATTACGTTTAAAGTATAAAGTGATAAGTTAGCTCCCAACAAAATTTCTCATCAACGTCGTTTGGTTGCAAACGACAAGCTACCAGTACGAAATAATACGCAAGTGGCCCTGCAAAACCACGCGGTGGCCGAGCGGTTCTAGGCGCTTCAGTCCGGAACCGCGCGATTGTTACGGTCGCAGGTTCGAATCCTGCCTCGCGCATGGATGTGTGTGATGTTCTTAGGTTAGTTAGGTTTAAGTAGTTCTAAGTTCTAGGGGACTGATGAAAAAATGGTTCAAATGGCTCTGAGCACTATGGGACTTAAATTCTGTGGTCATCAGTCCCCTAGAACTGAGAACTACTTAAACCTAACTAACCTAAGGACATCACACACATCCATGCCCGAGGCAGGATTCGAACCTGCGACCGTAGCAGTCGCGCGGTTCCGGACTGAGCGCCTTAACCGCGAGACCACCGCGGCCGGCAGGGGACTGATGACCTCAGGAGTTAGGTCCCATAGTGCTCAGAGCCATTTGAACCATTTTTTTTTCTTTTTTGTATTACAAGGATAGTGTTGTTACACTAACATGCAATAATTGAATTTATTCGATTACTGGCACAATCGTCATTGTGTGTGCGTGTTGTAAGCTTCATTTCTCAAAGTTTTCAAGCAAACAATAAGCACAGTAATTCTAATTCTAATTGTTAGAATTTTTGTTAATGTAACTGATTCTATCACTTCCATATATATTTGGCAGCTGCACGTTGCACGAGTTGTAATGAAGTTAAAGCTTGTTGCGTGGAATCACTGCATAAGAAAAAATAAGAAACGTGCTTCGATTCGTGACTGAATGAAGAAAACACGTGAGCTCAATTGCTCTTATGCGATAAGGAATAAAGATATTGCAATGCATGATGCACTGTCTCCAGAACTGAAATTACATATCACATTGCATGCATCCCCCCCGTGAACCATGGACCTGGCCGTTGGTGGGGAGGCTTGCGTGCCTCAGCGATACAGATAGCCGTACCGTAGGTGCAACCACAATGGAGGGGTATCTGTTGAGAGGCCAGACAAACGCGTGGTTCCTGAAGAGGGGCAGCAGCCTTTTCAGTAGTTGCAGGGGCAACAGTCTGGATGATTGACTGAATTGGCCTTGTAACACTAACCAAAACGGCATTGCTGTTCTGGTACTCCCAACGTTTGAAAGCAAGGGGAAACTACGGCCGTAATTTTTCCCGAGGGCATGCAGCTTTACTGTATGTAGTACAAGTTTATATGCCAACTAGCTCTGCAGATGACGAAGAAATTGAAGAAATGTATGATTAAATCAAAGAAATTATTCAGATAGTGAAGGGAGACAAAAATTTAATAGTGATGGGTGACTGGAATTCGGTAGTAAGAAAAGGGAGAGAAGGAAACGTAGTAGGTGAATATGGACTGGGGCTAAGAAATGAAAGAGAAAGCCGCCTGGTAGAATTTTGCACAGAACACAACTTAAACATAGCTAACACTTGGTTCAAGAATCATAAAGAAGGCTGTATACATGGAAGAAGCCTGGAGATACTGACAGGTTTCAGATAGATTATGTAATGGTAAGACAGAGATTTAGGAACCAGGTTTTAAATTGTAAGACATTTCCAGGGGCAGATGTGGACTCTGACCACAATCTATTGGTTATGAACTGTAGATTAAAACTGAAGAAACTGCAAAAAGGTGGTAATTTAAGGAGATGGGACCTGGATAAACTGACTAATCCAGAGGTTATACAGAGTTTCAGGGAGAGCATAACGGAATAATTGACAGGAATGGGGGAAAGAAATACAGTAGAAGAAGAATGGGTAGCTTTGAGGGATGAAGTAGTGAAGGCAGCAGAGGATCAAGTAGGTAAAAAGACGAGGGCAAAGGTAAATCCTTGGGTAACAGAAGAGATATTGAATTTAATTGGTGAAAGGAGATAATACAAAAATTCAGTAAATGAAACAGGCAAAAAGGAATATAAACGTTACAAAAATGAGATCGACAGCATGAGCAAAATGGCTAAGCAGTGATGGCTAGAGGACAAATGTAAGGATGTAGAGCCATATATCACTAGAGGTAAGACAGATACTCCCTACAGTAAAATTAAAGAGACCTTTGGAGAAAAGTGAACCACTTGCATGAATATCAAGAGCTCAGATGGAAACCCAGTTCTAAGCAAAGAAGGAAAAGCAGAAAGGTGGACGGAGTATATAAAGGGTCTATACAAGGGCGATGTACTTGAGGACAATGTTATGCAATTGGAAGAGGATGTAGATGAAGATGAAATGGGAGATATGATACTGCGTGAAGAGTTTGACAGAGCACTGAAAGATCTGAGTCGAAACAAGGCCCCGGGAGTAGACAGCATTCCATTAGAACTACTGACGGCCTTGGGAGAGCCAGTCCTGACAAAACTCTACCATCTGGTGAGCAAGATGTATGAGACAGGAGAAATACCCTCAGACTTCAAGAAGAATATAATAATTCCAATCCCAAAGAATGCAGGTGTTGACAGATGTGAAAATTACCGAACTATCAGTTTAATAAGCCACAGCTGCAAAATACTAACGGGAATTATTTACAGACGAATGGAAAAACTAGTAGAAGCCGACCTTGGGGAAGATCAGTTTGGATTCCGTAGAAATATTGGAACACGTGAGGCAATACTGACCCTTGATTTATTTTCTCGTGAACTGTTCTGTTAGGGAAAAGACTGACAACCTTCTGTTGCTTGCCACGCCAGTGATTATTTGCTTAATTTTCTTTGCCATCACCTTTATTAAGATTCTGGGGATTTGTTGCCCTAGTGGGCTGGCGACTGCTTGCTTATTCCTTCTTTGCCAATCAGTATTTTTTGTATTTAGTGTTACATGGTATCCTTTTCCCTCCTGCGTTGTTCGTGAGCGATTGCACTAAATTCCATCAACTTCAAAATTATTATCAGTATTTAGATTACATTTAGAATAGATTCTTCCTTCCGAATGGTCTGTTGTACACTTTTCTCCTATTAACTGGCATTATTTTCCTTCGATAACGATAACCTGAATCACTGTAAAATTTCATTAGGCATTCGCGATCACGGTCATTTACATCGCAGTCCAGTAGGCCGACTAGGGAGGGGGAGGTTACAAGTCTACCAGGCAGATATACCGGGTGATCAAATAGTCAGTATAAATTTGAAAACTTAATAAACCACGGAATAATGTAGATAGAGAGGTAAAAATTGACACACATGCTTGGAATGACACGGGGTTTTATTAGAACCACCCCATATTGCTAGACGCGTGAAACATCTCTTGCGCGCGTCGTTCGGTGATGATCGTGTGCTCAGCCGCCACTTTCGTCATGCTTGGCCTCCCAGGCCCCCGGAGCTCAGTCCGTGCGATTATTGGCTTTGGGGTTACCTGAAGTCGCAAGTGTATCGTGACCGACCGACATCTCTAGGGATGCTGAAAGACAACATCCCACGCCAATGCCTCACCATAACTCCGGACATGCTTTACAGTGCTGTTCACAGTATTCCTCGACTACAGCTATTGTTGAAGAATGATGGCGGACATATTGAGCATTTCCTGTAAAGAACATCATCTTTGCTTTGTCTCACTTTGTTATGCTAATTATTGCTATTCTGATCAGATGAAGCGCCATCTGTTGGACATTTTTTGAACTTTTGTATTTTTTTGGTTCTAATAAAACCCCATTACATTCCAAGCATGTGTGTCAATTTGTACCTCTCTATCTGCATTATTCCGTGATTTATTCAGTTTTCAAATTTATACTGACTTTTTGATCACCCTGTATATTGAATGTTTTCAGTAAAATAAATATGTTGATGAAATTTTGATTTAATGTAGTAGTTTGCTGCATTAAAACATATTCGTACTTTATACAATATAATTCTGTTTATTTTTATTTAATTGTGATAAATATCAGTATGTTTACCTTTTAGGAGACAAACTAATTTTTTATTTGTATCATACGAAACTGTTTTCATAATTTATAAAACGGTTACTGAAATAGCAAACTAGAACGAAAGTATGAAAACTGAGTTTCTGAACAAAAAATGAAGATCGCGATATTCGACCTAAAGTGGCATCGATAAAGCCATCTTCCACGAATCCGCTATCGATCCATTTAACATATAAGAATGAGACAGCACTGGGCTATTATGAGCTGATGCAAAACTTTTTCACTCTTAATCTGAGTATTCGCGGCGTTAACAGGAAACGTGGTGTAGCATGATCGAGTTCAGCATCAGTGACTGCTTTTGTGCTTAAATTTGAAAATATTAGTTTCGCCTGGCCTCTGATTTGAGTAGTTAGTTGAACTGTCGGTTCTGCTGTTGCGGCGAAAGCGGACTATTGTCGGCAACTCAGCGAGGTAACGAGGAATTAGCTTCCCAATCCTCCGGCTAACGAGAAACTCGCCGTTCGGAGATGCTCACCGGAGGCACGCAGTCGCGACAGAAAAATCCGGCTCGGTTCCCGAAGGCAGCCTGCGGGCGGAGCCAGTCTGATTAAGTCGTCAGTGGGTCGCTTTCTGCCCCGTCAGCGTCCACAAATAAAATATGTCCGGACCCTGTTAGCAAACGAGCGGCGGTGTGACTAAAGACGAAAGCGGCCGGAAAGCAGGAGGCGGGCGGCCGCTGGAGCGGAAAGAGAAGCCATGGCTGGTGGCCGGTGGCCGGTGCATGGCCACGCCCACGCAGCCAGGCCGGCCCGTCCCGATCTGCCCGCTGACAAAAACTCGTCAGGTGGGTCTCAGTGCGGCCTACGTCTCGCGTTGTAATGGGCTATTGCTGTGGGAAGCGCACCAACTCAAGCGGGAGACCGTTTCGTACGGGTGAAGCAAAATCCGCCCAGTCAGACGCCACAGTGCAGTTCCTTGCATACTAACAGCCTAAAGCCTCGTTTATACGACGACGCTAGGGTGCAGCCTACTGCGCTACCGGCCCCTGCCCACGCGCGCCGCGCATTTGTGCAACTCGTCGGTGAAACTAAACAGTTTCAGCGTCTTCCAACTTTGGTGACACTAGTTGCATGAGTTTTGAGGTTATGTGTATTCGTAGAGTGTAGACAAACTGAAATACGAAGTGGGGAACGGAGAATAATGTTCGCTTTTTGGATATACAGGGTGAGTTACCTAACATTACCGCTGGATATATTTTGTAAACCACATCAAATACTGACGAACCGATTCCACAGACCGAACGTGAGGAGAGGGGCTAGTGTAATTGGTTAATACAAACCATAAAAAAATGCACGGAAGTATGTTTTTTAACACAAACCTACGTTTTTTTAAACGGAACCCCGTTAGTTTTGTTAGCACATCTGAACATATAAACAAAAAAGTAATCAGTGCCGTTTGTTGCATTGTAAAATGTTAATTACATCCGGAGATATTGTAACCTAAAATTGACGCTTGAAACCTCCGACGTTCAGTTGCGTGTTGTATTGCCATGAAATTTTACGTTACTTAAGTGAGTAAAGTCAATACTCAAATTTGCAATACACGAATGAACAGTTACTGAGGCAGAAAAACTTAGATTGGAACTGGTCATTAGCAAACAAACAAAAGTGACAGTTTATAGTTAATCAAAATTTAGACTGGAACTAATCATTAGCAAACAAACAAAAGTGACAGTTAATAGTTAATCAAATTTCCTATTTTTACGACACTGGGTGATTGCATGGAAAGGAAAAGGACTCTACTTCGTAATAATGTCTGGGGGCAATGACAACACAGGTGCCCTAGAAGTTTTAACTATTGCAGGTTATTATTCAAGAAAATTATTTAAGTTTGTGAATGAACTGCCACTGGCTAATGCATGTACAATATCAGAAATACTCTGTCAGCTAACAGTGTTACGATGTTGTAGCTGCGCGGACGACTGAGAATGTAGCCGACGACAATGCTGAACTGCTGCTACTAGTCGAGAACGCCGAGTCGTCTCCAGAGCCACGGATAGTTATGAGACAGGCAACAGTTAGAATTGCAGCTTCCTCCGTCTGTCCACTATTACCGTGCTCTCAATATTCACGGGTTAACGAAGTAGGTGCGCCTACACTAGCGCGATCATAACTGCACACTTCGCGCGCGGGAGGGCCCAACAAACACTTTTACACTCTTTTCATGACTCGAACTGCCTCTCTGCTCGCAGCGCGATAGAGATCATAAGCAAAGATAACAACGGCACAGCTACTGCCATTTCGTCGTTGCTATCGATACATTTAAATATAGTTCCCTTGGCTATTACCAAGCAATTTACAATATTTACGCTATGATTATTACAATCAATTATATTCAGTCAGAAATAAATACACTATTACAGCCATTACATATTAACTACAGTTTCAGTAATAAAGCTTACATATTCAGAATTATCAGTACAGTACAAGTTATCAACGGATATTGAGCGGCGAAAAGTTTTGAATGGTGCAGAAGGTATTTTATATGCAACTCTTTTGAGTTGTTATTTCCGCCTTTACAGCGAGTTAGTCTGTTGGGCTTTTGTTTCGAAAGTACAAGGACGGTCGTACATGAACTGAAATTACTAGAAACTTATAAAACTGTGAGATCAAGAACCCGTAATTAAGAAAAATGCATGCGGAAATGTTGTTTTTACTTGTGTCAAGTGCAAAGAGTGCACAATAAAACAGCTATTTTAAAATGGAATTCGTGTTTTTCGTCATTACGAGTAGAAGACCCGGACCGACAAAATTCAGATTTCGGTGAAATTGTAACATCTCCTGGACAACTGCAGCCTTCAAGAATATAAGCACAAAAATCTACATATAACAGCCACACAATAATATAATTTTTTATATCCCAAACTAACATGCAATAATTGAAATTCTTCCATTAGTGGCACAGTCTTCATTGTGCATGCGTGTTGTAAGATTCATTTCCCAAAGTTTTCAAGCAAACTTCAAGCACAGTACTTTGACATTTTTCCAAAGAAAATTTCGCACTGGTTGTATGAATGATTTTTATTAAATCTCTGGCCGGTTTCGCACCACTTATCGGTGCATCCTCAGGCAATATACGCTATTTATAACATGGTAACGGTGAACATTGCCCTGTAGCCACTCCCCACGATTCACGTCCAATATACCGTCATTTGGTGAAAGCGGTAGTTAAAATTTAAAAATCTTTTTAAAATGATGGGAGAGACAATGACCGTGCAAGCTGAGTTGAGCCGCGCGGCAGCGAACACGGCCTGACTGACAATGTTTGTAGAATGAAGTTTTCACTCTACAGCGGAGTGTGCGCTGACATGAAACTTCCTGGCAGATTAAAACTGTGTGCCGGACCGAGACTCGAATTCGGGACCTTTGCCTCTCCCGGGCAAGTGCTCTACCAACTCTTTTTTTTTTTCATTGTTGATCGTTGTGTTCGGTCGTTGCGGACGTCGCAAGACATCCTGTTTAAGGTCGGTGGTTGATCCTTCCACTCAGTTTTTTATTACAGAGGCCAACCGGCTCTCTGGCCGAACATGCTGAGCTACCGTGCCGGCCTGACTGAGCTACCCAAGCACGACTCACGCCCCGTCCTCACAGCTTTAATCCAGCCAGTACCTCGTCTCCTACCTTCCAAACTTCACAGAAGCTCTCCTGCGGACCTAGCAGAATTAGCACTCCTGGAAGCAAGGAATTGCGGAGACATGGCTTAGCCACAGCCTGGGGCTGGAAAGTAGGAGACCAGATACTGGCGGAATTAAAGCTGTGAGGACGGGGCGTGAGTCGTGCTTGGGTAGCTCAGTTGGTGGAGCACTTGTCCGCGAAAGGCAAAGGTCCCGAGTTCGAGTCTCGGTCCGGCACACAGTTTTAATCTGCCAGGAAGTTTCATAACAATGTCTGGTCAGGCAGGCCGTGTCCGCAAGCGCGCGGCTCCTCTCAGCTTGCACGGTCATTATCGCTCCCATCATTTTAAAAAAGATTTTTAAATTTTAACTAGCGCTTTCACCAAATGACGGTATATTGGACGTGAATGGTGGGGAATGGCTACAGGGCAATGTTCAACGTTACCATGTTATAAATAGCGTATATTGCCTGAGGATGCACCGATAAGTGGTGCGAAACCGGTTGCAGATTTAATAAAAATAATTGATACAGCCAGTGTGGAATTTTCTTTGGAAAAATGTCGAAGTTTGGCTGTGGATGCCCGCCCTACAAAACAACAGTACTTCTAATTGTTAGAATTTTTGTTAACATAACTGATTCTGTCACTTCGATATATGCATACTTCAGCGGATTGTCGACAGTAAATTATAATCTGCTTTCAATGTTTTTCTCCGATAGTGGCAGTACCGCAAATGATGAACATCTTGACTACGTCTCATAGTGTGGATTGAAAGCTGTCTACTGCTGGCATTCTTAATGCCATGTATTCATACGCGTATCGAAATGCACTTGTACGTCTCAAAGAAAGTTAATCATATAGCGGTCTGCTAGATTAACTTACCTTTGGTCATAACTGCGTTAAGCAAGTCGCTTTAGCTCTGAGGTGAGTAGAGTCGAATGGCCAGTGGACAAAAGGACGCCGTCTGCCCTTCCGCCTGCTGGTGTATGAACGTGTCAGCCTATTTAGTACAGACACTTTGTCTTGTAACAAAACAAACAGGCAAAGTGACGCGAAATGTTCTGGATTATCATGAGATGATCGTTTCTTGCGCTGCCTCTGCGTAGTTATATGTCATGTGATTTTTCAGATTTCGTTTCGCGACATATTTTGCAATTGTATCTCACGTGGGAAATGCAGGTCTTTGCCCGAGTTCACGTTTTCATTGTAGCATGTGGTAATCAGTATCCAGTTTCTCTTCAGACATTTGAGACTGCAAGTTGTTTGTCTGACTGCTTTTCCACACATTAAATAATATTGTGGGTATTAACACTAACATGGGGCTACATTTCGTTGACGTTTGTAAATTTATGGCCATGTAAGGTCACGTGCTCTTCTGAAAGGCACTTGTATATATATATATATATATATATATATATATATATATGTGTGTGTGTGTGTGTGTGTGTGTGTGTGTGTGTAACTCGTGATTGTTACAAAGATATTTTTCAGTCTTCTGATCTTTATTCAAATCTTCACATGTATTTACTTAAGAACTATGTTTTCGAACGAATTACGTTTCAATTCCATTGCATTTAAAGGAGTGAGAGACAGAGAATAAACTGCCTATAAACTGTCTTCAGCAATGATGGGACCTTCGTATCATTTTTAGACAAAAATTTCAGCTAGCCACGTGAGTTCATATTGCGCTACAACGCCAATGGATGTGATTGCAGTGGCCGAGACTTCAATATTTTGCTATATTACTAGCTTAGAATGTTTCATCTTATTAGGTGTTGTGCGGTACGTGGTTCAAATATATTTACACTGTCCGTATTACACTTGTAAGGTGTAAATCACAAACACAGATAGCAATTAGGTACATAAGAACTGTAGTACGCAGTTGTGCAGGAGATGTTACGGTTTCGCCGAAATACTTTCACTTTTGTCTTAGTTTGGATTACTTTAACGCCCACCCCCTTCCCTTTAATTATTCCGTAGCGCTATGGGAAATTCCATGTCACTACAAAACATAAGATAAGGTAGTCAGATTTATTTTCGTCTGGATTTCAGATAAAGTGGAATGCTTCAGGGCAAATTCACGCATAGACATCTCACCATCCGCGTCACAACCAGAACATTTTTCATGAGATCACTGCAGGCAATTAGAGCATATAATCCACCCTTCATTGTCCTTAAATTTAGAGCAGGTTTCAGTGGAATACAAACATACTGTGTCCTTGTTTTCGTCGCCGTACCTTTCAAAAAGTTACATCTTGTATTTTAATGAATCCCTTCCCTGTTTCGTCTTTACTTCCTTATTATTCATTTGAGTGGGTTCAACTTTTTAGTCTTTTGTTCCACTTCTGTTGGCCTCCTTCTTTTGTTGATCTGATTATCTTCCTTCGACCTATCTTCCTAGAGTTCTGTTTATTATCGTTGCCTTGCAGTACCTCTGCCTTTTCTTTCTATGTCACTGCTGGTGTAGGTCCAATTTTAATTGATGCAAAAGTATGATGTGTCTGGGACATACTGAAAAGAGGTCGGCTGTGTTGACATCTCATTTACATCAGTGATGAATGGCCTACGTTGTTGTAGTTGCCACTTCTCCTTTATGTAGAATGTCATTTTCACCGTCATCTTTTCGTAGCATCAAATACATTTTGCATAGTTTGGGAATCCAATCAGTGTTGAAGTGATTTTCTTAAATAATTTGATGGAATCTAAACATACAACTGTAATAAAAGAACATACCTGTTCACCAACTTGTTGACGCACTAATGCGGCGTGGCGACGATATTCTACGCCCCATTTTGTTGCCCTTCATGGCTAGCCGGCGTGGGCTTACATTTCAGCAAGATAATGCTCCGTAGCATACGGCTAGTGTTTCTACTGCTTGTCTTCGTTCTTGCCAAACTCTACCTTGTCCAAGCAGAACAATTGTTTGCGTAATGGCCAGAAGTGAACCAACGCATTATTGACTTACATACAAGTGCGTTTCAGATGAGTATGTGCCCTTACATTGCCATAAATTTACAAAAGTCAACGAAATGTAGTCCCATGTTCGTGTTAATACCCAAAATATTATTTAATGAGTGGAAAAGCAGTGAGACAATTAACTTGCAGTCTCAAATGTCTGAAGAGCTTGTGAAGTTCTTTCTCTTGAACAAATCATCCAATTTTCCTGAAAGTGTAAATATTTGTTTGTCTGTTCATGTATATCACATATATTTTTTGTCTTAAGAGTGTATGTATTTTAACACATGCAAACGAATTTGCCACTTACCTCACTTCAGATGTATAAAGAAAACAAAACATTTCACTGACGTGGAGCCACTACAGTTGTTTTTACCCTATGTAGGAAAGATTCTGGGAAAATGGAATGCACGTGGAAACGAAATCGCGTACGAGACGATAATGTTACGAATTACATAGTTTTGTTCCAATGTTTGGGATCCTCATCAAGTAGGCGTGACAACAGATACCTGAAGAATTCAGGAACGTTCTGCTAGAATTGCAACAGGTCGGTATAACCCACACGAAAATGTAACTGGAATGCTCGAGGAATTAAAATGGGAATTCTTGAAAGAAAGACGACAAAGTTATTTCGAAAATTAGGGAAGCGTGTATTCAAGGAAGACTGCAAAACCATTATGCTGCCTGTATCGTACATCGTACAACGAGTAAAGAGCCATTTTTTTCTCACTCAATACGAGAATGAAATAGAAAACAAAATCGATATTGTTGTACGATATAACCTCTGTTGTGCAACGGAGAGAGTCTTGTGACGTACCTATGAAGATGTAGATGAGCGATCTCCTCCACTCTAAATGGAAGTCTTTATACACAACTCTGCCGCCAGATCCCTATTCTCCCACTGCAATCGTCATATACACTCTCTGTTGTTTCTGAGGCCTTGAGTCCGAAGTCTGGTTTGATGCAGCTGTCCACATTCGTCTGTTCTGGCAAAGCCTCTCTGTCTCTGCATAAATACCGCAACCTACTTCCATCTGAAAGTGCATACTGCACAACAGACCTGGTATCGTTCTGAAATTTTTACTCCTCACACTTCCTACCATTACCAAGCTAGCAATTCCTCGATGCCTCAGGATGTGTTCTATCAATCGATCCCATCTATTAGCCAGTTCTGCCACCTATGTCTTTTCTTCCCAAGTGATTCAGTACCTCTTTATTAGTTATTCGATCATCTCACCTCATATTCAGTATTTTTCAAACCCCTTGTGTGTTTGACATGATTACTATGACCCAGAAAATTAACTAAGTGCCGGACAAACCTTTTAGACCCCAAGCTGAAATTATGTGTGCAACGGAATAACTAACACGAAGCATGTATGGTCCTAGCTCTGCATTGTAAAGTGGAGAATTTCATAATACTAAATACGATATTAAGTAAAGGTGTTAACAGAAACATGTTTTGAATGAACATATTAATTTATTCGAATAAAACACAAACGTAAAATGCATCCGACTATGAGATAAATTCAACTGATATTACAGTCTGAATCAAACCAAATAAACTTATTGTTTTCATTATTGCTTGAAGGTCAATGAAAACGCGCCCTTTAGACGCGGCTGACGTCCTACAGGTATAAATGGCTCGCGAGCTTCTTATTAAACGAATATATTGACTGTTGGTTTAACGCAATGAGAAACGCAGCGTCCACTAAAGCAATGCTCGACTTGAGACGGAAAAATGCAATGATCTGACCAAAATGGACCAAGGGCTGTCTTAAGATGACGGTGCTGCTAACAATGTTCACCGTAACTATCGGCATGAGACTTTCCAAACGCTGTTGTCAAGCCTGTATCTCTGAACTACAGGTCGTGCTTCTACCGATAAGACTTCTGTAACACTTACATTTATGTTACATGCTAAGAAACTTCTCTGTCTTAAATATTCTTTCTTACTGTTGCCAGTCTTCCTTCATATCTTGTCTGCTTTGGTGATTGTCTGTTATGTTTCTGCCCAGTTAATAAAAGTTATGACTACCTTTACGGCCTTATTTCCTAATCTAATTCCATCACCCTCACCTAATTTAATTCGACTACATTCCATTAACATATTTTTACTTTTGTCGTTGTTCATCATGTAACGTATTTTTAAAACACTATTCATTCCGTTCAACTGCTCTTAGCCGTCTGTGACGGAATTACAATGTCATCAGCAAACCTCAGAGTGTTTTACTTCTTCTTCCTGAATCTTAAATCCCTTTTAAAATTTTACTTTATTGCTTGCTCAATATACCAGTTGAATAACAAGGGGGATAGGCTACAATCCTATCTCATACCTTTTCAATCAACGGCTTCCCTTTTATATCCTTTGTAAGTGCAGTCTGATCTCTGTACAAGTTACAAACAGCCTTTTACTCCCTGCATTTTACACTGCTATCTTCAGAATTTCAAAGACTTCATTCCAGTGAACTTTGTCAACAGCATTCTCCAAATCTACAAAAGCTATAAATGTAGATTTGCCTTTACTTGGTCAGTACTGACTCAAAATATTGTTTCCCAAAGTCGCCCTATACCAGTTTTTCCTTTCTTCTGTAAATAATAGCTGTCAGCATTTTGTAACCGTGACTTATTAAATTGATGGTCCATTAATATTCTTGTCTTTCAGCACTTGGTCTCTTTGGAACAGGAATTATTACTCTATTGTTGAAGTTTGCGGGTACCTTTCACCTACATCTTTCACACCAGGTCGAATAATTTCATCATGCCTGGCTCTCTCACGAATAACATCAACTCTGAAGGAATGGCGTTTACTCCATGGATTTTCTTTCGATCAGTTATATCCAAAACGAGGAAAATCGTAGAAACCAGCTGTCTACGTTTACAGACACCCTGCCTCAGCGGCAGTAGTGGCGAAATAATTGAGGGAAAACTTTGAGAGTATTTCGCTTATTTTTTCTGGTCATATTGGAATATTAGACGGAGACTTCAACTCACCAGGTACACTATGTGCTCAAAAGTATCCGGACACCTGGCTGAAAATGACTTACAAAGTTCGTGGCGCCCTCCACCGGTAATGCTGGAATTTAATATGGTGTTGGCCCACTCTTAGCCATGATGACAGCTTCCACTCTCACAGGCGTACGTTCAGTCAGGTTCTGGAAGGTTTCTTGGGGAATAGCAGCCCATTTTTCACTGAGTGCTGCACTGAGGAGAGGTATCGATATCGGTCGATGAGGCCTGGCACGAAGTCGGCGTTCCAAAACATCCCAAAGGTGTTCTATAGGATTCAGGTCAGGACTCTGCGCAGGACAGTTCATTACAGGGATGTTATTATCGTGGAACCACTTCTCCACAGGCCGTGCATTATGAACAGGTGCTCGATTCTGTTGAAAGATGCAATCGCCATCCCCGAATTGCTCTTCAACAGTGGGAAGCAAGAAGGTGCTAAAACATCAATGTAGGCCTGTGCTGTGATAGTGCCACGGAAAAGAACAAGGGGTGCAAGCCTCCTCCATGAAAAACACGACCACCCCATAACACCACCGTCTCTGAATTTTACTGTTGGCACTACACACGCTGGCAGATGACATTCACCGGGCATTCGCCATATTCACACCTTGCCATCGGTCCGCCACATTGTGTACCGTGATTCGTCACTCCACACAACCTTTTTCCACTATTCAATCGTCCAATGTTTATGCTGCTTACACCAAGTGGGGCATCGTTTGGCATTTACTGGTATGATGTGTGGTTTATGAGCAGCCGATCGACCATGAAATCCAAGTTTTCTCACCTCCCGCCTAACTGTCATAGTACTTGCAGTGGATCCTGATGCAGTTTGGAATTCCTGTGTGATGGTCTGGATAGATGTCTGCATATCACACAATACGACCCTCTTCAACTGTCGGCGGTCTCTGTCAGTCAACAGACGAGGTCGGCCTGTGCGCTTTTGTGCTGTACGTGTCCCTTCACGTTTCCAATTCACTATCACATCGGAAACGGTGGACCTAGGGATGTTTAGGAGTGTGGAAATCTCGCATACAGACGTATGACGCAAGTGACAGCCAATCAGCTGACCACGTTCGAAGTCTGTCAGTTCCGCAGAGCGCCCCACTCTGTTCTCTCACGATATATAATGATTACTGAGGTCGCTGATATGGAGTATCTGGCAGTAGGCGGCAGCACTATGCACCTAATATGAAAAACGTATGTTTTGGGGGTTGTCCGGATACTTTTGATCACATAGTGTATAGACGGGAAGTCTCAAGCGATTAATGCTGGTAGTACGGACAGGGAACGATGTGAAATTATTGTACACATCTTATCCGAAAAATATATTGAGCAGCTAATCAGAGAACTGACTAGTGAGTATAACATATAGGGTCTCCTAGTCACCGACAAGCCTGAATTTTTCGACTCAGTTAGCGTAGCAGGGAATCAGTGATTATAAGGCTGTTACAGAATCGCCGAATGCGGTTGTGACAGGAATAAATACAAAGGTAGGAAGATATTTCTGCTTAGGAAGAGCGACGAGAAATAGATTTCAATTACCTAAGCAGTCTACGTGAAAA
Source organism: Schistocerca americana (assembly GCF_021461395.2). Classification (NCBI taxonomy): domain Eukaryota; kingdom Metazoa; phylum Arthropoda; class Insecta; order Orthoptera; family Acrididae; genus Schistocerca; species Schistocerca americana. The sequence goes on from NC_060121.1 coordinate 245,636,575, forward strand.
CTTCATCTCGATCACTGACAATGTTGAGCATCAGTGGGCAAAGCTCAAGAGAGTTGTACAAGACGTTTTACAGAGGCACGTGCTGGGCTAAGTTGTGAGGGATGACAAAGACCCGCCATCGTTGGACTGCCGTCCTAGAAAGTTCCTACAAAAGCAAAGAGAGCTTCACTGCAAATTTAATCGTTCAAATGGGTCTAAGCACTATGAGACTTAACATCTGAGCTCATAAGTCACCTAGAACGTAGAACTACTTAAACCTAACTAACCTAAGGACATCACACACATCCATGCCCGAGGCAGGATTGCAACCTGTGACCGTAAGAGCATCGCGGCTTCAGACTGAAGAGGCTAGAACCGTTCGGCCACATCGGCCGGCAAATTTAATCGTAACCAAAGCCTTACAGACAAATAAAAACTGAACGAAGCCAAAGTTAGGGTAAGGAGAGTCGTGCGTAATGCGTTCAACGAATCTGAAAGTAAAATTCTATATATCGACTTGACAGAAAATCTTAAGAAGTTTTGGTGTTACATTAAATCACTAAAGCTATTGAAACCATCTACCCAGACACTCTGTGGCCATAATGGCATCAAAACGGAGGACGACAGAGACAAAGCCGAAATAATGCATGCATTTTTCCAAAAGTGTTTCACTGAGGAGAAGTTGTGCTGTAAGCTCCTCCTTTAAATCGTCACATGGACTTCAAAATGATAGATGGCGAAATAAGTGACCATAGGACAGAAAAGCAACTGAAACCACTCAAAAGAGGAAAGGCTACTGGACCTGACGAGATACCAGTACGATTCTACATAGATTCTACGACAAAGAATTTGCTTGTCTTCTAGAAGCAATGTACCGTAGGTCGTTGGAGGGGCGAAGCGTTCGTAATGATGGAAAAAATCGCAAATCATTCCCGTTTTTAAGAAGGGTCGTCGAACACGCATACAAAACTGCACTCCCGGCCACGTACAATACTGTACGCCTATACATGTGACGTTGGTCTGTTGTAGAATTTTAGAACTTTTTTATTCTCGCGTATTATGAGATTCCTTGAGAACGAAAATCTCCTCTGTAGGAATCAACATGTGTCCTGAAAACAACTATCGTCTGAAATCAAGATCGCTCTGTTCCTCCACGAGACCCAGAAAGCTGTAGTTACCGGGGCCCGTGTTGATGCGATGTTCCTTGACTTCCGGAAGGCGTTCGATACAGTTCTGCGTCTCTGACTAGTGAAAAAAATACAAGTGTTCGAAATATCAGACTAGCAGTGTGATAGGACTGAAGAGTCTGTAGTAAACAGAACACAGAAAGTCAGTCTCGACAGAAAGCAACCTTCTGACGCAAAAGGAACTTCGGGCGTACACGAGGGGAGTGGTTAGGACCATTTCTTTTCACAATATGTATAACTGATCTAGTGGATAGCTCTAGTAGTTCCTTGAAGTTTTTCATGAATTACGGTATTGTATAGAGAGAAGTCGCAACGTTAGAAAATTGTATCGAAATCCAAGGACCTGCTGAGGATCGACGTATGGTGCAGGGATTGACAGTTGCCCCTCGATATAAACGAACGCAAGCTATTCCGCTTGAATAAACAGAAGGGTCCATTATTGTATGATTACACGATTGCAGAGCAATCACTGGAGGCAATCACATCCGTAAAATATGTAGGAGTATGCATAAAGAGCGATTTAAAGTGAAACGACCACATATAACTAATTACAGTTAAGACATATGCCAGATTGTAATTAAATGGATGAATGTTCAGGATCTGATCAACCCGTCCCCTCCTACTTTAATAAAGCTCCGTAATCATCCAGACAACCAAAGATCAAGCTCTTAAACACTTTTGTGTCGGACTAACCTCGCGTATAAAAGTAGAATGATATTTGTTGGGAACGGAGCTGTAGATTGTCTGTGACCTGTTTGTTACATGAAGCAACAAACAGTATCAATACTCACCTTAATTTCATGTTGACTCTGTGGCTCGCCTCATCGTCCAGATATTTGCTCGTGGATGAAACAGAAGAGGGCCAGGTGTGTCCAAATTGGGTCCAGACACTTAGTTGCTTTAAGAACAATTATCAACATTAAATGTCATTGTCATCAAACAATAGGACAAATTTAATTCCTCACTCTGAAGTCAGCTTTCAGCTTCAAATAAACGTATTCTTCACACATGTCCTGCAATAATCAGGTCAGAAAGTAAAAATTACATTTCATTTCACGAAGAGACAAGTCACAACAATGACTCCCCATATCCATATTCCTATCGTTCACAACCAAGACTCTCTTTCAACTCACTCTGCTCTTTTCATACCGCCAAACACAGATGATACATCACAATGGTACAAAGAGTTTAATGCAGATGGAACCATCGACCTATGATAATATTTATGTAAATGGAAATATCTAAATCATAAATACATCTATAATATATAAACTTTTTAATAACATGTGCGTAGTTAAAATTTAGTTTGTCTGTCAAAACTTATGACTGAGATAACAAATTTGATTGCGTGAAATACGTAATATTTTCAGAGTTCAGGTACGAAATACACTCCTGGAAATGGAAAAAAGAACACATTGACACCGGTGTGTCAGACCCACCATACTTGCTCCGGACACTGCGAGAGGGCTGTACAAGCAATGATCACACGCACGGCACAGCGGACACACCAGGAACCGCGGTGTTGGCCGTCGAATGGCGCTAGCTGCGCAGCATTTCTGCACCGCCGCCGTCAGTGTCAGCCAGTTTGCCGTGGCATACGGAGCTCCATCGCAGTCTTTAACACTGGTAGCATGCCGCGACAGCGTGGACGTGAACCGTGTGTGCAGTTGACGGACTTTGAGAGAGGGCGTATAGTGGGCATGCGGGAGGCCGGGTGGAAGTACCGCCGAAATGCTCAACACGTGGGGCGTGAGGTCTCCACAGTACATCGATGTTGTCGCCAGTGGTCGGCGGAAGGTGCACGTGCCCGTCGACCTGGGACCGGACCGCAGCGACGCACGGATGCACGCCAAGACAGTAGGATCCTACGCAGTGCCGTAGGGGACCGCACCGCCATTTCCCAGCAAATTAGGGACACTGTTGCTCCTGGGGTATCGGCGAGGACCATTCGCAACCGTCTCCATGAAGCTGGGCTACGGTCCCGCACACCGTTAGGCCGTCTTCCGCTCACGCCCCAACATCGCGCAGCCCGCCTCCAGTGGTGTCGCGACAGGCGTGAATGGAGGGACGAATGGAGACGTGTCGTCTTCAGCGATGAGAGTCGCTTCTGCCTTGGTGCCAATGATGGTCGTATGCGTGTTTGGCGCCGTGCAGGTGAGCGCCACAATCAGGACTGCATACGACCGAGGCACACAGGGCCAACACCCGGCATCATGGTGTGGGGAGCGATCTCCTACACTGGCCGTACACCACTGGTGATCGTCGAGGGGACACTGAATAGTGCACGGTACATCCAAACCGTCATCGAACCCATCATTCTACCATTCCTAGACCGGCAAGGGAACTTGCTGTTCCAACAGGACAATGCGCGTCCGCATGTATCCCGTGCCACCCAACGTGCTCTAGAAGGTGTAAGTCAACTACCCTGGCCAGCAAGATCTCCGGATCTGTCCCCCATTGAGCATGTTTGGGACTGGATGAAGCGTCGTCTCACGCGGTCTGCACGCCCAGCACGAACGCTGGTCCAACTGAGGCGCCAGGTGGAAATGGCATGGCAAGCCGTTCCACAGGACTACATCCAGCATCTCTACGATCGTCTCCATGGGAGAATAGCAGCCTGCATTGCTGCGAAAGGTGGATATACACTGTACTAGTGCCGACATTGTGCATGCTCTGTTGCCTGTGTCTATGTGCCTGTGGTTCTGTCAGTGTGATCATGTGATGTATCTGACCCCAGGAATGTGTCAATAAAGTTTCCCCTTCCTGGGACAATGAATTCACGGTGTTCTTATTTCAATTTCCAGGAGTGTATATAGAGAAACGTAGATGTTTAAAATATAACATGATAAATTAGATTGCATTTCACTTGATAGTTGCGAAGTATCATAATATACATATAAAGTCTGCAGCTCGTGGTCGTGTGGTAGGGTTCTCACTTCCCGCGCCCGGGTTCCCGGGTTCGAATCCCGGCGAGGTCAGGGATTTTCTCTGCCTCGTGATGACTGGGTGTTGTGTGATGTCCTTAGGATAGTTAGGTTTAAGTAGTTCTTGTCATTGCCAGTCTACATTTTATATCCTCTCTACTTCGACCATCATCAGTTATTTTGCTCCCCAAATAGCAAAACTCATTTACTACTTTAAGCGTCTCATTTCCTAATCTAATTCCGGCAGCATCACCCGATTTAATTCGACTACATTCCATTATCCTCGTTTTGCTTTTGTTGATGTTCATCTTATATCCTCCTTTCAAGACACTGTCCATTCCGTTCAACTGCTCTTCCAAGTCCTTTGCTGTCTCTGACAGAATTACAATGTCATCGGCGAACCGCAAAGTTTTAATTTCTTCTCCATGGATTTTAATACCTACTCCGATTTTTTCTTTTGTTTCCTTTACTGCTTGCTCGATATACAAATTGAATAACATCGGGGATAGGCTACAACCCTGTCTCATTCCCTTCCCAACCACTGCTTCCCTTTCATGACCCTCGACTCTTATAACTGCCATCTGGTTTCTGCACAAATTGTAAATAGCCTTTCGCTCCCTGTGTTTTACTCCTGCCACCTTCAGAATTTGAAAGAGAGTATTCCACTCAACACTGTCAAAAGTTTTCTCGAAGTCTACAAATGCTAGAAACGTAGGTTTGCCTTTCGTTAATCTATTTTCTAAGATAAGTCGTAGGCTCAGTATTGCCTCACGTGTTCCAACATTTCTACGGAATCCAAACCGATCTTCCCCGAGGTTCACTTAGTAAGGGTGAAAGCATCAAGGAAATGCTCAGCCAAGTCCTGTGGCAGACGCTGCTAGAGGGGCATTCTGCATCACGGCGAGGTTTACTGTTAAAGTTCCGACAGGGTGCATTTACCGAAGAGTCAGTCACTATATTGCTTTCTTCTACGAACTTCTCACGAAAGGATCCTGAAAGTAAAATTAGAGACAGGCATGCTCACACGGAGACCTACCAACAATGTATCACTAAATTAGCTTTGTAACTTACACCATAGTCAATAAAAAATGAATGAAGGATACAACATGTCAATTTTTAACTGCGAAACCAACAATTCAAGCCCAAGACGCCCAATAGATTTGCTTCAAGGAGCAGACTGAACTGATGGAGACATCTGGCTACTTTCAGACACGTACATTACTGGCCATTAAAATTGCTACACCAAGAAGAAATGCAGATGATAAACGGGTATTCATTGGACAAATATATTACACTAGAATTGACATGTGATTACATTTTCACGCAATTTGGGTGTATAGATCCTGAGAAATCAGTACTCAGAACAACCACCTATGGCCGTAATAACGGCCTTGATGCGCCTGGGCATTGAGTCAAACAGAGCTTGGATGGCGTGTACAGGTACAGCTGCCCATGCAGCTTCAACACGATACCACACTTCATAAGGAGTAGTGACTCGCGTATTGTGACGAGCCAGTTGCTCGGCCACCATTGACCAGGCGTTTTCGATTGGTGAGAGATCTGGAGAATGTGCTGCCCAGGGCAGCAGTCGAACATTTTCTGTATCCAAAAAGGCCCGTACAGGACCTGCTGAAATGTAGGGTTTCGCAGGGATCGAATGATGGGTAGAGCCACGGATCTGAAATGTAACGTCCACTGTTCAAAGTGCCGTCAATGCGAACAGAAGGTGACCGAGAGGTGTAACCAATGGCACCCCATACCATCACGTCGGGTGATACGCCAGTATGGCGATGACGAATACACGCTTCCAATGTGCGTTCACCGCGATGTCGCCAAACATGGATGCGACCGTCATGATGCTGTAAACAGAAACTGGATTCATCCGAAATAATGTTTTGCCATTCGTACACCGAGGTTCGTAGTTGAGTACACCATCGCAGCCGCTCCCGTCTATGATGCAGCGTCAAGGGTAACTGCAGCCGTGGTCTCCGAGCTGATAGTCCATGCTGCTGCAAACGTCGTCGAACTGTTCGTGCAGATGGTTGTTGTCTTGCAAACGTCCCCATCTGTTGACTCAGAGATCGAAACGTGGCTGCACGATCCGTTACAGCCATGCGGATAAGATGCCTGTCATCTCGACTGCTAGTGATACGAGGCCGTTGGGATCCAGGACGGCGTTCCGTATTACCCTCCTGAACCCAGTGATTCCATATTCTGCTAACAGTCACTGGATCTCAACCAACGCGAGCAGCAGTGTTGCGATACGATAAACCGCAATCGCGATAGGCTACAATCCGACCTTTATCAAAGTCGGAAACGTGATGGTACGCATTTCTCCTCCTTACACGAGGCATCACAACAACGTTTCACCAGGCAATGCTGTTCTTGTATGAGAAATCGGTCGGAAACTTTCCTCATGTCAGCACGTTGTAGGTGTCGCCACCGGCGCCAGCCTTGTGTGAATGCTCTGAAAAGCTAATCATTTGCATATCACAGCATCTTCTTCCTGTCGGTTAAATTTCGCGTCTGTAGCACGTGGTCTTCGTGGTGTAGGAATTTTAATGGCCAGTAGTGTAGAAGGTAATCTGAGATAGACGGAAGGTTCTGCGATTGAGCAATTTGACATACACTGGGTAATTAATCGACATGTTCAATACTTATACAGCATAAGAGACACGAATATGTGTGATCACGTGATTTATCTAGTCTAACAATTAATTCAAAATGAATTAATTAAAGAATAAGGTAATTCCCATGTAGGTGAACTGAGGTGTCATCTATTAACGTGATTTCGGCAATTTATTTCTAATCTTCGTTTTGTTAAGTTTATTTGCCAGAATGTGTGACAAGTAAGTAAATGACTTACTTTACGCCGAGGTGTCAAGAGATACGGGATAGCTGCTAATATCGTATCGAACCTCCTTTTACCCGGTCTAGTGCAGCAACTCGACGTAACATAGATTCAAAAAGTCGTTGAAAATCCCATGCAGAAATACTGAGCAATGATGACTTCATAGCCGTCCATAATTTTGGAAGTGTTGAAAAATGGCTCTGAGCACTATAGGACTTAACAAAATGGTTCAAATGGCTCTGAGCACTATGGGACTCAACTTCTGAGGTCATTAGTCCCCTAGAACTTAGAACTAGTTAAACCTAACTAACCTAAAGACATCACACACATCCATGCCCGAGGCAGGATTCGAACCTGCGACCGTAGCGGTCTTGCGGTTCCAGACTGCAGCGCCTAGAACCGCACGGCCACTTCGGCCGGCAGGACTTAACATCTGTGGTCATCAGTCACCTAGAACTTTCATAAAAATTCCATTGTTCTTTGGGAACATGAAATTGTAAATATTTTGTTTAGGTTTTTATGTTGGTAACGCCACGTAGCGCTCTGTATGAAAATCACTGACTGTGCTGTGTGCAGTCTTTGGCTGGTTGAACTCATTGTTGGAATATTCGCTTGTGTAGTGTTGGGCAGTTGGATGTGAAGAGCGCGTAGCGTTGGGCAGTTGGATGTGATCCGCCAGCAGTGGTGGATATGGTGAGAGAGATGCCAAAGTTTTGAGAGATTACTACAAGCGGACGATCTGGACGTGTGTCCGCCAGAAAAAGGAAATTTGTAAAGATGGATGTCATGAATTGATAGATATATGTGTGATGACTTTTGAACACTATTAAGGTAAATACATTGTTTGTTCTCTATCAAAATCTTTCATTTGCCAACTATGCCTATCAGTAGTTAGTGCCTTCAGTAGTTAGAATCATTTATTTAGCTGGCAGTATTGGCGCTCGCTGTATTGCAGTAGTTCGAGTAACGAAGATTTTTGTGAGGTAAGTGATTCATGAAAGGTATAGATTACTGTTAGTCAGGGCTATTCTTTTGTAGAGATTATTGAAAGTCAGATTGCGTTGCGCTAAAAATATTGTGTGTCAGTTTAGTGATGATCAGAATAAGTAAAGAGAGAACTGTCTGAGTACCTTCCTTTTACTCAGCTTTCTTTGTATCAAATAACGTAGAAGTTTACCAGCACCGTCATTCACAGTTTTTCTAAGGGGATGTTAGAAAATCCATGAATGGCTGCAAATGGTCTCCAAGTAGCCGAACATAACCATTTACAGTCAATGATCGTTTCAGGTGGACCAGAGGTTCAGTCTATTCCATGTAAATATAGACCTCACCATTATGGAGCCAACACCCAAATTGCACATTGCCTTGTTCGCAACTTGGGCCCATGGCGTCTTAGGGTCTACACCTCACCCGACCCCCACCATCAGCTCTTACCAATAGAAATCGGGGTTCATCTGATCAGACTACAGTGTTACAGTCGTTTAGGGTACAACCAATATGGTCAGGAACCCAGGAGAGACGCTCAGGCGCTCCCGTCGGTCGTCTGCTGCCACAGCCCATTAACGCCAAATTTCGCCCCTATGTCCTAACGCAGGCGTTCCCAACCAAATTTTCTCGAGCACCCCCTCATCGAGCATGATTGGTACCTTGTCATACCACAGTATCAAGTACCTAAAAAAGCCAAATTAAGAGTCTTTTTGTACGTTTTCTATTTTTTGTACTTAGAAAAAACATTGACATATTCATTATCAAAAAAATATTGAGCTTAAAACTTTTTCAATTTAGCCATCATAGTTATTGTTAAATTTTTGATTATTGCTCAAAATCTTTGTCTTCAAAAGGTGGGTGTTTAGTATAACAAACTCCTTTAAAAAAATTAAAATTTAGTGTGAATTGAAAATGACAGGAACAAATGAAAACTGAGTGTATTGGTCTTTCAAGTGTACTACACTTGAAATTGCATTGAGTAGACGTGAAAAATAAGGAACCACTAATATCATGCAAGGTATTATTTACTTGAAAAAATACAGTTACAACAGTTACTCCACCAGTATACAGTTAGTTTTAATTTTCAGTTCTTAGTTGTCAGCTGCAAAAAGGCAGCGCGCACAGTCTAACTGCATACAGCAGAACTATTTCCCTCTATCTAATTCTAGTTTTGCGTTAGAGTGTGCTAGTGTCAGTTAGTTCTAGGAAGACGCTAGACGCAGAAGCTAGCGTATGCTGAAGCTCTGCTCATGCAGGAAGCGGCCACAACAAAAAAATGGTTCAAATGGCTCTGAGCACTATGGGACTCAACTGCTGAGGTCATTAGTCCCCTAGAACTTAGAACTAGTGAAACCTAACTAACCTAAGGACATCACAAACATCCATGCCCGAGGCAAGATTCGAACCTGCGACCGTAGCGGTCTTGCGGTTCCAGACTGCAGCGCCTTTAACCGCACGGCCACTTCGGCCGGCTGCGGCCACAACAAAAAATCTGTTACCGCACGAAATATATTTAACCCCTGTGGCATAGCTCGCGGACCTCTAGGAGTCCGCGGACCACCTGTTGGGAATCACTGTCCTAACGGATACGTCGTCGTACGTCCAACATTTTTTCGGCGGTTATTTCGAGCAGTGTTACTTGTCTGTTGCCACTGACTCTACGCGAACGCCGTTGCTCTCGGTCATTGTCTGTGGTGAGAGGTAATGCCTGAAATTTGGTATTCTCGACACACTCTTAACACTGGACCTCGGAATATCGAATCCCCTACCGATTTCCGAAATGCAATGTCCCATGCGTCTAGCTCCAACTACCATTCCGCGTTCAAAGTCTTTTAATTCCCATTGTGCGGCCATAATAAAGTGACAGATGTGAAAATTACCGAACAATCAGTTTAATAAGCCACAGCTGCAAAATACTAACACGAATTCTTTACACACGAATGGAAAAACTAGTAGAAGCCGACCTCGGGGATGATCAGTTTGGATTCCGTAGAAATGTTGGAACACGTGAGGCAATACTGACCTTACGACTTATCTTAGAAGAAACATTAAGGAAAGGCAAACCTACGTTTCTAGCATTTGTAGACTTAGAGAAAGCTTTTGACAATGTTGACTGGAATACTCTCTTTCCAATTCTAAAGGTGACAGGGGTAAAATACAGGGAGCGAAAGGCTATTTACAATTTGTACAGAAACCAGATGGCAGTTATAAGAGTCGAGGGACATGAAAGGGAAGCAGTGGTTGGGAAGGGAGTGAGACAGGGTTGTAGCCTATCCCCGATGTTATTCAATCTGTATATTGAGCAAGCAGTAAAGGAAACAAAAGAAAAATTCGTAGGTATTAAAATCCATGGAGAAGAAATAAAAACTTTGAGGTTCGCCGATGACATTGTAATTCTATCAGAGACAGCAAAGGACTTGGAAGAGCAGTTGAACGGAATGGATGGTGTCTTGAAGGGAGGATATAAGATGAACATCAACAAAAGCAAAACGATGATAATGGAATGTAGTCGAATTAAGTCGGGTGATGTTGAGGGTATTAGATTAGGAAATGAGACACTTAAAGTAGTAAAGGAGTTTAGCTATTTGGGGAGCAAAATAACTGATGATGGTCGAAGTAGAGAGGATATAAAATGTAGACTGGCAATGGCAAGGAAAGCGTTTCTGAAGAAGAGAAATTTGCTAACATCGAGTATAGATTTAAGTGTCAGGAAGTCGTTTCTGAAAGTATTTGTATGGAGTGTAGCCATGTATGGAAGTGAAACATGGACGGTAAATAGTTTGGACAAGAAGAGAACAGAAGCTTTCGAAATGTGGTGCTACAGAAGAATGCTGAAGATTAGATGGGTAGACCACATAACTAATGAGGAAGTATTGAATAGGATTGGGGAGAAGAGTAGTTTGTGGCACAACTTGACCAGAAGAAGGGATCGGTTGGTAGGACATGTTCTGAGGCATCAAGGGATCACCAATTTAGTGTTGGAGGGCAGCGTGGAGGGTAAAAATCGTAGGGGGAGACCAAGAGATGAATACACTAAGCAGATTCAGAAGGATGTAGGTTGCAGTAGGTACTGGGAGATGAAGAATCTTGCACAGGATAGACTAGCATGGAGAGCTGCATCAAACCAGTCTCAGGACTGAAGACCACCACAACAACAACAACAACAACAACAACGTTTTCACACGAATCATCTGAGTGCAAATGACAGATCCCCAATGCACTCTCGTTTTATACCTAATGTTGGCATTACTACCGCCATCTGCATATGTGCATACCGCTAACCCGTGACTTCTGTCTCCTCGGTCTAAATGCCCTACGAAAGTATACAGAAATCAGAAAGTCGAAATGTTGGAGAACGCATGAATATTGTCGATATATCGATAGTATAATACCGATGTATCCATGTTGTTATTCTTGTTGTCTTCAGTCCGAAGACTACTTTGATGCAGCTCTCCATTGGAATCTATCCTGTGCAAGCTTCTTCATCTCTGAATGTCTGCCGCAACCTGTGCCCATTTGAACCTGCTTATTGTATTCAAACCTTGGTCTTCCTCTACAATTTTTACCTCCCACAATTACATCCACTACCAAACTGACTACCCCTAATGTCTCAGGATGGACCCTGTCAACCGGTCTCTTCTTTTAGTCAAGCTGTTTCACAAATTTCGTTTTCCCCCAGAGTTTAGTACTTCTTCAGGTGTTATTCGATCAGGCCCATCAGATCTTCAACATGCTTCTACACTCTGCAGTATTACCTTCTAAAAGCTTCTTCTCTCTTCTTGTGTGAACTGGTTGACGTTCACTTTCGATTCTAAACTATCGATATGATTTCTGCAGAATAACGATATTTACGGTTTATCGCTACATCGTTTGTTTCTCTAATTTCACGACTTCATTTTCTTTTCGAAATCTTCATTGTACATTATTTCACTGTTATTGTAATTGATTTCAGGTATACTTTCAAACATGGGAATACAATGTATGAGACATAATGTAAACAGTTAACCAGACAATTCTTTTGTTACCAGGTATCTTTTTTTCTGATTGCAAAGTGTGGTAGAATAATGGAATTACGTGGTAAGTACACATAATTTGTTATCCGACACGTAGTTTGGCTTCAGGAAAGAAGTAGCTGCAAAAACGCAATTCATTTTTTCGTGTGAGATACTCTAAGAACTAAACGCAAGACCGTAACTAGGCCTGGACAAGAAGGGTCCCTGGGGCCCGAAAGAAAGAAACGAAAATGAAAATAAAGAAAAGTTAAAGTGGGAGGAATAAATGGAAAAATTAGCTACATCGATCAGTCTAGTGAAGTCTTTCTCTACATCAAAACAATCGACACTAGTTTTGGAATCAATTTTGATGTAAATAAATGCAAATCATGTAGTCAGTTTCATCTAGCAGACAACGCTGTGTTCAGCACGTGTTTGAAGTAGTAACCGAAAGCAGATATAACATCTGAAGTTGAAGATCACAGAAAAATTTCTTGTAATTGGAATTAAAATAGTTTAAATTTATTGATACGTTCAATGAATATGCCGATTGCACCCAATAGTGGACGCTAAGATTGGTATCGGGCGGAATCAGATGAATATCAGTCTGAAGTCAAACATAGACTTTTGACTTGTATCGAAACAGCTACTCGAATCAGCCGCTCCTCCGACAGTTTTCTTAGATCAGGGAATACCCACAACGCGCAGAGGTTACGTACAAATGACACTCACTACTGCCACTGGGATTGAGAATACCAACTGCTCTAGCACAAAAACGAAAGATGTTTATTTAAATTACGCAAGCAAATACAACAATTTAAAATCGCATTTTATTGCATTAGTAAAACACCTATAATTTAAAACGGCATATTTTCTGACAAAAATACTTCATGTTTGAATTTTCTCTATAATCGTTATAAATGGTATAAAAAGTGTTATTTCTTAAAATGTGCGCATGCAAAACATTTGTAAGACGCAAAGTGACTCACTCGGCTAGTCGAAAAATTACGCGAGGGAATACTGAGATCACTTGGCGCAGAAACTTCGTGGGAGAAAGTTTGATTTGTAGTATTCCGATTTTCCTGTAATTACTTTTCCTAAGCAAAATGCCTCGGACAAAATTTCATAAACCGTCTGGATGACTAGTTCGCAGAGTCAAAATACTTTGAATTTAACTACAGTATCGAAGATCTCCACGTTCGTTAAATATACGTGCCTGTGAGAATTTATGTTATGCATGCGCAGAAAGGTGCACTTTGGGTACCACAGATTGCTGATGTCTTACCTCCTAGCTGCTATCGTTGCCCGTGATTTTACTGCATTTCACTCTCTTCTTGAGACTTTGCCGACTGGGGACGGACACATTCGTGTTGCTCGCCAGTCGCCTCGTGCCAGACTGTTGCTCAGCAACGGCGTGTGCCGCTGCAGAGATTCCTGCATTGTTGAGAACTGCCTCACGTCGCGCGACTATATGGTCGCTATTAGTCGGTGTTGCTATTAGCCGAGAGGCGTGACGTCATGAGTGGTGTCGCTAGCTGTCAGAGGGGTTCGGTGTATTTTGCCCAATGGGCAATGGCGGGGCCTACTAGCCGACGGCGATTAGCGGCGCCACTGTTATCTTCCTACCGAGCCCTGCAATAGCTCTGTCCACTTGGAGCCTACAGCTCAGAGGAAAACATTCCAGTCGCTGCCACAATGCGGAACCCGCCAGGTTAGCCGAGATAAGCTAATGCTCTGCTTCCTGGACTCGGGTAGGCGCGCCGGGCCCAAATCGAATCCGCCCGGAGGTTAACGACTTGGGCCGGTGTGCCGTTCAGCCAGGATGCGGTTTTTAGGCGGTTTTCCATATCCCTCTAGGTGAATATCGGGCTGGTCTCTAGGACCGCCTCAGTTACACGCCTCGCTGACATTTGACACACATTCGCACTGTTTCATGATTTCCACTAGATGCAGCCAGGAGGGGTACACTATTTCCGTCCCGGGGGTATGGGGTGGCAGCAGATAGGGCATCCAGACACCCCTTAAAATTAACCATGCCGAATCAGCACTTAACCCTGCTGACTCTGCGCACAATGCGGGACAAAGGCAGTAGCCGAAGAAGAAGAAGCTGTCGTAATTTGGAAATGGGGCAATTTCTCTAACGTCCAAAAGAGCGTGGCCACTGGCTTTGCGGTTAAGTATGTACCAGGTGTAGAAGTATGAAACCTTAATTTCCCTATAGATGGAGCTAACCGTCAGTGTAGGGCCTGTGAGACCGCATCTGCAGCGCCATCTGCTTCCTGTAACAGCTGACGACCAATAACAAGACACAGTAGCTGTTGCAAACCCGTAAACATATCGAGTTCTGTGCCTACGATCTACGATTTGGGGACAGCATTGGTTTTCGGTTATCATTTCAAAAAAAAAAAAATGTTGTAGAATCGCATCGAATGCTTGTCGAAGCTTTCGGCGAACTTGCTCGTGAGAAACCACAGTGTTTCGAGTGGTTCAAAAAATTCGAAAGTGGTGATTTTGACGTGAGAAACGACGAGCGCGGGACACCACCGAAAAAGTTCGAAGACAAAGAACTGCAGGCCTTACTGGATGAAGATGATTCTCAAAATCAACAGGAACTCGCGTAGCAATTGATCGTGACGCAAAAGCCATTTCTCTTCGGTTGAGCTGGCCACTGTGGTCGTGCGGTTCTAGGCGCTTCAGTCTGGAAGCGCGCGACCGCTACGGTCGCAGATTCGAATCCTGCCTCCGGCATGGATGTGTGTGATGTCCTTAGGTTAGTTCGGTTTAAGTAGTTCTAGTGGACTGATGACCTCGGATGTTAAGTCCCATAGTGGTCAGAGCAATTTGAACCATTTCTTCGGTTGAAAGCTATGGGAAGGGTGCAGAAAATGGGAAAATGGGTTCCGCATGAAAGGAATGAAAAAATGGTTCAAATAGCTCTGAGCACTATGGGACTTAACTTCTGAGGTCATCAGTCCCCTAGAACTCAGAACTACTTAAACCTGACTAACCTAAGGACATCACACACATCCATGTCCGAGGCAGGATTCGAACCTGCAACCGTAGCGGTCGCGCGGTTCCAGACAGTAGCGCCTAGAACTGCTCGGCCACTCCGGCCGGCAACGGAATGAAAGGCAGCAAGCAATTCGAAAGACCACTTGTGAAATGCTGCTGCCCAGATACAAAAGAAAGTCGTTTCTCCCTCGAATAGTGACAGATGGTGAAAAAAGAGTATATTTTGAAAATCCTAAGCGTCGCAAATCATGAGTGAATCCAGGCAAACCATCGACAACCACTGCAAGACCGAATCGCTTTGGAAAGAAGCCCATGCTCTGTGTTTGGTGGGATCACAAGGGTGTCATCTATTACGATCTGCTAAAACCTGGTGAAACCGTTAACACCGATCGCTACCAACTGCAAATGATCAATTTAAATCCAGTATTATGTGAGAAACGACCGCCGGCCTATGTGGCCCAGCAGTTCTAGGCGCTTCAGTCCGGAACTGCACTGCTGCTGCGGTCGCCGGTTCGAATCCTGACTCGGACATGGATGTGTGTGATGTCCTTAAGTTGGTTAAGTTTAAGTAGTTTTATAAGTCTAGGGGACTGATGACCTTAGACCGCGCGGCGCCCAGGCCTACACTGATGTTTTAAGCACCTTCTTGCTTCTCACTGTTGAAGAGCAATTTGGAGATGGCGACTGCATCTTTCAACACGATCGAGCTCCTGTTCATAATGCACGGCCTGTGGTGGTCTGGTTACACGACAATAACATTCCTGTAATGGACTGGCCTGCACAGAGTCCTGACCTGAATCTTATAGAATACCTTTGGGATGGTTTGGAACGTCGACTTCGTGCCAGGTCTCACCGACCGACATCGATTCCTCTCCTCAGTGCAGCACCCCGTGATGATGGACTGCCATTCCCGAAGGAGCACCTGATTGAAAGTATGCCTGCGAGAGTGGAAGCTGTCATCAAGGCTAAGGGTGGGCCAACACCATATTGAATTCCAGCATTACGGGTGGAGGGCGCCTCGAACTTGTAAGTCATTTTCAGCCAGGTGTCCGAATACTTCTGATTACATGGTGTATTTACAAGTTGAGCTATGACATCATCTAATGAACGGTCAGTTATATCTGATGTCACCATTTCTCGTCTCCTAGTCAGCTGATAACCAAATCAGTACGTCATGAATTGCGGAATTCGTGTAAGAGTGATTACGCTGTTGTCATAACCCTTGTGACCAGGTTATCAAATGACATACTCGAGTAAGATAATGAAACAGCACACATTGCAGCTGACACCACAAAGACCTTGAGGAACTTTATGAAATGGATGACACGCAGATGTCCATGTATACTTCATGAACATTTCCAGTTTCGGTTGATAACTGTCATTACAGTATCTGTATACAACAAAAAAGGATGGAACAACCAAAAATCCATAGAGTACAATCAGTTATACAAGAAATGTTATAACATGATAGATTTCCATAGCTCATGTATTTTTTACCTGTCACATCGTGCTCCATCTATATGGCAACATTATTTACACAGCCTCTTCAGAACTGCTGACCAACAGGTATCCGTATTCTAGAGGTGATGTGTTACACGTAAAATCTCAGTTATAACTTGTATGCCAACTAATCCTTTGTGTATTGTTCTGGGTACATGAATGTATGTCTTCAGAAAAATGACCTGAATAAGCGCTCTTTTCTACATAAGTTTTTGTCGAATAAATGATTTATAACTTAATCTGACCATATTTTTAAAAAAGTCGTTCAAGAGTAGTTAGTGCTAAGTTTGCGCATGCGAAATAACTGGTGGCATAAATAAATACTTGAGCGAATTTTATTATCACAGTTGCCTCTATATAGTTAAAAATCTGATTCGAAGAACATGTACGTGATCCACCATTATTTTCAATGAGCATGCGTGGCTCCGAACCTAACACATGACCATTTAAAAGGCAGAAATATGAAGATCCAAAGCAACCACGTCGAACATAATATGATACAGTTAACAGTGCCGGAATCTCCATGATGTCACTTACCTTAGAAGCTAAATAGCTAAATATCTGTACTTTCTGCCGTTCTGAAAAAGTTTATGTTGGATGCAGTTTTGGTTCGCAATGACTAACATTCATACTGATGGAAGAGGATATATGACAGCTCGTACTAGAAGTTAACTACATTTTGCAAAATAAAGCTAATGCCATGTATATAGTCGTATCTTTAAAGATGAAATTATCAGTGACACGGGGACGTAAATAAACCGTAGAAACTTCTGTTCAATGCATGTGCATAATCGTTGAGGCAAGGCACAGCGCAATTGTCCGAACGTGGAACACGTGGCACACTGGCCCATTGAAGAAAGACGAATTCTACATACATTAGAAAATCCTGGAATCATTTCAATAAACAAAACTGTGATGCTGTCAACACTCCTACTACTTGGATAGGTTAATTAAAACCCAATTCTGCACCGTGTGAATCGAAAGTTATCTGCCTTACTGAACAGCTCAAAAATGGTTCAAATGGCTCTAAGCACTATGGGACTTAACATCTGAGAACTACTTAAACCTAACTAACCTAAGGACATCACACACACCCATGTCCGAGGCAGCAGCAGCGCGGTTCCGGACTGAAGCGCCTAGAACCGCTCGGCCACAGCGGCCAGCTCACTGAACAGCGAACGTTACGGTTGAATATGAGTAAAAACGAGTTAAAGATCTGAAAATGCTACAAGCAAATACTGTGCCTAACGGCAGACTGCCAGCCTCAGTATCATCACACTTTTACAATTCATTGCATGAGAATGGTAATCAGAGAACAACTCCAAAGCAAGTTACTAAATCAGTCATCCACGGCAAAAACATGGAAGCAGTAGCTCGTGACAAGTTGCGAGAGACCACCCAGAACTGCAGACAAGAGCAGACTGACTGAACTAGAATAAACAGTTTTGTGTTG
This sequence comes from Schistocerca americana, assembly GCF_021461395.2. NCBI lineage: Eukaryota > Metazoa > Arthropoda > Insecta > Orthoptera > Acrididae > Schistocerca > Schistocerca americana. The sequence goes on from NC_060121.1 coordinate 245,654,460, forward strand.
TTCAAACAACCATACGTACACCAAAACTATGCTGACGCGCAGGCCTCCTTGTGGCTAGCACTTCAACTCGTCACAATAATTCGTGGCAGACATGCCTCTGCTTATCTTGAGTACCTGATCACTTGATACGGAAAGTCTTTGCAATATTTTTGTGACTCAGAATACACGGAAGAAAAAATGCTTTTGAAATTTTACACCGTCACAGGCAAGTTTCAAACTGAACATCATCTAATTTTAAACAAGTCAAAGTGTAAACGACCATAGATGTGGGAAACCGCCTAAAAGTTACATCCAGGCTGGCCGGCACGCCGGCACACGTCAACCTCCACCGCTTGAATCCGATACACGGACCAATGCTTCTCCCCGTCCCGGAATCGGCAATCTACACTACTGGACATTAAAATTGCCACACCACTAAGATGATGTGTTACAGACGCGAAATTTAACTGACAGGAAGAAGATGCTGTGATATGAACACGGATGCGACCATCGCGATGCTGTAAACACAACCTGGATTCATCCGAAAAAATGACGTTTTGGCATTCGTGGACACAGGTTTGTCGATGAGTACACCATCGCAGGCGCTCCTGTCTGTGATGCAGCGTCGAGGGTAACCGCAGCCATGGTCTCCCATCTGATAGTGCATGCTGCTACAAACGTCGTCGAACTGTTAGTGCAGATGCTTGTTGTCTTGCAAACGTCGCCATCTGTTAACTCAGGTATCGAGACGTGTCTGCACGATCCGTTACAGCCATGCGGATAAGAAGCCTGTCATCTCGACTGCTAGTGATACAAGGCCGTTGGGATCCAGCACGGCGTTCCGAATTACCCTCCTGAGCCTACGATTCCGTATTCTGCTAAGAGTCATTGGATCTCGACCAACGCGAGCAGCAATGTCGCGATACGATAAACCGCAATCGCGATAGGCTAGAATCCGACCTTTGTCAAAGTCGGAAACGTGATGGTACGCATTTCTCCTCCTTACACGAGGCATCACAACAACGTTTCACCAAACAACGCCGGTCAACTGCTGTTTGTGTATGAGAAATCGGTTGGAAACTTTCCTCATGTCAGCACGTTGCCACCGGCGCCAAACTTGTGTGAATCCTCTGAAAATCTAATCATTTGCATACCACAGCGTCTGTAGCACGTCATCTTCATGGTGTAGCAATTTTAATGGCCAGCAGTATATCTCAGTGTTCATTTCATGAATTACGGTTACTTTTATAGCAAATCTATACATACAACAAACTGATAAGTGTCTGATGTCTGAATATAGGAGATGGTAAGAAAACTTAATTTGAATGGTCTATAGAAGCGCAATAGACGACAAAAAATATTTTTATAATTCTTCTGTGTCCCTGTTTGTACTCGGATTATGCAAAAAGTATTGCACAAAGTTTTGACACTTATATTGTTGCGGGTCTAATGTAAAATCTGGTACATATTTCTTCTTTATAAGCACCCTAGGAACAGAGTCATAATAATTTTACCGTAAGACCGTGCGCGGATGCCAGTGTCGCAGCTAGAGGTTGGCCAGAGGGTTGGCACTTGTCACCCGCAGCCAGCACACCGCTGGGGCACAGGCACAAAATTACTGTGGATTGAACTCGATACTGCAAAAAGCATAAACGTTGACCTTGCAAATGACATATTAAACTCAGAAAAAGCCGAAATACTGTAGGCCTACTTTGATGAAAGCTTCTAGTTCTTGGAAATAAGCTTTAAAGAAAATGCATGTGGAAAATATCAGATCGTTTAGCGTTACCCAGGGTGCACCACGAGGAGGCAAACTGATTCACACCCCAAAAATATTTACATTTTTACTTTTTTATTTTTTTGCATTTTTGAGTATATTTTAAAAAATCATTTTATCCTAATACGTTTATGTACATCTAAAAATTACAATTATTTATTGTGTAGCTCCTGGTCTGATTTTGTATGAAACTGATTTTACAGACTGAAATCTGGAAATTTTATCAGCTTCGAAATTTCCCACTTACTGTTCCATAAATGTGAGATCACCGAAGTTAAGCGCTGTTGGGCGAGGCTGGCTCTTGGATGGGTGACCATCCAGGTCGCCATGCGCTGTTGCCATTTCTTGGGGTGCGCTCAGCCTCGTGATGCCAATTGAGGAGCTACTCGACCGAATAGTAGCGGCTTCGGTCAAGAATACCATCATAACGACCAGGAGAGCGGTGTGCTGACCCCACGCCCCTCCTATCCGCATCTTCCTCTTAGGATGACACGGCGATCGAAGGTACCGGTAGGCCACTCGTGGCCTGAAGACGGAGTGCTTTTTCTTCCATAAATTTCAAGCGTTGGCAATATCTTTCCTTTTTCTTCGTCTTCGACGAATTTATTGCAATTTTAGAATCGAGCTGAATTTGTTTCAGCTTTTCAAGAAATGGGTAAATGTCAGGATTGGAGGAGTAGTACTGACTATTATATTTGCTGTGGAAACTTTCGCAAGCATTATTTGTTCTCTGTCTGTTACAACTTAGTTCTGCCCACATGGATGAAGAAAAGAGCTCATTCTCTTCTATGTAAGTTTCTACTAAATAGTCACAAATTGCGAAGTGGCCGCAGGCAGCTGTGGCCATTAGTGCACACAATGCTCTGTCGCATTCTGTCAGTTTGGAAGGATTCGGCCCTGTTACCTGCTCTGAAATAATCAACCACTGGAATGAAAAATTTGAAGAAATTTCCTCATTAAGGAAAAACGTCAGTATAGACGAATCCTCAATGAAATATAAACTACGTTTAGCATATGAACAATTTAATCCAAAGAAAAGAGCGAAATTTTGATTAGTAATTTACAGACTATGTCAGGCAAGCACCGGTTTTTTTTTTTTTTGTTACAGTTCAAAAATGGTTCAGATGGCTCTGAGCACTATAGGACTGAACGTCTGAGGTCATCAGTCCCCTAGAACTTAGAACTACTTAAACCTAACTAACCTAAGGACATCACACACATCCATGCCCGAGGCAGGATTCGAACCTGCGGCAGTAGCGGTCGCGCGGTTCCAGACTTAAGCGCCTAGAACCGCTCGGCCACACCGGCCGGCTTTCTTACAGTTTCAAAATATACAAAAAAATGGTTCAAATGGCTCTGAGCAATATGGTGTCCGCCCCCGGTAGCTGAGTGGTCAGCGCGACAGACTGTCAATCCAAAGGTCCCGGGTTCGATTCTCGGCTGGGTCGGAGATTTTCTCCGCTCAGGGACTGGGTGTTGTGTTGTCCTAATCATCATCATTTCATCCCCATTGACGTGCAAGTCGCCGAAGTGGCGTCAAATCGAAAGACTTACACCAGGCGAACGGTCTACCCGACGGGAGGCCCTCGTCACACGACATTTCATTTCAACTTCTGTGGTCATCAGTTCCCTAGAATTTAGAACTACTTAAACCTAACTAACCTAAGGACATCACACACATCCATGCCCGAGGCAGGATTCGAACCTGCGACGGTAGCGGTCGCGCGTTTCCAGACTGTAGCGCCTAGAACCGCTCGGCCACTCTGGCCGGCCAAAAGATACACTGACTAGGTCAAAACTGATTGGAATAATAGTGCACCAGAGAATGTTGTCATGGAGGTGTCAAAATCCGTGTTAAGTAAGGGATATACTTCATTTCTTGACAACTGCTACTCTTTCCTCAACCTCTATCTACAATTGCAGCAGGTAAACACAAATTTTATCGGGACAGAGCGCATAAACAGGCGAACTATGGCACAAGGTTTTCAAAAGTAAACTTTAAAGAAAGGAGAATGTTTATGAAACAGTTGTAATAATTTGTTGGCTCTGAGATGGAAAAGCAGGCGTAACATGTATATCATACAACGGAACACGGAAGTGTAAGGATGGTTGAACACATGAACAAACAGTTAAGAGAAACCATGAAGACCATATGCAGCATCGAATACAATAAGGCAGTGGGTGACACTATTCGTCAACAATATATGTTGACCTGTTTCCCATTCACGAGAGAATTGCTGAAAAGATACCGAAAACTTTTTCTTTATATGTTAAATACGGCTCTGTGTTACCCATAAACAAAAACATGTGGCAAGAGCAAGCCATTAATGTTTATTTTCCCCTGGGCAGCAGATCAGGTGTTAGAAGCGTGTACCAGTGGACGCAAAATGGTTGTTCTGTACTGAAAGGCTTAGTCCACTTAGTAGTGCTATAACGCCGGTGCAGAAAAGACAGCTACTAAATTATGTGACATGTTTGCAGGAGAACTATTAGACGCAGAGAAAACGCAACTAACAAATTGCAGTGGGTATATGTTAAGGTACCAATTGTGAGGGTAGTGGTGTGTAGTATCTGTAAGTGGTTTTTCTTTGGAGGGCGACAATGCTCGGTGGCGTAGAGAGTCGCAAGCTAAGGCAGTTGTTGAGAGGCTGTGGAAGGTGTAGGCTGCGTGAGCCAAAGGCGGTTGCGTAGCGAAGGATTTATCTCTATGTCTAATAGTAGTGGCACACATTTTGAATAATAGTGTGTTTATGTTAGTGCAGGGTGATAATGGAAATAAATTAAATTTTACCTGTTCTTAATGCGTCTCCATCAGTTAGTACCACACCATTGAATTTAACAATGAACGAAGTCTCGATGTACACGGTAAACCACAACAAGAGGATTGTAACAAAATAATCATTAATTAACCCATATAATCTCTTGAGGAGAGGGAAGAAAAATGGCTCTGAGCACTATGGGACGGCCCGCATCTCGTGGTCGTGCGGTAGCGATCTCGCTTCCCACGCCCGGGTTCCCGGGTTCGATTCCCGGCGGGGTCAGGGATTTTCTCTGCCTCGTGATGGCTGGGTGTTGTGTGCTGTCCTTAGGTTAGTTAGGTTTAAGTAGTTCTAAGTTCTAGGGGACTGATGACCATAGATGTTAAGTCCCATAGTGCTCAGAGCCATTTGAACCACTATGGGACTCAACTGCTGTGGTCATAAGTCCCCTAGAACTTAGAACTACTTAAACCTAACTAACCTAAGGACATCACACACATCCATGCCCGAGGCAGGATTCGAACCTGCGACCGTAGCGGTCGTGCGGTTCCAGACTGTAGCGCCTTTAACCGCTCGGCCACTCCGGCCGGCGAGGAGAAGGAAGCTTATACAATGATCACAATATCTGCACTTGTAGCCCCAACACCCTGTACACGTGTATAAGTAACAAGAATTAAATTAGTGTTGACGTCGACAAGAGCAGCTCCGCGCGAAAAAAATCTACTTAACAGGTACCCGCATATCGGCTTGTACGGCGATTGTCTCGTGCATCACGACGACCCGTTTACAAGGGAACCGTGCGAACTTTCCCTCATCCGATTTGATTCATATTAGGGCAGGACTGAGACTTCAACGCATAGAAACAGGAAGACGCAACTCTCAACAGTTTTCAAGAAAATCGAGGTTGAAAATATTAAGCGTGTATACGGATTTTGTATGCTCGCTATTATCGTTACTCAAGGAGTCCGTGGCCGAGCGAGCCACCGCTTAGTCTGTAAGCGCGATGTGTCTTTTCCTTTTTTTTTAAATACGCAAGCAAATGAGAAAGGTTGCGGTAACATCTTCAAAGTCCGGATAGCTCACAATAGCGTTATACCAGAATTGCCTTGAAGGCATACGTAAGAGAAGAACAATTTCTTTTGCTGCCCGATTCAAGGGGAGGGCAAATGAACCTAGGTTTGTGAGAACAAACCTGTCAGCGAGCAATATTAAACCAAATCCTGCAAAATGTACTCCGTTGTATCGTATGTATTGTATTGTATGTTAATCGGGGACCTAGAAACGACGGAGAGGCTCCGTTCCCGCCGCAGCCGCAGCGGTCCACGACCACCGCAGTCCACTTCACCCCTCCGCCGCCCCACACAGAATCACTCAGGGTTATTGTGCCGTTCGGCCCCCGGTGGACTTCCCCAGAGAACGTCTCACACCAGACGAGTGTAACCCCTATGTTTGCGATGTAGAGTAAAGATGGTGTATGCATACTCGGAGAACTTGCTTGCGCAGCAATCGCCGACGTAGTGTAACTGACGCGGAATAAGGGGAACCAGCCCGCATTCGCTGAGGCAGATGGAAAACCGCCTAAAAACCATCCACAGACTGGCCGGCTCACCGGATCTCGACACCAGTCCGCCAAGTGGATTCGTGCCGGGGCCAGGCGTTCCTTCCCAATACGGAAAGCCGTGCGTTAGACCGCACGGCGAACCGGGCGTGCAGCCGTCTATATAATTGCGCTTACAATTTCCAAGAAAATAGAGATAGATAGCTTTTAGAGAAGATTGCATGAAAATTCCATAAATCGTTCACTATTTGTTGTCTGCACCAATATTCGGTAACAAACTCGATATGCTTGGTAGGCCACAAAATTGTGTGTGACATAGAACAGACTACGAATATAAATCATGTTTGTTTGGCACAGACGCGTTCAAAAAAGCCATGAACATGCAAAAAGATCGAGTTCATTATATCTGCTGTATGTCGCTATAGTTAATGTCTTCCATGTTTCTACGATTTGTATCGTCCTGATTCGTGCAATGCTCCGTAGGTTACACATTACATTTGTCACGAATGTAGATACGATAACGTAAATAAAATGACTACACTGATCAGATAGATACTTCTCGTGTATCCCGTTTTTATTTCCAGTCTGCTTACCAAATTTTGGTTTTCTTTTATCAGGATAAATATTATGAGAATGATAAATACATAATGAAAAATTCATAATTTTCACATACACAACTATCATGTTGCTCGAGTTATGTCGTGGGAATGAAAAAATGAAAAAAAGAGGCGGCACCGGAATTCGATCCAGAGTTAAAGCCTTACTTTCTCATTTATCTCTTTTCTTTGTCACTGGTCTCGTCACTTGATCTGGGCGGATGTCACATGGCACCTCTTCAAGCTGATCGATGATCCTCATTCCGTTTTTTCATTTATACAGGGTGGTCCATTGATCGTGACCGGGCGAAATATCTCACGAAATAAGCGTCAAACGAAATAACTACAAAGAACTAAAGTCTAGCATGAAGGGGGAAACCAGATGGCGCTACGGTTGGTTCGCTAGATGGTGCTGCCATAGGTCAAACGGATATCAACTGCGTTTTTAAATAGGAACCACCATTTTTATTACATATTCGTGTAGCACGTAAAGAAATATGAATTTTTTAGTTGGACCACTTTTTTCGCTTTGCGATAGATAGCGCTGTAATAGTCACAAACATATAGCTCACAGTTTTAGACGAACAGTTGGTAACAGGTAGGTTTTTTAAATTAAAATACAGAACGTAGGTACGTTTGAACATTTTATTTCGGTTGTTCCAATGTGATATATGTACCTTTGTGAACTTATCATTTCTGAGAACGCATGCTGTTACAGCGTGATTGCCTGTAAATATCGCATTAATGCAATAAATGCTCAAAATGATGTCCGTCAAGCTCGATGCATTTGGCAATACGTGTAACGACATTCCTCTCAACAGCGAGTTGTGCGCCTTCCGAAATGTTCGCACACGCATTGACAATGGGCTGGCGCATGTTGTCAGGCGTTGTCGGTGGATCACGATGGCAAATATCCTTCAACTTTCCCCACAGAAAGAAAACCGGGGACGTTAGATCCGGTGAACGTGCGGGCCATGGTATGGTGCTTCGACGACCAGTCCACCTGTCATGAAATATGCTATTCAATACCGCTTCAAACGCACGCGAGCTATGTGCCGGACATTCATCATGTTGGAAGTACATCGCCATTCTGGCATGCAGTGAAACATCTTTTAGTAACATCGGTAGGACATTACGTAGGAAATCAGCATACATTGCACCATTTAGATTGCCATCGATAAAATGGGGGCCAATTATCCTTCCTCTCGTAATGCCGCACCATACATTAACCCGTGAAGATCGCTGATGTACTTGTCGCAGCCATCGTGGATTTTCCGTTGCCCAATAGTGCATATTATGCCGTTTTACGTTACCGCTGTTGGTGAATGGCGCTTCGTCGTTAAATAGAACGCGTGCAAAAAATCTGTCATCGTCCCGTAATTTCTCTTGTGCCACGTGGCAGAACTGTACACGACGTTCAAAGTCGTCGCCATGTAATTGCTGGTGCATAGAAATATGGTACGGGTGCAATTGATGTTGGTGTAGCATTCTCAACACCGACGTTTTTGAGATTCCCGATTCTCGCGCAATTTGTCTGCTACTAATGTGCGGAGTAGCCGCGACAGCAGCTAAAAGACCTACTTGGGCATTATCATTTGTTGCAGGTCGTGGTTGACGTTTCATATGTGACTGAACACTTCCACTTTCCTTAAATAACGTAACTAACCGGCGAACGGTCCGGACACTTGGGATGATGTCGTCCAGGATACCGAGCAGCATACATAGCACACGCCCGTTGGGCATTTTGATCACAATAGCCACACAACAACACGATATCGACCTTTTTCGCAATTGGTAAACGGTCCATTTTAACAAGGGTAATGTATCACATAGCAAATACCGTCCGCACTGGCGGAATGCTACGTGATACGACGTACTTATACGTTTGTGACTATTACAGCGCCATCTATCACAAAGTGAAAAAAGTGGTGCAACTAAAACATTCATATTTCTTTACGTACTACACGAATATGTAATAATATGTAATAAAAATGGAGGTCCCTATTTAAAAAACGCAGTTTCGTTCTTTGTAGTTTTTTCGTTTGATGCTTATTTCGTGAGATATTTGGCCCGGTCACTATCAATGGACCACCCTGAATAAATACGAGTCGTATTCGGAAAGTAAGGTCCGATTGGGCGCGAAATGGAAACCACTGTGAAAATCCGATGGAACTTTGCACACATGTGTTGGGCAGCGTGTTTAGTGTGCCTGTCGATCGCTTCACGTCGCTCTTTTCAATTCAGAGTGCAAAGTGATCTGTTAGAAATGTCTAAAACAACAGTGTCTCCTGCCAAGATGTGGATCTTCAAATGGTTCAAATGGCTCTGAGCACTATGGGACTTAACTTCTAAGGTCATCAATCCCCAAAACTTACGACTACTTAAACCTAACTAACCTAAGGACATCACACACATCCATGCCCGAGGCAGGATTCGAACCTGCGACCGTAGCGGTCGCGCGGTTCCAGACTGTAGCGCCCAGAACCGCTAGGCCATCACATCCGGCAAGATGTGGATCTGGCGAGAGATTATGCCTGAAGCTATGCGGCCCACATAACATAAAATTCATGCGGTTTCTGCTCCAAGAAAAATTTTCAGCCTCATTCCGCAGGGGCAATGAAGATGCTCCTGCAGCGTTTTCGATGGGAAGTGATCACCCACATTACAACCCTTAATTGGCTTCCTCCGCTGTTCATCTGTGCTAACATAAGCCGCTGGCTACGAAGACAATATTTTGGCACAAACAGCGAAAGGCACACCAGCGTAAAGAATTTGCGCAAAGCACAAGTGGCTGCTTTATTTAGAGAGGTAGCTGGAAGGTATGGGTAAATGTTTCGAACTAAAAATTTTTGATTGTCATTGTGGTTTTCATTTCGCGACTGATCGGATCTTACTTTCCGAACAGCCCTCGTACGTATGTATAACACCAGCGCATTCGTTGAATAATACGCGATCATACAACGTATTTTCTCGAAAACGGTTGACACTTGTGTCTTCCTGTTTACATATGTTGAAGTTCTAGTTGTGCGCTACACACCTTGTCCATACGAATCAAATTGCTGAGGGGAAGTTCGGACGATCCCCTTATTAGCACACGTCGTCTCCAACCCCTTGGACAAGGATTTCTTCGAACTAAATGGTACGGCAAGAGGTTGAAAATTGTTATTGAGAGGGTTGTAGCAATCGCTAGCTGTTCCGCCGGCCGCTGTGGCCGAGCGGTTCTAGGCGCTTCAGTCCGGAACCGCGCTGCTACTACGGTCGCAGGTTCGAATGCTGCCTCGGGCATGGATGTGTGTGATGTCCTTAATTTAAGTAGTTCCAAGTCTAACTCAGATGGTAAGTCCCATAGTGCTTAGAGACATTTGAGCTAGCCGTTCCAGTCACTCAACAAAGAGAGTAAATGAGGGTGAATATTCAGCTATAAGTAGGTCTCAGCGTACCACTACTTCGGAACGACGCGGTAAAAGATCATTTTATGTTTCGATAACATTGCCGAACAGGTTACCAGGTGAGTGACACACAATTTCCATAAGACGCATGTCCTTAATTTTACATTGTCAGTACCGTAGTTAAGTGTCGTCGTCCGCTATGCTGCATTTGTGCCCCTTTTTGTGTTACGAGATTTCCTTCTGACAACACGTTGTCGGACCTGCTTTGCTTTGTTTCATCCTTTATTTATGTGACAATTTATTTTTCTGTACTCTAGTGAGAAACTATTTGTCGAATTATTTGTTGTACTGACACAACCTGTTAACATGATCGTTTGCAGACTCGCTAACCATACCTTAGAAGCTATGAGAGATATGCGTCTGTGTGTAGGATTTCGCTGTCAACTTCACTTTCACAATAGTCGTTCACAATGAACTTCGATTACAACCGTTGTCCGCACCCCTACGGTGGCGTCAGCACAAGTACGGCTGAGGTTATCTTGTGGAACCCTACTATCCGCCGCTCACCATATGGTGGCTTGCGAAGCAGAGATGCAGGTGTAAGTGGGATAAAAGTTTAATCATTTAATATCTATCACTTGGTGAAGATCTTCACAAAGTCTGATGAATATCGGACACGTGTTTGACGCATCCATTTACGTTAGAGTATAATATTGTTAGAGCATTCAAAAAACAGAGGCAGAGGTCTGCAAGAAGAAATCTGTATCTTTACTTCAAAAACATTTCCCATCACTATTGAGCCACTTCTCCTACTACGACACAAGGCATCCCTCGGACTGCATTATTGCTTTGTAAACCAGTTTCCAACGTAATGCTTGACATTCTCGTCAAGGTGAATGTTTGTCTATCAGAGCCTTCTTTAGCTCACCAAAAATAACATAACCGCAGGAAGACGGGTCTAGACTGAATGAAAGGCGACTGACGACCTTCCTTTTGAATGTTTTAAAGATCTCCTTAACTGCGTTTCCTGCATAGGGCCTTGCATTGACGTGGAGCTGAATGAACTCACGGGTGAACTGCCCTGGTCGTTTGGGTTTGATCACTTTGCGAAGGGTTGTTAAGGTCTATCAGAATTATGGCGCATTCACCGTTGTCCTGTGCAGTACAAAGTCATGTTTGGTCAAAGAATAAAGCGAGAATAACCATTCCTCTTTTTGGATGGCGGCGACCCCGCATGCTTCTGGTGGAGTCTTTGTCTTTTCCACTGGGATTCTAAGTTATAAAGCAACGTCTCGTCTCCAGCGACCACTCGTGACAGAAATTCATTCCCTTTCTTTGCACAGTACTGTAGATGCTCAAGAGAGACTCCCTTTAGACATGCTTCCTGTGTTAGTTGAAAGCTGTGAGTCACCCACTGGTAGCACATTTTGCAAAATTTCAATCTGTCATTAATACTGGCGTGAAAGCAGCCGACGCTCTTTCGTCCTCTGTGGCAATAACTCCTTCCGTAACTGGCCAGTCTTGAATAACGAGGGCATCCACTCGCTGGACAATGGCATCGGTAATGCAATATGGCGTTCCAGACCGTGCATCATCGGCCAACGAGATCCGCTCTTCCTCCGATCGCTTGGATAACGGAGACTAAGCGCTCTCCGTACACGGGTGTCATTCATCGATGAATTTCCGTTATCCTCAGTCCTTCCGCTGTCTCGGGAGCCTCCATTTCACGGTTTTCAGCACGAGTGATCGCTGTGGAAGGTCGAAACGCGCATCAGCTCGCTCTGTCGCCACATGGGCTTGTGCCCATGCCCTTCTAGCGGTGAGTTTAGGACCTCAGCGGTCTTATACGGATCGAACCTTCTTTCGTAGGCAGTGACATTATATATTTCAGTGGTTTTCATTTTACAGCCTCCTGTTCGTCTCCTCTCGAATCCATCTTAACGTCTATTACAGTGATGGAAAATAAATAACAAGACCAAAAAATAATTAATGTTGTTGTTGTTGTGGTCTTCAGTCCTGAGACTAGTTTGATGCGGCTCTCCATGCCACTCTATCCCGTGCAAGCTCCTTCATCTCCCAGTACCTACAGCAACCTACATCCTCCTGAATCTGCTTAGTGTATTTATCTCTTGGTCTCCCTCTACGATTTTTAACCTCCACGCTCCCCTCCAATACTAAATTGGTGATGCTTCAGAGCATCTCCTACCAACCGATCCCTTCTTCTGGTCAAGTTGCGCCACAAACTTCTCTTTTCCCCAGTCCTATTCAATACTTCCTCATTATTTATGTGATCTACCCATCTAATCTTCTGCATTCTTCTGTAGCACCACATTTCGAAAGCTTCTATTCTCTTCTTGTCCAAACTATTTATCGTCCATGTTTCACTTCCATACATGGCTACACTCCATACGAATACTTTCAGAAATGACTTCCTGACACTTAAATCAATACTGGATGTTAACAAATTTCTCTTCTTCAGAAACGCTTTCCTTGCCATTGCCAGCCTACATTTTACATCCTCTCTACTTCGACCATCATCAGTTATTTTGCTCCCCAAATAGCAAAACTCCTTTACTACTTTAAGTGCCTCATTTCCTAATCTAATTCCCTCAGCATCACCCGACTTACTTCGACTACATTCCATTATCCTCGTTTTGTTTTTGTTGATGTTCATCTTATATCCTCCTTTCAAGACACTGTCCATTCCGTTCAACTGCTCTTCCAAGTCCTTTGCTGTCTCTGATAGAATTACAATGTCATCAGGGAACCTCAAAGTTTTTATTTCTTCTCCATGGATTTTAATACCTACTCCGAATTTTTCTTTTGTTTCTTTACTGCTTGCTCAATATACAGATTGAATAACATCGGGAAAAGGCTACAACCCTGTCTCACTCCCTTCCCAACCGCTGCTTCCCTTTCATGCCGCTCGACTCTTATAACTGCCATCTGGTTTCTGTACAAATTGTAAATAGCCTTTCGCTCCCTGTATTTTACCCCTGCCACCTTTAGAATTTGAAAGAGAGTGTTCCAGTCAACATTGTCAAAAGCTTTCTCTAAGTCTACAAATGCTAGAAACGTAGGTTTGCCTTTCCTTAATCTATTTTCTAAGATAAGTCGTAAGGTCAGTATTGCCTCACGTGTTCCAGTGTTTCTACGGAATCCAAACTGATCTTCCCCGAGGTTGGTTTCTGCTAGTTTTTCCATTCGTCTGTAAAAAATTCGCGTTAGTATTTTGCAGCTGTGACTTATTAAACTGATAGTTCGGTAATTTTCACATCTGTCAACACCTGCTTTCTTTGGGATTGGAATTATTATATTCTTCTTGAAGTCTGAGGGTATTTCGCCTGTTTCATACATCTTGCTCACCAGATGATAGGGATTTGTCAGGGCTGGCTCTCCCAAGGCTATCACTAGTTCTAATGGAATACTGTCTACTCCCGGGGCATTGTTTCGACTTAGGTCTTTCAGTGCTCTGTCAAACTCTTCACACAGTATCGTATCTCCCATTTCATCTTCATCTACATCCTCTTCCATTTCCATAATATTGTCCTTAAGAACATCGCCCTTGTATAGACCCTCTGTATACTCCCACCTTTCGGCTTTCCCTTCTTTGCTTAGAACTGGGTTTCCATGTGAGCTCTTGATATTCATACAAGTGGTTCTCTTTTCTCCAAAAGTCGCTTTAGTTTTCCTGTAGGCAGTATCTATCTTACCCCTAGTGATGTACGCCTCTACATCCTTACATTTGTCCTCTAGCCATCCCTGCTTAGCCGTTTTGCACTTCCTGTCGATCTCATTTTTGAGACGTTTGTATTCCATTTAGCCTGCTTCATTTACTGCATTTTTGTATTTTCTCCTTTCATCAATTAAATTCAGTATCTCCTCTGCTACCCAAGGCAGTCTTACCTAACATCAACTCACCAAGGCCAATCTCAAAGGTAACGCGCACGACCGTTACAGCGTGTAACTAATAGTGCCGCTACTATCGCCAATTTCCGAACTATCAGTTTAATAAGTCACAGCTGCAAAATACTAACGCGAATTCTTTACAGACGAATGGAAAAACTGATAGAAGCCGACCTCGGGGAAGATCAGTTTGGATTCCGTAGAAATGTTGGAACACGTGGGCAATACTGACCCTACGACTTATCGTAGAAGGAAGATTAAGGAAAGGCAAACCTACGTTTCTAGCATTTGTAGACTTAGAGAAAGCTTTTGACAGTGTTGACTGGAATACGCTCTTTCAAATTCTAAAGGTGGCAGGGGTAAAATACAGGGAGCGAAAGGCTATTTACAATTTGTACAGAAACCAGATGGCAGTTATAAGAGTCGAGGGGCATGAGAAGGAAGCAGTGGTTGGGAAGGGAGTGAGACAGGGTTGTAGCCTCTCCCCAGTGTTATTCAATCTGTATATTGAGCAAGCAGTAAAGGAAACAAAAGAAAAATTTGGAGTAGGAATTAAAATCCATTGGGAAAAAATAAAAACTTTGAGGTTCGCCGATGACATTGTATTTCTGTCAGAGACAGCAAAGGACTTGGAAGAGCAGTTGAACGGAATGGACAGTGTCTTGAAGAGAGGATATAAGATGAACATCAACAAAAGCATAACGAGGATAATGGAATGTAGTCGAATTAAGTCGGGTGATGCTGAGGGAATTAGATTAGGAAATTAGACACTTAAAGTAGTAAAGGAGTTTTGCTATTTGGGGAGCAAAATAACTGATGATGGTCGAAGTAGAGAGGATATAAAATGTAGACTGGCAATGACAAGGAAAGCGTTTCTGAAGAAGAGAAATTTGTTAACATCGAGTATAGATGTGTCAGGAAGTCGTTTCTGAAAGTATTCCATCTATGGAAGTATTACATCTATGGAAGTGAAACATGGACGATAGATAGTTTGGACAAGAAGAGAATAGAAGCTTTTGAAATGTGGTGCTACAGAAGAATGTTGAAGATTGGGTGGGTAGATCACGTAACAAATGAGGAGGTATTGAATAGGATTGGGGAGAAGAGAAGTGTGTCGCACAACTTGACTAGAAGAAGGGATCGGTTGGTAGGACATGTCCAGAGGCATCAAGGCATCACAAATTTAGCAGTGGAGGGCAGTGTGGAGGGTAAAAATCGTGGAGGGAGACCAAGAGATGAATACACTAAGCAGATTCAGAAGGATGTAGGTTGCAGTAGGTACTGGGAGATGAAGAAGCTTGCACAGGATAGAGTAGCATGGAGAGCTGCATCAAACCAGTCTCAGGACTGAAGACCACAACAACAACAACATCGCCAATCTTACGCGAAATTTTAATAGACGTCGCCTTTCAGATGAAGAAACACGCCTACCATCTTTCGTTTATGTCGCCCAAGTCCTTCTTGGTGTTGAGATTTTTCTTTTTTTTTTGTCAATGTAGTAACTGAGCATCTACCGTTCAACAACACTGAAGATGTTAGTATGCCTTCGGTGCAGCTGCAGCTGCAGATAATTTATGGTGATCTTGTGGCTGCAGTGTGTATGGCAGTTTCAAATTTCGCTGCCGTTCATTTTCCACGCGGCTCCGAGAACACGCGAAGGGTCACGAGGGGCTGGCCCTCGTACGTCGCCGATGGATTGGTTTCCATTACAGAGACCGCAGCGTCCTTTCCTTTTTTTTCTGCCTGAAACCTGCACTCAAAGCGAGCCTTGCTCGGACGGGCGCGTACGGCACCTGCTTCTGTTTGCCTGCGCTTTCTCATTTAAGTTAGAGAATGGCTGCCGCGTCCAACGGGGGAGGACAGGGGGGCAGGGGACTGGAAAAAAGGTGAAAAATGCGGCGCCGGCCGGCGACACGGCAGGCCTTATTAACAGCCGCTTGGTCGCGTTTAGTGGGCGCTCTGATGGCTCCGCGGGCCACAAAACGCACCTACTGATTGGATTCGGTGACTTGCGCTTCTGCCCTGTAAGGCACCGGCGACTCGGCGCATAATAGTCCGACGCTCGAGGGCGCGCTGCGGAGAATGCGCGCTGATGGGGCGTTGTGCGCAAACATACACTGCCCTACTTTTTGTAGGTTTTCCTTCTATTTGTACTCGCAAAAAGTTTACTTGCGAATTACGGCTCAACAAACAGAGATCCTTAATTCACCATGTACTTTTTTCTAGTGCCTGCACTTTGATTTAAATTAGTTGTTGCCGGACGTTTAAGATCCACAGTTGCGAGGTTAACGCAGGCAGGCACGAGAATCTCGTGAATTACACAAGTCTACAAATTTATACTTTGCGGTCATTTTAGGTGATTCTAATTTTTCGTCACATGCTAAATCCAGAAATGCTAAGTTTTTCCCCTCTAACACGTATGGTGCTTCATAACGTAATGAAGAGGATCCCGAAAATTCATACAAAATACATATCTACATCTACATCTACATGGATACTCTGCAAATCACATTCAAGTGTTTGGCAGAGGGTTCATCGAACCACCTCCACAATTCTCTATTATTACAATCTCGTATAGCGCGCGGAAAGAATGAACACCTGTATCTTTCCGTACGAGCTCTGATTTCCCTTATTTTATCTTGGTGATCGTTCCTCCCTATGTAGGGCGGTGTCAACAAAATATTTTCGCATTCGGAGGAGAAACTTGGTGATTGGAATTTCGTGAGAAGATTCCGTCGCAACGAAAAATGCCTTTCCTTTAACGATTTCCAGCCCAAATCCTGTATCATTTCAGTGACACTGTCCCATATTTCGCGATAATACAAAACGTGCTGCCTTGCTTTGAACTTTTTCGATGTAATCCATCAGTCCTATCTGGTAAGGATCCCACACCGCGCAGCAGTATTCTAAAAGAGGACGGACAAGTGTAGTGTAGGCAGTGTCCTTAATAGGTCTGCTACATTTTCTAAGTGTCCTGCCAATAAAACGCAGTCTTTGGTTAGCCTTCCCCACAACATTTTCTATGTGTTCCTTCCAATTTAAGTTGTTCGTTATTCTAATACCTGGGTATTTAATTGAATTTACGGCTTTTAGATTAGACTGTTTGATCGTGTAACCGAAATTTAACGAGTTACTTATTGCACTCATGTGAATGACCTCAGCCTTTTCGTTATTTTGCCGGCCGCGGTGGCCGTGCGGTTCTGGCGCTGCAGTCCGGAACCGCGGGACTGCTACGGTCGCAGGTTCGGATCCTGCCTCGGGCATGGGTGTGTGAGACGTCCTTAGGTTAGTTAGGTTTAAGTAGTTCTAAGTTCTAGGGGACTTATGACCTAAGATGTTGAGTCCCATAGTGCTCAGAGCCATTTTTTTCGTTATTTAGGGTCAACAGCCACTTTTCACACCATTCAGATATCTTTTCTAAATCGTTTTGTAGTTTCTTTTGGTCTTCTGATGACTTTATTAGTCGATAAACGACAGCATCATCTGCAAACAACCGAAGACGGCTGATCATATTGTCTCCAAAATCGTTTATATAGATAAGGAACGGCAAAGGCCCTATAACACTACCTTGGGGAACGCCAAAAATCACTTCTGTTTTACTCGATGACTTTCCGTCATTTACTACGAACTGTGACCTCTCTGACAGGAAATCACAAATCCAGTCACATAACTGAGACGATATTCCATAAGCACGCAATTTCACTACGAGCCGCTTGTGTGGTACAGTGTCAAAAGCCTTCAGGAAATCCAGAAATACGGAATCAATCTGAAACACCTTGTCAATAGCACTCAACACTTCATGTGAATAAGGAGATAGTTGTGTTTCACAGGAACGACGTTTTCTAAACCCATGTTGACTGCGTGTCAATAGACCGTTTTCTTCGAGGTAATTCATAATGTTCTAAAATCCTGCTGCGTATCGACGTTAACGATATGGGCCTGTAATTTAGTAGATTACTCCTACTACCTTTCTTGAATATTGGTGTGACCTGTGCAACTTTCCAGTCTTTGGGGCGGATCTTTCATCGAGCGAACGGTTGTATATGATTGTTAAGTATGGAGCTAATGCATCAGCATACTCCGAAAGGACTTGATGTTGGCAGCTGTTCTCGATTCTAATTCTGGAATATTTACTTTGTCTTCTATTGTGAAGGCATTTCGGAAGGCTGTGCTGAGTAACTCTGCTATGACAGCACTGTCTTCGATAGTATTTCCGTTGCTATCGCGCAGAGAAGGCATTGATTGCTTCTTGTCGCTAACATACTTCACATACGATCAGAATCTCTTTGGATTTTCTACCAGGTTTCGAGACAAAGTTTCGTTATAGGTATCTCGCATTGAAGTCCGCGCTAAATTTCGAGCTTTTGTAAAAGATCGCCAATCTTGGGGATTTTGCCCCATTTTAAATTTGGCATGTTTGTTTCGTTGTTTCTGCAACAGTGCTCTAACCCGTTTTGTGTACCAAGGAGGATCAGCTCCGTCGTTTGTTAATTTTTTTGGTATAAATCTCTCAATTGCTGCCGATACTATTTCTTTGAATCTATGCCGCATCTGGTCTACACTTGTATTGTTAATTTGGAATGAGTGGAGATTGTCTCTCAGGAAGGCGTCAAGTGGATTTTTATCTGCTTTATATATTCAAAAAAACTTAATACAAAAAACACTGTAAAATAAGGCACTCCTTACATTATACATAAGGAATTATTATGTTCTTCAGTACCAGTACAAACGCATAAAGCTCTCCTTTTTTCCCCTCAATGCTCCTTTTTGAAATTTTTCTTTTTATGCGATGCCTTAGGACAGTTACAGTTCTGTAATCTCTTGATGGAAACTTTCTCTCTATTCTCCATTCACAGAACCTTGATTTTCTGGAAAATAGCTGATATGGGAGTCCATGAAGAACAGTTTCAGGTTCATTGATGCACCCTAGTAAGGGAGGCGCTCAATAAGTAATGCAATACATTTTTTCTCGGCCACGTTCGGTTAAAAACTGTGGAATTTATTGTGGGACATCATGGAATATTCCCGCTTCAGCTTCTATTGTTTCATGAAGTACCGATAATTGGCAACGCTAAACGCAGACGTAGTCGCCTGTAACGGAGCTGCGTTCCAATCACAGAGCTGTCATTGACTTTATTTTGGCGGGAAATCAGAGAATGGCAGATATTCACAGGCGATTGTAGAATGTCAACGGAAACCTGCAGTGAACAAAAGCAGGGTGAGTCATTGGGCGAGGCATCCGCCATCATTCTAACGTGGTCGGACAAACCTGTCCGATCTCCCGCGTGCCGACCTGCAGCACACAGCTGTGGCTCCTGCAGTGCTACCCTCAGGAAATTGAAGAAACGACTTCAGCGTGTTCGTTGCCTCAAAAATGCAAAAGGACTTGAGAGGTGGCATGAGCCCCTTCTCATATTTCTATCTTACGATTTTCCTCTCTAATTGCATGCAGTGAAAAGTCGCTATTCCTTCACACGCGGACTTCCCACGCAGCGTCTCTCGTCACCCGGGTGGTCCGGTGGCAAAGCGGGCACTCCTGATCTGGAAAGGGTTAAGCCGACGGGTGTGAGGAAGTCGAGTGAATGCTTTGCAGACGCCGACATTGTCAAAAGACATGCCCGGAGGGGTCTGAAGTAGCGGCTGGGCTAGAGGTTCTGTTACTTCGCAGAAACTTAGCGAAAACACTTTCTGGCGGGCTACCAGCGAGGCGTGGGAATGACTTGTGTACCCAGGCAGTTGTGGCAGGAAAATTCCCGCGCTTTCTGCAAAATAGTAACTGTGATTGGCTTGCTCAGGGCATAGCTTCGTGACGTGGTAAAATCAGCGCAGAAATTGGCGCCAAGAATCTCCATTGGTGGAATGGTAGCGCTCCGGCAATAGAGTGGAATTTTCCGCCGGTTTTCGAGTTGCTGATTGGAATGTTTAACCACGGCCACTGTCGTGGGGGCAGGAATGTTGTGTGTTCGGCCTGTACGGGTGCTCTAGGTAGTCGGCTCTCGCCTTTCGGTCGAGGACGTCGAAGCAACCAGCCATCGCCTCCGGTACGCCAAATCATGTTCTTGCAGTTAAGAAGACAGATTGGTAATGTATGTCCGCAGCACCGGCAGACAGGGATTTTCCTAGGTGATAATCAGAGCTCAGCAGAGCGCGCCTGTTCGTCTTTTTCTAACTTTGTTCTGTCTTGGGTAGCAGCAATTAATGTTGGGTTGGCTATGTGTTTTCTCTTAAGATTTGAGCTGCAAGGAATTGGCTCCACATACCACTTCGTCATAATCCTCACAATCTAGTTTAGGGACAACTTCAGATTCACAGCATTTGTTTGAGTATCCAATTTGAGCCAATTTGATGTATTGTAAATGTTTCATGTGTTATTGTTTATTATTTTTGTTTAGTCTTAATAAATCATATTGTTATTTTGGACAGAACTTTCATTCTGTTAATCGGTAGAGCAACCCTATCATTCCTCACTATGTTAATGAAACCTTCGTTTATTTAACTTATTTATCAAATTAAATTATTGCAGGTGCCAAACTCTCTTCTACTCCACTGGCAGGGTTGATTAGAGTCAGTTCGCGTATTTTTTTTAATCCTTGTGCAACAGCAAAAGTCGGAGTTAGAATAGGGGGGGCTTAGAGCATCATTTACATATGTAGATTCTAGAAGAATTTAGTGTTAAATACACTGCTAGCCCCGGCACCTCGCAGACTTCCCCGTGATAAGCCAGTCCTCATTCAAGTCCGCCTACCCGATAGGAGCTCGCAAAACATTGTTGAACTGTTCCTCCTCATTCACCCTACAGGCCGGATCTCGCACCGTCCGACTTCCATCCGTTTCGTCCGATGAAGAATACACTCCGCGGCAAGCAGTAAGTGAGTTATGGGAAGGTTACTGAAGCAGCAAGATGTTCGCTCCGTCGTCGCCTAGTAGAGTGGTGTCATGCAACCATTACAGTAAGGTGGGGTAAGGCCGTCGCATTGAACGGAAGTTGTGTTGAGAAATAGCGTTTTGTAGCCAAAAGAGTGGGGAATAGTCTAGTGATTTGGAAAACCGAATAAAACGAACGCGCTTCCAGAAAAAAAGTGTTGCATTATTTATTGACCGCTCCACGTACCATGAAGTGCCGCGCGGTTTAGGGCGCTGCAGCCATGAACTGTGTGAACTGTGCGGCTGGTCCCGGCGGAGGTTCGAGTCCTCCCTCGGGCATGGGTTTGTGTGTTTGTCCCAGGCCCCCACAACCGCACGAGTGGTCGACTGTGAAGAGCGGACAAATTGAATAGCTGGGCGGCGGCCATTAGAGTGGTAATCTGACGCGTGGAGTTCGAATGTTTATACATCGCTTTTGGTTATAAAATGCCTTCCCATGAGTTAGGTCACAAGCATAATGCCTCATTTAAATACGTTACAACAATATACCTTTTAATTTATGAACAAACAGCAACTAGTCACTGTTTATGAATTTATCTTACGTACTACATGGAATCTGCCGTTGCTAAACGTTATGTACTGGACCCCTAGCATTTTTCTTAGTTCATTTACGATAGATGTACGCAAAATGCATCAAAATACTCGAAGATTTGCCCACTATATTAATAGATATTTTCTGACTCTACCTTGCTTTAGATTTTATGACGAGAAGTGCGTTATATATGGCATAGTGCTTTGGCAACTCACGACCAAATTATCAAGTTTCAACCTAACCTAGAGCATGAAAACACTAACGATCAGCCAACTTTCTTCAAAATGATCAGAACATATAAAAAGTTATTCAGTCGGTCGGAAATCTTGCCTCCTGACAGCGTGTAACCATTTTCGTAACAGCTGTGGTTTTGAGAAAGGAAACCTGCAAATAGATGCACAGACATGATGCTAATACCGTGTTACAAAAACATTTATTAAGCAAGTGCACTGACATACAAAACAACTTAAAATATCCACATACCTGTGAAATGTAATATTCGTTCCTTTCTCGAATTTATTTGTACAATTAATCGCTGCACAACTCTTCACCATTGTACTTCTTTTGATTGGAACGTACAGACAGTAGAATTACGAGTAACAAATACTGTATGTACGCCCCAACAAATATACAACTTTGAATAAGTGTCTTCATAAACAACAATACTACACAACACATCAGACTACAACCACTATAATGGCGTCCAGCCGAAGGTTCAAATTATCCCGCGACTGCAGCGCCATAAGTGAGTCTAGTTATTTTTTACAAGGTCTTTGGTTTGTCCTTAGGATAATTTAGGTTAAGTAGTGTGTAAGCTTAGGGACTGATGACCTTAGCAGTTAAGTCCCATAAGATTTCACACACATTCACACCTCCCTCGTACCATGAAGTTATCCAACATGTTTGATACTGTCTTCTTTTCTTGCAATCAGGGTATCTGTAGTTAGCGAGAAACTTCAGGAAACTTCTTTAGCCTATCTTTCAAAATACCTTTCATTCGTTTTCGAATGTCAGTGCCATGGAAGCTCCTGCTTTCAATTCAGCTTCTGACACCCGCGGAAACTCATTTGCCACGCGTTTTAAAGTGTCACTATCTTTCGATTGTTTCATAATTCCGCGTCTTATTCGAAGTGCAGGCGGGAACACTTGTTATTTTCCGGTCGTCAGAAAATCGAATAAAATTCTTTTCCCTTCAACTTTGTGCAGGTTTCTGAAGCGAGTGCTTGTCCTTTGCGCCCCAGTCTCTTTCCCATAGGAAGCTGGGGTACTTGGTACAGCCACCCTGTTGACCAAGGATCATGGACAGTAAATACCCACCGACTGTCACCTAGTATTTTTTGTAATGAATTTTGTCTAGAATAAAGGCTAAAGAATCATACTACTCTTTCAAATGTAGTGAATTTGCAACAAGTATGGAAGTATATTTGTTCCCGTTGTGTAAAAGAGCAGGTTTTAGACTTTTCTTGGGAGCCTCAATGAAGAATATCCTAACTCTTACCTCATGCTGAATTCCAAACATTTGTATCAAACTAGGAACATCGGAGCAGTGAACAGGATCATCGCCGTGAGAAAAGTAAGGAAGAGATCTATTTCGCTATTTCTGAAGCAAGAGAAAGAAATTCCAGCAGCGAACTAGTTCTTTTCTCTTCAGTGTATCGTCAGACTTATTTTACTGGTCCACGAAATCTACCACCTGTGAGATACGATTTGCTGTTCCAATAATGTGAAATTCGTACCACAACCGCACATCGCTGAATAGTAGTGCAGATAAATTCTAATCAATTTGCAGATTCAATTTTGGTAGTCTATCGTCGACGGCGTAATAGTGTTGTTATCAACAGCTTTGGAAATAGTTGTAGTTACGAAATCACTGGTATACATTTGGCGTTCGTTGCAAGGACTGGCTCTGTTCTATGATTAAGGATTGTCATTCTAAAACTGATTTTGCCAGTTATTTTATAATTCTTCACTTGAGAAGGAATGTAAAGCTCGTTTAGTCTCAAAAAGATCTTAAAAAGCTCACTTTTGTCGAAACTGTAATATATTCCTGTGACCCGCATTCGTCACTTCTGTTCATCAATAGCTGATGGACAGAAATGACGAATGTGGATCACAGAAATATATTACCTGTTGATATGCCATACTGTGTGTTAAAGGTTTTTCACTGCGCACATTATAAGCCGTATTGACTGTCTTCGATACGTACTCGTATCATACAATACGACACCTGTTCTATAAGACCAGAAACATGTTTTTTCAACAGTGACACGTCACAGACAGGTCAGATATATATTTTACCATCTCATCATGCAGTTGAGAATGGCTATAAAGTCGAAATAATGATGTGTCAAAAAAATGCAGAATTAATAGTCAAATGGCAGAAATTTCTTTAAAAAATAGTACTAAAATGTTGCTTAAAAAGTGGGCGTGGCAAAAGGGTCGCGTCACACATTTAATTGTTATTCAGGAGCTTCGGATACGATTTAATCATTGAAAGTTTGGAAACATATTGCCCATGAGTTCTACTAGTAAATAAAAACAAAATGAAAATTGACATTTTCGGCCAGTTTCATGAGCGGCAATCCTCAAGAAAAATCAAGACACCTTCTTAGGATTGGTTGACGTAGAAAAAGCATTCGGTAATGTACAATGAAGCAAAATGTTCGAACTTCTCAGAAACTTAAGTGTAAGGTATAGAAAAGGGTAGGTGACATGCATCGTTTATAAGAACCAAGAAGAAACAGTAAGAATGGAAGGCCAATTGCGAAGTGCTCGGATTAAAACATGTGTACCACAGGGATGCAGTCTCTCTCCCCTAGTGTGTTATTTGAACATCGAAGAAGGAACAACGGAAATAAGATAGTATCAGGAAATTGGATTAAAATCCAGGGTGAAAGTATATCAATGATAAGGTTCGTTGACGACATTTCTATCGTCAGTGAAAGCGAGGCACAATTACAGGACATACTGAATCGAATATAGTCTACTGAGCACGGAGTATGGCCTGAGTGTAAATCAAAGAAAAAAGAAACTAATACACATGAGATTGGTGAGAAACTTGCCATTAGAATTGAGGACGAAAAAGTAGTCCAAGGAATTCTGCTACCTTCGAAGCGAACTAACATATGGTGGACGATGCAACAAGGTCATCTACAGCAATATAGTACGTGCAAAAACGGTATTCCTGGCCAAAAGAAGTAAAATATCAACAACTGTCCTGAACTCTCGAGGAGGAAATTGCTGAACACAGCATCGTATGGTAGTAAATTGTGGACTGTGGAGAAACTAGAAAATAAGAGAATCGTTGAGACTCGGTGCTAGTAAGAATGCAATGACCGTGGACCAAATTTGACCTCTGACGTTGACCTTCCACATCCCATCGTCTCCCTTACACCCACCCTCCCCCTTCCTCCTCCCCTATTCCTAAATCACAGCCCTGGTTCCGTGTTAAAAAAAATAAAAAATAAAAAAAAACTTGCTCTTATTTTCGATGCTGCCTGTGTTAACAGAACGAACTGGGTCCGACCTCTCTCACCAATACGAAGTCTGGAAACGCTGGTCGTTATAAACTGCTCATGCACTATTCGTAATTGACTCCCAGGAGGACAGAATAGAGGTGAGCAGGTGAATTCTAGAGTTATTGGCATTAATTAATATTGCGATTCATCACAGAATTGCTACAGAAAATATGTTCGTATGAGAGATCTAGACTAGTGTGGTATTGTACATATCGCCTATTGTAATTTTTGTTGTGACACAGCTCTCCACATTCTCCATCACATGCAAGCCCCATCATCTGTGCACACCTATCACAAACTACTCCACACAAACCCTCATCACCCTCAATAATTTTAGCTCCGCTCACCCCCCCCCCCCCCCCCCCCCGCCTCCCCACATACGCAAATGGATGATTCTTCGGTGCCCCAAGATGTGTTCTATTAACTTAGTCATGTTGTGCCACAAATTCTCTTTTTCCCACTTCGATTCAGTACCATTTCGTTAGTTATTCAATCCACCCACCATATCTTCAGCATTCTTCTGTAGCACCACACTTCAAAAGTGTCTACTGTGTTCTTGTCTCTGGTGTTAATCGTCCACGTTTCACTTCAGAGAAAGGGCAGAACAAGATAAGGGTTGAATGTAACGTTTCACCTTAGTATAAGGCTACTGTTCAGACAAATATTTTCAGATAAGACTTCCTAACATTTAAATTTATATTCTCTGTTAACATTGTCAGAATTTTTTTCTTTCTGGTGCCACTCTGCATTTTATATCCTCTCCAGCCAGCATCAGTTATTTTGCTGCCTTAGTGTTTCGTTTCCTGATCGTCTCATTATAGCTTGATTTAATTCGACGACATTCCATGATCATTGTATTACTTTGGTTGAAGTTTCAAAACATTATCAATATTGTTCAATCATCTTCCAAGTCCTTTGCCACGTGTGATAGAATTATATCGTCATCGGCAAACCTTAAAGTTTTTATTTCTTTATATAGATCTAACCATCTGGGGAAAAATACTGTGTATGTAAGACACCCTTATCACGATTATTTCAGCAGGTGGTCATGGGAGGGAGGTAATATAACTTTAGAATACCTAAAAAAATTTCAACTTAACTTTGGTCTGTGTATGAGCAACCATCTTGAAATGAAATATCGTTGGGATAAAAAACCCCTACTGCCCTTAGAGGTGGAGAGCTTATTTGGAACGATACCAGAGATAAATAATGGAAAACGATGTTAATGTCGAATCCACAGCTTTCGGCGTTACTAGGCTTATTGGTGATAGCCCGGGTGATATTTCATCCATGAGAGTGAGAGCTGTTTTCGAAAGGAAGACTGCAGTAAATAAGTTACCTGGTAAGGCTGGCTAATCAAGTAATGCTTGTGTAAGTGCCGTACCAGCAACTGTGACAGAGAAGTAAAATATGTATGCAATACTGTTAACTGTCTGTCATGATATTTGTGAAAGCTGTTTGTGAAAAGGAATGTGCAAATCTCAATTTTACATAAAGATTCATTTCATTGAATAAATTCTCAATATTTAATTTCACGTGTAATTAAAATTCAATGTATCAAACGTTTGCCCATTGCTGCTCTACCAGATTCAAATTTATCTGTGAAACAAATGACTGATAAAGAATTCTTCGTTCTTCAGCGGAATGAAAGAAATTATTGATATGTTGACAGTAAGATCTTGTAAAAAAAAAGCACATTGAAATGTGTTGAAGTGAAGTAATAAAGCACAGGTTGAGAGTAAAGATTTAATGTTTTGGTGCGGAACATCTAAATTGTGCTGGACATGGAGCAGATATGTGAACAGTGAACATGGACAATTGATTCGCGTTTATATTGCTGGACAGAAGATTCTGAAACAGGAAAGAGAAGACTGTTCCTATAGTGCGCTAACAACAGTAATTTTCAACGCTTTGAGTTTTGTTCGTAGTTTGTTAGAAGAAATTTGGAGGGTCAGTGGGCAGCATTAAAAGCACGCGAACATTGTAGAAATGATGCTTTAACCTATCCCGAGTTTTACTGTTTTCGTTTATTTGTTTGGTTTTGCACAGAAGCAATCAGTTTCAGTCATGTGTGTGGGTGTATCGTAAGAAACAATGTTTCTTGTGCATTAAATCAAATTCATATTGTTGACACACTGCAGAAAACTTATAGCTGAACCAAAGATATATGTGGCGTTTTGCAAAGCTGCTCACTGTAGAACAGGTAACTGACTATGCTCTTTTATTCATTCATTCTTTCATTCACACCTTCAGTTTCCTTGTTACAAGAGAAAACAAAATAGACTATCATTTTTGGCTGAAACTATACCCGGTGGTGCAATTATAAACTACACTGGGCAACAATGTTAAAGGATCACTTTTTCGAAACTCCATAATTGTCTCCCATTGGAACGTGTAAGTTTTACATTAGGTTCAAAGGTGCCTACAACTTTCCTCAGTAATGGTGCAAAAGCGTGGAGAACCGAAACGTCACCCTTGCTTTCAGCGATGCTTCAGACAAGGTGTCAATACATGCGAAAACAAGGCCACAGCTCAAAAGTTCATGGGAGTTGTAATGTGGGTTAATGATGTCACACTGGCACCAAATTTCATCACAATTATGTCCAATGCCACGGACGAGTCACAAATAGGAAGATCGTCAAATCCCTATTACAGATATTTCACGCTTTCTTTTGAACCCTTTGTGATGGAGGTCACAACCGTGACACCTAGCGTTGAAATCACGCGTTTTCTCGTGAATTGCCGAGGAAACCATTTCAGACACAGTGCCCATCAGATGTGACACGAAAATACCTCAGGGGATGGCATAAAGAACGTCAATGAAACCACCCGTTTCCCTGGGGCTTTGATTACTAAACATTTCGCTTTCGAAAACGACAGTTAGCAGTACGATAAGCTACAAGAAGACGTTCTTCACAATCTTTGACACCGATAACATCCTCAGACATTTAAACCTCCTTTTAAGTACACTGTGGAGCTGCAACCCGCATTGAATGAATGTAATCGTACCACGTTGGAGTGCAGCTTGACCACAAATTTTGCTCTCGTGTAGAGGTTGACACCACTAGGGACCGTTCAGAAGGATTCGAAGAATCTGAATGTGATCCGAAGCACAAAGGATACTTACCTTTTTCCAGACCTCCTGTTTTGCGCCCTCCTGTGGCATAATCTTGGGAGAACACAGCATTAACATGAGCATGAATAAAACAGCAAAGTGCCCCCCTTAGGCCTCTCCCAGTTCTGAACACCCTCGCACCTTCGATGAACGCGTTACAAATGTACCTGTCGGAAACTTCGGCACCAATTCAGCCTCGCGGATCCTCCAGCGCCTGAAGATAGGCAAATCCCACCTAAGAGGTGTCTAAGGGGTTGCCCAACTCTCCTGCGCTAGAGCTGCTGTGACGATGAACTGGTGTCGAAATTTCTGACAAATACTCTCTCTCGAAACATGTCGCATTCTAACATGAGGGCCCCGAGGTGTTGGACCTCTCAAGGTATTTCCAAACTTCTTCAAGCCACGTCGTGGTAATCTTCTTGTTCCAAAGGTAATAAAATATTTGTTTAGAATATCAACTTTTGGGTGCCATAGCTCTTTTTATTTCAGTGCTTGCTAAGAAGAAACTGGAGAGACATTGTGCCTTATGCAAGACACTGTTTTATAGTTTTCTTTTAACTAGTTGTTTCACCACTTAATGTGCTACTTTCAGTGGATGGTTACGGTTATTTTGGTTCTGAAAAAATACTGTTACATGTTCACTTCTCGTGTAATTTGTGTGAATTTTGGCTCAAAAGTATTTACATTTGCAAAAGGAGTGATCATTCAGGGTCAAGTATTTTACACTTATGACACATATCAGTGATTTCCCTAAATCGTTTCAGGCAAATGCCGGCATGGTTCCTTTGAAAGGGCACGGCCGATTTCCTTCCCAATCCTTCCCTAACCCGAGCTTGCGCTCCGTCTCTAATGACCTCGTTGTCGACGGGACGTTAAACACTAACCACCACCACCCACCACCACCACCACATATCAGTGAAACTGAGACAGTGCATACTGTTCATTTGTAATACGTTTAAGGCATTAGTTTTAAATATAACCTTTGATCCAAAATTCATATAACCTACACATAAGGTTAACATGTAACACTAATTTCTCAGAACGAAAATAAACGAAATTGCTCACTGGAGATAGTACATAAAGTGTTGAAACATGTCTGGGTAAAACAAAAGTATGAAGCGGTGTCTTGCATAAGGCGGAATTCCTCTCCATTTATTATTTGTTTAGACAGTATATTTCTGTCTGTTCTCTACAGGCGTCTAAGAAATATCACCCTCCTTTTCCTCACGTTCTCAGAGATGCTCTCCACATTCTGGTAGACTTCTTTGTTGTTCCGGTTTCCAGCTGGCTTCAGTCCGGATTGCCCCCATGGATTTTCGTAGGATTTTCCTGTCCAGGATTTCGAACTTCTCCAGAATGTAGTTCATGGAGAGGCAATCACTATCGTAGAAGCGTTCTTTTTTTGGCCACAGTATTATAATGTATATTTTGGTAACCCATAAGATGAACTTGTTGGTATAAAAGCTTTTAGTCAGCTCAAATATGCTCTCCATTTTTGAGAGCCAGTTGCCTCTCGCAGATTTTGCTTCTCTGTTTTCTAGTGTGGTCTCACCGAGGGACTTTAATTTCTTGAACCTCAAAATCTAACCTATCTCTGTTTCAAGAAATTTCGGTACATATTTGTTGCTCGTCATGAATTTGGTCTTTTCTATTGAGATCCTCAGCTCTGTTCTACTGGCGAATCTATTTAGGAAGTTGATCTGGACGGTCACTTCCTCTTCACGAGAGTATCACAAAGTCACCGATAACGGCCGGGCAGTTGAGTGAAATTTCTTCCGATTTTTTCCCTAAGGAGATGGGGATTATTCTCTTATTTTCATGTTTTGATTTCCAAATTGTCACAAACAGAAAATAAAAACTTCTTGGTTTGCAGATGACACGTTGTAGGCTGATGGAATAAAACTACCATCATACAAAAATAATAATGTCATATGAGATTTGAATATACAGATGAGATTTGAATGTACATAAAGCCTGGAAACACTTTCAATTATTTATTGCACAAGAACCAAACATTACACACATATCATACACATGTCATTTTGAAGAGAAACCTTGAAAGGTTTTTTTTTTTTTTTCATGTATACCGCCACAGCGTAGTTTGGTAATTTGCCGATAGTCAGCGCTAGTCGAAAACATGACGAGCGAGCTTTCTGTGTGTTGGAGTTCGACAAAAACGCCAGATATCACTACGTGTGACTTTTTTCTGTGGGAACACATTAAAGATCTGATGTATGTACCGCCTCTACAATAGCAGAGCTCGGGGAGCGAATATGGGAAGCGACTGCTACAGTAGGCGATGCCGTGCTGGGACGGGTATGACAAGAGTTCGATTACCATATTGACGTCTGCCAGATTACTCATGGTTAGCATATCGAATGTATACAAAGAAAACTTTCTGAGTTTCTCTTATAAATGCAATATATATGACATCTGTACAATGTTTAGTTCTTGTCAATAAATTATTGAAAGTGTTCCCGCACTTTATGTACACCCTGGGTATAACTGTTATTATTTTCAAGTTTAATATAGAACTAATATCTTAAACACGTGGCAAATGAACGAAGTGCGGTGCTTCAGCTCAGTGACATGTGTCCTTAGCGTATACTGTGTTAAACTAATGTAAAATATTTGACACTCAATGATCCCTCCTTTTGCAAATGTAAATACTTTTGAGCGAAAATTCATACAACCTACAAAAGAAGTGAACGTGTAACATTAATTTTTCTGAACGAAAATAAACAAAACTGTCCACTGTAGCTAGCACATAAAGTGCTGAAACAACTGGGTAAAACAAAACTATAGCACACTGCTTTACATAAAGCGTAATTTCTCTCCACTTTTTTCTTAGCAAATATCGAAATAAGAAGAACGCAGCATCCAGAAGATGATTATTTACACAAACATTCTATTATCTCTGGAAGAAGAGGATCACGACGACATGGATTAAAGAAGTGCAGGAAGACCTTGAAAGGTCCAACACCCTGCAAGCCCCCAAGTTAGAACGGGATGTGTTTCGAAACAGAGTACGAAGCCTGAAAGGGTTTCAAGTAGGGTATGGACTGGAAAAATAATAATGTCAGAAAATTCATAAATCAAAATTCACATTTGTGCAAAATATAAAAAGATTGTGCAAAATCTGGCTAGTAGAAAATTTTATAAGTGATACCATTAATGAGGATTTTAAAAGCGCAATATGTGTGTTCTGAACTGAAGCTACAAGTAATCTATTAAACAAAATTTAATTTTTCTTAAAATAACTTTTACATGAACAGATCCAAACATTCCATGTCACATAAATTAAAGTAAAATGTCAGTATTAATTTGCGTATTTTCCGTTATATTACATCATATCACATAATAATAAGTCGTTTTTTGTGCATACTCGAGACACGAACGCCTTTTCCAAATGAAAGTGCTTGTGAGATGGCCTTAGAATACTAATCATCAGAACTTTACTAACTGTTTCCCCAGAAAGACGATTTCTACATCTACATCTTCGTGATTACTCTGCTATTCACAATAAAGTGACTGGCAGAGGGTTCAATGAACCACCTTCATGCTGTCTCTCTACTGTTCCACTCTCGAACGGCACGCGGGAAAAACGAGCACTTACATTGTTCCGTGCGAGCCCTGATTTCTCTTATTTTATCGTGATGATCATTTCTCCCTATGTAGGTGGGTGCCAACAGAATGTTTCCGCAGTCGGAGGAGAAAACTGGTGATTGAAACTTCACGAGAAGATCCCTTCGCAACGAAAAACGCCTTTGTTTTAATGATTGCCACTCCAATTCACTTAACATGTCTGTGACACTATCTCCCCTATTTTGCAATAGTACAAAACGAGCTGCCCTTCTTTGTACTTTTTCGATGTCATCCGTCAGTCCCATGTGATGCGGATCCCACACCGCACAGCAGTACTCCAGAATAGGGCAGACAAGCGTAGTGTAAGTAGTCTCTTTGGTAGACCTGTTGCACCTTGTAAGTGTTCTGCCAATGATTCGCAGTCTTTGGTTTGCTCTACCCACAATATTATTTACGTGATCGATCCAATTTAGGTTATTTTTAATTGTAGTCCCTAAGTATTTAGTTGAATTTACAGCCCTCAGATTTGTGTGACTTATCGCGTAATCGAAATTTAGCTGAATTCTTTTATTACTCATGTGAATAACTTCGCACTTTTCCTTATTCAGGGTCAATTGCCACTTTTCGCACCATACAGATATCTTATCTAAATTATTTTGTAAGTCGTTTTGATCATCTGATGACTTTACAAGACGGTAAATGACAGCATCTTCGGCAAACAATCTAAGACGGCTACTCAGATTGTCTCCTATGCAGTTAATATAGATCAGGAACAACAGAGGGCCTATAACACTTCCTTGGGGAACGCCGGATATTACTTCTGTTTTACTCGATGACTTTCCGTCTATTACTACGAACTGTGACCTTTCTGACAAGAAATTACGAATCCAATCGCACAACTGAGGCTATACTCTGTAGGCACGCAGTTTGATTAGAAGACGCTGGCGAGGAACGGTGTCGAAAGCCTTCTGAAAATCTAAAAATATGGAATCAATTTGAAATCCTCTGTCGATAGCACTTATTACATCATGAGTATAAAGAGCTAGTTGTGTTTCACAAGAACGATATTTCCTGAATCCGTGCTGACCATATGTCAATAAATCGTTTTCTTCGAGGTTCAAAATGGCTCTGAGCACTATGGGACTTAACTTCTGAGGTCATCAATCCCCTAGAACTTAGAACTACTTAAACCTAAATAACCTAAGGACATCACACACATCCATGCCCGAGGCAGGATTCGAACCTGCTACCGTAGCTGTCGCGCGGTTCCACACTGTAGCGCCTAGAACCGCTCGGCCACTCCGGCCGGTTTTCTTCGAGGTACGTCATAATGTAGAGACTCTTCGTGCTCGTATTGTGGACGGCTGTGATACAATACGCCATTCTCCGGGGCTGCATCAGCGCATCAGGGATTCCATGCGACGGAGGGTGGATCCATGTATCCTCGCTAACGGAGGACATTTTGAACATTTCCTGTAACAAAGTGTATGAAGTCACGCTGGTACGTTCTGTTGCTGTGTGTTTCCATTCCATGATTAATGTGATTTTAAGAGAAGTAATGGAATGAGCTCTAACATGGAAAGTAAGTGTTTCCGGACACATGTCCACATGACATATTTACTTTATTTGTGTGTGAGGAATGTTTCCTGAAAGTTTGGCCGTACCTTTTTGTAACACCCTGTATATGTCCCAATTGCAGTCGACACCATCTCTTTGAAAACATTCCGCAACTTTTCTGCACTTACATGATCAGATCGGAAGGAGTGAAGAGTGTATCTTAAAAAGGCGTTAAGAGCATTTTTATCAGCTTTTTTTAAATAGATATACCTTGTGTTTCTTTTTGATGGTTGTAGGTGTTGCGGTATTCAGCCTAGCAGCAACTGCCTTGTGGTCGTTAATCCCTGTATTCGTCACAACACTCACTATTTGTCCAGGATTATTTGTTGCTAAAAGGTCAAGTATGCTTTCGCAACCATTTACGCTTCGAGTGGGCTCATGAACTAATTGCTCAAAATAATTTTCTGAGAAAGCATTCAGTACAATTTCGGATGATGTTTTATGCCTGCCGCCGGCTTTAAACGTATAATTTTTCCAGCATATCGAGGATAGATTGAAGTCACCACCGACTATAATTGTATGAGCGGGGCACTTATTTGAAATGAGACTCAAGTTTTCTTTGAACTGCCCAGCAACTATGTCTTCTGAGTCAGGGGGTCGGTAAAACGATCCAATTAATAGTTTAGTCCGATTGTCAGGTATAACCTCTACCCATACTACTTCACATGAACTATCTACTTCAATTTCGCTACAAGACAAACTACCTCTGACAGCATTTCTGATTTCTGTTTTTATATTGTTCGTGCAACTAAACCCTCGCTCAGTGTCAACTGTGTGCAAGGGAATACTAGCGGCGTATTCTATAATTAGAACCATAAGAGAGAACTGTTCAGTTATCTTACTGACATAAATAAAGTCTACCAGCTCACTGAAATTCATTCCATTGCTTCTGCTTTTCAACATCTTCTTAAACAAGTAGCCGAACATAACCATTTCCAGTCAATGATCGCTACAGTTGGACAAGATGACCCAGTCTATTCCACGGAAACATCGCCCACACCAATCTGGAAGCCTTCACCAGTTTGCACAGTGCCTTACTGGCAGCCAGGGTCCATGGCTTCATGAGGTCTGCGTCACACACACATCAGCTCTTACCAACTAAAATCGGGACTCATCCGACCAGACCACTGCTTTTGCAATCGTCTAGAGTCCAACCGACACGGTCACAAACCCAGGAGAGACACTGCAGGCGATGTCGTGCTGTTAGCAAAGCCACTCGCGTCGGTCGTCTGCTGCCATAGTCCACTAACGCCGAATTTCGCCACACTGTCCTAACGGATACGTCCCACATTGATATCGGCGGTTATTTCACGTAGTGTTGCTTGTCTGTTAGCACTGACAATTCTACGCAAACGCCGCTGCTCCCGGTCGTTAAGTGAAAGTCGTCGACCACTGCGTTGTCCGTGGTGACAGGTTACGCCTGAAATTTGGTGTTCTCGGCACACTCTTGACACTGTGGATCTCGGAATATTGAACTACCTAACGATTTCCGAAATGGAACGCTCCATGTGTCTAGCTCCAATTACCATTCCGCCTCCAAAGCCTGTTACTTCCCGTCGTGCGGGCATAATCACGTCGGAAACCTTTTCACACGAATCACCTGAGTACAAATGACAGCTCCGCCAATGCACTGCCCTTTTGTACCTGGAGTACTGCCACCTGTATATGGGCATATCGCTATCCCATGACTTCCGTCACGTCAGTGTATATATCTCTTGCAGTATATCCTGTTAGCGGTCACAGTATTAAGTAGTGCGTGCACAGATCTTTTAATACGGAATACTTTCTTGTAGTAATATTTTCCTTCGTTATCGTCCAGATGCTTTTAATAACGGCTACTACACTTTCCACAGCATTTTTGCAGTTTGCAGCAGAGACTTCGACAAACTTTGGTGCCTCTAACGATTCTCGAACTGAAATCTTACGGTCCGCCAAGGTTTCAAATGGTTCAAATGGCTCTGAGCACTATGGGACTCAACTGCTGAGGTCATTAGTCCCCTAGA
Source organism: Schistocerca americana (assembly GCF_021461395.2). Taxonomy (NCBI): domain Eukaryota; kingdom Metazoa; phylum Arthropoda; class Insecta; order Orthoptera; family Acrididae; genus Schistocerca; species Schistocerca americana. The sequence continues at coordinate 245,689,718 of NC_060121.1, forward strand.
ACTTAGAACTAGTTAAACCTAACTAACCTAAGGACATCACAAACATCCATGCCCGAGGCAGGATTCGAACCTGCGACCGTAGCGGTCTTGCGGTTCCAGACTGCAGCGCCTTTAACCGCACGGCCACTTCGGCCGGCCGCCAAGGTTTCATGCCTCCTTAATATATATCTACTTTAACAACATGATATCCTGAATGTAAAAGATAAATAAAGAACCTTTAGTGGCCACAAAAAAAATGGTTCAAATGGCTCTGAACACTATGGGACTTAACATCTATGGTCATCAGTCCCCTAGAACTTAGAACTACTTAAACCTAACTAACCTAAGGACATCACACAACACCCAGTCATCACGAGGCAAAGAAAATTCCTGACGCCGCCGGGAATCGAACCCGGGAACCCGGCCGTGGGATTAGTGGCCACAGATTTACTTGTATCTAGCTTAGAAGTTTGAAGTAACATGTACTTCTAACATATGGAATTCAAATTATTTATTAACGCGAATATAATTTAGAACTGCATTAACAAATTAGTTAGGTTGACATTCATAATCTGAACAGGGGACATTTTCTTCAGGAGAATCTGCTTTGAGTTAGGTGTAGACAATGATTTTATAATCATGATTTGCGTTGCTGCCTATATTAAAAACCTGTCTGAAACTGGTAAGTTCCAGCGTTTCCTGTGAATGTTGATTAATACTACAGTTCACCTGATGATGACAGCAAACGGTTATTTTTCGTGTTCTCGCTCAAACACACACAAATAACGAAATTTCTCCAGAATCCTATACTTTGCACCAGTTATATGACTAATTGTTTATTTTGCACGCCTACTTTTGTTTCATGTTTTGTTTGTTTTGTATGTTCGTTTCTAGTTTCGCTGGGACTACGACTTCGTTCCCTTCCCTTCCTTGAAATAAATTTATCCATCACTTCTTAAAATGCATTCGACAAGAATAAGTGAAATACACAGATCCGGCCAGCAATGAATTCACTAGCTGGGAAGGAAAGTAATGTGATATGTTGTTAAGGCCTCTTGAAACCTTAAAGGTCCTGTTTCTTTGCGTCTATTGTTTGTTTCTGTGGTAGATTTTTGTCGCTTTCTGGGATGGAAGGCAGCAATTCGTTTGTTTCTGTGACACAAAGTTAAGCCTTGTTTTGGGATCCCCATACTCCAGTGCCAGCTATCGCAAGGCTCGAAAGAACACATTTCTACAAGCGCCCGCTCTCTCCTTTTTGGAAAGGAATGAAAGACAAGATAAAAAAATCGTCTGTCGTATTTTGGCGAAAGCTATTTTTAAAATTCGTCGCGTTCTTCGACTTGAATAGCAAGAGGTGACAAAACCGACTGTGACATGAAACCAGGTTGGTAGGTACTCAAGAGAGCGCACAGGATAAGGTTATGATTCTGGATGGGGCCGTAAACAGTTACTGTGAGTTGCGGAGTCAAACACACAACTTTATTTTCTAAGAATCACTCATTTACACATTGCTTTAAAAGACCACAACTAAGCAATATGGCTGAAGGCCTAGTTAAAGAACTTGAGATGCTTTCTGGGCTGAAGGCTCAAAACCACACCACAAACAAGAACGGCTGAAGGTCTGGCTTAGAAATCAAAAGCAATTAAAAATAGAAGGTAAAAAAATTTTCCTTTAAAAAAACATGCAATTGAAAACAATTTGCGGCTGAAGTCCTACACTACACGTCTGAAGAATAACTATAATTTAAAAACACTAATAAACAATTTTTCCAACCAAGAAATTTCTTTTTCAACTTACAACAGAACGGCCGAAAGCCTGATTAAAGAAATATTAACTTATTGCACGGCTGAAGGCCACAAACAAATTTGAAACAATGGCTGAAGGCCTGAACAACAACAATTTAAAATAAACCCCTTCCTTCTTATAAAAAATTTTCCTTCAAAGGATACGCATAGCTGAAGGCCTTATTAAAAGGGTTTCACGTAAATCCTCGGCTGAAGGCCACACATAACACATCGAACAACTAACGGCTTAGGGCCTGGATTATAAACAATTTGAGATAGAACCAATTTTAAAGAATTTTTTTTTTCTTTTTTTAAAAATAAAATCAGTCTTCAAATTTTAGTTTAACACGGCTGAAGGCCTTTATGTAAAATTTAAAAAGAACTGAATTAATACACGGCTGAAGGCCTCGTACAGTACATCAAACTAAAATGAAAATTACAATCTAAAACAAACAGAACAAGTGGTGGGTGCTCAGAAGTGCTCCTAGGGTCAGCCTGAGAAGGTAGCTCAAACGTAAGGCGAGGTGAGACAGGCAGCCAAGAGCTGAAGTTAAATAACTGGATGGCAACCCAAACTAGGGACGGCTCAAGGACCGACAAACAATTTAACCAATTCCCTTCCGTCCTATCAACGGCACAACGATGGAAAATATCGGCCGAGTACGAGGATACGAACAGCACTACGTCTTCAGAAATTGGCGTCTAAAAACAGTTAAGGGAACAATAACCACTCTAGGCAAAATATGAACCAAACAACTTAAAGGCTGTTGAACTGATGCTGTGCTGCACAGCACCAACACGACGAGGGAAGGCACACTGCAGGAAAACTACGCTAACGACCAGGGTAGGTAACTGGGGTGTTAACGGCCACAGGGCAGAAAATACCGCTGATGCACTTCACTGGCAAGTAACAGTCAATTTAATAATTAATCACAATATAGGAAGACAGCTGCAAGATTTCACCGACTCCAACACATCATATGTTGCTGTTAGCCTAAATGGCCCAGGGATCAACAACCCGCAAATGAACGAAGAGATGTCACAGTAGTTGAGGTTTCATAACAGGTTAACCGATCACTCAACTTCAGCGTCCAGGGTCGGCGGGCAACAAACTTTGTCGCTCTCGCAGCTAGCGTCTCACGATCCGACAGCGTGTGCACGCCGCCAGCGGTCCCGGCTTGGCCTAGCGCCGCGGAGACTTCCTCGCTGTTCCGTCCCAACCGATTGACTGCAATCAACACGCAGGCAGCACTAAATTAGCTACTCAGTCAGATCCACACAAGCTACACACGGTTCCACGAAAACACTTCCACAAACAACTCGAACAATACTAACACCAGTGACTGTGGAACAACAAGGACAAATCACAGGTCGACACACACGGAGAACCCAGAAGCGGTCGGCGACCAAATACACGTCGTCCGATGAAACGACCGACCGAAAGACCAACCAAGGTCGTCCCCACTCAAGTCACGTGTGTCCGCAACGGTTGGGCGAGCCATGGCTGTCCGGACCTCACTGCTGCTCCGTCCCCACTGAACTCACGACACACGACGACCCGGAAATACAGGGTGATTCAAAAAGAATACCACAACTTTAAAAATGTGTATTTAATGAAAGAAACATAATATAACCTTCTGTTATACATCATTACAGAGAGTATTTAAAAAGGTTTTTTTCACTCAAAAACAAGTTCAGAGATGTTCAATATGGCCCCCTCCAGACACACGAGCAATATCAACCCGATACTCCAACTCGTTCCACACTCTCTGTAGCATATCAGGCGTAACAGTTTGGATAGCTGCTGTTATTTCTCGTTTCAAATCATCAATGGTGGCTGGGAGAGGTGGCCGAAACACCATATCCTTAACATACCCCCATAAGAAAAAATCGCAGGGGGTAAGATCAGGGCTTCTTGGAGGCCAGTGATGAAGTGCTCTGTCACGGGCTGCCTGGCGGCCGATCCATCGCCTCGGGATAAGGTTTCATAACTAACCTTTTTCGTAGGACTCTCCATACAGTTGATTGTGGAATTTGCAGCTCTCTGTTAGCTCTGCGAGTCGATTTTCCTGGGCTGCGAACAAATGCTTGCTGGATGCGTGCTACATTTTCATCACTCGTTCTCGGCCGTCCAGAACTTTTCCCTTTGCACAAACACCCATTCTCTGTAACCTGTTTATACCAACGTTTAATAATCCACCTATCGGGAGGTTTAACACCATACTTCGTTCGAAATGCACGCTGAACAACTGTCGTCGATTCACTTCTGCCGTACTCAATAACACAAAAAGCTTTCTGTTGAGCGGTCGCCATCTTAGCATCAACTGACGCTGACGCCTAGTCAACAGCGCCTCAAGCGAACAAATGTATAACTAAATGAAACTTTATAGCTCCCTTAATTCGCCGACAGATAGTGCTTAGCTCTGCCTTTTGTCGTTGCAGAGTTTTAAATTCCTAAAGTTGTGGTATTCTTTTCGAATCACCCTGTACTAGCGGTGTCTCCAAAGATAGTATGAGAGTTAAAAATATTCAAATAAGTGTGAAATCTTATGGGACTTAACTGCTAAGGTCATCAGTCCCTAAGCTTACACACTACTTAACCTAAATTATCCTAAGGACAAACACACACACCCATGCCATATGGAGGGCTCGAACCTCCGCCGGGACCAGCCGCGCAATCCATGACTGCATCGCCTGAGACCGCTCGGCTAATCCCGCGCGGCTAGTATGACAGTGCTCTTATCGATAAGCGCTGCTGCTGCCACTCACGGGCAGGCAAGTCAGCAACTTAGTGACGCCAGTAAAACGAATAAGAAACGAGATGGCAGTACCGCCAAGACAAGATGTGAAGCAATAACGGCATGAAGACGAGACGCACACGACTCATGACTTAAACCTGGTTTCACGTCAAAAGAAGAACTACAGACACTAGAAGAACATGGACAGAAGAATGAAAGCAACAGCTTACAGCGTGTATGATGGAGTACTGGAAGCACTGAGGAACCCCAGCTATAGACTACAAAATGAGGTTTGTACTGTGACTCTGTGTCAGTTCATCAATAAGAAATGTACGTAAAAAGGTAAAAGCTTTTAGTAAAACACTGTTTGGGGGAAGGGAGGTGCCATGGCACTCATGCACCCCCTCTACCCCTTCTTCCCCTCCCCCTCATTGGATCTGCGCCACAGAGGATCACCAAGCAGACACGTGGATATGAACTTCGTGGCAGTTTAAAACTTTGTGCTGGATCGGGACTCGAATCTGGTAGGTGCAAATGCTCTAGCGACTGAGGTATCCTAACGTAGCTCGCAACCTTTCTGTCAGGAATGCTGGTTCCGCAGGGTTTCCACGAGAACTTCTGTGAAGTCTGAAAGGCAGGTGATGAGGTACTGGAGGAAGGAAATCTGTGAAGGCAAGTCGTGAGTCGTGATCGGATAGCTCTGTCAGCATTCCGGCTTGAGGCTTAGCCGCGAGCGGAAGTGGTGATGCTGAACTGTACTACAGAGAGGTCGAACGGAGACATCCTGCATGAAGACAGGATAGCAGCTGGGTACCCGTGAAGCGTCTGTGCGACACCCCCGGGATAACAAGGCCGCCCAGCAGTGTTAGTGACGTCACACTAAGCGGCCCATAGCCGACGCAGCAGTCCACGGACACCTCCGTACAGACACGCCTGATGCTAACCATCTTCTGTCCGTCATACAGAAAGAAGCGAACTATAATTCCAACCAAAGACCAAATTATATATATTCTTGTAAACAGCATAAAGGTTCATAACGAAATACCGATTACATATACGGACAGGAATAGGTTCTAGAACTCCTCTGAAAAGTGTTTATCTTCAGTACATCATCAGTACATCAAATTTTCTAAATAGAAAAGCACTTTGTTAGTAACAGACAGCAATAATGAGACTTGCAGTTGGTGATTTCTACGTGGAAAAGGAAATAAGCTGTAGAGAGATTGAAAATGGTAAGTAAAGAGAGCCTCAGCCTTTTGCTCACATCCTTACATGTAATGCACTTGGTTGTTTTTCATTTCCCTACCTTTCATAGCATTTTTAACATTGTTTCAAGAAGTGTATCTTCAATAGCAGAGTGAACTTCAAATTGTCAGGCTTTTCTTAAAGGAAAGAGCAGTCCCTTAGTATCACAGTGCAAGACAGAATCTTGTGTTCAGTGATGTCTATGTTAAAAGGAGAATATTCGATATCTATCTTTTGTTTCCATTCTTTATTACTGGGGATACACTTGTAAAAATTCTTGAAAAGAGCTGTCACCATGAACATATGAGTAAATTCACAATAGTCATGTGTTTTATGAGATAAAGCGAACTCTTGTTGCCTTATTGTAAACGAAAGTTGTGAGGGTTTTGCTATGTATGACAGTGTTTAAGATAATTTACTTTCAGTGTAATAGCTTGAAAATGTTAAGTCCTGCTGTCAGTTGGCATTTGTCACCACCTGTATGCGAGTTTTAAAGCTAAATAGTGTTCTGACAGTTATAAAATAGTGGCAAAGTTCCTCAATCGATTAAACTTATTCCTGCCCGTATATGTAATCGGTATTTCGTTATTAACCTTTATGCTATTTACAAGAATATATATAATTTGGTCTTTGGTTGGAATTATAGTTCGCTTCTTTCTGTATGACGGACAGAAGATCGTTAGCATCAGGCGCGTCTGTCCGGAGGTGTCCGTGGACTGCTGCGTCGGCTATGGGCCGCTTAGTGTGACGTCACTAACACTGCTGGGCGGCCTTGTTATCCCGGGGGTGTCGGTCTGTGACGCTAGTAAAACATTGTCGAAGTTCCTTTATTTGTTAACCATGTTTACAGTCGTCTTATTCCACACCTGCCTCGTAGCCGATGCCTCATTCAGCTGCGTGTTGCTTTCCCACTGTCGGCTGCCGAGTCGGCTCTTCGTCTACAGGACCAGACGAAGAGTGAGTGTCCTCGCGCAGCGGCGCGCTGGCGGCGTGGTTATGGTCTAGCACGAATGGTCTCGTACTAGCTGCTGGAGTGTGCTCAACCTCTGATGACCATCCTCGATCTTATGTTGTCGGAAGTCTTGTGGTCGGTCGATCTCCTTCCTGCCGCGCGGGATTATCCGAGTGGTCTTGGCAGCTGCAGTCATGGACTGCGCGGCTGGTCCCGGCGGAGGTTCGAGTCCTCCCTCGGGTATTGGTGTGTGTGTGTTTGTCCTTAGGGTAATTTAGGTAAAGTAGTGTGTAAGCTCAGGGACTGATGACCTTAGCAGTTAAGTCCCATAAGATTTCACACACATTTGAACATTTTTGATCTCCTTCCTACCGGCCAGGTAGATTTCAGCACCTGGAGGCGTCTAAGTACTGAACAGGAACGTGGACCCTACGAGGCCCTGCTGCCGATTCCCGCGCTGAAGTTAGCTGCTGTCATCAGCACTCCGCGCTGTGTTGTCAGAAGACAGTCAGCTTCTCCATCAGCTATGGTAAGCAGCGAAAAGTGGAAGCCCCTCAGGCGAAGACAGCCATATCAAGTACAAAAAAAATGGTTCAAATGGCTCTGAGCACTATGGGACTTAACTTCTGAGGTCATTAGTCCCCTATAACTTAGAACTACTTAAACCTAACTAACCTAAGGACATCACACACATCCATGTCCGAGGCAGGATTCGAACCTGCGACCGTAGCGGTCTTGCGGTTCCAGACTGCAGCGCCTTTAACCGCACGGCCACTTCGGCCGGCTGTCATCAGCACTCCGCGATGTCTTGTCAGAAGACAGTCAGCTTCACCATCAGCAATGGTAAGCAGCGAAAAGTGGAAGCCCCTCAGGCGAAGACAGCCATATCAAGTACAAAAAAATGGTTCAAATGGCTCTGAGCATTATGGGACTTAACATCTGTGGTCATCAGTCCCCTAGAACTTAGAACTACTTAAACCTAACTAACCTAAGGACATCACACACATCCACGCCCGAGGCAGGATTCGAAACTGCGACCGTAGCGGTCTTGCGGTTCCAGACTGCAGCGCCTAGAACCGCTAGACCACCGCGGCCGTCCATATCAAGTACACCTTAGGTTGGTTCGCATATAGATATAGGCATAGATTGGCTGCAGTATCGTAATCGTGGAACTGAGTGCAATTACTGTGAACACCACCGATCCTAATGATCAACGCCTCGAGACCTGGAAAGCTAGAGCATTTAAACGGAGCCAACGTGAGGCTGTGATGCGATTTCGTAATGGCTGCATGTGCATACCCATTCTGCTATATTCGCTTAAAAGGCTCTAGTTTGTCTGATACTGGTTCTTATGAAATAGGTACTGTTTCTTTCGACATCTCTTTCAAGCTAACGAATAGGCGTGTCACGTTTTCGTTGGTTTTCTGTCCCGCGCTATCTTGTGCTGAGCCCGTCTGGGGTGGCCGAGCGGTTCTAGGGGCTACAGGCTGGAACCGCGCTACTGCTACGGTCGCAGGTTCGAATCCTGCCTCGGGCATGGATGTGTGTGATGTCCTTAGGTTAGTTAGGTTTAAGTAGTTCTAAGTTCTAGGGGACTGATGACCTCAGAAGTTAAGTCCCATAGTGCTCAGAGTCATTAGAACCCTCTCTCTCTCTCTCTCTCTCTCTCTCTCTCTCTCTCTCCTTCTCGGCGCGGTTTTGTAACGTGCCGAGGCCTGACTCTGTTGGGACATACTGCATATTTCCTGGTTCCATCTCTGCCTCTGGCATGACAGCACTTTGCTTGCAGCGAGGTGAACGAGTTTTAGTAAAATTTTATAATTTCCAACCCCTTACTATTCTATATAGTAGCAGTATACTCTACAAAGAAAGACGAGTTTGCCGTCTTGGTCGTTGAGTACTTTGCTGTTGCAAAGTTGCTCTTGTTAAGTTACACTATTTGAAGATATCATTGATTTCAAAACGAGGTACTCTGAGGTTTAGTTTTGGTGGTGAATGTGAGAAGCGTGGTGCACCTGAGCTTCAAAGTTTTGTTGTTAACAAGATTACAATACCACCAGATGATATTATCAGTGTACTCTTCGCAGTTCACCACTGTTGCTTATGCAAAGCTTCAAGATTCACGAATTTTCAATTGTGTAACTGGAGAAACAGGTAGCGCTATGAAATTTGCACGAGCAAACGGTAGTATTAGTGAGGTTCATATAACGTTTGCTGGCTTAGAGTTGTGCACCGCAAGAGTATCCGAGCTCCCCTTTGAAACTGCATGTGATTACGTGTAACTTAGCCGATTGTCTGCTTCTCTCTGTCTGTCTGAATCTTCCTAAAACTCTGTACCAAAGCTTCTCAAAAATGATTACGAAACAAACTAATTGATAATGCAAACTCGCGTACTGTGCATAACTCTGACTATACTGAATTATACAAAGATTTAATATGATTTGCTCAACGCTGTCTACAAACTGAAACTGACTGTTTCTATAAAAATGCAATTCTACTCTTGACTGTAACCTGACTTCAGAAAGAAATGTGCAACAGAACGTACGAAGAAATTACTGGCCCTAAACTGTATATTCACTTACTTGCTGTCTTCACACGTATTTTTGGAGATTTCTTGAAAGCAGCGCACAACATACAGCAGCAAAGCAACATTAAAAACTACGACTGAAATTTCCGAAGCACAAAGTACAATGTGCATATGTTCACAATAAAATGAATGGAGGGAGGGAGTTTTAACCGGTAAGAAATTAGTTCTGACATAATCAAGTGAAACACTACATTTAGAAGTAATGCTTTAAAAATAATCTGAATGTTGACAATGGTATTTACAGAAAATGACTTTAACGAATAACTTTAAGCAAGCAGAATCTCATCCTCCTCTCAGAACAAGCCATATAACAATCCTACTATCTGAGCTTCGTTACTAGAATCTCTATAATACAAAACAATGCTACACACTTACGTGCTTACCTCAATCTCTCAACATTTCAGGAAAACTTACAAATAATCTCCTTAGCTCTTCTCTCCATAATTGCATCAAAAATATGCATACTCCAATTCCATCATCAATAAAGAGAACTGCCTGATCACTCTTCAAAATACGTCTGCTACTCAACATTGTTCTATATATAATGTGTGTAACTTTGCTAACGCTCTCAGGCAGAGGCGATGTGGTAACACAAAGATATGTAGCAATAGTCATAGATTACTCAAATACATGGTTTTGCTCTGTGTGAGCTATGCATATCGATATTTACCTAAGAACAAAAATTTACAGTAGCCAAAGTAATATGCATTTTAAGTGAATATGGGTGAGTAATTTCTGTTTATGAATTGAGGTGGGCAACGGATTTCCCGTGTCTCTTCTCAGTGGACTTAGCCAAGTTAAGACTGCTGTAGTGAAACACATCCCACAATTCATAAACGCATCTGGCTACCAAGCATTAGTTCTCTCCGACGGACAGCCTAAAACGGTGCCGGCCGTTGTGACCGAGCGGTTCTAGGCGTTCAGTCCGGAACCGCGCTGGTGCTACGTCGCAGGTTCGAATACTGTCTCCGGCATGGATGTGTGTCATGTCGTTAGGTTAGTTAGGTTTAAGTAGTTCTAAGTTCTAGGGAACTAATGACCTCAGATGTTAAGTCCCATAGTGCTCAGAGCCATTTAAACGTTTCTTTTAGAAGCCCCGGAAACTACCGGTCTCACTTCAAGAAGGATGAATTCTGAAAAAAGAAATGAAGACAAAGTCTTAAGTATAATGAAGTGGGCCACTGAAATGCAAGCCGAGGAGGAAAATCAGATATGATAACCACCGGGTCACTTCAAATGTTGATTTATTCTGGTAATGATGCCGCCAATATTCATGGAATCAATCCTGTGTCACTGCAGTAAACAGGAGATAATCAGTGGTACTGCTGTATCACAGGAATTAAAGACCCTCATGCTTTCAATAGCACTGTAGACGAAATGTGGGTTTCGGTAATTTTGTCAACTGTTTGATCAATAAAATCGGAAGCGAGTCAATTAGAAAAACAAACATTATTCTCGCTTCGAATTCTGTGAAGACCATAAGACAAATTTTTGCAGTATGTTCAAAGCAGGGATGGAATAGGTTAATGTTATAACAAAAATGAAGCAAGACACAAAATCTTCTAATAAAATTACTAAACAACGTCATCTGTGTAACGAATGTTAGCAAAAACCATGAAACATGTTTACATTTGCTTTTAGCTGTGTTTAAACTACTTTATGATGGTGACTTGACACTTCTGTAATTCACGTCAGTCTTACAGTATATATTATGGACTCAAAAAGAAGAAGTATTTTGTTTTTATACAGGGTGTCCGAGGAGGAACTGTCGATATTCAGGCACATGACAGCAATGACCAGTCGAAGCAAAAAAGTCTGATGAACGTGGGCTCTCAAATGTACACCGTTAGACCTTTGAGCTCTTCTTTATCTTCTGTTCTGAGAAGGGAAATTCCCTATTGTCCTCTCTCCCCCTCCACAGATTAAGTAGTAGACAAAGTGGACGACCCGTCAAAAACGGGACGCAGATCAAGCATGAAAACAGGAAGAACGTGCACTGAATTGTGAAAAATGAAGCAGAATAGAAACAGTGGGAAGTCCAAGCTCGAGATGTGCAACATCGTGCTAATAGCCATGCTCAAGGCGTCGTAGTTGTGTGGTCACGGTGTTGGACTGCAAAGCGGGAGATCTGTGTTCAAATCTCTGCTGTGCCCGATATTTTTCCACAAAATTATCCATTTTCCGTACAGACTTTGACGCATCTGTTCTCCTTCTGTAGTCTCGGCAATTCTCTCATACAATGCATTGGTTATAGAATATGATTCATGTGGTAAGAATACATTACTGTCGCAAGAAAATGTGATGAATAGTAAGAGCAGGCGATATGCCGCGTAGACCTCTCACAGAAATGAAAACAGCAAACAATCGGGTGTGAACTGTGTTGCAACGAAGGAATTCAAGAGCCAAAACTTTCGAAAAGGAAAGCAGGAGTCATAACAATTGGTATTTGTGTAGAAAAAGTAGGAGGTAAGCACGTCTGGAGGTTCCTTCCTCGCTGTTGCAAACGGACGTTATACCACGACACAGACCCAGATTTGAATATAACGAACAGAAACGTCAATCACCAGACAGACAGTTCATAATTTTGTGCACAAAATAAAATAGCCTGGGCCACAATGGAGATTTAAACACGGATTTCTGCTTTGCAATCCAACGCCCTGACCAGAGAACCACGACACTTTCGTTCTTGCAGTTCGCCCGTTATTGCACATTTCTTTTATGGATTTTCACTGTTTCTGTTACGAGGGGCGTTTGAGAAGTCCGCGCAAAGTCCGAGAGATGGCACCACCGTCGCGTATCAAGGTCATGTTTAGTTGGTAGGATCTTTGGAAAGAATGCACACCAAGTTTCAGCCATATTGGTCTATTTCTTTGTGTTTGGCATTCGTGTAAATCAAGGAAGTCGAGTGTTGTCAAAAAATGGACGGAAAAGAATTTCGTGTGGTGATTAAACATTACTTTATGAAAGGCAAAACGCCTCGGCAGACAAAAGAGAAGCTTGATAAACATTACAGTAACTCTGAACCTTCGATTAGTTTATAAGTGGTTTCAAAATTTTCGGAGTGGCCATATGGGCACAAGTGGCGCTGAACATTCTGGACGCCCTGTGAGGGTCACGACTCCAGAAATCATTGATAAAATCCATGATATGGTGATGGATAAGTGAAGAGCTAAGGTGTGTGAGATTGCTAGTGCTGTGGGCATCTCGAATGAACGGGTATATAATATTTTGCATAAATATTTGGACATGAGAAAGCTATCCGCAAGATGGGTTCCGCGATTGCCCACGTTTGCCAAAACTGGAAACGTGTGAAGTGTTGCAAGGATGGTATGCAGCTGTTCAGAAAGAATCCGCAGGGCTCTGTGCTTAGTTTCGTCACTGTGGTTGAAACATGGATACATTACTATACTCCTGAGACCAAACAACAATCTAAACAATGGGTTACCAAGGGAGAATCTGCACCAAAAAAGGCGAAGACCGTTCCTTCGGCCGGAAAGGTTATGGAGATTGGGATTCGTAAGGGATAATCCTCATCGACTATCTGAAAAGGGGTAAAACAATTACAGGTGCGTATTATTCACCGTTATTGGACAGTCTGAAAACCGAGCTGCAAGAGAAACGCCAGCTATGGACCGCAAAAAAATCCTTTTCCATCGCTACAATGCACCAGCACACACCTCAGCAGTTGTGGTCACAAAATTATTGTAAATAGGATTCCAACTCGTTTCACATCCCCCCTATTCTCCAGACTTGGCTCCCTCGGACTACTATTTGTTCCCCAATTTGAAGAAATGGCTGGCGGAACACAGATTTTATTCAAACAAGGAGGTGATTGCAGCAACTAATAGCTGTTTTGCAGACTTGGACAATCCTATTATTCGTAAGGGATCAACAAATTAGAACAGCACTGGACGAAGTGTATAAGTCTAAAAGGAGACTATGTCGAAAAATGAAAAAGGTTTACCCCAAACCCGTAAGTAGTTTTTATTTTTGCACAGACTTTTGAACGCTCCTTGTATGTCTCTTTTTTTTTTTCACTGTTTTCATGCTTGATCTGTGTTCATTTCTTAACAGTCTATCTTCCGGCCATCTTACCGTTAAATCTGGGGAGGGGAGGGGAGTGCAATGGGGAATTTCTTTTGTGAGAAACAAATCTCTGTTTCTTCAAGCTCTTTGCTTCCCACATTTTGAGAGGTGTCAGTATGGATCAAAATAAGAAAACGTGTCCAGTAAACATGGGCCCTAAATTGCATCTGTTAAGAGCTATGAGCACTTGTTCAGTAGAAGAGATGTGTTTCATGTAGCGAAGATGAACAAGTGTTCGTAGCTCTTACGTACGCATTTTAGAGCCCATGGGTATTTGGCATTTTTTGCTTCGAGTGATCATTCCTCTCGCACCTCTGTCTATTGACCATTCTCCTGGGACACACTGCAACGGTTCTTTATTTCTTTTTTTCTCTGATGAGCATGATAACATATTGCATATCAGATATTTTTAAAATGTCGGTAGAGCATTTTCCCGCTAAAGGCAAAGGTCCCAGGTTCGATTTCCGACCCGACGCACAGTTTTAATCTACCAGGAATTTTCAAAGCAGCGGACGACCCGCTGCAGAGTGAAAATTCGTTCTAGAAAGATGGCTTTTCGGAGTGCTCCTGTTTCGCTGTACCACTGCGTTTGCAGGCCGAAATCGAAAACTGGTAGCGCTCGGTGCCACGGACAAACGCGCTGTTACACTTGAAGAGATTTTTCACCGCCTATTACCACACGGTGAAGTTCACTTGTAGTCAATGTTTAGTCAACCCTTGAGCTGATGAAATACGGCGCGAGTGCTTCTTCAGCAATCAAATCAGAGCATATTTATAAAATATATATCGGCAAAGTAATAAATTAGCCGAGAACGCGGCACGCGTAATCACGGCCAGATTTGATGGAACGGCGGCAAACACGTGCTCTGCCGGCAAACATTTAGCAAGGCTGCCGCGCAAGTCGAGCTCACAGCTCCGCGTAGCGTTCACACACACACACACACACACACACACACACGCACACACACACTTTTCGACATGACACAAAAGCGTTGGTCGATGATAACCACAAGATTGAAGCTAGCGTTGGTGGTTCTCATGATACAAAATCTTTTATCCCCATCTCTGCAGTGGAAAAACCTGAAAATGCAATACACAAGGTGAACCCCCAAACTCCGCCGACTAAATTTCGAACATAGTTTACAGATACCTTTCGAGTATTTCGGTACAAAGGACCCGTGGTCGCTAGTGGCTCGTTACTAACAAGGGGAGGCCACGACGTTTGGAACGCGGATTTACTGCAAACTTCGTACACTCGAAGTACCCCATGAGGACAACAAAATGTGTAAGCAGGAGCGCGTACTTCTCAAGCGTTATTGGGAAAATCGCAAGATAATTTCGTCAAATATATATCTGTGATTTGAGAAATCCCTTATACCTGCAAGGAGCCCGAAAGGACTTGTTACCTCCAAGTTTTGACCGGCACAGACGGCTTTCGAAAGATGTACTACAATTAATCGTCGCTTTTGACATTACGAGTACAAGTTGCAGGATGGTGTTTTTCGTAAAGACATGGAAAACATAAAATTAAACGGCACCAGATGCATTGAATAAATGCTATGTTTCCGCATACGCAAGGTCTTTTGACGTTTTCCGTGGAAAAACAAACCTCGTTAATATTTTCAGAAACCTCTCTTTCAGACGATAGTTTGGAAGCAAACCATGCATAACGCAGTATTTCCTTAAAAATCGGCGCTGTGAGATGTTTAAATTTTCCCACCTCCGCGTTGCAAATGTTTTGAGTGAAATGCCCAGTCGTTGCGCTGTTGTTTTCACGTCAATTCTACCAACATTGAGAGTTGTTTAGTTCTCGGAGTTTTGTAAAATTCCTGGATTCATGTCTCGTCGCTGTGCAGCCTATGAAAAGGATTGCGGAAGACTCCCAAATAAATTCGAAAGTACAGTGCAGTTTTAATACCAATATATTTTCAGGACTCTGGTGTCCGAGCCTGGTGAACTGTACCGGTTACGTCAGATGTACCCAAAGTTGACATCAAACGACACAGAGTTCTCAACAATCAACAAACGAGTGAGCCTACAATACATTTGCTCGCAACCCTAGCCAAAAAACGAGTGCGCCTAGGCGCCTGCGTGACCTCTATTTATACTATTGTTAACAATTACCTACAATGAAAATCACAATTTTATGTAAAATCACAATTAAAAGTTAAACCGAATATGAGCTACACATTGCTAAAAATTTACAATCTCAGTGCTGAACAAGGTGAACCTATTTTCAACTTAGTTACGAGTTAATATAACATTTTCTGACTAATTATGTTACAGGTAACAATTATATTTCTAAATTTGTTTATAACAAATCAACTAGTGCCTGAATTTTAGTGCTAACATATATCGGAGATTCTATTAATATGTTTTATTTATATGTCCTATTTAATTTGCTGTAGAAATTTTATACTGATAGGTTTACTGGTACATCCTGACCATGCGCTACATTTGTTTCGATTAGTTACGGTATTAATCTCACATTTATATCATGTTTCTCACATAAGAACACTGTTAATCAGCAAATCATCGATTTCGAATTATATGTATACTGAAGTAGTGGTATTTTTGTATGTAATTTGGAAACAGGTCACTTTACAATTGAACAATTAGGACTGGTGTTTATCTTTGATGCTCTCCGAGGGGTTCTGATAGGTAGCAATGAGATACAGTAATATTTCAGCTGATAATTGGTTATGCAGTATCGAGCATATTTTAATAGCGTCTTCCGAGAAGCAATTTCTCGTTCTCTTTAGATTAAATACGACGGTTTTCAAGACACAGACAAGCATACATTTTCAGTATCACTTTATGCGTTTGGTCGTTTACTAGTCGATAGTTATGAATATTATATTATTTGTGATAATAAAAATTAGTATACTGCAAATAACATTATACATTTAATAAAAGTTCATCCTATTACACTTATTTTTCCCATTATATCAATTGTAATATAAATAGTAAAGAAAATGACTGTGTTGAAAATAAAAACAAAACTGACGAACGGAACTCGATCCAGCAGTCCAGTGGCTTGAACACCAACCACTTTTTCTTTTAAAAAAATTTGTTCTATAATGGTCGCTGAATTTGTTCAGGGTGGACGTCCGATGACACCCGTGCAGTTTGTTTGTTCATCCGTTCGCTCAGTCTCTTTATTAGAAAGGGAAGTTAAAGCTGTGACCGAACACGCTGAGCTACAGTGCCGGCATCACTCGGCTGCAGCCGCTTCATGGTAAAAATGGCGACGCACAGAAATATATTTGACGACCGAAATTATCTTGCGATTTTCTCAATAACGCTTAAGAAGTACGCGCTACTGCTTACACATTTTGTTGTCCTCATGGAGTACTACGAGTGTACGAAGTTTGCAGGAAATCCGCGTTCCAAATGTCGTGGCCTCCCCTTGTAAGTAATCGATGTGACAGAAGTCATGGGACAGCGATAGGCAGTCGGAGGTTCCAGTCCTCCCTCGGACATGGGTGTGTGTGTGTGTGTGTTGTCCTTAGCCTAAGTTAGTTTAAGTTAGATTAAGTAGTGAGTAGGCTTAGGGACCGATGACGTCAGCAGTTTGGTCCCATAAGACCTTATCACAAATTTCCAAATGCTTACCTATACAGATGGCGGTAGTATCTGGTACACAGAGAACAATAGGGCAGTGCAGTGGCGGAGCTGTCGTTTGTACTCGGGTGATTCGTATGAAAAGGTTTCCTACGTGATGAAGTTCGAACGATGGGAATTAAAAGACTTTGACAGCGGAATGGTAGTTGGAGCTAGACGCATCGGACATTCCATTTCGGAAATCGTTAGGGAATTCAAAATACCGATACCCACAGTGTCGTGTGCCGAAGGTACCTAATTTCAGGCGTTACCTCCCACCTCGCACAAAGCAGTGGCCAAGACTTCACTTAACGACCGAGTGCAGTGAAGTTTGCGAAGAGCTGTCAGTGCTAACAGACAAGCAACACCGCGTGAAATAACAGCCAGAGTCAGTGTGGAACGTACCACGAAAGTATCTGTTAGGACAGTTCGGCGAAATTCGGCGTTAATGGGCTATGGCATCAGACGACCGAAGCGAGTGCCTTTTCTAACTGCACAACATCGCCTGCAGGCACCTCTCCTCCGCTCGTGATCATATCGATTGGACCGTAGGCGACTGGAAAACCAATTTCAGTTAGTAAGAGCTGATGGTAGTGTTCGAGTGTGCTGCAGACGCCACGAAGTCACAGACCCACTTTGTCAACAAAGTGCTGTGCAACATGTTAATGGCTCCATAACGGTATGGGCTATGTTTACATGGAACGGACCGAGTCCTCTGGGTTTTCGGCTACTTCGAGACAATTTGCAGCCAGTCATAGACTTCATGTTCCTAAGCAACGATGGAATTTTTATGGACGACAAAGCTCCATATCAAGGGCCACATTTGTCCGCGACTGGTTTGAAGGACATTCTGGACAATTCATGCGAATGGTTTGGCATACACATAGCGTAACATGAATCCCATCGAACGTTTATGGGACATAATCGAGACATAACCGAGAAGCCAGTTCGTGTACAAAGTTCCTACACCAGCAGCCCTTTCGCAGTTATGGACGGCTATCACGTCGAGTTGCTGCACTCGCTGGGCAAAAGGAGGCTCGACACGACGACTTTTGTCACCTCCTGTAATGTAACTACACTACTGGCCATTAAAATTGCTACACCGAGAAGAAATGCAGATGATAAACGGGTATTCATTGGACAAATATATAATACTAGAATTGACATGTGATTGCATTTTCACGCAATTTTGGTGCATAGATCCTCAGAAATCAGTACCGAGAACAACCACCTCTGGCCGTAATAACGGCTGATACGACTGGGCATTGAGTCAAACAGAGCTTTGATGGAGCGTACAGGTACAGCTGCCCATGCAGCTTCAACACGATACCTCAGTTCATCAAGAGGAGTGACTGGCGTATTGTGACGAGCAAGTTGCTCGGCCACCATTGGCCAGACGTTTTCAGTTCGTGAGAGATGTGGAGAATGTGCTGGCCAGAGCAGCAGTCGCACATTTTCTGTATCCAGAAAGGCCCGTACAGGACCTGCAACATGCGGTCGTGCATTATCCTGCTGAAATGTGGGGTTTCGCAGGGATGGAATGAAGGGTAGAGCCACTGGTCGTAACACATCTGAAATGTAGCGTCCACTGTTCAAAGTGCCGTCAATGCCAACAAGAGGTGACCGAGACGTGTAACCAATGGCACCCCATACCATCACGCCGGGTGATACGCCAGTATGGCGATGACGAATACACGCTTCCAACGTGTGTTCACCGCGATGTAGTCAAACACGGATGCGACCATCATGATACTGTAAACACAACCTGGATTCATAAAAAAAAAATGACGTTTTGCCATTCGTGCACCCAGGTTCGTCGCTGAGTACACCATCGCAGGCGCTCCTGTCTGTGATGCAGCGTCAAGGGTAACCGCAGCCGTGACTCCGTGCTGATAGTCCATGCTGCTGCAAACTTCGTCGAACTGGTCATGCAGATGGTTGTTGTCTTGCAAACGTCCCCATCTGTTGACTCAGGGATCGAGATGTGGCTGCACGATCCATTACAGCCATGTGGATAAGATGCCTGTCATCTCGACTGCTAGTGATACGAGGCCGTTGGGATCCAGCACGGCGTTCCGTAATACCCTCCTGAACCCACCGATTCCATATTCTGCTAACAGTCGTTGGATCTCGACCAACGCGAGCAGCAATGTCGAGGTACGATAAACCGCAATCGCGATAGGCTACAATCCGACCTGTATCAAAGTCGGAAACGTGATGGTACGCATTTCTCCTCCTTACACGAGGCATCACAACAACGTTTCACCAAGCAACGCCGGTTAACTGCTGTTTGTGTATGAGAAATCGGTTGGAAACTTTCCTCATGTCAGCACGTTGTAGGTGTGGCGCCAACCTTGTGTGAATGCTCTGAAAAGCTATTCATTTGCATATTACAGCATCTTCTTGCTGTCGGTAAATTTCGCGTCTGTAGCACGTCATCTTCGTGGTGTAGCAATTTTAATGGCCAGCAGTGTATATGAAACTTGAGTTTCTCCTGGCGTTTAAAATGATTAAACAACCTACGGAAATCCATGCGGAGGATGTCGACAACAACCGCCGATATCTCGATAGGTGCAGATCCTTTCATTTCCAAGGCATAAATGCGACGAGAGAGCTTTGTGCCAGAAAGTCTGGAACTTCGGAATGAACAGCGTGTGCAGAGAGGAGAGACACACACCGTAAACACTAGCGTCATCGCACAACTGAAATTTACCAACGTCAGCAGCAATCGGTAGTGAATGTTAATTGTATTCTAAAGGATAACTTGTCATCCTGTGGAACGTGAGAGCATCGTGAGCGGTTTTCGTGCATCAGTTCGTAGGGCCCATGTCATCTCAGACCCAGAAAGTTTATCAGCTGAA
Organism: Schistocerca americana; assembly: GCF_021461395.2. Taxonomy (NCBI): domain Eukaryota; kingdom Metazoa; phylum Arthropoda; class Insecta; order Orthoptera; family Acrididae; genus Schistocerca; species Schistocerca americana. The sequence continues at coordinate 245,709,554 of NC_060121.1, forward strand.
TTAGCCCGCCTCGAAGTCACCTTTCGCCAGAACGGTTGTAGTAAAAGACAGATTAGACGTGCGTTGCCATATCGACCAACCATGAATCGGGAGAGGAATAACAATAACGACGTGGCACCAAAGGAGGTAGCATTTTCAACAGTATAGTTCTTATTCTGCGAAAACATGATGTAAAATGTGTTTTTCGACCACCATCCAAGATCAGCACCCTTGTGGGGTCAGTAAAGGATGATACTCGTTCGCGGAAGCCAGGTATCTACCATACCTCAGGAAGTTGCGGCATGTCATGCAATGGTCATACTGGTGCACAGCTGTGTCAGACAATGAAAACTGTAGAGGTTGGCAACAACGTATACGCCATCACATCGCATCCCATACGTGTTCTGTGGGTGGCAAATCAGGGACTGGTCAGTCAATTAGAGCATCTGTACATTCCTCAATGCGTTTGTAGTGTGAAATGCTGTGCGGGGTTTTGCAGTGTACTGAAGGAATACGCACATTGGTTCCTTAGCATAAAGGATATGACAAGAGCTATTACGATTGAAACATGCTAGCGCGCGTTCCCTCTACATTCCAGCATTTGGAGCAGTACATATCACGAGAATCGCTGCCTCCTGTGATCTTCCACAAGATTGTGTGGAACATGCTGTGTTGTGATCTACATCTGCATCTACATGGATACTCTGCAAATCACATTTAAGTGCCTGGCAGAGGGTTCATCGAACCACCTTCACAATTCTCTATTATTCCAGTCTCGTATAGCGCGCGAAAAGAACGAACACCTATATCTTTCCATACGAGCTCTGATTTCCCTTATTTTATCGTGGTGATCGTTTCCCCCTAAGTAGGTCGGTGCAACAAAATATATTCATATTCGATGGAGAAAGTTGGTGATTGGAGTTTCGTGAGAATATTCCGTCGCAACGAAAAACGCCTTACTTTTAATGATGTCCAGCCCAAATCCTGTATCATTTCTGTGGCACTCTCTCCCATATTTCGCGATAATACAAAACGTGCTGCCCTTCTTTGAACTTTTTCGATGTACAGCGTCAATCCTATCTGGTAAGGATCCCACACCGCGCAGCGGTATTCTAAAAGAGGACGGGCCAGCGTAGTTTAGGCAGTCTCCTTAGTAGATCTGTTACATTTTCCAAGTGTCCTGCGTATAAAACGCAGTCTTTGGTTAGCCTTCCCACAACATTTTCTATGTGTTCCTGCCAATTTAAGTTGTTTATAACTGTAATACCTAGGCATTTAGCTGAATTTACGGCTTTTAGATTAGACTGATTTATCGTGTAACCGAAGTTTAACGAATTCCTTTTAACACTCATGTGGATGACCTCACACTTTTCGTTATTTAGGGTCAACTGCCAACTTTCGCACCATTCAGACATCCTCACCTGAAAACGTTATACACACTTTCAATAACCATCATGTACATACATACACTGAGGAGACGAACATCATGGGATACCTCATGGTAGTGCAGCAACTCGGCGTGGCATGGGCTCCACAAGCCGTTGAGAGTCCCCTGCAGAAATATTGAACCATGCTGGCTCTATAGTCGTCCACTGTTGCGAAAGTGTTGCCGATCCAAGATTTTATACACGAATTGCACTCTCGATTATGATCCATAAATATTTGATGGGATTCATATCGGGCGACCTGTGTGCTTCATGCCTTCGCTCCAATTGTCCAGAATGTTCTTCAGACCAATCGCGAACAATTGTGGCTCAGTGCTCATTGTCATCCATTAAAATTCCATCGTTCCTTAGGAACATGAAGTCCATGACTGACTGCAAATGGTCTCCAAGTAGCCGAACATCCAGAGGACCCGGTCCAGCCCATGTAAACATAGCCCACACCATTGTGGAGCCACCACCAGATTGCACAGTGCCTTGTTGACAACTTGGGTTCATGGCTTCGTGCGGTCTGCGCCACACTCGATCCCCGTCATAAGCTCTTACCAACTGAAATCGTGACTCACCCGACCAGGCGACGATTTTGCTGTCGTCTAGGGTCCAACCGACGTGGTCACCAGCCCACGAAAGACGCTGTAGGCGTTGTCGTGCTGCTGGCAAAGGCACTCGAGTCGGTCGTCTGCTGCCATCTGTCCGAACGGATACGTTCGCCGTACATCCCACATTGATTTCGGCGCTTTTCACGCAGTGTTGCTTGTCTGTTAACACTGACAACCCTACGCAAACGCCGTTGCTCCCGGTCGTTAAGTGAAGGCCATCAGCTAGCGCTATGTCCGTGGAAAGAGGCAATGCCTGAAATTTGGTATTCTCGGCACACTCTTGACGCTGTGGATCTCAGAATACTGAATTCCTTAACGCTTTCCCAAATGTAATGTTCCGTGCTTCTACCTCCAATTACTATTTCGCATTCGAAGTCGAAATTTCCATCGTGCGGTATTAATCACGTCGGAGACTTTTTCACATGAATCACCTATGTGCAAATGACAGCTGCATCAATGCACTACCGTCTTTTACCTGTGTACCGACATCTCCATACATGCGTATTTGAGACGTGGGACTTAGAGAAAGCAGGAAAATGTGTGGACGGTCTAACATTCTGCGTGGTGTCTGTTTGTTCTATATCGTGTCTCCCTACCACTTTCGCGCAACGACGCTCTGAGCGTGTTTTTTAGGGAATTGACTAGTTTAAACCTGGGACCTGTTGCTGGTAAGGAGACGCCAGACCACACATGACATGTAGAGTTCAGAAGAGTTCAGTGAGACTAGCGATGATATAACCAAATACTTAATGATTTAAGCGTCAGCTCCACTGCACTCCCTGTAAAAGAATCTTAATACTAACTAAATTTAGTGGAAGGGGTTCAAGGCTTTCCTATTTTTAGTTAGCTGCTAAAATAACGTCGAAAAAGCAGTTAAGTTTACCATTGGAAATTTCATTCTACTCACAAAACATTGTTTATAAATTGCACTATTGGTATAAGGAAATGTTTTAATACAGGATGGTAAAAACCAATTGCGTTCAACGAAAAAGTGAACGAATATTCCCTGAATGGGTTTCCAAGTTCTACAATGGATCGAAGGATGACCTATGCCATATCACATCTATAATCTAGGTTTAAATTAAGTTTCACAAAAGAGAAAACTATCAAAATGGTCTACAGTGACCCTCAATATTCTTTAATTACTTATCTAACTTGTCGTAAATTACAGTGACTGATGTGGCTTCTCAATAACGATATAACAGAAAAATCATCGTGTTTCAGATTTTTACTTCAAGTGGCAAATGTGAACACCATGAGCTTTAATTGACGATCGACACTAGTATTACGTAAAGGGTATGTAACAGATGAAACTTCTGCAGTTCTGAGTGAAGCTTTATGCGCTGTTATGCGGCATCGCGTGCGTTCATTACCTTGTCGGTGTTCGTCGGGGGCGGTGGGTAGCACAGCTCCGCTCACCTCGACGTCTCGGAAGTAGCTCTCTCCTAACTTCTCCTTACTACAATTTACCGAAGTTGGTTTAAAAAAACTATCTGCCTGAGTTTTCATCTGACCAATCAGGGTCTCAATGATAACCTTAAGCTCCGCCTACAAAAATTCTGTCTATCCAATGAGAAACGTTATACTTTTCGTGGTGGGGCAATGTTTTTGAAGTTTGCAACGTAACTGAGATGCGAAAAAGTCTCACGCTAAAACTTGCAGCTGGTGTGGCCCTTTTAGTGTTATCGTAAGATCTATACTGTTCTTCTGGAGGGCTCTAGCTTTTAACATGGGCTGGGGGTGGTCCTGACGTAACAGAGACGCGAAAAAGTCTCACGCTAAAACTTGCGGCTGGGGTGTGGTCCTAGCGGTTAGCTGGCGACGTGGGTGTCCGTCCCTTATCGTAGGACCTTCCAGCTTAAGACGGTTCTGCTCTCGGCTTCTGTTCTCGTTTCTCCCCTCGGAACTGAGTCTGTCTCACGGTGGGAAGGTATGACATGCATTTAGGCATTCTTGTGTTAGTCTGTGGTATTCCATTTGCTCACTCGTTACTCGTATTACTTTGTTTAATTTAATGTCACGATTTATTCGAAGCTATGTGACATACCACTGGATTTGCTTATCATGTCAGGGTTTTCATGGAAGGTGTTGGATTTGCCTGACACCTTACAACGGGGCCTAATCAGTTACCGTCGGTTGCACAGAAAACACATACACTTAATTTTAAAAAAATAGCTCTCAAGAATCATTTTAACAGATTTTACTACACTGATGGCTGAACGCCTCAAGCAATTCCGGAATGCATAACGGCTGAAGGTCTGAATTACCATTAAGGTGGACAATTACACGTTAAAAATACTAAACCCTTTTTTTAAACAATCTAAATAAACTGTAACAAGTTATAAATGAAGTGAAATTATTACTCGGCTGAAGGCCACAAACAATTTCAAATAAACGGCTGAAGGCCTGAATTAAAAGTGAAGAAAACAATTCCAAATAGCACTTATAAAATAGATACCTTGCATTTAAAACAAGCTTCCTAGAAAAAAAACTTACTGTAACACCGCTGAAGGCCTTTTCACGAAAGAAGTGAAATTATTGCTCGGCTGAAGGCCACACCAACAATAATTAGAAAATTACAAATATCCTTAAAACAAACAAAGATCACAGTCTAGGGAATCAGGACAAGTGGTTCTCAGCAAGCGTTCCAAGGGTCGGCCTGGAAAGATAACTCAAACATAAGGTAAGGTGAGACAGGCAGCCAAGTAAGAGGATGGCAACTCAAACTAGAGGCAGCTCAAGCGCCGATCGACCGACTAACCAGGCTCAGCGGCCCTGGGGGCAACAACCCGCCGACCAAAGGCGAGATATCAGAATAGTCGAGGCTGCATTAGCAGTTAAATCTTCACTCAACTTAAACGTCGAGGGTTCGGTATGCAATGAAGTCGTCGTTCTCGCAGCTACCCCTCCTCGATCCGGCAGTGGCAGGACGCCGCCAGCGTCCCCGGTTTGCCTTCGCGCTGCATGGACCTGCTCGCTGCTGCGCCCCTACCGAACTGATGTCCGTTCGCAACTCCCTCCAAATCCAGTACGCAGATAGCATTAAAATAACTGCTCATTTAAAACCACAAGATACACACGGATCCGGGAAAACAATTCCACCAACAACTCACCATACTACAACCAGTCGTTGTGAAACAACACAGACGAATTATAAGTCGGCAAAACCACAGAGAAGACAGAAGCGGCCGGCAGACCAAAGGCACGTCGTCTGCTCCGACGCCCACCGAACGACCAACCAACGGTCGACCCCACTCAAGTCAGGCACGGACAAGATCCCATGGTAAATCGCCGACTGACAACTTATTGCCATAAGGGGACTTCGACGGCGGAGACACACACACACACACAGGTGAAAATTGCACTACAAGAATATCACGGTGCATTCAAGTAAAACTCACTGAATCTGGTCCTTGACGTGGTCGTGCACTCTCGCGAGCACATCCTTCCGTCGGACAGTGCACGTGTGTCGCCAGCGGTCGAGCGAGTACTGGCTGTCCGGACCTCACTGCTGCTCCGTCCCAACTCCCCTCGTTCAACGCACAGCGACCTGGAAATACTAGAGAGCACACCAAAGATGGTACCGCAGTACGCGCTATCGATAAGCACTGCTGCTGCCACTCACAGAGAGACAAGGCGAGAAAACGTGGTGGCGCCAGTGAACACACTAAGAAAACTAAACGCCACTATCGCTATTACAAGATGTCAAGCTACGAACGGCATCAACGCGAGCCGCACATGGCTCAATATTGCTATGCCATAACTTTCGTCACCTCAGTGTACGCTAATCTCCATGTGCAGGAATGGATTTCCTTTGTTCTGGAAATACTGTAAACAAACTCACATGAGGAAATTCAGTCAGCGTATACCACAGGTATGGAAATACTGGAGTTACCTACGGCCTGGCTGCGAGCGATTCCAGCCCTGTGAACCGCGTGTGTTCGCCAGCCAGTAGCACCACTTGACCCTGGTATGACACCACAAACAGCGGCCACGGGAGAACTCCCGTACGACTTGACCGCTTCGCTCCAGTAAACATTAAACCTGGATACGAGTCGCCAATTTCCTATTGCCTAAAAACCACATACTAGAGTTGCCTTCCGATCACGTATCAGAGTAGTACAGGCAATAGCCTACCATACAGCCAACTCTGCCCCCCCCCCCCCTCCCCCTATCTCCACCAGCACAAACCTACCCCATAGCAAACTCTCTTCAAATTGATGATGGAGAATTCTCGTGCTATCAGTCGAGTCAAGGCGTCGTTATGCGGCTACGTATGTCTTCGTGTGAAGATGACAAGTAGGAAACTTGTTGGAACGATGGCGCAGAACAACTCCTTGACGCGGCTGACAATACGAGAAGTCTTCATGGTCGATATCCGCCAAGAAAGTCTAAATTCTCATCTCTCTTCAAATTGTCCACTGATATCCCAGATATGTGGTGTCGGTAGCCACGGGATTACCGAAATGGACATGGTATAGGGTGAACACATTCATCAGCAGGTAACTGCCTGCAGAGGACCATTGGAAAGCCGTTAGAAATGTTGCTTTAGTGGTTTATAATGATGCGGCTTATACCCAAAATTACTTTATTCAAATAATGGTATATCAGTTTGCAGCATTCGGTGAAGTTGTTTATGGTGTAACACTTTTTATTTCCGTCATTCTGTAGTCATGTGGCAAGTACAATTACATAGCATCTAAAGAATAGAAAGGTCATGATAAAAAAAAAAATAGTGCTAAGCAGGGCGACTCCATTTCAATAAATTATTTTCTGCTGCCTTGCAAGAAATTTCTAGATCACTATACTAAGAAGACGAAGAAATACGCTCCATCAGCCTACTATTCTGAGCTCATACTCTTTTGTTTATATCCACTACAAGAGCTCGTCGGAGAAAGCTCGGGACTAGGGGTGAAAATTAACTACAGTAAGACCATTATTACATATCAAGTAACAGGCAGTGAAAATTAATCATAGTATTGATGAATTCGTGTTCAAGAGTAAAGTGAAGACGAACGGATGGCATTTGTGCGGTAAATGTATTACGAAATAGCACCTTCATATGGGTATACAATTGTAAATGCGAAGTTCATTTTCTGTCATCTTCTATTTCAGCTCCAGACCCTTCCACGAAGGAGTGTAAAGAGGATCTTTTTTTCTTCTTTTAGTGTTGATCAACTAAGGACGCGTTATTTCAGATCATCTTTTTTTCTGGCCTTTATCCTCGGCCCGTGTTCTTTCATTCTCTTATTTTGCAACCTTCTTCACTTTTCTGTCCATGTTATTATTGTCCAGAGTCTAATTCTGTTTTGGAATCCTATGGCAGCTTTATTTTCTTATTTGAAAGTCACCTTGGCGCAAATTAGTCGTTTGTATTCCCTTTTCTTCAAGCTCCATTTCTAGCTCTTGGGTACAGCGTAGCCCACTCTAGTCCCCAGTTCGCAAGAAACTTCATTACCTGATGTGTTTGACACAGTGACCCACTGCAGCCCGCTAACGAAGGTCTGAGTATTCAGAACAGGTTTCGAGAAATGTGAGTGGTTCGAAGACTTCTTAAATAATAGAACCCAGTGTTACACCCAGCCTAGTCGTCAAATGTGGGGTGTCTAGGAAACCTGCTTTCTCGGTTCGCTAGACAACATTCAATCAAATCGTATTCATGAGTTGAATTACAAAAGATTACAATACTTAACTTTGACTATTACACAAAAGTGCCGCAATCAAAGGGCAACATGCAAAATAAACAAGCTTCTTCAGTATAAACGATTCCTAAGTTGCTGCTGTACAAGAGCCTAATCTTGAAGCTACTCTTCAAATGGGCCGCGACAGGCGGGCACGGTGCTTAGGTCCTCTTCACGTAGGGGCCACTGCTGTCGCGTTGTCGTCCTGGAAGGGAGTCGGTCACCATGTGATTGGCTCACCTCTTCTCACAGCCTTCTCTTCTCTGTCATTCCCGGCTGGCGTGCCGGTGCTTCACTTTACGCCGTAACATCCAGTACGCTGTTCAGGACAGCATGTTTTCATCAGAGACAAGGATATCATCTGGAGTGCCCCAGGGAAGTGTGATAGAACAGTTGTCATTTACTATGTATGTAAACAATCTGAAGAACTGGATGAGCAGCAGTCTGCGACTATTTGCTGATGACGCTGTAATGGTCGGGAAAGTGTCGTCGTTGTGCGAGAGTAAGGGATACAAGATGACTCAGACAGAAATTAGATTTGTTGTGACGAGTGCCAGTTAGCCCTAAACGTAGAAAACTATAAGTTAATGCAGATGAGTAGGAAAAAACTGCCCAGTAACGTTCGAACACCGTATTGGTGGTGTGCTGCTTGAGACAGCCATGACGATGAAATATCTAGGCATAACATTAAAAAACGTATGAAATAGTTGAAATGGCTCTGAGCACTATGGGACTTAATATCTGAGGTCATCAGTACCCTAGACATAGAACTACTTAAACGTAACTAACGTAAGGACATCACACACATCCATGCCCGAAACAGGATTCGAACCTGCGACCGTAGCAGCAGCGCGGTTCCGAACTGAAGCGCCTAGAAGCGCTAGACCACCGCGGCCGGCGTATGAAATGGAACGAGCACGCCATGTCAATAGCGGGAAAGGCGAATAGCTGACTTCGGTTTATTTGGAGTGCATCTATAAATTACAACGCATATAGAAAACTAGTACGACCCAGTATTGCTTGAGTGGTTGGGGTCACCACCTGGTCGGACTAAAGAAAATCATTGAAGCAGTTCAAAGACGTGCTGCCAGATCTGTTACTGGTAGGTTCGATCAACTAGCGAGTATTACGAAGATGCTTCGTAAATTCAAATGGGAATCCCTCGAGGATAGACAATTTTTTTTACTCGAAATACTATTGAGAAAATTTAGGGAACCGACACCTGCAGCCAACTACAGAACGATTCCACTGCCGCCAATGTACATTTCTGATACGGACCGAGAGAACTAGAGAAATATTAGGGCCTGAACCGAGGCACACAGATATTCGTTTCTCTCTTGCTCCATTTGCAAATGGATCATGAAAGGCAACAACTAATAGTGATGGCTTGCGGAGCAAGTATGTAGATGTAGACGTTTCAGTCCACCCTCGTCCATTCCAAGGATTTTTCTGTAGAACAAAGTCATTCTTCATTGATTGTGTTTGACAACCACTCTTTCTGTGCGTAGTGTCTGCTCATCCTGCATATTCAGTGTCTCCTGTTCTTAGAGGTCTCAGTATCTTCCAGGTCTAGCATCCTAAGTAAACCTGTTATCAAAAGGTTCAGACTTTTTACCTACTGACCTGTCTACTGACCACATATACATCTACATCCACACATCTACATCCTAGTTTGGCCGAAATATGAATGTGAAAATTGTTGCAGGTTTAACGAATATCCCTTATTAAGTGTGGAAATGTTGTAATATATTTGCAGGAAACAGGACACGAACTGGAAACATTTAAGGTCGCAGTCGACGCCTCTATCTACTGCACTACAGCTGGTACACTGTACTGAAGTACACTCTTTTGCTATGGATATGACCTGAAGGTTTTAGCCGCCGACGTTATTGATTGACATTTAATTAAAAGAAATCGCATCATAAACGACGCGTTTTTTATAAATCGTCAGTGCAAAGGCAAACTTTAACAGCAAACAAGTTGTAAAACGAAAAGCTAAACATATATGAATCCTTTAACAAGCGATACGTCGATTCACGTAATTTTACTCTGCAGAGCCAAAGAAACTGGTACACCTGCCTCTATCGCGTAGGGCCCCCGTGAGCACGCAGAACTGCGGCAACACGACGTGGTACGGACTCGACTAATGTCTGAAGTAGTGCTCGAGAGAATTGACACCATGAATCCTGCGCAGCTGTCCATAAATGCGTCAGAGTACGAAGGTGTGGAGAACTCTTCTGAACAGTACCTTGCAAGACATCCCAGATATCCTCAATAATGATCATATCTGGGGAGTTTGCTGGCCATCGGAAGTGTTTAAAGCCGCGCGGGATTAGCCGAGCGGTCTGGGGCGCTGCAGTTGTGGACTGTGCGGCTGGTCCCGGCGGAGGTCTGAGTCCTCCCTCAGGCATGTGTGTGTGTCTTAGCAGTTAATCCCATAAGATTTCACACACATTTGAACATTTTTTTGAAGTGTTTAAACTCAGAAGGGTGTTCCTGGAGCCACTCTGTAGCAATTCTCGGCGTGAGGGATGTCGCATTGTACTGCTGGAATTGCCCAAGTTGTCGGAATGCGCAACGGACATGAATGGATGTAGGTGATTATACAGGATGCTTACGTATCTAGACGGATCAGGGGTTCCATATCACTGCAATGCACATACCTCATACGATTACAGACCGTCAACCAGCTTGAATAGTTCCCTGCTGACATGCAGGGTCCATGGATTCATGAGGTTGTCTGCATGCCCGTACACGTCCACCCGCTCGATACAATTTGAAACTAGACTCGTCCGAACAGGCAGCATGTCCTCAGTCATCAACAGTCTGTTGTCGGTGTTGCAGGGCCCAGGTGAGGCTTAAAGTTTGTCATGCAGTCATCATGCGTACACGAGTGGACCTTCGGCTCCGAAAGTCCATATCGATGACATTTCTTTGGATCGTTCGCACGCTGACATTTGTTGATGGCCCAGCACTGAAATCTGCAGCAGTTTGCGGGAGGGTTGCACTCCTGTCACGTTGACCGAGTCTCTTCAGTCGTCGTTGGTCCCGTTCTTGCAGGATCTTTTCCGGCCGCAGCGATGTCGGAGATTTGACGTTTTACCGGATTCCTGATATTCATAGTACACTCGTGAAATAGTCGTACGGGAAAATCCCCACTTCATCGCTATCGCGGAGATGCTGTGCCCCATCGCTCATGCACCGAGTCGACGCCACGTTCAAATCTTGATAAACTGCCATTTTAGCAGCAGTGACCAATCTACCAACTGCGGCAGACATGTGTTGTATTACATAGGCGTTGCCGACCGCAGCGCCGTATTCTGCATGTTTACATATCTTTGCATTTCAATACGCATGCCGATACCAGTTTCTTTGGCGCTTCAGTGTAAAAGTGTCTCTGCATATATTTATGTATGTTCCACATCTCCTCCTAAATCGCTGGACCGACTTTGGTTAGGTTTGTTTAAACTTAGTACACATATCCCTTACTGTCAGGCAGCAACCGTGTGAGGGTAAGATCCACCTACCTATCATAGTTCAGAAGGTATGACGTCATAAATAATGATAATCGTGAAAAACTGCCGCATCATGCATGACGTTTAAATTTATTACTTCTCTGCTGCTAACTATGTTCACAACATACTTTTGCAGACGGTATCCACTTATGCCGCTGAGTGTACCAGCAAAATTAGGTCATTGTATGGCACAGAGCTCAGGAGAAATGACGCCATAAACACTGAGATGAGTGAGAAACTAGCGCAACATGCATGACGTTTAGATTTATTACTTAGTAATAAATTTCGCAGGCAGTATCTGCATATGCCGCTAAATGTACCTACAAAATTACATCTTTATAGGATACATAGTTCAAGAGATATGACGTCATAAACACTGAGATACGTGAAAAAAAACACGAAGTTTTAATACATTTATTCTTTACTACTAAGACACTTCTGGAGTCGAGTCAGCTTAAGGAAATCTCTGGCACCTGGCAGCGCTTTTGACAGCTTGAAAGATGATTAATGTTAATGAAGTGGACACCAAGTGAAAAAGCTACTCCTTATGTTTCAGATCTAGACTGCCATAAAAATGCGAAGGAACTGTTAATCAGAACTCAGTGAGAAGTTGTAGTCTAATTCACAATCGACTTATTGATCTTAAACGTGACAAGACAACAAAATTATTGAAGAAACATCAAACAAACAAAATATTTATTTAACAAAAGCCTTACTAAAATGGGACCTATGGTGGACAAAGTGATCTGCTGGGGATCAACACACGACACTAACCAGAACACTACTCTCTTTACCTCACTTCATACAGGTAGTCCAGGTTATGGCATCAAACTACACCACTACCAAGCATCTATATTCTACCATATAAAAAAGAGGAAAAATATGGTTCGAAAGAACAATGTACTGAGAAGAAGATATTATAGCTCTACGTCGCAGCAGCGAATACTTTACCATCCTACTGGTCAAAGTGGGACACCATGATGCGTTCGGCGACTGAAGTCATAGTCGCCGGCAATCTGTTACTAAATGCGCGTTCCCGAAAAATGCAAGTACGCAATCTCGTGTCCGGTTAATTCAGAATGCAGGTACTTCCCTAAGAGCCTCTGAAACCCCAATGGATTCCAGTGTGCAGGTGGACCCGTTTGCTGGTCTGCCAAACCAATGTGACTCCGTGTCACGACTTCTGTGTCGGAATACGTCAAATGTTTAGACGGCCGACTCAAGACAAATAAGTACACACAAGCATCACTCATTGTGACTGTGATGATATAAGCAGTACCTCTGACGGTTCAGAAGGTGACTTGCACTGGCTCTAAGTCGCACACTAGGAAGGGACACAAGTCTCACCATTTAGGTAGAGACCTGCAGTTCTTTTCTAGCGAACCACCAGTACAAGAGACTAGTACTAGAGTGCCTTTTCTACCTTTCTCCCCGTTTCCCCCTAACCCCGTTTCCAAAAGCACTTTTCTCTTTTTTGACTTCCCCCATTTTCACACAAGCAAATCACGAGCTGGAGCCCGGCATTCTATGCTCGGTGAATGGTCTTTGCACTGCAAACCGATTTGACCAATCAGAGACTTTAAAGTTAATTGGCAGAAAACGGAAAAAAATTCAGCTTTGCGACCTCTTTCCCACACGTTTGCCGTGTCTTTTGCTATCACAATACAGGGTGGAAGCACAGCCCTCCAAAAACAGCTTGTTACCTCCCCTGTTGCGCCCATTTCAAACTTTGCAAAGAACAGCCATAAACTCGCATTGACAAATCATACACTCCTGGAAATGGAAAAAAGAACACATTGACACCGGTCGGTCAGACCCACCATACTTGCTCCGGACACTGCGAGAGGGCTGTACAAGCAATGATCACACGCACGGCACAGCGGACACACCAGGAACAGCGGTGTTGGCCGTTGAATGGCGCTAGCTGCGCAGCATTTGTGCACCGCCGCCGTCAGTGTCAGCCAGTTTGCCGTGGCATACGGAGCTCCATCGCAGTCTTTAACACTGGTAGCATGCCGCGACAGCGTGGACGTGAACCGTATGTGCAGTTGACGGACTTTGAGCGAGGGCGTATAGTGGGCATGCGGGAGGCCGGGTGGACGTACCGCCGAATTGCTCAACACGTGGGGCGTGAGGTCTCCACAGTACATCGATGTTGTCGCCAGTGGTCGGCGGAAGGTGCACGTGCCCGTCGACCTGGGACCGGACCGCAGCGACGCACGGATGCACACCAAGACCGTAGGATCCTACGCAGTGCCGTAGGGGACCGCACCGCCACTTCCCAGCAAATCTGTTGCTCCTGGGGTATCGCCGAGGACCATTCGCAACCGTCTCCATGAAGCTGGGCTACGGTCTGGCACACCGTTTGGCCGTCTTCCGCTCACGCCCCAACATCGTGCAGCCCGCCTCCAGTGGTGTCGCGACAGGCGTGAATGGAGGGACGAATGGAGACGTGTCGTCTTCAGCGATGAGAGTCGCTTCTGCCTTGGTGCCAATGATGGTCGTGTGCGTGTTTGGCGCCGTGCAGGTGAGCGCCACAATCAGGACTGCATACGACCGAGGCACGCAGGGCCAACACCCGGCATCATGGTGTGGGGAGCGATCTCCTACACTGGCCGTACACCACTGGTGATCGTCGAGGGGACACTGAATAGTGCACGGTACATCCAAACCGTCATCGAACCCATCGTTCTACCATTCCCAGACCAGCAAGGGAACTTGTTGTTCCAACAGGACAATGCACGTCCGCATGTATCCCGTGCCACCCAACGTGCTCTAGAAGGTGTAAGTCAACTACCCTGGCCAGCAAGATCTCCGGATCTGTCCCCCATTGAGCATGTTTGGGACTGGATGAAGTGTCGTCTCACGCGGTCTGCACGTCCAGCACGAACGCTGGTCCAACTGAGGCGCCAGGTGGAAATGACATGGCAAGCCGTTCCACAGGACTACATCCAGCATCTCTACGATCGTCTCCATGGGAGAATAGCAGCCTGCATTGCTACGAAAGGTGGATATACACTGTACTAGTGCCGACATTGTGCATGCTCTGTTGCCTGTGTCTATGTGCCTGTGGTTCTGTCAGTGTGATCATGTGATGTATCTGATCCCAGGAATGTGCCAATAAAGTTTCCCCTTCCTGGGACAATGAATTCACGGTGTTCTTATTTCAATTTCCAGGAGTGTATTTTGAAACTGAGTCTGGATGTCTGGGCGTCAGTTTCCCTGTCCCAAGGACATTTGCAGAACGTTTACATTTCTTTTGCGGCTTCCTCGCTAACAAGGCCTACAATGCACTGTCGGCTACTTTTCGGCGCTAGGCCGTATACCTGGACGTCTGCCCCCTGTCTGGCGCCAAAGCTAATGTGCTTTGCACAATGCGACTGCTGCACGTGGCCATCTGGAAATGTCTCTTCATCGTTCCCCAGAAAAAACTCGCTTTGTCGGCCCACCAATGCCGTTGTTTTACTACAGTCATTTAACTCGACACTCTGTTCCTTTGAACGCAGGTAAAGCTTACCGTGTTTCTTTCCCTAGAGCACGCAAACAAGACTATAAACTGCTGCCCACCATTTGATCACAATGTATGATGTCAAATCGCCATAGATCGTATTCCCCACACTGAATCAGAAGTGAGAGTGCCCTGCAATCTCTCAAGCTTTCAACTGCGAAGCACAAACGGCTGTAGGCGAAAACGGTAACCGTCTATAGAGGTATGAAGAGGCGTTTACGAAATCGTGTTAACAACACGCGAAGCAGCTACACCCAGTGTATAGAAACTGCCCGGGATCCTGTATCTTAATATGGATACTGTAGTTATATATTGGTGCATTATCCATGTTGTCCATGTTGTCTTATACGATTTTTTCATAATTTCAATTGTTCTGGAGGACGACGGCTCAAACCCACATCCGACATTCAGATTTAGATTTTCAGTGATTTCCCTAAATCGCTCCAGGTTCCTTTCACAGGACGCGACCGATTTGCTTCCCCACCCCTGACACAATCTCAGCTTATGCTCCGTCTCTAATGACCTCGATGTCGACGTGACGTTTAACACAATCTTCCTTCATACCATAATTTCAAACGTGTTTTCACGGATCCATGGAAATGAAATTCTTTCGATACTACACTGCAAACACAGTTCATTTTTAGTTTTAGTTTCTAATAGAAAATTGTCGAAATAAATATCCAGGCAATGGCGGGTTTGCCAGATAGTATTCTTATAAAGTACACTCTCTGGTTCGCTTTAAATTGCAAAGAAGAATAAGTTTTATGGGTGTCCAGCACGCGAACACGATCCGTCAAGTTCTTGTGCCCGAAGCCCGGTCCGTTTAAATTTACTCTGCAACACTGGAATGTCCGTCCTAGTGGTTTGTTATCATACTGTGCGCTAATTTTGAGAGAAATTGGAGCCTTTTAGAGCCGAACGGTAAGTTAGCTGGACTGAGTGGACTTCATGATACGAATACTGACTTGCGTCTTTCTTTTCTGGTTAATGATGTTATTTAGAAGCTATATTACGAGGTCATACCGGGAAAATCGTGATGTGTAGTAATCCCATTCGGAAGTTTACTCTTCGTCTTGGTTTAACATGATGTCGATGGAGTTATACATATTTTCTTCCTCTGGTGTCATATCCCCGATTTGTTTCTTGGACTAAGTTTTGCTGCAAAAAAGGTCGCATCCACAATAATTTTTTGTTTATAAAGTTTCTCTCTATAGGTGGATACACTTTTTCGGTGACTTGTTCCTTTATATATACGACATTGCGCAACTCATCACTTTTGTTGTTTTTCCGGAGTGTGACTAATGATCACTTTGTATAGATGTTAGGCGTTACGATTAACCACATCTTGACAGTACTGTGAGGCATATCAGTAGGGGCCCTCACAGGGTGCTGACGACTGCAGAGGGGCACACATTTCGGTGGTGCCATATGAGAGTATCCAGTGGTGGGGCTATGCTAGACACAACCTCATCGTAGTATAGCTGGCCTAGGATGATTGGTGAAGTTTATAAGTAACAATATAGTAGAGAACCGTGAATTTACTTTCAAAATCGTTTCTTAAAGAATTTACTTTATTTACTAGCGATTCATCAAGAACATTAACACATTTAATCCCACTATGTGAGCGTGGAAGTAGTTACCAGTGGGTAACTGATGAAAACAAATTTCTTTCAACAAATGGAAAATTTATTCCTAAAAAACAAAAAAAAAACAGATTTAAAAATTATAATCAGAAAGCACCCTCTAAATATCAAGTTACAATTTATTCAGAGGCAGAAATCACTTTTTTTATTTTTTTATTTTTATTATTATTTTTTTTTCAGTATGAGCTTTCGGGCTGAGAACCTTGCCGTTCCCTTTTAATACGGCCGTAGTCACGACCGCTCACAACAACCTTTGAAAGACTACACTGGTGCAAATCTGCAATACACCAGATTACTTTAAACTAAAAATTTTAACAACTCACACAAACACATAAACTATGCACCCCATAGGAGGGATGGAAGTGGTACAAAACACTCACATAAAAAAAAAATACTTGCCATCGAAAGTGCAACTTGTTTTTAAAAGAAAATTCTTACGGTGGAAGGGTGGCAACTTTATACACTAAAATGACCATTTAAATAAAAAACCATGAAATGCAGTCTTACATAAAATGTACAAAAATGCTCTACGTTACACATACACCGCCTCTCAAGATGATAGGCAAAATAAAAACATACATCAGGAATTCGGCCTTTACTCTTTAAGCAATAAACTCGTTAACACCGAATCGGACAGACATGACAACGTACGGCAGACTGACAGATAGACACTAACTGCCTAACAAATGCGGACGAGAGACAAACGAGCAAGCTGGGAACGAGAGACTGACCAAGAACACAAGTAGAATTTAACAGGTAAATGAAACAACATATCACCAATCACTTAACTTGTAATAAACTGCGATTTCTCGAGAAGACCTGGCGCAGCACCCCCAAAACGCTCTCCCGAACCGTCCTCTTCAACGGACGCAGGAAGGCGCGCCGATCTCCCGACTCACGGCGTCGCAGCTCGCACCGGCCAGCCGATGTCGTGGGTTGACTCCTGTTGCTCTCGTGTCGGCCGCGAAGCCACTACCCCTCGCTATACGGCGCGGCCCACTGGACTCACGTGGCGACCTCACATGCGCCGACGCTCAAGACGGACAAGTCATCTTGTGTCTCAGTGCGCGACCGACCAACCGATCGATCGATCCAACCGCCAATACCCGTTGCCTGAACAAATTCGAGCAGACTGGCGGCCTAACCCAAACTAGCACTCCGGACGACAGACAGACACTTGCTACCCCACACTGACCCGGCTGACAATCTGACCACAGTCGCCGAGACTGACAGAATGACCGACTACCGAGCTCATAGCGCCCCTTAAATGCACGTGAACAGGCAACTTTTCCCCTTTACCACCAGAGCGAGACACGAAAGCTGCGACCGCCACAGCGGCGCCACCGCCAGAAACAGAAGGCGACTGCTTTACACTACGCACTGCGGCGCGCTCTTCAAAACAGCAAATTTTACCCCGGCTCAAATAGGTGAATTTGGACTCACTCTAAGCCAAATTTCCGTGATAACTTGTAGAAGAACTAGACGTTTCTTGGTATGAATTCAGTATGGAAACATCCCTGCTCGAAAAAGCTTCATTTAATGCAGGAAGTTAGTTTAACAAATGGGGACTACAAATCAGAAGGCATAATAAGCTTATTTCACACAAAAATTAGAGGAATTAAAGTAGATGAACTGCTAATAGATCCTTACACTGACAGTACTTGTATCTAAGTCACTCACACAGCGCAGAAATGCTGATGGAAGAGTCCATCGTACCTGATTTCTAGGCAAGGAGCTCGTTGCAGAATGGAGGAGTGGCTATCACGTCGAGTGTGTAAAACTCCACGGAGGTTTTAGTTTGATGTTGGTTCTTGAATACTGGCTATTTCAGGTAGCTGTCGTACTGGTTTGGCATCTTACTCATAATCTTGACAGCATTAGCGAGTAGCTTTACTCCCAAGGCACACGTCTCCCGGTAGTAAAGTTCGTAAACGTGTCCATAAGTGACACGTAACTCATCAAGTTCCAACTCCCATTACTCCGCAAAAAAAAGCGATGAAAAAGGTCTCTTGAAAACGGAACACTTTATATTAGACAGTATATCTATTATAAGTATTTATTATACTTTAAGTTCATATGAAAATTCCTACGATGTACACAGATCATTCACAGTACTTAGTTTTGTGTAACAACTAGGGTATCAGAAAGGATCGCAAGTCTCTTACGATCTGTAAAATGTGAAAATGTGAACTTCTTTACAATGAAATAATTATTTAACTGTAGAAGAGATTGGAAGCCTCAGAAATGCCCTGAAGAAAAATAAAGCTTCTGGAGAAGACTGGATCATTGCAGGGCTACTGAAGTGTGCTAACGAGAATGCAGTCATCTAACTGATACATATTATAAGTAAAATTTGGGAAGATGAACTGCTTCTTCAGCGATCGACCACCGCAACAATACATCCTGCACCGGGAACTACAGAGGAATGTCGTTAATACCTGTACCTGTAGGATATTCTCAAAATTATTGCTGAACAGAGTGTAAAAACAACAACGACCACAAATTGGTGAGTACCAAGGAGGCTTCAAAACGGGCAGATCATGAGCTGAATAAGTTTTGAATCTAAAATTAGCAATCGCTTTTCAATTGCAGAGTAATTTCCATTGGGGTTTCAGAGGCTCTTAGGGAAGACTGCAAGAGGGTCCATGATTCAGTAGATAGACGAACACTGTTCCAAATTTTGGAAGCACAATATACAAGGTCAAGTTCGGAGGAAAGCTTTCAGAGACCTTTAAGATTGAAACCAAAGACATTTACACTGATTCTAAAAGTTACTGTTTAAATGTATATGGTAAGATAATCATGAAATGGCGACGAGAAATGAAAGGAATGGGTGAAGTACTACTAGGGTGCAAGAAAAAATGAATGTGAGTAGTTTGTCTCGCATTCGCAGACGATAGTGTTATACTGTCGGAATCCTCAGAAGAGGCGGTTTCCCACCACGCAGCTGCAGAAACAATCGGCTAAAGCAGGCCTACAGATCTCTGTCGATAAGACATTGTATGAGACAAACATCAAGGCTGCTCCTAGATAGTTGAGAATAGAAGAAAAGAAAATTCAGGTGTGTAAGCAGGCTCCTTACGTATTTATGGTGGTAACGCCACGTAGTGCTCTGTATCAAAACCACTGACTGCGCTGTGTGCAGTCAGTGGCTGGTTGGCATTGTTGGAATATTCGCTATTGTAGTGTTGGGCAACTGGATGTGAACAGAGCGTAGCGTTGGGCAGTTGGAGGTGAGCCGCCAGCAGTGGTGAATGTGGAGAGAGAGATGCCAGAGTTTTGAGCGGACGATCTGGACGTGTGTCCGGCAGAAAAAGGAAATTTGTTTATTTGGATGTCACAAAATTGTTCCCTATCGAAATCTTTCAGTTGCTAACTATGCCTATCAGTAGTTAGTGCCTTCAGTAATTAGAATCTTTTATTTAGCTGGCAGTATTGGCGCTCGCTGTATTGCAGTAGTTCGAGTAACGAAGATTTTTGTGAGGTACGTGATTCATGAAAGGTATAGTTTATTGTTAGTCAGGGCCATTCTTTTGTAGGGATTTTTGAAAGTCAGATTGCGTTGCGCTAAAAATGTTGTGTGTCAGTTTAGTGACGATCAGAATAAGTAAAGAGAAAACTGTCTGAGTACGTTGAGTTTTACTCAGCTGTTTCTGTATCAAAGAACGTAAGAGTTTTTTCAGCACTGCCATTCATAAATCTTCTAAGGGGGACGTTTCAGGTGGAGAGATTTAAATACCTAGGAGAATGGATAAAAACTGGCCTGGCACAAAAAGAAGCAATGAGAGCACCTATAAACAAAATGAATTTGGCATACAAACTAATTATGAACATCTACAATAAAAGGAAGGAGGAGCTGGTTTTGCGTCCCATCGACATAGATGTCATTACAGGGAGTACAGGTTCGGACTGTGTCAAGGATGAGAAAGGAATTCGGATGTGCCCTTTCAGAGGAGCCATTCGGGCATTTGCCTCGAGCGATTCTGGGAAATCACGGAGAACCGTAATTTGGATGGCCGGACGCGGAGTTGAACCGTCACCTTCCCGAATGCGAGTCCAGTGTGCTAACCACTGCGCCACGGCGCTCGGTAACATCCACAAAAAGAAGAATATTTCGATCAGTGTTAAACTGAGACATTACCAGTCAGTGGTCCGCCCTGAAGCTTTATACGCAACAGAAAGTCTGAACCTACATCTGCAATAATAAGAATATTTCGAGCAATGCAAAACTGAGACATTATTGGTCAGTGATCCGCTATGAAGTTTTATATGCAGCCGAAGGTGTGAATCTTGTAAGAATAGGAATTCTTAACAGACTAGAAATCGTAGAATGAAGGATTCTGAGAATGATATCGGGACGTCGAAAGAAGGAGACGGTCTGTATAGACGGAACTAAGAACGGTATATCCTGTTTTAGAGTGCCTCGAACGTCATCAGGAGCAGAAAGAGCATGTTCTTCAGACACGTCCTTTGAATGCGCCAGGGGACGCTGGCACAACAAATAACATAGTTTCTTACGAACAACATAACGGCAGTACACTGGATCCACGAGTTTCAAAGGGATCTGGAAGGAATTGGAATAGAGGAATTCACAATAGAGTGACTTTCAAATCAAAAATTCTGGCTGTCGTAATTTCCAGGAGAGAATTAGACCCAAAGCAAAATCGTCGTGGACAGAAGAGTGAAGAAGGTTGCAAATTATGAGGATGAAAGAATATTGGACGAGGAAAACATCCAGAAGTAAGGAAACATACAAATTAACGAAGTCCTCTGACAGCCAAAACGAAAAGGACAAAGAAACGTTTGACGCGTGTTTCTACATTCGCATGCGTAGCGGTCATTTTATATCTCACATCTCATATATATACGTTAAAAATTTATAGATACAACGGAAGAGGCACATATTGCACACGAGGTCTACATTTTTAAGCGGAATTTCATTTTAACTCGCAAATTATAATTGTGGAACGGAAGTGTCTTTTTTGTTAAAAACAGCGTCACATTCAAGCACCCGAGGTGGGTAAAAAGTGATTTGGTAAAGCGCACTTTCCGCTAGCGCGAAGTTAAAATTCGGCAGTGGCTAACTAATGATGTGCCCTCGCTGGAAGTGTAATCACCCCTGATTGCGGCCCTTGTTTGAGCTGCGGTGTGTGCTCTATCCGAACACTATTGGCTTGCATAGCCAATCTGCCAACGAACGCCGGCGTAAAAAGATCATTTTAAAATGATCTCTCTACCCGCTGTTGACGGATGTTTGGACGCTGCCTGCCGTTCACGCAGCGTGTTTACTATATCTAGTGATTACCCACTGGCCCTAATGTTTTCTGCAAACAGTCGTACGGCAAAGAAGTTTTTAATTTCTGTTGGTCTACGAAGCAAGCTCTCTACAACAGTTTGCATTGTGGTTTGTACAACCTGATCTTTTTTCGTCTTCAGTCACAAAGCAACATGTATAACGGGCAGAAAACAATGCCAGGGGAAGTGAATCACAGACTTGTTATCAACTGTTGGGGCGTGAAGATTTTACGCGCCACACAGATAACCTTTACATTGTGGACATGAATTGTTATTACGTGCATTGCGTGCAGTACTAATACCAGGGAAAAGATAACCAACGTTGACTGCGGTGAGCAAAATAGTGTCAAGAAGTGAAGCTAAAATGACACCAATAACGTTACCATAGGCACCATTGGGTTACAACGATACAAGGAAAAAATATTTTTTTCGAGTGGTGTGCAAGACTTTAATTAACAACGCCTATAGGTAGCCACAATAAAGTGGCAGTCGAGATTAGTGTAAATTAAAATCAGTCCAATAATATCAAGCAACGAAGAACCACAGAAAAATTACCGATCTCAAAGGCACAGACAAAAAAGTAGAGATTGTAATGTCAACGCCAATGTTTTGTGTCGCCAGTGTATGGAACAGTTCTCGAGACTTATCAACTGACGAATGTTTTTTCAAAAATGACTTTTGACTGATAAAAGACTTATTATATAGTGAATTATTATTATATTGTGAAATAACAACAATATGTTTTATTATTTTATAACCAGTTTCCTACAAAGAATAACTACATAACAAAAGGTAATACCACTAAAAGAGTGTATTGGCTTTGTATTGGCTGTGGAATTCTTCCTTCTTATGTTCTTCTTCTCTATGTTGTATGAAGCGGATGAGATCTAAGACAAGCTGAGGTCTGTTACTTTAAATATTGTAAAAGATAGTCACAAGTGGTCAAAAGAAAAATATAACCTAAAATTTACAAAATGAAATTCTAGTGTGCGGTCTTTTATTTGTAACTAAATAACCAACTATGAATGTTTGAAGTTTTGTGTCCGCAGCAGTCCAGACAGTGCTTTGTTTTCCGCCATTACGTGACCGTATGGAGCGGCAGTTTTAAACAGCAGAAATAGAAATAATCAGACAGTAATTCTTTCGATCGATATTACAGTATTTGAACTCCGAGGACAAGAAACCACAGGAATTTATTATTTTTCTATTGTAAAAGTGAAAATAACATTCAGGAGAACAATCTTAGACTTTTTAACGTAATGAAATAATTTTATGGCTGGTGCGTAAGACTAATTTTTCCAAAACTAATTCTTCAGTGACTTTAAATAGAAATGTTTACGACATCAGTGTTGTTATGGGTAGAAGTAGTGGTGTGATGTATTAGTTATTTGGTGCATACATTTTAATGTCAAGTATGGAATTGTTAAAACTCGTTATGGTTGGGCTCAGCAGCACATAAATAAGAATTATCAGAGTTTATTTATTTCTGTCAAATAATACTGTAATTCTTGCTGCTACATTACTTACACACCACAGCAACAACATTTAATAGAACTCCAAATTGCTCATTACAATATATTGTTGAAAATATGTTGTGGGACGATAAAAGTGGCGTACAAAATAATGAATGAATAGCACATTCAGAATCCGTGTGCTCTCGTAAATGCAAAAATGTGAGTGGATTTTAAAAGAAAATGATTTTTTTACTTGTGCTAAATATTCACATTTATGGTTGCTTCTACCCATGTCAATAACGGAACTATCAGTTTTCTGAAACTGATTTCCGTTTGTTGGAATTTATCTTCTATATCCAGTGAGGTGACAATCGCCATGGGATAGCGATATGCATATATACAGATGGCGGTAGTGTTGCGAACACAAGGTATAAAAGGACAGCGCATTGGCGGAACTGTCATTTGAACTCAGGTGATTCGTGTGAAAAAGTCTCCCACGTGATTATGGCCGCACGACGGGAAGCAACAGACTTTGAGTGCTAGTGGGAGCTAGACGCATGGGACATTCAAATCGTTGGGGATTCAATATTTCGGGATTCACAGTGTTAAGACGTGGGACGTACGACTAACGTATCCGTTAGCACAGTGTGGCGAAATTCGACGTTAATGGGCTATGGCAACAGACGATCGACGCGAGTGCCTTTGCTAAGAGCACAGCATCGCCTGCAGCGTCTCTCCAGACCTAGCGGCCATATCGGATGGATCCTAGAAGACTGGAAACCCGTGACCTTGGTCAGATGAGTCCCGATTTCAGCTGGTAAGAACTGATGTTATATTTCATTCTCATATCAATTCTTGCATTAATTCTTATACTTTATTCACATGTTTATTCCTCAGGAAGGTTTGATGAATTCCCTTGGACGATACCGACCATAGAAACATTCGAAACACAGCTATTCCTAAAACACAAGCGTCGCCCGAATACAGGTTTGCCACAGTGACATTTTCTCGTATGAATCTTACTCGGAAAAGAAACGTCGCTAACATTGCTGTGGACTTCGCGCTTAGGCAATGATTTCGCAGCAAACCACGCATAACTAATCTATTTCCCGAAAACTAGTGCTTGCAGTTGATTATTAATCAAGATATACTACACGAATTTCACTGAAAACAGTTTCAAATTTTCTCGTTCATTTTTTATTCGTTCATCCGGCTTATAAGCACTAGATGAATAAGGACAAAGCTCAATATACACGGAATAATTCGTATAGTAATCTTATACAAATATGGATACATAAATGAAAAATAAAAATAATAGTGATAATCAGGTTTCGAACACGGGCGCAAAAATGAAGAAGCCTCGACGCTAACCACTGTGCCACCATTTCGGTTGATATCTGACCCTAAAAAGGACACACTGTACCTAGAAAATACCTCTAAAACTGTGGCCTCCGTTTCTTCAGAGACGATCGAGTATTAACGGATAAACTGTGGGCAGCTTCTGTGTTGGCAGCGCTGTGTAGCGCTTTGCATTGGACCTCTGACTGCGCTTTCTTTGTAAGAGACTCTGTGGCTAGTCGAATTTGTTGTTGGAAGTTAATCGCCAGTACTGTTGGGCAGTTGGAAGTTAGGCGCCAGCAGTGATGGAAGTACTGTTGGGCAGTTGGAGGTGAACAGCCATCAGTGATGGCTGTTAAATGTGAGAAGTTAGCATTGATGGAGGGTAGAGGTCTGAAGTGTTAGCGTAGGCTTGGAGACTGAAAATTATTCATGTATATACAGGGTGTTATGAAAGGTACGGCCAAACTTTCAGGAAACATTCCTCACACACAAAGAAAGAAAATATGTTATCTGAACATGTGTCCGGAAACGCTTACTTTCCATATTAGAGCTCATTTTATTACTTCTCTTCAATTCACATTAATCATGGAATGGAAACACACAGCAACAGAACGTACCAGCTCGACTTCAAACACTTTGTTACAGGAAATGTTCAAAATCTCCTCCGTTAGCGAGGATACAAGCATCCACCCTCCGTCGCATGGAATCCCTGATGCGCTGATGCAGCCCTGGAGAATGGCGTATTGTATCACAGCCGTCCACAATACGAGCACGAAGAGTCTCTACATTTGGTACCGGGGTTGCGTAGACAAGAGCTTTCAAAGGCCCCCATAAAGAGGGTTGAGGTCAGGAGAGCGTGGAGGCCATGGAATTGGTCCGTCTCTAACAATCCTTCCCCATGAACCATGGACCTTGCCGTTGGTGGGGAGGCTTGCGTCCCTCAGCGATACAGATGGCTGTACCGTAGGTGCAACCACAACGGAGGGCCATCTGTTGAGAGGCCAGACAAACGTGCGGTTCCTGAAGAGGGGCAGCAGCCTTTTCAGTAGTTGCAGGGGCAACAGTCTGGATGATTGACTGACCTGGCCTTGCAACATTAACCAAAACGGCCTTGCTGTGCTGGTACTGCGAACGGCTGAAAGCAAGGGGATACTACGGCCGTAATTTTTCCCGAGGGCATGCAGCTTTACTGTATAGATAAATGATGATGGCGTCCTCTTGGGTAAAATATTCCGGAGGTAAAGTTGTCCCCCATTCGGATCTCCGGGCGGGGACTACTCAAGACGACGTCGTTATCAGGAGAAAGAAAACTGGCGTTCTACGGATCGGATCGTGGAATGTCAGATCCCTTAATCTGGCAGGTAGGTTAGAAAATTTAAAAAGGAAAATGGATAGGTTAAAGTTATAGTGGGAATTAGTGAAGTTCGGTGGCAGGAGGAACATGACTTTTGGTCAGGTGAATACAGGGTTATAAACACAACATCAAATAGGGGTAATGCAGGAGTAGGTTTAATAATGAATAGGAAAATAGGAATGCGGGTAAGCTACTACAAACAGCATAGTGAACGCATTATTTGGCCAAGATAGACACGAAGCCCAAGCCTACTACAGTAGTACAAGTTTATATGCCAATTAGCTCTGCAGATGATGAAGACATTGAAGAAACGTATAATGAGATAAAAGAAATTATTCAGGTAGTGAAGGGAGACGAAAATTTAATAGTCATGGGTGACTGGAATTCGAGAGTAGGAAAAGGGAGAGAAGGAAACATAGTAGGTGAATATGGATTGGGGCTAAGAAATGAAAGAGGAAGCCGCCTGGTAGAATTTTGCACAGAGCACAACTTAATCATAGCTAACACTAGGTTCAAGAGTCATGAAAGAAGGTTGTATACATGGAAGAATCCTGGAGATACTAGAAGATATCAGATAGATTATAAAATGGTAAGACAGAGATTTAGGAACCAGGTTTTATATTGTAAGACTTTTCCAGTGGCAGATGTGGACTCTGACCACTATCTATTGGTTATGAACTGCAGATTGAAACTGAAGAAACTGCAAAAAGGTGGGAATTTAAGAAAATGGGACCTGGATAAACTGACTAAACTAGAGGCTGTACAGAGCTTCAGGGAGAGCGTAAGGGAACAATTGACAGGAATGGTGGAAGGAAGTACAGTAGAAGAAGAATGGGTAGCTCTGAGGGATGAAGTAGCGAAGGCAGCAGAGGATCAAGTAGGTAAAAAGACGAGGGCTCGTAGAACTTCTTGGGTAACAGAAGAAATATTGAACTTAATTGACGAAAGGAGAAAATATAAAAATGCAGTAAATGAAGCAGGCAAAAAGGAATACAGACGTCTCAAAAATGAGATCGACAGGAAGAGCAAAATAGCTAAGCAGGGATGGCTAGAGGACAAATGTAAGGATGTAGAGACTTATCTCACTAGGGGTAAGATAATACTGCCTACAGGAAAATTAAAGAGACCTTTGGAGAAAAGAGAATCACTTCTATGAATATCAACAGCTCAGATGGAAACCCAGTTCTTAGCAAAGAAGGGAAAGCAGAAAGATGGAAGGAGTATATAGAGGGTCTATACAAGGGCAGTGTACTTGAGGGCAATATTATGGAAATGGAAGAGGATGTAGATGAAATGAAATGGGAGATACGATACTGAGTAAAGAGTTTGACAGAGCACTGAAAGATCTGAGTCGAAACAAGGCCCCGGGAGTAGACAGCATTCCATTAGAACTACTGACGGCCTTGGGAGAGCCAGTCCTGACAAAACTCTACCATCTGGTGAGCAAGATGTATGAGACAGGGGAAATACCCTCAGACTTCAAGAAGAATATAATAATTCCAATCCCAAAGAAAGCAGGTGTTGACAGATGTGAAAATTACCGAACGATCAGTTTAATAAGTCACAGCTGCAAAATACTAACGCGAATTCTTTACAGACGAATGGAAAGACTGGTAGAAGCCGACCTCGGGGTAGATCAGTTTGGATTCCGTAGAAATACTGGAACACTTGAGGCAATACTGACCCTACGACTTATCATAGAAGAAAGATTAAGGAAAGGCAAACCTACGTTTCTAGCATTTGTAGACTTAGAGAAAGCTTTTGACGATGTTGACTCTTTCAAATTCTAAAGGTGGCAGGGGTAAAATACAGGGAGCGAAAGGCTATTTACAATTTCTACAGAAACCAGATGGCAGTTATAAGAGTTGAGGGGCATGAATGGGAAGCAGTGGTAGGGAAGGGAGTAAGACAGGATTGTAGCCTCTCCCCGATGTTATTCAATCTGTATATTGAGCAAGCAGTAAAGGAAACAAAAGAAAAATTCAGAGTAGGTACTAAAATCCATGGAGAAGAAATAAAAACCTTGAGGTTCGCCGATGACATTGTAATTCTATCAGAGACAGCAAAGGACATGGAAGAGCAGTTGAACGGAATGGACAGTGTCTTGAAAGGAGGATATAAGATGAACATCAACAAAAGCAAAACGAGGATAATGGAATGTAGTCGAATTAAGTCGGGTGATGCTGAGGGAATTAGATTAGGAAATTAGACACTTAAAGTAGTAAAGGAGTTTTGTTATTTGGGGAGGAAAATAACTGATGGTCGAAGTAGAGAGGATATAAAATGTAGGCTGGCAATGGCAAGGAAAGCGTTTTTGAAGAAGAGAAATTTGTTAACATCGAGTATAGATTTAAGTGTCAGGAAGTCGTTTCTGAAAGTATTTGTATGGAGTGTAGCCTTGTATGGAAGTGAAACATGGACGATAAGTAGTTTGGACAAGAAGAGAATAGAAGCTTTCGAAATGTGGTGCTACAGAAGAATGCTGAAGATTGGATGGGTAGATCACATAACTAATGATGAAGTATTGAATAGAATTGTGGAGGAGTATGTGGCGCAACTTGACAAAAAGAAGGGACCGGTTAGTAGGATATGTTCTGAGGCATCAAGGGATCACAAATTTAGCATTGGAGGGCAGCGTGGAGCGTAAAAATCGTAGAGGGAGACCAAGAGATGAATACACTAAACAGATTCAGAAGGATGTGGGTTGCAGTAAGTACTGGGGGATGAAGAAGCTTGCAGGGTAGCATGGAGAGCTGCATCAAACCAGTCTCAGGACTGAAGACCACAACAACAACATACCAATACATCGGTCACCGAATCTGTTGTTGAGAAGCGTACGAACACTTCGACTGAAATGTGCAGGAGCTCCATCGTGCATGAACCACATGTTGTGTCGTACTTGTAAAGGCACATGTTCTAGCAGCAAAAGTAGAGTATCCCGTATGAAATCATGATAACGTGCTCCATTGAGCGTAGGTGGAACAACATGGGGCCCAATCAAGACATCACCAACAATGCCTGCCCAAACTTTCACAGAAAATCTGTGTTGATGACGTGATTGCACAATTGCGTGCGGATTCTCGTCAGCCCACACATGTTGATTGTGAAAATTTACAATTTGATACGTTGGAATGAAGCCTCATCAGTAAAGAGGGCATTTGCACTGAAATGAGGATTGACACATTGTTGGATGAACCATTCGCAGAAGTGTACCCATGGAGGCCAATCAGCTGCTGATAGTGCCTGCACACGCTGTACATGTTATGGAAACAACTGGTTCTCCCGTAGCACTCTCCATACAGTGACGTGGTCAACGTTACCTTGTACAGCAGAAACTTCTCTGACCCTGTATTAGGGTTATCGTCAACTGCACGAAGAATTGTCTCGTCCATTGCCGGTGTCCTCGTCGTTCTAGGTCTTCCCCAGTCGCGAGTCATAGGCTGGAATGTTCCGTGCTCCCTAAGACGCCGATCAATTGCTTCGAACGTCTTCCTGTCGGGACACCTTCGTTCTGGAAATCTGTCTCGATACAAACGTACCGCGCCACGGCTATTGCCCCGTGCTACACCATACATCAAATGGGCATCTGCCAACTCCGCATTTGTAAATATGGCACTGACTGCAAGACCACGTTCGTGGTGAACACTAACCTGTTGATGTTACGTACTGATGTGCTTGATGCTATTACTGTAGAGCAATGAGTCGCATGTCAACACAAGCACCGAAGTCAACATTACATTCCTTCAATTGGGCCAACTGGCGGTGAATCGAGGAAGTACAGTACATACTGACGAAACTAAAATGAGCTCTAACATGGAAATTAAGCGTTTCCGGACACATGTCCACATAACATCTTTTCTTTATATGTGTGTGAGGAATGTTTCCTGAAAGTTTTGCCGTACGTTTTTGTAACACCCTGTATATCTTTGTACTGGGTGTCAATGACGACTTATATTCGTGTTTGAACTGGATGTCACATTATTAAGGTAAAAAAATACATTATTTGGTTTGCGGCAAAAGGTTTCCTTTGCTAACCACATACCTATTAGTAGTTAGTGGCTTTAGTAGTTAGAATCTTTTATTTAGCTGGCAGTATTGACGCTCACTGTATTGCAGTAGTTCACGTAATGAAGATTTTTGTGAGGTAAGTACTTAATGAAATGTATAGGTTATTGTTAAGATTTATTTTTTAGTCAGGACCATTCTTTTGAATTAATTGTTTGAAGTCAGGTTATCCTTTTTTGAGCAGTCAGATTGCGTTGCATTATGAGGCGTAGCGCCGTAATACCGATCCTGCCTTGGAGGCGGTTAAGTGGGAGATGTGTCTCAGAGCTGGATAGTGACGGATGGTGACGCGAGACTGGACGCGCACGTAGTTAAAGTATCAGCCGATAGAGGACGGTATTGGATAGGGGACTGTGATTTAGTTTCGATTGTGCCTACTAGAGTGCACTAAAGTAATAGAATGTTTTTCCGTAAACTGTTCTAGTGTTTTCATAAAGTGTTATTATGCCTTTTTTGTATGTAAAATGTTATAAATGTGTCTACCAGCATGAATGATGCGTGAGTGTGGTTTAAGGTTAATATGACGATAATTGTTTAACGAGTTACGTAGTGGGATTTACTGTGGGAACATTTCGAAGAAGTATGGATGTGGACAAAGGGGAATTTAGTAGAATAGATTTGTAAAGTAAGTTTATGGTAAAGGGAAAGTTAATTCAGGTATAAATAACAATAGTAAATAACTATATGCATAAACAAAACTTCAGAATATTAGATAATTACGTCCGCAAAAAGTGCAGTCGTTAGACTTACTATTTTGCGATTGGTTATTGATGAAAAGCGCGGACTGACGCGGAAGAATGTTGTTTTGCTATTGGCTGTTGAGTAAACTGACCAATGGTAAAGCAATATTCTTCGCGCGCCTTCCTCTGCTGGTAGGGAAGACTTTGAGTATTCTGGAGAGGAGTCGGAGCCTAGCCATAAAACAGTTCGGACGTGTGTAGAAGTAGTTCTGATGGAAATTATAAGTTGAGGCTCTAGCAGTGTTTCATACATCAAAAGTGTTGTAAAGTGACGGCACAATTATTCTGATGGGTGTGTAGAGATTTCGGAATTTTTAAGTGAATTTTGTACGAGAAAAGGCATAAATTCCGCGTGGCGTATTGAGTAGGTCGGTGGCTAAAAACTGTGATTACATTAGGTACCGACAGACAAACAATCCGTTTTTTTGTAGCTATTACGTTTTCGGGAAATGCAACACCATAAACTTTCTAACGTGAGTGAACGGGATTATGAGTGACTGTCTTAAGACTAGCACGGGCTTGGCGGTGATACTTGTTCACCTAAGTTTCAGAATATATTAATTAAGGACAAAATTTCCAACCATTCATTTCGTGTGAAAACTTTCTCCCGAAACGTAGATTAGTGACTTTAATTGCAGCCTGGTTCACATCGAAGTACAGTAGGTTTCGCTCGGCTTCCCTACTGATGATATGCTGAGACAATGTTGACAGGTGGATGCGGGTTTGTCGTAAAGGGGTAGATGGAACCGCGCCGCCGCAGCTAGAATATTGTGGGTCAGTGTTGACATGACGAAAAAGCAGTTTAAGTACAGACATACACATTTAAAATAAGTTCGAAATGGGACACGTGTTTGTTTATTTTGACCCCTCTTCCACCCAGCGAAGCTTCTAGGAAATCGGATTGTGACACTTACCGTGTTCTCCTCGCAAAGCGAAGAGGGGCCTTTTCAGCTAGTTAGCATTAAAATAGACTGTTTGCCCTCAAACAAAATAATTCACAGCTGAAGTCTCCATTATCCAGCACCTTGGAAGCAACAAGATTTACAGTCCCCGTATAGTCAGACACAGGGCTGGGATTCCGGTGTAGATTGCGCGTCTAAACCGCTTCATTTTCCCCCTAGCTCGGAGAAGGAAGAAGTGCGTGGCAGCTTTAACCACATGCCAGCGCGACGTCCTCCCTCGCAGGTGGCGCGCCATCTGGAGGACCATTTAGGGGGCGACAATGGAGGAGGCGACCCTGATTAAAATTCCGGCGCGTACGGCGCGACTGGCAAACAATTAGTGGCGCGGCCCAAAACTTCCGTAATGAGAAACGCCGCCAGCGCCACAAAGCGAGCGGCCTAACCCAGCCGAGCCGTATTAGACAATTAAGTCGCAGGAGCCGGCACCGAGAGGAAGAGGCAGTGGTGCGAGGTAGCAGCGGAAGGTTACCCCGGCTTCACGGGCAATCAAAGTTCTCAGCCGTCTGCTCTACGGCATGCGGATAGCGTATCGCCCTCACCATCCACTTCACAAAAGCTCTGTCTCATTAAACAGAGGTGGCTGAGCAGTCATACATTATTTCAGTGGACAGTTGATGCGGAAAAGTGACCTCCTTAGACAGCCTATAACGTAGGAGCATAACGTTGGCGTATATATAGATGGGTATATATAGATGGGTAGATCACATAGCTAATGCTGAGGTATTGAATAGAATTGGGGAGAAGAGGAGTTTGTGGCACAACTTGACTAGAAGAAGGGATCGGTTGGTAGGGCATGTTCTAAGACATCAAAGGATCACCAATTTAGTATTGGAGGGCAGCATGGAGGGTAAAAATCGTAGAGGGGGACCAAGAGATGAATACACTAAGCAGATTCAGAAGGGAGTAGGTTGCAGTAAGTACTGGGAGATGAAGAAGCTTGCACATGATAGAGTAGCATGGAGAGCTGCATCAAACCAGTCTCAGGACTGAAGACCACAACAATAACATGTACTGTACTTGAACATTATGAATCACTTTGAAGAAAATGACTTATTGATACATAACCAACACGGATTCAGAAAATATCGTTCTTGTGCAACACAGCTAGCTCTTTATTCCCATGAAGTAATGAGTGCTGTCGACATGAGATCTCAGATCGATTCTATACTCCTAGATTTCCAGAAGGCTTTCGATACCGTTTCTCACAGGCGACTATTAATCAAATTGCGTGCATATGGAATAACGTCTCAGTTGTGTGACTGGATTCGTGATTTGCTCTCAGATAGGTCACAGTACGTAGTGATAGACGGTAAATCATCGAGTAGAACAGAAGTGGTAACTGGCATTCCGCAAGGTAGTGCCATAGGCCCTCTGCTGTTCCTGATTTATATAAATGATATAGGTGATAATCTGAGCAGACTCCTTAGATTGTTTGCAGATGATGCTGTAATTTACCGTCTAGTAAGGTCATCAGATGATCAATTCTAATTAGAAAATGATCTAGAGAGAATTTCTGTGTGGTGCGAAAAGTGGCAATTGGCACTAAACAAAGAAAAGTGCGAGGTCATCCACATGGGTACTAAAAGAAATCCGATACATTTTAGGTATACGATAAATCGCACAAATCTAAGGGCTGTCAATTCGACTAAATACCTAGGAATTACAATTACGAGCAACTTAAATTGGAAAGAGCACATAGATAATATTGTGGGGAAGGCGAAACAAAGACTGCGCTTTGTTGGCAGAACACTTAGAAGATGCGACAAACCCACTAAAGAGACAGCCTACATTACACTTGTCCGTCCTCTGCTGGAATATTGCTGCGCGATATGGGATCCTTACCGGGTAGGATTGACGGAGGACATCGAAAAAGTGCAAAGAAGGCAGCCCGTTTCGTGTTATCGCGCAATAGGGGTGAGAGTGTCACTGATATCATACGCGAGTTGGGGTGGTAGTCACTGAAACAAAGGGGGTTTTCTTTGCGGCGACATCTATTTACGAAATTTCAATCACCAACTTTCTCTTCCGAATGCGAAAATATTTTGTTGACACCCACCTACATAGGGAGAAATGATCATCATAATAAAATAAGAGAAATCAGAGCTCGAACGGAAAGATTTAGGTGTTCCTTTTTTCCACGCGCCATTCGAGAATGGAATGGTAGAGAAGTAGTATGAAAATGGATCGATGAACCCTGTGCCAGGACGTAAGTGAGCATTGCAGAGTAACCATGTAGATGTAGATGTAGATGTAGTTCTCTGCCTCACTGCATAATGAAGAACCCGATATATTCGTATTTTTTTATCTTATAACCTTTTATTCTAGTGTTTTAATCTTAATATACAAATTTTGAGCAGGCAGTTGACACTTTTGCTTGATAATTTAAAGCTTTTGTTTCGGTCTGCAATTAACAATAGTAATCAATGCAACTATTAATATGGGCTAAAATACGGACGTATGGGGAAGCACATCGTCTGAGTCATATATACTGTAATATTTTGTATATCATTAATGGGGATTTGTACACGGGGTTATTCACGTGCCCCTGCCTTCACGCAGTTCGCGACGCCTTCAAAAACCACACGCGAGATTATAACATTCTCTCATTCGTTACGCACAAACTACTGGCCCTACAGGAAAAATGAACAAGACCTTTTTCCAGGAAATTTAAAGTAGTTAACTTTTGTACTGCGATACGTTTTCGCTGGAGCTCACAGTTTTCGAGTTATTCAAGAAAAACACTTTTGGTTGTCACTTTTGTACCTTTTTCTTGAATAATTCGGAAACTACTGCCTCTAGCGGAAACGTATCCCAGTACATTACATTTCTCACAAAAAGCTCCTGTTCATGTTTCTGTAGAACCAATAGTTTCCGCGTAGCGAGCAAGAGAATATGAAAATCATGAGTGTGGCATCTGACGGAAGGTGTAATGGGTTGCATAAGATCCATAGGTAGCGGCAGCTCAGTCAACCTGTATGCGGGGCTTCGGTTTCCTGTTATAAACTTCTAGGACTTGTAGAGAGGAATGAGTACATAATATTCTGAATGGGGATCAATGTCCTCAAACGTACCGTTTCCGTTCGACGACGTTTTCAATTCAAATGTTTAACTCATACACTTCTGTCTGAGGAACTGAATTAAGCGAGACGTAGTACAATTATTAGGTAACATTCCGAAAAGGAACATCAGGAAACATCCATTTATCACAGTTAATGCAAAGTTTAATATACGAGACTCCTGTAGAGACAGAGGAAGATCTGCTGGCACGAGTTCTGGCCGCTACATTAGAAATTGAAGAGACATCTTGTGAGACAGAGAATGCGTACCAGAACATGCTTCGTTGGTACAATGTCTGTAACAACGGTGGTGGTTGCCACGTCGAGCCGCTTGTGTAATGTATGAGTACCGTTCTGACGTATAGTATCCAGGGTTCTTATTTGTTTTGGAATAATGCTTAAGTGTTAATGCAAAAAAATGTGTTTTCGTGATAAATGGATGTTTCTTTATGTTTACTTTCGAATTATTACCTAATAATTACACTGTGTCACGCCTAATTCTGTTCCTCAAGCGGAAGTGGATGAGTTAAACATAAGAACCGAAACCGTAGAAGAATGGAAATGGTACGTTTGCGGACATGGGTTCCTATTCAAAATATTTTGGACACTATGCCCTCAAGAAGTCCTTTGTAACGGGAAATTCCGAACACCCAGTATAATCCAGAGCGTGCAAAGAAATTTGAATCGATGTTACATACCTTTGGGCGAGAGTTGAAGCTCATTATCAATGTAATAGTTTCTGATTTCAGAATACGAAAACAAGCTAAAAAACTAAACAAACTACAAAAAAGTCACAAATGTGTATTAAAAAGCTCAGATTTGAAAGAAAAGCTGTAAGGTAAGCAAGTTTAGCCGAAATTGTTATAATAATTGTCACATCAAGACTGTTACATTGTCGTGACTTTATAAAAAACATCAATTGCGAGTCAATATACAGGGTGAGCACAAAGTCTTGCCCTGATCATAACAATTTATTACAGAATAATCATTTGATGTAATAATTTAAATTTGATGCCGTTACATAGGTTAGTGTTACTAGTTTCTTTTAATACCACTAACGTTAGTAAATCTCAACGTGCGCTCCCTTGGTAGCTCCGAGAATGTCGAGGCGGTATTCCAGTTCCCGTCAGGTGTTTCGTAACATGTGTTCTGTCACAGTACCCACAGCAGCTTGTATCCTAGCATTCAGTTCGTCGACGTCAGCAGCTGGTGTGACGAAGACTCCATCCTTGATATAACTCCAGAAAAAAAAGTCAAGGGACGTAATGTTTGGAGAGCGGGGTGGCCAGGGTGTTGGACCGTTCCTTCCAATCCACCGATCCGGAAATGTTTCATCCACGAAATCACGCACTATCAAAGCCCAGTTGGGGGGGAGAGGGGGGGGGGGAGGAGAGGGGGGAGGTGCTCCATCTTGCTGGAAAATTATCCATGGTTGGTATTCTTCTAACTGTGGGGAAATGAACTGTTGCAAAATGTCTAAGTAAATGTTAGCGGTAATGGATTTTTCCATGAAGAAAAACGGTCCAAAGACCTTGTTACGCATTAGGCCACACCAAACATTCACTTTTCCGCTGTCTCGCTGTAACTGTACAGTAGCATGTGGAGACTCTGAACCCCATATACGGACATTATGCCTATTTACCATTCCATTGACATGAAAGGTGGATTCATCGGTAAAGCATATGCGATTTAAATCATCGTTAGCGCCACCAATCCTGTTGAGAATCTCAGTTGCAAATTCAGCACGTGTCAGTAAACAATTCGGTTGCAAGGCCTGCACGATTTGCACTTTGTAAGCGTACAACCTAAGCCTTTCATGAAGAATCTTCACCACACTTGCTTGCGGTATTTGAAGTTCACGTGATGCTTGACGACTTGATTTAGACGGACTCCGGTGAAACTATTGCCGAACACGATCAACAGTTGCATCACTCACATGAGGCCTGCCACTTCGAGGACGATCTTCAACGCTGCCTGTTTCGTTAAACTTTGCATACCACCGCTTTATTGATTTAACGTCAGGAGGGCTGCGTTCATGAGAAGCCCGAAATTTACACTGAAGGCTGATGGGAGATTTCGTTTCGTGAAACCAAAGGACACATTGCGCTTCCTCCTGCTTCGACGCCATTTCGCCAGCAACTAACGTGACCTAACAGACCGCGTCACTGTTATGGAGCACTAGCGCCATCTATTGGTTACAACTAGTAACACTAACCTATGTAACGGCATCAAATGTAACTTATTATGTCAAACGGTTATTCTGTTATACATTTTTTATAATCAGGACAAGACTTTGTGCTCACTCTGAATAACAAAGAAAAGAAGGTCTACGTTGTTAAAACTTAAAAAGTTATTGTGTTCATGACCGCATGTCTCAGCAATCTTCGTCTCGGTATTGTTATTTTAATGTTTAGTTCAGTCTGGCTTGGCCCAGTAGTCTGGTAAGTCTTTGGAGTTAGTTGAAATTATGAAACAAACTACATATGCGAAGGAACTGTGTCTGACTTAAGCCGACACTTTTTCCTTGTTTGTATTAATTACAGAAGCTGAAAGGTGGCTACACTGTGCCACTGCGCCAGAGAGTGCGCCAAAGAGTACTATTAAGCCGCCTCCACAGTGGTTGTTGAGAGTTCATAGCAGTCAGTGCTAGTAGAGAGCTCGTAGAGGACAGTGCGTGTTAAGAGTCGTGCCGAGATGTGCTAGTGGGCACTGCTTGTCGTGAAGTCGGAGCGAGATGTTGTAGTAAAGAGTGTTGTTCCATGTCTTATGCAGTTATTTGATGGGAGAGATAGCAGATGTTATTGTAATGAGTGCATTTCGTCAATATATATGAAGGTAAAACTTACAATGTTCTTTTATTGGTTGTGTATCTGAAATAATGTGTCACTACAGGTTCAGTCAACAAAGCATCTGGCTTGTGTTCTTGGATTAGAGTGTAATTGTGATTCTCTTGAGTAATTATGGTATTTTTACTTTCTTTAATTAATTCAGTATAAATGTTATTTAAAAATTCTTGTCTTGTTGGAAAAGAACCGGGCCAGATGTGGACGTTGAGTCACACTCCCACATACAGAACAGTTACTCTTGTGCTTGTTGGCTTCGTAGATTTTTATAGTTGCTGGGGACTTAATTAATTAACTGTGTTTACGAAATTTTCTTACATTGTTTGTTGCAGTCAGATAGCGTAATAACACTAGTCAGGGCTAGCCGATTACGAGACTCTGCGTAATCGGACATACAGCTACATAAATCATTTTCAATCATAAATATTTAATTAAGCCCCCATGCACGTGGCGACCGCTGCTTCGGATCGTCCCTTGGAATTGTTCTGATTGTGAAAATAGTAGACCGTAGTATTGTTGTAGTAATTTGTAGTATAGTAATTGTAGTCTATTTTGCATGTGTAGATTTGGTAATTGGCATTCTTCTAATGGTATTTTTCAAAATTTAATTTTTATTGCCTTGTATACGCATTTGACAGTTTTGTGCAATTATTTCAATTGTTCGATTGATCGTGTTTGAGGGAGACATTGCATGTGAATGGTATTGTTGGAGATAAGGAGGCATTGTGTGATTTTCGAACAGTGACGAATTTTTTTTATGTTTTGTAAATGATTACGCGGTCGATGAAACAGGCAAAATTGATGAATAGTCAGAATAACGAAATTGTTGACATGGCGAACTCGCCAACAGAGGAAAACAGCATGATGGATAATGAAGTGGAAAACAATGTAATAAGTCGGGAAGACAGTCCGGAACCATTTCAAAATTTTTCTCAATCAGAAAATTCACAGAATCTGAGATTAACGACAGAAGATTCTGAAAGAGTATCGAACACAGATAGCTTTACAGCTATGACGAAGGAAACTGGTTTTGCGGGAAATGTTAGGGGCGAAAATAATTTTGAAACAGTTACCATGGGGCAGTTGATGAGTGCAATATTAAATCTGGGATCACAAATGGGAACAATGGGAACAAAGTTAGACTCACTGGGATCACAAATGGGAACAATGGGATCACAGATAGAAGCAATGACAACATGGTTACGCTCACGAAGAGGGACAGGTTTCAAAAATACGAATGATGAATCAAAGAAAGAAATTAGAGAAGAAGTACAACCGATTTTAAATTCTCACAATAATAGTTTAATTTCAACAGAAATCAGACAAGAGGAACAGGACAGAGAACGGGAAGAAAGAGATCGCGTGATAGTACAGAAATTTTCAGAGTTAAATTTACAACGTGCACAAGACAAGGAAGAAATAATTGAAAGAATCGAGGAATCCGTACCAAATGACAGAATAAATAACTTAACGCAACAGTGTGAACACTTAACTACTAAAATTGACAACACCGAAACCCGAGTCGCGACATTTACAGAAGACGTAAATAAAGTGAAAGAACAATTAAGTGACTCATCGGAAAGAGTCGAAGAGATCTCAGATAAATTGACAAGTGTTAGTTTAGCAGAAGGATGTGAAGAAAGTAATTTATTTCATTTACGAGAAGCAACAAGAGAGCGCCAGGCGCGTGAACTTGACAATAATCGACATTCGGACTGGGACAGACGCGGTAGGTCTTTGTCGCCACGAGGCGAAAACTTTGACTATAAACACTTTTTGACTGTCCGGAAATTTAAGATCTTCCGCAATTCTAAGAATGACATACATCCATGTGCATGGCTAGATCAATTTACGTACGCACTTCCGCCAGATGTGCCACAAGGTCACAAACTAGAAATTATGTGCAGCTATTAAAGTCCTCAGGGGATTCACTACTCTAAGTGAATATGTGCCGTAGCGAGCATAGAGCCCCGAGCTGTAGTGGTGCTATTTCTCTTTTAGTTTTCTGCACCGCTGCCTACTCTTTCACTATTCTTTGCATCTGTCAAACCAACTCTTCGACTATCAGTCTATCTAGTGAGTAAGTAAACAATAACCGGATTTGACTAATTGTACCTAAAAGTGATTTCGTAAATTACCGTTTGGACTTACTGTATCTTCAGCAGCATTTATTCGTAGCCTAAATGAAATTTTACCTGTTTGTCTTCGTGACAATATTACTTCTTATGTTGACGATATTCTTATTGCTAAACGTTCTTGGAGTGAGCACAACAAAATTTTGGACTCATTATTACGTATCTTTGCAAAAGTTGGCATGACAGTAAACTTGGAAAAATCTGAATTTGGTCGTTCTCAGGTGAAATTTCTCGGTCACATTATTTCTACAGAAGGTATTCTTCCTGATCCAGAAAAATTAGATGCTATTCGTAATTATGCTGTTCCTACTACAAAACGTGATGTTCGTAGTTTCCTTGGTGTCTGTAATCTTCTTCGACGCTTTGTTAAATTGGACGATTTGGCCACACCTCGTTTATGTGAACTATCCGGAAAGAAATCTAATTGGTGTTGGGATGAGGAAGCTCAGTCAGAATTTGAACAGCTTCGTGATGCTTTAGTTGCTGCTCCACTTCTTTCACATCCGGATTTATCTAAAGAATTTTGTTTGGCGACGGACTCATCATACAAAGGCCTAGGTGCACATTTATTTCAAGAGATAGAAGAAAACGGCGTTGTAGTACAGAAGACGATTGCATTTGGAAGTCGTGTTCTTTCTAAATCCGAAAAGAATTATTCGATTACGGAACTTGAAGCTTTGGCTGTTGTTTGGGCTTTTACAAAATTTCGCACATTTTTGTTTGGCAGACATACGAAGGTTTATACCGATCATCGAGCTCTGGAATTTCTTATGTCAACAAAATTAACTCATGGCAGATTGTCACGATGGGCGTTGTACTTACAGGAATTTGACTTTAGTATTGTTTACATACAGGGTTCTTCTAATATTGTTGCCGATGCTTTATCACGTGCACCTATGGGTTTGAAACAAAGTGCTGAAGAGGACTGCAAGGAAAACAATTATTGTTTGATGTATATTCAAGGTGTTGCGTTTGAGAACTTTATTTCGTCTTCGCTCCAGGACATCGCTAAGGAGCAAAATAAGGATCCAATCTGGAAGGACGTTAAGGAGAAGTGGAGGAGAAAGGAAAGCGTAGCGATTAGACAGCATTATTTAGTTCGCAATGACATTCTTTTTAAACGAAGATCGGTCGACAACTCCGTTTGGTTAGTTTGTATTCCTGATGAGTGGGTCAATAAATTGATTTGGTATACGCATCTCAGTTATGCACATTTTGGTCCCAGAAAATGCTTTCACAAATTACGAGAAAATTGTTACTTCAATAATATGGAAAAACGTATTCGATCTGTTCTTGCCAAATGCAAATTATGTCAAATGGCTAAGCCTCCAACGATTTCTCACAGAGCACCGTTGTTTCCTGTCATTCCAGCGAAATTAAAGGAGATGGCTGCAGTCGATTTGTTTGGTCCAGTGGTTCGTTCTACTAATGGTTTTGCGTACATTTTCGTAGCAGTGGAGTTGACGTCAAAATATGTGTGTTTTACACCTTTACGCAAAGCAACAGCTCGTTCAGTATCTAACGCTTTTATCAAACATTTTCTTAAAGAAGTTGG
This sequence comes from Schistocerca americana, assembly GCF_021461395.2. Lineage (NCBI taxonomy): Eukaryota > Metazoa > Arthropoda > Insecta > Orthoptera > Acrididae > Schistocerca > Schistocerca americana. The sequence continues at coordinate 245,750,721 of NC_060121.1, forward strand.
TCACGTTGATAAGGTTATATCAGATAATGGATCACAGTTTCGTTCTAAAATTTGGCTTCGTACTCTACACCGTCGTAAAATTAAACCAATCTTCATCTCACTTTTTCACCCTCAATCTAACGCTTCAGAGAGATGGATGAAGGAAATCAATAAATTGTGCCGTCTTTATTGTCATCAGAATCACAGAACTTGGGATCAGTATCTTCATATTTTTCAAAACATTCTGAATGAACTTCCTAATGACTCAACTTCTTTACCGCCTCTATTGATATTAAAAAATAAAGCACCGACAAATCGCATATCTGAAATCGTTCCTTTTCCGCCTTCACGGAAACTGCGACATTCTGAAGTTGTCAACCTGGCTCTACAAAATATTGCATCTGCGGCTGCTAGAAGAGAGAAATCAGCTAAGCGTCCTGGTCGTTCAAAATTCTTGTCAGTTGGTCAGAAGGTGTTAATTAAGTCCCACCGTTTGTCTCACAAAGGAAAAGGCTTGTGTCGCAAATTTTTTCTGCTTTATAACGGTCCATATAGAATTCGTAAAATTATTCATGATAACACTGTCGAAGTAGAAACTCTTAAATCTCGACGCTCTAAAGGAATACACCATATATCTAACGTAAAAATTTTTGTGGAATGACATACTTTTGAGAAACCAACAGCTAGATGTAAACATGCGGAGAGTACAAGGATACCGCGCTGTGTTTTGGCGGCGGCACATACTCAAAGCAACAGTCAAGTCTGCGCGCCGCACAAGGCAGTCGTTGACCGCGAACAATAGCTTCCTACGTCACGCGCCCACAGCTGATCGAGCGCTCAGTGCGAATGCACTGACAGACGTAAACAAATACTCAGTCTAATTCCTCCGACTAAATTCAGTATAAAGCTATAGTGACTTGATGAATTATGTTATTAACATTCAGTATTTTTCAGGATACGGTTGTATAAAATATTTAAGAACTTCAGGTAAATTCTGTGTGTCTCCGACGTTAAGAGGACTTGCTATCGAGAGATTTTCAGGAAGAATGTAATTTCGAAGAAGAAACTAATAAACTAAAAAAAAAGGTAACTATTAATTGAGTTCATTTTTCAGGTAACATATTTCCACTTAGGTACGTACTTTAGACGTAATTTGCTGCTCGCGATTACGTGATTCGTACTTTGTGCTAATTTCATGTTCTATGAATTTACGTGTGAAGCGACGTGCTTGCGTACATTTTCTGATTTTTGTCAATGTTTTATTAATGAACAGGATTGTTATTTGTATATATTATGCATCGCTTGGCTGCACTGCTTTTTCACTGATGTCATTTTTTTAATTATGTGCCTGCTGTGCTTATTTATTTAAATTATAATTGTCATCTGATTAATTGTGCTGATGTGGTTAGATATGTAAGCTATACTTTGTGATTTATCTGCTTGCGCCTTCATGTTTACTTATTATGATGACATATGAACATTTATTTGCTGATGCTGATATGATGCTAGTGACCTGTTTATTATGTTAGATAACATATGTTTGCTGCTATGCGTATGGATTGCATATTTATACATTTCTGTTTTGTTGTCATGGCTACTCTTTAATTTGGTGTATAGAAATGCTGATATACTGTGTATAAACATAGAGTTTAGGTCACACTATTGGATTAATTATAGATTGTTTGCTTGGCAGAGCCTCGCTGTAAGAATTGTGTTGCATCCACTTGTTGACATTCTGTTCTCTACTGGTATATTTACTCGCTATTGCATGTTTTGCTTACGCTCAGTGCCTTATATTTTTAAGATAAGAAAATTAACTGCTATAATTCGACGAACGATATTAGTACAAGAAAGTCATAGAAGTCACATGAGCTGAGGTTTTATGGAAGCTGTATAAATTTATGCTAATAGGAAGGAGGCTAACGACATGACAGACCAAAACTAGGTTTAGACCATTAACAATTATTAGACTGCATTTTCGTGAGCAATTGAAATAGGAAGTGACACTTGACACAAGAAATACTCCACATGTTTGCTTCTGTCTGCCATAATTTTTGAAGTGGTGTACACACTGTGAAACATTATGATTATTCACACTCCGTAATCGTACTTAATTACTGAGAGTTATTCGAACTAAGTCTGTTAGAGGTCAGGTATGCATTTCTTTTATTTAATGATGGACAAGGAACCAAGATGTATCTTATAATTTATAATGAGTAGAAAATTTGGGTCAGATGGATTACACAGAGGTTGTGTGTGGACACTGTGTCTTCGGATTGTATGGGATGCTGAATTGAAGTTGCATTAGGATTTTATCTGTACTTGTTCGAGGAGACTGACTAGAGGAAAAAGTTGTTATGGAAGTGAAATGATATTGGTGCTGAGGTCTATATTTATCGACGTATTATTGAGGTATAGAGATTATATGAAGTTGATGATTATTGGAGTTTTTGTGGACAAGAGGTAAGGTAAATGATATTGATGATAAGACGTATTGAAGAGGTATTATTAAGGTATTATTGAGATTATGTGATGCTGATGATTATTGGAGTTTTGGTGTATAAGAGGTAAAGTAAGTGAGGAGCATTTTTTTTTTTTTTGTTGGTCTATGGAACAAGGAGGATGAAGAGAGCAGACTGGAACACTAAAATAGAAGGAAGATAGTCTATACACACACTTTGTTAAATCACTAAGCAGTATATACTTTTTTTTGGAGAGAGGAAGTAATTGCATATCTTGGCTCGCTGACAGTTGTTCAACAACAGTACATTTTGATCTGGCTTGGCAAACATTGGTCTTGACATGATGACTATGACGTTGACTTAACTATTATTGACTGTTATACATTGCTGCCATTACTACTAGATACACATGATGCACATCAGATTTTGACAGAATTGCATTTACACAGTTAACACTATTCAGTTACACAGTAGTACTTAATGTGGATGAAAGATGAGTGAGTGTGTTTTGTGTGTTTTCCTTTCCTAATCCTACTCACCTATCTCCTAAATATTATTTTATTTGTTTGTAGTGGCTTGCACTGACACCCATAAATATTATAGGTTTACTGATATTTGAGTATTTGTAATAGTTAATATGACAATTATCTGACATCTTTTGTGTGTTTATTAGAATTTGTATGTTTAGTGTAAGAGCATTGTAAAAGCATTTGTATGTGTTTTCAAACTATTGTTCATGCCTGAACTGTCAGATTAGTGAAGGTGAATATTATGGACTGTTACCTGCACTTTTCAATTTAATGTGTGACACTTAGGAATGATTAATTTCTGCTGATGAACTGAGTGATCAGTGATAGTGAATATTATGGACTGTTACTTGTACCTTTTGTACATGATTGGTGCCACTAGGACATGTTTAATTTCTGCCGATGAACTGTGTGATCAGTGATAGTGAATATCTTGGACTGCTCTCTGCACCTGCTCAACATTACTGGGTGCACAGATGGAGCTACTTCTACTGGAATGATGTCACTTGTTGGTGTTTGCACCTACTCAACATTGCTGGGTGCAACTGATGAACTGTTTTTACTGAAATAAAGTCACTGGTTGCTGTCTGCACCAACTCAACATTGCTGGGTGCAACTGATGAACTGCTTCTACTGAAAAGATGTCCCCTGTTGCTGTGTGCACCTGATCAACATTGCTGATGCCACTAATGGACTGCTTCTACTGAAATGGTGTCACTTGTTGGTGTCTGCACCTGCACTCAACATTGCTGGGTGCAACTGATGAACTGTTTTTACTGAAATAAAGTCACTGGTTGCTGTCTGCACCAACTCAACATTGTTGGGTGCCACTGATGAACTGCTTCTACTGAATTAATATGACTTGTTGCTGGGTGTACCTGCTAAACTTTACTGGGTGCCACTGATGGACTGCTTTTACTGAAAAGTATCTTTTTTTTTTTGTATAAACTAATCATTGAAAGCATTTTATGTGAACATTTGTATAAACTGATTTTTTGTATATTGTGTAAACTATTATGTAAAGTCACATGTATGAAAAGAAGTTGTATTGCTTACTGTATTTCATACATTAGGTTAGTAAAAGGTCAGTGCAAAGCCAAAATTTTTAACTAATTATGTGATATTTAGGTATTAATATTATCTTTTATTTTTGTCTGTATTTTTCTGGACGAATTTGGTGGTATTTTCACCACCAATGCTGGCAAAAATACCATCAAATTCTGGCCTGTGGAGGAGGGGCATATGAAAGGTGGCTACACTATGCCACTGCGCCAGAGAGTGCGCCAAAGAGTACTATTAAGCCGCCTCCACAGTGCGCGTTAGGAGATCGTAGCAGTCAGTGCTAGTAGAGAGCTCGTAGAGGACAGTGCGTGTTAAGAGTCGTGCCGAGATGTGCTAGTGGGCACTGCTTGTCGTGAAGTCGGAGCGAGATGTTGTAGTAAAGAGTGTTGTTCCATGTCTTATGCAGTTATTTGATGGGAGAGATAGCAGATGTTATTGTAATGAGTGCATTTCGTCAATATATATGAAGGTAAAACTTACAATGTTCTTTTATTGGTTGTGTATCTGAAATAATGTGTCACTACAGGTTCAGTCAACAAAGCATCTGGCTTGTGTTCTTGGATTAGAGTGTAATTGTGATATTCTTGCGTAATTATAGTTTTTCTAAATTTCTTTTGTCACGTCAGTATAGTTGGTATTTAAAAATTCTTGTCTTGTTGGAAAAGAATCGTGCCAGATGTGGGCGTTGAGTCACACTCCCACATACAGAACAGTTACTCTTGTGCTTGGATTTTGTAGGTTTCATAGTTGCTGGGGACTTAATTAATTAATTGTGTTTACGAAAATCTACTTACATTGTTTGTTGCAGTCAGATAGCGTAATAATACTAGTCAGGGCCAGCCGATTACGAGACACTGCGTAATCGGACAGACATACTAAAATTAAAAGTATTTTCAAATTTATTTAATTAAGCCCCCATGCAAAGGTTTGTATCGAAACTAAACTTGCAACAACCTATGTGATAACGAGGTGCTCGCATCAAGCTTTCCATGCAGAGCAACTAATTTTTCGCAGTTACAGTTAACCAAAAGCACCAAGCAGACAATAAGATGAAAAATATTTAATAACGGTACAGAAAACTGAGGGGGAACATTTCAATGGAAAGCACTATCTTACACGTTGAAACTTAAATCTTCCCACAAAAGGTTTTCTGTGCACTATGAGTGACAGCCAACAAATATTTCTTGAATCACGCCACCTTCGTAAATACTGTAAATGACGCCAATTCAAAAATCAAAAGTTTTCATTTTTTTTTTTTTTTTTAAAAAAAGGTTGATAGTTGACGGTTGGAGAGACAACACCACGGTTACATGTAGTCTGCGTAATCCGGTTATAGATGTTGACCACTGATGCACCATATACACAGACGTTGTTAAACCCTTTAGCATCAGCTAAGGCCTGAAGAAGGTGCACTGAAGCACCGAAACTGGTAGACTTACAATAAATGACATCTTAAGTCCGGCTGTAAGTGTTTCATTTTCTTACGTAAATGAACGGCCGAACTCCCCCAGACCTCCAATCACAAGGATGGACATAAAAAACTTTCAAAGCACGTAAAGCACTGGTAACGCTGCCTCAGGCAAGTACGCGGGATCTCTGTGTCCTTCAGAGTAATCACTCAATACCGGCGCTGTTCAGGCCCCTCATATACCCTATCATATCTGGTAACAACACCAAACTCGAACAACACTAATGCAGTCTGGTGGCCGGCCTATGTGTCACACAGATTTATAAATCTAATCATTTACGAGTACATACCTGCCGATGGTTAGTGTGCCTACAAAGTTACATCGACATCCGACCATGTTTTCTGGGTGCTTCACTTTTCTTGTTGCACGGTATATGAACATCTCATGTGGTCTACAAATCTGTACTGATTGCAGATGCGCGATCATCCGTAACATGTCCGCATTCTGACACGCCGAAACATGGTTGGTTTGTGTGGTGTCACCGCCAGACACCACACTTTTTTTTTTTTCTTTATTGTGATTTCATGCCCCTGCCCCATATGGGCAGGGGAGGGCTGTCAGCAGCACAATTCGCCGCTCTTCAGCCGAGTGACATGACAACTAAAACAAGAATAAAATAATACATACATAAGGAGGTAAAAAAGGGGAACATAAAACAGAGTAAGGGGAGAAAATGGAGGTAAAAATACACTGACATGTAGACGTTCATTGGGGACAGTTAAAAAAGTCACCAGAAAGTTAAAAAAACACAGTTGGCGATTCTTAAAACACAGAGAAGACACTGGATGCGCATGCACAGGTTAAAAGTTGGCCACAGTATTAAAAACACTCCGAAACAACACACTTAAAACCCACTGGGAGCACACACGACGAAGAATAAAACTACCAGGCGGGACCTACCGAGGGAAAGGTCAGAGAGGATGGAAAAGGAGGGGAGAGCATGGGGCAGCTGGGGAAGCGGCGGGATGAAGAGAGGAGGGGCAACCGTGGGTTCACGAAGAGGCAGGAGACACATGGGGCAGGAGAGGAAAAGGGAAGACAGGGCAGGAGGGAGCGCAGAGACACTGAAAGAAGGCACAAGAGATGGACGGGGAGTAGGAGGGGAAATCCGCTCAGAAGGAGGGAGGGGGAGGAGAGGGAGCCCTGAGGAGGAGGCAGGAAGAGGGGGTTAGAGTTGGTAGGAAGGGTAGATGTCAGGGCGAAGCTCATCATCCGGGAGTGGTAGACGGTGGAAGTTGTCTTGGGAAAGGAGATGGAGGGTGTGGAGATGGAGAGAGGGAGGGACACAACGGTAAAGGCGCGGCAACTGGTTGGGAGTGGAGAGGAAGGAAGACACCAGGGGGTGAGGGGGATCAAGGTGGCGGACAATATATAGTGTGCGGATGTGTTCAAGGAAAAGGAGAAGGTGGGGGAAGGGGATGAGGTCATAGAGGATGCGCGTGGGGGACGGAAGGCGGATGCGGAAGGCGAGGTGGAGTGCATGGCGTTCGAGGATTTGGAGGGCTTTATAGAACTGGGGAGGGGCGGAAATCCAAGCGATGCTGGCATAACAAAGGATGGGGCGGATCATGGATTTGTAGGTGTGAAGGATGGTGGAAGGATGCAGACCCCACGTCCGGCCGGACAGGAGTTTCAGGAGGCGGAGGTGGTTGTGAGCTTTGTTTTGGATGGTAAGGAGATGGGGAGACCAGGTGAGGTGGCGGTCGAGTGTGAGGCCAAGGTATTTGAGGGTAGGAGTGAGATGGATAGGATGGCCGTAAATGGTGAGGTAGAAATCATGGAGGCGGAAGAAGCGGGTGGTGCGGCCTATGATGATCGCCTGGGTCTTAGAGGGATTAACACGGAGGAACCACTGGTTGCACCAAGCGGTGAATTGGTCAAGGTGGGTTTGGAGGGTACGTTGGGACCGTTGAAGGGTAGAATAAAGGGCTAGGAAGGCGGTGTCATCAGCGAACTGGAGAAGATGAAGAGGAGGGGGAGGTTTGGGCATATCAGCAGTGTATAGGAGATAGAGGAGAGGGGAAAGGACAGAACCTTAGGGCACGCCGGCAGAGGGGTAGAAAGTACGGGAGTTGGAATTGTGGATAGTCACATAGGAGGGACGATGGGAGAGGAAGGAAGCAACGAGACGGACGAAGTTGATGGGAAGAGCATAGGTCTGTAGTTTGAAAAGGAGCCCGGGATGCCAGACACGGTCATAGGCGTTCTGGAGATCAAGGGAAACAAAGATAGCAGAGCGACGGGAGTTAAGTTGGAGGGAAAGAAGATGGGTAAGGTTAAGGAGCTGGTCGTCAGCAGAGAAGGAAGGCCGGAAGCCACATTGGGTAAGAGGAAGGAGGCGGTGCTGGTTAAGGTGGCGGTGGATATGGCGAGAGAGGATGGCCTCAAAGACCTTACTGAACACGGAGGTGAGGCAGATGGGACGATAGGAAGAGGTAGCAGAGGGGGGTTTGTTAGGCTTAGGGAACAGCAGGACACGGAAAGTCTTCCACAGGTCAGGGTAAAATCCAGTGGAGAGGAGGACATTGTACAGCGTAGCAAGGACAGACAGGAAGGATGGAGGGGATTCCTTGAGGTGACGGTAGGTGACGCCATCATGACCAGGGGCGGTGTTTCGTTTGGAGCGGAGGACGAGTGTGATGTCTTGCATGGTGATGGGAGTGTTGATGTCGGAGGGGGGTAGCCGATCCAAGTACTGGAAGCTAGGGGCGAGCGGAGGGACAGAGGTGTCAGTGCGGTCAAGGACAGTGGGGAAGAGGGAGTAATCAAAATGGGGATCGTCAGGAATGGAGAAGACCTTGGACAGGTGGGAAGCAAAATGGTTAGCCTTACTGAGGTTGTCAGGAAAGGGTCGATCGTCATGGAGGATGGGGTAATGCGGGGTGGGATGGCTACCAGTAAGGCAGTGGAAGGCTGACCAGTACTTGGAGGAGTTGACAGGGAGGGTGGAGTTGAGGCGTGTGCATGTCTGACGCCAGTCCCGGCGTTTCTTTGCTGTAAGGAGGTTCCGGATATGTCGCTGTAATTGCCGGTGGCGGGTGAGAGTATCCCAGTCACGAGTGCGGAGGAAGGAGCAGTTGAGCCTGCGGGATTCACGCAGAAGAAGGACGGCCTGTGGAGGAAGCGTAGGGCGGTGAGGGTGGATGAGTTTGGTAGGGACATGAGCCTCCACAGCGTCAGTGATGGTCTTCTGAAGGAAGGAAGAGGCATGGGTGATGTCATCAGGGTGGTGGAAAGTGAGGGGGTGGCTTTCAACCTGTAAGGCAATGGATTCCCGGTAGGCATCCCAATTGGCACGGTGGTAGTCATGGACAGATTTTGGAGGGGCAGGTGGGCAGGTGGCTGCAGTGGCAGGACGGGTAGAGGAGATGGTGAGAAGGACAGGGAGATGGTCACTACCGATGGGATCGAGGACATCAACGGCAATGCGACCAAGGAGGCTGGGGGAAGCGAGGATAACATCGGGGGTGGAGTTACTTTCAGGACGGGTGTGCTGTGGTAGAGGAACAAGGTCACCATGGAGGGTGGCAAGGAACTGATGCCACCGCCGAAGGGTGGCAGGGTCACGGCTGTGGATGTTGAGGTCAGCGGCGATCACATAGGTGGAGAAGGTATGGTCAACATGGGAAATGAAGTCAAAGGGGAGAGGAGCTGCGGGGCGAATATAGATAGTGGCACAGGTGACGGTGAGGGAGGGAAAAAAGAGGCTGAGGAGAAGGTGTTCGGTTGGGTCATTGAGGAGGGGTTGTGGCCGGACAGGGAGATGCCGGAGGTGGCCGATAGCGACCCCACCTCGAGCTAGGGGAAGGGGATTGTCAGTGCGGTGAAGGAGATAAGGGGAGATGCGGACCACATGGTGGGGTTGGAGGAAGGTTTCATTAAGGATGAAGGAGTCAACCTGGTGCTGGGAGAGGGTATGCATGAAGAAGTATTTGTTTGCAGGGAGGGAGCGAATGTTGAGGTAGAGGAGATGATACTGTTGACGAGCCATGGGGTTGGGACACCACACTTGCTAGGTGGTAGCCTTTAAATCGGCCGCGGTCCGTTAGTATACGTCGGACCCGCGTGTCGCCACTGTCAGTGATAGCTGACCGAGCGCCAGCACACGGCAGGTCTAGAGAGACGTACTGGCACTCGCCCCAGTTGTACAGCCGACTTTGCTAGCGACGCCACACTGACAAATACGCTCTCATTTGCCGAGACGATAGTTAGCATAGCCTTCAGCTAAGTCAATTGCTACGACCTAGCAAGGCGCCGTATTCAATTGCTAATTAATATTATGAAGCATGTATCATCAAGAGCGATGTTCTACAATTATGGATTAAAGGTAAGTATTCCAGAAGCTACGTACTTTTCTTTATAGCATTCATTACGTATCCTGTTTCAGACCTCACGCCAGCCTGCGTGAGTTTAAGCGCGTGCCTTTCGGCTTCCTCTCATTGTGTCTAGGCTGTCTTGCCTAGACCCAACAGTTTGTGCGGTTAATCTATCTGCAACGGAACATGGGCCTAAGTTCTTCCTTATCCAATCAGTCTGAGGCTAGGTAAAAGCCACGCTTGCTTATAAAGTGATGGAAGCCGCCTTTTGTAGCTGCTTCAAATCCGCCGTTCATCAACAGTGGGAAACGTGTTGGTGCGCTGTAAGGCAATCACGCTCCAAGTGCATGGCTGTGAGTGCAAGCCTCTGGCCACAGTACTATATCTTAAACCCACCACTGAAACGGACTGAACGTTCTAACTATCAAACAGAGTTAATTTGCCATGAACTTTACACTAGCACCAGTGAAACTCAGAGAAGGCACAGGAGAAGGGGAAACACGTGACAGAACGCAAACAAAAACACGAGAGAGGAAGAAACTAGCGAGTTGTTATGTTCAGTCCGAAGGCTGGTTTGATGCAGCTGTCCACGCTAGTCTATTTTGTTCAAATGTCTTCATCTCTGCCTTAGTACTGCAACCTACATCCACTTGGGGCAGAGAGCTCCCTTGGTCCACCAAGAATGGAATGTGGTAGTTTTATCGGGATTCGTCTCATGCAACTGGTAGTGTGAGAAAAGTCGGTGACAAGTTCAGTTTTCTGAAAGCGACGTCAAAACGACGAGTCACTCAAGCGTCCACGGTAGTCGACAACTTTGCAGATAACAAATTGCATTTCGTCATATTTCTCTGCTTTTGCTTTATAACTTGATTGCTATGGCTATTGTCTGCAGCTCGTGGTCGTGCGGTAGTGTTCTTCCTTCCCGCGCCCGGGTTCCCGGGTTCGATTCCCGGCGGGGTCAGGGATTATCTCTGCCTCGGGATGACTGGGTGTTGTGTGATGCCCTTAGGTTAGTTAGGTTTAAGTAGTTCTGAGTTCTAGGGGACTGATGACCATAGATGCTAAGTCCCATAGTGCTCAGAGCCATTTGTTATGGCTATTCAGGGCAACGGCACATTGATGGTTTTATAACAAATACGTCATCCGTGGTACGATTTCTTTTATTAAAATGTCAATTAATGGTATATTGGTGGAAAAAGTCTTCACGAGATCCTGAGCTGAGTCATGATGTTGGTAAGAGTTAAATGTGTTCATCGTAGTCTTGTGGTTTTAGATGTGAAAGTTAGGGAGTCAAAGGAAGTGGGTTTGCATCCTGCTACAAGCCAATACCTCTCTTTGTTTTCATTTTAACGTTTACAACAGACTCCAGGACCTTCTTACTAATGTAATACACGTTATGGAATATTCCATGCTATTTACAAAAAGCATGATTGAGCTGCCCCTACCGCTGGGCTTTATGCAGCCCACAACGTCTTCAAAAACCACAGGTGAGATTTTCTTATTGTCTTGTTCGCTACATCGAAACTATTGGTCCAACAGAAAGAATGAACAGGACCTATTTCCAGAAAATTTATTGTAGCTCAATTTTGCACTGTCATACGTTTTTGCCAGAGGCCACACTTTTAGAGCTGTTCAAGAAAAACGTGTTTGAATGTCACTTTTGTACGTTTTTCTTGAAGAATTTGAAAACTATGGCCTCTAGCGAAAACATATCCCAGTACAAAAGTTGACGACATTAAATTTCCTACGCAAAGGTCAGGTTCTGTAGGAACAATAGTCTGCACATAACGAGCGAAATAATATGACAGTATTGGATGTAGTGTTTATAGGCGTGGTGGGTTGCGTAGAACCCGGTGGTAGGGGTAGCTGAATCATTCTGGTTAACAGGTTTCCTGGATTTTGTGACCTCTGTCTGATTAAAAAACGAATGACGTAACTGCTGCGACAGAAATGACCAGCCATAGCATTTACATTCTTCCTCTTCACAAATGTTTGGTTGTTTATTTGCGAACGTGATTCGATTTCCGAGGGTGTGGCTAAACAGTAACCTAAAGGATAGCCTAAAACGCTGCGAGTGAAACAAGCAGCAATGACATTTATATTCTTTGCTTGTCACAAATGTTTAGCTGATTAACTGCGAATATGATGTGATTCCAAGGGTGCGGAGAGGCAGGAATATGAGAGGACAACTTAAATTGCTACGAGTAAAATGAGTAGCAGTGGTATTTATTCCGTCCCTTGTCATAAATATTTAACTGTTTTTTTCTGCGAATATGTTACGAGGGTCAACTCATCCCGAGAGAAGCTAATGTAGCGCCACGCTCGACTTACTCGAAACGTGCTGCTGGACACGTACACGTCATTTTGACGTCACTTCCAGGTAAGCTGCGAGTGTCACGAGCTTCTGCTTTGGTACCACGCAGGGCACTCATAGGCTGTTCTTCTGCTGCTGGTGTGCGTTCGTTCGGTGGTGCAGGCATGCTAATATGGAGCACATCATATTCAAGCGGTTATTCAGGCATTTTGTCACGTGCGCAAGATGGAAGCTTTAGAGCAGTCTACTTTGGTATAAAATGGGGAGAATTGATCTTGTCACGCGCATTGCGCTTTAGTTTTGTTTCAAATGAGCTCTTGTTTATCGGATTATCGGGTTTCAATTGCTTGTGTTAAATGTGAATCTTTGTTCGACTCAGCACTTATTCTCTGGCATGTCTGATGCGAAATCCATTTCATTTCTTGATGTGGCTCTAAGTTATTGTTCGGAATACATGTGAAGATAGTCCATTTCTGTGAGTAACCACAGCCACCGGGGCGGAATCGCGTATTTGTTTGCTGTTGCTTTTCAGTTATATCTTCAGACAAGTTGATTTACATACTAGCATTAAAAAATTAATTTTCTCCTCTTTCTGGAGTAATGCACTTGCCATATGGTATGCTATCCTTGTTAGAACTATGAATGAGAACGCTCAACGAGCTCATATGATCCGCAGAGTCTGGTATGCTTTTCAATTATATCCTCAGGCAATTTGATTTACCTATAAGCAATTAATAATTTATTTTCTCCTCTTTCCGGAGCAATGCACTTGCCATATGATAAGCTAGCCATTTTAACATTTTTTTAAATGTAAAGGATAAAAAGTTGCCGTCTCTTCATCTAAGAATAGATGATGAATGCACCTAGCCGCTAACTTTGTGTAATGTCTTGTCTGTATAGACGTGTATCTGTTGCCTTTAAGATCCCTTCACCTTCACACATAAATCTATACACTAAAGTAAGGGCCTCCCATTTCTTGGCTGATCCGTGATAAGACAGGCGAAAAGTTATACTAATGGAGGATTATTAGTATTATCTCTATTTTCATTCGCTCTCTCTCTTTCTCTTCTTTATCTATGTGCAGTTTTTAATATAATATTTCATTACGTGAAATCAGCCAAATAGAATCTTTGGTGGAGTCCTTCGTCTTGGTAATCAGCGGCTGGCTTGCTGTAAGAGATCTTTACATTTATTATTACTGTTAAACACTGTATTCAGTCGGGAGAATCAATCGTGTGGACAATTCGTTCCTTTTACGAAAGATTGCGAGTTACAGATGTGTACGAAGTCTTTTTGGACGATTTAACACAGACTCAGTGATTGCAGGCTCTCTTCGACACAGCTGAAACTTCCCCCACTAATTACAGGGCCAACGTGATCATCAAATGATTCAGAAAAAACTCACTCGTTCATTCACTCCAGAACAAAAAAGTCACAAACCTTATTTATGAAGGAAATCGTGTATTAAATCCATCTCCAATACATGTCCAGATCTCCGGTGATTCCACGTCTTAATTATTTTCGGTTTACAGCCTCTTTCTCTTCAAACAAACCGCTAGCGGCACAAAGAAAGGCGTTACGCAATACGGAGAGGTTTATTATCGAAATTACGAGAGAGCACATTCCGGGAAGAGATGGGCAACATATTACTACCGCCCACATATATTTCGCGTAATGATCACAACGAAAAGATCCGAGAAATTAGAGCAAATACGGAGACTTACAAGCAGTAGTTCTTTCCACGCACAATTCGTGAATGGAACAGGGAAGGGGGGATCAGATAGTGGTACAATAAGTACCCTCCGCCACACACCGTAAGGTGGCTCGCGGAGTATAGATGTAGATGTAGAAATGTTAATTGGCTCGCTTTAGCGAGAAGAAAAGCAGAATATGTACCTCTCAGAAACACGTCAATCCCTCAACAGATACTCCAGAAGCTGTCCTAGTTACCACTCTAACAACCATGGAGAATGAATATATGCATCTCTGTTATTTCAAAGAATAAACGCACTAGAAAATACTTTGGTGTCGTCGAGCTGTCGCCGCATATGTTACGAGAAAATCAGATCAGATACTTTTCCAAAGTGAATGAATGTGGATGGTTTGATTGACAATGATTAATTGGTGCATGGTAGAGGGTATTTTCTGTGGGGACATTACACCATCTTAGAATTATGAACGAGACCGCTGAGTGAGCTCATATGATACGCAGAATCTGGTATCCTCAGGGACGCATTGAAGTACTGTACTCTTTTGGAAGTCACCTTTCGTAAGTAATTTTGCAGGACATAAAGTAAGTCTGGCACGCATGTAGTTTTCTCAGTGATAAGCCGACGGGGAATTTGAACAAACTGCATTCATTAGAAACAACAAAAAAGAAGGAGATATGTTGTCATTAGCAGTGATGAACAACTGCTAATTAAATTTGTGGAATCAGTTAAAGTGATTTCCGTTACGCTTTGAAATAATGAAACGAGGACCTCACAGTTCACGATTCCTGTTTAATGTTTAGTAAGACATCAGCATTAAATGATTTTCCCCATATTTGTTGCGTTCTAGCGTAAGTTTGCTTTTCCTATCACTATTCACCTCAGAACGCGTTATCCTTTAAAATGTTTCTTATATTTGGGGGTGTATGCAAGGCACATAAAATAATGCGATTTGCATATGCATATGCAAGTGTTACTTCAAAAGATAGGGGGCAACTTCAAAGTTTTGTATTGTTGTACATAATGCTTCTTTCATATGTATGGCAATGTTTGTTAGTCCGTAAAAAAGCCAAGCTTCACTATTCGTTGGAATCAACGTTACACTACAGGTCCCTCCGCAAATGGTTTGGAAGTTGGTTAGAGATTTTAGGAAGGCATGGGCGTACAACCTCCGATAGAACCATCCCCAGTAAATCACCGTGGTGTTCAAACCAACCTTCAGGTCGATGACAGCCTTACGTTAATACGAGGGTTGGAACTTAAATAGTGGCAACTACTTATTCACAACCGATACAAAAGAGATACATGTTTGCACCTATTACTGTCCTTCAAAGTAGTCACCAGCGTTGTGTAAAACCCGTTGCCAGCGATGTGGAAAAATATTTCTGTTACTGATAAATCAGATATATGTACAGCACTTAACAATCATTTCCTGTGCATTGCTGGTGAATTAAATAAAAATTTAGTTTCTACAGGGAATCATATAACTCTCTTGGAAAAATTGATATCTGAAATACACCTCTGTGATACAGACAAGGGGGAGATTGAGTCAATAATTAAATCACTGAAGACTAAATATTCTCATGGATATAATGAAGTGTCTAGCAGAATATTAAAAAACTGTGCCGTACATGATAGCCCTGTATTTAGCCGTATTTGTAATTTTCCCTTTAGGAATGGTCAGTTTCCTGAACGATTAAAGCACTCAGTAGTAAAGCCGCTTTATAAAAAGGGAGAAAGGGATAATGTAGACAATTTTACATCTGTTTCTATGCCATTAGTGTTTCCTAAAGTTATTGAAAAGGCTGTATATGTAAGGATAATTGATCATTTTACACTCCTGGAAATGGAAATAAGAACACATTGACACCGGTGTGTCAGACCCACCATACTTGCTCCAGACACTGCGAGAGGGCTATACAAGCAATGATCACACGCACGGCACAGCGGACACACCAGGAACCGCGGTGTTGGCCGTCGAATGGCGCTAGCTGCGCAGCATTTGTGCACCGCCGCCGTCAGTGTCAGCCAGTTTGCCGTGGCATACGGAGCTCCATCGCAGTCTTTAACACTGGTAGCATGCCGCGACAGCGTGGACGTGAACCGTATGTGCAGTTGACGGACTTTGAGCGAGGGCGTATAGTGGGTATGCGGGAGGCCGGGTGGACGTACCGCCGAATTGCTCAACACGTGGGGCGTGAGGTCTCCACAGTACATCGATATTGTCGCCAGTGGTCGGCGGAAGGTGAACGTGCCCGTCGACCAGGGACCGGACCGCAGCGACGCACGGATGCACGCCAAGACCGTAGGATCCTACGCAGTGCCGTAGGGGACCGCACCGCCACTTCCCAGCAAATTAGGGACACTGTTGCTCCTGGGGTATCGGCGAGGACCATTCGCAACCGTCTCCATGAAGCTGGGCTACGGTCCCGCACACCGTTAGGCCGTCTTCCGCTCACGCCCCAGCATCGTGCAGCCCGCCTCCAGTGGTGTCGCGACAGGCGTGAATGGAGGGACGAATGGAGACGTGTCGTCTTCAGCGATGAGAGTCGCTTCTGCCTTGGTGCCAATGATGGTCGTATGCGTGTTTGGCGCCGTGCAGGTGAGCGCAACAATCAGGACTGCATACGACCGAGGCACACAGGGCCAACACCCGGCATCATGGTGTGGGGAGCGATCTCCTACACTGGCCGTACACCACTGGTGATCGTCGAGGGGACACTGAATAGTGCACGGTACATCCAAACCGTCATCGAACCCATCGTTCTACCATTCCTAGACCGGCAAGGGAACTTGCTGTTCCAACAGGACAATGCACGTCTGCATGTATCCCGTGCCACCCAACGTGCTCTAGAAGGGGTAAGTCAATTACCCTGGCCAGCAAGATCTCCGGATCTGTCCCCCATTGAGCATGTTTGGGACTGGATGAAGCGTCGTCTCACGCGGTCTGCACGTCCAGCACGAACGCTGGTCCAACTGAGGCGCCAGGTGGAAATGGCATGGCCAGCCGTTCCACAGGACTACATCCAGCATCTCTACGATCGTCTCCATGGGAGAATAGCAGCCTGCATTGCTGCGAAAGGTGGATATACACTGTACTAGTGCCGACATTGTGCATGCTCTGTTGCCTGTGTCTATGTGCCTGTGGTTCTGTCAGTGTGATCATGTGATGTATCTGACCCCAGGAATGTGTCAATAAAGTTTCCCCTTCCTGGGACAATGAATTCACGGTGTTCTTATTTCAATTTCCAGGAGTGTATATCACACGATTTGCTATCAAATGTACAGTTCGGCATTAGAAGTGTTTAACAACTGAATATATTCACTTTTCTCTGTGAGGTACTGGATGGGTTAAACAAAAGGTTTCGAACGCTAGGCGTATTTTTTGACTTAACTAAAGCCTTTGATCGTGCTGATCACAAAATATTGCCCCAGCAGTTGGACCATTGCGGAATACAGGGAGTATCTCACAATTGGTTCACCTCTTACTTTACCAACAGATTGCAAAATGACATTTTCAGAGTGTTGAGAATGGCTGTGATGTTGGGTCTGAATGGGGTATGGTCAAGTGAAAGGGAGGGGGGGGAGGGGGGGATGCCCCAGGGATCATTGCTGGGGACACTCCTGTTCCTTATTTATATAAATGATATGCCCTCTAGTATTACGGGTAACTCTAAAATATTTCTGTTTGCTGATGACACTAGCTTGGTAGTAAAGGATGTTGCATGCAACATTGGCTCGGTTTCAAATAGTGCAGTTTATGACATGAGTTCGTGGCTTGTAGAAAATAAACTAATGCTATATCACAGTAACACTCAGTTTTTAAAGTTTATAACACAAAATTCAACAAAACGTGACGTTTTAATTTCACATAATGGGCATATTATTAGTGAAACTGAACAGTTCCTATTTCTAGGTGTTCAGATAGATAGTAAACTGTCATGGAAAGCCCACGTTCAGGATCTTGTTCAAAGATTTAATGCTGCCATTTTTACTATTCGAACGGTATCTGAGGTGCGTGATCGTTGGACACGAAAATTAGTCTACTTTGCTTATTTTCATTCGCTTATGTCATAGGGTATTATATTTTGGGGTAACTCTTCCCATTTTAAAAGGATATTTTTGTCTCAGAAGCGGGCGGTTCGGGCAATAAGTGTTGTAAGTTCACGAACCTCTTGTCGACCCCTGTTCTCGAGTCTGGGTACTTTGACATTGGCCTCTCAATATATATATTCCTTACTGTTATTTCTTGTTAACAATATTAGCTTATTCATAAGAATAAGCAGCTTTCACTTAGTTAATACTCGGCAGAAATCAAAGCTGCACTTGGATCGGACTTCCTTAACTCTTGTGCAGAAAGGTGTGCAGTATACTGCTGCATCTATTTTCAATAAGCTACCATTAGAATTCAAAAATCTTAGAGTAATCCACGTGCTTTCAAATCGAAACTGAAGTGTTTCCACCGGCCGGAGTGGCCGTGCGTTTCTAGGCGCTACAGTCTGGAGCCGAGCGACCGCTACGGTCGTAGGTTCGAATCCTGCCTCGGGCATGGATGTGTGTGATGTCCTTAGGTTAGTTATGTTTAATTAGTTCTAAGTTCTAGGCGACTGATGACCTCAGAAGTTAAGTCGCATAGTGCTCAGAGCCATTTGAACCATTTGAAGAGTTTCCTCATGGGTCACTCCTTCTATTCTGTCGAGGAGTTCCTTGAAAAATTAAGCTAATTCTTGTTCCTATGTAAAACTTGATCTACAAAGTCCTCTCTACAACCTCTGAAAGTGTGTAACATCAAATGGGAAACACCCTCTGTAAGCAGGGGATTAATAATTACTGTCGTGTTTAGCACTTTCATATTTTCGAGAGCACACGAAAAACGTTGATATCTGGCAGACCCCTTACTTTGTGTGCCGTTTACGAGATGTCTGTCAATCATGTTTATCGTGGAATTTACCATGAAAGCTCACTAAAAAAAAAAAGCTGTCGACTCGCTAGCCTGACACTGATAAAAAGTAACATGCTACAACCATTTGAGCTTAGAACCTATAAAACAGAAAAATATTCTTCAGTGACAGGCTGCACTGCCTTGAGTGTCCTTAAATAGTGATTTCTAAATTGTGCTCTTGCTTGCCAGAACGTTGTAAAACTGAACAAAGGATTGGGACTTAGTACCCCAACATGCGACCAGTCGGCCATTTGGGTGAGCAAAAAACAAACACCAGGAATGCACGCAAATGCGTAGTTACAGCCAAGAGTCACTTACGCATCTTCATGTAGTAGCATTCTGACTTCAGAATGCGGATCTACCGTCGTTCTAGATGTCTTGACTACCAGAAATACTACTTTCACATAGTCAAAAGTCACTTCCTGCACGTTATTTTCGTGAACTTGCCCGAAACAACGACTTACTTCTACTCCGATGCTATTCCGGACATTCGGAGCAGTTTCAGAAATGCTTTAGTACTTTGGCAAATACTTTATTTGCTCATAAATAAACATTTTTGCTGGGCGTTCAAGTACGCGACACTCCTCGGTGGAGGATTACGTCTTGTAGTGGAGTGTGCCAATGCTTCACTTGGCACTCCACTACCGCCTACCTATGCTTCCGCATCGTAAGTTACATTGGACGTTGTCAACTTTTCAGATGAATGAACGGCATTTACTGAAACAGAGGAAATCACCTCATTAGTTTTTGTCCTCTGTTCTTTGTTTGAGTTTGTTATTAAAATAATTTGCTATAAACGGAAGGGTTAATAAACCACTGGACTATTTTGCGATGTCAGAGTTATCGCACAGCAGACCTGTTACGGCGACTGCCCTTCGACGGACTCACTCCGTGCACTTTTAATGAGATGCATGGTCTTTACATGCGAAGTGCCTGCCAGAATAATCGAGAAACCCCCTCATTTCCCGCGTGCGGGAAACGCTCATCTCTTTTCTGGCCACGTCAGCTTGCCGCCCCGATTTGATTTACCGCCTTCTACACGTAACCTCAGGTCCTGGCTCTGTAATACCTAAATATTGGTTTCTAAGACAGTACTGAGTTATAAGTTTCCCCAACGAAACTTTGCCTCGAAAATTGACAGAAAATCCAAAGAGATTCTGGTCGCATGTGAAGTATGCTAGCGGACACAATAAGTGCCTTCTCTGCGCGATAAAAAAATGTTCAAATGTGTGTGAAACCTTATGGGACTTAACTGCTAAGTTCATCAGTCCCTAAGCTTACACACTACTTAACCTAAATTATCCTAAGGACAAACACACACACCCATGCCCAAGGGAGGGCTCGAACCTCCGCCTGGACCAGCCGCAGAGTTCATGACTGCAGCGCCCTAGACCGCTCGGCTAATCCCGTGCGGCTCTGCACGATAGCGATGGAAATAGTATAGGCTAGATGACAGTGCTGTTAAAGTAGAGTTACTAAACACAGTCTTCTGAAATTCCTTCACCAAATAAAGCGAAGTAAATATCCCAGAATTCGAATCAAGAAGAGCTGCCAAGATGAGTAACTTAGAAGTAGATATCCTCGGAGTGGTGAAGCAACTTAAATCTCTTAATAGAAGCAAGTCTTCCGGTCCAGACTGTATACCAATCAGGTTTCTTTCAGAGTATGTTGATCCAAAAGCTCCATACTTAACAACCATAACAACCGCTCGCTGGACGAAAGATCCGTACCTAAAGCCGTCGGCACACGGACCGTGCTGTCGAACGTTAACGTTGAGCGTGCCAAGTTCAACGTGCTGCTGAACGCTTAGGAACGATGCGACTTGTGCATACGGTAGGTGGGTTCCAACGTGGTATACGCGATCGCAACGCACTCCGGCGGCAGTTTGATGGATGTTTCTCGTTCGTAAATCACACTGTTTACTCAACGGGCGCGCGTAAAATTCCCACGTTAGCTCTATTAAAACGCACATTTCCTCCATCGTCCACGAAAAGAAAGCACCATGTCCAATCAATAAGGACACAGGCTTATAAAAGTTCCATTACAAACAGTGCGGTACAAATTTAGAATACTTCTCCGAATAAGATAAACATTATTTCATCATTCCCACATTTTAGTAAAACCCCAAGGTCAGTCTTACTTGATCACTGTTCCTACCCAGCAGCAGAATCTCTGCAATATGTGAATTACGAAGCATAAAAGAAAAAGGAGCAAAATATCTTTATACAAGTAGCGCAAGCTGTCCTGTAGATTAAGCCAATCCAACAAAGTCACCCTTCATAAAAAGGTGAACTTATATTTACATAACATCAAATATTGTAGCATATTCTTATATTAAACTAATAATAAAGTATCAGAACCTAATAAAAACGCGAATGTTGGGAAACAAAATTTGGAACTGTTCAGACGCGAACCACCGCCCCAACAAAAGTTCATTTCAGGAAACAGACGCTACTCATTACGGTAACCATAAAACACAATTCTCTTTCTTCATCATACTGGATTAGGCCTTCCCAGAAACGTTAATAGTAGATAATTATGTTACTAATTGAAATTTAATTTTAACAAATTGTGCGAAGAACAATGCGTTTTGGATGGATCTTCAGTGTGTCGCTGCCTTCAAATAGCCTACTCTTATAATACGCAAGTTGCAATAATTCTTTTGCCACGAATGTGATGTTTCTCATTATTTTATTGGAACGAATCACACAGTTAACAACGGGTTTTCCAGTGATTCTTAATTTGCTGGTGCTCAGAAACGGCATATATACATATAGGTTTGAAATGAATGCCAACATGGCGCCTCACGACTCTGTACTGAAGGGAGACGGCGTGCGTGTGACGTAGGCAGTGTTGTCCCATCTCGTTGGTCAACGCTCAGACGCACGCTCAGAATATCTGACATGCCAGATATTGCTCTGCACGATCGGAAAGACTCCCGAGCGTGGTATTCCACGCTATGACGTCAGAAACTGGGCACGCTCAACGCTCAACGTTCGGATGCACGGTCCGTGTGCCGACGGCTTAAGGATTGGAAAGTTGCACAGGTCACACCAATAACCGACAGTAGGAGTGATCCACTGAATTACAGGCCCATAACATTAACGTCGATATCCAACAGAATTTTTGAACATATACTGTGTTGGAACATTACGAATTACCTCGAAGGGAACGGTCTATCGACACAGTCAACAATGATTTAGAAAATATCGTTCTTATAAAGCACGACTAGCTCTTTACTCACACAAACCGGTGAGTGACATTGGCAAGGGATTTCAAATTGATTCCATATTTCTAGCTTTCCAGAAGGCTTTTGACACTGTACCACACAAGTGGCTTGTAGTAAAATTGCTTGCTTATGGAATATCGTCTCAGTTGTATGACTGGATTTGTAATTTCCCGTCAAAGCGGTCACAGTTCGTAGTAATTGACGGAAAGTCATCGGGTAAAACAGAAGTAATTACTGGTGTTCCCCAAGGTAGTGTTATAGGCACTTCTCTGTTCCCTATCTAAGTAAACGATTTGGGCGACAATGTGAGCAACTTTCTTAGGTTGTCTGCAGATGATGCTGTCGTTCATCGCCTACTAAAGTCATCAGAGGATCAAAACAAATTCCAACGCGATTTAAAAAAGATATCTGTATGCTGCGAAAATTATGTAGTTGACCCTAAATAATGAAAAGTGTCAGGTCATCCACATGAGTGCTAAAGGGAATCCGTTAAACTTAGGCTACATGACAAATCAGTCAATACTAAAGGCCGGAAATTCATCTAAATACCTAGAAATTAAAATTACGAACAACTTGAGTTTGAAAGAACACATAGAAAATGTTGTGAGGAACGCAAGATTTACTCCTGGTATACAATCCTTTTTTTACAAATAATTTATTAAATAATGTAATGCCACATTGTTCAGTCATATCTCACTATCAATCACTGCACACACTGTACACACATTGTTTCATAACACTTCATTCACCACACACGCACACACACACACACACACACACACTGATGATCTCTGGACCATTTTCTGTACCACAACTTCCCATTTGCTATCCTGAAAAACTGAGTCAGCATCCCTCCATAATGAGTTAGATGTTGAGCTCAGAAAGAGGAAGATGTGTTAGTATTGTGCCATGTACAGCTTGGGGGTGATTATTTCTAGAAAGGAAAAAAAAGGAAAAAACACATAAAGTGAAGGTGTTATGTGGAATGTTGGATATTTGATAATCATTATTATTATTATTTGTTTGTATAACATTTTTTATCAAACCCCTACTCTGTTTTAGCTAAGTAATCCTTCAATGTACAAAATGTATTGCATAACAGGTACTTTTTAGCTGCCTTTTTAAATAAGTGTATATTTGCTGTTCACCGTTGAAGCACTCGTCTTCAGAGCTGGTTTTGCGTTCAGCTCTTGATTTACTCTGTTGATATCCTCTAATACAACAGACGGTGAGTTCAATTCTCAACAGCATTACATTATAAAGCATAAAATAAATAAGGCAGTCGTTTTTAAGCATACAGAATGCTTCTAATTAAACTTTAGTTACTTGAGAAGGCCCCCGTGGAAAACGAGTGACCTTAGGACAACGAAACTTTGTGGAAACGTTTGAGTGAATTTGTGGATGAGAAATAACGAGTAAACCATGGAAATAAATGCATTTTAAATTCCGCATAAGAGGGTAAAATTTGTTAATTGCGTATTATGTTTACGTTCCAGGTCATAAGCGTTGCTCAGTGTGACGACCATCTTCATCCACTACAGCCTGGAACCGCAGTAGAGATTGCTCTGCTGCTGCCGGAAACAACGGTAGACCATGGAATGTTCAGCTGTCGTGACATAGTTGGTGCACTGCTTAAAGGTCGTACATTGCGTCCAGCGTTCTCAGCATTGGCATCGGTAACTTCTTCAACATTTCGTGGCGCAGTTGGCCGTCGGCCTCTCCCAGAAGCAACTGCCAAATCGCCACTTAATTCGAACTTCCGAATCATATTCTTTAACCCCGTTGCAAAAAAAGGACACCTCCGTATTGCTTCAATGCATCGATATTCTCGAAGAACATCGACACTGTTGCTGTTGTTTCTATACAACAGCTTCACAAGTAAAGCGTGGCTCACCTTATCAAGACCCATGTTGGCTTCAACTGTAGTGCAAACTGATGTCTCGCGTGTGAACCCTACGTCACCCTACCGGTAGCGGCGCCTAACGGCAAGTCATGACACTAACGCTACTGATAATGCAAATCCTCCTGCACACAGTCTGGGCACCCATACGGTAAATACAGTGAAGTGTCAAAGAAACTGGTATAGGCATGCGTGTTGAAACACAGAGATATGTAAATAGGCACAATACGGCGCTGCGGTCGGCAACGCCTAGATAAGACAAGTGTCTGGCGCAGTTGTTAGATCGGTTACTGCTCCTATAATGGCAGGTTGTCAAGATTTAAGTGAGTTTGAACGTAGTGTTATAGTCGGCGCACGAGCAATGGGACGCAGTATCTCTGAGGTAGCGATGAAGTGGGGATTTTCCCGTACGATGATTTCATGAATGTACTGTGAATGTCAGGGATCCGGTAAAGTATCAAATCCCCAACATCGCTGCGGACAGAAAAAGATCCTGCAATAGCGAGACCAACGACGACTGAAGAGAATCACTCATCGTGACGAAAGTGCAACGCTTCCGCAAATTGCTGCAGATTTTAATGCTGGTCCATCAACAAGTACCAGCGTGCGAACCACTCAATGAAACATCATCGATATGGGCTTTCAAAGCCCAAGGCCCACTCATGCACCCTTGGAGACTGCACGACACAAATCTTTACGCCTCGCTTGGGCCCGTCAACACCGACGTTGGACAGTTGACGACTGGAAACATGTTGGCTGGTCGGACGAGTCTTGTTTCAAATTGTATCGAGCGGATATACGTGTACGGGTATGGAGACACTCTCATGAATCCACGCACCCTGTTTGTTAGCAGGGGACTATTCAAGCTGGTGGAGACTCTGTAATGGTGTGGGGCGTGTGCAGCTGATGTGAGACCCCTGATACGTCTAGATACGACTCTGACAGGTGGCACGTGCGTAAGCATCCTGTCTGATCACCTGCATCCATTCATGTCAATTGTGAATTCCGACGGAGTTTGGGAATTCCAGCAAACACCACACGTCCAGGATTGCTACAGTGGCTCCAGGAACACACTTCTGAGTTTAAACACTTCCGCTGGCTTCCAAACTCCCCAGACATTAACATTATTGAGCATTTCTGGAATGACTTGCAATGTGCTGTTCAGAAGAGATCTCCACACCCTCGTACTCTTATGGATTTATGGGCAGCCCTGCAGGATTCATGGTGTCAATTCCCTCAGCGCTACTTCAGACAGTAGTCGAGTCCATGCAACGTCTTGTTGCGGCAATTCTACATGCTTGTGGGGCCCTACACGATATTATGCAGGTGTACCAGTGTCTTTGGCTCTTCAGTGTAGTTTTCTGTCTACACTAGCTCAGGTAGCGAAAGCTTAATTGTAGCCATTCTGCGTATACAACTAGTTTTCTTCCACGCTATATATTAAGCGAATACATTGCCTTTATTCAGTTCCTAGCTACATGCACGTTTACTGATTATATGCTGTTAAATGCTTCTTATAATGGAAAATGAACATCAGAGACATTCAATCCAAAATTAAAGTTATAACAACCATAGAACCATTCAAATTAAAAAGTTCTCACTCAACAAAAACTCTATAATCAATTATTAAATAACAAATACCTAAAATAAAAATTATAGTTCTAGAAAAGAATAAAGAAAAAAAAACTCAAAGAACAAATAGAAAATAAATTCATGGCCTAAGATGAAAAACTTCATATCATTGATTCCACAAAACAATATTTTTAATTAAAATACTTAAGCAATTTAAACAAAGAAATATTCACCCTTTAAACAAAGAATATTTAAAGGTAATCAATGCAAAAGTAAAAGATGATATTCACGAAAATAACCAAGAGAACAAGTATAAACCCCAGAATAATAATTACTATGCTGAGAATAAGAATATATATACAAAGTATAAACAGCTCTGAAAAAGATAAAAAAATTGAAGCAAAAAAATCTAAAAGAAGATCAAGACATAATTATAATTATATTTAATAATCTTAATAATCTTAATCTTAATAATCTTATTAATAATCATCATTACACAAATTATATCGAAAATATTGAGATAATATAAATTATTTCCGCTGACGGTGCACATGTAGGACGGTTACTGAAAATATGCAAAATGACGGAAACAGTTTATGCCCACGCTTGAATGTGATATGGATGCTATTTTCTCATTTTAGTTGGTTTTTATAGTTAGAGGAATCATACTGACATTGGAGAATAATTCTTTTATATATATAAGAATAACTTCATGGAGGCGGCAGAGTTCCATGGCAGATGAAGTTCTTGTTTATCGTGTAATGATATGCTAAAAACACGTCATAAAAAAGCATGTAGAAGATTTAGAATCTGAAAAAAATTCTGATGTAGATGATGTAACTACTGTGACTACAGTCTCAAACATACCGACTGCAGTATGGGTAACACAATGTCTAGTGGACCAAGTGGCTGCAAACGTGGAATTGTACGGTGAATGTAAAATTAGGTGTGTACCCCAGTCTTCTGGGAAATGACTTCCTCCTCAGGGCACGTTTCCTAACAGAATCTAAAATTGCTAATTTCTTGGAGATTTTTCTAAACTTTTTCTGCACACGTCCTGTGCTTCTGGTTCAGTGATATGAATATTTACCACCCCAAAAGGGACAGTATAATAGGAATAAATAATAAATTTAAAAGCTTTTATTGATTATTCGTCCCAGAAGAGTACATATCGTCTTGTATTTATTGTTACATTGGACAAAACGTTTTGTCACTTGAAAGGCTGCAGTTAGCTTTATTAACAGACTTCAATAATTGTGACTTTAAAATGAAATTTAAAAAAGATACAGGGATATATATTTATACAGTACCATGTAACGTAATATGTATATGATGTCCCCATTTCGATAGATGGCACTCATGCAGATATCCAAAATATTCATCAAAAACTCGGCCAATTACATTCTAAAATTAATTTCGCTATGGAAATGGATACGGCTCACAATTGACATAAATAATAATCACCACAGATTTGATGTACAGAGAAAGAACATTATAAGTGGCAATTCATGTGATCCAGTGTCGCATAAACTAGCTTTTTTCCATTCAGTGATTAATAAATTAAATAACCTACCATTAGAAATAGCAGCAATTCAAAAAGAACATAATACACATCGTTGTATAGCCTATTCAACTGACTTTGACCCAACCATAATCACAAAATTATAATACAGACGCAAACCACCAAAGCAGAACGCAGTACATAACAAGATACGTCTAACCCGAGAAACACCACTTACACCCAAAATAACATACATACCAAAGTCTAGCTTGGTAGAATCATCGACCACATTAATGCACTTTTTAACGCCGCAAATATCCAGCTAGCCTTTCCAACCAATAACAACCTTTCAATAAAATTACGTTCCACCAAAAATTGGCTCTGAGCACTATGGGACTTAACATCTGAGGTCATCAGTCCCATAGAACTTCGAACTACTTAAACCTAACTTACCTAAGGACATCACATACATCCATGCCCGAAGCAGGATTCGAACCTGCGACCATAGCGGTCGCACGGTTTCAGACTGAAGCGCCTAGAACCGCTCGGCCACAGAGGCAGGCTACGTTCCACCATCACTAGAACATCTGAATATGATAACCTAGGCATAAACACTGAAGAGCCAAAGAAACTGACACACTTTCCTAATATCGTGTGGGGCCTCCGCAAGCACGCAGTAGTACCGCGGTACGACGTGGCGTGGACTGGACTAATGTCTGAAGTAGTGCTGGAGGGAATTGACACCATGGATCCCGCAGAGTTGTCCACAAACCCGTACGAGCACGACGGGGTGGAGATTTCTTCTGAACAGTACGTTGCAAGACATCTCAGGTGCGCTCAGTAATGTTCATGTCTGGGGAGTTTGGAGGCCAGTGGAAGTTTTTAAACTCAGACGAGTGTTCCTGGAGCCACTCTGTGGTAATTCTGGACGTGCGGGGTGTCGCATTGCCCTGCTGGAATTGCCAAAGACCGTCGGAATGTACAATGGACATGACTGGATGCTGGTGATCAGACGGGATGCTTACGTAAGTGTCATAGTCGTATCAGGGGTTCTACATAACTCCAACTGCGCACGTCCCACACTATTACAGAGCCTCCACCAGCACGAACAGTCCCTTGCTGACATGTAGGATTCATGGTTTCATAAAGTTATTTCCCCACCCGTACTCGTCCATCCCTCGATACAATTTGAAACGAAACATCAACAGTCCAATGTCGATGTGACGGGCCCAGGCGTGGCGTAAATCTTTGTGTCATGCAGTCATCAAGGGTACACGATTGGGCCTTCGGCTACGAAAGTCCTTATCGATGATGTTTCGTTGAATCGTTCGCAGCGTGACACTTGTTGATCCCCCAGCACTCAAATCTGCAGCGAATTGCAGAAGGGTTGCACTTCTGTCACGTTGAACGATTCTCTTCAGTCGTCTGTGGTCTCGTTCCCACAGGATCTTTTTTCCGGCCGCATCGATGTCGAAGAAATGATGTTTTACTGAATTTTTGATATTCACGGTACACTCGAGAAATAGTCGTCCGGGAAAATCCCCTTTCATCCCTACCTCGGATATACTGAATCCCATCGCCCGTGCGCCGACTATAACATCACATTCAAACTCATTTAAATATTGATAACCTGCCATTTGCAGCAGCAGTAACCGGTCTAATAACTGCGCCAGACACTTGTTGTCTTATTTAGGCGTTGCCGACCGCAGTACCGTATTTAACCTGTTTACATACTTGTATCTCTGTATCTGAATACGCGTGCCTATACCAGTTTCTTAGGCGCTTCAGTGATTAAAATTAAACGCAGTAACTGTAATAACTTTTACATTGGCCACACAGGAAGAAATTTTAACGTCAGATATAAAGAACACATTAGAAACAGCAAAAATAATCAGTCGGGCTTCTTTCTAAATTTGACAGATCAAAACCACACTGCTGATACAATCGGAAATACACCCCAAATCCTGCTCAAAATACCAAAAGGTCTTGAAATGAACACTGTTAAAGAATTGGAAATCTATACACATGAGGAAATACCCACAATAAATATTAAAGAGCATACAGAATTTAGATACAAATATTATCTCAAATACTTTATTGACTTTTTATAACACAAAAGAGAATAAATCGGAAATAACATATGTAACAACTGCAGAGTAGAAATACCTCCGTAATGATCATTGCGTTCAGTACATGCTGTCAACTTTAAGCTGGTATTGTCACATGATGTCGGGACGACGACGTTTGTATAAGTCCAATTCACATTGGCCATCACGTAACATCACTTCATGTGAATTCACGTCACGTTAAGATATTTAACAATGCGTTTCAGATGTTGGAATTCACACATGGCGTCAACGGAGCGTCAAGTTACATCATGAAACATCAAGGTTTCTCGGGAAGAAAATTTTGACGGTATTCTGTCTGTTAACAACGTTAACCTACTTTCGCAGTGCTCACTCATTTTATAGTAGTGTCTTCCGTGTTTTTGTGCCTTCTAAATGGTTTTTTTATGTTTTTTTGTGGCTGTTCGCAAATGTTCAATGACGCTTCGATATTTTTTCTATCGAGTGTTCTTACACAAGCGACGTCAGATATATGAAAGGGAGAAATTATTTAGGTTTTACAACAACAGAACAGAGCTGACGCCCACAATGTACTGGGTGATCAAAAAGTCAGTATAAATTTGAAAACTTAATAAACCACGGAATAATGTAGATAGAGAGGTAAAAATTGACAAACATGCTTGGAATGACATGGGGTTTTATTAGAACCAAAAAAAACAAAGTTCACAAAATGACACGTGAAAGATCTCCTGTGCGCGTCGTTTGGTGATGATCGTGTGCTCAGCCGCCACTTACGTCATGCTTGGCTTCCCAGGTCCCCAGACCTCAGTCCGTGCAATTATTGGCTTTGGAGTTACCTGAAGTCGCAAGTGTATCGTGATCGACCGATATCTCTAGGGATGCTGAAAGACAACAGCCGACGCCAATGCTTCACCACTACTCTGGACATGCTTTACAGTGGTGTTCACAACATTATTCCTCGACTACAGCTATTGTTGAGGAATGATGGTGGACATATTGAGCATTTCCTGTAACGAACATCATCTTTGCTTAGTCTTACTTTGTTATGCTAATTATTGCTATTCTGATCAGATGAAGTGCCATCTGTCGGACATTTTTTGAACTTTTGTATTTTTATTTTATTTTATTATTTTTTATGTTCTAATAAAACCCCATGTCATTCCAAGCATGTGTCTCAATTTGTACCTCTCTATCTACATTATGCCGTGATTTATTCAGTTTTCAAATTTATACTGACTTTTTGATCGCCCGGTACATAAATAAGAACGTAAGTTAACGAAGCAATTTCCATCAAATAACGTTTTACGTGTGAAAGTCACCATTAATGAAGGAGAAAAAGGTCAGCTGTTTGTGACGTTATTACTTATGTAAAGAAAAACGTAATGGATAAGGTAGATAGGTTCCATTAATTCCTTTATAGTTGCTATTTGAGATGGTTGTATGTTTATAGTTTCCATAGCAACTTAATGTCGATGTTTTGAAACATTGTTTCAGTTCTCATCCCTTTAACAAACAAAACTGATCAAAAACGTAAGGTATGAAGTTTGCTTTGGCCATTAATAAAAGTTGTCGTTTTTAGTTCCTCACTTCCAATACTATACGCTGACATTTGGTGTCACACATGGTGACTCATAACCTCACTTTCACCGTTAATTGCTGGATTAAGCAAATTAATGTAACGTTACATGACGTAACAGGCTGTGTAAATGCACGGTGACGTGACAGTGCCGTTACGCGATGCCTGTTCAGTTTGATCATCAAAGTCAAGAGCCTGCTTTATTGCAAGTGTCAAGCGCAAATTGTTATAGTGTCTACAAAACGCCTAAACCAAATGCACCGCATCTACGAAGAGAATCTGGCTGTACTAGCGATACAGTGACCCTCCAAATTTGTAAGCCTTATTATGGATAAACCTACGCCGCCCCGAGATCACGTAACCACGGCTGCAATGTATGTTGACAATACCAAATCGATTCTGCTCATCTGAATGCTCACTCCAGAGATATTCCTTCTCTATAGCAACAACCAAAGAAAATCGTGACAATCTGTATAAACCTTCGGTTTACATCTTCGACCATAGATACTAATAGACTGGCCTTGCTGTGCAGAAGCTATGGGGCTAGTGTGGCTCCAACATAAACCACGTGACTGTCGGCAAAACGTGGCGGGATTTCAAATCGGCGGTCTGCCATCCTATGTTTGTATCGGATTTTCCCCACATTTCTCAATTGACTGCCAAACGCTTCCAACAAAAACTACTTTTTTATTTGTGAAAAATTATGCCAGAACTACATTTGACCTGGATTTGTTCAAAGTACCATTTATAAAATCTAACAAATACATCGAACGCCACTCTGGTGGGCAGCGGGACGAAATTACTATAAACTATCAATTATAGTAAAATGTCGTTAAAATTCTTTTAAACAGTAAGAGTGGGCTCGTGTCAAAACTTTAAACATTGTATTCGCCACGTTTCGAGCTCAAGTCACTTATAAAAGAAAATGGGCTATGAGAATTATGTCAACTATAGGTGTCAAAATTGTTTACTTTAGGAGCAGGTCCATTTTAGAGTATCAATTTTAGGTACACTTCAAAGGTTCAGTTCCCACTATTTTTACAAAAGTTTAAACTATCAGTTTAAAAAAATGATATTTTAGATGAAAGGTGAGACTTTGAAGTTTCAGAAAATAATTTTGGAGCCTAGATTTAAAAATGACAGACACTGTAAATACAAATTATAGATATACATTGTAAATAATAACTAACCTATCAAAACACTTCTCTGCGAAGTGCTTCGAGCAAAGGCGCGTATGTGCAAACGGCTTAAAGTTTTTCCATTTCAGGGCCTGTATCCAAAGCTGCCTTCGGTTTTCATCCTTACGGAACCTATGAGTAGGAACGAGAAACGATTATACTTACTTCTGTAACCGAATTATCACAGATACTTTCCAAAATGTAGTATGAGTCTGACTTTACAGGCATCACTTTCAACACTTTAATTTACGTGATACTGTATTTCAAGTGTAAAAAACATATAAAAGTTACTTCAGCAGATTTCAATAAACGCATCTGCACTATCATAGAAACACTTACACGTGAAATGTAATGCCATTTCCCCGACTAAACGCTTAGTACAGCCATAAGCGCAACACGAAACAACAATGTTTTGCCGACATTCACGTGACTTCAGCCCAGAGATGTTGGAGCCACGAAAATGACGTCAGGGCCAGTCTATTATATTTATGATCGAAGGTTTACATGCGACACAATACTCTGGAAGAATTTCTGAAACCGTTTTTCACTGTCGCGTTTACATGTGAAGACCCTGGAATGGATTTGCTAGCCCATTCAAACATGGCGCCTGGAAAACAGCTGATATAGTTGATGATTTAGTCAGCACAACCGCTGTTTCTCTTCAATTAGACGTAATCAGCTTCAGTCTAATATTTCTACTTATCCTTCACTCTACAAAAAGCCACTCCGTATTAGCAGAAAATTTTTAAAAACAAGACTAAAATTGACAGCCAAAGCACATTTCAAAACCACTTTCGGTTACACGTGAGCGAAAATCGATAGCGATATTGAAACACTGGCAACAAGAAGCTGATTTCCAGAATCGACTTCGAACTGTTTACCTGACCACTCAGAAGCAGTACTGGGAAATCGGTTTACGAAGCCCAGTGTTGGGAGCTCCCTGTAAATGGCGTGCATGTTGACAACACAAAATCGATTCTGCGCTTCTGAGTGCTCACTCCAGAGATATTTCTACTCTATGGCAACAACCAAAGATAATCGTGAGAATCGCTGTTCATCTGTATAAGCCTTGTAAATATACGAGGGCTATTCGGAAAGTTAGGGACTTTAGGTCTCGAAATGGAAACCACAGTGAAAATCAAAACTGTTTTATTTGCAACGGTTAGCTACAGCTTCCAGCTACTTCTCTACGCAGTCGCCGCTTAGACATAGACATCTGTTGTAGCAACTTTTCAATTCCCTTGTTATAGAACACAGCCGCCAGTGCTTTTCGACCATTTTCTACTCTGTACTGCAGCTCGTTGTCTGTGCCAAAGTATTGTCTTCATAGTCATCAGTTCATTTAAGCAGAGATGAACCTCAGGAGTCGCCAATTACAGGCTGCAGGAGCATCTTCATTGCCCCTGCAGAGTGCGGCCGAAGATTGCCGTCAAGAACGAACTGCATGACAGTTATGTTATGTGGATTGCATAGCTTCAGCCGAAATCTTTCCTCAGGCCTTCATACTTGGCGGGAGACGCTAATTTCTAGCCATCTTTGCGTTCCCACTGTGACTTCAGAACTGAAAAAAGCGACATTATGCGATCGACGGGCATACTAGACACAGTGTCCAACGCATCTGTGCAAAGCTTTATCAGATTTTCACTGTATTTTCCGTTTCGCGACAGATCGTTTCTTATTTTCGAATAACCCTCCTATAACGTCGTAAGAGTAGAACTGTCAAACTGCAAACCATAATTAACGTATTAATTTCAATATATTTATGTCATTCACCGTCTAATCAAAACATTGACAGTTGCCAGACGGTTCACTAACGATGTTTGGACGACACATCATTCTAGACATGAGTGCAATACAATCATTTTAACATAAATGACGTTCACATTTATACACGATCTCGCCAAAATTGAAATCTCAGGTACTTGGCAATGGCAACAAATGCCGAAACAGTCTTTCTTTAGTGAGGATTAATTATTATAAGTAGCTATTGTGGTGCAACTTTCTGATAAATCCTTACTTGTCTTCTGTGTTGTGCCTGTCGCTACTAGTCCCTCTGTCCAACTGCTGCATACCGGCGATTTTTTCGTCGAGTTTGTCTGTCTGTGTGTCCCTCACGCAACCACGATCTTTTAGGGTCTGCGAGACGACGATTATAGGAGCGTCCGCAGACCATCTGGCGCCCGGTCTAATGGGAAGCGCTCCGCAACGCAGCGGCTGTGACGCAGACCTGAGCTGTCCTCATGGAGAGGCGGCCGGGCCGTGTCGTTGTGAAAGATGGTTCCCGGCCGCCGTCTCCCCACGGCCGGGCTCTCCGTGATTTACCTCGCTGTCGCCCCGCCGGAAGGGTTGAATTCACGTCAGACTTCGTAATAAAACTTCCATTGAGCCAAGTTTAATTGGTTATCTAGTGTGTGAAACGGCCTTTTGTCGTGAATTTCGAGTGATTAAACTTAACCAGCTGCGAGAAGATTGGGTTAAGAGTCGGGTGAGGGTGGAAGGGGTGGAGGAGGGGGAGGGAGGGAGGGGGCGCAGATGGGTTGACAGTGGCGTTCCGGGCCTGAGGTAGGAGGACGATAAGTTCCTTCAGGCTCCGAGAGAAACTCAAAGTCATTCTCAATTAGCTATCATAACAGCGCTGAATGGTCGCTCCTCGCTCACGAAACGTGAAATTCCGTGATGGCCGTGCGTAATACAGTTCTTAATTTCCGCCCCTTTGTGCGCCGGTCTTTACATCGTTGGTATTAGAAAAGGGACGCCACACATTAATGAAAGATCGACGCTTGCTACCGGAAGATTAGTAACAGGCTTATCGAAACATAATATTTAACAATTACAGCAGTACGGCACGTGAACGCATCTTAATTACATTGTGTGATTTGCGGAAAATTCGAATTCGTCCAGTACTGCGTAGGGATGGGGAGCTTTTTTTTTCTATGTAAATGAGGATGCGTCGCTCTACAATGAGTACTGAGCCTTTTTGTACGCTAAGCAGACACCCGAAAGAAGCTTTCAGCTATCAACCCATTGCTCTTCTTTTTGCGTCCTTTATCCCTGGAACGCTTTATTTTCAACAGTGTGTGCTACAAGAAAATGTAGGTACAGTTGCTCCTCCCGCTGACCTTCTTCCCTGATGAACCGGACGAGATAAAACAAACAAGAGCAGCTGCATAGTACTGCGTTAAATCAGATGCCAACTCCCTCTTTATATTTCAAATCCCTTCCTCCAAAGAATGTTCCTTTTTCAACACATTTTTATGTCGCTTTCTTGTCTATTTGTGCGGCACAAAATTTGCGGTTGATTTTAAACTAACTTTCCGGTGAATTAGAGACTTGAAACTTTCAACATAGCTCAGAACTGGATGGCAATGCAATATTAACTTTTTTCTTGTATGGTGTATGGGAGAGGGTACGTCTGTACCACTGCTATTTCTCCCTTTTCCTGTTTCTGTTGCGAATATTTCGCAGTAAGAATGTTTACTGGATAACCTCCGTGAAAGCTCGAATCTCTGTAATTTTTACCTTCGCGGAATTTTCGCCAAATATACGTAGGATGAAGGAATTTATAGGTAGACTCAGGTAAGGAGAAACTGAAATAAACCTCAAATTTACCCCAAGTCTCTGCTGTAATCTCATCAAAAATTTTGAAATAGACTGAAAAATTTCACACACACAAGACCAAAAAGCAGAAAATAATGATTTAAATAATTTTTTTTTACTATAAAACGTTTTCAAAACGGATTAAAACATAATACGTTATAAAAAATATCTCCTAGCCACATATATCCCTAACACCATACAGACATATCTGAAAATTTGTGCTCCTGAATTTTTTAATAGCTTTCACAACACCTGTAACATTTCAAACGAAAAACGTGGAGCGCATGTAATGCATAATAGTAAGGAGTGCAGAGAATTACTGCCGTCGTGAAAATTTAAGCAACAATTAATATCATCTGCGGTAAAACAAAATTGTTAGTGACTTCGGTGGACTATTCAACATCACTGATCTACTGTTTGCGATAATCGTTTTTTGTTTTAAATTTTACGAGTATTATTATAGCTATTAAGAACTCACAAGCACAAATTTTCATGACTGTCTGTGTGTGTTAGGAATCTCTATGAGGCTACAAGCATTTATTTTATTCATTTTATTCCCTTTTAAAAACGTGTTATATTTAAAAGACTTTTATTTAAATAATTATTTTCAATTAATTAACGACATTTGGTAATTGATAAAAATGCACCACTGAAATTTTGACTTATCGAAATCAATTTATTGTACTATCCCCTCCATTATTTTAGACAAACTAAAATGTTCGTAGGAACTGAAACAGCCTTTGATCGAAAAATTTCCTTATTTAATTCAATTACTGAATTAAGCAAATAAATTTGTGATCAAAGACTATTTTAGTTCCTGCGTATTGTTAAACGTTGTATCGCTGCAATGCTCAAGGTTATCACGTCACCCCTCGTTAAAACCAAAATGTATTTGTTTAAAAACACGTTGTGAAACTGATTTTCATCGTACACACCCAACTAAAGGCAGAGAGTCGCATTTAGAAACTTAGCGGATTCACTTAATTTATTTCTTTACTCATTTACTAATCAGACTATTCTGAATAGAAGGACTTGTTGCATATTAATAATCTTTCGTCACATATTCAGAAAGCAGCTATATTTCATTTTGCTGGTATCTGAACGCTATAGTCAAGAATGGCGAACATGATGCAACCCCAAAAAGACTTATTCGTAATACATGACTCAAAGTAAAATTTATGTAAAGTAACGTTATATTTTTTGGGCTTCACGGATTTTGTTACCGATTACGAACTCGCTTCAGCGTTTATATCTCTGTTCTGTTTAATTTGCCATCAAAAGAGGATGAAGAAAATAGGAGGAAGCGATGTAAAAAATTCAATCACTCAGGGTTGACGAGAACACTGTCAAAAATTCCGATGTAATTGTCATCAGTCAGTGTCACATGTACGAGATTGGTGCGAAGAAGCAAATAAAACGTGACTTAACACATTCTTTCTTGACTCGGCTAATTTTTTTCCTGACAATTTTTAACACTTCCACTCCAGTTTTACTAGATCCAGATTTTCAGGGCAGCCACACTGATGTGGCAAGACTACCCAATGAAAATGAAGAAGACATAAGGAAGTTAGAAGTAAAGTCACGGTCACCAAGAAAAGCGACAAACCATATAAAAGCGGCGACCATAAATTGAAATGGATGTATTAACGTCTACGTTTATAGTATTTTGTGTTACAGATAGTAAAAGAATGTTTGGATGAAAGTTATCTTGTTTTGTGTGTTTTCGCACACGGATATCTTAGAGCACAGTTTTCTGTGTCAACTATCCATCAAGGAAGAAATTAATCATTGTTGCGAAAGGCTTACTAAGGATAATACGAAGTGCTCTTTCCGACCTCCTGTAATTGCTTCTTTAGAAAGTTGGCGTACCGACAGCAGCGGACAATGCTGTACATTTATTCCATTATAATAGGACAACTAAGCTTTAGATTTGCGACAAGTATCTAAGACGATCTTAAGACTCTTTTGTACGCTATATATTGACTTACAACATACTGATGCGTTCCATGTCGTAATGAATTGTCTGAATATGGTTAATGCAACAATTAACAAACATTGTAACAGCGTGAATAAAACACTTACTTCCTTACTTGGTGACGTTATTCTGTGAAATGAAATAAGAATTACAAAGCAAAAGACGACTTGCAGTTTTGTCGCCCCGAAAAGGACAGATAAAAACTATTGATACGTTGGCTTTTGCCCTGCCTTATAGGCCTTTCATTTCACAGATTGATACTACATAACGCTCAAAAGGATGTTCTTAACGTTGTCACTAGTCACCGAAGTAATGCAAACGATGGACTATTTTCAGAAAAGTGCACTGCACGCTGCAGTATGTCTCCCAAAGAGACTTAAAACAGAGACATCAACGATTTATGTGTATATCTCAACAGCGGATGATGGTGTAAAAATCAGCAGTCTTCTTCCTAAATTCAATAGTAATGAATGTTCTCACGCAAGTACAAAGTTATTAATTTTGATTTCGAATACCTCTCTTTCTGGAAGAGGGGATGTAGCCGATTGTCTCACTGACGGTGATACTTTGCCGGATGAGAACAAAAAACCCGTCGCCTTGGAAAAAGAATCACACTGGGATTCGTCTGTGTGACCGTGCAAAAACGTAGAAATCTTAATGAAGATGCCTGGATGGGAACATTAGCCGTTACTTCCTAATCACTTATACAGCAGCACACACAACTCTTTCTTGATTAGATATACGTCATTCGAGCGTTCCTGAACTCAAAATATTTTAATTTTATACAAACCGAATCTCCAATGTCGGTGCTGCAATGACCTAGTGAAAGGAGAAAATGAAATCCTCAACTTCGTAAGGATATTTTATTATTTCTTGACTTTTATACAAATTTATTACTTCGTGAGCCACAAGTCGAAGTGTGATGTTACCTCCGGTTGGGCTGTACCTAGTGGTGTAAAGTAATTTTTGCCTGCCGGCACTGTTCTGTGGATTATTGTTGTTCGAGCTGTGTGTGTGCTGGTCGTTAGATGTGAATCAGCTATTGTTGCTCGGTAGTTATCATGAACTACAGGCGCGTTGTGATATGCGCCCGTGGCGCCTTATCATATTCATTACTGTTTCTTATGGGATGCCACAGTTTCGACTAATCATCCGTGCCAGGTTTTTCATTGGGATAAAAGCTCAAAGTGAAAAATTTTCTTGAAGTTCGTAACGTACAGGTACAGTACTTTTCAAACGTAATATATTTTTCATTAATGTAGAGAACGACACAATAAAAGAGCTCTAACTTTGGGCCTTTGTTTTCCGCATCTTGTCCGATACTGTATTAATTAGCTCTGTAATCTTAAAGCTGATTTAATTTTAGGCAACAGATGGATATTTATAATCCGTAGTTTAGGAAAATTCAGGACAAGGTTGAAATTAGAGAAAAGAATTATTGCGTCATTGGCATTTCGGTGAGAGTCACACTCAGTTATAAATATGTCCGTTTCCCGTGTCTGGAGGGTGGCAGAGCGGAAGTAATTTATAGTGACTATAGTTACTACAATAACCAGCAAATAATTAATGTGGCAAAAATGCCCTGCACTATGTTACTCGAAATCCAGGGCAAGTCATTGGGCTGCATCAATAAAAAATTCGGCCGGCCGAAGTGGCCGTGCGGTTAAAGGCGCTGCAGTCTGGAACCGCAAGCCCGCTACGGTCGCAGGTTCGAATCCTGCCTCGGGCATGGATGTTTGTGATGTCCTTAGGTTAGTTAGGTTTAACTAGTTCTAAGTTCTAGGGGACTAATGACCTCAGCAGTTGAGTCCCATAGTGCTCAGAGCCATTTTTGAATAAAAAATTCTTTGAGAAAATAACTTTCCTGCAGTGGCACTGTGTAATCTTATTGATGGGGAACAGTACATGTTTCACTCCGCATCGCATTATCAACTCTCGCCTCCAACAGCTATGCCTATGCCTTCCAACGTGTCGCCATACCTGTCACCACGCCTGTGTCACAGACAACACATCTGAAAACTCACCACGTGGTGTGGAGTTACGGCAGTTATACAGTACCTTACTGGTGCTGCATGAATGTCGTAACTCCACATCGCGGTTCTTTAAGGAATCGATCTCCCACGTACAAAACAAATTCAAACATCTCATTCCTTTACAGACAAGTTAATGTATTAAATATTTGACTTTAAGCACGTAAGCGAGAAAATTTAGGAAAGGTTTAAAATATGCTTAAAGTTTGTTGGAAGTGGCTAAGTACTCTCATTACGAAACTCTCGATGAATGTAATCTGGGTAATATGCGCTCAATTGTAAGCAAAAGCACCTCAATGTTTTTCACGTCATATCTACCGATTTACGTACCGTGCAATGATATAAATTTGCACGTACATTCTGTAGCTACTGTCAGCAAATTGTGCCGCAAATAAACTGTGCCGCAAATACAGGTAGTAACAAAGAATTAATAAATCAAAACGTCATAACCTGATGCAAAAGCTTGAATTCAAGAACAGTGAAAACGTAGCAAGCGATAAATTTTTTTCGTTTCTTCATTTCGTGGGGGATATAAGCGAGAAAAATTTTATAAGGACCTGAAATTATATCTAAATTTTGTCTAAAGTCACTAAATACCCTCCTTTTCAAATACTAGAGAAAAGTAGCCTCGGCATTTGCGTGCCATCAGTCTAGCTGCCTTAACACAAACACACAGTTTCTAACTGTAAGCAAAAGCCACTTTTTCACGCACCTCAATGTTTTTGATGGCATATCTACCGATTTATGTACCGTGCTACGAAACCTTAACAAGAGATTATACTTATTCATGAGTGGATTATGACAGCAGTTGAAATTTAAAAATTCCGTCAGTCACATCAAATTTTTGTTGCCCCTAAAAGCAGTTAGATAAGCAATCTGCATCTGTAATTTGGCGTCTTACCAGTTTTAGTTCTTCTTCTTTTACTGAGCGTTAACCCCGTCTAACACGGGACCCACTAGAGTCTGGATTTGCAAATTTGTAGTTATTTGAGGAGATTACAAATGGTGGTGTGGGTATAAAATGCCGATTTTTATTTTTATGGAAATAGTTTTTTGGAGTTTTCTCTTCAATTTGATGTATGTTTCGTTGATTTTGGATGACTGTAAGTACTTTAAATTTGTTTTGAAATAATTTACTGCATAATTAATTTCTACTGATTCTATGAGCACTTGTTCAGTTACAAGATATCTCGGAAACTGTTTGCTTTAGAAGGCAGTGATTTTTATTGATTTATCACCAAGTGCTTCCCAGAAGAAGCTTGTGAACTGTAATGAAGGTCACAGTGAAACCAGTACCAATGATATCAGTTTAACATTAGATTTAAGTTCGCTAAAAACAATGTCGCTGCTGCGTGCGGTAATTTGTGTGGTGGAGAGATAGTAATTTCTGCTCTCCTGAAAAATGATCTTGAGACGGACTTCAGGTATATCAGAGGGCTGAGCTACATCAGTAAATGCCCTAGGGTTGGAAGAACTTTGTGTGCTCTTGTGAATTTGTCATTCTCCTTAGCAATGTTTCAAGATACACAGAAGCTTAATGGAAACAGTAAAAGCAGTTGCAGAAGAATCAATTAAATCTGCCACATTGGATGCAGTTCAAGAAAATTATGGTAACACCGACATTTGGATTTAATTTGAAGAATCATGGCAGAAAAGGGGCCACCATTCTAAAAATTCGTGTGCAGATGACACAAGTATTGATACAGGGAGGATGCTTGATGTTGAATTATTATCAAAACATTGCTTTGGATGCACAAAAGTGGGCACCAGTCATGAAAAGAAACAACTGCATGAACACAACTCTCAGTTAGCGTATGAGAGATCCAGTGCCTCAAAGGATAAATTCAAAATTTAAATAAATCTTTCAACACTGTTATATGGACGAGGGTGGCCAGAAACGTATTTATGGACTTGAAAATACTGAAAATTGTGGTCAATGATTCTCTGATCACTTTCAGTAACGGAAATGCAGACAGAATAAAGGTTCTGAACCAACTTGGAATTAAGTCTGGCCATAATGCAGAAGCAATCCTACGAAAACTGTGTGGACAACGAGTCTCAAAGGCATAAATTATTGTCAAAAATACAACAGTGAAAGTTTCCTTTGTAAATTCTTTTCGTATGATTTGATTTTGTACTGGTACTAGCTTGGTTGATTGGTTGTAACTTTGCTGTTGTTTAGCTTTGACTGACTCTGTGCATTTCCAACTGCGAGAGAAGCCAAATATATCTGCCTTCAAGAATACAACATAAATTTGGCCCTCTTTCATTATCTTCTTTAAAACAATGTGCAAACTTATTACATCTTGAACTTTAGCATTAATTTCTTTAATTAAACAAAGTTGTCCCTGTGCGTTCATGATCTGCCTAATAATGCTGTTCACGGATGATAATTTTCGTAGCAAATTGATCCTGAAATGAAAATATCTTACCTCGTAATGTAACTGCTTGGAAGCACGGTGCTTGCTGCTCCCTGTGCGCCAGCTGCAAATTTCGAACTACAGTAGCTGAGGACTTAGTGCAATGTTCTAGAAAATAAGTAAGCTCTTTTATACGCATCATTGAGTGAGACACGCCTTTAAATAATAATGATTTGTATTGATGATGAGGACAATGCTCTTAGGTGAAATATTTCTTAAACAGACTGTTTTTAGATTGTCTGATATACAGGGTGATTCAAAAAGAATACCACAACTTTAAAAATGTGTATTTAATGAAAGAAACATAATATAACATTCTGTTATACATCATTACAAAGAGTATTTAAAAAGGTTTTTTTTTTCACTCAAAGACAAGTTCAGAGATGTTCAATATGGCCCCCTCCAGACACTCGAGCAATATCAACCCGATACTCCAACTCGTTCCACACTCTCTGTAGCATATCAGGCGTAACAGTTTGGATAGCTGTTGTTATTTCTCGTTTCAAATCATCAATGGTGGCTGGGAGAGAT
Source organism: Schistocerca americana (assembly GCF_021461395.2). Classification (NCBI taxonomy): domain Eukaryota; kingdom Metazoa; phylum Arthropoda; class Insecta; order Orthoptera; family Acrididae; genus Schistocerca; species Schistocerca americana. The sequence goes on from NC_060121.1 coordinate 245,793,097, forward strand.
GGCCGAAACACCATATCCTTAACATACCCCCATAAGAAAAAATCGCAGGGGGTAAGATCAGGGCTTCTTGGAGGCCAGTGATGAAGTGCTCTGTCACGGGCTGCCTAGCGGCCAATCCATCGCCTCGGGTAGTTGACGTTCAGGTAGTTACGGACAGATAAGTGCCAATGTGGTGGCGCTCCATCCTGCTGAAATATGAATTGTTGTGCTTCTTGTTCGAGCTGAGGGAACAGCCAATTCTCTAACATCTCCAGAAACTGTAGTCCAGTTACAGTAGCACCTTCGAAGAAAAAGGGACCAAAAACTTTATTGGCTGAAATGGCACAGAAAACGTTCACCTTAGGCGAGTCACGTTCATACTGAGTTGTTTCCCGCGGATTCTCAGTGCCACATATACAGACATTGTGACGGTTGACTTTCCCGTTAGTGTGGAAAGTTGCTTCATCACTAAACACAATCTTTGAAACGAAAGATTCATCTGTTTCCATTTGAGCAAGGATAAAATCACAGAAATCGATTCTTTTAATCTTATCAGCTGCAGACAGTGCTTGAACCAATTTCAGACGATAAGGTTTCATAACTAACCTTTTTCGTAGGACTCTCCATACAGTTGATTGTGGAATTTGCAGCTCTCTGCTAGCTCTGCGAGTCGATTTTCCTGGGCTGCGAACAAATGCTTGCTGGATGCGTGCTACATTTTCATCACTCGTTCTCGGCTGTCCAGAACTTTTCCCTTTGCACAAACACCCATTCTCTGTAAACTGTTTATACCAACGTTTAATACACCACCTATCAGGACGTTTAACACCATACTTCGTTCGAAATGCACGCTGAACAACTGTCGTCGATTCACTTCTGCCGTACTCAATAACACAAAAAGCTTTCTGTTGAGCGGTCGCCATCTTAGCATCAACTGAGGCTGACGCCTAGTCAACAGCGCCTCAAGCGAACAAATGTACAACTAAATGAAACTTTATAGCTCCCTTAATTCGCCGACAGATAGTGCTTAGCTCTGCCTTTTGTCATTGCAGAGTTTTAAATTCCTAAAGTTGTGGTATTCTTTTTGAATCACCCTGTATTATTACTTGTATGCAATTCATGTTACAATACTCATTAACATTGACAAAGGCCAACATTGATATCAAACACTTACTCTCACAAATATTAGACAGATCACTAATAAACATGAAAAAACATTAGAAAAATTACTCAGTCTTTAATGAAAAACCGAAAGTTCTCTGCAATGGATGTCTCATTCAACAATGATTGTTAACTACGCGCGACTGCAGTGCCACTAAATAAAAAGTATTAAATTCATTCTCCCTCATACTCTTTTCTGATCTGATTACATCTCACTTCATTCTAAATTACACTTGAAGTCTTTCGCCACGGTTTCTCAATATTCAAACACAATTCATTTTACTTGAACACAGATGCACTCGACTTAACGTCTACATTGCCACGAGTCTTCTGCTAGGCGTCTGTCTCATAATCCCTCTAACGATATTACTCCCGCGTTCCTCGCTGCTAAGCAGCCATGACAAAAGCAAGCGCATCTTCCAGCGACACAGCAACTCTGACCAAAGACTCCGCGCAATAATAAACAATTCAAAATTGTTACTTAGCGTTTGAGACATCCAAAGACGGTACAAATTCGAGAAATGCCAATAACAAACTCCCAATAGACCTGTTTCAACAGAAGCAGCAAGATCCTTCAGACGGAGAAAAATACTGTCCCCGATTGATCCTCCAGAAGATAAAGATTACAAAACTGGAGAGTTTTAGCTGCCTCTTCGTTCAATAGTGAGTTCCCCTTTACTCCACATTCAAGTGCGATTCCTGAAAAACTACTTTTTTTGCCAATGTTTCCCATTATCTCAGAAGCTACTTAAGCTAAGGCTCTGAAATTTTTACCTTTTATTGACAGTGCTACTATGTTTACGTGAATCTTCCACGTAGAGATAGCATTCATATTTTGATCTAAAAATATATATTTTTTAAAACTACATAAGTTTTTTAATACTTTCATAAAAAATTCAGGTCTTGAGTCTTTAAAAAGTTGGATACTTGATAGTTGATCCGTGAATGTATTAAGACACGACTCTATATCCTGGCAAAGTGTTGTTTTATTACCTTGGATAATTCCTGAGGAAACGAAATATAAATATGTTAAATTTAACATTATCAAGATAGGACATTGATACTCCCCTCAGGCTCACGACAGGATGCCCTTTTGTTGCTGTAGTCGTCGGTTACCTGAGGGAGGGAAGTCGTGTGCGCCACCTGTCTATCAATTGTGTAAATTCTGTTCTGTGTGTTGTTGAATTTTAATTGTTTTTGTATTGAATGTTCTCTGGCGAAAATTGGTGACTAGCCGAGCAATTGCGTAAACGAGCGTGGGAAACCACCTGAAAACCACACTCAGAATGGCAAGTGCACAGGCCACTGTCGTTAATCCGCTGCGTGGATTCGATCCTCGTCTGACTCACCTTTCTGTTTCGAGAGCTAGTGCGAGCAGCGCTTCGCGAAAAATAACATCATTCACTCGAGAGTCTCCTGTTCTGTGTTTGATACCTACAGCTTTGCCGCACATTCTTACATCTATAAATTAATATTTCACTCACTCATAAACAAACTTCTGAAACTGTCTATTTTTGTCGCAGAGTTGACTTTAAACTGCATACCTATGGTAATGTCATGTTACTGTGTGCAAGAACAGTTCTCGATTAGCCTGTCCAGAAATTTCCGCATCTCATACTCAGCTCACATTCTCCTGCTCCGCCTCGAAAGTTGGAAATCACAGGTGCACTACACCCCCTGCATACACACTTCGAAAAGTCTTACGTGCGTTTGCCCACCACCTTCTCGCCCACCAAACTGTATCTGACTAGAAAAATAAATCATATTATAATAAGAAATATAAATTAAACCTGTAGTCCTGCATGACGCATTCTACCCATAGTCCACTGTGATGCGTGCATTGTGCGAAAGTTGGTTTTATCAAAGCTGCCGTAAATACGCTCCAAGACAAAAAAAAGTTGCACCACACAGGAATAATCCGAATGCAACGAAAGTAGGTGTGAACAAACAAACAAATGACTACAGTTTCAGAAAAAATGGATGATTTATTAAATAGAAAGAGCTTCACAAATTGAACAAGTTAGTAACGTACTGGTCCTATACATTACATTTATCGATAGCCATCCGATCCGGATAATTCCTTCGTGGTGCGCATTTTTTTTTTTCCTTGGTGTGCGCTTTTCACACATCCTTCGACAATGAACCACAAAATTATTGTCTAACCACGTTCCTTCTTCAGTTCCTACTAAATGCTACTCATTTCTGGAACTAAAACCACTCGCAAGATGCTACACATCTCGTCCTCTTATAAATAACTGGGCAAAATATTAACCATTCTCTTGAAAGAGGACACTGTTCTCTTTGGAGCGCCGTAGATGGTGTTGAACTTGTACCCGGCGGTCACGTGAGCCTCCAAAGGCGACGTAAGTCATGACAATGAAGTGGCTGTGTGTGTGCGTGTGTGTTTGTGTCTGTGTGTGTGTGTGTGTGTGCGCGCGCGCGCATGCGAGGGCCAGTCGGTTTGTAACCTCCCAACAGAAAAATTCCGAAACCTCCCAACAGTAAAAATATAATTATTTATACCATTCACATTCAGTGTAACCTCCCCACTAGTAAATTTCGTAACCTACCAATAATAAAAATGTGACTAACGTCCTAATTAAAAAATCTGACTCATATACAACCTTTCAATAATTAACTGTGAATTTGAACTGGTAAATTTTGGACGTCAGCAGTGCTGCGTCATGGCCCTGAAAGATCATCCTGAATAAATAGAAAAGTCTTACCTCAATAAGGTCGCTGGATAACGCGTATATATCTGCTTCTATAAGAAATTTTTCTGGCACAGCTCAGTGCAATGCTGTCCGATAGATTTGTCATGTATAAAAGGAAACAACTGGTTTTCGTTACAATAATCGGGATGATCATAGATTGGAGAAATTAGTAAATTCTTGAAATTGAGATGAATGATTGTCAAAAGTTAATTTTTATAAGAAAGATTATTATTAAGATATTTTTTTAGAAACATTTACATGGACTTGATATAACAATTGTACATATGTGCGAGGCTGCTTTTAACATCGCTCAGGCACCGCCATCGCTCCCCACGACCGCCCCAGCCAACTCCATACACACGACTGCTAGCTACTACTTACTCCTACTGCCACACAGTTCCTACTGCATACAACACTCCTCTCTGGGCTGAGATTCTCTTATAGCTTACATATTGCAGGCAGCGCGTGAGCAATCCATCGAAATTACATCTGCTCGAGTGCGCTAGCAAAAATGGTTCAAATGGCTCTGAGCACTATGGGACTCAACTGCTGAGGTCATTAGTCCCCTAGAACTTAGAACTAGTTAAACCTAACTAACCTAAGGACATCACAAACATCCATGCCCGAGGCAGTATTCGAACCTGCGACCGTAGCGGTCTTGAGGTTCCAGACTGCAGCGCCTTTAACCGCACGGCCACTTCGGCCGGCTTTCTAGCAAAAAATTCCTTAGTCATGGACTTCTTACAGGTTGTATGAAATTAGTGCAATAAAACGGGTCTAGATGGAGAGCTGAAAGACTGGCGGAAATGAGCTGTCGTTCTTGGAGGTGTCCGTGACAACAGTGTGAGTGAAGTTGTGTGATTTGTTAGTGTATCGATGTCGACTGTGCACAAGGAACAGTGTAATGTTCGCACCCGCTTAATACGGCATCAGAACAGTGGTCGTAAAAAGATCATGTAGCAAACAGGGACCGTAGACGAGTGTCAGTTTCAAACCCGACAACAGCTGTTTCTGTCAGATAATGTAGGTCCATGTCAACCAGTTTCCCAGCGGATACTGCGAAATGAACTGCATGCAGTCGACATTTCGAGTTCGAAACACCTCACAAAAGGCCGTATACAAAAGCTCCGTGCTACGGTCTGTCAAAGGGGACAGAAACTGGACAGTAGTTAAGAGATGGCGTCGACCGACGAGTCACTGTTTTGCCCCAAAAACCAAGAGCAAGCGACCAACTGTGAATGGAAGTGTCGTCGGCGATCGGAAAGCTTCGGAAGCATCAGCAAAACTGGACGAGAGGAACGCGCATACTTCCGTCCTAGTTTACGCTGCCAGGGCGTCTTGCTGTCTAACGCGAAGTCCACGCCGTTCGTAATGCGGGCGTGAAAGCAAACAACTCTAAATGGCTAACGGCGGTGGGTCCACTTCGATCCCAATGTCCGAGTCCGGCGGGGATACTAAATTTCTGGTTTTACTAATACTCAAGGCACCCTGTGTCATCTCGACGGGCCTACTAAACCAACCGATCTTAATGACATGGAAAATATCTGTTACTATTTGCAACAACGGGTGAAGCGTAGCAGTTATCATCCCCGTAATTTGATAGCTCTATGACAGCTAATTGTCAATGAATTGCTTCAGCTGCATATGGCATATATAAAGATAGTTGAGGGTTCCCTTAACCGCTGAATTGAGGCCATTATTAAGAACAGAGGCGTTTATACATAGCGGGATAGCTCCTGGGGCTGACTAATTCTTTGGCTGGTGTGCTTACTTTTGCCATTTCCAAAAAACTTAGTGTGACGAAAAGAGAACTTAACATTTCCAAAAACTCAAACAAACGCAACGGAGCAACATTCTTTTCTATGTATCTATATACGTACTAAGTAAGCTAGCAATGGTGCGTGCCGAAGGGTATCCTGTACCATTTCTAGTCACTTCCCTTCCTGTTCCATCTGTAAACAGAGCGAAAGAAACACGATAGCCTTTACACTTCAATATGGCCCCTTACTTTTCTTATCTTCATTGTTCCTACGCGACATGTATGTAAGCGGCAGTACAATCGTTCCGCAGACAGCCTCAAATGCCAGTTCTCTAATGTTTCTCAATAACGTTCCTCGAAAAGAACGTCGCATTCCCTCCAGGTTTCCCATTTGAGTTCCCAAAACATCTCCGTTATGCTCGGGCGTTGTCGTTCTACCCTGTCAGTAATAAACCGCTTCTGAATTGCTTCAGTGTCTTCCTCGAATCTGACCTGGTGCGGACCGAAGAAACACTCGAGCAAAACTCAAGAATGGGTCACAGTAGTGTTCTATACGATGTCTCCTCTACAGATGAGCCACACTTTCCTAAAATACTCCCAATAAGCCGAAGTCGATCATTCGCCTTCCCTACTACAATCCATACGTGCTCGTTCCACTTCATATCGCTTTGCAGTGTTAATTCTAGATATTTTATCGAAGTGACTGTGTCAATCAGTACACTGCTAGTAACATATTCCAACATTACGAGGTTCTTTTTCTAACTCATCCTCATTAACTTACATTTTTCTATGTTTAGAGTAAGCTGTCATTCCGCACACTAGCTAAAAATTTATTCTAACCCATTTTGTGCCCTCCCAAAGTGATTCAACGACGATACCTTTATATACTCCACAGCATCTTCAGCAAACAGCTGCAGATTGATGCTCAACCTTGTCCTTCAGATTATTTATGTATAAAGACGATAAGTGCGGTCCTGTCACACTTCCCTCCGGCACTCCTGATGAGCTTGTCTCTGGTGAACGCTCGCCATCGAGGACGACGTGTTGGGTTTTGTTACTGAAGAAGTCTTCGAGACACTCACTTGTCTGAGGATCTCTTCCGTATGATCCTTTAACAGTCTGCAGTGGAGAACCGTGTCAAACACTTTCCCGAAGAGGAGGAATATGCAATTCGCTTGTTGTCCTTCATTCATGGTTCACAGGATATCATGTGCGAAAAGCGCAAGCTGAGTTTCGTAAGAGCTTTCTGAACCCTTGCTGATTTGTGGACAGAGGCACTGCCGTCACAATGAAATTTCTTATATTCGAACTAAGAATATGTTCAAGAATTCTACGGCAAACCCATATTAATTATATTAGTTTGTAATTTTGTGTACACTTTCTCTTACCCGTCTTATAAACAGGAGCCACCTGCGCTTTTTTCAATCGCGTGGGACTTTGGGGTGGGCGCATGCTTCAAACCTATCCTTTTAGCAATCGGTGCAAGTTTTTTTATGGATTACAGAGACTCGATACGTGGTCCTCGAGTCACATGGCAACGTCGAGACTACATTCATACTCTTCTTAATATCCTTGCAACATCTCCGTGGTGATGAACTCCGCCACAGCTGCGATTCGTTGTCATAGCAGGGCTACGACAGACACTTTGTCATTCACATACACTATGTGATCAAAAGTGTTCGGGCACCTGGCTGAAAATTACTTACAAGTTCGTGGCGCCCTCCACCGGTAATGCTGGAATTTAGTGTGATGTTGGCCCACCCCTAGCCTTGATGGCAGCTTCCACTCACGCAGGGATATGTTCAATCGGGTGCTGGAAGGTTTCTGGGGGAATTGCAGCCCATTCTTCAGGAAGTGCTGCACTGAGAGGTATCGATGTCGGTCGGTGAGGCCTGGCAAGAAGTCGGCGTTCCAAAACATCCCAAAGGTGTTCTGTAGGATTCAGGTCAGGACCCTGTGCAGGCCAGGTCATTACATTGATGTTATTGTCGTGTAACCTCTGCGCCACAGGTCGTGCATTATGAACAGGTGCTTGATCGTGTTGAAAGATGCATTCGCCATCCCCGAATTGCTCTTCAACAGTGGGAAGCAAGAAGGTGCTTAAATCATCAATGTAGGCCTGTGCTGTTATAGTGCCACGCAAAACAACAAGAGGTGTAAGCCCACTCCATGCAAAACACGACCACACCATAACAGCACCGACTCCGAATTTCACTGTTGGCACTACAAAGGCTGGCAGATGACGTTCACCAGGCATTCGCCATACCCACACCCTGCCATCGTATCGCCACACTGTGTACCGCTATTCGTCTTTCCGCACAACGTTTTCCCACTGTTCAATCGTCCGATGTTTACGCTTCTACCACCAAGCGAAGTGTCGTTTGGCATTTACCGGCGTGATGTGTGCCTTATGAGCAGCCGCACGACCATGAAATCCAAGTTTGCTCACCTCGCGCCTAACTTTCATAGTACTTGCAGTGGACCCTGATGCAGTGTGATGGTCTGGATAGATCTCTGCCTATTATACATTACGACCCTCTCTAACCGTCGGCGGTCTCTGTCAGTCAACAGATGAGGGCGGCCAGTACACTTTTGTGCTCTACATGTTCCTTCACGTTTCCACTTCAGTATCACATCGGAAGGAACGGACCTAGGGATGTTTAGGAGTGTGGAAATCTCGCGTACAGACGTATGGCACAAGTGACACCCAATCACCTGACCACGTTCGAAGTCCGTGAGTTCCCCGGAGCGCCCCATTCTGCTCTCTCACGTTGTCTAATGACTACTGAGGTCGCTGATATGGAGTACCTGGCAGTAGGTGGCAGCACAATGCACCTAATATGAAAAACGTATTTTTTTTTGGGGATGTCCGGATACTTTTTATCACACAGTGTAACTCCATAAAAAGTCAAGAAGGATTTATGCATGGCGAACGTACTGGGCATTTGCAGCACGCGTCATTATCAGCACCTGCTCGGCCGCCTCATCGTCCAGTCATATGTATGTTTCCATTCAGCCAAGTGGAAGTGAGGAGGTGCATGTTGCAAGACGAAGTTGTTGGAGTTTTTCTCGCAGTTAAAGAAAAAGCCGCAAAGCTGTCATGTCGAGGTAGCAAATACCTGTGATGGTTTTGTCATGAAAAACAAGAGGTCGCAAACCTTCTTCCTCGACATTGCTCAGAACACGTTGACTTTTGGCGAATCTCGTTCATCCTCGATAGAGAAATGGAGTTTGCTTTTCTCCGGAAACGAACACAGGGCCGATTAACTTTAGCATTATTGTGCAATGCTGCTTTGTCACTGAAATTAACCTCTTTGGCGTACCGCTGACATTGTTCACCCTTGCCACCATCTTGGTGCACCATCTCGTGCAACCTAATGTCCTGGAATGAGTTCCCGTATGAATAGAAGTCTGTACGGTTTAATGAGCAAGCGTTTACGAAGGATTTTGGAAACGGTTGTTTGTGGGATCTGAAGCTCACGACTCCCTCGACGTGTTGATTTCTGCAAGCTTCGTTGGAATGTTGCTCAACTGCAGTCAACATTTTCTTTGATATAGGAGACCTACCAGATATTTTGCCTCTTCAAATGCGACCTTTCTCTTCAAATTGTTTAAACCAGGTATAAATGGAGATTCTGTTGCATTCGCCCTAGTGAAATTGTGTGCGAAACACTTGTCGAACAGCAGTTACCAACTCCCTTTTTGCTAACTGAAGGATATACCAACTCTTCTGCTTTTGTTTAGGTGTCAGTTTCTACACTACAACCTACAACAAGAGGACTGCACTGATTTGTAATTAAAAAAACTCCAGATACCCTCTGTTAATGAGGGAAATAAGCTGTACCGTTTCGTTTGTATGAATTTTTGAAAGTTTTGTAAGGCGGAAAGATTTTACCACCATACATTTAATATTCTTGTAGATTTATATTTACATTACACCACTGTTCACAATGCACCCGCGTATTACTAACCATTTCATTGGTTGATACTGGCTAGCACCAAAAACTAACAATTTCTGTAGTACTGCATATCTGGGAGCTAATTAAGGCTGAGAACTGACAGAACAGGAGAAGTAGGCCAGGCGTTCCTCAAATGCCGCTATCGGCTAAAGAGGGGTGGACGTTTAGTGCCCTGACAGAGAGCAGAGCATGGCGGAGGCAGTTTGCGATCCTGGAGGCAACAGAAACCCCATAGCGTGAACATAGCAGGTGGGACATTGCTCTTAGTGGCACTGAAAAGATTTCAGAGCAGCGTACCTGGAGAAAGAGCGTTAGTGGCGGGAGAAGGCGAAAGGACATTCTTTTAGTGTCAAGGAATGAGTGTGTTCGCAAACGATGGTCGCAAGCTGACCTTCGAGAAAGCATCAGCACGGGATTCCAGTCTAAAAGCAGAGATCCGGTTTGATTGCCAGAGTGCTAAGAATGTGGTAGGGGAAACGAAACCTTCCCAAAAACCTTCTGCAAGGAGTATGAGCTTCAGGTGATCGGCTGGTAGATTCATGACCCATGTTGTGGGAGGTAATGTTTCTGTAATGGCTGTTGGGATTCATCGCCTCAGCGCAAATAATAGACGCAACTTGTCCAGGGCATAGAGTGAAAAAGGACTTTTCTCTCCAGGGATCCATGGAGAACATATGCCAGCCAAGATCGATAAAAGACAGTTCCCTCCGGGCATCGAGATAGAGACTTCGCTGGCGGGAGCTGTTGCTTTCGACACAGGGAGCTCTTAAAGTCGTTTCCCCATGACACAGTTGTTATTCTTTACTCTGGTGACGATTCACATTAGGCGAATTTGTTCGCCAAGACATCAACGTGGTTTCACTATTATGGTCTTGAAACTACTGTAGCACGTCGCTGGCTTCGAGACACGGACAGTTATACTGCTGAAAGATGACATCAAGCATGTAGGGACGCAAATGGTCCGCAGCTAAAATGATGTTTCCTGTGACTACCATAGGCCCCATACAAGCCCAGGAGAATGTCTCCCGTAGCATAATGCTGCCCCCAGCAGCCGTTCCCCTCGTTGACGGCGTTTATGAAGGTGACCATCGACCTGGTGCAGTAAGAAACACGATTCATCCGAAGAGGTGACACACTTCCAATGATCCACGGTCGAATCACGATGGTCTCGTGCCCATTGCAGTCGTAATTGTCGATGCCGTTGGGTCAACATGTGAGTACGTAGGAGTGATCTGCTGCGGAGCTCAATGTTCAGCAATGTACGATGAACAGTGTGCTCCGAAGCACCTGTGCGTGTACCAGCATTGTGCTTCTTCAGCAGATCACCATCAATCTGCTTTGTAGAGCAGACAAGCCTCCGAACCCCACGTTGTGTGAAGAGTCGTGTACGTGGCAGTTTCACTGTCTTACTTCTTTCCGTAGATGCTCACGACAACAGCACGAGAACAGTCGACCGTCTTCACCCTTTTCGAGAAAGTCGTCCACAGGCTCTCTGTGTTAACAATCTCAATGGATTTCTCCAGTTGTAGCCCATATCTACGCCAGGGTGATCCCCTGCCCGTCTCTGCCCCGCATACCTACTTTCGTTACCGCGTCACCTGCTCGCAACGCCACCAGGCAACATCCAACATCGTGGTGAGCAGTGGTCATGTTTTTGCTATTCAGTGTACAATTTTTTGCTATCTGCATGTTTTTTGGGAGTAAATAATTTACAGTACCTACATTGTGATTCTTTTTAGTAGCATCCTGACAGGGATCATTGGTTTCATGTGCTAAATTGAAGTGAAGGAAAACCGCAACACCATACGTGATTTTATGGAAATAACTACACTACTGGGTATTAAAATTGCTACACCAAGAAGAAATGCAGGTGATAAACGGGTATTCATTGGACAAATATATTATACTAGAAGTGACTTGTGATTACATTTTCAAGCAATTTTGGTGTATAGATCCTGAGAAATCAGTACCCAGAACAACCACCTCTGGTCGTAATAATGGCCTTGATACGTCTGGGCATTGCGGCAAACAGAGCTTGAATGGCGTGTACAGGTACAGCTGCCCATGCAGCTTCAACACGATACCACAGTTCATCAAGAGTAGCGACTGGCGTATTGTGATGAGCCAGTTGCTCGGCCACCATTGTCCAGACGTTTTCAATTGGTGAGAGATCTGGAGGATGTGCTGTCCAGGGCAGAAGTCGAACATTTTCTGTATCCAGAAAGGCCCGTACAGGACCTGCAACATGCGGTCGTGCGTTATCTCATTATCTTCCTGAAATGCAGGGTTTCGCAGGGATCGAATGAAGGGTAGAGCCACAGGTCGTAACACATATGAAATGTAACGTCCACTGTTCAAAGTGCCGTCAATGCGAAAAAGAGGTGACCGAGACGTGTAACCAATGACACCCCATAACATCACGCCGGGTGATACGCCAGTACGGCGATGACGAATACACGCTTCCAATGTGCGTTCGCCGTGATGTCGCCAAACACGGATGCGACCATCATGATGCTGTAAACAGAACCTGGATTCATCCGAAAAAATCACGTTTTGCCATTCGTGCACCCAGGTTCGTTGCTGAGTACACCATTGCAGGAGCTCCTGTCTGTGATGCAGCGTCAAGGGCAACCGCAGCCATGGTCTCCGAGCTGATAGTCCATGCTACTGCAAACGTCGTCGAACTGTTTGTGCAGATGGTTGTTGTCTTGCAAACGTCCCCATCTGTTGACTAAGGGATCGAGACGTGGCTGCACGATCCGTTACAACCATGCGGATAAGATGCCTGTCATCTCGACTGCTAGTGATACGATGCCTTTGGGATCCAGCAAGGCGTTCCGTATTACCCTCCTTCACCCACCGATTCCATATTCTGCTAACATTCATTGAATCTCGGACAACGCGAGCAGCAATGTAGCGATACGATGTTCCGCAATCGCGATAGGCTAGAATCCGACCTTTATCAATGTCGGAAACGTGATGGTACGCATTTCTCCTCCTTACACGAGGCATCACAACAACGTTTCACCAGGCAACGCCGGTCAACTGCTGTTTGTGTATGAGAAATCGGTTGGAAACTTTCCTCGTGTCAGCACGTTGTAGGTGTCGCCACCGGCGCGAACCTTGTGTGAATGCTCTGAAAAGCAAATCATTTGCATATCACAGCATCTCCTTCCTGTCGGTTTAATTCCGCGTCTGTAGCACGTCATCTTCGTGGTGCAGCAATTTTAATGGCCAGTAGTGTAGCTATAGGTTGTCAATGTCTGGGCCATCTTAATCATTTGTGGGGGTGACAATTCCATTGCTGAGACAACATTAGGCAACCACACAAATAGCACGGGTGTTTACAGTGGAAAATTCTTCGCTGCTCATCCAGTACTAACTCTACTTGAAGAGTATTAAGTGGAAGACCATGAACGTGTATAAGAAACAACAAAAAGTACGTTTAGACACGGTGTTTGCATATTTTAATGTAATAAGACGTTTCACTACGCCTATAAATTTGATACCAGTCCTCGTTCTAGTGGATGTAGTCCTCCTGGACCAGTGTTGAGCTCGGCCAGGTATGCTGTAGGAGCTACTGCGTCCGCTCCGCCGCCACTGTGGCCCTTCTCTCCTGGCGCAGGTGTGTGCCGGGCCCGGTCCCAGCGCGGGCGTCGCTCCGTTTTTGCCCGCTGCTCTCCTCTCCTCTGCTCTTCCTCGTCCCGGTCGCGGCAATTAGACGCCACGACTCACTGCCGACCCGGCGCTGGCGACTAATTGGAAGCGGCCGCCGCGGCTACAAATAATGTTATTAGTTAGGCGCGGCTCGCTACCAGCGCCGGGCCGCCGGCGTCTATTTGGGGCGACCGCCTCGCCGCCGCTCCCAGCGTGCCTCCTCACTCTCTTTTTTCGATCCTTTTGTCCTTCCCGGGTGTCCGCATAGCACTCTTCCGAATACTGAATGATCTAGCTACTGTGTTTCACAATGCAGGTCATGAAAATCTAACTAGTGTTGTGTTCGGACGCAAACGTGTAGACACACCCCTATAAAAATCGAACGGTGTGAGGAATCTACATCTACGTGATTACTCTGCTATTCACAATAAAGTGCCTGGAAGAGGGCTCAATGAACCACCTTTAAGCTGTCTCTCTACCGTTCCACTCTCGAACGGCACGCTGGAAAAACGAGCACTTGAATCTTCCTGTGCGCGCCCTGATTTCTCTTATTTTATCGTGATGATCATTTCTCCCTATGTAGGTGGGTGCCAACAGAACGCTTTCGCAATCGGAGGAGAAAACTGGTGATTGAAATTTCGGGAGAAGATCCCGTCGCAACGAAAATCGCCTTTGTTTTAATGATTGCCACTCCAATTCGCGTATCATGTCTGTGACACTATCTCTCCTATTTCGAGATTATACAAAACGACCTGCCCTTCTTTGCGCTATTTCGATGTCATCCGTCACTCTCACCTGATGCCGATCCCACACCGCACAGCAATACTCCAGAATAGGGCGGACAAGCGTGGTGTAAGCAGTTTCTTTAGTAGACCTGTTCCACCTTCTAAGTGCTTTGCTAATGAATCGCAGTCTTTGGTTTGCCCTACCCACAATATTATCTATGTGATCGTTCCAATTTAGTTTATTTGTTATTGTACTCCCTAAGTATTTAGTTGAATTTACAGCCATCAGATTTGTGTGACTTACCGCATAATCGAAATTTAGCGGATTTATGTTAATATTCATGTGAATAACTTTACACTTTTCCTTATTCAGGGTCAATTACCACTTTTCGCACCATACAGATATCTTATCTAAATCATTTTCAAGTCGTTTTGATCATCTGATGACTTTACAAAACGGTAAATGACAGCATCATCTACAAACAATCTAAGACGGCTACTCAGATTGTCTCGTATGTCGTTAACATTGATCAGGAACAATAGAGGGCCTATAACACTTCCTTGGGGAACGCCAGATATTACATTTGTTTTACTAGATGACTTTCCGTCTATTACTACTAACTGTGACCTTTCTGACAGGAAATCACGAATCCAGTCGCACAACTGAGGCGATACTTCGTAGGCACGCAGTTTGGTTAGAAGACGCTTGTGAGGAACGGTGTCGAAAGCCTTCTGGAAATCTAAAAATATCGAATCAATTTGACATCCCCTGTCGATAGCACTTATTACTTCATGAGCATAAAGAGCTAGTTGTTTTTCACAACAACGATATTTTCTGAAACCGTGCTGACTATGTGTCAATAAATCGTTTTCTTCGAGGCATCTGGTGTTGGGCGTCTGTAGATGAGAGCGCAAGTTTAGGAGCTGCGGCCATCTTGAAATCCGCCATCTTCGATTTGGGTTACGTGTTTCAAATGGGAAGGGGGTCATGTGGCACGTATTTTGAACCGCCTCTTTCTCAGGAAAACACGCACGGAATCTGTTTTAAGATATCTTTATTTGTGTAAGAGTTATGGCCTGTTAAAGTTTGCAATTGCAAGGAGGTAATCAGTTCTGATATGTTGCACGTGATCTACAAGCCGCTTTGTCAAAACCTTTTGATAATGTTGACTGGAATAGTCTCTTTCAAATTCTGAAGGTGGCAGGGGTAAAATACAGGGAGCAAAAGGCTATTTAAAATTTGTACAGAAACCAGATGTCAGTTATAAGAGTCAAGGAACATGAAACGGAAGCAGTGGTTGTGAAGGGAGTGAGACAGTGTTGTAGCCTCTCCCCAATGTTATTCAATCTGTATGTTGAGCAAGCAGTACAGGAAACAAAAGAAAAGAAGGAGTAGGAATTAAAATCCATAGAGAAGGAATAAAAACTTTGAGGTTCGGCGATGACACTGTAATTCTGTCAGAGGCAGCAAAGGACTTGGAAGAGCAGTTGAACGGGATGGACAGTGTCTTGAAAGGAGGATATAAGATGAACATCAAAAAATGGGTCTGAGCACTATGGTACTTAACATCTGAGGTCACCAGTCCCCTAGAACTTAAAGCCACTTAAACCTAACTAACCTAAGGACATCACACACATCAATGCCCGAGGCAGGATTCGAACCTGCGACCGTAGTAGAAGCGCGGTTCCGGACTGAAGTGCCTAGAACCGCTCGGCCACCCGGGCGGCAACATCTACAAAAGCAAAACGAGGATAATGGAATGTAGTGGAATCAAGTTGGGTGATGCTGAAGGAACTAGATTAGGAAATGAGACGCTTAAAGTAGTAAAGGAGTTTTGCTATTTGGGGAGCAAAATAACTGATGATGATCGAGGTAGAGTGGATATAAAATATAGACTGGCAATGGCAAGGAAAGCGTTTCTGAAGAAGAGAAATTTCTTAACATCGAGTATAGATTTAAGTGTCAGGAAGTCGTTTCTGAAAGTATTTGTATGGAGTGTAGCCACGTATGGAAGTCAAACGTGGACGATAAATAGTTTGGACAAGAAGAGAATAGAAGCTTTCGAAATGTGGTGCTACAGAAGAATGTTGAAGATTAGGTGGGTAGATGACGTAACTAATGAGGAGGTATTGAATAGGATTGGGGAGAAGAGAAGTTTGTGGCACAACTTGACTAGAAGAAGGGATCGGTTGGTAGGACATGTTCTGAGGCATCAAGGGATCACCAATTTAGTATTGGAGGGCAGCGTGGAGGGTAAAAATCGTCGAGGGAGACCAAGAGATGAATAAACAGATTCAGAAGGGTGTAGGTTACAGTAGGTACTGGGAGATGAAGAAGCTTGCGCAGGATAGAGTAGCATGGAGAGCTGAATCAAACCAGTCTCTGGACTGAAGACCACAACAATAACAACAACGTGATCTACAGTGGCACTTACACAGCAGGAACGCATTGAAATTGTGTTAATGAGTCGTGGACGAAGTATCAGAGTGAATGCTGCTGACTTCAGTGCCCGGAATCCTGAGAGAAATGACGGTTCACATATGACAGTATCCAAGTGATTGGAAAATTACGTGTAGCAGGTTCTTTGGTGAACAAGCCACGCAGTGGACGTCTAAGAACAGCCGCCGACGAGGAGATTGCAACAGCAGTTGTGGTGTCGTTTGTGAGGAACCCACATCATAGTACACACCAGCTTATCCGTTGTCAGCGTTCAATCCAGGGTGTGTTGCACACATACCAATGGGTTCCCATACAAGTCACAGTTGCAACATCACCTCTCAGAGGATGACTATCATCGGTAAGTGCAGTTTGCAGAATGGGCTCTGAATCAGTGTAACAGGAACCTAGGCTTCATACTAATTTTTATGCGCAAGGAAAAGTAAACAGACAGAATCAGCCCATTACTGGTCGCATGCAAACCATCGTAGGTGGATCCCTGTAAAGGTGCTGGTGGTGAAAAAGTGGTGGTTTGGTGTGAGATTTCGGATACAAGAATCGTGGGTTCGCTGTTTATACATGGAACAGTGAATGGAGAGAGGTATCTCAAGCTCTGTGACCATGTGCATCCAACACTGTTTAATTCTCAGGGTCATTTCCCTACCTTCTTCCAAGAAGACGGTGCACATGCCCACTATGCTATTGAAGTCAGTTTCTGGATGAACATTTTGGAGGTCACTGGATAGGTAGGAGGGGTCCTATCGAATGGCCACCACAGTCTTAGTCCTTGAGACACGCGGACTTCCCTCCAATATTTCAACAAAGGCTTAATCAGTCTTATATCAAACAATTAAATATTATAAACGGAGACAGGAAATCACGGGAACAACTGAAGTAGCGCATCACTTCACTGCAATTTGAATTTATTGCAACACTTGACAACAGACCAAGAAAATGTCGCTTGTTACACTCGACAGATAATAGCACTAGAACAATAATAAACACCTGATTCAGTTTTCTGCGCTTTAGTTAAAGTTGAACAGGCAAACACAATTTCGGTTCTTCCATAAATATAAATATACGCGTAGGCGCGTTAAAGAACTGGTTATGAAATAGTCACTTATAATATCAAGGAAGGCACACTCCATTTAAAGGGAAAATGATCAGCAAGCGCCCGCATCTCGTGGTCGTGCGGTAGCGTTCTCGCTTCCCACGCCCGGGTTCCCGAGTTCGATTCCCGGTGGGGTCAGGGATTTTCTCTGCCTCGTGATGGCTGGGTGTTGTGTGCTGTTCTTAGGTTAGTTAGGTTTAAGTAGTTCTAAGTTCTAGGGGACTGATGACCGTAGCAGTTAAGTCCCATAGTGCTCAGAGCCATTTGAACCATTTTTTGATTAGCAAGCTTGCACATTGACTAGAACGTTAAGGTGAATAACAGGAAAGTGCACCATCCACAACACCTTACGGCAACAGCTAACCTCCAATAAGTTCCTTTCTTTACAATATGACATTAAGTACAGCTCAATAGTTATAAAAAAACGTTTAGATTCCACCGATACATATGCGCATAAGCAAGATTAAAAGTGGTGGGAAAACACCAACTTGGAAATCGACCGATTTACACTCAAAGGAGCCGCACTCCATTTAAACACCTCAAAAAATGGCAACTTCATGGCTGCCTAGAGTAAAAAAATTAAGACTAGCATGCTTATAGATTGACTAGAACAAAGGAATAAATAAAACATACACGGCTTCTGACGGCCGACAAACTGTGTTGGGCTATTGAGCGGTGATTAATTGAAGCTAGACACAACATACGCTAAACAGGTTAGCGGCGTATTTAAAGACAAGCGTCGAGCAAGAACCCTGGTCGGAAGGCAATGGAACCAGTACTAATTTACAACTAACTACAGGATTGAAATCAACTGAAGACAGGTTGACTACTACCGATGTGCCTTACGATGCACAATTAATAGACTGAACAATCAGCTGAAACCCAAATACACTACTGGCCATTAAAATTGCTACACCAAGAAGAAATGCAGGTGTTAAACGGGTATTCATTGGACAAATATATTATACTAGATCTTACATGTAATTACATTTTCACACAATTTGGGTGTATAGATCCTGAGAAATCAGTACCCAGAACAACCACCTCTGGCCCTAATAACGGCCTTGATACGCCTAGGCATAGAGTCAAACAGAGCTTGGATGGCGTGTACAGGTACAGCTGCCCATGCAGCTTCAACATGATACCACAGTTCATCAAGGGTAGTGACTGGCGTATTGTGACGAGCCAGTTGCCCGGCCACCATTGACCACACGTTTTTAATTGGTGAAAGATCTGGAGAATGTGCTGGCCAGGGCAGCTGTCGAACATTTTCTGTATCCAGAAAGGCCCATACAGGACCTGCAACATGCGGTCGTGCGTTATCCTGCTGAAATGTCGGGATTCGCAGGGATCGAATGAAGAGTAGAGCCATGGGTCGTGAAACATATGAAATTTAACGTCCACTGTTCAAAGTGCCGTCAATGCGAACAAGAGGTGATCAAGACGTGTAGCCAATGGCACCCCATACCATCACGCCGGGTGACACACCAGTATGGCGCTGACGAATAAACGCTTCCAATGTGCGTTCACCAACATGTCGCCAAACACGGATGCGATCATCATGATGCTGCAAACAGAACCTGCATTCATCCGAAAAAATGACGTTTTGCCATTCGTTGAGCATACCATCGCAGGCGCTCCTGTCTGTCCGCAGCAAAGCCACAGCGCCCTCTGGCTAGGGTAAGAAAACAGCAGAGCGCGTAGCGGGAATTTCAAAAGGAACAAGCTACAGACAAGGAGGAAACGCAGAGAACCAACCGTGACGTTTCGTTGACTTTTGTCTGCGGGAACACTCGAAATCAGTAGTGTGTGAGGTAGAAATCAGCAATGTAGCACATCTTCGCCGGAGTATTGCGGGGACGTGTGCCTCTTTTGACCCACAGATTCTGCAACATGTGCAGCAGGACTGGCAAAAAAGACTCCTATTGTGTGTGCAGTAGAATGTAGCTCACATTGAGCATGTGTGTAATACCGACCTTGACAGGTGTTCTAAACTTTAACAGGTCATGACTCCTACACAAATAAAGATATCTTAAAAAAGGTTTCACCTGAGAAAGAGGCAGATCAAAATGATGTGCCACATAATCCACTTCCCTTTTGAAATACGTAACCCAAAGCCAAGATGGCGGATCTTAAGATGGTCGCCGCTGCCCCCACAGCTCCTATAAGTTCAACTCCCAGCTACAGACTCCCCTATACCAGACACTATTCTGAATCCTCACACCTATCTACCTTTATAGGGGTGTATCCAGACTTTTGCCTACCTGTGTATTGTACTGCCTAGACACAAAGCACGTTGAAGCACGGTAGCTCCCTGACAAAGGGAGAGTTCCCAAATAGAATTTAATTAATACTTTCGATTAGAGATTCAGATTTGTCTTTCAATTACGAGCCGATTGGCATAGGTCGCACGCTAATCGGCTCATTAGTTTATGTGCGGATTAGCCGCGAAGGCAGCTAAAACACATACTTGGGCATCATCATTTGTTCCAGGTCGTGGTTGACGTTTCCCATGTGGCTGAACACTTCCTGTTTCCTTAAATAACGTAACTATCCGGCGAACGGTCCGGACACTTGGATGATGTCGTCCAGGATACCGAGCAGCATACATAGCTCACGCCCGTTGGGCATTTTGATCACAATAGCCATACATCAACACGATATGGTAAACGGTCCATTTTAACACGGGTAACGTATCACGAAGCAAATACCGTCCGCACCGGTGGAATGTTACATGATACCACGTACTTATACGTGTTGATATCCGTTTGACCTATGGCAGCGCCACCTAGCGGGCCAACCATAGCGCCATCTGGTTTCCCCCTTCAAGATAGACGAGTTTCGTTCTTTTTAGTTTTTTCGTTTGATGCTTATTTCGTGAGATATTTGGCCCGGTCACTATTAATGGACGAACCTCAATAATAAGAATACAGAAAAAACTACATATAAAAATAACTAAACGTCAACATCTAAGTCCTTAATCCATATAATAGCTGTATCGTCAGCTTTCATGAAGTCGCCCCAACTCCCCTGATAGAGGCATTGATCTCTAATGTGCGTGATTATCTGGTTCAGAGCTCCACAGTCACAAACAGGAGACTCTGTAACACCCCATTGTGTATCTTGTCTGTGTATTAAACCGTTGACCCAGAAACAAGGGAGAGGCTTCGTCCCACTGGAGCCCTCAGTGAGTCACAGCATCGATTGCACCCGTACCACATTTCTGTGCACCAGTAATTGCATGGCGACGACTTTGAACATCGTGTACAGTTCTGCCACTTGGCACAAGAGAAATTACGGGACGATGACAGTTTTTTTACGCGCGTTCTGTTAGCGACGAAACGTCATTCACCAACAGCGGTAACGTAAACCGGCCTAATATGCACTATTGAGCAACGGAAAATCCGCGATGGCTGCAACAAGTGGAACATCAGCGACCTTGGCGGGTTAATGTATGGTGCGGCATTATGGGAAGAAGGATAATTGGCCCCCATTTTACCGATGGCAATCTAAATGGTGCAATGTATGCTGATTTTCTATGTAATGTTCTACCGATGTTGCTACAAGATGTTTCACTGCATGACAGAATGGCGATGTACTTCCAACATGATGGATGTCTGGCACATGGATCGCGTGAGGTTGAAGCGGTATTGAATAGCATATTTCATGACAGGTTGTAAGTAGGCTGTTTAGGTTTTTTTATTGGTAACGCCACCTCTGTATGAAAATCACTGGCTGTGCTGTGTGCAGTCTGTGGCTGCTTTGCATTGTTGTAATACTCGCCATTGTAGTTTTAGGCAGCTGGATGTGAACAGCGCGTAGCGTTGCGCAGTTGGAGGTGAGCCGCCAGCAGTGGTGGATGTGGGGAGAGAGATGGCGGAGTTTTGAAATTTGTCATGAACTGCTATATTTATATATGATGATATCAAGGTAAATACATTGTTTGTTCTCTATCAATATCTTTCATTTGCTAACTATCCCTATCAGTAGTTAGTGCCTTCAGTAGTTTGAATCTTTTATTTAGCTGGCAGTAGTGGCGCTCGCTGTATTGCAGTAGCTTGAGTAGCGAAGATTTTTGTGAGGTAAGTGATTTGTAAAAGGTATAGTTTACAGTTAGTCAGGGCCATTCTTTTGTAGGGAATTTTGAAAGTCAGATTGCGTTGCGCTAACAAAATATTGTGTGTCAGTTTAAGCACAGTCCTGTATAATTGTTCAAAGGGCACGTTTCATATGTCGACCCTTAGCCGAGGATACCTCACTGGAATCTTCTGATTTTTTCTTGTAGTTTGTGTAATTAGTGTAGCTATTGTTTATTGCTATCGCGTAATTGTAGAGAAAATCTCCTTTGTAGTTGCAGTCTTTCATTGTTGTACAGTAAAACAGTTGTGGCATGCATGTAGATTTGCACCAAGTATTTCGCAGCTGCAATTAACTAGATATTATTTTCAGTGCTATGTTAATGTGTTCTCTTATTTTTGATCTTCAAATTGTGTTTTTCTGTGTTGTCGTGTGAAATACTGTGACAATAATGGCGTGTGAAAAACGTAATACTAGGCTCCAAAGTAAACTGAGAAATGACAGTGAAAATGAAAGCAGTGTGTTAGCGCCACCGAGTAATGAATTAACTGATGTTCAAAGTAGTAATTTGGTAATTGTGCATAGGGAAATGGAGCGGGCTGCAAACAATGGTGTAGACAGTGAAACAGGTAGTGAACAGGGAAGCATTATCGATCGATCGGTCGGCAACAGCTCGCCTCAGGAATCCGAAATGACAGGACACAATTTCGCAAATACTGTAGATTCAGGTTTTGGGTTATCACCGTTTTCTCAAATAAGTCATGACACATTTTCTGCTTGTCAAAATGTGAATGTTGCCGGTGCAAATGCACTGCCGAAATGCGCAGAGAAACAGATTCCAGACACTAATACATTATTATTGCAATTATTGCAACAAATGGAACAAAATCAGAGACAAATGGGACAAAATCTTAAAAAGTTAGACACAGTGGAACAAAATCTTAAAAAGTTAGACACAATGGAACAACACCAGAGACAAACACAGCAACAGTTAGACGCAATGGGACAAAATCTTCAAAAGTTAGACATCACACTTGAACAAACACGTGAACATTTAACTAGTGAGTTACATAACATTGAATCGAAATGTCAAAAAGTCTGTAATGACGTAAAAACACAAATTTGTGAGCATTTTCAACCCATTTTTTCGCGGCATGAAAATGTATTACAGAATCACGAAGCAGCCATAAAAGAACTGCAAACCATTGTTCATGAAAATCACGACACCTTGCAAGCTAAAATTGACTCAGTTGCATCTACCGATTCGGTTACGCAACTTGCAAAAACTCAGGAAAACTTAAAGGACACAGTAGATACTCTGAAACTTGGTTCAGAAAAACATACAGAGGAAATAATTTCACTATCGGATAAAGTAGCCGAACTTTCAGATCAGTTCACTAACTTATCTACAAAGGTAGATGATGATCTGAATAACACAACACCTGTAGCCTTCACTGACACTGAAGAGTATGTAGAAATTAGAAAATTCAAACAAAATCAAAATCAAATCAATACACAGTACAAAAGAGAAATCCGGGAAGTGCAAGATCAGTTGGCACAAGTAGTACAAGAATTACGTATTTCAGAGGCCACTCGCGCTCCAATACGGGAAGAGGGACTTAGAAATACGGAACAGCCACAAAATAATAACACAGCGCATTTCGGAAATTATGAAAGAAATTGGCAATGTGCACCGAATTTTGAGATTGAACAGCCAACACGACGTAACAATGACCGACATGCGACTCGCCGACATGAGCTTGACTATAAGCTGTTCATTACTACACGTAAATTCAAAACATTTAAGAATTCCGGCAACGACATTCATCCACAAGTGTGGCTCCATCAATTCTCTCATTGTTTTCCTCCCAACTGGTCATTGGAGCACAGGTTAGAATTTATGTGTGGCTATTTAGAGAATGAACCAGCTGTAAGAATGCGATCGGTCATTCACGATTGTCACAGTGAAGGAGAATTTTACCATGCCTTCCTCTCAGCGTATTGGTCTCAAGCTACACAAGACCGAGTAAAACATGGCATCATAATGATGAAACATTTCGAACAATCTGAATTCTCCAGTCTTGTGAAATATTTTGGAGACATGTTGCACAAGAATCAGTACCTGTCAAACCCATACAGCCCCTCAGAACTCATCCGCATTTGCTTAATCAAATTACCTGAACATTTACGACATATTATTTTGGCAGGACATTGCAAAGACGACATTGAAGCTTTTCAGGGACTGTTACAAGAACTGGAAAGTGACACTGACAATCGCGGAACGCAGGAGCACAACAATTACAGATCACATCAGTCGCAATTCCACGATGAAAGAAATAATAACTGGACGCGACAAGGCTATTCTCACAACACAAATCGTGACCGAAACACACACCACCCGTATGACAACCGTTAGCAGAGTGGTAATAATTACAGGGAAAGATCACCTCTCCGCGGTAGTGACTATCACAGAGACAATCAGAGAAACAGACAATTTGGGAACCAAAATAATTATTATCAAGGGAGACAGAATAACTTTAGACGCAACGGTCCAGCGCGCAGTTACGATTCAGGGAGAAATTCTCCACCACTTAACCGACAAGAAAGAAACTACAGGAACTACCGACATGACGACAGACGATGTGATCGTAACGACAGACCTGAATTGCATCAGAACTGGCGGGATTTAAACAGGGCAGGGCCCTCTCGTCACGGTGAATTTGTAGAAGTTAAGTCTCCAAATCCCAATAACGACGCGCGCCAACAAAGAGACAATAGGCAATGACTCACACCGCTGGCAGCCACAAAACATACTTATGAAACTGACGACGCAGCTGCCGTAGCTAGTAATTACGTAAAAATGGAAGACATTAGGGACATCTTACTCCAGGAACACGACGTAAAACATAACAACATTACATATCCTGTGATTCACATTACAGTAAATGACGTAAAATTTACGGCAGAACTTGACTCAGGCAGTCCCATTTCAGCAATCAGTGAAACAGCCTTTAGCAAATGCAACAAATCGAACGATTGCCCCACACTTCCGTTACGTAAGATTAAATTACAAGGTGCAATCATTGGAAAAGGTGTAGATGTACGCCAACACTCCAATTTAGAATTCTTTTGTCAAAGCCACAGTTTCTCTATGAACTTTCTTATTGTTCCATTATTGTCGACGGAAATTATACTGGGAGTAGTCTTTTTGAATGAATACAAACCAATCTTAAGCTTTCACGATGCTGAAATAAGTTTAGAAAAAGAAGGTAAGTCAGTAGCTTTGAAATTTGAAGATTGGCTCTCAAACCATGACGAAGAAATTAATTGGCTTTACCTCCTGTTAGACAACAGTTCGGAATTTTCAGCGGAACTTGACACTAACAATCACTCTGCAAGTACTGACAGGGGTGATATTGACGGCGCATTTGATACTAATGAGTTAATTCAGAATAAAATTCAAACAATTGAGAATAGTAATGCCAATGATAGCCAAGATCTTTTTGAGATTTTACAAGCACATTCCACAGTTTTTACTCACAAAACAGGAACAATCAAGGGATTTCAATATCAATTTCGTGTTCGTGAGCATACTAAATTTTGTGTTAGAACATACGTAATTCCGACGCATTATAGGGACCGTGTTAGAACAGAAGTACAATCTATGCTTGACGAGGGCATTATTGAGCCTGCAGTAAGCTCATACAACAATCCATTACATGTTGTTGAGAAGAAAAATGGATCGATCAGACTTGTCTTAGATTCGAGACAAATCAATACTATCATTATTCCTGAAACAGACAGGCCGCAAACGTTGGAAGAACTTCTTCAAAATTTTAATGGTGTAAAAGTGTTGTCTTCCATTGATCTCAGATCCAGCTTTTATCAGATCGAACTTCATCCAGAATGTAGAAAATACACAGCTTTCCTTTGTTTCGGCGTTTGTTATCAGTTTCGGAAACTTCCCTTTGGTTTGAACATTTCTTCAGCAGCATTCATTCGCGGGCTAAATTCCATATTACCTGAGTTCTTAAAACGTCACATCACCTTATATGTGGACGATATTCTAATAGCAGAAGCTTCATGGGAACTACATAATCGCATCCTCAACAGTTTGTTACGTATTTTTGCAGAATCTGGAATTACAGTTAACTTGGAAAAGTCTGAATTCGGTAGGTCAAAGGTGAGGTTTTTGGGACATATTATTTCTTCTGAAGGCATTCAGCCGGATCCTGAAAAGTTAGAAGCAATCAGAGCCATTCCAGTTCCATCCACAAAAAGATAAGTCCGCAATTTTTTAGGTCTCGTAAATTTTTACCGTCGTTTTCTGAACATGCAAATTCTTGTTACACCAAAACTTTGTTCTCTCACTGGAAAAAATACTATTTGGAACTGGGACGAACAAGCACAGTTGGAATTCAATTCTTTGAAAGAATCGCTACTTAACGCGCCAATACTAGCTCATCCAGATCTGTCACAAGATTTCTGCCTTAGCACGGATTCTTCTGAAGTCGGTCTTGGTACCCATTGATTTCAAGATGCCACAGAAAATCACACTACTGTTCAGAAAACCATTGCTTTTGCTAGCAGAGTGCTAACCAAATCTGAAAAAAAATTATTCCGTTACTGAATTAGAAGCTTTAGCTATCGTTTGGGCATTTAACAAATTCCGTTTCTTTCTTTCTGGTAAGCACGTAAAAGTATACAGTGATCATCGTGCATTACAATTTCTTATGTCTTCAAAATTAAATCATGACAGGTTAAAACGTTGGGCATTGTTTCTACAAGAATTCCGCTTCACAATAGTCTACATTCCCGGTAAGGAGAACATTGTTGCGGACGCACTGTCACGCGCACCGGCTGGGCTTGAGAAAAGTACCACAGAAGGCAACCTCGAGAAAAATTTCAGTATTCTTTACATTCAGAAAGTCGCCTTTGAAAACTTCATCACCACATCTTTAAAGGACATTGCTCATGAACAAGATAAAGATCCGATTTGGAAAGACATCAAGAGCAAATGACATGAAAAGACACACACTCAGATTCGGCATTATTATCTGGTTAGAAACAACATACTGTTCAAACGCTGCACTGTTGATGACAAGCTGTGGGTACTTTGCATTCCTGACGATTTTGTTAATAAGCTCATTTGGTACATTCATTTCAGCTATGCACATTTTGGCCCACGAAAATGTTATCATATTCTTCGAACGACTTGTTATTTTAACAATATGGAAAAGAGAATTCGAAGAGTCTTGTCTATTTGTAAACTTTGTCAAAAGGCGAAACCATCTACTATCTCCCATCGTGCTCCGCTGTTTCCTATCATTCCTTCTAAATTAAAAGAATTGGCTGCTGTTGATCTCTTGAGACCGCTTGTCAGAACATCTAATGGATTTTCGTACGTTCTAGTCGCTGTTGAACTTACTTCAAAATATGTTTCTTTCACACTGTTACGTAAAGCCACTGGATGGTCTGTATCCAACGCCTTTGTTAAAAATTTCTTACGTGAAGTTGGACACGTCAGTAAAGTCATTTCAGATAACGGACCGCAATTCAGATCTGCTGTTTGGTCACGCATGCTTCGCAACCATAAAATCAAACCTGTTTTTATTTCATTGTACTCACCACATTGTAACCCGTCTGAACGGATTGTGAAAGAAATCAACAAGCTTTGCAGACTTTATTGTCACAGAAAGCATCAGCATTGGGACAGATATTTACACTTATTTCAAAATGTGCTGAATGAAATGCCTCATGATTCCACTGCTTTACCACCCACTCTTGTACTAAAGAATGAGGAACCACCGAACAGAATCAGAGAGCTTGTACCTTTCCCGAATACACATAAACTTCGACACAAAGACATAATTGATTTGGCTCTTAAAAATATAAAATCTGCAGCAGACAAAAGGAGAAAACTACCCAGTAAAGCAAATGCAAAGAAATTGTATATTGGTCAGAAAGTTCTCATTAAAGCTCATTCATTGTCACATAAGAAGAAACACTTGAGTCATAAATTCTTTCTAGTTTACAATGGACCTTATAGAATCCGACGTATACCACATGATAATTGCGTTGAAGTTGAAACTCTGCGTACTAGGAAGAGTAAAGGTTTACACCACATTTCACATGTAAAACCGTTTATTGAAAGATAATCTACTTTTTAACTTTGTCTTTGCCATAAAACTTTTCACTTCACATTTCTAGTATGCTTTGTCAGACTTAAGAAACTGTTAACATGCAACAATGTTTGAAGTTAAATATCCAGTCTAGAACCTAGGGAACATTTTTAAACAGAAATTACGAATGCATTGTTATAGTGAACAGACGACACAGTGTTGTATTTGTACATTCTTGCTTGTTAGTTGCACGATTACGTAACGACTATCAGGCTTACATACTTAGGACACATACTGGTACTGCTAATAAGATTTTAATGCAACATTTTGGTTTACTTGAAAATACATTCTGGGTTTAATGTACTTTCTGTGAGATACCAAACGACACAGTGGTTAGTTTATGTGACAACTACACAGTTTTGTCACGACGCTACTAATGAGTGACAATTTACAATGTTGCTTTTGCGGTGTATCTGTTTTATATCTGCACAGTTTTTCTGAATTCTTCTGGAAAGTAAAACAGGTTTTAGTAGTAACTTTTGTAGTATAGCTACAATGAGACAGGGTTTTCTGTAGCACAACAATACGTTACAGTACAGTACTTTCTTCATCACAACAATAAGCGTAATAACTACGATATCTATACACAAAGCATTTCACTTTTGTTTATCATGAGGTAAGTACATTGACTTCTGCAGAACTTAGCTTTCGGAGGACGATAACTACGACACTTCCACAGAGATTATGTTACAAGATGCACAGTTTAGTGCTACAGTACACGTATTTGAGAGATTAGTTTTATACTTAAAACATTTATTTTTAAAGATTTTTGAATTACAAAGAAAGTTTTCCGTGATATATTTCATTCCATTGGTGTAATCTGTAACACCTGAGGGTTTAATTACATTAATCCTCAGGGGGGTACACGCTTACTTTGTGTACCATGTGTGTGGCAACCACAAGGAACCCTAGCTAATATGGTATTTGCTTATACAACTTTACACATCGGTACCATATTTCTCTAACACACAAATTACACAGCTATCTGATCATGTAACTGAGAGATAAACTTTTTTTATTACATCAGTGACAGATGTTTACGCAATTACACAGTTGGATAACTTCACACTTATGAAATTGTATTTTGTCTCTACTTTGTGAAATGCTCATATTTTTTCGGAACCATTGTGATACTATGAGAGCTTTGAATGATATATTTGGTAAGGGAGCATGATTTTAAAGTACGTTTGAGGTAGATGACACTATTGAAATGAGCAGAGAATTTTTTGTAGGTTTTGAAATTATTGGAGGAAGCTACGACGATTTTGAGAATTGACTGAGGTGTTATGATATTATTACGACGACGATGTGTACTATGCTGTTGAGATGTGTTTATGATCAATAAGATGATGCTACCGTATATGAGGAATAAGAAGTATGTTGGAAACCAAGAAGCGTACTTTAAGAGTTATGAAATGTGCGTAAATGCATGACTGTATCACAATGCTGACGAATATTTTATTTGGGCACTTATATTTATAGGGTTTTGTTTCTACACATTTGCAACGCAAATTCTCGACCCGTGAAATTTTGTATATGAGACTGTCACAGTAGCGGAAACTGCTGTCGTAAATATTTCCGTAAGCAAGTTAAGTGACCACCTGCACGTAATGCGTCGTGGGCACGCAGCTGTGTCAACGCCGGGAGAACAAGTCATTAGTGAGTGCCTCATCAGAAGCACAGGTAGAAAAAAAAGAAAGGGGAGGCCATTGTCCTCGCTATTGACTTTTCCTTGTTGACGCTGTTGTTTACATTTTGCGCTAAGACTGAAGCCTTGTTTTCATTCACTTATTTAGTAGTAACAGCAATATTGCTGTGGAGCTCGTAATTTATGATATTTACTAAAACGCCTAATGAAATGATTAGAAACATTTTACATCTATTGTCTTTGTAGTTAAGAGATTGCTCATTTTGTTTAATATCTGGTTTCCAGCTGTGTTGCAGCATTGGTTTTATAAAATAAACTTAAATGCATCTGCCAATGTGAACACTTTCTGTCAACAGATTTATTAAATAATTATTTTCTGACCCACATTCTTCAAAAAAGGAGCTCTTGGAATGGAGAGAACAATAAGAAGGGACTAATACCAGTAACTGCATCTGTAATTTTCTCTTCAAGTACTTGGTAATTTCTTTTGTAGAATAATTTGTGGTGCACCACTTTAATTACTTAGACATTAAGATGTGATTATACATTTCCCTTGTCTGCATTGTTGTCTTTAGTGTTCTATTTTTTTCTGCTTGAGCTATGTCATGTTTAGACATATGTTTTTTTTATTTGCTGCTGCTGTTTGCCAGGCATAATGTTACTGAATTTGACTTTGTATTACGCTGTTAAGCCAGTTTACTACGCATTTATTTTTCTTGTTTGCTGCACAGTGCCTTACATTAGTTGTAATATTGCAATTGCTTTGCCTATTTACATTTTTTGTCATTGATGTTTGTGTTACTTATTTTGTGCTGCTGCATTGCCTCGTCCCTTAGTTTAGCATCTGAGCTCAGTAGATTTAAGTTAGCTTAAGAGGGGGTAGCCTCTAAGAGAATGAGTTGCGATGAATTGGAAGAAATGCATTGAGAAGTTATACGAAAAGAAGTACAGGAAACAGGTTTAGGTAGGATTTTCTTGGAAATAAATGTTGAGGTAAGAAATGTGTCAACATATAAATACAGAAAGCATGCTTAGATAGAATTTTTTTGGTGGAAACAAAAGATGAAATAAGAGGAAAGATATATGAAGTTTTGGGTTGGACTGCAGTACCAAATGTTACACTGAAAACGAACCCTGTCCTTTCCTATTGGTGTTATCCCATTACGTGTTTGTGTACCCTTGTGTATTTGTTTTCTTCCTGTCTCTGTGTAGTTTCATATAATTTTTTCTTCTTTTAATATTAAGCTACATTCACTATGATGAGGAATACTGTTATCCTCGAATATAATTGGCATTAATAATATGTTATTTACTTTGTAAAGATGTTAGACATTATTAATTCTGTTCTGTTTAATGCTCATGTGTGAAGTTGATGTTTCAAAAGTTATTGTGATCTTTTATGTATGTACTCATGTCATAATTCCACTGATGTATATGTTAGTTCGATTCTTTTGCAAAGCCTGTACTACAAATGTTATCTGTATTGTTATGTTTTTAATGATGTATTATGTACCTTTGTTATTGTATTCTTATGTTATAAAATTGTAATTGTCACCAGTTCATGATATTATTAACTTGTTAGTTACATTTCACTGCACACGTTTCTGTTGGTCATAGTATATGGACAATATGTGAGAAGTTGGGACTGTTAGTGTTTGCACGTGTGTTACTAATTCAGCAAGGGACTGGATAACAGCATTGCTGGTTCTAAGGACAATTCCAATAACTTTGTGAGTGCACAAGTGGTGGTTTATGGACTTGCTATATTCTCCGCAAGACTCTTCGATGGTGAATGTGCACCTGCACAATCGCAACAGATGGCTGCTGGCCATCTCTACAAGGACTACAGTGGGTCTGCACCTCTGGTGGCCCACCAATACCACAGTCTCTACCAGGACTCCAGTGGGTCTGCTCTGTGATGACCTACCTACCAATATTCTTCAAAACGTCGAATGACTCTGCTGTGGGTTTGCTCTGTTGTAGCCCATTACCTGTGTGCATGTCAAGAGTCAGCACTGTCTTTCCGTTGGAAGGACAACACTACTTCTTCAAGACTGCATGGAAATCCACTACTTCTGTGTGCAATTTCTTTTACTAATGAGACTTTGTGAAAAAAAACCTGTAATTACTATTATGATGAATGATCAGGACTATCTTTATGGACTGTGAGAAAATTTTAGCTTTTGACCAACATTATATCAATAAGTGTGTGCATTTGATTTCTTTGTGATTGTAATTATGAAAAATTTTTTCAAATCTGTATTGGCCACTGCCCAAACCAATTTGTAAAATTTTTTTGTGGGGAGCATGGGGGCTATGTAAGTAGGCTGTTTAGGTTTTTTTATTGGTAACGCCACCTCTGTATGAAAATCACTGGCTGTGCTGTGTGCAGTCTGTGGCTGCTTTGCATTGTTATGTAAATAGGCTGTTTAGGTTTTTTTATTGGTAACGCCACCTCTGTATGAAAATCACTGGCTGTGCTGTGTGCAGTCTGTGGCTGCTTTGCATTGTTGTAATACTCGCCATTGTAGTGTTAGGCAGCTGGATGTGAACAGCGCGTAGCGTTGCGCAGTTGGAGGTGAGCCGCCAGCAGTGGTGGATGTGGGGAGAGAGATGGCGGAGTTTTGAAATTTGTCATGAACTGCTATATTTATATATGATGATATCAAGGTAAATACATTGTTTGTTCTCTATCAATATCTTTCATTTGCTAACTATCCCTATCAGTAGTTAGTGCCTTCAGTAGTTTGAATCTTTTATTTAGCTGGCAGTAGTGGCGCTCGCTGTATTGCAGTAGCTTGAGTAGCGAAGATTTTTGTGAGGTAAGTGATTTGTAAAAGGTATAGTTTACAGTTAGTCAGGGCCATTCTTTTGTAGGGAATTTTGAAAGTCAGATTGCGTTGCGCTAACAAAATATTGTGTGTCAGTTTAAGCACAGTCCTGTATAATTGTTCAAAGGGCACGTTTCAAGGTGGATTGGTCGTCGAAGCACCATACCACGGCCCGCACGTGCACCGTATCTGACGTCCCCGGATTTCTTTCAGTGGGGAAACGTGAAGGATATTTGCTATCGTGATCCACCGACAACGCCTGACAACATGCGTCAGCGCATTGTCAATGCATGTGCGAACATTACGGAAGGCGAATTACTCGCTGTTGAGAGGAATGTCGTTACACGTACTACCAGATGCATTGAGGTTGACGGACGTAATTTTCAGCATTTATTGCATTAATGTGGTATCTACAGGTAATCACGCTGTAACAGCATGCGTTCTCAGAAATAAGTTCACAAAGGACCATGTATCACATTGGAACAACCGAAATAAAATGTTCAAACGTACCTACGTTCTGTATTTTAATTTGAAAAACCTAAATGTTACCAACTGTTCGCCTAAAATTGTGAGGCATATGTTTGTGACTACAACAGCGCTATCTACCATACAGCGAAAAAAGTGGTCCAACTAAAACATTCATATTTCTTTACGTACTACACGAATATGTAATAAAAATGGGGGTTGCTATTTAAAAAAATGCAGTTGATATCCGTTTGACCTATGGCAGCGCCATCTAGCGGGCCAACCATAGGGCCATCTGGTTTCCCCCTTCAAGCTACACGAGTGTCGTTCTTTGTAGTTTTTTGGTTTGACGTTTGTTTCGTGCGATATTTGGCACTGTCACAATCAATGGACCACCCTATATATATATATATATATATATATATATATATATATATATATATGGAAATTGCTATGAGTGTGTATACATTCAACAGATTGGTTGGCAGCACACTTGCACGCCAGACAATTAGTCTACCACATGTCTCGTACACATACGGCCATGCAGTCACATAAATTTGGCCTATGATATTTACTCTTTATTACACTGTGGCTCGAAATCTCTTACTAGTATGGTAAGTAGAGTTTCGTGATAGATAGCTACGAAAAGCAATCTTTCCTCCTCTGGCGAATTTCAGTTAGCGTCATAGCGGCAACAGTCCAGCAATATTGCTGTTACTACTAAATAAGTGAATGAAAACAAGGCTTCAGTCTTAGCGCAAAATGTAAACAACAGCGTCACACCTACGTCAGGCGATTATTTCTGTTTAGTTTTGGCGACTATGCTCAGTCCATAGATAGTTAAATAAGTACACTATGGAATCAGGAAATGACGTTTTTATGAAGACATTTCCATGCCGGTGAAGAAGTTTGTGTAAACAGGAGACACCAATACTGGTAATGATAATGTTGTCAGGTTAGTGTGGCAGTCAACTGCACGGACATCACCGCCCATACAAAGTACCAATTTCTACACAGGACAATATTTTTACATTGCCCAATCTAACCACTCTCACGAATGATGATGATGGTGAAATGATGAGGACAACACAAACACCTCGTCCCTGGGTAGATAAAATCTCCAACCCGGCCGGGAATGAAACCCGAGACCCCTTGATCCAGAGCTAGCAACGCTAGATGCAAGTCAACGAGCTGTGGACACCAATGCCAGTGGTAGTGTAGTCACGTGCAGGGACGCACAAGCTGGAGAGTCTCTGGTGGAGACACACTCAGGCCGACAAACCTCGGAAGGCCCAACGCTACCGACCGACTGCCGTGTCATATCCTCAGCCTCATGAGGTCATCAGACTTGGATATGGAGGGGCGTGGCGTCAGCACACCGACCTCCCACCGTTGTCAGTTTTCGTTACCTGAAGCCTCTATTACTCCGTCAAGTAGCTCTTCAGATGACCTCACCAGGCTGAACAGACTCCGGTTGGTCAAGAGCGCATGGCTGCAAGAATGTTCACCCGTTTCTGAGCCAACCACGCCCGACGGCGATTAACTACGGTGGGAACTGCTGCATCCAACGCGGCACGACCATTGACGCCTTGGTGGTAAAGTCAGACAAATGTCTCTTGCAACTATCTATCCACTTCTGCTCACTCCAAATTCTAGTCCGAATAGAATGTATAGATTTCAGTAGTCTGGTATGACGTTATATCTAATGAGCGAATACCGTGATTAAAAACATGCTTCATGTTTGAGATTGAGGCACTGGACCTCTCCCCTGTTACCGCAAAAATTCTCCAATCAATGTATTCCCATGTCAGTCTTGGAATTAAAGAGGTGGATAACGGAAATCGAGAGGTGGTGACGGCCATTAACAACGCAATAGACTTAAACGAGGGCATATGATCACTGCAGGTTTGGCACGTTCTGGACACCCAATTAAGATTTCTTCTCAAGAAATGGTTGTTATTATTCAGTGTACACTTTAAGGCAGAGAAACAACGCACCACAAGGGAATTTTATCGGAATGAAGCGGAAATCGGTAGATGTGACGTACATGTACAGGCAAACAAATGATTACAGTTTCAGAAAAATTGGATGATTTATTCAAGAGAAAGAGCGTCACAAATTGAGCAAGTCATTATCGCATTGGTGCACCTCTGGCCCTTATATAAGCAGCTATTCGGGTTGGCACTATTGTTTGGGTTATTGGTTGTTCTTCTTGAGGGACATCGTGCGAAATTCTGTGCTACTGGCGCGTTAGATCGTCAAAATCACGAGCTGATTGGAGGCCTCTGCCCCTTATACTCTAAACGTTCTCAACTGGGGAGAGATTCGGCGATATCGCTGGTCAAGGTAGGGTTTGGCAAGCATGAAGACAAGCTGTAGGAACTCTCGCCGTATTCGGGCTGGCATTAGCTTACTGGAATGTAAACCCAGGATGGTTTGCCATGAAGGGCGATAAAACGGGGTATAGAATATCGAAGACATACCGCTAACCTGTAAATGTGCCGCGGGTGACGACCAAACAGGTCTTGCTATGAAATGAAATGGCACCCCAGATCACCATTCTTAGCTGCTGGGCCGCATGGCGAGTGACAGTCTGGCTGGTATCCCATTGCTGTCCAGGGCGTCTCCAGAAGCATCTTTACTGATCATCAGGGCTCCGTTCGAAGCGGGACTAATCACTGAAGACAATTCTACTACATTCAGTGAGCTTCTAGGCCGAACGTCCTCGACACTATTGCCATAGACACGGGTTCCCAGGTAGATGCCGTGTTTCTTGACTTCCGCAAGGCATTCAACACAATTCCCCAGAGTCGTTTAATGAACAAAGTAAGAGCATATGGACTATCAGACCAATTGTGTGATTGGATTGAAGAGTCCTTAGATAACAGAACGCAGCATCTCGTTCTCAATGGAGAGAAGTCTTCCGAAGTAAGAGTGATTTCAGGTGTGCCGCAGGGGAGTGTCATAGGACCGTTGCTATTCACAATATAATTAAATGACCTGGTGTATAACATAGGATGTTCACTGAGGCTTTTTGCGTATGATACTGTGGTATATCGAGAGGTTGAATCAATTGAAAATTGTACTGAAATGCAGGAGGATCTGCAACGAATTGATGCATGGTGCACGGAATGGGAATTGAATCTCAATATAGACAAGTGTAATGTGCTGCGAATACATAGAAAGAAAGGTCCTTTATCATTTAGCTACAATATGGCAGGTCAGCAACTGGAAGCAGTTAATTCCATAAATTATCTGGGAGTAGGCATTAGGAGTGATTTAAAATGGAATGATCATATAAAGTTGATTGTTGGTAAAGCAGATGGCAGACTGAGATTCATTGGAAGAATCCTAAGGAAATGCAATCCGGAAACAAAGGAAATAGGTTACAATACGCTTGTTCGCCCACTGCTTGAATATTGCTCACGAGTGTGGGGTCCGTACCAGATAGGGTTGATGGAAGAGGTAGAGAAGATCCAACGGAGAACAGCCCGCTTCGTTACAGGATTATTTAGTAATCGCGAAAGCATTACGTAGATGATTAACTCCAGTGGAAGACTCTGCAGGAGAGACTCTCAGTAGCTCGGTACGGGCTTTTGTTGAAGTTTCGAGAACATACCTTCACCGAGGAGTCAAGCGGAATATTGCTCCCTCCTACATATATCTCGCGAAGAGACCATGAGGATAAAATCAGAGAGATTAGAACCCACACAGAGGCATACCGACAATCTTTCTTTCCACGAACAATACGAGACTGGAATAGAAGGGAGAACCGATAGAGGTACTCAAAGTACCCTCCGCCACGCACCGTCAGGTGGCTTGCGGAGTATGGATGTAGATGTAGATGTGGAAACAGGCTAGTTGGTGTACAGAGGTCAACGGAGTCAGCGTAAGGGGCGCCGTGAGCTGTCCCCTTTCTATGAGCCACCTTAAATGGTCCTTGTTGCCACTGAAGGACCAGCTGCACGTCAAATCGATGATAATGATGTGTCCGGAGCTCTGACTGCCTCTCTGGCGATTGCTCGGTCCTCACGTTCTGTCAGCTCTCCAGGTCGATCGCTTCCTTCTTGAAGCTGTATTAGGCCATTACTCATCTATTCCTGCCAAAGTCATCGAATAGTGGTATCGTTTCTCTTTAAACGTCCAGCGATTTGCCGATTACTCCAGCTGGCCTCTTTGAGCCCAACTGCATGTCCTCTCTCAAATTCTGACGTCTATGTTAATTTTTCACGTCCCTGCCTTCCAGACGCGCAACTGACTGCACGACATGCCCTGGTATCGACGTGTCCCCTGTCTAGTATGCTTACCAGCCGAGAGGTGGAATTGCGCTGCAGCGTCACAAATTCATCCACCGACCGCCAAAGTTTACAGTTTTGCATTTTCCGTCGAGACCTGAATTAATATTAATCTTGGTGCAATTTGTATAACTCTTTGGTGGTGCACATCTCTTTTTTCCGTTAGGGTATATTTTGTAAAACTCTGTCGCACTCTAATAAGCGAGATCATTAAAATGGTAGACATATCATGTAAACTGTTACATCGTTTCTTGGTTGGTTGGTTTACACTTCAACAAAAAGACTCGTTTGGCACAGCTATGGACGCTAGTTTATCAGGCGCAAGTTTTATCATCTCTGGCTAATTACTCCAACCCACATCCATTTGAAAATGTTTACTGAACTTGTCCCCCAATTTCCGTACACAATTTTTACCTTCCTCACTTCACTCTATTGCTAAGTTAATTATTACTTGATGTCTGCCGCGCGGGGTAACCGTGCGGTCTTGGGTGCCTTGCCACAGTTCGCGCGGTTACCCCCGTTGGAGGTTGGAGTCCTCCCGCGGGCATGGGTATGTTGAAAGGTGGCTACACTGAGTCACAGCGCCAGAGATTGCGCCAAAGAGTATTATTCAGCCGCCTCCACTGGCAGTGCTTGTTGAGATGTGGTAGTGGAGAGTTCTTGTCGAGAAGTCGTCGTGGAGAGTGCATATTGAGAAGTGGGCAGTAGGAGTTCCGATGTAGCCGTGACTAGTTGTGAGCATGTTGTATGCAGTTGTTCTGATGGGCTAGACAGCCGATGCTGTTCGATTGCGGATGTTGTAATGATCAGAGTGTATGTTTCGTCAATATATATGAAGGTAACAAATTTTTTTATTTTTATTTCAAATGTCTTAAACAATAATGCCTCTTGGTCACAGGTTCAGTCAACAAAGCATCTGGCTTGTGTTCATGTATTAGAGTGTAATTCTGGTTTCTATGTGCAAGTATAGTATTTCAATTTATTTAATTAATTCAGTGTAAATGGTATTTAAAATGTCTTGTCTTTTTGAGGAAGAACCGTGCCAGATGTGTACGTTGAATCACACTTCCACACACAGAGCAGCTACACTTGTGCCTTGTTGTTTCGTAGCTTTCATAGTTGCTGGGGACTTAGTAAATTAATTGTGTTAACGGAAATTTTCTTTCATTCTTTGTTGTTATTCTATGCAGTCAGATTGCATACTAATACCAGTCAGGGCCAACCGGTTACGAGACTTCGTAGCCGGACATACAGCGACTAAAATTAAAAATATTTGCATTATATTTAATTAAGCCCCCATGCAATGTGTGTTGTCCTTAGCGAAAGTAAGTTAGATTAAGTAGTGTGTAAGCCTAGGGACCGATGACCTTAACAGTTTGGTCCCACTGGAACTTACCCCAAATTTCCAAATTTGATGTCTCAGGATGTGTCCTATCAACAGAACCCTTCTTTTGGGCAGGTAGTGCCGTTAAGCTCCTTTTTTTCCCCAGATAAGTTCAGTACCCCTTCGTTAGATACCTGGTTTTTCTACCTAACATTCAGCATTATTCTGTAACTTCACATTAAAAAGATTTTATCCTCTTTTTGTCTCTGCTTTATTATCCGCATTTCATTTCCATATTAAACAAAAATGCGGACAAATATTCGCGGAAATTATTTCTTACACTTATATTTATACTCGATGTAAATGTAATTAATAGAAACTATATGGTTCCAGAGACCTCAAACATTTGTAGTGCATATATGCAGACTGAAACAATGAACGAAAATTTGTACCAAGGCCGGGACTCGAACTTAGGTCTCCTGCTCACTGGGCAGCTGCGCTGACCATTACATCTCCCTTCGTTCGATGCTGAAGTGCTATTCTGAGAGCCACCCACATGCCTTGCTCATACTGTGGCATCAAGCAGTCAGGCGTGCAAGATGAGTGGTCTGCCAAGCGAGTGGATTCATTCATATTTATCGAGTAACATGAACTCTCGTACTCACAATTAAGTTACCAATTATCCTCCTATATGAATAATACGCAACGGAAATGCAAACCTGACTATCAGTAATTTACACAACTCTGACTGTTCACTACGCACTGGCAATACCACATTTTCTTTTTTATTTAACGGCTTTGATCAACACGTGGCCATCGCACTGAATATGAATGGCGCACACATTATAAATTCTGGATATCATGGCAACATACAATTCGAAGGAAAAGGCCACCAATCTTTTTCTTTTCACTATCTTATTTATTCCGATAAATTCTATAACCTAAACACATAAATTCTATTACCTACAACAATAACACATGAGAAATTCCGCCCAGTGGGCATGGCTTTGCATTGGTGATTCTCTATCTTATGGTCTCGTAATTATTTAACGCTACTGTGCACTTTCTGTATAGAATGGTGGATCTTTTGCTATATCTCACACTTCGACTCTCACAACCATCATCACGAAACTTTCCTCCAGACCGAGCGGTACAAAAGGAACACGCATAACCCACTACCTCTGAAACTACCTAGCTACTCTCCCATGCAAACCACACATACTTAAATTACATGACATACACCACACTACAACATGAAATACAACACAGGGAATAGTCACAACATTATCACTTTCAGCTTTCCCACTTCAATTAATATTTATCCCTGTTTCACACGACACTGCCCCACTTCGTAATTCTACTTTCCCACTATGAACTCTGGAGATATATGCACGTCTTCCTGTGCAATGCAAGCCAAGTGGCGTTGCTGGATAGACGGCTGACTCACCTTGCTTCTCTCTCAGAGTATTATAGTTTGAATCAAGCGTCACACGGAAACATATCACGCAAAGTAATATTAAGAACATATTAATCACACACACGAGTCCTCAACCGATACCATGGACGAGTACTTCTCTTTATCCTTTGTCTCATACACAGATTGAGACTCACACAGTACTCACCACGTGGAAGTACTCGTCTCTAATTTCAAGTCCTGCACACACTATTTCTTAAATATTTCAACTTATAGTACACACGCTAGTAATTCAGCTTAACTTAAGCACACGGAAGTATTTCAACTTATTGCTACACGTGGTTTCATTGTGACTGTTGGTCACTTCCGAAGATTACTACGATCCCATTAATATTACCTGCCTGACATTTAATTCTCCCCACAAAAGTTCCTGAAATAGAGAAATTATTATTTCAAACTACTCATAAATATTCCACATGCATACCATGTCTCCACTTTTTTGTCTTTACGGAGCACACCTAAGACAGATCTTAACAGCGCAAGATCCAGCGGCAGAGTGCTGAAACATGGCCGTTCTTCAGGTCCTCTCGCACCTCTTATGAAGTGGGGGAGCACCTTGCTACCGTATTGGTCAGCCACATTTCAGGCGCTCAAAGCTCAGGTAAATTTCATCTCTTTGGTCCCACCAAAGGTGGCCAAAGGATCGTCTCAAAGATGATCATATCTTCACATTCACTATCTGCGGTTAGCAGACGACCATACATTCATTCCTTTCACAGATCTCACCAAACTGGATGTAGGGATTTATTTTGTGGGAGTGCACATGTGATCAATTAAATAAATAAATTGTCATTCTTTCCCACACTGGTTTCCGGCTTCGCTGTATTAATTGAAATTGAGGTATTTTTACAAAAAATATGTTGTTCTGACAAGAATAATGAAGTATGTTGTACCTATTTTCAACGTCGGGCGGTACTGTACCCTTTCAATTCCACAAATTCTATAATTGTGGCTTTGTGTTCCTTCAGCATGTTTTCTACGATAAGCTAAAGAGTTAGTATTATCACACGGCTACATGCTCTCTTTAATGGATATACGTTTATAAGAAGTAGAGAGGCCGATGAGTAGTGGTACCACGTTTGTCGACCGAAATCAGTCATGTTTCGAAAATATGAATCTTAATTCAAAGGGCTTCTGACCTCATAATAAGACTGCAAACGAAAGGGAGTTAAGGCAAAAGTTGGGTTAAAATAATAAATGCGATAGTCGCTTTTTTTGGAAAAAATGTGAAACAGTGACTGGCTTTTCGTATACAACGTTGCTGAGTCGTTTAGATAGATAATCTGATCTTAACGATAAAATAAGTCCACTTGCACCATGACAATGTATCTGCTATCACATCGTAAGATGCGCTAACAGAAATACTCTATGTAAAACATGCTCCTTCCTCAGCTACTTAATTTCTAAAATTAAAATAAATTATACCCAAAGCAAAACTGAAAACGAATATTATGCAGACTTGAAAACAAAAAATTTTGTCTGAGGTACTCAACAAAAAAGGAATCTCACTGGCAAAAACGCATGAAGCACAATGGAAATAATAAAAATTCCATCCCGTCAATGGCGGTGGAAGTCTTTCAGCTGGACCCCACTTCGGCGACTTCATAGTCCCTAAACTATTCTAGTAACCCTAATGACTTAGTTTAACGTAAAATCCTAACTAGGACTCTTGATATTTTTAAAAATATCGGGAAACCGATATATTGCTATTTAAGAAAATAAAGTTATCGTCTCTCATATATCGTAGAAGGATCGATATATCCAAGGAAAAACATGACGATCTGGTCTATAAAAATATCGACTGCACATTGTAAATAAACTTCCGAGATTTAGAGCTGTATATTTACGTATAGATTTCTTATTATATACTCTGTACATCAACAAGCTAGCATCCTGCCTGCCCTCTTAGAGCGAGAATTGAAAGTAATACGATGCACGTTCACGCTTGGCGATAACCATTTTGCTAACAATGGTGGCTGCAAGTAAGTGGTACAATAAAAGATGTCCGATGGGTTCATCGTTCGGTTCCGTCCCATATTCATTTGTCTGGTACACTTCATGTCGGCATCCGTGTTCCTCCATTTTTGCAAACGCCAGCGGTATAGCGGTTGTAGTGTCAACATTTTGTGGTGCAACTAAACATTGTGTCATCTTAACTGCCGTCTGCTTCACGTCTGCTGGGCGGCGAGCTACCTTAATTTAAGTATTAACTGTATTTTTCTTACTTGCCACTTCTTCTTCCGTGTGTTTTTGCTTTTAGGAAGCTTTAATTGTCGAGTGCTAGTAATAGTGTTCCATAGATTTCGTGTTTGTTTTGAATACAGTCAGAGAGAGTACTTTTAGTCAACCATAGTGCCACTAGTGCTAGTGTTTGTTTTCAATTCAGTCCAGATACAGGTAGTACTATTTTCATTGTTTTCTACAAGAAGTGTCTAGCAACCACATGTAAGTAGGCTGTTTAGGTTTTCTTATTGGTAACGCCACGTAGCGCTCTGTATGAAAATCACTGGCTGTGCTGTGTGCAGTCTGTGGCTAGTTTGCATTGTTGTCTGCCATTGTAGTGTTGGGCAGCTGTATGTTAACTGAGAAATGACAGTGAAGATGAAAGCAGTGTGTTAGCGCCACCGTGTAATGAATTAACTAGTGTTCAACATAGTAATTTGGTAACTGCGCATATGGAAATGGAGCGGGCGGCAAACAATGGTGTAGACTGTGAAACAATTAGTGAACAGGGAAGCATTATCGATCGATCGGTCGGCAACAGCCCGCCTCAGGAATCGGGAATGACAGGACACAATCTTGCAAATACTGCAGATTCAGGTTTTGGCTCCTCACCGTTTTCTCAAATAAGCCAAGACACATTTTCTGCTTGTCAAAATGTGAATGCAACTTCACTGCCGAAAAGCACTGAGGAGCATGTTTCAGACACCAGTGCATTGTTATTACAGTTAATGAACAAATGGAACAAAGGCTACAAAAGTTAGACACAATGGAACAAAATCTTCAAAAGTTGGACACAATGGAACAACACCAGAGACAA
Source organism: Schistocerca americana (assembly GCF_021461395.2). Classification (NCBI taxonomy): domain Eukaryota; kingdom Metazoa; phylum Arthropoda; class Insecta; order Orthoptera; family Acrididae; genus Schistocerca; species Schistocerca americana. The sequence continues at coordinate 245,835,935 of NC_060121.1, forward strand.
ACACAGCAACAGTTAGACGCAATGGAACAAAAGCTTCAAAAGTTAGGCTCATGGAACATACGCTTGAACAAACACGTGAAGATTTAACTACTGAGTTACATAAAATCGAATCGAAATGTCAAAAAGTCTGTAATGACGTAAAAACACAAATTTGTGAGCATTTCCAACCTATTTTTTAGCGGCATGAAAATACATTACAGAATCACGAAGCAGCCATAAAAGAACTACAAACTATTGTTCATGAAAATCATGAGACCTTGCAAGCTAAAATTGACTCAGTTGCATCTACCGATTCGGTTACGCAACTTGCAAAAACTCAGGAAAACTTAAAGGACACAGTAGATACGATTTCAACACAAATGGACACTCTGAAACTTGGTTCAGAAAAACACACTGAGGAAATAAGTACACTATCGGAGAAAGTAGCCGAACTTTCGGATCAGTTCACTAACTTATCTGCAAAGGTAGATGATGATCTGAATGAACAAGACCTGTAGCCATCACTGACACAGAAGAGTATGAACAAACTAAGAAATTCAAATAAAATCAAAATCAAAGTAATACGCAACACAAAAGAGAAATCCGGGAAGTACAAGATCAGTTGGCACAAGTAATACAAAAATTACATATTTCAGAGGACACTCGCGCTCCAACACGGGAAGAGGGACTTAGAAATACCGAAAAGCCACAAAATAATAACACAGGGCATTTCGGAAATTATGAAAGAAATTGGCAAGGTGCACCGAATTTTGTGATGGAACCGCCGACACGACGTAACAATGACAGATATGCTACTCGCCGACACGATGATTTTGACTATAAGCTGTTCATTACTACACGTAAATTCAAAACATTTAAGAATTCTGGCAACGACATTCATCCACAAGCGTGGCTCCATTAATTCTCTCATTGTTTTCCTCCCAACTGGTCATTAGAGCACAGATTAGAATTTATGTGTGGCTACTTAGAGAATGAACCAGCTGAAAGAATGCGATCGGTCATTCACGATTGTCACAGTGAAGGAGAATTTTATCATGCCTTCCTCTCAGCATATTGGTCTCTAGCTACACAAGACCGAGTAAAACATAGCACCATAATGATGAAACATTTCGAACAATCTGAATTTTCCAGTCTTGTGAAATATTTTGAAGACATGTTGCACAAGAATCAGTACCTGTCACACCCTTACAGCCCCTCAGAACTCATCCGCATTTGCTTAATAAATTGCCTGAACATTTACGACATATTATTTTTGCAGGTCGTTGCAAAGACGACATTGAAGCTTTTCAGGGACTGTTACAAGAATTAGAAATTGACACTGACAATCGCGGAACGCGAAAACAGGAGCACAACAATTACAGGTCACATCCGTCACAATTCCGTGATGACAGAAATAATAAATGGACACAACAAGGCTATTCTTACAACGTAAATCGTGACAAAAACAGACACCACCCGTATGACAACCATTGGCAGAGTAGTAACAATTACAGGGAAAGATCACCTCTCCGCTATGACTATCACAGAGACAGTCAGAGAAACAAACAATATGGGAACCAAAATAATTATTATCAAGGGAGACAGAATAACTTCAGACGCAACGGTCCAGCGCACAGTTACGATTCAAGGAGAAATTCTCAACCACGTGTCCGACAAAAAAGAAATTATGGAATCTACCGACGATATAATCGTAACGACAGACCTGAATTGCATAAGAATTGGCGGGATTCAAACAGGGCAGGGCCCTCTCGACAAGGTGAATTTGTAGAAGTTAGGTCTCCTAATCCCAATAACGACGCGCGCCAACAAAGGAACAGACAATGACTCGCACAGCAGGCAGCCAGGTCCGCCGGCTGGCTCAGAGAAAAATAACATAGACGCTAACCTTGAGAAAAATTTTAGCATTCCTTACCGACGTACACAACATGATAATTGCTTTGAAGTTGAAACTCTGCGCACTAGAAAGGGTAAAAGATTGCACCACATTTCACATGTATGTAACGACTATAAGGCTTACATACTTAGAAAATACACTGTTAATGAGATTTTCATGCAACAATTTGGTTTACTCGAAAAGACATTCTTTATTTGAAGTACTTTCTGTGGGATTAAAGATGACTTAGCATTTGGTTTCTTTGACAGCTACACGATTATATCACGACGCTACTAATGTGTGACACAATTTACATTGTTGCGGTGTATCTGTTTTATATCTGCACAGTTTTTATGTATTATTCTGAAAAGTAAAACATGTTTTAGTAGTAACTTTTGTGATATAGCTACAATGAGACAGCCTTTTCCGTAGCGTAACAATACGTTACAGTACAGTACTTTCTTCATCACGGCAATAAGCGTAATAATTAAGATATCTTTACGCAAAGCATTTCACTTTTGTTTATCATGAGGTAAGTACATTGACTTCTCCAGAGCTTAGCTTTCGGAGGATGATAACTACGACACTTCCACAGAGATTATCTTACAACAAGACGCACAGTTTAGCGCTACAGTACACGTATTTGAGTGATTAATTTTGTACTTACAACATTTATTTTTAAAGATTTTTGAATTACAATGATACAAAGGTTTTCCGTGATACATTTCATTCCATTGCTGTAATCTGTAACACCTGAGGGTATAATTACATTAATCCTCAGGGGGTACACACATGCCTACTTTGTGTACCATGTGTTTGGCAAGCACAAGGAGCCCTAGCTAATATGGTATTTTCTTATACAACTTTACACATCGGTACCATAATTCTCTAACACATAAATTACACAGCTATCTGACCATTTAACTGAGAGACAAACTTTTTTTTACTACATCAGTGACACATGTTTACACAATTACACAGTTGGATAACTTCACACTTATGAAACTGTATTTTGTCTGTACTTTGTGAACTGTTCATATTTTTTTCGGAACCGTTGTGATACTATGAGAGCTTTGAATCACATATTTGGTATGGTATCACGATTTTTAAAGTACGTTTGAGGTAGATGACACTATTGAACCGAGCGAGGTGACGCAGTGGTTAGCACACTGGACTCGCATTCGGGAGGACGACGGTTCAATCCCGTCTCCAGCCATCCTGATTTAGGTTTTCCGTGATTTCCCTAAATCGTTTCAGGCAAATGCCGGGATGGTTCCTTTGAAAGGGCACGCCCGATTTCCTTCCCAATCCTTCCCTAACCCGAGCTTGCGCTCCGTCTCTAATGATCTCGTTGTCGACGGGACGTTAAACACTAACCACCACCACCACACTATTGAAATGAGCAGAGAATTTTTTTAGGTTTTGAAATTATTGTAGGAAGCTACGTCGTTTCTGAGATTTGGCTGAGTTTTTATGATGTTGTTATTATGATGACAATGTGTATTATGCCATTGAGGTATGTTTATGATCAATAAGCTGATGCTATATGATGAATTTGATTATGCTACGTATCTGTTATGATGAAATATTGAAGAAGTGTTGACGAATATGTATATGTGTAATAAGGTAAGGAATAATGAGTAGTGGTTATGAACTCTGGTTTGTGGGAAAGGTTGTTGGAAACCAAGAATCGTACTTTAAGAGTTATGAAATGTATGTACATGAGTGAATGTATCACAATGCCAGCGAAAATTTTTTGGACACTGTTATAGGATTTTGTTTCTACACATTTGTAACGCAAATTCTCGACCTGTGCAATTTTTTATATGAGACTGTCACTGTAGCGCAAACTGCTGTCATAAATATTTCGGTAAGGAAGTTAAGTGACCAAGGTGGCGCCCAGGTGTGCCAGTCACCTGGAGAAAAAGCCATTAGGAAAAAAAAGGGCCTTTTTCCTCGCTATTGACATTTCTTTGTAGAAAGCATCGCAAATACGACACGCTCATACTTAAAAACATATGATTACACTGTGGAGCTCTTAATTTATATTTACTAAAATGCCTAATGAAATGATGAGAAACATTTTACATCTATTGTCTTTCTAGTTGAGAGATTGCTCATTTTGTTTAATATCTAGGTTCTAGCTGGGCTGCAGCATTGGTTAAAATAAAATTGAATAGATGTACTAATATCACTATTTTCTGTCTACAGACCCAGTAAAGAATACGTTTATGATGTACTTTCTTAGAAAAAATAGCACAAATAATAATTTCCCTTCACAGGAACTGCATAAATAATTGTTTTACGATTTGGTAACTTGTCTGCTAGAGTAAGTTCTCGTGATGCATCACTCTAGTGTTAAGATGTGACATAGGTATTAAATATGGCCATTTTTACTGTAATATTTTTTTCTGCTTGAGCTTTGTCATGTTTAGATATTAGTTATTGCATTTGCTGCTGCTGTTTGCCAAGTATAGTGCTACTGAATTTCAGTTTGTATTACTCTGTTAAGCCAGTTTTACTACTGATTTATTTTTCTTGTTTGCTGCACATTGCCTTATATTAGTTGTAATATTGCAATTGCTTTGCTAATTTATATATACTGCTGCTCGCTTTGCCAATTTCCATTTTTTTGTCATTGCTGTTTGTGTTAATTTGTTATGTGCTGCTGCATTGCCTCGTCCATTGGCCTATATATCTGAGCTCAGTAGATTTAAGTTAGCTTAAGAGGGGGTGGACTATGTAAGAAACTAACTATGATGATTTGGAAGAAATGCATTGAGAAGCTATAAGAAAATGGTTTGGCCAAAAAAGTAGTGTACAGTGGAGAAAAACTATTTTTGAAAGAGGATGTGAACAGAATACAGAAAGCAGGTTCAGATAGGACTTTTTGGGAATAATGATGAACGAAGGGAGATCTCCATGCAAAATACTGTAGTAAAACAAACCCTGTCCTTTCCTTTTGTGTAATCCCTCTATGTGTTTGTGTACCCTTGTGTATTTGTGTTTTCCTGTCTTTATGTGTTTAGCTGATGAGAGTTATGTTGTAAAATTATTCTAATACTATGTTATTTGCTTTTTAAAGATGTTTAGACATTATTTATCTGTTCTGTTTTGCTACTCATGTGTGAAGTTGATGTTTCATAAGTTATTCTGATGTTTTATGTATGTACTTCTGTCATAATTCCTGTAACACTGATGTATATGTTTATTTCTATTCTTTTGTAAAGCCTGTGTTACTACAAATGTTATCTGTACTGTTATGTTCTTTAATGATGTATTTTGTACCTTTGTAATTGTATTCTTATGTTGTAAATTTATAATTGTATAGACACCAGTTCTTCAAATTAAGTATCATTTCACTGCACACGTTTCTGTTGGTCATAATATATGCACAGTATGTTAGCAGTTGGGACTGTTAGTGTTTGGACGTGTGTTAATAATTCACCAATGGACTGGTTAACACCATTGCTGGTTCTAAGGACATTTCAAAAAAAAATTTGTGAGTGCACAAGTGGTGGTTCATGGACTTGCTATATTGTCCGCAAAACTCTTCAATGGTGATTGTGCACCTGCACAGTCGCAACAGATGGCTGCTGCCGTCTCTACAAGGACTACAGTGGGCTGCACCTTTGATGGCCTACCAATACCATTATTTCTATAAGGACTACAGTGGGTCTGCACCTTTGCTGACTCACAAGTACCATTATTTCTACAAGGACTGCAGTGGGTCTGCACCTCTGGTGGCCCACCAATACCGTACTCTCTACCAGGACTACAGTGGGTCTGCTCTGTGATGAACTACCTATCAATATTCTTCAAACCTTCGACTGACTCTGCTGTGCGTTTGCTCTGTTGTGGCCCATTACCTGTTTGCATGTCAAGAGTCAGCACTGTCTTTCCGTTGGAAGGACAACACTACTTCTTCAAGACTGCATGGAAATCCACTACTTCCATGTACATTTTCTTTTACTGCTCAGACTTTGTGCATAAAATTGTAATTAATACTGTGATCGATGTTCAGGACTGTCTTTATGGACTGTGAGATAATTTTAGCTTTTGACCAACATTGTATCATTTGATTTCTTTGTTATTGTAATTACGAAAAATTTTTTTCAGATCTGTATTGACCACTGCCCAAAACTATTTGTAAAATTTTTTGTGGGGAGCATGGGGGCTATGTAAGTAGGCTCTTTAGCTTTTCTCATTGGTAACGCCACATAGCGCTCTGTATGAAAAATCACTGGCTGTGCTGTGTGCAGTCTGTGGCTAGTTTGCATTGTTGTCTGCCATTGCAGTATTGGGCAGCTGGATGGTAACAGCGCGTAGCGTTGCGCAGTTGGAGGTGAGCCGCCAGCAGTGGTGGATATGGGGAAGTGAGATGGCGGATTTTTTAGAGCGGATGTTCTGGACATGTGTCCATCAGAAACAGTACATTTGTAAGAATGGATGTCATGAACTGGTATATATATTATGACTTTTGGACACTATTAAGGTAAATACATTGTTTGTTCTCTATCAAAATCTTTCATTTGCTAACTATGCCTATCAAGAGTTAGTGCCTTCAGTAGTTAGAATCTTTTATTTAGCTGGCAGTAGTGGCGCTCGCTGTATTGCAGTAGTTTGAGTAACGAAGATTTTTGTGAGGTAAGTGATTTGTGAAACGTATAGGTTAATGTTAGTCAGGGCCATTCTTTTGTAGGGATTTTTGAGAGTCAGATTGCGTTGCGCTAAAAATATTGTGTGTCAGTTTAAGCACAGTCATGCATAATTGTTCAAAGGAGACGTTTCACACAGTTTAGTCAACAATCAACCGCCTTTAGTGAATTAGCAGTCTAGTTAAAAGTTGATTAACTCTCTACAGTAAATTGATTTCTTAGGATGGATAGGATGTGTGACTGCTGTGTACGGACGCAGGAGGAGTTGGCCACTGTTCGCGAACAGCTGAGCGTGTTGATGGCCGTGGTCAGTCGTCTTCAGGCTGCTGCCTCGGGAGTGTAGCGACAGTGGGGAGTCTGGTGCATCGCATGGTGCAGCCCAGGTGTTACATGCTTCACCCACTGTCCCTACTGTCGAGACATCTTCACGGGTACCGGGCGCGGTTGGGCCACCCTCTCTCCAAGGGGAGTGGTGGACTCAGCGGCATTCGCGGCGCACGAGGCGGAGGGTCAATGTGGAGGCTGGCCGTGTGGCATCGCCCGCTCTGCCTGCGAGGGGACATGTGGCCGCTCCTTCAGCAAGGTCCGAGCAGGCACATGGGGGGAGGGGTTTATTAGTTGTTGGGAGCTCCAACGTTAGGCGGGGGATGGAGCCCCTTAGGGAAATAGCGGAAAGGTCAGGGAAGAAGGCCAGTGTTCACTCTGTCTGCTTGCCAGGGGTCTCATCCGAGATGTGGAGGAGGCCCTGCCGGCGGCGATAGAGAGCACTGGGTGCACCCGACTGCAAACTGTTGCTCATGTCGGCACCAATGACTCCTGACTCCTGAGGTCATCCTCAGTTCGTACAGGCGGTTGGCGGAATTGGTGAAGGCGGAAAGCCTCGCTCGCGGGGTGGAATCTGAGCTAACTATTTGTAGTATCGTTCCCAGAACCGATCGCGGTCCTCTGGTTTGGAGCCGAGTAGAAGGCTTAAACCAGAGGCTCACACGATTCTGCGGGGATCTGGGGTGCAATTTTCTCGACCTCTGCTATCGGGTGGAGAAATGTAGGGTCCCCCTGAATAGGTCAGGCGTGCACTACACGTCGGAAGCGGCAACAAGGGTAGCGGAGTACGTGTGGAGTGCTCATGTGGGTTTTTTAGGTTAGAGAATTCCCTCCCTAGGCCCGACAAGACGCCTCCTGAGACGCGGCAAGGTAGGAGTAGGCAAAATGCAACAGGGGATAACAATATTAATGTTCTAATAGTAAACTGCAGGAGCGTCTATAGAAAGGTCCCAGAACTGCTCTCATTAATAAATGGTCACAATGCCCATATAGTACTAGGGACAGAAAGTTGGCTGAAACCAGACGTAAACAATAATGAAATCCTAAACTCAGATTGGAATGTATACCGCAGAGACAGGCTGGACAGTGAAGGGGGAGGCGTGTTTATAGCGATAAGAAGTGCAATAGTATCGAAGGAAATTGACGGAGATCCGAAATGTGAAATAATTCGGGTGAAGGTCACAGTTAGAGCAGGCCCAGACATGGTAATTGGATGTCTCTATAGGCCCCCTGGCTCAGCAGCTGTTGTGGCTGATCACCTGAAGGATAATTTGGAAAATATTTCGAGTAGATTTCCCCACCATGTTATAGTTCTGCATGGAGATTTTAATTTGCCGGATACAGACTGGGAGACTCAAACGTTCACAACAGGTGGTAGGGACAAAGAATCCAGTGAAATTTTTTAAATGCTTTATCTGAAAACTACCTTGAGCAGTTAAACAGAGAACCGACTCGTGGCGATAACATATTAGACCTTCTGGTGACAAACAGACCGGAACTATTTGAAACAGTTAATGCAGAACAGGGAATCAGCGATCATACAGCGGTTACTGCATCAATGATTTCAGCAGTAAATAGAAATATTAAAAAGGTAGGAAGATTTTTCTGTTTAGCAAAAGTGACAAAAATCAGATTACAGAGTACCTGACGGCTCAACACAAAAGTTTTGTCTTAAGTACAGATACTGTTGAGGATCAGTGGACAAAGTTCAAAACCATCGTACAATATGCGTTAGATGAGTATGTGCCAAGCAAGATCGTAAGAGATGGAAAAGAGCCACCGTGGTACAGCAACCGAGTTAGCAAACTGCTACGGAAGCAAAGGGAACTTCACAGCAAACATAAACATAGCCAAAGCCTTGCAGACAAACAAAAATTACGCGAAGCGAAATGTAGTGTGAGGAGGGCTATGCGAGAGGCGTTCAATGAATTCGAAAGTAAAGTTCTATGTACTAACTTGGCAGAAAATCCTAAGAAATTTTGGTCTTAAGTTAAAGCGGTAGGTGGATCAAAACAAAATGTCCAGACACTCTGTGACCAAAATGGTACTGAAACAGAGGATGACAGACTAAAGGCCGAAATACTAAATGTCTTTTTCCAAAGCTGTTTCACAGAGGAAGACTGCACTGTAGTTCCTTCTCTAGATTGTCGCACAGATGATAAAATGGTAGATATCGAAATAGACGACAGAAGGATATAGAAACAATTACAATCGCTCAAAAGAGGAAAGACCGCTGGACCTTATGGGATACCAGTTAGATTTTACACAGAGTACGCGAAGGAACTTGCCCCCCTTCTTGCAGCAGTGTACCGTAGGTGTATAGAAGAGCGTAGCGTTTCCAAGGATTGGAAAAGGGCACAGGTCATCCCCGTTTTCAGGGAGGGACGTCGAACAGATGTGCGGAACTATAGACTTATATCTCTCACGTCGATCAGTTGTAGAATTTTGAAACACGTATTATGTTCGAGTATAATGACTTTTCTGGAGACTAGAAATCTACTCTGTTGGAATCAGCATGGGTTTCGAAAAAGACGGTCGTGTGAAACCCAGCTCGCGCTATTCGTCCACGAGACTCAGAGGGCCATAGACACGGGTTCCCAGGTAGATGCCGTGTTTCTTGACATCCGCAAGGCGTTCGATACAGTTCCCCACAGTCGTTTAATGAACAAAGTAAGAGCATATGGACTATCAGACCAATTGTGTGATTGGATTGAAGAGTTCCTAGATAACAGAACGCATCATGTCATTCTCATTGGAGAGAAGTCTTCCGGAGTAAGAGTGATTTCAGGTGTGCCGCATGGGAATGTCGTAGGAGCGTTCCTATTCGCAATATACATAAATCACCTTGTGGATGACATCGGAAGTTCACTGAAGCTTTTTGCAGATGATGCTGTGGTGTATCGAGAGGTTGTAACAATGGAAAATTGTACTGAAATGTAGGAGGATCTGCAGCGAATTGACGCATGGTGCAGGGAATGTCAATTGAATCTCAATGTAGACAAGTGTAATGTGCTGCGAATACATAGAAAGATAGATCCCTTATCATTTAGCTACAAAATAGCAGGTCAACAACTGGAAGTAGTTAAGTCCATAAATTATCTGGGAGTACGCATTAGAAGTGATTTAAAATGGAAGGATCATATAAAGTTGATCGTCGGTAAAGCAGATGCCAGACTGAGATTCATTGGAAGAATCCTAAGGAAATGCAATCCGAAAACAAAGGAAGTAGGTTACAGTACGCTTGTGCGCCCACTGCTTGAATACTGCTCAGCAGTGTGGGGTCCGTACCAGATAGGGTTGGTAGAAGAGATAGAGAAGATCCAATGGAGAGCTGCGCGCTTCGTTACAGCATCATTTAGTAATCGCGAGAGCGTTACGGAGATGATAGATAAACTCCAGTGGAAGACTCTGCAGGAGAGACGGTCAGTAGCTCGGTACGGGCTTTTGTTAAAGTTTCGAGAACATACCTTCACCGAAGAGTCAAGCAGTATATTGCTCCTTCCTACATATATATCGCGAAGAGACCATGAGGATAAAAAAAAGGGAGATTAGAGCCCACACAGAAGCATGCCGACAATCCTTCTTTCCACGAACAATACGAGACTGGAATAGAAGGGAGAACCGATAGAGGTACTTAAAGTTCCCTCCGCCACACACCGTCAGGTGGCTTGCGGAGTATGGATGTAGATGCAGATGTAGATTGCAGTCTCTGTTGGTAACATCGAGCGCTGATTACGTCAGCAATTCCCCTCACACGTCTCTGTCCATCGCAAAGACCAGTCTTGTCATTTAGATTTTTTTTTAGTTTTATCCATATTTCGCAGCTTCAAACGTGACTCTACTCAATACACTCGAAGTATGATTTAAAAAACGCCTTCAGTCACAATTTTTCGTGTTTTATTCAGTACCCGACGCACTTCGGACCCTGTGGGTCCATCTTCAAGTGTAATTCGTCTTAATACATGCCTTATTTGTTCTCGTGGATGAGATGAAATGCATATTCCTGTCACGAAAAGGTCTGACGTTAGGTTACGAATTTCGTAAGTCAGACGCGGAAAATATGTGCGAAGTAGTGGAAAAGATGAATAGTGTAAACTTATCAAATAATCCAACAAAAGCGTTTTTAACGTTTTAGTAACAGAATAAATTTTTTCCTCCATAGTTTTCAAGCCTATCACTTCATCCAAGAGGCATATTCGCAAACTCAGGCTTATAAAAACTTAATATGTTTTTGTACATGGTGTGATCAAAGATGAATTTTTCATAGTGCCAAAGATATAATTATTAATCAGTTGACAAATGCAGGAAACAATTGACACTTGCAGGAAATAACTATAGACCAGATCTTTAAAATTACTGAAATAGCTGTGGCTTACGAAATATGTTTGTTCATTTAACATCGATTCTGGTTTTTTGATTTTGTGGAGGTATGCCCCCAGTTGTTCTAACAGATTTACAACAGTAGCATATCAAGATTTCTGGCAGACATATTTCTCAATCATATGGAAAGTAAGTTCTTTAAAGAAAACAATAGATTCTAAAGTAAAATAATATATTACTGGAGATATGTTGATGATACCTTGCTTCTATTTGATGGAACAAAAGATGAGATCGAAGAACTACTAGCAGTTTTCAATTCTTTCCACAAAAACATAAAATTCACAATAGAACATGAGGATAACAAAAGCATAAATTTCCTGGAACTTAAAATCACCAGCCATCAACAAAAAAAAATAAGTGCAGCCTACACAGAAAAGACACATACACAGACATATCACTGGACAACTCATCATGCCATCCCACCACACAGAAACATGCTGCATTTAGGTCAATGCTATACAGAGTACACTCTCTTAATCTAGAAGGAAACACCCTCAAGAATGAGATACATACAATAAAAAGCATTGCCATAAGCAATGGCTACACAACCAAAACATTTGTTAATTTGACACAAATACACAAAGGCAAGATAACGAACGACAACACTATGAAAGAAGAGAAACTTTCACCAGTATCCCATACCTGGGACCCATATCACAAAAAATAGCTATCCTCTTTTTAAAAAACCAATGTAACAGTCATTCTCGAGTAATAATAAATTAGGAAACTTACTCATCCATAACACAAAATCAAATACGCAAACATACAACAACAGTGAAGTGTGCAAAGTATCATGCCCCAATTGTCCTGCCTACTATGTAGGGAAAACATTCAGAAACTTCAAAACCCGTTTTCAAGAAAATATAAATGCTTTCAGGCTCAACCACTTTGAAAAATCAGTCATTGCACAAGATATGTTGGAAACGAAACATGTCATCAACAATCTAGAAAACAATTTGGTAGTATTACATAATGAAGCCAATGGTAAAACCCTAAATCTGTTAGAACAACTGGAGATATACCTTCACAAAATCAAAAAACCAGAATCGATATTAAATGAACAAACAGATCTCACGAAAAATTCATCGTTGACCACACCATGTACAAAAACATCTGTGAAGTGTTTACAAATATGTGTTTGCGAATTTGCCTCTTGGATGAAGTGATATGCTTGAAAACGATGGAGAAAAAAACTTATGCTGTTACTAAAACGTTAAAAACGCTTTTCTTGGGTTATTTGGTAAGTTTACACTATTCATGTTTTCCACTACTTCGCACATAATTTCCGCGTCTGACCTACGAAAATCGTAACCGAACACCAAACCTTTTCATGACAGGAATATGCATTTCATCTCATACAAGAGAACAAATAAGGCATGCATTAAGACGAATTACACTTGAAGATGGACCCACAGAGTTCTAAGTGCATCGGGTACTGAGTAAAACACGAAAAATTGTGACAAGACTAGTTTAATTCACACCCAGAATGTATTTAGATTTTTGTTCATTATTTTCAGCAAATGTTTTTGAAGAATGCCGATGTGAAGAAATAGCACACTAGTCGTGCTAAAAAATCTTTTTTAATGCAACTGGTGTGCTATTTCTTCACATCGGACATCTTGTATTCCATTCACTCCACCTCCCCCCCTCCCCCCCCCCCCTCCAGTGCAATCGGACTTCTTTGTGCCACCTACACTTGTTGCTTCACACAGTCAAAGAGAGAGACTGGACGTGATGAAAGCTCAAAAAGTATTAAGACTGATTCACATAGTGAAAGTAAAATATGTTCTACTACAATTTCAAAATAACGGTTTCAAATATTTACCAAAAATTGCGCAAAAATTTAATATAAAATAAAAATATTGGTAATCGATATTGCCATTTCGGTATCGATATATGGAGATAAGAAACATTGCCGATATATATATCTATATTTTTCAACAGCTCTAATCCTAGAGACTTATCGTTTGCTGAGAGTTGAACGCTAGGTTAAAGGCAGACTGGAACATTCCATTGTACGACCTTTCAGTTTCCAGGCACGTGCCTTACCACTTTTTTTCCTTCTCTTTGTTCGTCATTATTGTCTTAATTTGGTCTGGGCGGATGTCACGTGACACCCCTTAAGTTCATCGGTGAATACTCCACTCAGTTCTCTTATTATGGAGGGCAGCCAGCCCTCTTGCCCAACACGTTGAGCTATCGTGGCGGCTTCACTAGACTCACTCAATGAAGGTGAGTTAAGGCACGTAAACTTTTGTTTATATTAGAAAGTGTTCTTTTTGGGGTTGAGTTTTCCAGTCTTATCCATCTGTCTTTCTACGAGATTTTATTTCGGTTAGAGATTGTTTACAGCAAATGTTTCGAAGAATTAGACTCGGGAAACAGATGGCGTAGTGGGAAGAATGCTATTAGCATCATAGACAGGGTCTATAGTAACAGATTGCAGGTGACTGCTACAGAGAACGTGTCTGCTCTTCCACGGTCGTTTGCTAGAGGTGTCACCAAATTAGTTTGTATATGACACCGTCACTTGGCACCAGCTATCCTGGCAAGCGATACTCCGGGATCTCGTCCAACTCCTCTTTAATTTGATGCCACGAGATACAGAAGCTGTTTCGCAACACAGAGAACTGACGTCATGCCAATAACGTTGCTACACTGCCTGTATACTATTTGTTCCAGTAATATTCACACAGGCCGCGAGTTACTGGCGATCGCCTCAAAATAATGATATTTTCACAATCTTCAATGTCTAAGAAGCAGCAAAACAAAGAAAAAGAGAAACGGGAATAATATCTGATTTTAGCTGTTAGTTTCATGTTACATGAATTATTTAGACGTTATCTGTGAACTCTAATGATGTGAAATGGGTCATTTTACATTCAATTATACGTTTATATGTTAATTTGGATTTCTGCTGACCGCTTACGAGTTTTTTTTTTCCATATGTGACTTAGTAATTCCTACCCACCTACCCACCACCTTTCATACATTACAAAATAGAAATACTTCTATGGAGCCGAAAGAGTTGTCAAGGAGAAACTTTTTGATTTTGTTTCCGAATTTAACTTTGCTGTCTGTCAGTTGTTTAATACCATTAAGTACAAAAATTTCTGGAGGCAGCGTTGTGCAACCTTTTTTGTGCTAAAGACATCTTTAGTATGCAGTAATGAACATTATTTTTTCTTCTGATTTTGTAATTATGTACATAATTTCTTCTTTTGAACTACAGTGGATTATTTACTCTCAAGAGCTAAAGATGATACTGGTAGACCCGCCTAATATCGTGTAAGGCCCCGCTAGCACGCGGAAGAGCCGCACCACGACGTGGCATGGACTTGACTAATGTCTGAAGTAGTGCTGGAGGGAACTGACACCATCAACCCTGCAGGGCTGTCCATAAATCCGTCAGAGTAGCAGGGGGTGGAGATCTCTTCTGAACAGCACGTTGCGAGGCATCCCAGATACCCTTCAACATCCTCTGTAGCTCTTCAGCACTGCTTGATGATCCGCATATTTTATAGTCTTTCCCATTTTGCCTCCGGCTAAAATGCCTCTTGCACCCTATATGGCCTTATTATCAATTCTTCTCCATACACGTTCAGTAGCTTCAGTGACAGTCAGCATCCTTGTCTTACACACCTTCCAATGCTGATGATGATGATGATGATGTTTGGTTTGTGGGGCGCTCAACTGCTTCCAATGCTCACCTCTCCCGTAAGTGGAATTACTTAAACTCAGCGACAGAGTGAAAACAATCATACACTGAATAGCCAAACAAGTTGGTACAGCTGCCTAACATCGTTTACGGCCCCCGCGAGCAAGCAGTGCCGCAACACGAAGTGTCATGGACTCAACTAACGTCTCCAGTAGTGATGGGGGGGACTGACACATGAATTCTGAAAGGCTGTCCACAAATCCGTAAGAGCACGAAGGGGTGGAGGTCTCTTCTGAACAGAAAGTTGCAAGGCATCCCAGATGTGCTCAATAATGTTGGTGTCTGGGGAGTTTGGTGGCCAGCGGAAGTGTTTAAACTCAAAAGACTGTTCCTAGAGCCACCCTGTACAATACTAGACGAATGGGATGTCAAATTGTCCTGCTGGATTTGCCCAAGTCCGTCGGAATGCACAGTGGACATGAATGGATGCAGGTGATTAGACAGGATACTTACGTACGTGTCACCTGTCAGAGACGTATCTATACGTATTAGGAAACACATATCACTCCCACTGCACACGCCCCTCACCGTTACAGAGCCTCTACCAGCTTGAACGGTCCTCTGCTGACATGTGGCGTCCATGGATTCATGAGGTTGTCTCCATACCCTTACACGTCTATCCGCTCGATACAATTTGAAACTAGAGTAGTCCGACCAGGCTACATGCTTCCAGTCATCAACAGTCCAATGTTGGTGTTGAGGGGCCCAGACGAGGCGTAAAGCTTTGTGTCGTGCAGTCATCAAGGGTACACGAGTGGGTCTTCGGCTCCGAAAGCCCATATCGATGCTATTTCGTTGAATGGTTCGCACGCTGACACTTGTTGACGGCCCAGCATTGAAATATGCAGCAATTTGCGGAAGGGTTGTACTTCTGTCACGTTGAACAATTCTCTTCAATCGTCTTTGGCCCCGTTCTTACGCGACCTTTTTCTGGCCGCAGCGATATCGGAGATTTGACGTTTTACCGAATTTCCCACTTCATCGCTACCTCGGAGATGCCGTATTCCATCGCTCGTGCGTCGACTATTACCGCGATCAAACTCACTTAAATATTGATAACCTGCCATTTAGCAGTAGTAACCGATGTAACAACTGCGCCCGACGCTTGTTGTCTTATACAGAAACGCTGTGTCCGGAAACGCTTAATTTCCATGTTAGAGCTCATTTTAGTTTCGTCAGTATGTACTGTACTTCCTCAATTCACCGCCAGTTGGCCCAATTGAAGGAAGGTAATGTTGACTTCGGTGCTTGTGTTGACATGCGACTCATTGCTCTACAGTACTAGCATCAAGCACATCAGTACGTAGCATCAACAGGTTAGTGTTCATCACGAACGTGGTTTTGCAGTCAGTGCAATGTTTACAAATGCGGAGTTGGCAGATGCTCATTTGATGTATGGATTAGCACGGGGCAAAAGCCGTGGCGCGGTACGTTTGTATCAAGACAGATTTCCAGAATGAAGGTGTCCCGACAGGAAGACGTTCGAAGCAATTGATCGGCGTCTTAGGGAGCACGGAACATTCCAGCTTATGACTCGCGACTGGGGAAGTCCTAGGACGACGAGGACACCTGCAATGGACGAGGCAATTCTTCGTGCAGTTGACGATAACCCTAGTGTCAGCGTCAGAGAAGTTGCTGCTGTACTAGGTGACGTTGACCACGTCAGTGTATGGAGAGTGCTACGGGAGAACCAGTTGTGTCCGTACCATGTACAGCGTGTGGAGGCACTGTCAGCAGCTGATTGGCCTCCACGGATACACTTCTGCGAATGGTTCATCCAACAATGTGTCCATCCTCATTTCAGTGCAAATGTTCTCTTTACGGATGAGGCTTCATTCCAACGTGATCAAATTGTAAATTTTCACAATCAACATGTGTGGACTGACGAGAATCCGCACGCAATTTTCAATCACGTCATCAACACAGATTTTCTGTGAACGTTTGGGCAGGCATTGTTGGTGATGTCTTGATTGGGCCCCATGTTCTTCCACCCACGCTCAATGGAGCACGTTATCATGATTTCATACGGGATACTCTACCTGTGCTGCTAGCATATGTGCCTTTACAAGTACGACACACCATGTGGTTCATGCACGATGGAGCTCCTGCACATTTCAGTCGAAGTGTTCGTACGCTTCTCAACAACAGATTCGGAGACCGATGGATTGGTAGAGGCTTACCAATTCCATGGCCTCCACGCTCTCCTGACCTCAACCCTCTTGACTTTCATTTATGGGGGCATTTGAAAGCTCTTGTCTACGCAACCCCAGTACCAAACGTAGAGACTCTTCGTGCTCGTATTGTGGACGATTGTGATACAATACGCCATTCTCCAGGGCTGCATCAGCGCATCAGGGATTCCATGCGACGTAGGGTGGATGCATGTATCCTCGCTAACGGAGGACATTTTGAACATTTCCTGTAGAAAAGTGTTTGAAGTCACGCTGTTACGTTATGTTGCTGTGTGTTTCCTTTCCATGATTAATGTGATTTGAAGAGAAGTAATAAAATGAGCTCTAACATGGAAAGTAAGCGTTTCCGGACACATGTCCACATAACATATTTTCTTTCTTTGTGTGTGAGGAATGTTTCCTGAAACTTTGGCCGTACCTTTTTGTAACACTCTGTATAGGCGTTGCCGACCACAGCGCCGTATTATGCCTGTTTACACAACTCTGTATTTGAACACGCATGCCTACAACAGTTTCTTTGGCGCTTCAGTGTATAACAAACTTCATGAGGGAATAAATAAGTAAATAAGAGGTGAGTGGAAAAAGTAACGAGACTGACAACACTACGAGCGATCTGGCAATACTGTGTTCTACTTGTGTAGAACGGTGTGTTCATCCCTTTCAGATGCTCAGTCCGAGTTTCACCTCCGTACAGCCATCGTGGGACTTTTGAGAGCCCCACCAGTGCAGTTGTGTTTTTGTCGTGTGTTACGAGAATGGAACAGCGGGATTTAGAGCAACGCTATGCCATCACGTATTGTGTTAAAAGTGGGGAGCCCCCGAGCGTGACCTCTGAAACGTTGAAACGGGCCTAAGGGAAACATTCCGTATCAAGAGCACATGTTTTCGCAGGCACAAATCATTATCGGAAGGCCGAGAACACATTTAAGATAAACTTCGATCAGGGAGACCTTGACGTTCAAAAACCGGCAAAAACGTCGAACGTGTGCGTGCTCTTGTGACGTTAGACTGATGTTCAACAATAAGGCTGATAGGTGACGTGTTAAACTTACACTTTCACCATACGTCAAATTATGACCGAAAATTTTGCACATCCTGATGTGTGGGGTTGATCCGTTATTTTGTTATCCTGCGCAACGGATTAATCTGAGACGTACCCTTTACCCTGTGGCTCCTGCAAGACGCAATTTCCACAACCACACTACTACAGAAGTCAGACAGACGCTCCTAACGTTCTAAAGAGAAATGCCTGAAAAACTTCCAATAAATATCTTCTGGAGTCGTCCGCTCTAAGGAAATGACACAAAAATTCTTACATAACTAGTGAGATACTTGGGTACTGGAGTAGTGCTAGTTAGTGCAAGAAAAACATGAAACTAACGAAAGTTATTATTTATTTTGCAAAAATTCTGAGAAATCACAATGGCACTTTTAGTTATGAATTGAACAAGTTATATCCTGGTTCTTTTCGGAATGTGAAGTTACCTCTCAAGGATAGGATTCGCTAATGAAATTTCTATACAAAGTTTAAGATTGTTGTTGACTTGGCAGAATGGCTGAGAGGCGCGCCTACTCAGCTTGAATAATTATCCTTTAGAATGTTGCTAGATATGGTTGAGGCTGTCGCGTGTGAAATGCAGTGAAGTGTACTGTTGTGGAGGAAATATGGGGCTCGCAATAGCTGTAGCGCACAATACCGTAAGCTGCGATGACTGCTGTCTGCGCCGCTCGCTGCTGACAAATAAGATAACTCTCGTTCTATCTGGATTGACCTTTGCCAATCAAACTCTCCCTATGCCTTGATGAAGTCAAGGATTCCAATTCGCCCCTAGTCTAACTATTGGTGTGGTACACTGGTCAGATAACCAGCCCACTGCGGTGCCACTCAAAATTCGCTCGCAGGCGTTTAACTATAACTCTGTCCGTTCTCACTGCACAATAAGTGTGTACTCTGCCAGTGAAGTACTGAGGAGAGACTTGTTCCTCACTCCAAGAGCGACAACGGAACGGCGCCTCTCCACACCAGACATGAAGGGGTATATCTTTCGGTCTCAAGGCCTCAGAAATATCGTCTGCCAATCAGCATTGCTCTTCTAAAACGGGAGGATGACGTTTCGTTTAAGGCAATCAATCGGGAAATCTGTAGCATTGGCGTTTGACGTTTGCTGTCTCCCTGTGAAAATCTCTGAAATTGCGTGCTATGTGTGAAGAATGCGTAGGCTGGCCACTCGAACACAATGTAGCGGAATTTGCTTTTAAGCCGAACACGGGGTTGTTCCCCCCATTCACTCGGGCCCACTCTGTCCGCTACACGGGCGGTCACCGGCCAACATAGGCTGGGTCGTCCTCTGAAGGGACCGGCGTCCCTTTGTGCGGTCTCTCTCCAGAACTAAAAGCTTCTGTGACCGTCGTGTCTGGAATGTATGTGTGTACGCCAGCTTCGAGTATTTCAACCACAGTGTGCTTACTTGTTAATTCCATATCATTTACATGAATTCATACAACATTGACTTTATCTTATCGAGTTTGGGTTCGAATGAAGCGTCTTGTTGTGCGGAATATGATTGTGAGGGCGGAATATGTAAGCAATGAAGGTCAGGAGACCACGATGTCTTACAACATGTGAAAGGTTTGTGCCGATATGGTGCTGTGAAACCTCACAAATAGCAGAAGGCCAATCCAAGAGACGTGTGCATTGATCTTCTTGGGAGGACTGCGAATAAGTACATACGTTTCAGTCGTGTCATAACAGGCAAAGTGAGAAGTGGCACACTGAGACGTCTCCTCGATCGGAAAAGCTCGAATGAGCAAATATAAGATCAAAATAGTGCTGATTAGCTTTTTTGACTGTAGGGGTGTCGTGCATAAAGAATTTATTCCTCCAGGACAAATTGTCAACCAAGTGATTTACAAGAATGTTCTTAAAAGGCTCAGGAAAAGGGCGAATCGAGTGAGGAAAGACACTGTAGATAAGTGGATGCTGCATCATGTCTATGCTGCATGTCACACGGCCACTTCCATCATGGAATTTTTGACCCCAAAAGGTATTCCTGTTGTTCCATAGAGCCCTGAGTCCTTGTGACTTTTTTCTATTCCCGAAATTAAAAAATGTCTTCAATGCACGTCATTTTAGGGGTCTGGAGAGCATTCAAAAGAATGTGACCGACAACTTAAAGGCCCTATCAGTTGAAGACTTTCACCGCTGTTACGAGGACCGGTGTATAGCTTTCGAAGGGAACGACTCTGAAGGGGACAATATCGTTGTTTTAAAAAATAGAAACTTTCGTAGATAAAAAATCAGTCCCATTACTTTCCTCACATACCTCGTATATGATGACGGAGTGGTCAAAATGGCACGAGATGATCGTGGAAGAGCCCAGCGATTATTCTTACAGCGGCTTTTGAGCAATGAAGACTTACTTTCTTAAAGATGAGCTACGCCTGAACATAATTCCGCGTGACATTGTTGAATAGAAATACACAAAATATGTCAACTTAAGGCGTTGTTTTAGGAGTTCCAAAATGTGATTTTTTCAGTTCAAATTCTAATCAATTTTGACAACTAAAAATTTTAAGATCTCATCCTGTTACCATGAAGAACCTTGTCAGATTACGTGTGTGGTTTCAAGCTTCAATACTTATACTGAGTATTCATTTCAAATTTGTAAAGTATTGCTGGATTGTACATTGGACAACTTTTATCCTCAAGACAGGTTTCAAGTGTTTTTGTAATTTTTAAGGCTGCACTCCCGTACTGTACCAGAAATATTATTTCAAAGCGGGATAGCGCTGTAACGTACAACAACAAATAAATGCTTCTACAGTTAGATTATTTACTGGCTACTAAGCATTAATTCAACTTAAATCGCCGGACCCCTGTATCCTGGAAAAATTAATGTCCACAAGAAGTAGAAGCAACTGATTACTGACGTTCCAAACGTTCAAAGTTTACCACAGGATGAAACCACTGACACATGGTAATAACGTGAGCAAATTTCGAGGGTCTCGCACAACGTAGCCCACTGTGGCACAGATATTAAGAGGAAATGTTTCCGAGCCTATCATCTGTAGTCGAAGACTCTTGACACAATCAAAGGCCTATGGTAGTGCAGCAGGGAAAGACGACGAATTCGACAGACTGCTGTGGAGCGATCTGGTAAACAGAGTCCAACGGCACTCACGTTGAGAAGTCGCTGGCTTACAATATCTGGCAATAATCTGCTTGAGGTTGCTGTCCTAAGAGACCTGACTTCCGCCTGCTCTGGGGCATTTTTCATTGCCATTTTCGTAGTTTTCCACGCGGCCCACTTGCAGTTATATTCGTATAGCGTAGTCACCCCCGCCTGAGGCGGAACCGGTAAATCTACGATCTCCATTGTCTGTACTATCGATACGTTATTTTTCATCATACAAAGATGTAAGAGACATTACTATAATATTGATATTTCATAAAAATTACCGAAGCAATTTATATTAAAAATGGAAAGTTTATAGTCTTGCCCCTTAATTCGCAATATGGTTAAATTTATGAGTATGGTCGTGCCGCTAAGTTCATAATTTCAAAAAGGTCACTCTAATCATGGGTTTGCTTTTATTCAGCCAGTCCTATAAGATGAGTCGTAGGGTCAGTACGGTCCCGCGTGTTCCTCCATTCCTCTGGAACCCAAACCGATCTTCCCTGTGGTCGGATTCTTCTAGTCTTTCCAATTTTCTACGAATAATTCGTGTCAGCATTTTCCAAACATGGCTTAGTAAACTGATAGTTCGTCAACATTCACACCTGTCAGAACTTTGTCCGCATCTCGTGGTCGTGCGGTAGCGTTCTCGCTTCCCACGCCCGGGTTCACGGGTTCGATTCCCGGCGGGGTCAGGCATTTTCTCTGCCTCGTGATGGCTGGGTGTTGTCTGCTGTCCTTAGGTTAGTTCGGTTTAAGTAGTTCTAAGTTCTGGGGGACTTATGACCACAGCAGTTGAGTCCCATAGTGCTCAGAGCCATTTGAACCATTTGTCAGAACTTTCTATTTGGGAATTCGGATTATCATATTTTTCATATAGTCTGAAAGAATTTCGCCTGTCTCATGCATCTTGTATACTACGTAGAATAAGAAATTTCAGTGTTTTTGTCTTTTCTGATAGGTAGGACAGTGTGTCCTTGACCTGCGTTATGATATAACGTTTCTGGCCGCGCGGGATTAACCGAGCGGTCTCAAGCGCTGCAGTCATGGACTGTGAGGCTGGTCCCGGCGGAGGTTCGAGTCCTCCCTCGGCCATAGGTGTGTGTGTTTGTCCTTAGGATAATTTAGGTTAAGTAGTGTGTAAGCTTAGGGACTGATGACCTTAGCAGTTAAGTCCCATAAGATTTCACTCACATATTTTTATAACGTTTCTGTAAAATTATTTGTTCCTTATTACGTCTGAATACTGTGAAGTCGTTAGCCAAATTATAATGAAACAACACAAATCGAAATTATAATCCTAGGAGCTATCAACACAACTCTCCATAGTCAATAAACTGATCTGTAATCACACGAGACGATAGAGTGTAATGCTCGTTATCTTCACTGAATAATAAGTAATCGATCGTCGAATCTAGCCATTGTGCACAAGGACAACACCAACACACTAAAAACAACACACTTAGGTGTACGATAGGCTATATTTGGTATCAGTGGTTCGACTAACCATGGAAAAGTTGAAGGACAAATAAAAGATCTTGCAATGTAAGTCAAGTCTGCTTCTAACAAATTTTCATTTGCTCTAGTTGATGGACACAACTCACAAGAAGTTGGCAGTTAGCAGAGGTCTGTAAAATCTCGACTGCATTTACACAAAGTGACGCTAACAATGAGAGGAGGTACCAAATTATATGGAAGACTGCATGGAGAAAATGCCGCGAGTCTTTCTTATCTGGGCACCTTACGAATTAAAAGTTAATGAAACAAAATCACAAATGAAAAGTAAAATCGGAAACTCAAGCTGTATATCAGAAAAAGCAAGTTGCGTGCTGATTAGAACATGAATTTCGGTGCTGCGGATTGCGACATTTACAGTACTTTCCACAAAATCAGCAAACTGTGCGTCCATCAGTACTAGACGGCATCCAGGAGTTGAACAGCCACGAATCTCCGGTCTCCCTCCTCAACTCTCTGCTTTCCAAAAAACTCTGCATTGTGGGATGACTCATTGCTGTTGCCAATGTAGCAGAAGAGAATATCACTTATTTCATGAAAAAAACCATGCGATCAGAACAGAAACTTCCCATACTTGGGATAAAAAAAGCGCATTAACAAACTCAAGGTTGGTACTGGCTTGAAATAGTGTCTCCCTGACTGGTTGGTTGCTTCGCACCAAGTACAGTGGCGGGGGTGCCACATTCGATTCAGCACAGTAAATTTTTTTTGGAGCAAAAACAGCTGAACTTCTCACACTGGCTGCGTGGCGCAGCGGCATCTAGTCCTATGGTGTTGATGCAGAAAAGGGAAAAATGTCATATTCAGGTGTTCTCTGGGGACGGCAGTGGTAGCGTGGCACCCACTATCCTCAGTGAGGACAGACACTGGCTCAGCCCACAAAAGCACAAAGCAGGCCGCAGATCCACTTCTGTGAAAACTGCTCACATCTCTGGGAGGCTCCCCTCTCCTAACTAGATTCACGGCTGGTCCCGGCTGAGGTTCGAGTCCTCCCTCGGGCATGGGTGTGTGTCTTTGTCCTTAGGATAATTTAAGTTAAGTAGTGTGCAAGCTTAGGGACTGATGACCTTAGCAGTTAAGTCCCATAAGATTAAAAAAAAAATTCACTGGCTGCCTTCTGCTGATAGTCAGGAACCTGGGAGCACTTTGGAAGCATATCTTTCCAATGAGGAAAATGCAACGCTTTCCAACCTAGCGAATACGTCCAGTACTCACAATAAAATTATTCAAAATAGTGGACGAAAAATGGAACAATGTCACTTAGCGGTATGTGACAATAAGGTCACAAATAGTTTGAACATGGCTTGCTTCTGTTAAGGATGTCAACAATTCTGAGGAATATCTTCTACTCCAGCTGTTTTGTTCTAATGTAAATCTTTCAGTGGTATGTCAAACACTTCTCACAGTTCCATATCGCCCATCTCATAATCTACTTACTCTCCTTTCTGTAATACTCTTCAGTTTACTTCGAGACATACAACTCGTAAATCACATTGGCAACAGTGAGATCATCCAGTACATACTGTTGTGGACTGAGGACGTCCACTTTGACGAAAATCTCACTACCGCTGAAAAACACTAATAAAGGTGTCTTGGAAGACCGAATGCTTGGGTTCTAGGGCACAAAACACATAATGAAAGTAACACTTCGGTAACACTGGTTACAGCAATTGTAGGGTGCAGGTTTAGCCTTTCTGTCCAGCGTTGGCAACAATTCCATGAAAACGAAACTAATGTTCTCTGAACTAAAGTCGAAAGTAAAATAATCTTCAGCCTTGATGTACAGGGTGATTCAAAAAGAATACCACAACTTTAGGAATTTAAAACTCTGCAACGACAAAAGGCAGAGCTAAGCACTATCTGTCGGCGAATTAAGGGAGCTATAAAGTTTCATTTAGTTGTACATTTGTTCGCTTGAGGCGCTGTTGACTAGGCGTCAGCGTCAGTTGATGCTAAGATGGCGACCGCTCAACAGAAAGCTTTTTGTGTTATTGAGTACAGCAGAAGTGAATCGACGACAGTTGTTCAGCGTGCATTTCGAACGAAGTATGGTGTTAAACCTCCTGATAGGTGGTGTATTAAACGTTGGTATAAACAGTTTACAGAGAATGGGTGTTTGTGCAAAGGGAAAAGTTCTGGACGGCTGAGAACGAGTGATGAAAATGTAGCACGCATCCAGCAAGCATTTTTTCGCAGTCCAGGAATTGGCTGTTCCCTCAGCTCGAACAAGAAGCACAACAATTCATATTTCAGCAGGATGGAGCGCCACCACATTGGCACTTATCTGTCCGTAACTACCTGAACGTCAACTACCCGAGGCGATGGATCGGCCGCCAGGCAGCCTGTGACAGAGCACTTCATCACTGGCCTCCAAGAAGCCCTGATCTTACCCCCTGCGATTTTTTCTTATGGGGGTATGTTAAGGATATGGTGTTTCGGCCACCTCTCCCAGCCACCATTGATGATTTGAAACGAGAAATAACAGCAGCTATCCAAACTGTTACGCCTGATATGCTACAGAGAGTGTGGAACGAGTTGGAGTATCGGGTTGATAATTGCTCGAGTGTCTGGAGCGGGCCATATTGAAAATCTCTGAACTTGTTTTTGAGTGAAAAAAAACCTTTTTAAATACTCTTTGTAATGATGTATAACAGAAGGTTATATTATGTTTCTTTCATTAAATACACATTTTTAAAGTTGTGGTATTCTTTTTGAATCACCCTGTACTGTTCGAAGGACAGTTCCAAACTAACTGCACTCAGTTAAAGCTCTAGGCAGGTGATCTCTGTCCCCACACAATAAATCTGTTCACTGTTCCCTGTCTATTGATGACTAACCACTGTCTGTCGTATCGGTCACTGTTTCTATCTCACTGGACGACTTGATAACTTGAAGACACGACCAACGTTCTGCAGAAACTCCCTAGCAAGACTCTTACTGACTGACCACTTGCAGCTCACAACTTCTGCTCGTGCACGGTCCATAAGCGCTCGTCTCTGTTCCTGGTGTCGCTGCCGCTCCTGGGACGGTGATTCTCTCGGGCAGCGTGATTAGTCGGCGCGCAGCGATGTTCACGTTGCAGAGAGAAGTCCACGGTACTTCTGATACCAACTGTCGCAAACTGTTCTTGTGTGGTATCTCATTACATCACAATATCAAATTGTGCGCCTTAGATGCAGTTGTATACGGTGGTAAAACAAATGCAAAACATCATACTGTGTGGACGATGTGGCCTATTCGACACCTTATTTTAAATCTATGTGACGATGCTGTGCTGAGTGTATTTATATGTTTTGACGCTGCCATTACAGCCTTACCACTTTAGGATATTGCGTAGCAAGGTACGTTTTACCGTATTTTACCTGTACATTTCCCTGGTTGTATGATAGTATATTGTGATACGATATTCTGTATTGTGCTGAAAGACACATTGCTCACTAGGTGTATATATTGTTATATTTTAGATCTGAGGATGGTCATTACTGACTGGAACCGGTCATCGTCAAAAGAATTGATATTGTGATCAAAGACTGGAGTAAAAAACATTCGACAGTATTGGATCACTGTTCATATACGCGACTATGCCGCAGCTGGTGAAACATCATACTTCCAACATAACATTACAGAATGTTGTGACTTGGCAAGACAGCCAAGCCACTATGAGATAGCCGAAAGGCACGCGTTTAAGCTCACGCAGGCTGGCGTGAGGTCTGGAACAGTTAAAGGAGTTGAGTCTAGTAAAAAAAGTACGTAGCTTCTGGAATACTTAACTTTAATGTATAATTGGTGAACATCGGTCTAACGGTACAGGCATCACAAGATAAATAGCAAATGATAATGGCGCCTTGCTAGGTCGTAGCAAATGACGTAGCTGAAGGCTATGCTAACTATCGTCTCGGCAAATGAGAGCGTAATTTGTCAGTGAACCATCGCTAGCAAAGTCGGCTGTACAACTGGGGCGAGTGCTAGGAAGTCTCTCTAGACCTGCCGTGTGGCGGCGCTCGGTCTGCAATCACTGATAGTGGCGACACGCGGGTCCGACGTATACTACCGGACCGTGGCCGATTTAAAGGCTACCACCTAGCAAGTGTGGTGTCTGGCGGTGACACCACACAGAACACCAGCAATCCCACATCCAACTTACTACTACGTTCACAAACTCAGTGAATTCCTTCATTCGGTAATGTCATGGCCACCTAATCGCTGTTAACATTTACAAAAACAGACCGTTTGTAATTAGTGTAATGTTATGATGGTAATATGCAATGAAGTGCCAAAAAAAACAGGTAAAGGTATGCGTATTCGAATACAGAGATATCTAAACTGGCAGAATACGGTGCTGCGGTTGGCAACGCCTAAATATGACAAGTGTCTGGCACAGTCGTTAGATCGGTTACTGCTGCTACAATGGCAGGTTTAACTGAGTTTGGACGTGCAGTTATAGTCGGCGCACGAACGATGGGACACAGCATCTCCGAGGTGGCGATGAAGTGGTGATTTTATCGTACGACCATTTCACGAGTGCACCGTGAATATTAGAAATCCGGTAAAACATCAAATCTCCGACAACTCCTTCTGCAAATTGCTGCAGATTTCAATGCTGGGCCGTTAACAGGTGTCAGCGTGCGAATCATTCAACGAAACATCATCGATATGGGCTTTCAGAGTGGAAGGCCCACTCGTGTATCCTTGATGACTGCACGACACAAAATGTTCAAATGTTCAAATGTGTGGGAATTGCTAAGGGACCAAATTGCTTAGGTCGTCGGTCCCTAGACTTACACACTAATTAAACTAGCTTATGCTAAGAACAACACTCACACACATACCCGAGGGAGGACTCGAACCTCCGGCGGAAGGGGCCACGGACATAAAGCTTTAGGCCTCATCTAAACTGTTGATGACTGGAAACACGTCGCCTGGTCGGACGAGTCTCGTTTCAGATTGCATCAAGCGGATGGACGTGTACGGGTACGGAGACAACCTCATAAATCCATGGACTCTGCATGTCAGCAGGGGGCTGTTCAAGCTGGTGGAGGCTCTGTAGTGGTGTGAGGCGTGTGCAGTTGGATTGATATGGGGCCCCTGATACGTCTAGATACGACTCTGACAGGTGACACCTACGTAAGCACCTGTCCGATCACCTGCATCCATTCATGTCCATTGTACATTCCTGCAGACTTGGGCAATTCCAACAGGACAATGCGAAACCCCACACATCCAGAATTGCTACAGAATGGCTCCAGGAACAATCTTCCGAGTTTGAACACTTCCGATGGCCACCAAACACCCCAGACATGAACATTATTGAGCATAGCTTGGATGCCTTGCAACGTGCTATTGAGAAGAGATCTTCACCATCTCGTAGTCTTACGGATTAATGGACATGCCCGTAGGAAACATGGTACATGTTCCCTCCAGCACTGTTTCAGACATTAGTAGAGTCCATGCAACATCTTGTTGCGGCACTTCTGCGTGCTGGCGGGGGCCCTATACGATGTTAGGCCAGTGTACCAGTTTCTTTGGCTCTACAGTGTGTATGAGGACCATATCCTTCAATATCTCGAGAAGTCTTTTACATCTTAGTATATACTGAATATCAATATTATCTATGTCATTTACGAAGTGCAGTTTTGGAAACACTCGAGAATTTTTGCTAAGCCTACATTATGTTTACTTTTCTATCCATATATTGTGATAAAAACAATAAAGTATGCTAAAACACCTGTCTATGCTACCGCATCTTGAGTATAAAAGCCGGCCAGTGTGGCCGAGCGGTTCTACCATAGGGGCTTCAGTCTGTAACCGAGCGACCGTTACGGTCGCAGGTTCGAATCATGTCTCGGGCATGGATGTGTGTGATGTCCTTAGGTTAGTTAGGTTTAAGTATTTCTAAGTTATAGGGGACTGATGATCTCAGATGTTAAGTCCCATAGTGCTCAGAGCCATTTGAACCATTATTGGAGTAGAATATACACTCCTGGAAATTGAAATAAGAACACCGTGAATTCATTGTCCCAGGAAGGGGAAACTTTATTGACACATTCCTGGGGTCAGATTCATCACATGATCACACTGACAGAACCACAGGCACATAGACACAGGCAACAGAGC
The DNA here is from genome assembly GCF_021461395.2 of Schistocerca americana. Taxonomy (NCBI): domain Eukaryota; kingdom Metazoa; phylum Arthropoda; class Insecta; order Orthoptera; family Acrididae; genus Schistocerca; species Schistocerca americana. Next base: position 245,864,884 of record NC_060121.1, read on the forward strand.
ATGCACAATGTCGGCACTAGTACAGTGTATATCCACCTTTCGCAGCAATGCAGGCTGCTATTCTCCCATGGAGACGATCGTAGAGATGCTGGATGTAGTCCTGTGCAACGGCTTGCCATGCCATTTCCACCTGGCGCCTCAGTTGGACCAGCGTTCGTGCTGGACGTGCAGACCGCGTGAGACGACGCTTCATCCAGTCCCAAACATGCTCAATGGGGGACAGATCCGGAGATCTTGCTGGCCAGGGTAGTTGACTTACACCTTCTAGAGCACGTTGGGTGGCACGGGATACATGCGGACGTGCATTGTCCTGTTGGAACAGCAAGTTCCCTTGCCGGTCTAGGAATGGTAGAACGATGGGTTCGATGACGGTTTGGATGTACCGTGCACTATTCAGTGTCCCTTCGACGATCACCAGTGGTGTACGGCCAGTGTAGGAGATCGCTCCCCACACCATGATGCCGGGTGTTGGCCCTGTGTGCCTCGGTCGTATGCAGTCCTGATTGTGGCGCTCACCTGCACGGCGCCAAACACGCATACGACCATCATTGGCACCAAGGCAGAAGCGACTCTCATCGCTGAAGACGACACGTCTCCATTCGTCCCTCCATTCACGCCTGTCGCGACACCACTGGAGGCGGGCTGCACGATGTTGGGGCGTGAGCGGAAGACGGCCTAACGGCGTGCGGGACCGTAGCCCAGCTTCATGGAGACGGTTGCGAATGGTCCTCGCCGATACCCCAGGAGCAACAGTGTCCCTAATTTGCTGGGAAGTGGCGGTGCGGTCCCCTACGGCACTGCGTAGGATCCTACGGTCTTGGCGTGCATCCGTGCGTCGCTGCGGTCCGGTCCCAGGTCGACGGGCACGTGCACCTTCCACCGACCACTGGCGACAACATCGATGTACTGTTGAGACCTCACGCCCCACGTGTTGAGCAATTCGGCGGTACGTCCACCCGGCCTCCCGCATGCCCACTATACGCCCTCGCTCAAAGTCCGTCAACTGCACATACGGTTCACGTCCACGCTGTCGCGGCATGCTACCAGTGTTAAAGACTGCGATGGAGCTCCGTATGCCACGGCAAACTGGCTGACACTGACGGCGGCGGTGCACAAATGCTGCGCAGCTAGCGCCATTCGACGGCCAACACCGCGGTTCCTGGTGTGTCCGCTGTGCCGTGCGTGTGATCATTGCTTGTACAGCCCTCTCGCAGTGTCCGGAGCAAGTATGGTGGGTCTGACACACCGGTGTCAATGTGTTCTTTTTTCCATTTCCAGGAGTGTATATTTTCCTTGATTTCAGTACGCATTTTAGTCATTATTTAACATGCGGGTAACACTAATGTTATCTGGGCAAACCATAATGATAGTTTTGAAGACGGGAACTAGCGGCAGAAATAAATAATATTATTAAAACAGCAGCTTCATTTGTAATGATTTCGTTTTTCAAATATCTGAAAGCTGGAGATCATAACAAGTAAGATGATTATTTGGCAGAGCACGCATTTGGGTATTTCTCCAGAAACTGTGTGACTGGATATTTCCCACTCCAGGGGGGTAATCGCACTATGCAGTTCTAAGCACTTTATTGAAATTTTGCTGTCAGTTGCAGACACATAACATAGAAGGAACATACGTCATAAATGCGGAAGAATGACAGTCTCTGAAGCTGTTCTCATAAAACACTTGAACTTGAGGCACTGAAATGAGTTCGTACATAAATGAACAGAGGTTGACACGACGGTCTAATTTCTTTACCTTGAGTAAAACCCCTAACTGTTCTTAGCCAAGTCCATCACACTTCACTCCGCTACAGTTTATTACTCCTTCTGAGGAAAATTGCTTCTCTCGGCCTGCTCATCGTATATACATGTCGGAAAAATCCCACAAGACATTTGAGAGCAGGTAAGAACTTCCTCAAAAAGTCGCTTTCCACGTTATTCCTTTTCCGTGAATTTTGAGTCGCTGAGCATTTTCATAGACATTCTGTATCCGAGATATCGATTCCTAAGCGTACTATGGTCTTTTGTGATGGTATGTCTGTAGGGAATACTTTGGAGGTATAGCGAGCTGACCAATAGGAGGTTCTCGTGGCAGAGTTGGGTCGAAGCGTGCCCCGTTGGACGTGACACAAAGCAACCTAGTTGTGTTTCCACCTTGCTGCGAATGACTTGCTCTTTACTGCTTTCGATACTTGTCGGAGCTGGCCAATTGTCACTGTGTGTTCAGTAAAGGTTGTGTTCAATGCTACAGTTTATGATTATGGTAACAGAAATGAAATGGAAACGATCGTATGGCAGTGTTGGCCGGGGAGTCCCATTCGGGTTCGGCCGCCAAGCGCAAGTCTTATTTCAATCGGCGCCACATTGGGCGACTGGGGGCAGATGATGAGGATGAAATGGTGATGAGCACAACACGACATCCAGTCCCCGGGAGGAGAAAATCTCCAACCTGGCCGGGAATTGAACCTGGGCCCAGTGCATGGGAGGCAAGCACGTTGCCACCCAACTAAGCAGGCGGAGCACGATTGTGGTGAGATCGCAGCATGCTTGTGCAGCTTGGTGTAGTATTTTGTTTGCAACGATTTCAGGATTACAGATGTACCTTCAGTTACATCCCCAATTAATTTCCGTTTTTCAACGGGATATATTGTGTTCCATACTCGTGACACACTATTGGTTTATCAATTGTCCATAGGGGCAGTTAGCGTGTGGATTCATTACTTTTCCACTGATTTAACATTACTCACGGAATTTTCTTTGGTTCTGACGTACAGAATAACTGTACATTTATAGTTGACTGATTTGCTTATAAATAATCAGAAATTTCACTAATGCATCTTTCATTTCTTTTGTCCCCGCACTCATTTATAAAGCCAACATAATTTTTTGAACAGCACGCATATGCTTGTGTGTTCATACTTAGGACAATACCTGATCTGAACATAAACTTTTGAATGAATTCTGCCCTCAGCGGAATTATTAGTCAATGCGAAAGCAAGTGCCGTCACCAGGATTGCTTCAAATTCTTTACATCCTTGTACAGCCTGTTAGGTAAATTAGCAGTGCCGAGACATCGGGACTTCAAGTTTCAGTGTGACGTTGCATATCTTTGTAGAACGTGATCTGCCTATAAAGCAGGTCACATTTACACTTCTGTCATGCTAGGACATCAGGTGAAATTGTGATCTTAGATACATTCAGATATTTCTGCATGCCTCTGTTTCTTTCCCATACCGCAGTGAAAACGTCTCTTACTCGTGAATATTCCAACTAAACAGTGATCAGACAACGTCAGTAATTATTCTTGGGTCAAAATTTTGTATAATAGTGGCATATTTTCAGGACATTTTACTTAAGTCATATATTTCACGTACTCTCTTCAGCTCAAAAAAATAGAAATTAAGAGACTTTCAAGTTGAATATAAATACAGATAATTGCCATTAGTCGTTTTTGAAGTAAGTGTTTATTTCCATAAACTAGTTTTCAAGCCTGTTCAGGCACATCTTGAGATGGGGCATAAAGAAGTTCCACATTTATTTCCATAGCGTCGCTCCGTGACTAGAAGCAAGGGAACACCTTAATATATCGCCATGAGTAAAGAATGTAAGTAAACTGCCGGCCGCTGTAGCCGAGCGGCTCTGGAACCGCGCGACCGCTACGGTCGCAGGTTCGAATCCCGCCTCGGGCATGGATGTGTGTGATGTCCTTAGGTTAGTTAGGTTTAAGTAGATCTATGTGCTAGGGGACTGATGACCTCAGAAGTTAAGTCCCATAGTGCTCAGAGCCTTTTTTTTTTTTTTTTTTTTTTTTTTTTTTTTTTTTTTTGTAGGTCAACTAGTGACAAACGAATTTACTCACTTACTGTGGCAGTATGGGTGGTACTGTAGTTAATATTCAACCAATAGCTTCTATTTTAATTACCTGATGATTTTTCAGGTTTTGCACCAGACATGAAGCAAGCAAGGAATGAAGGAAATAGGGTTTATTTTGTACGATGGTGTCATCAAAGACAAAGCACAAGCTCGTATTGAAAGGGGATAAGGTAGGAAGTCGGCTTTGTCCATTTCAGTAGTACTGTCCCACTTTTGTCTTTAGCGATTTAGGGAAACAGTCACTCGAAGTCTGCATCGCTGGATGGCTGTTGTCGACCCTCCTGCAGTACAGGTGTCAAGAAGCTGTTCCCCTGGAAGACGACGGATTCGCGCCCTCCCGTCGGCATAATAAAGAACGTATCAGAATCCATCAGACCATGCAACGCTCTCCCACTGCACTAACGTCCATTGCCGATGGTCACGTGCCCATTTCATTCGTAGTTGCCGATGTTGTGGTATTAACATTGGCACATACGTGGGTCATCGGCTGCTGAGGCCCATCTTTAGGACTGTTTGGTACACTGTGTGTTCAGACAGACTTGCACTCTGCCCCAGCATTAAAGTCTGATGTTAGTTCCACCACAGTTCGCTGCCTGTCTTGTTTGACCAGTCTCTGACGACGTCTGCACGTGGTTTTACCTTCGTTACGCCACATTTTGAAGACTCTCACCGCAGCACTCCTCGATCACGCGGAAAGTTGTGCAGGTTCCAAAATACTCGTACAGAGCCTCCAGGCCATCAAAAAGTGCACTCGGTCAAACTCGGATAGATCGCTCGCCTTCCCCATTGCTCCTGAATAGCAGTCATTCCTCGCCAAGTGACACTGCCCTCGCCTTCACGTGCTTATATCAATAGTAGGTCGATGGTCAGAATGTTCTGGCTGATCAGTGTAAATGATTTGTCCAAAACACATTTAAAAAATACAGCACAAACGTCCTGTTTGATTGGGAGGGCGTAATTCAAATCTGCATCCATCGAGCGAGATGTACACTACTGGCCATTAAAACTGATACACCAGGAAGATGACGTGCTACAGACGCGAAGTTTAACCGACAGGAAGAAGATGCTCTGATATGCAAATGATTACCTTTTCAGAGCATTCACACAAGGTTAGCGCCGGTGGCGACACCTACAACGTGCTGACATGAGGAAAGTTTCCAACCGATTTCTCATACACAAACAGCAGCTGATCGGCGTTGCCTGGTGAAACGTTGTTGTGATGCCTCGTGTAAGGAGGAGAAATGCGTACCATCACGTTTCCGACTCTGATAAAGGTCGGATCGTAGCCTATCGGGATTGCGCTGTAACGGATCGTGCAGCCACGTCTCGATCCCAAAGTCAGCAGATGGGGACGTGTGAAGGCAACAACAAACAGTTCGGCGACGTTTGCAGCAGCATGGACTATCAGCTCGGAGACCACGGCTGCGGTTACCCTTGTCGCTGCGTCAAAGGCAGGAGCGCCTGCGATGATGTACTCAACGACGAAGCTGGGGCACGAATGGCAAAACGTCATTTTTTCGGATGAATCCAGGTTCTGGTTACAGCATCATGATGGTCGCATCCGTGTTTGGCGACAACGCGGTGAACGCACATTGGAAGCGTGTATTCGTCATGGTCATACTGGCGTATCACCCGGCGTGATGGCATGGGGCCCCATTGTTTACACGACACGGTCACCTCTTGTTCGCATTGACGGCACTTTGAACAGTGGACGTTACATTTCAGGTATGTTAAGATCCGTGGCTCTACCCTTCATTCGACCCCTGCGAAACCCTACATTTCAGCAGGATAATGCACGACCGAATGTTGCAGGTCCTGTACGGGCCTCTCTGGATACAGAAAACGTTCGACTGCTGCCCTGGCCAGCACATTCTCCAGATCTCTCACCAACTGAAAACGTCTGGTCAATGGTGGCCGAGCAACTGGCTCGTCACAATACGCCAGTCACTACTCTTGATGAACTGTGGTATCGTGTTGAAGCTGCATGGGCAGCTGTAGCTGTACACGCCATCCAAGCTCTGTTTGACTCAATGCACAGGCGTATCAAGGCCGTTATTACGGCCAGAGGTGGTTGTTTTGGGTACTGGTTTCTCAGGATCTATGTACCCAAATTGCGTGAAAATGTAATCACATGTCAGTTCTAGTATAATATATTTGTCCAATGAATACCCGTTTATCATCTGCATTTCTTCTTGGTGTAGCAATTTTAATGGCCAGTAGTGTATGTTTCCCGTGCTTTACCTTAGTGACTTAAACCGAATGTCTGCCTCATCGTTATTCCCTTGCAATCCGTCTCTGTCGTTCTCGTGGCCGGAGTGGCATTGGGCCGTAATGTCCTCCTTTCCTCCCTCTGTTCTCGTGGCCTTCATGAGGCCGAAGATTGTAATCCAGGCGTTCACGTTTTCGTACTGAGCTGCTCGTAGGTGTCTTGTTGGTGTGTGTGTGTGTGTGTGTGTGTGATGTACGTGGTGCGCAGCCAGAACATTGCTGGCGGCGCGGCGCTGGCGCCGTTTCGGTCGAGTCAGACGCCAGCTGCCGGCGTGGCGGGCGACTCGCTGACAAGACGGCTTTGTCGCTTCCGGCACAGCCTCGGCGCTGTTCCAGCTCCGGGAAAACCGCCGGCTCACCAGTAGTCGAAAGCGCGGAGGAGCTGCTCATAGTCAAGTGCATCTGCGTTTCCTCTGCACCTGAATTCCAACGACTCGCTCTCGAAAAATCTCTCCATTCGTGGTGCACGTAGTTTTTTACGCATGTGGATGACGTGCGCTCTCCGCCCGAAACACGATAATAAACATCGACGCTCTGTACCAAAGACTAGTTTGCTCATGTGCTGAAACTTCGTGTCCACATTGCGAAGTTGAATGAATCCCACTCAGTTTTCACCTATCACGTCCTGTTCAATTTTGTGAATGACATGATTGTTTTAAAGCAATGTTATCGGTATGCCTGCGACAACATGCTTACCAATACGTTCCAAAACGCCGCGCATAAAACGAGATTTTCCCGTGCTCATCCCTCGGTTTCTATTGGTGATACAAAAACCTAGGGTCAAGTGTTTTGGATAGCCGTTGGGCTACGGACCATTTCTATACTCAACAGAAGGACCGTCTCAGTGTCGCTATTCTACACGACAGAGGTAAAGTAGGAATATTACACACTTCCTCCTGCTTAGGCAAGTGGAGCAAATCTGTTGGTTCTTTTTGCATTTGATGTGGTCTACGGTGAGCCTGATGAGACTTACGGAGGCACCATTAGTTCATAGGCGGCTCCTCGGAATAAGCAAAAAATGGGTTTTTTACTATACCTTCGACGTCACCACCGAAACAAAACTCAGCTGAAGATTCAAAGATGACCATGCAAAGCAAATGGCTGTAATTTTTACGATGTATTCCTAAAATCCCGACCTCAAACAACCTTTAACATTTCCTTGATATCTTTATCCCTTTCCCAGATACAGAGGGTCAAATTTACTCTACTCGTACGCATAAAATACGCACATAAGAATTAAATAAGAAATTAATGATTAAATAATAATTAAACTGACGGGAAAACCAGTGAATGAAAGAAAGAATGAATGAAATGTCGATTTGCGTAAATTCGTGGGTGACTCCTGAGGAAACCCCCAAAAAAGGCGTTTTTCACCTTTTTTCGCCGCCAGCAGGGCACCAAACTGATGTCGCGAATTCTAAGACGCCTATGCACAGCAAATGGCTATAATTTTTACAATACATTCCAAAGATTCCGGTCTCGGACAACCTTGAGAATTTTGTAGATACCTTTATTCGTTTCTGAGATGCAAAGGTTCAAAGCTGCCCTACTTGTGCACGTAAAATATGGACGTAAAGTGCGGTGTGAGGCGCATATCTCGTTTATAAAATAACGTACCACGGGGAAATGTACTATAAAGTGCCACCGTTATTATCATAAGATTCCTGGGAACTCGACGTCGTAGTACTGAGGCACATCCAAAATTTTCGTGCCCGTAAAATCCGGCCTGAAATTTAAAACCAGTTTCACATAAGTAATCTACCAAATATTTACGACGTTTGTTGTTTTCATATGAGTGACATTCTCTGCTGTGGTAGGGAGAAAAATGGAACCAGCGAAAAAAATGCCCCTATCGGAGCCCAAAAATGAGAATATGCCCCACTTTGAGAGACTGACTGGAAAGTGGGGTACCAGCTGCCTCATTCTACCTACCTTAGCACCTTTAAAATTATTCGCAAAATATTGGCATGCGAACACATTCGCGCTTTTTTATGCTGAGAGAGAATGACAGTGGTAGTGGGAAAGAGACAGAAATAATAAATACTGGAAGACAGTAGACAATGGTTCTCGTATAGAAAAAGCGAAGCAGACAATGGCGGTGTGAGAGAAAGGAGAAGGACGCAGTGGCAGTGGAACATAGTAGAGAGTGAAAAAATAGTACTGTGAAAAGAGTTAACAGAGACAGTGCCAATGAGAAAGGAATAATAGGGAAAAGTGGAAGTGAGTGAGAGCCAGTGACAATGAGGATAATGAGAGACACTCTATGACAATGGCAGCTAGGGAGAGAGAGTTAGTGACAACGAGAAGAGACAGCAGCAGTGGGAAGGAATGAATGATATAGTAGCAGTAAGAGAAAACAAAAGGGAGGTAGTGAGAGGAGAGAGCAGTAGTAGTACAGAGATGAGATAGTAGCAGTAAGACAGAACAAAAGGGAGACAGTGGCAGTGAGAGGAGAAAGCAGTAGTAGTAGGGCAAAACGAAGGCGACTGTGGCTGGAAGGCAGGAGACAATGATAGTTGGTGAGCACAAAGAGATAATGACAATGAGCTGATCCTAATGAGTGAGTGAGAATGGGCAATTGAGAGTGGATGGGCACGAGAGACTTGCAGCCATGGACTAGTGGGTGTGAGAGAGTTACAGTTAGGGGAACTTGTGGTAGCGAGAGGTGAGATGCATATTAAATTGTTGAAGGTGTGTTGCATGTTAAATTTTGAGAGGTCAGTTACATGTTGAAAAGAGAACGACTATGTTCGCATGCCAATATTTTTGCGACAGTGCTGAGAAAGGTAGAATGGTATCCCACATTTCAGTCAGTATTTTAATAAAGAGCATATTCGCCTTTTTTGTCCTCCCATAGGAGTATTTTTTCAGCCAAAATTTCTAAAGTATTTACATTTATGTACAAACTATGCTATTCTATACTCGTATTTTCTGCTCATTGATGTTATTATAATTTGTGCTAATCAGTTATAAATGTCCACTGGGGTTGGTCTCTCGATTTGGATCTGATCTGAATTCACACTACCTTAATTTGTGATAAGGAACCATCGGAATAACAGTTGTAAATTGTCGTGGCTGAGAAGGGAAAGTACGAGAGCTACAAGCGCTAATAGAGAGCACTGTTGCTAAAATCGTTATAGGCACTGAAATCTGGCCGCAAAAGAAGTTCAGCCGAAGTTTTTGCGAAGAACCTAGCGGTGTTTCGAAAGGATACGCTAAACACAGTTGGTGGTGACGCGTTTGTTGCTATTAGAAGTAGTTTATCTTGTCGTTAAATTGAAGTAGGTAGTTTCTATGAGTTAGTAGGGGCAGAGGTCATTCTTGGCAACCGGAATAAAATAATAATTGAATCCTTTAGCGACCTCCCAACTCAGATGAACAATTGCTGAAAGATTCAAAGAAAACATCAGTTTAATTTCAAACATGCATCCGATCACACAATTACAGCTGGTGGTGACTTTAATTTACCCTCGTTAGGTTGGCGAAAATACATGTTTAAATCCGGAGGTACACATAAAACACCATCTGAAATTGTGCTAAATGCACTCTCTGAAAATTATTTCGAGCAGTTAGTTCATGAGCCCACTCGAATAGTAAAATGTCGTGAAAACACACTTGCCCTCTTAGCAGCAAATAATCCTGAGCTTATAACAAGCATAAAAACAGGTAGAGGGATTAGTGAACACAGGGTTGTCGTAGCAAAGATGAATATTGTAACCCCAAATTGTCCAAAAATAAACGAAAAATATACCTGCTCAAAAAGGTAGATAAAATGTCGCTTGACGTCTTCTAGAGAGACAATCTCCACTCCTTCAAAATTAACAATGTAAATGTAGACCAGATGTGGCTTGAATTCAAAGAAATAGTGTCGACAGCAATTGAGGGATTTAAACCAAATAAACTAGGAAATGACGGAGCTTATTCTCCTTGGTACATAAAACGGGTCAGACCACTGTAGCAGAAATAACAAAAAAAGGATACCAAATTTAAACGAACACAAAATCTCCAAGATTGGCGATCTTTTATAGCAGCTAGAAATTTAGCGCGGACTTCAATGCGGAATGCTTACAACAGCTTCCACAACGAAACTTTGTTTAGAAACCTGGCAGAAAATCCGAAGAGATTGAGGTCGTATGTAAAGTATGCTAGGGGCAAGACACAATCAATGCCTTCTCTGCACGATAGCAATGAAAATACTATCGACGACAGTGTTGCCAAAGCAGAGTTACTGAACACAGCCTTCCGAAATTCCTTCACCAAAGAAGACGAAGTAAATATTCCAGAATTCAAATCAAGAACCGCTGCCAACATGAGTAACGTAGAAGCAGACATCCTCGCAGTAGTGAAACAACTTAAATCACTTAACAAAAGCAAATCTTCCGGTCCAGACTGTGTACCAGTTAGGTTCCTTTCAGAGTATGCTGATACAATAGTTTCATACTGAATATCAATATACAACCGTTCGCTCGACGAAATATCCGCACCCAAAGACTGGAAAGTTGCACAGGTCACATCAATATTCAAGAAAGACAGTAGGGGTAATCCACTAAATTACAGATCCATATCATTAATGTCGATATGCAGCAGGATTTTGGAACGTATATTGTATTAGAACATTATGCATTACCTCGAAGAGAACGGTCTATTGACACACAGTCAACACGGATTTAGAAAACATCGTTCTTGTGAAACACAACTAGCTCTTTACTGACACCAAGTGTTGAGTGCTATTGACAAGGAGTTTCAAATTAATTCCGTATTTCTAGATTTCTAGAAGGCTTTTGACACTGTACCATACAAGCGGCTTGTAGTGAAATTGCGTGCTTAGGGAATATCGTCTCAGTTACATGAGTGGATTCATTATTTCCTGTCAGAGAGGTCACAGTTCGTAGTAAGTGACGGAAAGTCATCGAGCGACACAGAAGTGACTTCTAGCGTTCCCCAAGGTAGTGTTATAGGCCCTTTGCTGTTCGTCGTCTATGTAAACGATTTAGGAAGCAATGTGAGAAGCCGTATTAGGTTGTTTGCAGATGATGCTGTCGTTTATCGACTAATACAGTCAAATGGTTCAAATGACCCTGAGTACTATGGGACTTAACATCTGACGTCATCAGTTCCCTAGAGCTTAGAACTACTTAAACCTCTGGAAATCACACACGTCCATGCCCGAGGCAGGATTCGAACCTACGACCGTAGCAATCACGCTGTCTAATAAAGTCATCAGAAGATCAAAACAAATTGCAAAACGATTTAAAAAATATATCTGTATGGTGAAAAAATTGGCAAATGGCCCTAAATAACGAAAAGTGTGAGGTCATCCACATGAGTGCTATAAGGAATCCGTTAAACTTCGATTACACGATAAATCAGTCACACCTAAAGGCCGTACATTCAACTAAATACCTAGGAATTACAATTACGAACAACTTAAATTGGAAGGAACACTTAAAACATGTTGTGGGGAAGGCTAGCAAAAGACTGCGTTTTATTGGCAGAACACTTAGAAAATGCGACGGATCTACTAAGGAGACTGCCCACACTACGCTTGTCCGTCCTCTCTTAGAAATCTGCTGCGCGGTGAGAGATCCTTACTGTATAGGACTGACGAAATATACAGGGTGTTACAAAAAGGTACGGCCAAACTTTCAGAAAACATTCCTCACACACAAAGAAAGAAAATATGTTATGTGGACATGTGTCCGGAAGCGCTTACTTTCCATGTTAGAGCTCATTTTATTACTTCTCTTCAAATCACTTTAATCATGGAATGGAAACACACAGCAACAGAGCGTACCAGCGTGACTTCAAAAACTTTGTTAGAGGAAATGTTCAAAATGTCCTCCGTTAGCTAGGCTACATGCATCCACCCTCTGTCGCATGGAATCCCTGATGCGTTGATGCAGCCCTGGAGAATGGCGTATTGTATCACAGCCGTCCACAATACGAGCACGAAGAGTCTCTACATTTGGTACCGGGGTTGCGTAGACAAGAGCTTTCAAATGCCCCCATAAATGAAAGTCAAGAGGGTTGAGGTCAGGAGAGCGTGGAGGACATGGAATTGGTCCGCCTCTACCAATCCATCGGTCACCGAATCTGTTGTTGAGAAGCGTACGAACACTTCGACTGAAATGTGCAGGAGCTCCATCGTGCATGAACCACATGTTGTGTCGTACTTGTACAGGCACATGTTCTAGCAGCACAGGTAGAGTATCCCGTATGAAATCATGATAACGTGCTCCATTGAGCGTAGGTGGACAAAACTAAAATGAGGTCTAACGTGGAAATTAAGCGTTTCTGGACACATGTCCACATAACATCTTTTCTTTATTTGTGCCGGCCGACGTGGCCGTGCGGTTAAAGGCGCTGCAGTCTGGAACCGCAAGACCGCTACGGTCGCAGGTTCGAATCCTGCCTCGGGCATGGATGTTTGTGATGTCCTTAGGTTAGTTAGGTTTAACTAGTTCTAAGTTCTAGGGGACTAATGACCTCAGCAGTTGAGTCCCATAGTGCTCAGAGCCATTTGAACCATTTGAACCATTTTTTCTTTATTTGTGTGTGAGGAATGTTTCCTGAAAGTTTGGCCGTACCTTTTTGTAACACCCTGTATAGAGGAAGTTCAGAGAAGGGCAGCAAGTTTTGTATTATCGCGAAATATGGGAGAGAGTGTCCCTGAAATGATACAAGATTTGGGCTAGACAAGGAGTTTCAAAAGAAAGGCGTTTTCCTTTGTGGCGGAATCTTCTCACGAAATCTGAGTCACCAACTCCCTCCTCCGAATGAGAAAATACCTTGTTCACGCTGATCTACATAGGGAGAAACGATCATCAAAAATAAAATAACGGAAATCAGAACTCTAACGGAAAGATACAGGTGCTCGCGCTGTGGGAGAGTGGAATAACAGAGAATTATTGTGAAGATGGTTCGATGAACTCTTTGCCAGACACTTAAATGTGATTTGCAGAGTACCGATGTAGATGTAGATGTTTTCTGAATGCTGTTGCGCATCTCCCAACCTGAGAGCACTCGTTCTTATTACCATACTTTGGTAGCAGAGCCTGGTTACCGGTGCAGTGTGGTGATGCTGATCCTAAAAATGTTGAATTTTTCTATTTTTTGGTAAGAAGTTTCGTGTCTTTGCTTGCTCTGACGGGCAGTACTCGTGGATAATTATGTTTCAGAATGTTTGCGAGGGAGATCCTCCGTATCACCGAACTGAGGAAGGATGGTCTTATGTACGAATTGTCCGTTAAGGGTTGCGACGTTTCCGTGACAGGAGCCGAGCTAGCGCGCAGGCTGGGGGGGGGGGGGGAGGAGGAGCGGGGGGGGGGGGGGCAGCCGACCGCATCGTGACCCCGCCGGACGATGATCTCATTTAGTGAGTGCGAAGGCATTTGGTATCGTTAGCGTCCTGTTTCTAAGCTACTGATCCATCGCGCTGGCAGATAAGTAGTGTCAGGGCGCGAGTTGTGCATCGTGCTAACAGCGTGAGAGATTTGCGTTGCGTCGGGACGACGGATACGTGCTGAAAACAGCTACAGGAGCAGTTTGACGAATTGCTCGGGAGGATGCAGGTGTTAGTGTGTTGTGCCACTCAACCTGTGCCGGTGGAAGTCGCTGTATCTAAGGAACCAATGACTACCGATCGACAAGCCAAAAATTGTGTCCAGGCTTTTGTGGGCTTTTTCCGCTGAACTGGCTGGACCTCTAGCACTGTTGCGGGAAGGGGGAGTATCGTCTGTGACGTACAGGGAGATCAGATCAGTCACTTTATTTTCTTTTGGATTTGCACGATAGTGATGAAGTCTTCGATGTGAGTGACAAGCAGTTTTACCAACTTATGTGTCCGATGGTTACCGGACGTTTGGAAAGATCTTTGAAGGAGATGATACAAAGTATGTTCTCGTTTCGCTTTTCGGAATTCAGGCGTTCCATATGTGGGAACTATTCGCCCACCAGGGCGCGCCATTAATTGGTAGAAAAGAGTTACATCAGTGTGCTGCGGCATGATGACCTATTGATGTATGTAAAGAGAGTGAAGGACACTTTTAAAAGTATGTACTTAGATCTTCAGGAGCGTGAGATTACTTGTAATATTCTGGATGGATTGCACCCCAGCGATCAGTCTAGAATCGCTTTTAGTGCCCAACCTTGAAGCTTCCAGCAGCTGATATCGGAGATGGTGGCCGTACAGCGCACCAAATGGTTCAAATGGCTCTGAGCACTATGGGACTCAACATCTTAGGTCATAAGTCCCCTAGAACTTAGAACTACTTAAACCTAACTAACCTAAGGACATCACACACACCCATGCCCGAGGCAGGATTCGAACCTGCGACCGTAGCAGTCCCGCGGTTCCGGACTGCAGCGCCAGAACCGCACGGCCACCGCGGCCGGCTGTACAGCGCACCAGTGGCATTCTTGGGGACAATGAGTTAAGGGGTCGACTCCCATATGAAGGCGGGATATCAGATAACAGATCACATCAGATGTTCGGTGTTATATGTACAAGGGTAAGAGTTATCTGTCGAGGAATTGCCCACAGACGGGGAACTGGTCTGGCACATGACAAGACGTGAAGGACACCTCGCCTCCAATCCAGTGTGGGAGCGTTAACAAACAGGAAACCTGTCTGTGTTCTTTGGGATTCTGGGAATTCTTTGAGTGTGGTAAGTGAAGACTGGTATCTGGCACGGCGTGCCATCTGTTGTTGGTGGAATAGAGTCCTATAGAGTAGCAAATTGCACTCTTTGGAAAGTTAACGTTAAGGTTCGCATTCAGAACTTTACCTAGGTGATTACGGTGAAGGTGATTCCAAATTTATATGTCCCTGTTATCATGCGGGTGGATTTTAGCCAACATGTGGGCCTAGTAATGGATTGGAGGAGGTAAAAGTTTTCTTTTTGTTTTGATAGCGCGCATATCTACGATTTTGTAACCACTCGTTAGAAAGAGGTGCCATGAATCAAACGAGAGGGGTCAACAGAGATGCTTCTAAGGGAGACGATTGGGATTCTAGCCATTTACGTCCTGAATAGGACATCGGCTCCACCAGATGTTTGGTCAATTTAACGATGCTTTGTCCAATCACCTGGGTGAACCGAAAGAGGAGAAATATATAATAGAGCTTACAGACAGTGTCGCCGTGCAACTCCCACCGTATCGGTTGTCTCCAATTCAGATTAAACAGGTTTATATGGTTATAGATGAGATGTCGAAGGAGAAGTTATTAGGCCATCTGAATCATCATATTGTTCCCCCACCTTTGTTGTGCCTAAGGTGCAGGACAGGGTTTATCCCATTGTGGATTACTGACCTTTGAATAAAATGGTTGTTCTCCAGTCAGTACCATAGCGTGACCTGCACACATGTTTTGTCTGCTTTCAAAAGGCTGAAATTTTCACTACTCTTGATCTTAATCAGTCGTATTACCAGATTCCATTAGACGAAGAATGAAAACTTGTCACAGCTTTTGCCATGGACTGGAATCTTTAAGTACAATAGAGTTGTGTTTGGGCTGTCTATGGCAGCTTCTGTCCCTTCTATGGTTTTGGACAAAGTTTCATCAGACCCGAAGTTTCAGTATATTTACAACTGCTTTGATCTGGTAATTTTCAGTGAAACTTTCTACGAACGGTTTGAGCATATTAGGGAAATCAGTCAGCATCTTCGTAACGTTGGTTTCAAGATAACTTCGTCAAGGGCGAGCTTTGCACAATGTGAGTTTTCCTTTTTAGGTCAGTACTCTGCTCAGGGTGTCAGAGTAGACCTGAGCCACACTGACACCATCCATTCATGCCCACATAGGGAGTAGTTCGCTTTATTGGCATAATAAGTTTTTTTCGGGGTTTCATTCCCACTTTTTCTCAGCTCGTGACACCCTCTTAATGACTTCAGAAAAAGCGGAGGAAATCTGAATTGGGTTCCTCTCAGTAAGTAGCATTCAAAGCCCTTAAAGCAGTCTGGTGAGTGCCCCATATGAGCAATGCCTAGCTTTAATATAGCATCCACTAGTCAGCCCGATGCATCGATGGCAGATGTTTCAGCGGTCCTTCTACAGGAGGATGCTAAGCAGGAAGTGGCCCACTGCATAATGTTCACGTGCTCTGTCTCTCGTCGCTTGAAGCCAAATATTCTGTGCATGAACTAGAGGCTGTGACCATTTCAAATCTTTCTTGAACACAGTCCATTCTTGCTAGAAACAGACAACCAGACCCCAGGATGGGAGTGGGCTGGACCAAGATGTACAGGATGTATTGCGAGGTGGTCATTGAGGGTTCCTGCTTTCCAGTTCTTGGTTAAGTATTGTACATTTTTGGGTACCAAGACACACAGATCCGTGATTCTTGCTCCGTTCACCATCATTACCTGCCATCACCGTCTAATATGGTTGGAAGATGGTCACATTTTGAGCATTTTATTGCAGTCAAGACTGTTTTTAATTCAATTTTAAAATATTTTATCAAGGTCGCTGATATTCTCCACGAGAAATGTTCTCAATAATTATTATAATTTTTGCTAATCGCTCATAAATGTACACTGGACGTCTTCCTCTTGGTTTGGATCTGATTTGAATTCATATTATCTAAAATTGTAAAAAAAAAAAAAGTTTCCTGAATGGTGTTGCATAACTGTCAACCCTGCACCACCACTTTTATCACTATTCGTGCCTGCAAGGATCACACCCCATATGAACGATGAATCTCACTTTCATATGGAATTTTAAAAAAAATGGTTGAAATGGCTCTGAGCACTATGGGACTTAACTTCTGAGGTCATCAGTCCCCTAGAACTTAGAACTACTTAAACCTAACTAACCTAAGGACATCACACACATCCATTCCCGAGGCAGGATTCGGACCTGCGTCCGTAGCAGTCGCGCGGTTCCAGACTGTAGCGCCTAGAACCGCTCGGCCACACCGGCCGGTATGGAATTAAAGTTTAGTCACTTAATTTCCTTTGTGAGATGAACATTTCCACAAAGTTTTTCACATGCTGGACTGGTGCTTCGTGGTGTAAACTTTTTCTCTTTCGACAGTGTATCTGTACAGATCCCAGTCTGGTAACTCTAATTGCTTTCAGATTTGCCTTCAGATTTTATCGTTTTATATTTTTCTGTCTAAAGTGCACTGTTTACTGCTTAACACAGAACTAATATACCGCTATATCTGCTGCAGAAAATGTCTACCCAAACGAGTGCACTTTCGTGTGAATTACCGCACAGGCAGGGACAGGTCTGACCAATATAGGCAAGGATATGGGCATCTGGAGGGAGTTTTTCGAATGATAGAGTTCGTTAAACACTGAAAGTTCAATGTATTGACAGCATGGGGGACACAAGGGTGCATCGAAGTCGGCATGTGAGGCCGTCAGACAGTCATGGTGGTAGTGAGATGATGTTAATTTTGGTGTCAGAGTAAAGTCAGATCAAAATGAAGAGTAGGAGAGGGCCCACACCATTGCTAGCTGAAAACCAGTGCCAGAAAGAACGTTCAGCATTATATAAGACTCTCTCAACGGCGTTCAGAAGTTGGCACGTGATTCTCCTCCCACGCTCCCTATTGGCTTCCCATAGCTGTGCGTAGCGGGATTGGTGTTGGCACATTTCACAAGATCAGGTCAGCTTTGCTGAAGCGACGATCCTATTCGGCATCCAGGCCACAACAAATCGTTCCTGAACTTCGCAGGAGAACGTTAAAGTGAAAATTTAGAAATAAAATAAAATTTGAAAATGTTGGTTAGACTGGTTAGCCTATCTGCACATTACTATAGCGCAACATCTGTAGAACACACAACACACGACGAGCCATAGAAACAAGTAGGGCCACAACTCAGTATAAATTAAGACACAACGGAATTAAAGACATTAGCTGCCAGTGGGCATTGACTTATATTAATATGGCAATTTGAAAATTTTTGCTGGATCGGGATCCGAAACCAGGTTTCATGCTTACTTATTTTAATTTTTTTTATTTTTCACTATTAAACACATTTACTTGCGACGGTAATACAAAAAAACAAGATCGGTAAGGAGTTTTGAACCCGGCTCGCCCGCTTGGCTGTCAAATACCGTGACCATCTTTTGTCGGGAGCAGTAGGCTAACTAACTTTTTTTTACAGGTGTAGGTCAGGGGGCAAAGTGCACAGAGGTCGTTCCCCGTCTCCTGACAGAATAAGGGATAAGGGAGAGGCAGCAGGGAGGAAACATTGTACATTTATTTAATTCTTTTTTTTTTAATCCCAGGAAGAAATCACATATGAAAAAGAAAGGAAAGAAATGTACAGCCGGAGTGACATACTCGTCACTTCACTAGGAGGAATATCGTAATCCGCGAAACGACGTAAACCGGGGATTCCCCGCCGCTACGGGGGGTCATGAAACGTGCTGCCTAGGAAGTTCGCTAAGTGCGTTTTTTATTTATTGTGAAGTCAGATTATCTCATGTTGTTCTAGTAGACAGAGTCAATAGCCCATGCCCGATATCACGGTCCGTGAGAGCACGTAGTGCGATGCGTGTCCTCCAATCCAGCGGAATACCGATGTTTTCTGTGAGGGGAAAAGACCGCGTACGGGAAAAAGAAAGCGCCCGTCGTGATCGCGGAGTCGCCGGTGCGTTGGGGAGGTGCCATCATGCGTTGCGTCTGCCGCAAAACATCCTTCGCCTCACTGCACTGCAGAGAATGTTTGTCGGTGTCCTGCGTACCGCTTACAAGGCAGAGTGAGGAATCAACCATGTGCATGTCGTACAATCGTCGCCGGGTGACAGTCTCGCGGTTGATTAATGTTTACCAAGACGATCTCGCTGGCGTGGCGAGGACAGGTGTATGGACAGCTCGCCAGATCTGTCGCCAATCTCTCGGTTGATATTTACGCTCGACATCATTGCTGCCATGATCACGCCTCTAGCATCGCTATATCTCACGTGTTGTGGGGATCCTCGTAGAAGGTTTTTGTAACTGAAAATAACTAAAATCAACAAAGATCGCGCGACTTGAGGAAAAGAAGGCGATATTGTGACTACCACCACCGGCGGTTCGAAGGACGGGGTAAGAATAACGTCCAGGATCGCTGACGTGATGGCGTGTTGTTGTTGCCTCCAGATCCGTGACGTCTCTCACAGGTATAGAGCGAGAGCCTTGTTCCTTACATTCGTGAGATTAAGTTCTCCAGAATGGTGTGGGAGTGTTAATGTCTCGTAATTGACCTTAAACAACATTCCTTGCCTGACATAGTATCCACACCGAGCGAGGTGGCGCAGTGACTAGCACACTGGACTCGCATTCGGTAGGACGACGGTTCAATCCCGCGTCCGGCCATCCTGATTTAGGTTTTCCGTGATTTCCCTAAATCGCTCCAGGCAAATGCCGGGATGGTTCCTTTGAATGGTCACGGCCGTCTTCCCTCCTCGTCCTTCCCTAATCGGATGAGACCGATAACCTCGCTGTCTCGTCTCCTCAAAAAATGGTTCAAATGGCTCTGAGCACTATGGGACTTAACATCTGTGGTCATCAGTCCCCAAGAACATAGAACTACTTAAACCTAACTAACCTAAGGACATCACACACATCCATGCCCGAGGCAGGATTCGAACCTGCGACCGTAGCAGTCCCGCGGTTCCGGACTGCGCGCCTAGAACCACTAGACCACCGCGGCCGGCTGGTCTCCTCCCCCAAACAATCCAATCCAAATCCAAAGTATCCAAAGACCGCCGTTAACCTCTCACAAATGCCATGTGGCATTGGCAGTACCTGCGCCAGGTGTGGTAGTCATGAGACAAGATGAACATTAGTATATTCCACCCTTTGAAGCAGGTCGTGGATGCGGAGTGAATTGTTGAGTGTGTGCAGTCTGACGTGATGGAGCAGTCACCGCTGATTGCCATAGAGATCGGGTAAAGAAAGATTCTAAGCATCGCATAACGTCCACCGTCGTAAACTGACTGTGCAGAGCGTCCAGCCCCCGTCCGATGTCCATACTCTTGCTTTATTCATGTTAACCCTGCTAGCCGCCGCCACGACGGATGTAGTTAGAAGGGCAACAACCTTACGTACATCGTTCTCCGATTGGACGAGTATCATCAAGTCGTCGGCATATCCGCGACACGTGAAGGAACTCGCACGGAGTCGGACTCCTGTAAGAGTCCATGGAACAGTCTGAACCAATGGTTCGAGCGCTATTGCAAACAGCACCATCGACAGGGGCATCCTTGGCTAACTGAGCTGTTTACAGGAATCGTCCCTACCTCCCTGCCATTGACTCTCACCGCGAAGGAGACGCATGAGGACGGTAACGAAATCCTGAGGTATCGCCACGCGTCACATGGTCGAGTCAAGGAAATAATGGTTGATCCTGTCAAAGGTACAATCAAAATCCACTGATACGAACGCCGCTCGCATGCAACATGCTTCCATCAGGGAAATGATGTCACAGTATTTACCTAGCATATAATGGATGTTGCTCTGGACACCTAGACAAGCCTAGTCGGGTGGTAATGTCTTGTAAATTACAGTCTTGAGCCTTGCCGCCAACATTCGTGTAAAGATCTTGTAGTCAGTAATGAGCATCGTGAACGGTCCGAATTGATGGGCGCTGGCACTCCTGCCGACTTTGGTATGGTCCAGGGGATTTAAGAACCGCACCCTTCGTGAGTGCCATCCGTATGTCATCTTCCGTTAGGGGTTCCAATAACACCTTGCATCCGTACTATCCACCTCCGTTTGCATCTGCCGCAAAATTTCTTCTGCTATCAGATCGTCCGTCGGCGTACCGGTGAAAACGAGTCGGTAATGCTCCAAAAACCTAGCAGCAATGTCCTGTGGTGACGTTAAGGGCCGATAATCTCCATCATGGAGCACTGTGATCAAAGATTGACGATTACGCGCACGTCTTGTGGACACAAGATGCATGGAAATACGTTCCCCATCCACGTTGTCCAAGCATCGAGTACGGATCGAAAGACCCCCAGTCGACGTCTCGTGATCGAATAAGTGCACGCCTGAATGTGATGGACTTCCGCTTGATACTCGGGCAATGGGGCCCTGGAGGACAGGGCACGAAGCACCATGTAGTAGTATTCAAGTGTATCTCGGAGCCAAAAAATGGTTCAAATGGCTGTGAGCACAATGGGACTTAACATCTGAGGTCATCAGTTCCCTAGAACTTAGAACTACTTAAACCTAACTAACATAAGGACATCACACACATCCATGCCGGAGACAGGATTCGAACCTGCGACCGTAGCAGCAGCGCGGTTCCGCACTGAAGCGCCTAGAACCGCTCGGCCACACAGGCCGGTTCTCGGAGCCATCTCGCTTTGTGCTTGCCATAAGTTATGAGAGATCTCTTCGTATCGCCTGTTTCGCACGTTGCAGTCGCCATGAAAAAACAGTACAGTGCATCGGGAGATGGCGAATGGATGTCTGCCACGCTTCTTCGATACGCTGGCGCCACTCGGGAACCACCAATAAGGATGAATTGTTTCAACAAACTACGGCTCCGCCCGACCCGCTACCGTGGGAGGATTAACGTGCATAAATATACAAGGTGATCCGTAAAAGCTGTGGATCAATGTTCAGTAGCCACTACGTGATATCATAATCCGTCCGAAACATAGATCCGATCCAGTCTGCTCGCCGAGTGGCTAGTAAGAAACGAGTAGCCCTCACGCTGTCCATGGATCTTCTCCCACGTGTCTATTAGTGTCACGTCTCGGCAGATCGAGAGCAATGCATAGCGTGAGTTAAAATTCGGGGTTTGACCCTTCGGTGTGAGAAAAGAATTAAAATCTCCTCCTGCCAAGACGTGATCATATCTGCCATGGAATAGGGGTGCAATCTCCTCCAAGAAGAATTTCGTACGCATCCTTCGATTGTCGGATCCAGAGGGTGCATAGATGATAAATGTATTGTATTGTATGTTAACCAGGGACCTAGAAACGACGGAGAGGCTCCGTCCCCGCCGCAGCCGCAGTGGTCCACAACCTCACGACGACCACCGCAGTCTACTTCACCCCCTCCCCTACCCGCCGCCCCAAACCGATCACCAGACGAGTGTAACCCCTATGTTTGCGTGGTAGAGTAATGGTGGTGTAAGCGTACGTGGAGAACATGTTTGCGCAGCAATCGCCGACATAGTGTAACTGAGGCGGAAGGAATAAGGGGAACCAGATCGCATTCGCCGAGGCAGATGGAAAACCGCCTAAAAACCATCCACAGACTGGCCGGTTCACCGGACCTCGACACAAATCCGCCGGGAGGGACTAGGTGCTCCTTCCCGCCAGGAAAGCCGTGCGTTAGACCGCACGGCCAACCGAGCGGGCTTAGATGATAATACGAATGCCGTTCATGGTCACCGCCAAACCCCGGGCGGAAGGGAAATAACCAAGGTCACACACCGGAATCCCTTCCCGGACTAATATCACTTCGCCACGTCTTACGTCTGGAGTAGGAGCTAGGTACGTGTTGTAACCATGCTCGTCTGGAAAGGCAGCATGCAGCTTTACCGCACCAGCAGAATATCCACGTTCATCGCGTAAATCATGTCCTGGAAAAGTTGCATCCTTGCAAGCGATCGTTCGGTGTGAGCCGTGTCCGGCTTGCGTTGATGCTGTTCATAGCCTGGCATCTTGCAATAGCGATAGTGGCGCCTCGTTTTTTTAGTGTGTTCACTGGCGCCACTACGTTTGCTCGCCTTGTCTGTCCATGAGTGGCAGCAGCAGAGCTTATCGGTATCGCGTACTGTGCTACCAGCTTTGGAGCGGCCTCTAGTATTTCCGGGTCGTCGTGTGTCCAGGGAGTTGAGTTGGGACGGAGCAGCAGTGAGGTCCGGACAGCCAGTACTCGCCCGACCGTTGCCGACACACATGCACTGTCCGACGGAAGGATGTGCTCGCGAGAGTGCACGACCACGTCAAGGACTGGATCCAGCGAGTTTTTTGAATGGATCGTGATATTCGAGTAGGGCAACTTTCACTTGTGTGCGTGTGTGTCCACCTGTCGAAGTGACGTCATGGCAGTAAGTTGTCAGTCAAAGATCTACACTGGGATCTTTCCCGTGCCTGGTCCGCAGCTCGTGGTCATGCGGTAGCGTTCTCGCTTCCCACGCCCGGGTTCCTGGGTTCGATTCCCGTCGGGGTCAGGGATTTTCTCTGCCTCGTGATGACTGGGTGTTGTGTGATGTCCTTAGGTTAGTTAGGTTTAAGTAGTTCTAAGTTCTAGGGGACAGCCGGCACGGTAGCTCAGCGTGTTCGGTCAGAGAGCCGGTTGGCCTCTGTAATAAAAAGCTGAGTGGAACGATCAACCACCGAACTTGAACAGGCTGTCTTGCGACGTCCGCAACGACCAAACACAACGATCAATAACGAACAAAATGAAAAAAAAGGGGGGGACTGATGACCATAGATGTTAAGTCCCATAGTGCTCAGAGCTATTTCCCGTGCCTGACTTGAGTGGGGACGACCGTTGGTTGGTCGTTCGGTCAGTCGTCGCAGCGGACGACGTGCATTTTGTCTTCCGACCGCTTCTGGTTTCTCTGTGTTTGTGCCGACTTATGATTCGTCCGTGTTGTTTCATAGTGACTGGTTTTAGTATTGTGAGTTGTTGGTGGAATTGTTTTCCCGGATCCGTGTGTATCTTGTAGTTTTTAATGTCCAGTTATTTCAATGCTGCCTGCGTTCGGGTGTCGTTAGTTCGGCTTCGGACGGAAAAGCGAGGAGGTCCGCAGCGCAAGGGCACGCCGGGACCGCTCGCGGCGTGCAAGCGCTGTCGGACGTTAGCCGGACTGGTTAGTCGGTCGGTCGGCGCTTACGCTACCCCCAGCGTGAATTGCCATCCTGTTACGTGAGTACAACTCTTGGCTGCCTGTCTCACCGCTTACACACCTGTAGTCACCTTCCTCAGGTCGATCCAGGGAGCACTGTCTGTGCATCATTCCGTCTTATTTGGACAAATTGTTATAATTGTTTAAAATTTACCCTAATGTTTTAACGTGCTATTGCCTTCCCCACTTGTAATTCCGGCCTTCAGCCGTTAATTGTTTGTAACACTGCTTTTGACCTTCAGCTGACAAATTATTTTCAATTTTCTTTAATAAGGCCTACTTGTAATTCAGGCCTTCAGCCGTTGAGTATTCTGAAAGTTGCTTGTGGCCTTTAGCCCCCAATAATTTTGAATCCTTTCTTAATCAGGCCTTTAGCCGTTGATTGTGTGGCCTTCAGCCGACAATAACTACCAATTCTTTTAATAAGGCTTTCAGCCGCCAGTGTAGTAAAATCTTTAAAAAATTGTTGGGAGTTTGGTTTTTTAAAAAATAAAGTGTATTTGTTTTCTGTGCAACCAACGGTAACTGATTAGGCCCCGTCCACACCTTTCCTACTTTCCCTAAGTCCCACATTTGACGGTGTTAATGCGTACTGTTCTCATCTTATATGCTTGGTTCTTTGTCATTCTCGTGTCATGTCATTATAAACTCCAAAGACTTTGGTCCACTATTCGTGCTCAGAGGGTTTCCCGCCAAAGGGCTGCCCTCCGTTATTTTCGTTCTGTGGTGTGCGTCCTGTAAATGAGCCGTCATCAAGTGGGGGTGCCGCTTGCGGTATCTCTTCAACTTTTTCTGCCCGGTCACATCGGTCATAAATCCCAGAAACACCCTCTGCTGCATTTCGATGTGGCTCCCGGGACACTGTCGCTGAATCCTCCGTCGGCAGTACCGGGTCGGTCGGAGTCAAAGAAGAGGGACTATCTGAAAGGCAGGAATCCTTTCAACGTCCGCTAAAGGCACGTGTTCGATGTTAGATGCCTCTTCGGCTTGAAGAACTTCTGTGTCCTCTAGGCTATAGGATGGCGTGTCACCCGAACAATGGCGACGATTCGGCGATTGTTGTTTGCGCGCTTTGCCTTCTGCCGCCGTAGGCGACGTCCCACGTTGTTCATCGGGCGCTCGTTGATCCTTTGCTACTGCCGCAGTCTCGACCTCATCCGCCGTGAGGTGGCTGTAGGGGCATCCTCCCTGTCACCTCTCTGCTCCCCAACTCAGTCTGCTCTTGCATCAACACTTCCGTGTTACGTACCGAACTCGACAACACCTCCTGGCTGGCCACCGACACGTACGTCATCGGTATTTGCGTGGAAATTTCTCGCTAAGAGACTTCTCCACGTGGCAGTTGCACGACGCGGCGTCGTACGCACCCCGAGCAGATATGTCCTTCTCCACCACAGCCAGAACATGTCTGCGGCTGGCCATCGTAAATCACAATAGCTCGACGTCCTCCAATAGAGAAATACCAAGCGATATGTTTGCTAAGGATGATCCGCAGTCGGCTGGAGTGGCCGAGCGGTTCTAGGCGCTACAGTCTGGCATCGCGCGACCGCTACGGTCGCAGGTTCGAATCCTGCCTCGGGCGTGGATGTGTGTGATGTCCTTAGGTTAGTTAGGTTTAAGTAGTTCTAAGTTCTAGGGAACTAATGACCTCAGAAGTTAAGTCCCATAGTGCTCAGAGCCATTTGAACCATTTGATGATCCGCACCTGTCGGACGCCGTTTAGCACGGGATAGGTGCTAAAACTCGCCCGGTATTCAGGCGTATGACTGAGTACCGTTCCGGATGACCGCAGCGATTCAATAACCGTTGATTCTGGTACCTCAAATGGCAGTTCAAAGTTCCGAATGACCCTCTCTCACAAGCCTGATATGGCCATGAGAGTGTCGAAATTTAAAACTGTTTGAGCAGCGCAGATAGTTCTTTCACCTGCAGCTTCATCGGTCATCTTGACGTACATTGTGCTGCTTACAGTGGATAGGTATATCCTAGCTAGATCTGTAGCAAGTAAACGAACTTCTTTCCTCAAAAAAAGGCTCTATTTAAAAAATCATGGATCTGATATAGTCAGCCAGCCGTTGTGGCCGTGCGGTTCTAGACGCTACAGTCTGGAACCGTTCGACCGCTAAGGTCGCAGGTTGGAATCCTGCCTCGGGCATGGATGTGTGTGATGTCCTTACGTTAGGTAGGTTTAATTAGTTCTAGGTTCTAGGCAACTGATGACCTCAGAAGTTAAGTCGCACAGCGCTCAGAGCCATTTTTTTATATAGTCAAACTTAAACAGGATCATAGTCTTTCTGAAATTACGTGCCTTGTCGATCTATTCAGACAAAAACACGAGCGAGTATCAGCCGAGTATACATTTCCTCTTCCACGCGCTCCCGTAGCCAGGACAACACATTAGAGCCCATCCACTGCCTAATGCAGACTGACTCTTACTAGGCAGACGGGCTTAGCACTACGCCATCCGACCAGAGCAGTCACCACAACCGCACAGAATAACCTAGCACGTCTCCCGTCAGAGCCAAATTCCAAACTAATACCACACACTACTGATGTAGTGCCCCTTCTCATTTGCCTCATTACTCGCGGCATCTCGCCGATTCCAGTAAAAGTCGAGACTGGTGTGCATCTGCACTGACGGGATCATTGGCCGTCATAGCCCTAATTATATATATATATATATATATATATATATATATATATATATATATATATGTGTGTGTGTGTGTGTGTGTGTGTGTGTGTGTGTGTGTTTGTGTGTCTGTCTGTTTTTTTGGAGGTGTCCGAAAGAACAGATACCACATCTGTAAGCAGGAATTATACACTGAAAAGGCAAGGAAACTACTACACCAGCCTAATATCGTGTACAGCCCCAGCGTCCACGGAGAAGGGCCGCAACACAACGTGGCATGGACTCAACTAATGTCTCAAGTAGCGCTAGAGGGAATTGACACCATGAATCCTGTAGGGCAGTCCATGAATCCGTAAGAGTACGATGGGGTGGAGATCTCTTATGAACGGCATGTTGCAAGGTATCCCAGATACGCTCAGTACTGTTCATGTGCGGGGAGTTTGGTGGTCAGTGCAAGTGTTTAATCTCAGAAGAGTGTTCCTTGACCCACTCTGTAGCAGTTCGTGTGGGGTGTCGCATTGTCCTGCTGGAATTGCCCAAATCCGTAGGAATGCACAAGGGACATGAATTGATGCACGTGTTCACACAGCATGCTTACGTACGTGTCACCTGTCATAGCCGTATCTAGACGTGTCATGGTTCCCGTATCACTCGGATTGCACACACCCCACAGTATTACAAAGCCTCCACTAGCTTGAACAGTCCCCTACTGAGATGCAGGGTCCATGAATTCACGAGGTTATCTCCATATCCGTACACGTCCATCCGCTCGATACACTTTGAAACGAGACTCGTCCGAGTAGGCAACATTTCTCCAATCATCAACAGTCCAATGTCGGTGTTGACGGGCCCTGGCGAAGCGTAAAGCTTTGTGTCGTGCAGTCAGCAAGGGTATACGAGTGGGCCTCTGGCTCCCAAAGCCCATATCGATGATGTTCGGTTCAGTGGTTCAATGTTTTTCCGGATTCCTGATATTCACGGTACGCTAGTGGAATAGTCGTACGGGAAAAACCCCACTTCATGGCTACATCGCTCCTGCGCCGACTATAACATGACGTTCAAACTTACTTAAATCTTGATTACCTGCCATTGTAGCAGCAGTGACCGATCTAACAACTTCGCCAGACACTTGCCTTTTTACATATCTCTGCAATTTGAATACACATGCCTATGCCAGTTTCTTTGGCGCTTCACTGTAGGATCGTATGAGACGAATAGATTGAACCAGAATAACAGAGACGTTGCTAAACTGTAAGTCAAGTAAGTAAGAGCAAATCTTCAACCCTGAAGGAAAAGGGTTGGAATGGGACTCTGGTGGTTGAAATAGACGAGAAATACAGATGAGACGATGGCGTTGAAGAAACCACCTAACAGTCCAGTGATACAGACCACGGCGCAGGTTAAATCCAGTGTTGCATTCCGACTATTTCCACTCCGAAGCAGCTGTTTCTCGTCATTAATGAAAGTCGCAGCTGAAAAACCGAACTACTTTGTACGAAAAAGTGAAATAATTGGGAAATATTTGTCAGCGCGCCGGACCGAACGCACTCGTGCACCGGTCGGCTGGTAAACGAGAGAGCCGGCGGTGAGACGTGGTGTTGTAGAACAGTGCTCCCATTAGCACTAAGTAACGTGGGAACGAGCCGTGGCGCTCGTAATTGGCAAGGGCCGCGCGACCTGGCACTGACAAACTGCCGTGCTGACGTGTGCCGCGCCCGAATAATGCCTCCAGCAGCCGAAGGCAGCGGCCGTCTAATGAGCGACCGACCAGCTCAGAATGCGGCGCGCCGAGCGAAATGCGGCCGAAAATACGCTCATTTGCTGGAGGAAATATAACACACGAGGAGGCGGCCCTCGTGATGGCTTCACTTTGGTACGTGGAAAGCGTCCAGTAACACACAGAAGGTGTCACAATAGCATACATTGGTATCTTGGTTGTGCAACCAGTACAGCGTCTCCTACTAAACTTAGTATACAAAGGACAGGTAAATAGAAACTTAAATACCAGATAAACACAACATAGAAGAGCATTGCCGGCCGGAGTGGCCGAACAGTTCTAGGCGCTTCAGTCTGGAACCGCGCGAGCGCTACGGTCGCAGGTTCGAATCCTGCCTCAGGCATGGATGTGTGTGATGTCCTTAGGTTAGTAACGTTTAAGTAGTTCTAAGTTCTAGGAGACTGATGACCTCAGAAGTTAACTCCCATAGTGCTCAGAGCCAGAAGAGCACTAAAAAAAACAGCTGTCATTCTACATTTGCTGAACACCTTTGCAGATGAAACATAGCCCAACAAACATCAGCACTGACTTGAAAATTCTCAAATGCAACAACAGCCCCCCACAGAAACTAATAATTCAAGAAAACTATAAAATAAAGAAGCCATAGTTGTAGGAAAACAACTAATAAATGAATACACAGCTCTCTGCAATGGAACTCTGTTCTCTGCGCTCAAAGAATTAAACACCAACCTATAGACCCCCTCCCCCAATTTAGCATTCACATACACGCTCACAATAAATAAAACAAAATGAAATAAAATAAAAGTGTTAATTAAATGAAAAAACTCACTCCCATTCACCTAAACATGCTTACGCATGCATACACACACACACACACACACACACACACACACACACACATACACACACACACACACACAGGCCGGCCGAAGTGGCCGAGCGGTTCTAGGCGCTACCGTCTGGACCCGCGAGACCACTACGGTCGCAGATTCGAATCCTGCCTCGGGCATGGATGTGTGTGATGTCCTTAGGTTAGTTAGGTTTAAGTACTTCTAAGGTCTAGTGGACTGATGACCTCAGCAGTTAAGTCCCATAGTGCTCAGAGCCATTTGAACCAACACACACACACACACAATCTTTCACATATCAGTTAATAAATGGTAGGCATTACCATAACGTGTCCAGTCGTAAAATTTTGAAGTAAATAACTGTTCTACAGTAAGTTCTATATGGTAAATTTTGGAAATATGTGGTGAGTTCCTATGGGACCAAACTGCTAAGGTCATCGGTCTCTAGGCTTACACATTACTTAGTCTAACTTACCGAGCGAGGTGGCGCAGTGGTTAGCACACTGGACTCGCATTCGGGAGGACGACGGTTCAATCCCGTCTCCAGCCATCCTGATTTAGGTTTTCCGTGATTTCCCTAAATCGTTTCAGGCAAATGCCGGGATGGTTCCTTTGAAAGGGCGCGGCCGACTTCCTTCCCCGTCCTTCCCTAATCCGATGAGACCGATGACCTCGCTGTCTGGTCTCCTTCCCCAAACAGCCCAACCCAACTGTGTTTCTTGAAGTTTCCCCAGTGGATGTAATATCCTCCATCTTTTAGGCATGTATCCGGGATAGCAGTATCGCTTCATCCGATATTGCGGCTGATAATCTTATCTTCAAGGCCAGTCGCTGGCAGAATTCAAACCACTTGATACAACATGGTGGATTTAATGCTCATGTTTCAGATATAACACTACTGGTAACAAGAGCGTCAGTCATAGATAAAACTTACTGGTCTGACCACGGAGATAAAAAAAAGAAGGAAGGCGGCACTGTGTCACAAGCTTGAAGCCGATGTCCACCATCTTAACTAG
Organism: Schistocerca americana; assembly: GCF_021461395.2. NCBI lineage: Eukaryota > Metazoa > Arthropoda > Insecta > Orthoptera > Acrididae > Schistocerca > Schistocerca americana. Next base: position 245,895,075 of record NC_060121.1, read on the forward strand.
CTCAAAACATTAGGTTTACTGCATTCATATCACCATTGTTCACCGCGGTGAGGCTTCCACGTGACATCACGCTGACTGTGTCGTATTACTAGAGCAAATACGCATTCAGGAACAGAAAAAATTAGCATTTAAAATAGTTGTTGCCCGCACACTACAGAAATAATGAACAAGAAGCAAACGTAAACGTTAGTCTGCTAATGTTTCGGGCTACTTAAAATAACGACAGCAACCCCCCCCCCCCCCCACTCTACCTCAAAACGACGTACAGTAGAAATTTGTAGTGCCACCTCCCTTCTTTTTCTACCTCTATGGGCCTAACCATAAAGTATGTATACCTATGGAGCGAGCAGAGTCTGCTTCGCGTTCTCAACATCAAACCTATTTAGTCAGATGATTTTGTAAACATGCTACATGTCTACAATTTACGGTAATAGCAAAACCTAAATATTACACCTATTAGCCTATTTTTTATATATGTGTCTGCACGTTTGAGCTTTAGTAACATCTATGGTTGTTGATATGGGTGCAAAGAGACATATGAGAAAGGAGGACAAGTCATTTTTCATAGGTATGTACAATCAATATAAAATTGGAAATGTCATATTTATATTAGGCACTTCACATGTTGAAAAAATCGAGACACGGTATTATAAATCCTTGTTTGTAGAGATAATTTCTGCAATTTTATGGCCATGTGTTTACGAGGGAAGTGCTAGATAAAGTTGCAACTGTCTAAGTCACTTGCCAGTCAGTGTGCACATACTGGTGCTATGTTAACATGTAGGTAAAATTTATACATAACAATCTGATTAATGTCCCCCAAGTTATGCAGGTTTCAAACCCTTGTGTGCGTGTAAGTGTTTCTGCGTGAGACAGTTTCCTATACAATGTCAGTGTTATGCAATTAGTTAGAACAGACTCGACAACATGAATCAGTGCACAAGAAAATGTGAAAAAATATTTTTGGCTGTAACTTCTTTAATTGCTCCAAAATTCGAGCATTGATCTTGTATTTTTTACTCTTTTGTGCGTCGTGTATGGTTTTACCTTTCTGATGAGATAGCGAAAAATGTTATAAATATTTTACTTGTCCATAAAAAGCAGAAGGATAAATAAATAAAAATTGAACACAATAGTGGATAAGCAGGTGGTGAATATCGCTTATCGTAATTACTGTAACAGTTTGATAGTTCGAAATGCGTTGTCTTTTCGTGACACTTCGTTGGCGTCTACACCGTCGCTATAACGTAATTAATTAATACAGAGATGCAACAATATGAATAAGTGCGTTAGAAAACGTAAACAATATTGTTGTCTGTCAGTTCTTATCCCTTTGCCGAAAGAAGTAAATAAAATGGAGTCTGAGCAATGATAATGTGGCGAAAAACCACAATATCAATGCTCTTCACATCTGTAAACCAACTGCAGTCCCTTGTATCAAATTGTTATGATATCCGTAAAAAGGGTATGCAGAGTTCCACGGTACTTCGGTACTTCTAAAGATGATTTCCCTGCAGCATTGAGGTAATAACACTCAAAATACGCGAAGTGTTATATGGGCTGAAATATGCCGCCCCAAAATCTCATGACTTGGGATGCCGCTCTCCGATACAGTCGCAACTTGGCGTTGCGAAAGAAGGGTGAAAATAAAGAGACATCTATTTCGGCTTAGGTGACAGCACGCATTAGCTCCCGAGAAAATGACGGTCAAAGTTTCAACGTTACTTAATCAGGCTACTCGCGCGGTGTAGAGCTAAAATGAGCTGATAGCTCAATGATTAAGAGCTGAGTTTCGGAATTTCACATCTCTTGTTCAAATCCTACCTTACGTTTCTTCTCTTTTGCTGTAGCGCACGTATGTGACATCAGTATTTTTATGTAGTCGTGACGTCCAAAGGAATTAATGGAAAAACAAATAAATGTTTCAGATCTTGTTAGCGTAACAATACGATATTGCAGTGCCTGTGTTATTCCGAGTTATGTTGCAATATTCCTCCGGGCAATCGTGGAAGTCCGAAGGAACAGACACCTCGGGGACTTTAAGCCGTTATCAAATACATGTAATTTATTCACAGTTGTCAACATGGACAACCATCAGCTGTGTAATGGAATGATGAGAACGAAAATTTTTGCCGGACCGAGACTCGAATCCGGATCTCCCGGATTTCGCCCTATCATTAGTCTGTCCGAACACGACGCACGAACAGACCAAAACTTCGATATGTCGTCAACCATGCGTCTACAACCTATACTCCTACATCCATTGCGTATTTTTCCTCAAGGGCATACATCATATTTCAGATTCGCTTGCCCGCTGTCGGCGGATAAATAAGAAGAAACACTGCATCGTAATTCACAATATCACAGGGACTGCAATATCGTATTTATCCGTCCACACTGGGCAAGCGGCTTTCAAGTAAAATTTGTCTCCTGTACGGGAATATACATAATGGATGCACGAGTATAGATTGTAGACACATGGTTGACGACATATGAAGTTTGGGTCTGGCTGTGTCTTGTGCTCAGATAGCCCAATGGTAACGCTAACGCTCGCGATAAACGTGAAATGTGGGTTCGAATATTGGTCCGGCATAATTTTTTTTTTTTTTTGCCGTAATTTCATTACACAGCTGTTATTAATAACAAATTTTATCATCACATCTAACACGGATCAGCACCTTCCAGAAAACTGCTACGAACAGTTTTCGTTTGTCTGCAAGAAGTTAATGACAAATTTGGTCCTCGAGGGCATCAACACGCAAAAAAATTAATGAAATGACGTCGAAATGTGCACGCAACAGCCACGAAATCCGGAAAGCTCACAAATCAAACGTATCATTAGTTTCTGGACAAAGTTTTGAGAACTTACGTAAAAATGGAACCGTTTCTGTACATTTTCGATTCGTGGAGTGGGCAAAACGATCCCTCCTTATACGATGGACTGTGTGTCGATGAAATCGGAATTCGATATGTTCATTAAAACTACTTCCGCCTAAGTGTATGTCGTTATGAGAAACCTGCGGCGTATATTTTTACTGACTGGCAAAGAATTACATTCACCGATTACTGAAGCTCCATCTTTCAAGAAAATGCTTCGATATGCGTGGTTTAGAATCACCAGATCGCGAGGTTGATTTCCTAATGAAATTCGCACAAGAAATTTTCTGTGAGCGACGTATGGGTGCTATTCTGTCATTCTGCGCAACGGATTAATCTGAGATGTACCCTTTACCCCGTGGCTCCTGCAAGATGCAATTTCCACCCCCACACTACTACAGAAGTCAGGCAGACGCTCCTAACGATCTAAAGAGAAATGCCCGAAAAACTTTCAGCAATAAATATCTTCTGGAGTCTTCCGGTGTAAGGAAATGACACAAAAATTCACAAAATTTCTTACGTAATTAGTTGGATACTTGAGTACTGGAGTAGTGCTAGTTAGTGTAAAAAAAAAGACATGAAACTAACGAAAATTACTATTTTTTTTTTTGCAAAAATTCTGAGAAATCACAATGGCAACTTTTAGTTATGAACTGAACAAGTTATTTCCAGGTTCTTTTTGGAATGTGAAGTTACCTCTTGAGGATAGGATTCGTTAATGAAATTTCTATACAAAGTTTAAGATTGTCATTGACTTGGCAGAATGGCTGAGAGCCGCGCCTACTCAACTTGAATAATTACCCGTTAGAATGTTGCTAGGTACGGTCGAGGCTGTCGCGTGTGAAATGCAGTGAAGTGTACTGTTGTGGAGGAAATATGGGGCTCGCAATAGCTGTAGCGCACAGTACCATAAGCTGCGATATCTGCTGTCTGCGCCACTCTCTGCTGACAAATAAGATAACTCTCGTTCTATCTGGATTGACCTTCGCCAACAAACTCTCCCTACGCCTTGATGAAGTCAAGGACTCCTATTCGCCCCTAGTCTAACTACTGGCGTGGTACACCGGTTAGATAACCAGTCCACCACGATGCCACTCAAAAATTCGCTCGCAGGCATTTAACCATAACTCTGTCCGTTCACACCACACATAAGTGTGGCGGCCAACAATGCTTAATCGCGAGGACTCAATATAGAGTCGCACTCCGATTCGCTATCGACAGATGTGCTCTCTGCTCTCCCAGTGAAGTACTGAGGAGAGACTTGTTCCTCACTCTTTGAGTACATGTACGAGCACACACGCTCTCGTTACGTGTTCTTGCTCCAACAGCGACAACGGAATGGCCCCTCTCCACGCCAGACGTGAAGGGGTATATCTTTTGGCCTCTTCCATTACTCCTTCAGCTCAAGGTGTCAGGAATATCGTCTGCCCCTCAGCATTGCTGTTCTAAAATGGGAGAATGACGTTTCGTTTAAGGCGACCAATCTGGAAATCTGTAGCATTGGCGTTTAGCGTTTGCTGTCTCCCTGTGAAACCCTCTGAAACTGCATGCTATGTTTGTAAAGAATGTGTAAGCTGGCCACTCCCATACAATGTAGCGGAATTTGCTTTTAAGCCAAACACGGGGTCGTTCTCCCTTTCACTCAGGCAAACGCTGCCTGCTCTAGGGGCGGTCGCCGGCCGATGTAGATAGGTTGACTCGTCCTCTGAAGGGACTGGCCTCCTGGCGTATGGTTTGCCTCTCCCGAACTAAAAGCTTTTGTGACCGTCGTGTCTTGAATGTGTGTGTGTACGCCAGCCTCTAGTATTTCAATCTCAGAGCGCAATTGCGATTTACTTGTTATTTGCATATCGTTTACATGAATTCATACAACATTGACTTTATTGTATCGAGTTTGGGTTCGAATGAAGCGTCTTGATGTGTGGAATATGATTTTGAGGGCGGAATATGTAAGCAATGAAGGTCAAGAGTCCATGACGTCTCACAAGGCGACTGCAGCATATGTGCCTTCGCACGTTGTTCGTGATACTGCGAATTTTTTATGCTTTGAACTTTTTTATTAATGTACTGGTTGTCTTGAAGCATAAAAGTAAAAATCAAAGCAAGGAATGACGTACTAGAATCGATAAATGTCAATGCTTCAATAGTTCTGAGCACTATGGGACTTAACATCTGAGGTCATCAGTCCCCTAGAACTTAGATCCACTTAAACCTAACTAACCTAAGGACATCACACACATCTATGCCCGAGGCAGGATTCGAACCTGCGACCCTAGCAGTCGCGCGGTTCCAGACTGAAGTGCCTAGAACCGCTCGGCTATACCGGCCAGCGATTAATGTCAATTACGTCGGATTATATAAGATCTGTGATGATATGCTCTATTTTTAAGAAGTTGTGAAATGCTTATCTCTTTCGTCAATAGTTCCATTCTGTTTCTGATGTCACAAAAAATATTGATGTGATTTACCTCTACAACAACAACAAAACAAACATAAGACTGAATTTGAACATGGGTAGCGAAATTTCGAAACTGTGCTCTTAACTACTGCGCAATAAACTCACTTGGTTTTACGATGCGCGAGTGGACTGACGAAGTTGCGTCAATAGTTTGATCGTCCTTTTCTCGAAATCGACTGAGTGTTACGAAAAATGCCGAAATACGTGTCACTCTCTTTTCGCCCTTCTTCCACCATGCCAAGTTTCGACTGTACCAGAGAACGTCCTGCGGCGGGTTCCGCTTCTGAAAACTAAACAAGCGCAGAGTCAGAAAATGCAAAGTGCTTACGAATCATGTGGCTGATTATTAAAGTGGATGGCACGTGTTGCAACGCCGGGCAGTGAAGACTCAGAATAACAATTCTTCTGAGAAAGCAGCGCGAAAGGAGTGGTTTCCACGATTTGTCGAACCACAGCTTCCTTGCACACCGAATCGCAATAGGGTGAGGCTGTGGTCAGTGTCTTGACTACCCAGTAACCCATGGGATGACCAGTGGAAACGTAATGTTCAGCCACTGTAAATTTGCTGACTGGAGAATGGGGGTGTGTCTCTAGTGTTCGATGCACTGTTCTTACACAGTGCGTCTTGTTCGGTCTATGTGCCTTTTACCACACTGACAAGGGATTTCATATATAACCACCTTCTGGGATCTGTGGAAGATGATAAAATTGCGGTCTTCCGTTAGTGCAGCACGCACTGTCATAAAAAACCCCTGGTAATACAGTCAAAGACGAGTTGACTGTGTGTTCTCTTTCATCGTTCTGCATGCAATAATCTTATTTTATTTCTAAATCTACATACATACTCTGTAAACCACCGTATGATGCGTTGCGGAGGGTTCCTTATACCCCTGTTAGTCATTCCCTTTACTCTTCCACTCGCAAATAGAGCGAAGGAAAAACGACTATGAAGATAGTAACTGTTTCGAAAGAACAGATACCAACAAATTGGTATCTGTTCTTTCGAAACAGTTATTATCTTCATACATATAATTAAAGGCTACCCGGGCATTGACCCTCTTCTGTGCGAATGCGCACACTTTGCCCAAACTCTTACGGCAATCGTCATCTTAGCTGGAATGAGTAATGAGTGAATGGGCAAATATCCTTTAGGAACATTACGAATGTAGGTTGTGGACATTGGGAATGTGGGTCTCACGGGAAGTGTGCAAGGGATAAGTCCCTGCAGTCGGACTGTCCTCTGTGCCCTCGGTGGCTCAGATGGATAGATCGTCTACCATGTAAGCAGAAGATCCCGGGTTAAAGTCTCAGTTGAGCCCCACATTTTCAGCTGTCCCCGCTGAGGTATATCAACAACACGTGTTGGCAGCTGAGGGTTTCGATTATATGCCTCCATTTGTCTTATCTTTGTGGTCCTTATGCGCAATGTTCATTGACGTCAGTAGAATTGTTCAGCTTCAAATGCCACTTCTTTAAATTTTCTGAACAACTTAACTCCATATGAGCACTCCTGGAAAAACCCAACGCTGCCGACAGACCGCCGTGTCATATTCAGCCGACAGGCGTCACCTGATACGGATGTGGAGGGGCATGTGGTCAGCACACTGCTCCTCCAGCCGTTGTCAACTTTCGTGACCAGAGCTCCTCAATGGGATCTTCAACTGGCCTCACAAGCGCTCAGTGCACCCCACTTGCCAAGAGCCCTCGGTAGACTCCGACGGTCACCCATCCAAGTGCCAGCCGAGTCCGACAGCGCTTAACTTCGGTGACCTGACAGGAACCGGTGTTACCACTACCGCAAGCGCTGGCAAATTTTCTGACTAGTGTTCTCAAAAAGAAAGTCGCCCTTTCTCCAAGGATTTCCATTTGAGTTGCCAAAACACCTCTGTATCACTTGCGTGTTGATCTAAACTGCCAGTAAGAATCCTAGCATCCTGACTGAACTCCTTCGATGTGTTCCTACATGATGGGAGTCTCGAACTCTCCTACATTAATCAAGAGTGGGTCGAACTGCTTGTTTACAGGTAAACCATGCTTTCCAAAATTCTTCCAGTAAATTGTTCTCTGAATAACTGTTGCAGTATGCTGCTCACATACCTTTCAGAAGTTATGGTTAGTAGTAGGGCAACAGGGGCGTCACATCACTCTGCATTGTTGCCAAATTTATTCAAGATGGAGGATCCAAGATGGTGGCGATAGATGTGGCAACGTCGCAATGACATCATGGCAGGAAGTTGAATTTTGATGGGAAAATAGGTCAAATGGGCTACGTCCACTAACCTAACCCCCTCCCTGCCTTCTTCCCATCTATATTCCCTCCCCCTTCCCCAGAAAATCATGGGAAGTTCAAATTTTGGTGGGATGATGGTCACTTGGGCTACCACCACTAACCTAAGAAAATGGTGGGGATAAAGGTCAATTGCGCTACCTCCAGTAACCTAAGTCATCCGACTGCCAACTCTTCCTTGGAACAGGTGGGAGAAGGACTCAGCCTGTGCTGAGCTGCTGGACAGGATGGACATAAGTATTTTGCATGCAGTGTTTATTTAAACAATTTGAGTTGTCACAGGCAGTAGATCCATTCAGTGTGTTCAGCATGGGGTCTGAAGTCCAACTGACCTAGTACACAGTACTGCTACCAGAGAGCACTGTCATCCCATGGCGGTCTGGGGAAAAATGGTGGGAAAAGGATTCAGTCTGTGTCCAGCTGCTGCAGAGAGGTAAGAGTGTACTTTATTTATTTTCAGTGGGAAGTTGGAGCAATTTATATATTTTTTCATTACACTGATACAAAAACACTAGCCTTGACATGCTTGGGGTCACAATAAATACCCTACAGACCTGCAAACTACTCGTAAATTGTCAAAATAATGCATGTAAAACGCTCTTCAGACATGCTCACCAACTCTAAACCGTCGAAATAATGCATTGCAAATCTTACAGACCTGCAAACTACTCGTAAATCACACTAATGTAAAGGCACGAAAACAACTCTTAAATTGTCAAAACAATGTTTGTAAAATGCTCTACAAGGACGCTCGTTAGTTATAAACTGTCGAAATAATGCATTGCGCAGCCCACAGACATGTTCACAAAATAATGCAACCGAAATGTTCACTAGGTGTAAAACGCTTAAACAGCACTCACTCATTGCATGTAAGAGCGCTTTCGAACTATCACTAAGAAATGCAATCACAACATATCAGTGAACTGTTCTACATCTACATCTACATCCATACTCCGCAAGCCACCTGACGGTGTGTGGCGGAGGGTACTTTGAGTACCTCTATCAGTTCTCTCTTCTGTTCCAGTCTCGTATTGTTCGTGGAAAGAAAGATTGTCAGTATACCTCTGTGTGGGTTCTAATCTCTCTGATTTTATTCTCATGGTCTCTTCGCGAGATATGCATAGGAGGGAGCGATATACTGCTTGACTGCCGGCCGAAGTGGCCGTGCAGTTAAAGGCGCTGCAGTCTGGAACCGCAAGACCGCTACGGTCGCAGGTTCGAATCCTGCCTCGGGCATGGATGTTTGTGATGTCCTTAGGTTAGTTAGGTTTAACTAGTTCTAAGTTCTAGGGGACTAATGACCTCAGCAGTTGAGTCCCATAGTGCTCAGAGCCATTTGAACCATACTGCTTGACTCCTTGGTGAAGGTATGTTCTTGAAACTTCAACAAAAACCCGTACTGAGCTACTGAGCGTCTCTCCTACAGAGTCTTCCACTGGAGTTTATCTATCATCTCCGTAATACTTTCGCGGTTACTAAATGATCCTGTAACAAAGTGCGCTGCTCTCCACTGGGTTTTCTTCATCTCTTCTATCAACCCTATCTGGTACGGATCCCACACTGCTGAGCAGTATCCAAGTAGTGGGTGAATAAGTGTACTGTAACCTACTTCCTTTGTTTTCGGACTGCATTTCCTTAGGATTCTTCCAATGAATCTCAGTCTGGCATCTGCTTTACCGACGATCAACTTTATATGATCATTCCATTTTAAATCACTCTTAATACCTACTCCCAGATAATTTATAGAATTAACTGCTTCCAGTTGCTGACCTGCTATATTGTAACTAAATGATAAAGGATCTTTCTTTCTACGTATTCGCAGCACATTACACTTGTCTACATTGAGATTCAATTGCCACTCCCTGCTCCATGCGTCAATTCGCTGCAGATCCTCCTGCATTTCAGTACAATTTTCCATTGTTACAACCTCTAGATATACCACAGAATCATCCGCAAGAAGCCTCAGTGAACTTCCGATGTTATCCACAAGGTCATTTATGTATATAGTGAATAGCAACGGTCCTATGACACACCTAAAATCATTCTTACTTCGAAAGACTTCTCTCCATTGACAATGACATGCTGCGTTCTGTTATCTAGGAACTCTTCAATTCAATCACACAAATTGTCTGATAGTCCATATGCTCTTACTTTGTTCATTAAACGACTGTGTGGAACTGTATCGAACGCCTTGCGGAAGTCAAGAAACACGGCACCTACCTGGGAACCTGTGTCTATGGCCCTCTGAGTCTCTTGGACGAATAGCGCGAGCTGGGTTTCACACGATCGTCTTTTTCGAAACCCATGCCGAAACCTACAGAGTAGATTTCTAGTCTCCAGAAAAGTCATTATACTCGAACACAATACGTGTTCCAAAATTCTACAACTGATCGACGTTAGGGATATAGGTCTATAGTTCTGCACATCTGTTCGACGTCCCTTCTTTGAAAACGGGGATGACCTGTGCCCTTTTCCAATCGTTTGGAACGCTACGCTCTTCTAGAGACCTACGGTACACCGCTGCAAGAAGGGGGGCAAGTTCCTTCGCGTACTCTGTGTAAAATCGAACTGGTATCCCATCAGGTCTAGCGGCCTTTCCTCTTTTGAGCGATTTTAATTGTTTCTCTATCCCTCTGTCATCTATTTCGATATCTACCATTTTGTCATCTGTGCGACAATCTAGAGAAGGAACTACAGTGCAGTCTTCCTCTGTGAAACAGATTTGGAAAAAGACATTTAGTATTTCGGCCTTTGGTCTGTCATCCTCTGTTTCAGTACCATTTTGGTCACAGAGTGTCTGTACATTTTGTTTTGATCCACTTACCACTTTAACTTAGGCCGGTATTACACTATCAAATTTCTTTGTCAAATACCTTTGTCCAATATCTTTCTCAAAGATATTTGTTGGTGTAATAGGGAACTTTGTCAAATATCGTCCAATACTTGATCAAAATCTAGGACCTCGCTGTAGATTTGATCAAAGAAGTCGCTTGTCGTCTGTTCACTGTAATATGACATGTTACCACATGAAGCGCTAGCATCGCTGCAGCATTCTGTCGTCTGTAGTGTTTTTATAAAAATTGCAGGTAAATCCAATTGGTGTGTGCCGACAACTACAAAATTAATAGAGATGTATGAAGCTGATGAGGCACGTGAGGCACGCAGAATACAAAAATTGATTAAGAAGATTGGAGACCTGACCTGACCTGACCTAACCTAACCTAACCTAACCCTCTCCTGTAGCAAGGAATCGGAGTGCTACAGTGAACCTGTCTTCTGCAGATGTAGCAGTTCTTAAGTGAATATTGTGCTTTGTGATATGAGGATACACTTCATTGAGCACATACAAAAATTTATGCTCATCCATTCTTAAGTAATTGATGTACGACTTGGTTTCCTTTTTTCCGCTCCGCTTCTCTTCCACATGTGCACACAGTGCAGCTGTGGTACATGCAACTGCTGCGGTTAATAACTAGTTGTTGTTGTCAGCTATCTTGAACTTTGACGAAAAATATGATGACAGTCTAATACCCCTTCTAGCGCTACGTCAAAGATCTTTGTCAAATATATTTCACGGAATATTTGACCACATCTTTGATCAAATCTTTGACAAAGAAATTTGATAGTGTAATACCGGCCTTAAGACCAACATTTCTTATGATTTTCTGCCAAGTCAGTACATAGAACGTCCCTAGAGAAGCCCCAAGGTGTGCACATCGGGGCGGCTTGAGCACGTTGGTCCAGCCTGCGTGATGCCTCCAGCCACAGACGTGTTTACCTAGCCACTATTGCTGGCACGATGACGCAGAGATGTTTGCCTAGCGATTCACCATCTCAAGTACAGCTAAAAGGTTGTCAGTGTTTTATTGATGTCACATGTCTATGAAAATAAGAGACAAGTCTCCATCTGGATGCACCACAGAAATTTTTGCAATGCTTTCAGAAACTGTTTACGAAAACAGCTCAGAATCACACAGGTTGCATTCTTCCTAGCGATCCTAACGGGACAGCCAGTCCATTACATATCAGCCCCTTCCCGGAAATCATAAGTGTCGTAGAAATAGTTAACAGTCGCTTTTGTTGTTGCTGTAGGAGCTTTTATGATGTCACAGCTTGTCTGCATGGAAATTCTTGTCCTAACAGGACCTGTTTACGAAAACAACCCAGAATAACACCGAATGCATTCTTCCTGATGGCCCTAACGAAGCACCCCGTCCATCACCTATTACGCTTCCTGGAAATTGTGATGTCACCCTTTCAACAAACGTATCTGCAACGGTAAACGTTCTCACCGCTAGGTAGAGTCTCCTATGTCCCAGCTCAAAGGATGTCTTGTGAATGATTGGCTCTTACTGGATTTGCCTGCGAAATTACTGATACTGCCAGTGTGGAAGGACTGTCTGCCTTTTTTTCTGCAGATGAGACTTTCAGTCGCAAAACTATTTTCTACAGATCGCCATACTGCACTCACTGCTAAACCTTGCAAAAATGGTCTACAAATCGTCAAATATGGAAAGACACTTCCTGAATTACACTTCTCTGCCGCTGACTAAGGAAGCTTGAATATTTCAGTGCAAAACCGATCTCCAACATGGCTGTATATAACGATATATCGTTCTTACATAGTAAACACACAATTCGTATCCTGCACTATACAAAATCATCACTTCTAAACATTCTATGTGGTGTCTGTTTGTTCTATATCGTGTCTCCCTACCACTTTCGCGCAACGACGCTCTGAGCGTGTTTTTTAGGGAATTGACTAGTTTGAACCTGGGACCTGTTGCTGGTAAGGAGACGTCAGACCACACATGACATGTAGAATTCAGAAGAGTTCACTGAGACTAGCGATGATATAACCAAATACTTAGTGATTTCAGCGTCAGCTTCACTGCACTCCCTGTAAAGGAATCTTAATGCTAACTAAATTTAGTGGAAGGGGTTCAAGGCTTTCCTATTTTTAGTTAGCTGGTAAAATAACGTCGAAAAAGCAGTTAAGGTTACCATTGGAAATTTTATTCTACTCGCAAAACATTGTTTATAAATTGCACTAGTGATAAAAGGAAATGTTTTAATATGGGATGGTAAAAACCAACTGCGTTCAACAAAAATGTGAACGAATATTCCCTGAATGGGTTTCCAAGTTCTACAATGGATCGAAGGATGACCTATGCCATATCACATCTATAATCTAGGTTTAAATTAAGTTTCACAAAAGAGAAAACTATCAAAATGGTCTACAGTGACCCTCAATTATCTTTAATTACTTATCTAACTTGTCGTAAATTACAGTGGCTGATGTGGCTTCTCAATAACTATATAACAGAAAAATCATTGCGTTTCAGATTTTTACTTCAAGTGGCAAATGTGAACACCATGAGCTTTAATTGACGATCGACACTAGTATTAGGCAAAAAGGGGTTGTAACAGATGAGACTTCTGCAGTTCTGAGTGAAGCCTTATGCGCTCAAAAATGCGGCATCGCGTGCGTTCATTACCTTGTCGGTATTCGTCAGGGGGCGGCGGCCGGCGCAGCTCCGTCCAGCTCGCCCTCTCGGAAGCAACTGTCTCCTAACTTCTCCTTACTACAATTTACCGAAGTTGGTTCAAAAAAAACTATCTGGCTGTGTTTTCATCTGACCAATCAGGGTCTCAATGTTAACCTTAAGCTCCGCCTACAAAAATTCTGTCTATCCAATGAGAAACGTTATACTTTTCGTGGTGGGGCAATGTTTTTAAAGTTTGCAGCGTAACAGAGAAGCGAAAAAGTCTCACGCTAAAACTTGCAGCTGGTGTGGTCCTTTTAGCGTTATCGTAAGATCTACACTGTTCTTCTGGAGGGCTCTAGCTTTTAACATGGGCTGGGGGGTAGTCCTGGCGGTTAGCTGGCAACGTGGGTGTCCGTCCCTTATCGTAGGGCCTTCTAGCTTAACACGGTTCTGCTCTCGGCTTCTGTTCTCGTTTCTCCCCTCGGAACTGCGTCTGTCACACGGTGGGAAGGTATGACATGCATTTAGGCATTCTTATGTTAGTCTGTGGTATTCCATTTGCTCACTCGTTACTCGTATTACTTCGGTTAATTTAATGTCACGATGTATTCGGAGCTATGTGACATACTACTGGATTTGCTTATCATGTCAGGATTTTCATGGAAGGTGTTGGATTTGCCTGACAGCTTACACACTTCTGCATCTTGCAATAGCTATCGACCATCAGACAGTTGTGCATATACTGCGAAGACAGAGAGCTTAAGCACGTGGAACATATATAGTCCTCACAGCACTAGATATTTCCCACTATCTCTGCAGGTCATCCACCACAGCCGGCTGTCACAAGCCATCTGCCCCCGAACACACACTGACCCGATGCGTGACCAGAGCAACCCCAGTGGACGGAAGTCACTCTCCGAATTGTTGTACAAAGACTAGGTCGGTTCCCCTCGTCACAAACGCTTTACTGTTTCTGCCCCCGACTGGCTTGTTTGCTTGCTTTATACACTCATCTCCAGACTATGGGAGAACAGAAACGTATGTATTTCTACATGGTTTACCAGAACTTCATACCATTTTCGCGATAATTTTAGATATCAAGCACGTAGCAGTATCGCTCGCGCAGTGTATTTCCGAAGATATAAACTGGAAATTATTTCTCTAGAAACCCGAAACTTTAGCGAGGTGAAGTGTGCTGTAAATCTCTCAGTAACTAGAAACTTATCTCGTCTGCGAAGACCTTTATGTGAAAACCCGAAAAAAATAGAGGAAACTGATATTTCCACTCGCGAATATCGATGTCGGTTATATAACAGATTCCAAAATCATCCTTATAATTTACAAAGTCAACGTGTCTTCCACTCGTCTTTCACCTGCTAGATTCACACAACACACACTAAAATCGATTTCTCTCAACTAAATAAGGACGGGAGATGTGCAGAAGCAGTCAACCGGGCAAATAACACGGGGGGGGGGGGGGGGGGGGGGGGAAATAATGGTGCAGCGCAAACACACATCCATATCCATATTGAATCTTCTCAAATTTCCATGGGGGAACACACATGATCATGAAGGCTGTCCAACACATATTGAGTACTAATTCGCTATTCAGCCCTCTAGAGGATGACACGGTTAGGTCAGCTACACTCCTGCACCCCAACAGGGCTTTCCGTTCAGACAGCTCCTACCGTTTGCCGGAAACGTGAATCATTCCCACCACGGCACACCGTCGCCACATGCCACACACCCCCAGACACAATCGTCCTACGAAACTGGCTATATACTGTAAACATTTGATCGCTATTCTTACAATTTAATATTACAATTGCGGTCTCAATTGGACGACATTCAACAATGAGTGAAGTAGGGGAAATACCCCCTGCTGACGGCTGTGGCTCTGGAAATAGAAATATCGGTGCCATTCTTATGACTTTGCATACTTTTGCAAGTAAAAAGAAAAATCTTACATTCCCAATGCTATCACATGTCAAATCCATACCTTCCTTATTACTGGACAGTAATTTTCTCTGCAGATGTTGGACACACACACTTACTTTATAAGTCTGATGTTCAAGGCGAACCTATCACGCACCCCCTACTATTAAGAACAATACTTCGCCAGTAACTGATTGCTGGCGATATGAAACAATACTGAGCGAAAACCAGCAATGGGCGTACATGTCTCATACGTTTTTCCTGCGTGTGGTACCACTGTGTCTTAGAAAGAGAGGCGTAGTCGTCTTACAAACCGCCAGACGTTGGGAACACGATCGCAACGACCATGCTACTGTCACAATCGGTCCTGGTTCTAAAAGGGTTCACAAGTATCGCTAACGATATCCGTGTTAAAAACTATACAAGCCTTATAAATGGAGTTATGGCATTGCCCCCGAATGAAGTGGTTTTTCCAGACAAACACCACCACACGGAATATCGACGGTGATCGCCGGAGTGTATATTATCAGACCGACAGTGCTGTTACACGTCTCCGACTCGTAATAAAATCACAGAATTTGGAAAGTAATTCAGCTAAGGAACGCGGTATGAAGCTGGTATTTGCAACTCCCTCAGGCCGCCGCTAGATATTTCTCCAGTATCTGTAACGCGTTCTATCTCGATACCACGTCTGCGATACATCCACTGGGTTATAGGCGATTGTTGATTGAGAAGGACCACAAACAGTAGATGATGTGCTGATTGAGGTCGTAAGAAATGTACACATGCTTTTCAGATCTCTAGTTTTAAGCTCGCTGGTAGAAATGCTGTCTGCGATTTAGAATCAAGTCTTTCCATTCAACCACATACCTGTTTAGATCCTATGGAGAAGTCCTTTAATAAGTACAGCCACTAGTAACTTATATTCGTGACACTCTCATGTCTCGAAATGAGTCACCTTTTTCGAACCTGTCTGTTACAGTAAAATTCCAATGTATATTTTTAGGCAGTCCCTATGCCTCTTGCAACTGCTGCCATTCTTGGAGCTTTGGCATTTGATCGTTCAAGTCAGAAATGAGCAGAAGTTGGAGAAGCTATACCTACCACCTTCTGCAACCCGTGTAGATACAGAGTGACCTGAGTTAGTGCAACAGGACCATGTTTTAACCATTCAGTGGAAATGGGAAGATGTTGCCATAGCTCTGCCAACAGTGTACGATGTGTAAGGTCAGCGCCAAACTAAGCCTGCTCCTGCAACACGAGGTAGTATAAAAGACAGTACGGGATCTGGGAGAAGGACGAGGATTTTGTTACTGCATTGTGGTGCATCTCCAAACTACATACAGGTACTGCAGTCGGAAGCAGATCCGCGTCCCTCAGAGCCCATTCATGTCTATCACCCCAACATGCTATCATCGTCATTCTGTACCATTCAACAGAGAAGAATTACGAACTATAAAAGCTCCACTAACTTCATCTGACAGAGAACTCGATAAGACTTTTACCGCATGTCTCTTCTCCCGTATTTCGAAAACAAATACCGTCTGCATGCCAGCATCGAGCACATGTGGCAATCCTATTAAATATACAGGTATTGATCCATTCCACAGACCAGTATAAAGTTTCACGGGCTGTACTGGAAATGGAAATGCTGTGTGGCTAGGGCCTCCCGTTTGGTAGACCGTTCGCCGGGTGCAAGTCTTTAGAGTTGACGCCACTTCGGCGACTTGCGTGTCGATGGGGATGAAATGATGATGAGAAAGACAACACAACACCCAGTCCCTGAGCGAAGAACACCTCCGACCCAGCCAGGAATCGAACCCGAGCTGTTAGGTATGACATTCCATTGCACTGACCACTCAGCTATCAGTGGACATTGCCTGTACTGTAGGAGGATAACAGTATCCCACAGATTAAGCTGTAAGTCGCAAGAGACGCTCCCTGTGACCCCTTGTCATTGTCTGAAACATTGCTTTTTCTTTTTCTACTGTAACACGCTTTGTACGCTGCCATACATTTTTTTTCCGCCACGACTTCAAGGTCTGTGTCAGGTTCTAGAATGACATTAACACATTCTGATCCATTACTTTTCGCAGAAAACTAGACGTCGCACGGTGTAAATCATGCCGTTACTGCTGCTACCATAACACGCCGCATACACTTGGAGATTTTAAATAAAAGACAGTTACAACATAGGGAAACTGGAAGACTTTTGCGGCGTTGTGGAGCGTTTCGAAACAGCTCTCTGAAGGTGATTGATGACCTCTACATTTAAACTCTGATGACTCTGTGTTCTGTTTCGATTGATTCCTCATATTGCAGTCATGTATGCGATCACTGTTTCAGTGCTAGCCATCATCAGAAGGCAGATAGGTGGAAAGATTACATGGATGTCCTCTACGAGTGGAAACACTGGTGTGATGCGTCACTGAAGAAGAAATACGAGTCATTATGGAAGCCATGGGGTGTCGAGTATTAGAGTCAGAGTTTAACCGAACTTTGGGAGACTTGTGATCAAGTAAGGCAGGAGAGACAAATAAAATTCCTTTGGAATTCCAAAAATGTTTGTGGTAAGTGAGAAGCAAATGAGTATTCAAGTTAATATGTAGAATCTCTGAGACTGGAGACATGCAACCAGACTTTCGGAAAAATATCATCCACATAATACCGAGAATAGCAACGGCAGATAAGTACGATACTTATCGTGCAATCACCTTAACAGCTCAAGCACTCAAGATGCTCACAAGAATAATATACGGAAGAATGGAAAAGAAAATTGAGGAAGAGCTGTCAGGTGACGATCAGTTTGGCTTTGAGAAAGGTAAAGACACTAGAGAAATAGCCCTAATGTTCTGAATGATAATGGAAGCAAGACAAGAAATATTAAGACATGTTCATAGGATGTGTCGATCTAAAAAGAAAAGGGTGTGACATAGCAATACGACGCAAGACGTTCGAAATTCTGAGAAAAAAAGGAGTAAGCTGAAGGGAAAGACGGATGATGTACAATATGTACAAGAACCAAAGGAGAACTATGAAACTGAAAGACCAAGTACCAAGTGCTCAGATAAAAATGAGTGTAAGTTGAGGATGGAGTCTTTCGCTCGTACTGTTCAATCTGTACATCGAAAGATGCAATGTAGGAAATGAAAAAAGTTTAAGGGTAAGATTAAAATTCTGAGGGAACGGACACCAGTGATAAGATCTGCTAATGGCACTGCTACCATTAGTAAAAGCAAGGAACGATTACGGGACCTGTTGGATAGAATCTACAGCCCGATGAATATACAATATGGACTGAAAATAAACCGAAAAAGCTGGAATTAATGAGGAATAGCCGAAATGAGACAAGCGATAAACTTAAAATAAAAAACGGTGACTTCGAGGTAAACGAGGTTAAGGAATTCTCCCACGTTGTAACCAAAGTAACTCACGACGGACGAAGTAAGGAGCCTAGTCAATAAAAGGTTAGTGCAAGCAAAGAGGGCATTTCTGGCCGAAAGAAGTCTACTTCAGGGGGTGTTCAGTAAGTAATGCAACGCATATTTTTCTCGGACAGTTTCGGCTGAAAAAATGAGGAACTTATTGTGGGTCACCGTGTAATATTTCCGATTCACTCCCTATAATTTGATGAAGTTCCAATAAGTAACGGCGCTTTAGGTAGAATTCAAAAAGAAATGGCGTCTGCAACTGAGGTGCGTTCGGATCAGAGAACTGTCATTGAGTTGGTTTTGGTGGTAAACCAGAACATCGCAGATATTTATAGGCGCTTGCAGAATGCCTACGCAGACCTGCAAGTGAACGAAAGCACGGTGAGTCGATGGGCATGGCATCTGTCGTCATGGCAACAAGGTCGCGCAAACTGTTCCGATCTCCCACGTGCCAGCCGACGGCACTCAACTGTGACTCTTGCAATGTTGGAATGTGTGAACACTCTCATTCGAGGTGATTGATGGATCACAAACACCTCGCTGCTCAACTGGACGTCAGAGTTTGATGTGCTCCTTCATGATGCAACGATCAGCTCTGAAGTGTGTTGCCCTGCCCCTAGGAAATTGAAAAAATGACTTCAACATGTTCATCGCCCCAAAATGCATACCTGGTTCTCCCTCTCCAAAACAACCCAAGACTACACACAGGTCTGAGAGCCCGAGAGGAACTCACAGAACTGTTGTTCCTCTTCCACTCTACAGTCCAGATCTAGTACCTTCTGATCGCCATCTGTATGGCCCAATGAAGAACGCACTCCACGGGAAGCAGTACATGGATGATGGAAAGGTTATTGATACAAGAAGACGTTGGCTCCGACGTCGACCGGTAGAGTGGTACCATTCAGGCATATAGGTCCTCCCAGAAAGGCGGCGTATAGACGTCACTTTGAACGGATATTATGTTGAAAAATAGGGTTCTGCAGTCGAAATGTTGTTGTTGTTGTCGTCTTCAGTCCTGAGTCTGGCTTGATGCAGCTCTCCATGCTACTCTATCCTGTGCAAGCTTCTTCATCTCCCAGTACCTACTGCAGCCTACATCCTCCTCAATCTGCTTAGCGTATTCATCTCTTGGTCTCCCTCTACGATTTTTACCCTCCACGTTGCCCTCCAGTACTAAATTGGTGATCCCTTGATGCCTCAGAACATGTCTTACTGTAAGTAGGCTGTTTAGGTTTTTTTATTGGTAACGCCATGTAGTGCTCTATACGAAAATCACTGACTGTGCTGTGTGCAGTCTGAGGCTGGTCGGCATTGTTCCAATAATCGCTATTGTAGTGTTGGGCAGTTGGCTGTTAACAGCGCGTAGCGCTCCACAGTTGGAGGTGAGCCGCCAGCAGTGGTGGATGTGGGGAGGGAGATGGCGGAATTTTGAGAGCGGACGATCTGTACGTGTGTCCATCAGAAAGAGTAAATTTGTATTATTGGATATCATGGACTGATATATATTATGACTTTTGAACACTATTAAGGTAAATACATTGTTCGTTCTCTATCAAAATCTTTCATTTGCTAACTATGCCTATCAGTAGTTAGTGCCATCAGTAGGTTGAATCTTTTATTTATCTGGCAGTAGTGGCGCTCGCTGTATTGCAGTAGTTTGAGTAACGAAGATTTTTGTAAGGTAAGTGATTCATGAAAGGTATAAGTTATTGTTAGTCAGGGCCATTCTTCTGTAGGGATTTTTGAAAGTCAGATTGCGTTGCGCTAAAAATATTGTGTGTCAGTTTAAGCACAGTCATTTATAAATTTTTCTAAGGGGACGTTACATATGTCGACCCTTAGCCGAGGATATTTCACTGGAATCTTCTGATTTTTTCTTGCAGTTTGTGTAATTACACTCCTGGAAATTGAAATAAGAACACCGTGAATTCATTGTCCCAGGAAGGGGAAACTTTATTGACACATTCCTGGGGTCAGATACATCACATGATCACACTGACAGAACCACAGGCACATAGACACAGGCAACAGAGCATGCACAATGTCGGCACTAGTACAGTGTATATCCACCTATCGCAGCAATGCAGGCTGCTATTCTCCCATGGAGACGATCGTAGAGATGCTGGATGTAGTCCTGTGGAACGGCTTGCCATGCCATTTCCACCTGGCGCCTCAGTTGGACCAGAGTTCGTGCTGGACGTGCAGACCGCGTGAGACGACGCTTCATCCAGTCCCAAACATGCTCAATGGGGGACAGATCCGGAGATCTTGCTGGCCAGGGTAGTTGACTTACACCTTCTAGACCACGTTGGGTGGCAGGGATACATGTGGACGTGCATTGTCCTGTTGGAACAGCCAGTTCCCTTGCCGGTTTAGGAATGGTAGAACGATGGGTTCGATGACGGTTTGGATGTACCGTGCACTATTCAGTGTCCCCTCGACGATCACCAGTGGTGTACGGCCAGTGTAGGAGATCGCTCCCCACACCATGATGCCGGGTGTTGGCCCTGTGTGCCTTGGTCGTATGCAGTCCTGATTGTGGCGCTCACCTGCACAGCGCCAAACACGCATACGACCATCATTGGCACCAAGGCAGAAGCGACTCTCACCGCTGAAGACGACACGTCTCCATTCGTCCCTCCATTCACGCCTGTCGCGACACCACTGGAGGCGGGCTGCACGATGTTTGGGCGTGAGCGGAAGACGGCCTAACGGTGTGCGGGACCGTAGCCCAGCTTCATGGAGACGGTTGCGAATGGTCCTCGCCGATACCCCAGGAGCAACAGTGTCCCTAATTTGCTGGGAAGTGGCGGTGCGGTCCCCTACGGCACTGCGTAGGATCCTACGGTCTTGGCGTGCATCCGTGCGTCGCTGCGGTCCGGTCCCAGGTCGACGGGCACGTGCACCTTCCGCCGACCACTGGCGACAACATCGATGTACTGTGGAGACCTCACGCCCCACGTGTTGAGCAATTCGGCGGTACGTCCACCCGGCCTCCCGCATGCCCACTATACGCCCTCGCTCAAAGTCCGTCAACTGCACATACGGTTCACGTCCACGCTGTCGCGGCATCCTACCAGTGTTAAAGACTGCGATGGAGCTCCGTATGCCACGGCAAACTGGCTGACACTGACGGCGGCGGTGCACAAATGCTGCGCAGCTAGCGCCATTCGACGGCCAACACCGCGGTTCCTGGTGTGTCCGCTGTGCCGTGCGTGTGATCATTGCTTGTACAGCCCTCTCGCAGTGTCCGGAGCAAGTATGGTGGGTCTGACACACCGGTGTCAATGTGTTCTTTTTTCCATTTCCGGGAGTGTAGTATAGCTATTGTTTATTGCTAGCGCGTAATTATAGAGAGAATTTCCTTTGTAGTTGTAGTTTTTCATTGTACAGTAAAACAGTTGTGGCATGCATGTAGATTTGCAAGAAGTATTTCGCAGCTGCACTAGCAATTAATGAAATTTTATTTTCAGTGCTATGTTAATGTGTTTTTTTTTTATTTTGCTCTTCAAATTGTGCTTTTCTGTGTTATCGTGTGAAATATTGTGACAATAATGGCGTGTGAAAAACGTAATACTAGGCTCCAAAGTAAACTGAGAAATGACAGTGAAGACGAAAGCAGTGTGTTAGCGCCGCCGAGTAATGAATTAACTAATGTTCAAAGTAGTAATTTGGTAATTGTGCATAGGGAAATGGAGCGGGCTGCAAATAATGGTGTAAACAGTGAAACAATTAGTGAACAGGGAAGCATTATCGATCGATCGGTCGGCAACAGCTCGCCTCAGGAATCCGAAATGACAGGACACAATCTTGCAAATACTGTAGATTCAGGTTTTGCGCCCTCACTGTCTTCTCAAATAAGTCAAGACACTTTTCTGTTTTTCAAAATGCGAATATTGCCAGTCAAATGCACTGCCGAATAGCACTGAGGAACATGTTTCAGACACCAGTGCATTGTTATTATAGTTAATGCAACAAATGGGACAAAGGCAGACACAACGCTTGAACAAAATCAGAAACAAATGGGACATAATCTTCAAAAGTTAGACACAATGGAACAAAATCTTCAAAAGTTAGACACAATGGAACAAAATCAGAGACAAACACAGCAAAAGTTAGACACGATGGAACAAAATCAGAGACAAACACAGCAACAGCTTCAAAAGTGAGGCTCAGTGGAACAAACGCTTGAACAAACAAGTGGAGATTTAACTGCTGAGTTACTTAAAATCGAATCGAAATGTCAAAAAGTCTGTAATGACGTAAAAACACAAATTTGTGAGCATTTTTAACCTATTTTTTCGCGTCATGAAAATGCATTACAGAATCACGAAGCAGCCATAAAAGAACTGCAAACTATTGTTCATAAAAATCGCGACACTTTGCAAGCTAAAATTGACTCAGTTGCATCTACCGATTCAGTTACGCAACTTGCAAAACCTCAGGAAAACTTAAAGGACACAGTAGATACGATTTCAACACAAATGGACACTCTGAAACTTGGTTCAGAAAAACACAATGAGGAAATCTGGTCACTATCGGAGAAAGTAGCCGAACTTTCGGATCAGCTCACTAACTTATCTACAAAGGTAGATGATGATCTGAATGACACAAGACCCGTAGCCTTCACTGACACAGAAGAGTATGAAAAAATTAGAAAATTCAAACAAAATCAGAATCAAGTTAATAAGCGACATCAAAGAGAAATCCGGGAAGTACAAGATCAATTGGCACAAATAATACAAGAATTACACATTTCAGAGGAGACTCGCGCTCCAGCACGGGAAGAGAGACATAGAAATACGGAACAGCGACAAAATAATAACACAGGGCACTTTGGAAATTATGAAAGAAATTGGCAAGGCACACCGAATTTTGAGATGGAACCGCCGAAACGCAGTAACAATAACCGATATGTAACTCGCCGACATGATGATTTTGACTATAAGCTGTTTATTACTACACGCAAATTCAAAACATTTAAGAATTCCGGCAACGACATTCATCCACAAGCGTGGCTTCATCAATTCTCTCATTGTTTTCCTCCCAACTGGTCATTAGAGCACAGATTAGAATTTATGTGTGGCTATTTAGAGAATGAACCAGCTGTACGAATGGGATTGGTCATTCACGATTGTCACAGTGAAGGAGAATTTTATCATGCCTTCCTCTCAGCATATTGGTCTCAAGCTACACAAGACCGAGTAAAACAGCATCGTAATGATGAAACATTTCGAACAATCTGAATTTTCCAGTCTTGTGAAATATTTTGAAGACATGTTGCACAAGAATCAGTACCTGTCAAACCCATACAGCCCCTCAGAACTCATCAGCATTTGCTTAATCAAATTGCCTGAACATTTGCGACATATCATTTTGGCAGGACGTTGCAAAGACGACATTGAAGCTTTTCAGGGATTGTTACAAGAATTGGAAATCGACACTGACAATCGCGAGACGCGGAAACAGGAACACAACAATTACAGGCCACATCCGTCACAATTCCGCGATGACAGAAATAATAACTGGACACGACAAGGCTACTCTTACAACGCAAATCGTGACCAAGACAGACACCATCCGTATGACAACCGTTGGCAGAGTAGTAATAATTACAGGGAAAGATGACCTCTCCGCATTAATGACTATCACAGAGACAATCAGAGAAACGGACAATATGGGAACCAAAATAATTATTATCAAGGGAGACAAAATAACTTCAGACGCAAAGGTCCAGTGTGCAGTTACGATTCAGGGAGAAATTCTCTACAACGTGACCGACAAGAAAGAAACTATGGAATCTACCGACATGACGACAGATGATATGATCGTAACGACAGACCTGAATTGCATCAGAACTGGCGGGATTCAAACAGGGCAGGGCCCTCTCGACAAAGTGAATTTGTGGAAGTTAAGTCTCCAAATCCCATTAACGACGCGCGCCAACAAAGAGACAATAGGCAATGACTCATATCGCTGGCAGCCACAAAACGTACTTATGAAGCTGACGACGTAGCTGGCGTGGCTAGTAATTTCGTAAAAATGGAAGACATTAGGGACATCTTACTCCAGGAACACGACGTAAAACATAACAACATTGCATATCCTGTGATTCACATTACAGTAAATGACGTAAAATTTACGGCAGTACTTGACTCTGGCAGTCCCATTCAGTAATTAGTGAAACAGCCTGTAGCAAATGCAACAAATCGAACAATTGCCCCACACTTCCGTTACGTAAGATTAAATTACAAGGTGCAATCGTTGGAAAAAGTTTAGATGTACGCCAACAAACCTAACTTAGAATTTTTTTGTCAAAGCCACAGCTTCTCTATGAACTTTCTTATTGTTCCATTATTGTCGACGGAAATTATATTGGTAGTAGACTTTTTGAATGAATACAAAGCAATCTTAAACTTTCACGATGCTGAAATAATTTAGAGGAAGAAGGTAAGTCAATAGCTTTGAAATTTGAAGATTGGCTCTCAAACCGTGACGAGGAAATTAATCGGCTTTACCTTCTGTTAGCAATAGTTCGGAATTTTCGACGGAACTAGACACTAACCATCACTCTGCAAGTACTGGCAGGGATGATATCGACGGCATATTTGATACTAATGAGTAAATTCAGAATAAAATTCAAACAATTGAGAACTGTAATGACACTGATAGGCAGGACCTTTTTGAGATTTTACAAGCACATTCCACAGTAGTGGAACAATCAAGGGATTTCAATACCAATTTCGTGTTCATGAGCATACTAAATTTTGTGTTAGACCATACGTAATTCCGGCGCATTATAGGGACCGTATTAGAACAGAAATACAATCTATGCTTGACGAGGGCATTATTGAGCCTGCAGTAAGCTCATACAACAATCCATTATATGTTGTTGAGAAGAAAAATGGATCGATCAGGCTTGTCTTAGATTCGAGACAAATCAATACTATCATTATTGCTGAAACAGACAGGCCGTAAAGGTTGGAAGAACTTCTTCAAAATTTTAATGGTGTAAAAGTGTTGTCTTCTATTGATCTCAGATCCAGCTTTTATCAGATCGAACTTCATCCAGAATGTAGTAAATACACAGCTTTTCTTTGTTTCGGCGTTTGTTATCAGTTTCGGAAACTTCCTTTTGGTTTGAACATTCCTTCGGCAGCATTCATTCGCGGGATAAATTCCATATTACCTGATTTCTTAAATGTGGATGATATTCTAATAGCAGAAGCCTCATGGGAACAACATAATCGCAACCTCAACAGTTTGTTACGTATTTTTGAAGAATCTGGAATTACAGTTAACTTGGAAAAGTCTGAATTCGGTAGGTCAAAGGTGAGGTTTTTGGGACACATCATTTCTTCTGAAGGCATTCAGCCGGATCCTGAAAAGTTGAAAGCAATCAGAGCCATTCCAGTTCCATCCACAAAAGGACAAGTCCGCAGTTTTCTAGGTCTCGTAAATTTTTACCGTCGTTTTCTGAATATGCAAATTCTAGTTACACCAAGACGTTGTTCTCTCTATGAAAAAAATACTATTTGGAACTGGGACGAAGAATCACAGTTGGAATTCAATTCTTTGAAAGAATCGCTACTTAACGCGCCAATACTAGCTCATCCAGATCTGTCACAAGATTTCTGCCTTAGCACGGATTCTTCTAAAGTCGGTCTTGGTGCCCATTTATTTCAAGAAGCCATGAAAAATGACACTACTGTTCAGAAAACCATTGCTTTTGCTAGCCGAGTGCTAACAAAATCTGAAAAAAATTATTCCGTTACTGAATTAGAAGCTTTAGCTATCGTTTGGGCATTTAACAAATTCCGTTTCTTTCTTTCTGGTATGCACGTAAAAGTATACAGTGATCATCGTGCATTACAATTTCTTATGTCTTCAAAATTAAATCATGACAGGTTAAAACGTTGGGCATTGTTTCTGCAACAATTCCGCTTCACAATAGTCTACATTCCCGGCAAGGAGAACATTGTTGCGGACCCACTGTCACGCGCACCGGCTGGGCTTGAGAAAAGTAACATAGAAGGCAATCTCGAAAAAAATTTCAGTATTCTTTACATTCAGAAAGTCGCCTTTGAAAACTTCATCACCACATCTTTAAAAGACATTGCTCATGAACAAGATAAAGATCCGATTTGGAAAGACATCAAAAGTAAATGGCATGAAAAGACACACACACAGATTCAGCATTATTATCTGGTTAGAAACAACATACTGTTCAAACGCTGCACTGTTGATGACAAGCTATGGGTACTTTGCATTCCAGACGATTTTGTTAATAAGCTCATTTGGTACATTCATTTCAGCTACGCACATTTTGGTCCACGAAAATGTTATCATATTCTTCGGACGACTTGTTATTTTAACAATGTGGAAAAGAGAATTCGAAGAGTCTTGTCTATTTGTAATCTTCGTCAAAAAGCTAAACCACCTTCCATCTTACATCGTGCTCCGTTGTTTCCTATCATTCCTTCTAAATTAAAAGAATTTGCTGCTGTTGATCTCTTGGGACCGCTTGTCAGAACATCTAATGGATTTTCGTATGTTCTAGTCGCTGTTGAACTTCCTTCAAAATTTGTTTCTTCCACTCCGTTACGTAAAGCCACTGGTCAGTCTTTATCCAACGCCTTGGTTAAAAATGTCTTACGTGAAGTTGGACACGTTAGTAAAGTCATTTCAGATAACGGACCGCAATTCAGGTCTGCTGTTTGGTCACGCATGCTTCGGAATCATAAAATCAAACCTATTTTTATTTCATTGTACTCACCACACTGTAACCCGTCTGAACGGATTATGAAAGAAATCAATAAGCTTTGCAGACTTTATTGTCACAGAAAGCATCAGCATTGGGACAGATATTTACACTTATTTCAAAACGTGCTGAATGAAATGCCTCATGACTCCGCTGCTTTACCACCTATTTTGTACTGAAGAATGAAGAACCACTGAACAGAATCAGAGAGCTTGCACCTTTTCCGAATACACGTAAACTTCGACACAAAGACATAATTGATTTGGCTATTAAAAATATAAAATCTGCAGCAGATAAAAGGAGAAAACTACATGGTAAAGCAAATGCAAAGAAATTATATATTGGTCAGAAAGTTCTCATTAAAGATCATTCATTGTCACATAAGATGAAACACTTGAGTCACAAATTCTTTCTGATTTACAATGGACCTTACAGAATCCGACGTATACCACATGATAACTGCATTGAAGTTGAAACTCTGAGTACTAGGGAGAGTAAAGGATTGCACCACATTTCACATGTAAAACCGTTTATTGAAAGATAACCTGCTTTTTAACTTAGTCTTTGCCATAAAATTTTTCACTTCACGCTACTAGTACAATTTGTCACACATAGAAACTATTAACATGCAGCTATGTTTTAAAGTTAACTATCCAGTCAAGAACCAAGAGAACTTATTTAAACAGAAATTACGAATGCATTGTTATAGTGAACAGACGACACAGTGTTGTTATTTGTACATTCTTGCTTGTTAGTTGCACGATCACATAACGAATATATGGCTTACATACTTAGAACATATAATGCTAATGAGATTTTAATGCAACATTTTGGTTTACTCGAAAAGATATTCTTTATTTGAAGTACATTCTGTGAGATTAAAGATGACTTAGCTTTTGGTTTCTTTGACAGCTACACGATTATGTCTCGACGCTACTAATATGCGACTTTGCGGTGTATCTGTTTTATTGTGTAGCTACAATAAGACAGCCTTTTTTTGTAGCACAATAATACGTTACAGTGTAGTACTTTCTTGATCACGGTACTGCACGTAATAACTATGATATCTATACGCATAGCATTTCGCTTTTGTTTATTACGAGGTAAGTGCATTGACTTCCACAGAACTTTGGTTATGGACGACGATAATTACGACACTTGGCACATTTCTTACCCTTAGGTAATGACAGAGATTATGTTACAACAAGACGCACAATTTAGTGCGGCAATACACGTATTTGAGTGATTAATTTTGTACTTAAAACATTTATTTTTAAAGATTTTTGAATTACAAAGATACAAAGGTTTTCCGTGATACATTTCATTCCATTGCTGTAATCTGTAACACCTGAGGGTATAATTACATTAATCCTCAGGGGGTACACGCTTACTTTGTGTACCATGTGTTTGGCAAGCACAAGGAGCTCTAGCTAATATGGTATTTGCTTATACAACTTTACACATCGGTACCATATTTCTCTAACACATAAATTTCACAGCTATCTGATTATTTAACTAAGAGAAACAAACATTTATTTTACTACATCAGTGACAGATGTTTTCGTAATTACACAGTTGGATAACTTCACACTTATGATACTGTATTTTGTATGGACTTTGTGAACTGTTGATATTTTTTCGGAACCATTGTGACACTATGAGAGCTTTGAATGATGTATTTGGTATGGGATCATGATTTTTAAAGTACGTTTGAGGTAGATGACACTATTGAAATGAGCAGAGAATTTTTTTAGGTTTTGAAATTATTGCAGAAAACTACGATGTTTTTGAGATTTGACTGAGGTGTTATGATGTTATTGTTACAACAACGATGTGTATTCTGCTGTTGAGGTATGTTTATGATCAATGAGATGATGCTATATGAGGAATTTGATTATGCTCTGTATTTATTATGAGGAAATATTGATGACGTGTTGATGAATATGTATATGTGTAATAAGGTAAGGAATAAAGAGTAGTGGTTAGGGACTCTAATTTATGAAAAGGATGTTGAAAACCAAGAATCGTACTTTAAGAGTTATGAAATGTGTGTAAATACGTGAATGTTAGTTATCACAATGCCGGCGAAAGTTTTTGGACTCTGTTATATATGAGATTTTGTTTCTACACACTTCTAATGTAAATTTCTAACCTTTGAATTTGTTTTATTTTATATGAGACTGTCACTGTAGTGGAAACTGCTGTCGTAAATATTTCAGTAAAGAAGGTAGATGACCTGGACGTAACGCGCTGTAGGTGCCAAGCTATGCAACAGTCGCCTGGGAAAAAAAAGCCGTGCCTTTCAGAGGCACAAGAAAAAAAAAGGAGAGGCCAATAACCTCGCTATTGACATTCCTTTCTAGAAAGAGAAATACGACGCGTTCATTACTTGGAAAGATACTTACATCTGCACACCTGATTATGACAAGCGTCTTTCTACGAGAGTTGAGAGAATTTCTACTAACTTATGAAATGCCACATGACTATTGAATGATATTTTTATGCTTTACTTTGTACATAGTTGCTTATTTCATTTGATATCTGGTTTCCAGCTGTGTTGCAGCATTGGTTTTATAAAATTAAATTAAATGCATTTGCTAATGTGAACACTTTCTGTCAACAGATTTATTAAATAATAATTTTATGATCCACATTCTTCGAAAAAGGAGCACTTGGAAAGGAAAGAACAATAACAAGGGACTAATAACAGTAACTGCATACATAATTTTCTTTTCAAGTACTTGGTAATATTTTTTGTAGAATAAGTTAATTACATAGACATTAAGATGTGAATAGACACTTCCCTTATCTGCATTGTTGTCTTTAGTGTACTATTTTTGTTGCTTGTGGGATTGTCATGATTAGATGTAAGTTATTACATTTGCTGCTGCTGTTTGCCAGGCATAGTGTTACTGAATTTCACTTTGTATTACTCTGTTAAGCCAGTTTTACTACTGATTTATTTTTCTTGTTTGCTGCACAGTACCTTATATTAGTTGTAATATTGCAATTACTTTGCTAATTTAGATTTACTGCTGCTAGCTTTGCCAATTTGTATTTTTTGTCATTGCTGTTTGTGTTAATTTGTTATGTGTTGCTGCATTGCCTCATCCCTTAGTACATATATCTGCACTCAGTAGATTTAAGTTAGCTTAAGATGGGGTAGTCTATATAATAGAACGAGTTGAGATGAATTGGAAGAAATGCATTGAGAAGCTATAAGAAAATGGTTTGGCCAAAAAAGTATTTTGAAAGAGGATATGAAAAAAAAGTAGGGTTTAGGGACAACAGGTTTAGGTAGGATTTTCTTGGAAATAAATGATGAGATAAGATAACGAAAAATCAATAATGAGGTAAGAAATATGTGAACATATAAATACAGAAAGCATGCTTGGATAGGATTTTTTTGGTGGAAACAAATGTTGAAATAAGACCAAGATCTATGGAATGAAGTTTTGGGATGGACTGCAGTACCAAATGTTACACTGAAAACAAACGCTGTCCTTTCCTCCTGTGTTATTCTGCTATTTGTTTGTGTACTCTTGTGTATTTGTGTTTTTCCTGTGTTTAGCTAATAAGGTTTATGTTGTAGAATTTTTCTAGTACTAAGCTACATTCACTATGATGAGGAGTACTGTTATCCTCAAATATAATTTGCATTAATAATATGTTATTTACTTTGTAAGGATGTTTAGACATTATTAATTCTGTTCTGTTTCAATGCTCATGTGTGAAATTAATGTTTCGAAAACTATTCTCATTATTTTATATATTTACTTATGTCATAATTCCTGTAACACTGATGTATATGTTTATTTCTATTCTTTTTGTAAAGCCTGTGTTAATACAAATGTTATCTGTACTGTTATGTTCTTTAATGATGTATTTTGTACCTTTGTAATTGTATTCTTATGTTGTAAATTTACAATTGTAGAGACACCAGTTCTTCAAATTAAGTATCATTTCACTGCACACGTTTCTGTTAGTCATAATATGTGCACAGTATGTGAGAAGTTCGGATTGTTAGTGCTTGCGTGTGTGTTGATAATTCAGCAAGGGACTGGTTAACAGCATTGCTGGTTCTAAGGACAATTCCAAAAACTTTGTGAGTGCACAAGTGGTGGTTTATGGACTTGCTATATTGTCCACAAGACTCTTCAATGGTGATTGTGCACCTGCACAGTCAGCAGATGGTTGCTGGCCGTCTCTACAAGGACTGCAGTGGGTCTGCATCTTTGATGGCCCACCAATACCATTATTTCTACAAGGACTACAGTGGGTCTGCATCGTTGATGGCCCACCAATACCATTATTTCTACAAGGACTACAGTGGGTCTGTATCTTTGATGGCCCACCAATACCATTATTTCTACAAGAACTGCAGTGGGTCTGCACCTCTGGTGGCCCACCAATACCGTAATCTCTAGCAAGACTACAGTGGGTCTGCTCAGTGATGACCTACCTACCAATATTCTTCAAAACTTCGACTGACTCTGTTGTGGGTTTGCTCTGTTGTGGCCCATTACCTGTCTGCATGTCAAGAGTCAGCACTGCCTTTCCGTTGGAAGGACAACACTACTTCTTCAAGACTGCATGGAAATCCGCTACTTCCGTGTGCATTTTCTTTTACTGCTCAGACTTTGAGAAAAACACTGCAATTTTACTGTGATGAATGATCAGGACTGTCATTATGCACTGTGAGAAAATTTTAGCTTCTGACCAACAGTGTATCAATAAGTGTGTGCATTTCATTTCTTTGTTATTGTAATTATGAAAAAATTTTAACAAATATATATTGGCCAGTGCCCAAAACAATTTCTAAAACTTTTTGTGGGGAGCATGGGGGCTATGTAAGTAGGCTGTTTAGGTTTTTTTTATTGGTAACGCCACGTAGCGCTCTATATGAAAATCACTGACTGTGCTGTGTGCAGTCTGAGGCTGGTCGGCATTGTTGCAATAATCGCTATTGTAGAGTTGCGCAGCTGGATGTTAACAGCGCGTAGCGTTCTGCAGTTGGAGGTGAGCCGCCAGCAGTGGTGGATGTGGGGAGAGAGACGGCGGAATTTTGAGAGCGGACGATCTGGACGTGTGTCCATCAGAAAGAGTAAATTTGTAATATTGGATATCATGGACTGATATATATTATGACTTTTGAACACTATTAAGGTAAATACATTGTTTTTTCTCTATCAAAATCTTTCATTTGTTAACTATGTCTATCAGTAGTTAGTGCCTTCAGTAGTTTGAATCTTTTATTTAGCTGGCAGTAGTGGCGCTCGCTGTATTGCAGTAGTTTGAGTAACGAAGATTTTTGTGAGGTAAGTGATTCATGAAAGGTATAAGTTATTGTTAGTCAGGGCCATTCTTTCGTAGGGATTTTTGAAAGTCAGATTGCGTTGCGCTAAAAATATTGTGTGTCCGTTTAAGCACAGTCATTTATATATTTTTCCAAGGGGACGTTACACTACCAACCGATCCCTTCTTCTAGTCAAGTTGCGCCGCAAACTCCTCTTCTCACCAATTCTATTCCATACCTCCTCATTAGTTATGTGATCTACCCATCTAATCTTCGGCATTCTTCTGTAGCACCACATTTCGAAAGCTTCTATTCTCTTCTTCTCCAAACTATTTATCGTCCATGTTTCACTTCCATACATAGCTACACTCCATACAAATACTTTCAGAAACGACGTCCTCTATACTCGATGTTAACAAATTTCACTTCTTCAGAAGCGTTTTCCTTGCCATTGCCAGTCTACATTTTATATCTTCTCTACTTCGACCATCATCAGTTATTTTGCTCCCCAAATAGCAAAACTCCTTTACTACTTTAAGTGTCTCATTTCCTAATCCAATTCCCTCAGCATCACCCGACTTAATTCGACTACATTCCATTATCCTCGTTTTGCTTTTGTTGATGTTCACCTTATACCCTCCTTTCAAGACACTGTCCATTCCGTTCAACTGCTCTTCCAAGTCCTTTGTTGTCTCTGACAGAATTACAATGTCATTGGCGAACCTCAAAGTTTTTATTTCTTCTCCATGCATTTTAATACGTACTCCGAACTTTCCTTTGGTTCCCTTACTGCTTGCTCAATATACAGATTTAATAACATCGTGGAGAGGCTACAACCCTGTCTCACTCCCTTCCCAACCACCTAGTGGACAATAATACGTTGTATTGCAATCTTGAATAAATCCAACATGTTTCAGGAAGAAAATGTATTACATTACTTATTGAACAGTGTTTGTAGTATCAAACATAGGGCTTAATTTGAGGAAGGAATATGTGAGAAGGTACATTGTATGGTAGTGAATCGTGGACTGTGGGAAAATCGGAAAAGAAGAGAAAGATTGAGATGTGATATACTACGTAAGGACGTTGCAAAATCAGGTGGACTGATAAGCTAAAAAATCAGGACGTGCCCCCAGAAATGGTGAAGAAAGGAACATGTGGAAAACACTGACAAGAAGAGGAAATGGATTATAGAACATGCATTGAGACATCAGCGAATACCTTCCATGGTACTAGAGGGAGCTGCAGAGAGTAAAAACTGTAGGGGAAGTCGAAGATGCAACAGATAACTGAGGACGTTGGATGCAACTGCCACTCTGAGATGAAGAGGTAGGCACAGGAGAGAAATTCGTAGCGGGTCGCATCAAAGCAGTCAGAAGGCTGATGACATAAAAAAATCAATAACCTGCCACAAAAATTCTCTCTACAGACGACACAACTTTTACCGTGAAAGATATGGAACGTAGTATAAGCGATGTGCTAACAAAGTCGACAGTAACATCAGCACGTGACTTTCAGTGATCAGGTTAACGCTTAACTGCAAAAAACGCAATGCGTACAGTTTCTAACACGGCGCTCTTGTGAAAGCGAAATTTTACTAATACATTTTCAGTAGGTGGTGGACCACTGCTCTAATATGTTTGAAAAATATCATATTACCGCCTTGAGCCAGTCACTGGTAAAATACTTTATTTATACCACTAGTTTCAGTCGTCTGACCGGCACTAGGTTCATAAAATTATTCACAGCATCATGTTAGTGAAATGTAAAATCGTTACCGTCAAGTGACAAAACCGTGAGTAAAACACTCTAATCATATCTTAATATTACCGCGAAATAAGGGAGAAAATGCCACGGATATGATACTTGAATTTGGTGACAGTCAGTAAAACAAAGTCATTTTTCGCTGCAACAGGACCTTAACCTGAAATTTCAAGTATCAACTCTCTCTTTAGAGAGTGAAAATGCACACATCAAAAAAAGTTTTGCATCACCTCGGTTGCGAGAGTTCCGGAACCTCTACAGCAAATTGGAATAGAGATCAACATAAACATCATTTCCCTTTTTATTGCTCATGAAAACCACACATTTCATGTTATACCATCGTACAGCGGGACCTTCAGGGGCGGTGGTCCAGACTGCTGTACACACCGGTACCTCTAATACCCAGTAACACGTCCTATTGCATTAATCCATGCCTGTATTCGTCGTGGCATAATATCCACAAGTAAGGCACTGCTGCTCCAGATTATTCCAGTCTTCAACAGCGATTCGACGTAGATCCCTTAGAGTGGTTGATGGGTCACGGCGTCCACAAACAGTCCTTTTCAATCTATCCCAGGCATTTTCGATAGGGTTCATGTATGACAACATGCTGGCCACTCTAGTCGAACGATGTCATTATGCTGAAGGAAGTCATTCACAAGATGTGCACGATGAGGGCGCGAAGTGTAGTCCATAAAGACGAATGCCTCGCCATTATGCTGCCGATATGGCTGAACTATCGGTCGGAGGATGCCATTCACGTTTCGTACAGCCGTTACGGCACCTTCCATTGCCACCAGCGGCGTACGTCGGTCCCATATAATGCATCCCCAAAACAGCAGGAAAGTTCCACCTGGCTGTACTCGATGGACAGTGTGTCTAAGGCGTTCAGCCTGACTGGATTGCCTCCAAACACGTCTCCGGCGAATGTCTGGTTGAAGGCATGTGCGACACTCATCGGTGAAGAGAACGTGATGCCAATCCTGAGCGATCCATTCGGCATATTGTTGGGCCAATCCGTACCGCGCTGCATGGTGTCGTGGTTGCAAAGATGGACCTCGCCATGGAGGTCGGGAGTGAAGTTGCTCATCATGCAACCTATTGCACACAGTTTGTCAACACGACGTCCTGTGGCTGTATGAAAAGCATCATTCAACATGGTGGCGTTGCTGTCACAGTTCCTCAGAGCCATAATCCTTAGGTAGTGGTCATCCATTGCAGTAGTAACCCTTGGGCGTCCTGAGCGAGGCATGTCATCGACAGTTCCTGTCTCTCTGTGTCTCCTCAATGTCCAAACAGCATCGCTTTGGTTCACTCCGAGACGCCTGGACACTTCCCTTGTTGAGAGCCCTTCCTGGCACAAAGTAACAATGCGGACGCGATCGAACCGCAGTATTGACC
The DNA here is from genome assembly GCF_021461395.2 of Schistocerca americana. Taxonomy (NCBI): domain Eukaryota; kingdom Metazoa; phylum Arthropoda; class Insecta; order Orthoptera; family Acrididae; genus Schistocerca; species Schistocerca americana. The sequence continues at coordinate 245,930,774 of NC_060121.1, forward strand.
GTCTAGGCATGTTTGAGCTACAGACAACACGTGCCGTGTAGCTGCTTCCTGGTGGAATGAGTGGAACTGATCGGCTGTCGGACTCCGTCTAATAGGCGCTGCTCATGCGTGGTTGTTTATAATCTTTGGGTGGGTTTAGTAACATCTCTGAACAGTCAAAGGGACTGTATCTGTGATACAATATCCATAGTCAACGTCTATCTTCAGGAGTTCTGCGAACTGGGGTGATGCAAAACTTTTTTTGATGTGTGTATTTTGTTGACGCCCACCAACTTCGGGAGAAATGATCATCACAATAAAATAAGAGACATCAGAGTTCGCATGGAAAGTGTTAAATTTTCGTTTCTCCCGTGCACTGTTCGAGATTAGAACTGTAGTGAAGTAGCTTATAGATGGTCTGATGAACCGTCTGCCAGGCATTTAACTGTGAATTGAAGAGTTATCATGCAGATGTAGATATGTAAATTAGATCGTCAATCTACAAAAACTGTGTTAGGGAGCGTACACAGTGATGTTAAAACTGTAATGGGAGTTAATGATTGTGGTGTCATCAACTGACGATAATGATTTCATATTTCACCTAAAATGGTGCTGTGAATACTTCAATGAACCTGATGATGGTCAGACGACTGAAACTGGGTGCATAAATAAATATTTTACAAGCAGCTCAAGGTGATGATACAACATTTTTCGAAATTTTACTGCCCCACGATGGTCTAACAGTCAACGAACTCAACCATTTCAAATTTTTAGTGCTGAGGGTAGATGGAATGCTCTCTTGAAAGTGTCGCTTGTAAATTCTTGTGGAGAAACTGTATGTGGCTATCTTCACTATAAGAATGATCACCACAATCTCTGACAGTAGACACGAACGCTTGTTTACTTTGCTATTATCTCGAATGGCGTTATATTGTTGGGCAACTCTGTGCAACCACCAAGACTTTACTCAGCTCGGATAAAGGCGATCAGACTGACCTGCGATGTCAGGCCGTTTTTCAGGTGTTCCGAAAATCTATCTAACTCTGCTGTCCCTGAACGTATATTCCATCGTGGTATTTGTGGTTGACGATACTGGCACGTGCTGAAGAATCTGTAACACATAAGAGTGTCAAGTGCACCAAATACATTCAAGACAACTGTGAATAAATAAACATTTTTCTAAATATGTCGCGTACTCCAATCTGACAATGACAAGTTTCATCTGCACAACTACTGCACAGTCATCAAATTACTCTGGACAGCGGATGAGAGGCGTCCGAAAGCCACACATGCGTGACACCAACCCAAAACATGACTGATCCATCTCCCTATCAATTGACAGACAAATACTGCTGTCGTCGGTGAAGACAATCTGACGCGCTTGATCCAGTTTTCAATTAAAAATATCCACCTGCGTTTGTGTAGTTGTCCGCAGTAGTCGCCTAGAGGTCACATTATTACGAAGGTCAATCAAAAGAATGCAACACATTTTTTCCTGATAGCAGGTTGTTTGTACTCGGGATTTCAATACACCATATTATTCATCACTCTTTTGGTTTCAAAACCCTGTTTTTCAATATAATCTCCATTCTGTGCGATGGCCAGGAGCCACCTTACTGCTTGTTCGCCCGCATGGTAACACGTTAATGATCGACGTTAGAGCCAATGTCTTATTGCATCAATAACCACTCCATCATCTATGTATTGCTTCCCACGGAGTGCATCCTTTATTGGGCCAAACAGATGGATATCGGAAGGCGTGTGATACCACGTTTAGGGTGGATGAGAAAGAACAGTCAAGTGAAGTTCTTGAGCTCCTCTCGGTTGCACAAACTTGTGTGAGACCTTCGTTGCTATGGGGAAGGAGAAGTTTGTTTGCATTTTCGTGGCTACGAACACGCTGAAGTCGGTTCTTCAATTTCCTGAGGGCATCACAGTACACTCCAGAGTCGATCGTTGCACCATAAGGGAGGACATCAAGTAGAATAACCACTCAGAGTCCCAGAAGAACGTGGCCTGACTTCACCGGCTGAGGGTGCGGCTTCGAACATTTTGTTCTAGGGGAGGTAGTGCGGCGCCACTTCATGGATTGCTGTTTTGTTGCCAGTTCGAAGAGATGAACCCATAGGTCATCGCCTGTGATAATGTTAAAAAAAAATTGTAGCGATCAGCCTCATAACATGCACACAGTTCTGCACAGATGGTCCTATGTTGCTCTTTGTGGTCTTCTGTCTGGAACGCAGCGGACACACACATTTGAGTACCCCAGCTGGTGGACGAGTGTGCCAGCTCTACCAACATAGAAGTCCAGTCGTGTAGCGAGTTATTCGACTGTGATCCATCGATCACCTTGTAAGGTGGCTATAATTTCGCACCTTACAAGCACTCATCCACATACTTTATCGTGATCTACAACCACATTAGGTATTATTTGATAGGCAGTGCATCGCATATATGAATTTTTAAAGGAGACTGACATTGTCACATGCACCTTGTAAATGATCTTTAACGCATATTGCATGAAGGGTGACGGAGTGTCTTTTTTATCATACTACTAGAGGTTGGAACGACAGTGCAAATGAAACAGCAGACGGAACTCAGGCCCTGGGTGAAAGGCCCACACAGGTGTGTTGGTCCTGCTTAAACACAGGAAGTAGGAAGATGGACGTCGTAGCACCTAAGCGCTGGAGCACAATAAAGTCGCGACCGGCCGGTGTTGCAGCCGAACTGGAAGGATTATACTTCGGAAACTACGGAAATCTTGGACGCAGGTAAGAGGAACGAAGAAGCGGCACCTCGGAAACCACGCAGGCTGGGTTAGTTTGAAGGATTTTTACTCAGATGCGTACCATTGTATGAGTATAGGTTTTTCTTCGAAAACTTTCCGCGCTGGACGACAAAAGACTAAAATATGGTTGGTGTGGTGTCACCGCCAGACACCACACTTGCTAGGTGGTAGCCTTTAAATCGGCCGAGGTCCGTTAGTATACGTCGGACCCGCGTGTCGCCACTATCAGTGATTGTAGACCGAGCGCCGCCACACGGCAGCCGGCCGAAGTGGCCGTGCGGTTAAAGGCGCTGCAGTCTGTTACCGCAAGACCGCTACGGTCGCAGGTTCGAATCCTGCCTCGGGCATGGATGTTTGTGATGTCCTTAGGTTAGTTAGGTTTAACTAGTTCTAAGTTCTAGGGGACTAATGACCTCAGCAGTTGAGTCCCATAGTGCTCAGAGCCATCTGAACCATTTGAAGCCACACGGCAGGTCTAGAGAGACTTCCTAGCACTCGCCCCAGTTGTACAACCGACTTTGCTAGCGATGGTTCACTGACAAAATACGCTCTCATTTGCCGAGACGATAGTTTAGCATAGCCTTCAGCTACGTCATTTGCTACGACCTAGCAAGGCGCCATTATCAGTTACTAGTGATACTGAATCATGTACCGTCAAGACCGACGTTCACCATTAACGAATTAAAGTTAAGTATTCCACCAGCTACGTCCGTTTTTCTAAATTCTAATTTCCTTGTCCTGTTCCAGACCTCACGCCAGCCTGCGTGAGCTAAAACGCGTGCCTTTCGGCCTCCTCTAGTAACACGGTGTTGGCTCTCCTGCCAACCAAAACAGTTGGTCGCCGTTCAGAAGAATCTGTAGAGAGGGAGAATATTCCGTGGTTTCAGGAAGATGATTCGTTTTCGGAATTACGATGGTGGGGAGCCGAGCCTTGCTGGGAAGGCAGCGGCGGTAAGACGAGGTCTTCCGTTGTGGGCGTCAGTGTGTGGCGGTCGCTCGATATCAGCTTTGTTGGTGCGGACAGACTTGCTGTCTTTGCTCTCAGGAGAGTTTACAGGTAGAACAGTTAGGCACTGTACTGTTGCGAACCTATACGATTCTGGACTTCACCTCCGGGTTGGAATTCGTCGTTGAGTACGCAGCGTTCAGTAATTTAGAGCACTTCCTCTGCCTATACTTACGTTGAGACGTTATTTGAAATCCGTCCTTGTTGCTGGGAGTTCGCGTTTCTCGTCTGTAGAACACAGAGAGGAGAAGACAGTATTAGAGTATATTAGTCAGAGGACAGCCTTCTGCCGTCGTAGTATTTGAAAGAGTTATTTTTGGCTGCAGTTCTTCCATCATCGCAGACGAGTACGAGAACCATCACTTCGACGCACCGGATGCAGTACATACGGTGATATCGCAAATTGCTTCGGCTTATTAGGGCTATAAAGCTAAACAGCTGTGATCACGTTAGTTTATTTCCACTGAGATTCCACACCACCGTATATCATCTTTGAAAGTAGTGTCATCTAGTGTTTGGTACGCAGATGATGTCAGTCACTTCACGTTATTGATATTAGACCGCGAAGTCATAATAAGGGGCAGAGTTGGGCAATTGATTAGTAATTTTACTTAGGAAATGTAGATTTTGTAATATAAATGTTTTTTAATCTAGAATAAATATATAAGCAGGAACAACGTTTATCATTTAGTAGGATTAGTTGCCTTCATCATTAATTTATGTTTAGATTGTAATTTATAGTATTAAGAGATCCTAACAAGGGAACCTCCCCATCGCATCCCCCTCAGATTTAGTTATAAGTTGGCACAGTGGATAGGCCTTGAAAAACTGAACACAGATCAATTGAGAAAACAGGAAGAAGTTGTGTGGAACTGTGAAAAAATAAGCAAAATATACAAACTGAGTAGTTCAAGGGATGATAAGCAACATTAAGGGGGGTGGGAACGCAGGAGCGCCGTGGTCTCGTGGTAACGTGAGCAGCTGCGGAACGTAAGGGCCCTGGTTCATATCTTTCATGGAGTGCAAAGTTTAATTTTTTATTTTCAGTTTATGTGACAAACTCTTATGTTTTCATCACTTTTTTGGGAGTGATTATCACATCCACAAGAAAACGTAAATCGGGCAAGGTAGAAGATCTTTTTACCCATTCGCGAAGTGTACAAGTTAGGTGGGTCGACAACATATTCCTGTCATGTGACTCACATGCCGTCACCAGTGTCGTATAGAATGTATCAGACGTGTTTTCCTGTGGAGGAATCGGTTGACCTATGGCCTTGCGATCAAATGTTTTCGGTTCCCATTGGCAAATGTTTTCGGTTCCCATTGGAGAGGCACGTCCTTTCGTCTACTAATCGCACGGTTTTGCGATGCGGTCGCAAAACACAGACACTAAACTTATTACAGTGACCAGAGATCTCAATGAACGAACGGACAGATAGTAACTATGCAAAAATAAAGAAAGTAAAATTTTCAGTCGAGGGAAGACTTGAACCAAGGACCTCTCATTTACCAGCTGCTGACGCTACTACGGGACCACGACGCTCCTACACTTACTTTGTCCATGATGTTGCTTATTTAGCCCATGGACTACTCAGTTTGTATATTTTGCTTATTTTTTCACAGCTCCACACAACTTCTTCCTGTTTTCTCAATTGATTTGTGTTCAGTTTATCAAGGCCTATCCACTGTGCCAACTTATAACTAAATCTGAGGGGGGTGCGATGGGGAGGTTCCCTTGTAAGATATGCTTCAGGGGGTAGTCAGACAGGGCCAGATCTTCATTTTAGCGAGTATTATTCTCCGTTGCGCACATTCATTTTTCACCCGCCTGGAGTAGCATCTTGGAACCTCGAATGAGAGTGTCAGCACGTCCCAACATTGCAGGAGTCACAGCTGTGTGAGGCCGGCCGACACGTGGGAAATCGGACAGGTTTGCGCGACCTTGATGTGATGGTGACACACACCTCGCCTAACGACTTACAGTGCGTTTTTTCAGTGCCAGGTCTCCGTAGACATTTTGCAAGAGTCGATGAATATCTGCGATGCTCTGGTTTTCCGCCGAAAGAAACTCAGTGAGAGCACTCTGCCTGGAACGCATTCCGTTACAGACGCCATTTTGAAGGCTACATATAGCGCGCCCACCTATCGGAACTTCTTGAAACGTAGAGAGCCGAAGCGCGAATATTCCTCGGTGTCCCACAACAAATTCCGTATTTTTCCAACCGGAACCGGCCGAGAAAAAAATGTGTTGCATTACTCACTGAACGCCCTCGTAACACGGTGACGTAGTAGAGTGTTTGGAGGGATACAGACTTCCTTATTGTCTCCATTCGACAGATGGATCCCCATCCACAGTGGTGGATACCCTCACTACTTGAGACAGTGCGGAGATGTTCCGAGTTTAACCGAGGCCATATGGTAACCAGTTAACCTGTAGCTCGTGGTCTAGCAGTTAGCATGCTGCCCCTAGATTGCAGGGCCCGTGTTCGATTAGCAGACGGGTCAGAGGTTTATTTCGCTCGGGGACTGGGTGTTTGTGATGTCCTAATTATTTCATCTCATCTTCATCGGAAAGACACGCAGGCTACAAATGCAAGAAACGTAGGTTTGCCTTTCCTTAATCTATTTTCTAAGATGAGTCGGAGGGACAGTATTGCCTCACGTGTTCCAACATTTCTACGGAATCCAAACTGATATTTCCCGAGGTCGGCTTCTACCAGTTTTTCCAATCGTCTGTAAGGAATTCGTGTTAGTATTTTGCAGCCGTGCCTTATTAAACTGCTAGTTCGGTAATTTTCACATTCATAATGTTCGAACACAATATATGTTCCAAAATCCTACTGTAAATAGAAGGTTAGTGATATCGCGCTGTAATTCAGCGGATTACTCCTATTTCCTTTCTTGAGCACTGGTGAGATATGCGTAAGTTTCCTATCTTTTGGTACGGGCCTTTCCTCGAGCGGCGGGTTCTACATGATTGCTGGGTATGGGGCTTTCATGCATTTGCAGATTCAACGACCACTGTGACCGACAGAGTCTCTAATTGCGCTTCAACACCTTGCCAACTAAATACTGACGATGAAAATTTCTTCAGTCAACATGACTTGAGCTGGCTATTTCCGTGACGAGCGCGACCGCGCAAGCGTGCGGTGTCGACCTCGGCCACCGTGGCGGGCGAGCAGTCTACAGACATCGCTCAACAAGCCCAGCGTCCAGCGTGGTGCCAGACGGGCCCTAAACGCCGCCCTCATTGCCGGCGCTTTATACCCACTTGCCACCGTGGCCGGAAATACCTCGCGGCGGTCGGCACCGCAGCCGCTCATCGCACATTCCCAGCGCCGCCCTTTGAAGTCGGCCACGACTAAATCACTGCGGGAGCTAATTAAATTGTCGCCCCGGTATTTCGCGCCGCGATCGTAAATTCTGGAGTCTTTTGGGACGCCGCTCAGCGTTTGAAACGGCTGAGCAGCTCGTGCAGGCTGTATAATTCCACCACGGCAGGTCCGCAGCGGTGGGCACACACACACACACACACACACACACACACACACACACACAAAGGCACAGGCACGCGCAGCCACAAACTCATACACACATCAGTTGTATTCAACAGATCCTTTCCGTCCACAACCGCTCTATTGGGGATATAACCGTCCGTCGGAAAAATTCCGAGACCGATTTTATTCCTGGCGTATAAAAGATGTGAACGCAGTAACTACTGTGGCTACGTCAACCAACTGTAAGTAACAGTTGTGCGTAGGACCAGTCAGTTCTAAGCCAACAGTGGCAAGTACTGGGCATGCGGCTACAGTGTGGCTACGTTGATTGATTTGTTGGTTGGTTGATTCGGGGGAGGGAACAAAACAGCGGAATCATCGGTCCCATCGGAGTAGGGAAGGATAAGGAAAGAAGATTAAAACCGTGTGCCAGACCGAGACTCGAACTCGGTACCTTTGCCTTCGCGGGCAAGTGCTCTACCGACTGAGCTACCCAAGCAGCTGCAATGCTGCCAGTACCTCGTCTCCTACCTGTAAGGAAAGAAGTCGGCCGTGCCCTTTCAAACGAACCATAACGGCATTTGCCTCAAGCAATTTAGGGAAATTACGGAAGAAAAAAAGGGTTCAAATTGCTCTGAGCACTATGGGACTTAACTTATGAGGTCATCAGTCCCCGAGAACTTAGAACTACTTAAACCTAACTAAGCTAAGGACACTAAAATGTAGACTTTCACGGCCGGAAATATCATGTCCATTATAATTATCCGGGCTGTTATGCCGTGGCCGGTTGACGAATTCTGTGTCGATTCCCAACGTTTCGTCTCCGACTGCGGGAGACATCTTCAAGGGGGTCCGCAGCTCAATGGAAGGCCCAACACAACCACTGGCTCGCTACTGACTGCCGCTAAATTCCGTGTCCGCGCGCTCCCACGCCGCGGCGTGACGTCACGTGTTTTGAAAACGTCATTGCAATTGGCCGCTGTCCGTCGCCGTTGCCCTCACCCAGTAGTGCGCGGGTGGTACACATCTTCTTTAACACCGGCATCCATATGCCGTTTAATTTCACACCCTCCTCCTTACGGTTTCAAAACACGTGACGTCACGCCGCGGCGTGGGAGAGCGCGGACACGGAATTTAGCGGCAGTCAGTAGCGAGCCAGTGGGTGTGTTGGACCTTCCATTGAGCTACGGACCCCCTTGAAGATGTCTCCCGCAGTCGGAGACGAAACGTTGGGAATCGACACAGAATTCGTCAACCGACCACGGCGTAACAGCCCGGATAATTATAATGGACATAAGCTAAGGACATCAAATACATCCATGCCCGAGGCAGGATTCGAACCTGCGACCGTAGCGGTCGCGTGGTTCCAGACTGTAGCGCCTAGAACCGTTCGGCCACTCCGGCATTACGGAAGACCTAAACCTGTATGGCCGGAAGCGGGTTTGAAGCGTCATCCTCTCGAATGTGAATCCAGTTTGCTAACCACTGCGCCACCTCGCTCGGTGTGGCAGTGTCGTTGTCACAAATCGCAGTGGAGCAACATCTCTAAATCAAGTATTCAAGACATTCTCCAGAATGTTTCGAAGAGGGGAAAGCGTGTACAAAGTTTCTCCCGCACACCTCGACTCCGAAGGTAAACAAAGACGCGTGCTCGCATGCTACTACTTGATTGAAATGTAAAGTGCGGACAATTCTTTTCTGGAAAAGATCATCATTGGTGACGAGACATGGTGTTACGACACACAAACGATCACAATATGACAAAGAGCAGAAACTCACACGAAGCTCAAAGGTTTGACGACACAACCGAGTTGAACAGTGGTTACTGGCGTAACGTGGCCTGGCAGTGGAAGGACCGAGCAAAATAAGGACTGAACATCATTCGTATCAATGTATCAATATTTTTGTTACTACTAGTCATCAGGAAAAATAATTTTACCAATCAGGTCAATAGGACCTTGACATATTAAGACAAAACTATGGAATTAAGTTAAACAATTTAAAAGCAATTTCTGATACCGATCAACAAAGTTATCAAATATTTCAGTGAGATCATATAACAAAAAAGTTATGGTGTTAATGCAGATACTTCCTCTCAACTCTCCATAGTCGTTCATGTGAACATGTAGTATGAAAGCTTAAATTTACAACAAATGTTATTCTCTTCCCACAAATGTACAAATTTTGTCTGCTACTGGTTACTATTATTGAAATATTTACAACAAATAAGCAAAATAACAACAGAAGCAAAATAATATTTCACCAATTGAAGGTAAATAAGAATATCTTCAAAGAGTCTAGGAAAACAGTCTCCGGCCGCAGTGGTCTAGCGGTTCTAGGCGCTCAGTCCGGAGCCGCGCGACTGCTACGGTCGCAGGTTCGAATCCTGCCTCGGGCATGGATGTGTGTGATGTCCTTAGGTTAGTTAGGTTTAAGTAGTTCTAAGTTCTACGGGACTGATGACCACAGATGTTAAGTCCCATAGTGCTCAGAGCCATTTTTGAAAACAGTCTTCAAAACAGGCAGGCCGTATACATCTTCAGAATTCGTTTGACTAAAATGCAGCAAATAATTCGGTCTACTTAAACATGAGTCCATTAAGCGGAAACAAAAATATTAAAGCTGCTTGATATGCATAGGGCAACGATGAACGGGTCCAAAATTAGGTGGAAGGAACAACGCAAACGGTTGGCAGATTTAAGTCACCAACTACATGCAACGAGATTTGTCTCGGTAAGGCGCATAAGCTTGTGGGCTCCATAACTAAAGAAAGCGATCTGGCAATTTAGTTCACAACGAAATAGGCAAAAAAATAAATAAGTAAAATATTTTGGATGTCGTGAATAAGGGTTGGGTGGATGATTCGGGAGAGGGGTCCGACAGCGAAGTCACCGGTCTCATAGGATTAGGGAAGGAATTCGGCCGTGCCCTTTCAAGGGAATCATCCCGGCATTTACCTGATGTCACGAATAATGACACCTTTAAAATAAAATCAATCCTTACTTATGGAATCTTCCGTCACTTCTTGATAGAACAATTCCATGTTGAGGGTCGAATAACACGTAGGCGGTTTTTTGTTCTACTGATTTTTGTTTGTATGAAGTAGCTTTCAGCTTGACGGAACTCTTGTACCTACCGTGATTTATTCTCAGTCACTTATCCACTTAGGGTCCCTTCCACGATAAAGTATTTACCGAGTGTCCTTTATTGAAGGTATATTAAAATTAATATGGCATTAGAGTGTGCTACTGGCTATTGTTTACAAGGAGCTTATGTTCTTACGAACCAGACATTCTGGACTAAGATACAACGCACTTACATACGATGTTTAGTTGTGGTATTGTCGCCGGCCGGTGTGGCCGTGCGGTTAAAGGCGCTTCAGTCTGGAACCGCGTGACCGCTACGGTCGCAGGTTCGAATCCTGCCTCGGGCATGGATGTGTGTGATGTCCTTAGGTTAGTTAGGTTTAATTAGTTCTAAGTTCTAGGCGACTGATGACCTCAGAAGTTAAGTCGCATAGTGCTCAGAGCCATTTTTTGTGGTATTGTTTTTGGGAATGTCAAACAGGTCTTTTGATTTTTGTTCTCTTAATGCACAATTTTTCCAGTAACAAAATGTAACCCCCAAAGAAAACATCGCTGTTTTACAACCAACAATTAGTGTCCAGTGCAACTGTTCACAACAAATACCAAAAATTGTAATTTCGTAATAATGTGTATTCTAAATAATTCTAATTGTTGTCATACATGGTACTGACAAACCATAAAATGTGATTTAGTAAGTTAAAGAAAAGGTTTACAGAACAAAAAGTCAAAAGACCTGTTTGACAATTCCAAACATCTATCATCGCCACCAAGAAATGACAGAGTCCAGCAATTCTACCTGCAAATCCACCTACCAACATGCAATCGCCACCACATTGCACAAACACTATAGTGATGTACAGTGAAGGATCAGCTAATAGGATGTTATAGCGAACCCAAATATAAGGTAAAATTTGACGGAACTCTTGTACCTACCGTGATTTATTCTCAGTCACATATCCACTTAGGGTCCCTTCCACGATAAAGTATTTACCGAGTGTCCTTTATTGAAGGCATATTAAAATTAATATGGCATTAGAGTGTGCTAAAATTAATATTGTTTGTTCAAAGGATCTTACAAATATCTCAAATTTGTGTTACACTGCAGTAAAAGTTCTGAACTTCAACTGTTGACAGTTATATGTTCATGCTTGCTAAGTACTTGTTTCTCTAGTGTATTGAAAGTGTGTTTAGTTTTCTCCGCTACAGTGGTGAAGATTAAGGGCCACCTCCATTGAAAGTTGTTCAAATGCACAAAGTTACTTAATTATAGAAAGTTTTAATTGCTCTTGCTATTCAAGTCAAATTCTGTACAATATTGGGCTCCTCTTGTGTATTAAAAGTGCATATTAATGGCGTAACAGGACCAACAGTTTGTCTATTGTGCTCATGTTAGATAACGATTAATAGAAAGACCACTATTTATGAAAACAATAATTTCTTTATTCAAAAGACAGTGAGAAGTAACCTGTTAGTGAATTCCATTTAACTTTCATTCTAAATAGAAAAATATTTAGCTGAGAGAGACTTAACGTGTGGCCAGTTCATAATTTTGCAGCGAACTAAATTTACAATTTTATGTCAGCTAGGAAAATGTTTGAAAAATAATACTGAACCTATGTCCAATTTATGATTCTACAGAGAATATTAATAGTAATGTCATAAAGACCATTCAGTTTGAATAAGCCCTGAAAGTAATAGTGTGTGGTGATACAAGGTTCTATTTATGCAAATAGTTTGTTCTGATCTGGTAGCTCCAACATTAACGTGAACATACTGTATTCAGGTGCCAGAGTTCATTGCACTCGCGTGTGTCAAAGTATAGGTTGTGTTTGTCCGTTAAAGTTACTCATTTTTATTTTCTTGAACAAGAATGTCAATCATTCTCTTCCCTAATTAGGCTGGCGACCGTTTTCCTTATTCTTTGAACAGCGTAGATAGGTAAAATATTGTTTGTTACTGTTTAAATATTTACGTAATTCTGACTTTCACTTCCGATAAGCCACCTCCGTTAGGTACAACACGGTCAACATAACAAAATTCCTCTCAGAGGGTAACCATAATTACTACAGCAAGATAGTTTTTATTTTACGACATGCCTCCAACTTTAAGGTTATGGTATAGCAGTAGCGGACGATAGTGTTATAGGTTGGATGAGGAAGAACAGCCCAGTGAAGTTTTGTGAGCTCCTCTCATGTGTGCAGAGTTGTGGGAGGCCTTGCGCTGTCACGGAGAAGGAGAAATCGTTTGCATTTATGTGCTGGCGAACGCTGAAGTGAGTTCTTCAGTTTCCTGAGGGTAGCACAATACAACTTAAGAGGAGACGGTTGCACCATAAGAGAGGACATCAAACAGAATAACAAATTCAGAGTACCAGAAGACCGTCGCCATTGATTTATCGCCTGAGGGTACGGGTTTGAACTTTCCCTTCTCGGGAGAGGTGGTGTGGCTCTACTTCATGGATTGCCGTTTTGTTTGTGGTTCGGAGTGATGAACACATGTTTCATCCCCTGTGACGATGTTCGAGCAAAAATTGTCACCATAAGCCTCGTAATGCGCAAACAATTCTGTATAGATGACCCTTCGTTGCTCTTTGTGGTATTCCGTTTGTCGGCGAGGAACACATCGGGTGCACACCTTTGAGTAACTAGTGGTAATGCTAACACACTCGTCTTAGCTCTACCAATAAAGACGTCTAGTTGAGCAGAGAGGTGTATGGCTGTGATTCGTCCGTCACGTCGAATGAGGGAGACAGCACGTTGAAACACGGCTGGAGTCAGATTTGTGTGGCCGGCCGGTACGCGGAAGACTGGATGGGTTTGGGCGACCCTGTTGCGGTCATGACAGATGCGTCGCCCGGCGACTCGCCGTGCTTTTGTTCACTGCCATGTCACCGTAGACATTCTCCAAGCACCTGTGAATATCGGCGATGCTCCGGTTTTCCGCCAAAAGAAACTCAGTGACAGCTTTCTGCCCGGAACGCACCTTCGATACAGACGCCATTTTGAAGCCTATGCATAGTGCCGCCACCCAGCGGAACGTCGTGAAACTATAAGGGCTTAAGCGGGAATATTCCACGATGATCCACTACAAATTCGACGTTTTTTTAAGCCTAAACCGGCCGAGAAAAATGTGTGTTGCTCTTCGTATTGAAGGCCCCACGTATTTCGCGAATGCACCTTCCAAAGTCTCAACAACCGTAAGTACCGTTATAGTGGGGACCGAAAACACGAAATTACTCTAATTGCGGACCATCAGAGACGTTTAAGCAGCTCATCATGCGCGACTGGAACGTGTTGGAACACAAATATGTGGTACCACGCTAAGTACCCTCGTAATTATTTTGTGGTATTGCGGTTCTTCTTCTTATGTCTGTGCTTGCTAAGAAAATAGGACGAGGAATTCCGCCTAAAGGAAGACACCTTCTCAGTTTTGTTATATCCAGAAATGTTTCAGCACTTTTTGTGCTATCATCAGTGGGTTATTTTTATTTTCTTACTCTGCGTGTGCTACGGTCGCAGGTTCGAATCCTGCCTCGGGCATGGATGTGTGTGATGTCTTTAGGTTAGTTGCGTTTAAGTAGTTCTAAGTTCTAGGGGACTGATGACCTCAGATGTTAAGTCCCATAGTGCTCAGAGCCATTTTACTCTGCGTGTCAATCCTATCCTTTAGAGATGCTCAACACGACTGACAAAATATGAGTCCTTTCTCATGTCCACAGAGTTATGTTATAAAAGTGTACCCTTCCATTCCGTATACCTTGCCGCTTCCTCTCCTCTTTACACTTACTACATCTATCTTCCTGTAAAATGAAAATTGTTTAGTAATATGCTTAATGAAGTAGCCTATTGTTGTTTCTCTACGTTTTTCATTAAATTTCTTTTTACTAGAAAATTGAGTAACGGCGAAAATCAACATCACAGATGGTTAACTTACTCCATAGCTCAAGACAAAATTTATTGCTTTCCATGTCGACTTTTTTCACATTTGCAGACACAGATGGTAAAAAAAGGATTTTGTGACTGGAAAGACCTGAGCAGGGTATTGCACAGGCATTACCAAAGTCAAGGACACACGGAGTGAATGATCAGATGGATGGAATTCTGTAAAGGAATCAAATATGGAAAAACAATGGACAAAGAAAACGAGAGACTGATTAGGGAGCCACAAAAGTATTGGTATAACTTGTTTGAAAGATTAATCGATATTGTAAAATGCTTAGTTTCACACAATTTGGTGTTTAGAAGAGGGCATCGAGAAACCCTTAACCTGAACGATAGCGGAAACAGTGGAAATTTTATAGACGTATTTTATTTTAATATGCGTCATTACAATAATCCTTGTATATTATAATAACAAAATTGTGTATAATTATTATTAGTGAATAATTCAGCTCATTTAATTTAACATTTTCTTTCTGACTAGAAAGCGAAAGAGGCTTCGCAAAGCTCATTCGTCGCCGACGTTCAGTTTCCGCCTAGCGCCGCCAGTGCTTAGCCTACCCTACTGGAAGGGCCTATATGGCTTTTATGGTACCACTCTCCTGGTCAACGTCGGAGCCACATACTGCTTCAAGCAGAGGACATCCTTCTTTGGGCCAAACAGATGGAAGTCGGAAGATACGAGATCCGGACTGTAGAGTGTATGAGGAACAACAGTCCAATGAAATTTCGTGAGCTCCTCTCAAGTGTACAGACTTGTGGGATGCCTTGCGTTGTCATGGAGAAGGAGAAGTCCGTTTGTATTTTTTTTTTTTTAACTAGCTTACTGAAGTCGTTTCTTCAATTTTCTGAGGGTAGCACAATACGCTTCAGAGTTGATCGTTGCACCATGAGGGTGGACATTAAACAGAATAACCCCTTCAGACTCCCAGAAGACAGTCGCCATGACTATCTGCTGAGGGTGCCGCTTTGAACTTTTTCTTCGGAGGAGAAATGGTGTGGCATCACTCCGTGGATTGTCGTTTTGTTTCCAGTTCGAAGTGATGGATCGATGTTTCTTCACCAGTGACGATATGTGACAAAGATTGTCTCGATTAGACTTTTTACTGCGCAAGAAATTCCGCACAGACGGTACTTTGTTGCTCTTCACGGTCTTCTGTTGGGCAGTGAGGAACACCTTTGAGTACCTGAACTGGTGGGCGAGTGTGTCAGCACTGCCAACAGAGACGTCCAACTGAGCAGCGAGGTGTTTGATTGTAATCCGTCGATCACCTCTAATGAGAGTGTCCGCACATTCCAACATTGCAGGAGTCACAGGTGTGTGTGCGGCCGGCCGGCTCGCGGGAGATCGGGCAGGTTTGCGTGACCTTGTTGCCATGACGACAGATGACTCGCCCAACTCTGAGTGTGGATTTTAGTGGTGGGCTAAACTGCGATTTTACGATATCAGTAATATCTGTGAATGCTACTTTTCACTATCTGTTATTCTTAACTGTCATTTGCCGCAATTAAGGATCCAAGTCTTGTATCCTTCCGCACTCTACCACTGCAACTCCTGCTATTTCTGCAACTCGTGCGATTTCTGCAACTCATCACCGTATGAAAAAGTTACGCTTGTTCACACAGAAAATTGCATCTCAACAAAACTGTCATTAGTAAGTATGTTTTACATTTGTTCTTCCGTTGGCTTTACTTTTCTATTAAAGAAACAACTGTGAAAATATTAATAGTGCAATTAATATGTAAGTAGCCTTACAGTACCGTAATAGTTTGTGTTTAGAAAACGAATTCTAACGTATTGTTATGTTCGCAGGTACCCGAACTACATTTCAGTCACTCAGTAAAGCGATAATTCAAAATATCATTGTGAACAGATCTGGAGAAATTGCCACTGCGTCTTTAGACTGACTTCATCAGACGAGAGGTTAGTTTCTAAGTGTTTCGATGAACTTAACTACTTAAATGAGATCGTTCTTGTAAATGTGAAACATCCCCCATTGATTGGCTTTCATTACAGCAAACATTAATAATACTACTCTGTCAATTACAATGCTTGTAATTAGTGACAGCAAAAAGTTTAGTAATCCTTGTGATTTTGCAGACGCGGTTCACGACTCTGATAACTGGTTACTGCTCGTATCTATCCACATCAAGGCTCTTGAGAGAGAATAGTGCAGATTCAAGACAGCTCTTAGAGGATTTGCAGTTTAAAAGTGCCATAATTATGAAATAAGTGTGCAGAATGAGTGATTGAACTGTGTTTAATCGAAGTTGTTATGCGATTTTAAAGGAATGATATATGTTAACTACAATGAGTGAATAATTAAAATCTCATTTTCCACATGTTAAGCCGTCCTATACCCGTAAATTTTCCGCCATTTAATTATTGGTAAACACTTGTTGGAGAGTAACATACCGCCCGCCCACCCCCCACCCCACTTTCTCCACAATCATGGTATGACACTGACTTGTAACATAGCCCAAGGTCTAGAGTATGCATTTTGAGGCTGCTAATATGAAAGTGAGAAGTACAGATCTTCCAGTTAAGTCAGGAATCGTTTTAAGTGCAGTACTTGAAGGTAACCCAGGAAAAGCTTACTTACGTATAGGTGGTCGTAGTATCGGCAAAAAGTTCTTGTGTGTGCAGATGCCATGTAGAACACCAGGTGTAAAATTTTTCTCCAGAGTCTTGAACTGTCTCGGAACAAGAGTGACACATTCATATGACTGAATAATATTGTTTTCATTTCATTAAACTTACACAGATGTCTGAGTTCTGCTGTGTTAACATTGCAAAGTCATGTACACATGTGGAGTATTAACCACAACTGTCATATTGAAAGCAGAATCAAACATCTTTAGGTTACTTGTCTCTAAATGATATTTTCTGGAGAAAAAGCAATGTTGCTTCTTATTGATATAATACACTACTGGCTATTAAAATTGGTACACCAAGAAGAAATGCACATGATAAACGGGTACTCATTGGACAAATATGTTATGCTAAAACTGGCATGTGATTACATTTTCACGCAATTTGGGTGCATAGATTCTGATAAATCAGTACCCAGAACAACCACCTCCGTGGCCGTAATAACGGCCTTGATGCGCCTGGGCATTGAATGAAACAGAGCTTGGATAGCGTGTACAGGTACAGCTGCCCATGCAGCTTCAACACGATACCACAGTTCATCAAGAGTAGTGACTTGCGTATTGTGATGCGCTAGTTGCTCAGCCACCATTATCCAGACGTTTTCAATTGGTGAGAGATCTGGAAAATGTACTGGCGAGGGCAGAAGTCGAACATTTTCTGTATCCAGGAAGGCCCATACAGGACGTCCAACATGCGGTCGTGCATTGTCCTGCTGAAATGTATGGTTTCGCAGGGATCGAATGAATGGTAGAGACACGGGTCGTAACACATCTAAAATGTAACGTCCACCGTTCAAAGTGCCGTCAATGGGAACAAGAGCAGACCGAGACGTGTAACCAATGGCACCCCATACCATCACGCCGGGTGATACGCCAGTATGGCGATGACGAATACACGCTTCCAATGTGGGTTCACCGCGATGTCGCCAAACACGGATGCGACCGTCGTGATGCTGTAAACAGAACCTGGATTCATCTGAAAAAATTACGTTTTGCCATTCGTGCAGCCAGATTCGTCGTTGAGTACACCATCGCAGGCGCTCCTGTCTGTGATGCAGCGTCAAGGGTAACCGCAGCCACGGTCTCCGAGATGATAGTCGGTGCTGCTGCAAACGTCGTCGAAGTGTTCGTGCAGATGGCTGTTGTCTTGCAAAGGTTCAAATGGTTCAAATGGCTCTGAGCAGTATGGGACTCAACTGCTGTGGTCATAAGTCCCCTAGAACTTAGAACTACTTAAACCTAACTAACCTAAGGACAGCACACAACACCCAGCCATCACGAGGCAGAGAAAATCCCTGACCCCGCCGGGAATCGAACCCGGGAACCCGGGCGTGGGAAGCGAGAACGCTACCGCACGACCTGACTTGCAAAGGTCCCCGTCTGTTGACTCAGGGGTCGACACGTGGCTGCACGATCCGTTACAGCCATGCGGATAAGATGCCTGTCCTCTCGACTGCTAGTGATACCAGGCAGTCGGGATCGAGCACGGCTTTCCGTATTACCCTCCCGAACCCACTGATTCCATATTCTGCTAACAGTCATTGGATCTCGACCAACGCGAGCAGCAATGTCGCGATACGATAAACCGCAATCGCGATAGGCTACAATCCGACCTTTATCAAAGTCGGAAACGTGATGGTACACATTTCTCCTCCTTACACGAGGCATCACAACAACGCTTCACCAGGCAACGCCGGTCAACTGCTGTTTGTGTATGAGGAATCGGTTGGAAACTTTCCTCATGTCATCATGTTGTAGGTGTCGTCACCGGCGCCAACCTTGTGTGAATGCTCTGAAAAGCTAATCATTTGCATATCACAGCATCTTCTTCCTTTCGGTGAAATTTCGCGTCTGTAGCACGTCATCTTCGTGGTGTAGCAATTTTAATGGCCAGTAGTGTATTTCCGCCAGTGTTTTCCCTTTGCTGATTGCTATGGCTAGTTCGTAGTTTGTCACGTATTCCTTGCGCTCGCGCAGCCCAATGTCGTGCAGGCTCGATACTGTATCGAGGGCTGCGTCGTATCGGGAAATCTCGAACGCGAGTACTCCTTGCCCATGCGTAGTGAAACTCCTGTATACCACTGTCGAAAGACTAATGTGTGTGTTCCTTCTCACATACCTTCTCTGAGGACTATACGGTAGTCCACTTTCCCAGTGTCCCTTTTTATTACGACGCGTGAGACGGTGCTCGCACACAGTCTGGCAGCAGGCGTCCACATGTGCGCCGCCTGCAATCAGCGGCAGGAAGCGCTTGCAGTGAACCCCGCAGAGCGCAGACCCGGCTCGCATGCCCCAGCCGCTGCTCCGGGGAATTGCCTCTTAGCGCTCGTGATGAATAGGCCGTGAAGGCGGCCAGCGTTTAGAGCGAAATGGGATGGAGAAGTGGGCCAAGGCGCGGGCACACACACACACACACACACACACACACACACACACACACACACACACCTGTCTGCCGGGTAACTGGAGTCGCCGAGTGATTCGTGGCCGCCGTTTCTGATCCTCTTACTCAGTTATTTCAGAATTATAAACTGTCCGTAATATTTGCAGACATTTTTCCTCAGAAACTACGTCCATCATGTGTAGCATGTAAAAAAGAGCCGGCCGAAGTGGCCGTGCGGTTAAAGGCGCTGCAGTCTGGAACCGGAAGACCGCTACGGTCGCAGGTTCGAATCCTGCCTCGGGCATGGATGTTTATGATGTCCTTCGGTTAGTTAGGTTTAGCTAGTTCTAAGTTCTAGGGGACTAATGACCTCAGCAGTTGAGTCCCATAGTGCTCAGAGCCATTTGAACCATTTTTTGTAAAAAAGACTCAGCATTGGTTCAAATGGTTCAAATGGCTCTGAGCACTATGGGACTTAACATCTGTGGTCATCAGTCCCCTAGAACTTAGAACTACTTAAACCTAACTAACCTAAGGACATCACACACATCCATGCCCGAGGCAGGATTCGAACCTGCGACCGTAGCAGTCACGCGGTTCCAGACTAAGCGCCTAGAACCGCTAGACCACCGCGCTCGGCCGACTCAGCATTACCGCATATTTTGTACACTACTGGCCATTGCTGCACCACGAAGATGACGTGCTACAGACGCGAAATTTAACCGACAGGAAGAAGATGCTGTCATATGCAAAGGATTACCTTTTCAGAGCATTCACACAAGATTGGGGCCGGTGGCGACACCTACAACACCCTGACATGAGGAAAGTTTCCAACCGGTTTCTCATACAAAAACACCAGTTGACCGGCGTTGCCTGGTGAAACGTTGTTGTGATGAGTCGTGTAAGGAGGAGAAATGCGTACCATCACGTTTACGACTTTGATAAAGGTCAGATTGTAGCCTATCGCGATTGCGGTTTATCGTATCGCGACATTGCTGCTCGCTTCGGTCGAGATCCAATGACTGTTAGCAGAATATGGAATCGGTAGGTTCAGGAGGGTAATACGGAACGCCGTGCTGGATCCCAACGGCCTCGTATCACTAGCAATCGAGATGACAACATCGCCGTGCGGGATTAGCCGAGCGGTCTAAGGCGCTGCAGTCATGGACTTTGCGGCTGCTCCCGGCGGAGGTTCGAGTCCTCCCTCGGGCATGGGTGTGTCTGTTTGTCCTTAGGATGATTTAGGTTAAGTAATGTGTAAGCTTGGGGACTGATGACCTTAGCAGTTAAGTCCCATAAGATTTCACACAAATTTGAACATTTGACAGGCATCCTATCCGCATGGCTGTAACGGATCGTGCAGCCGCGTCTCGATCTCTGAGTCAACAGATGGGGACGTTTGCAAGACAACAACCATCTGCACGAACAGTTCGACGACGTTTGCAGCAGCACGGACCATCAGCTCGGAGACCATGGCTGCGGTTACCCTTGACGCTGCATCACAGACAGGAGCGCCTGCGATGGTGTACTCAACGACGAACCTGGGTGCACGAAAGGCAAAACGTCATTTTTTCGGATGAATCCAGGTTCTGTTTACAGCATCGTGATGGTCGCATCCGTGATTGGCGACATCGCCATACTCGCGTATAACCCGGCGTGATGGTATGGGGTGCCATTGGTTACACGTCTCGGTCACCTCTTGTTCGCATTGACGGCACTTTGAACAATGGACGTTACATTTCAGATGTGTTACGACCGGTGGCTCTACCCTTCATTCGATCCCTGCAAAACCCTACATTTCAGCAGGATAATGCACGACCGCATGTTGCAGGTCCTGTACGGGCCTTTCTGGATACAGAAAATGTTCGACTGGTGCCCTGGCCAGCACATTCTCCAGATATCTCACCAATTGAAAACGTCTGGACAATGGTGGCCGAGCAAGTGGCTCTTCACAATACGCCAGTCACAACTCTTGATCAACTGTGGTATCGTGTTGAAGCTGCATGGGCAGCTGTACCTGTACACGCCATTCAAGCTCTGTTTGACTCAATGCCCAGGCGTATCAAGGCCGTTATTACTGCCACAGATGGTTGTTCTGGGTGCTGATTTCTCAGGATCTACGCACCCAGATTGCGTGAAAATGTAATCACATGTCCGTTCTAGTATAATATATTTGTCCAATGATTACCCGTTTATCATCTGTATTCCTTATTGGTGTAGCAATTTTAATGGCCAGTAGTGTATTTGCATGTTTACTTCACTTTCTGTCAATCTCTGCAATGCATCAAAAATTGGAAACATGAATTTCAGAGCCCAACCTTTCTCATTTGAGATAAGAACGGCCACTTGATAAAGGACAAGGAAAGATCTGTAGGAATTTGGAGAGAATACTTCTCAGAACTCTTGATTCGCTCAGACCCAGATGAGATGCTACCTGCGGACACCACAGATCAATGGAAAGATGAAGAAGAATGGGGAGTGACTGAAGAAGATGTGAAGACCACAATCAAAAGACTCAGAAACAATACGGCCGCAGGGAAGGACAGAGAAGAGGAGAATTAATCAATGAGGGGGGTGAGACCTTCCACTTAAAGTTTAAGTAGGCTGTTTAGGTTTTTATGTTGGTAATGCCGTGTAGCGCTATGTATGAAAATCGCTGACCGCGCTGTGTGCAGTCTGTGGCTGGTTGGACTCATTGTTGGAATATTTGCTAGTGTAGTGTTGGACAGTTGGATGTGAACAGCGCGTAGCGTTGGGCAGTTGGAGGTGAGCCGCCAGCAGTGGTGGATGTGGGGAGATAGATGCCAGAGATTTGAGAGGACGATCTGGACGTGTGTCCGTCAGAAAAAGGAAATTTGTTTAATTGGATGTCACAAAATTATATATACATATATATATTATAACTTTTGAACGCAATTAAGGTAAATATATTGTTTGTTCTCTATCAAAATCTTTCATTTGCTAACTATGCCTATCAGTGGTTAGTGCCTTCAGTAGTCAGAATCTCTTATTTAGCTGGCAGTATTGGCGCTCACTGTGTTGCAGTAGCTCGAGTAACCAAGTGATTCATGAAAACTGTAGGTTATTGTTAGGCATGGCTAGTCTTTTGTAGGGATTATTGAAAGTCAGATTCTTTGCGCTAAAATATTGTGTGTCAGTTTAGTGATGGTCTGAATAAGTAAAGAGAAAACTGTTTGAGAACGTTGAGTTTTGCTCAGCTATTTGAAAATCAAATAACTTAGAAGTTTACCAGAACAGACATTCTTAATTATTCAAAGGGGACGTTTCAAAGCTCGCGTTCCAGTTGATATGGAAGAATGAAACATTACCAGAAGAATAGAAATTTGCCATTACATGAGCATTATGCAAGAAAGAAAGCGAATTGGAATAAGGTAACTACAGAGGCATCAGCTTACTGAATGTAACCTACAAGATACTCTCTTCATTATCCTCATCAAATTACAACCGGTTTATTGAGAGAGGTATACAGGAATACCAATCTGGCTTTCAACAAGCCAATCGTCAATAGATTACATTTTCACCCCAAGACAGTTGTTTGAAAAACACTGGGAATATGATAAAAATATCTGCACTCTTTTCGTCGATTTTCAACGTGCTTACGGCAGCACCCACAGGAATATCTAGACAATGCATTGTGTTACTTCAGAATCCCTGAGAAGCTAGTGAGAATGGTGCAAACTTAAAATAATGGGTAAAATAATGGGTAAGAGCAGCAGTGTGTTTGCGAGGAGTCACGTCAGAAACGTTCGAGACTGAGACACATCATGTGTTCTGTTCAGTGTCATCTTAGAGAAACTAATAAGGAAATGTAGGGAACACGAGTGGACTGGAGTACAGATGGATGGTAATTTCAGCTGCCTCGTATAAGCAAACTGCTAAGTTAACAAAGCCATCAGTTGAAAGATATGTACCAGAAATTGAACACCTAAGCAAAGAAGGTTGGGCTAAAGGTGCATTAAGATAAAACGGAGTTCATGCAGTTATGAAGAACACAAGAGCAGCAAGAACTTCTTGACATAGGTGGCATGACGTTCGCGAGAGTTCAGCACTTCACATATCTTGGTTTACTAGCAAGAACAGCGTAGAAACGGACATTAAAGGAAGAATAGCAGTGGGAATGAAATGCATGTATTCCTTCAGGGAGACACTCAGCTCAAATTCAATATCAGCGAATACTAACATAAGAATATACAGCGTGAGTCACCTAACATTACCGCTGGATATATTTCGTAAACCACGTCAAATAATGACGAATCGATTCCACAGACCGAACGTGAGGAGAGGGTCTAGTGTAATTGGTTAATACAAACCATAAAAAAATGCACGGAAGTATGTTTTTTAACACAAACCTACGTTTTTTTAAATGGAACCCAGTTAGTTATGTTAGCACATCTGAACATATAAACAAATACGTAATCAGTGCCGTTTGTTGCATTATAAAATGTTATTACATCCGGAGATATTGTAACCTAAAGTTGACGCTTGAGTACCACTCCTCCGCTGTTCGATCGTGTGTATCGGAGAGCACCGAATTACGTAGGGATCCAAAGGGAACGGTGATGGACCTTAGGTACAGAAGAGACTGGAACAGCACATTACGTCCACATGCTAACACCTTTTTGTTGGTCTATTTCACTGACGCACATGTACATTACCATGAGGGGTGAGGTACACGTACACACGTGGTTTCCGTTTTCAATTACGGAGTGGAATAGAGTGCGTCCCGACATGTCAGGCCAGTAGATGTTCAGTGTGGTGGCCATCATTTGCTGCACACAATTGCAATCTCTGGCGTAATGAATGTCGTACACGACGCAGTACATCTGGTGTAATGTCGCCGCAGGCTGCCACAATACGTTGTTTCATATCCTCTTGGGTTGTAGGCACATCACGGTACACATTCTCCTTTAACGTACCCCACAGAAAGAAGTCCAGAGGTGTAAGATCAGGAGAACGGGCTGGCCAATTTATGCGTCCTCCACGTCCTACGAAACGCCCGTCGAACATCTTGTCAAGGGTCAGCCTAGTGTTAATTGCGGGATGTGCAGGTGCACCATCATGCTGATACCACATACGTCGACGCGTTTCCAGTGGGGCATTTTCGAGCAACCTTGGCAGATCATTCTGTAGAAACACGATGTATGTTGCAGCTGTTTGGGCCCCTGCAATCAAGTGAGGACCAATGAGGTGGTCGCCAGTGATTCCGCACAATACATTTACAGTCCACGGTCGCTGTCGCTCTACCTGTCTGAGCCAGCGAGGATTGTCCACGGACCAGTAATGCATGTTCCGTAGATTCACTGCCCCGTGGTTTGTGAAACCCGCTTCATCGGTAAAGGGGTAGAACTGCAACGCATTCTCTGTTAATGCCCAGAACGAATCTTTATGGGCCATTTTTATTTGGAGAGGGAACTGTAACGGGACACTCGTACCTGACACGCTCCGGATTTGGTTAATACCACAATTTGAAGAGGACTCCCGAGAATTTACTTCCCAAAAGGTCGGAGCTCCGTCCCACTCTCCTAATGACGTGAGGACACCTGAATGAACATCTTACACAGCGTTGGATAGGTCGGACTGGTCCCGTTGATGAAGCGTTGTTGAGATGGCCCCTGAGGTCTCCAGGCATGACACCATGTCCCTTCTTTTTGAAAAGCTTTGCCAAAGACCGCGTCTTTGTCCCATCACTGCCTCGAGATGTGACGGAGCTGCGAGAGCGGATCATACAGGGTGTTTCAAAAATGACCGGTATATTTGAAACGGCAATACAAACTAAACGAGCAGCGATAGAAATACACCGTTTGTTGCAATATGCTTGGGACAACAGTACATTTTCAGGCAGACAAACTTTCGAAATTACAGTAGTTACAATTGTCAACAACAGATGGCGCTGCAAGTGATGTGAAAGATATACACTCCTGGAAATGGAAAAAAGAACACATTGACACCGGTGTGTCAGACCCACCATACTTGCACCGGACGCTGCGAGAGGGCTGTACAAGCAATGATCACACGCACGGCGCAGCGGACACACCAGGAACCGCGGTGTTGGCCGTCGAATGGCGCTAGCTGCGCAGCATTTGTGCACCGCCGCCGTCAGTGTCAGCCAGTTTGCCGTGGCATACGGAGCTCCATCGCAGTCTTTAACACTGGTAGCATGCCGCGACAGCGTGGACATGAACCGTATGTGCAGTTGACGGACTTTGAGCGAGGGCGTATAGTGGGCATGCGGGAGGCCGGGTGGACGTACCGCCGAATTGCTCAACACGTGGGGCGTGAGGTCTCCACTGTACATCGATGTTGTCGCCAGTGGTCGGCGGAAGGTGCACGTGCCCGTCGACCTGGGACCGGACCGCAGCGACGCACGGATGCACGCCAAGACCGTAGGATCCTACGCAGTGCCGTAGGGGACCGCACCGCCACTTCCCAGCAAATTAGGGACACTGTTGCTCCTGGGGTATCGGCGAGGACCATTCGCAACCGTCTCCATGAAGCTGGGCTACGGTCCCGCACACCGTTAGGCCGTCTTCCGCTCACGCCCCAACATCGTGCAGCCCGCCTCCAGTGGTGTCGCGACAGGCGTGAATGGAGGGACGAATGGAGACGTGTCGTCTTCAGCGATGAGAGTCGCTTCTGCCTTGGTGCCAATGATGGTCGTATGCGTGTTTGGCGCCGTGCAGGTGAGCGCCACAATCAGGACTGCATACGACCGAGGCACACAGGGCCAACACCCGGCATCATGGTATGGGGAGCGATCTCCTACACTGGCCGTACACCACTGGTGATCGTCGAGGGGACACTGAATAGTGCACGGTACATCCAAACCGTCATCGAACCCATCGTTCTACCATTCCTAGACCGGCAAGGGAACTTGCTGTTCCAACAGGACAATGCACGTCCGCATGTATCCCGTGCCACCCAACGTGCTCTAGAAGGTGTAAGTCAACTACCCTGGCCAGCAAGATTTCCGGATCAGTCCCCCATTGAGCATGTTTGGGACTGGATGAAGCGTCGTCTCACGCGGTCTGCACGTCCAGCACGAACGCTGGTCCAACTGAGGCGCCAGGTGGAAATGGAATGGCAAGCCGTTCCACAGGACTACATCCAGCATCTCTACGATCGTCTCCATGGGAGAATAGCAGCCTGCATTGCTGCGAAAGGTGGATATACACTGTACTAGTGCCGACATTGTGCATGCTCTGTTGCCTGTGTCTATGTGCCTGTGGTTCTGTCAGTGTGATCATGTGATGTATCTGACCTCAGGAATGTGTCAATAAAGTTTCCCCTTCCTGGGACAATGAATTCACGGTGTTCTTATTTCAATTTCCAGGAGTGTAGAAGACAACGCAGTCTGTGGGTGCGCCATTCTGTACGTCGTCTTTCTGCTGTAAGCGTGTGCTGTTCACAACGTGCAAATGAGCTGTGGACAACATGGTTTATTCCTTAGAACAGAGGATTTTTCTGGTGTTGGAATTCCACCGCCTAGAACACAGTGTTGTTGCAACAAGACGAAGTTTTCAACGGAGGTTTAATGTACCCTACCCTACCCCCTACCCCCCCCCCCCCCCCGGTTGGGAACCACTGAGATAGAAGAACACTCATAGTTAATATAGCAGACAAACAGGAGTCAGTAAACACCGCTGAATGTTCCAGATCTTTAAGACCATGTGCTGGTTAAAGCTTCAACTGAGCGGTTCAAACAACTAAAATGAAATAATTTTGCTAGTTGTGGGAACAAACAAATCAACAACTTAACACATTTTGCTC
The DNA here is from genome assembly GCF_021461395.2 of Schistocerca americana. NCBI lineage: Eukaryota > Metazoa > Arthropoda > Insecta > Orthoptera > Acrididae > Schistocerca > Schistocerca americana. Next base: position 245,957,891 of record NC_060121.1, read on the forward strand.
ATTTCCAGTCGTCATCGTCTTAACGCATTTCTCGAAACTCATCATATAGAAAGTTTAGACTGCACAACAGTGATCAGCAAGAATACTATTTGGTGTTCACCTAGAACCATCGTGTAGACACTTTTCCTAGTAGTTAGACACTTTAACTGCTTCTTCGCAGTAAATATATGCACTGTTGAAATGCTCCACAAATAATTCGCCACAATTTCAGAACAATAGTGATGTTTGCAGCTGCTCCACGAGAAGAAAATTCGTCAGTACTAAATCTGTCACTGCCTCGGAAAGGAAATCAATACTCTGTCACGCAAATCTTTGTTCCTTTTCCCAGTAACTTAAAAATCTCTGATAGATAGCAAATCAAATCTTATATGTATCCAAAAATCATTTTTTCAGGGCAATTACTTATGTTCTAATTTTTAATTTCATTATCTTTTTATGTTACATGAGCAGGCTGTCAGTATGCTCCGTCTGAAAGCTATAGTCCCATTACAGATTCGGCCCTCCTGTCGTCTATATTCTAAAGTTCGTGTGGTCAGTCTGAGAGACCCCATTCATTCCATGTGTCCTGCATATAGGCCATTATAATCTACTATTCTGTCCTCTAAGTATAAGATGCCCAACAACTAACTGATGTCTGTGTTGTGGACATGGTGTGTCACTAGTTACCTCAGAGTATACATGTCTGTTATCTTAGAGTTCCTTCATTTTTATATTTTTTGTGAGTGCTGGTTTTCATCTCCGCACATCACAACGGAGGCAGATATTCCAAAGCAATGAAGAGAATTTGCAACAATTTCCCGCTTTCAAGAAAGGAAATTTTTCATCAACTACAGAGGATTCTACATTCTATACTCTAGATATGAGCTTTTTACCAGAATACTTACCACTGGCTCGAACCAGTCACTGAGAATGTCTTTCTTCAAGAACGGCTTAGGCTCCGTAATACAGATTTCATTGCGACCGCGATTTCGTAATCAAGTAAATTTTCGAGAAAAGAAAGTAACCACAACACCTGTTAATTCGTTTACTGGATTACTGACAGGCAATCTCTGGGAAACCATGGATAAGAGAGAAATCTATAAACAAAGAAGTAGTGAAAAATCCTCGCAAAAAGGCCGAAATAAGTGTAAAGAACGCTAGAGAAATAATTTTAGGATGAATTATCATGAGTGTACTACGCACCCGCAGAATGTGTATTTTCCTTGTTATCTCTGGACTTGTCACTAATTATTTAATACACAAGGGTTCCAAAAAAATATGGAAACATGGAGGGAAATGAATGCTTGAACATAAAGACTCCATTGTTGGCCAAACCTACAGGTTGCGTGTGTGAAATCTTATGGGACTTAACTGCTACGGCTCATCAGTCTCTAAGCTTACACACTACTTAACCTAAATTATCCTAAGGAGAAACACACTCACCCATGCCCGAGGGAGGACTCGAACCTCCGCCGAGACCTTCAGGTTGTGTTACTGTGTTTGATCACGAATGGAATCTGTGCAGTGTCCTCTGTGCATTGTAAGTATCAGTCGTAGTTCTGTGTAGTTGTGAGCTCATTATGTCGGAGCTGAGTGAATTCGACTGTGAGCAAGTTGCTGGTGCTCATATGGTGGGTGCTTTGGTACCAATATAGCCGAAGTGTTTGTTGTTTCAAGAGGCACAGGATAGAACATTTATACCACAAACAGTGAAACCGGAAAAACATCATCCGCTAAGTCACAAAGCGGACAGAGGTGCGTGTTAACTGACCGTGACGGACGGTCATTGAACAACACTGTGACGAAAAATTGGAGAACGGCAGCTGCAAAAGTCACTGCAGAACTAAATGTCGCACTCGCGAACCCTGTCAGCGCCAAAACAACACGAAGGCAGCATCATAAGCTGAGAATTACAGGGCGAGTTCGAATTCCGAAATCACTCATCAGTGATGCAAATCTCCGTAACAGGAAAAGGTGGTGACGAAGCCACAAAACCTGTACCATCGAGGACTGGAATAAGTTCATTTGGTTAGATGATTTTTGTTCACATGGTTTCCGGCTTCTAGCCGAGCTTACGTCCGAAGAGAGAAATATGGCGGCGGTGTGATGAAGATGAGAGCAGCCATATAGCATTACCGGCAAAGATTGTGACCATTTTGGCTGATCAAGTCCATCCCATGGTACACTACAGATCTGCTGTAATTACATTTTCTTCTAGATATTTGAGTCATCTTTATCTACAATAATGATGGAAGCTGAAGAAATGTTTTAAAAATTGAGCAAGGGCCAGGACTCGATCCAAGGCCTCCTTGTTCAGTTGGCAGGAACACTAGTCACTACACCACCACTGCACTACGGCTCACAAACCTGCACAGACTATGGTAGTCCACGCCCCATCCTGAACATGAGACTTGAAGTTTGCGTTAGGGAGGGTAATGGACTACAATAGTCTGTGTAGGTATCTAAGCTACAGTCTTGTGGTGGTGTAATGGCTAACATTTCTGCCACGTAAGCAAAGAGGGCTGGCTTCAAGTGGATCGGCCTGGATATACGCACGTCACCAGCCATTCAGGTAATCGTCTTGACCGTGTCTACGTTTCCCAAGGAATCGTAACTGCCACGCTCGACGCTGAGTTATCTCAAGGATCCGGAATGCAGGCAGGTCGCAGAAACGACGTGGAACAACTGTGTGAGACGCCTTCCAGCGTATCCTTCAACACTCCGGTGGTGGCTCGAATGCACCAAACTTGCTTTACAACGTTCGATGATCAATTACGGTCGCGACAAAATGCTGTGGCAACGACATACCATGGAATACTATTTCACAATTCACCGGGAACTCTCAAACCATGCCCCCTCTGTTCAACGACAGGTTGAAATTCAACCTATTAAGGCGAAGATACTTTCTCTTATGCGTCACCCCCTAGAAGGCACAATATTACGATTCTGTACTAGGAGAGCCCCCATCCATGCACCATATTATCCGAGAGAAGCAGCGGTGTCGGAGAAAGCTGGTCAACGCCCTCGACATGCCGGATGGTCGTCGATTGGCGTCCCAGAACGACATCGTAAAAAAAAATGGTTCAAATGGCTCTGAGCACTATGGGACTTAACATCTGTGGTCATCAGTCCCCTAGAACTTAGAACTACTTAAACCTAACTAACCTAAGGACATCACACACATCCATGCCCGAGGAAGGATTCGAACCTGCGACCGTAGCAGTCGCGCGGTTCCGGACTGAGCGACTGAACCGCTAGACCACCGCGGCCAGCGACATCGTAAAAGCCTTTGTGGATCACTAGAACCAGTTCTATGAAGCAGAGGACCAGAACATAGCGGTAACGACTGATGTCCTCCGTTCCCTGTCAGGTACCCTGGACGAGGCTGCTGCGGAGATTCTCACAGCGACAATTACGTCTGATGACGTCGCCAATGCTCTTCATAAGGGTGCGACGAATAAAGCCCCAGGTACAGATGGGTTCCGGCTGGAGTTTTACCGCATATTCCACGACATCGTGGGCTCACGCTGGACTGCGATGTATGAAGAACTGATGAACCTGACCTTCCCCTCCCACCCGAGTTCGTAGATGGCTTGCTTATCCCGGTCCCCAAGCCATCGGGAGATAGGGCAGTTGGGCATTATCGGCCGTTGACCATGTCAAATTGTGACTTCTCGATATTTACCCGGGTTCTTGCCGCTCGCCTCCGGCGCGTCATTCCTCAAGTTACCTCTCTGGGTCAAACGTGCTTTGGTGGTGACAGTAACATTCACACGGCACTCAGCGATTACCGTGACGTCATAGCACTGGCCACGACCTGCCGCCGTCGCGGTGCCTTAGTGACAGTGGACTTCGACCACTCCTTTGATAGAGTCAGTCATGCTAATCTAGAAAACAGACGGATTGCCTTTCCCCACAGGTTTATACACATCGTCTTGCGGCTCCTCCGAGGTGCCACGTTGCGAGTGTTGGTCAATGGCCGTGAGGCGGGCCCTATTAATGTCATGCGGTCTGTCCGTCAACGATGTCCGCTGTTGATGCTGCTTTTCGCCATAGCCCTTGAGCCACTGGAAATGGAAATGTCGTGTGGCTAGGGCCTCCCGTCGGGTAGACCGTTCGCCTGGTGCAGGTCTTTCGATTTGACGCCACTTCGGCGACCTGCGCGTCGATGGGGATGAAATGATGATGATTAGTGTGGTGTCACCGCCAGAGACCACGCTTGCTAGGTGGTAGCCTTTAAATCGGCCGCGGTCCGGTAGTATACGTCGGACCCGCGTGTCGCCACTGTCAGTGATTGCAGACCGAGCGCCGCCACACGGCAGGTCTAGAGAGACTTCCTAGCACTCGCCCCAGTTGTACAGCCGACTTTGCTAGCGATGGTTCACTGACAAATTACGCTCTCATTTGCCGAGACGATAGTTAGCATAGCCTTCAGCTACGTCATTTGCTACGACCTAGCAAGGCGCCATTAGCATTTGCTATTTATCTTGTGATGCATGTACCGTCAGACCGATGTTCACCAATTATGGATTAAAGTTAAGTATTCCAGCAGCTATGTACCTTTTTTGCTAGACTCAATTCCTTTAACTGTTCCAGACCTCACGCCAGCCTGCGTGAGCTAAAACGCGTGCCTTTCGACTATCTCATAGTGGCTTGGCTGTCTTGCCAAGTCACAACAATTAAGATAACACAACACCCAGTCCCTGAGCGGAGAAAATTTCCGACCCAGCCGGGAATCGAACCCGGGCTCTTAGGATTGACAGCGTCACGCTGACCACTCAGCTACCGGGCCGGACCCTTGAGCCACTGTTACACGGTTTGAGGAGCCGGCTCGCATGGATAACAATGAGGGGGAATGCTTTCGTCTGCCGCGCCTATGCAGATGACGTCGTGTTCTTGGTTCTATCGGAGGATGAAGTGCGAGAGGCACTGGCGTGGATCAACCAGTACGGGACTGCTGCGCGCAGCCGTGTGAACCTGACGAATTTTAGCGCTATGTCCGTAGGTAGAGGTCTTCCAGCAGAAAGTGTGGCTCCATTGCCCTTAGTGGACAAGTACAAATGTTTGGGGATCACCTTCAAGCGTGATATACAGCGCACGATCTCATTTAACAATAAACGCCTGCTTCAAGGTATCCTCGCGAACGTTCGTGGCAACCTCCTGAGAGCATTGGCCATCTTACAAAGGGTGGATTTTGTTAACACTCGTCTAGTCTCGCGACTGCCCCATTTGGCATAGATTTTACCGATGCCCAAGACAATGGCACACAACCTTCAGGCGGCGTTCGGCTACTTTGTAAGCGCGGGTCTTATCCTCAAAGTCTGCTACGACACGCTGACACTTTCTCCTCGATATGGCGGCCTCGGCCTTGTCAACGTCCAAGCGAGAGCAGCTGCTCTTTATGTTAAGTACGATGATTAAGTCGTGGACCCGTCGCCGAACCGGATTATCGGGATGACTGATTGACGAACTGGCCCCTCCCTCTCGAGTGGCACCCGTTGCAGTAGCCCATATGTCTTCCTCACTCTCACATGTCAGGACCTTTTTCATCGAATACAGTTATGTCAATGCCGACTTTCCTCGTACCAGAAACCCTACCGCCCGTGATGTTTACCGCCTAATGATGAGAAATCATACAAGGAATGTCGTGGAAAGCCGACATCCAACGATCGCATGGCCCATGGTTTGGCGTTCTGTGCACCATATTCTCCTGGACACGAGCGCTCATGCGACCTGGTATCTGGTCGTTAATGGAAAATGCATGACACAACTTCGTCTGCACGCCATAAAAACGACAGATTCGCAGCCGTATCCTCGTTGTCACACGCTTGATACGGACGAACATCGACTGATGTGTGGATCTTCTGCAAAGGTGTGGCAGCTGATTCAGAAAATGCTTGCCTTTCTTCTACATACGGCTCCCCATACCATTACACCACAATCTCTTCTGTTCCCAGATGAGCAATAATTTCCACGTACGAAGACCCACGCTGTGATCTGGATAAAAGGCCTCTCGATCTCTTATTTGTTCTGAAAGGGTACAGTACCGCCCGACATTGAAAATAGGTACAACATTCTTCGTTATTCTTGTCAGAACAACATATTTTTTCTAATAATAACCCAATTTCAATTAATACAGCGAAGCTGGATACCAGTGTGGGAAGGAATGACAATTTATTCATTTAATTGATCACATGTGCACTCCCACAAAATAAATCCCTACATCCAGTTTGGTGAGATCTGTGAAATGAATGAATGTATAGTCGTCTGCTAACCGCAGATAGTGAATGTGAATATATGATCATCTTTGAGACGGTACTTGGGTCACCTTTGGTGGGACCAAAGAGATGAAATTTACCTGAGCTTTGAGCGCCTGAAATGTGGCTGACCAATACGGTAGCAAGGTGCTCCCCCACTTCGGCAGAGGTGCGAGAGAACCTGAAGAACGGCCATGTTTCAGCACTCTGCCGCTGGATCTGGTGTTGGTAAGACCTGTCTTAGTTGTGCTCCGTAAGGACAAAAAAGTGGAGACATGGTATGCATGTGAAATACTTAAGAGTAGTTTAGAATAATAATTTCTCTATTTCAGGAACTTTTGTGAGGAGAATTAAATGTCAGGCAGGTAATATTAATGGGGTCGTAGTAATCTTTGGGAGTGACCAACGGTCACAATGAAACCACGTGTAGCAATAAGTTGAAATACTTCGATGTGCTTAAGTTAAGCTGAATTACTAGCGTGTGTACTATAAGTTGAAATATTTAAGAAATGGCGTGTGCAGAACTTGAGATTAGAGACGAGTACTTCTACATGGTGAATACTGTGTGAGTCTCAATCTGTGTATGGGACAAAGGATAAAGGGAAGTACTCGTCCATGGTATCAGTTGAGGACTCGTGTGTGTGATGAATATGTTCTTAATATTACTTTGCGTGTTATGTTTCCGTGTGACGCTTGATTCAAACTATAATACTCTGAGAGAGAAGCAAGGTGAGTCAGCCGTCTATCCAGCAACGCCACTTGGCTTGCATTGCACAGGAAGACGTGCATATATCGTCCAGAGTTCGTAGTAGGAAAGAAAAGTTACGAAGTGGGGCAGTGTCGTGTGGAACTGGGATGAATACTAATTGAAGTGGGAAAGCTGAAAGTGATGGGATTATAATGTTGTGACTATTCCTATGTTGTATTCCATGTTGCAGTGTGGTGTATGTCATGTAATTTAAGTATGTGTGGTTTGCATGGGAGAGTAGCAAGGTAGTTTCAGAGGTAGTGGGTTATACATGTTCCTTTTGTACCGCTCGGTCTGGAGGAAAGTTTCGTGATGATGGTTGTGAGAGTCGAAGTGTGAGATATAGCAAAAGATCCACCATCCTATCCAGAAAGTGCACTGTAGCGTTAAAGAATTACGAGACCATAAGATAGAGAATCACCAATGTAAAGCCATGCCCTCTAAGCGGAATTTCTCATGTGTTATTGTTGTAGGTTATAGAATTTGTGTGTTTAGGTTATAGAATTTATCGGAATAAATAAGATAGTGAAAAGAAAAAGATTGGTGGCCTTTTCCTTCGAATTGTATGTTGCCATGATATCCAGAATTTATAATGTGTGCGCCATTCATATTCAGTGCGATGGCCACGTGTTGATGAAAGCCGTTAAATAAAAAAGAAAATGTGGTATTGCCAGTGCGTAGTGAACAGTCAAAGTTGTGTAAATTACTAATAGTCAGATGTTCGTTTCCGTTGCGTAATATTCATACAGAAGAATAATTTGTAACTTAATTGTGAGTACTAGAGTTCATGTTACTCGATAAATAAGAATGAATCCACTCGCTTGGCAGACCAGTCATCTTGCAGGCCTGACTGCTTGATGCCACAGTATAAGCAAGGCATGTGGGTGCCTCTCAGTTCCATGACGGTGATAAGAGTGATCTTGATTTTTGGACGTTCCTGCAAGGTCGTTTTACTTTTCTCGTGCCCCATCCGCGATACCGTCAGTACTATGCCAACTCCTTGGGTAGTGCCTTCTTCGATCCCCCCTGCAGCTGGGCTGTCCCAGGTATGAGAAGATGATTTCAATGAGATTGAGTAATACCAGGACTCGATCCAAAATATCGGCAAATGCAACATTCTTCGTGAAGACGTGCCTGGAACATGCCTGATTGCCTTGGGACTCAGTGTGCGTCTACCCACATGTTGGAAGGACGCGGATGCCATTTTGTCTGTTCTGCTAGGAGGGCGTTTTCTTTAAATTCCTTAATTCCCTTTTTATTTTGTTTGTTATTGATGGTAATTACACATAATTGTTTTTCGCCTGGAGGGCATCCTATGTGATCTCAACAAATATACACAATAAAAAGGTCCCGGCTATGGCACAAATTTTAATTCAATTCTTCAACTTCCATCATTACCACTATAGAATGTTTTTTACCCGGTAGTCCTGATGTGATCCAATATGACAGGGCCCCTGTCCACAAAGCTCGCGTCGTCCAGGACTGGTTTTGTGAGTGTGAGAATGAAGTTTCGCATCTCCCCTGGCCATTACCGGCGCTAGATCTCAATATTATTGAGCCCTTGTTGGCTACCTTGGAAAGAAGGGTGCGTGATCGCTCTCCTGCGCTATCATCATTACCTAAATTTGCCGCTATCTTGCTGGAAGATTCCCATAAAAACCATTCAGGACCTGTATTTATCCATTCCGAGACGAGTGGAAGCCGTTTTGAATGGCAACGGGTTTCGTACACCGTGTAGGCATAACAATGTGTTGTGTTTGTGGGGCTCCCATGTTTTTGTCCACCCCCTGTAAGTGTGATGCAGATGTTAGCATGTTACACTGCGCGTTCAGTTCTATCACAACGTCTGTTATACTTCAATCAGTCATCATCATTGTCATCGGATAAGGTCTGCGGTCCTGTTCCGGTCCATCTGACTTCCTATTTCTTAGTCTTGTCGTATTTTGCCTGTCACTCAGTCTTGGTTGACAGAACCTGTGAAATCAACGATTAAAACGAAAAAATTGTTTTCACATGAATAAATCTTCAGACCGTCCGATAATCGTCTAACAGAGAAATGTGGAATTTCATAAGGCAAGAGGCAAGAAGACTGGGACAGCTCCAAGAACCTAACGAAATAGGTGTCACAGAGGACATAATCATGGATAACAAATGATTTAGAGAAATAGTGAAAAACTACCGGGATTCTAAACTGGGAGAAGAACTCAACAAGACGAAGGGAGTCTCCGCCAGAAGACTGGAAGAGAGCACTAGTGGTGGGCTCAAGGGCTACTGGCAGAACATCAAAGCTGGCAGATGAAAATGTGCTAAAAATGGAAAACTATATTGATAATTAACTCGTAGTCCATAGTGGCTCAATTCGAATGTATAAAAAAATATTTGAAAACAACAATAGGGACTCAAGATTAGTCCCACAAATGAAATAAGATTATTATTATTCGCTAGTCATGATGTTTTTCAAGTTTTCTGGAACTATTTTTAAGCCTGAGTACATAACTGGTTTCAATGTTTTTCCTTGTAAATACCAACGAGTTAAAATTTCATAGAGTAGCTATAGGTCCGCCATGTTTGAAGCAAATTGAAGTTCTGGCCGCCATGTTTTCTTTAGTCAAGGCATTCGTCTGCTGTGTCCCGCTCCCTTGTAACTGCGTTTGACTTACTTGAAATAGCCCATACTAGCTTTATTTTTTCTAAAACAAGCAATAGACAGCAGTGATTTCAGTGTACACTGACAGCAAAAAGGGATGTTTTTGTCGAAATATGGCTAAACTTTTCGATGTAGATAACACTACAAGACAACTCAAATAAGTCTGTCCATCCACTATAACGTTACTTGTTGCCCATAAATTAATGCAATTAGAGCAGGTACCACCAGAATATTACGGTGAAACTTCTAAACATGCTGTGGTTAACTATTAGAAACAGTAACGGGCGCAGAAATGCGATATTTTTGTCGCTATTTCAAAGTAAACAGTCAAAGCCTCAAAAACCAGTACACTGTGAACGAGAATTTATTTGAAATATGTGTTACAAGTAGTTAACACAAGCATAGTAATTCAATAACAAAGTCGAAGCGTTCTTGGGTGGGGTAATTTCACAAATTTTCGTCAGTAGCTGTATGCCTTGGCAGAATAAAAGTGTAGGGTCAGGGCAAATTTCCTTATTTGCTGAGAATAATGGCATACTTTAGCACTGCACTGAAGTTCCAATAGCTCCTTCAACAAACCAACTACATGTTCACTGTTTAACATATCAGAAACTGAACTACATAGCCTTCTTCTCAAACCAGCAACTAAAGTCTGTAACTGCACTATTCTTCTTTTGTGTCGTACACTAAGTTGCTTCATTTGCTTTATCCGCTTCTTTAGTCGCACATTCTCTGCTTGTACTCTGTTATATTGTGTTTTCAACTTCTTAGGGCTTGGTAGACAGTAATTGTGGTCAGCAGAAACAGATGTGGGTCCGACAGGCACTGAAAGAATGTAGTTACATCATAAGTTTATAACAGAGTTACACCATAAGATTATAATAGAAAGTATGTAATTCAAAGTAATAAGAACACGGAGTAAAATTAAATTATTGACTTACTTTGTGCTAATGATGTCACTGTAATAGCACTATCTTGCAATTTGTCGAAAGATCGCTTTCTGGGTTGTGGTCGTAATACTTTATCTTGCTTTTGTAAATGTGGTGGAAAGTTAAAGATAGTAGGTACTGGTTATGACAAAAGGCGCCTCTGGACATTTGTGTGGTACATATATTTCTCTTCAAAATGAGCTGAACAGAGGTAACTGTCTGTAGTAGGAAACCAGTTTTCTCGCGTCATATTTATAACCCATCTTTTTGTAATTTCCTTATCTTTTAAAGGAAATCTGTAATCAACGATAAATAAATTACTTCCTGCATTTGTCTTAAGCATAATTACAGTTTCAATGCAAATGACTCTTTAATAAACATTAAAAAACGTGTGTCGTATTTCGGTACTAATATACTTACTTATAATATGAAATATTTGTTGTTTTATCGCTGCGATTTGTGCAGTTGAACGCTGAACACACTGCAGGCATGTTGACTTTATATTTTGTAACAAAAAAGTCAACTACAAAAGTTAAATATTGCAGTAATATCACAACAGCTGACACACTTCCAACACAAACAACAGTAACGCTTTCCTAATGTTTTGACTAAGGAGAACATGGCGGCCGAGTTAGCGTTGGTTGCCGCTAGGAGCGCTGTAACTGGTATCTCAGCCACTCTATGAAATTTTAACTCGTTGGTAAATACGAAAGGTGCTCTGTCGCATTAAAATCTTTATTCGCTATTTCAATAATATGGGTCCATGTTACTTCCAGTTATTTTGAAATGTTCGTGTAAGGAGAAAGCCATCTATTTTGCATTCCATAGATCAGCTTGACTTGTATATGGAAGAATCTTAGAGAAACACATTGTCTGCCGTTACATAGCACTAGTTTGTCAGTCACTTGTTTAACACAGCGATTACAAAGACTTTCACTTCCATAGATACATTTGTAGAGTTTGGACACATGTAAGGCTACATTGTAGTTAGTATTAAGAATAACATTGTTGAGTAAAATAGCGCACGGTAGACGGAAGAGACGTAGCGGAGAGACCGAGTCGTAGTCCAGTCTTGGGCGAGCTATGACGGTGATCGGTTGGCTTAGATGAGGAGCTCTGTGTCAGAGCAAGTGGTTCCCTTTTGGAAATGAGAAATTTTGAGAAGTGGAGAATAGCCAAGAATTGAATACTATTGGAAGAAAGATGTATTGCAATTTTATTTTGAAACAGACGTGACTCAGCAACCAAAAGATATTTGTCGCGTTGTTTTGCGTGCATTTAGTGATTATTGTAGTTTTTTTTTTAAATTTTCATTGTTCGGTGATTTCGAATGTTAAGTAAAGGAGACTATTTATCAGTCATATATCGAGGGCGTTAGAAAGTTCCATTCCCTCCTTTTAGTTAAAAGGAGATTTTGATTTAATAATTTAAACACAAAAGTGAGAGTAATTTTATACTTCAGTAATGCTTGGTGTCTGTGATAGTTTTAAAAAGAGTGAGTACTTTTATTAAAAGGAGTTTAAGTATTATATCGGCAATTTTGAGAAAATTACGTGAGTTCTGATTTCACTTTATTTTGCATTTATAGTCATCCTTTTCCTTTGAATGCAATTTGAATGCAGCGAGTTCTAAGAGCATTGTTAGCAAATGAACACGAGGACAACTGGATAGGTTCTTGTCTTTCTTGAGAAGCGGAAAATTATATCACGTAGTGCAGAGCTTTTCTCTTTCAGCTTATTATGTCGCAACATCATTGTCATTGTCAGCTACGCCAATACAGAATAGAACCGAGCGTCCTTTACAGGTAAAACACTATCAGGGCTTCATTACGGAACTCATTTTCAAGCACACTTCCTCGTTGTGTGCAGTGAAATAAATTAGACGTGAAGACATCCTGATGGCTCTGAGCACTGTGAGACTTAACTTCTGAGGTCATCAGTCCCCTAGAACTTAGAACTACCTAAACCTAACTAACCTAAGGACAGCACACAAATCCATGCCCGAAGCAGGATTCGAACCTGCGACCGTAGCGGTCGCGCGGTTCCAGACTGTAGCGCCTAGAACCGCTCGGCAGACATCCTGACACATGACGTATAGTTACTGTGAGTGACCATTCCCGCGACAAATTTAGCATCGTGTAATACTGCCAACGTTCGACGTTTGTTTCCTTAGAAATTTCCATATTAAATAATTTTCGTTTTATTAAATACTTTCCTCAATTTCTCATCATTAGATGTTTTCTCATTAGATACTTTCAACTTCCAGTCACCTATTATAAAGGAAATTAGTGTGAATGACAGTAATAAATATTAATTATAACAACAGTATCTAATAGAGGAACCATCTGATGATGAATAACATCGGACTGTTCTCTGTAGTTCAATACTTCCAATTTTTCATTGTTATAAAAGCAACAATGCAAATGAAACACTATTCATACTAAATACTCAAGCAACAACTGACAAATTGCAGAAAGTTGGTAGAAGAATACTCCGAACAATTATCAGTAAAAAACACCAAGTTAATTGGCAGTGGAGACTTTTGCCCAATTTAGTAGTGTATAAGGAAAGTGAATCCATTACTGATACAATGCGGAAAAGAAGGATTGCATTTTTCGACCACATATCTCGCCTACCAAATACTAGAATCCCGAAGCAACTTTTTGACTACTTCTGGAACAGTCAAACCAAAAACATCTCGTTTAAAGAAGTACAAAGTAATCTGGGTGAACTGAACATCACCACACACCAAAATAAACAAGGAGAAGAGAAACTACTTCTGAAGAACAAATACACACGGCTGACATTCAAACCATCAGAGCGGAAGAAGTATACTACTGGCCATTAAAATTGCTACACCACGAAGATGACGTGTTACAGACGCGAAATTTAACCGAGAGGAAGAAGATGCTCTTATATGCAAATGATTACCTTTTCAGAGCATTCACACAAGGTTGGCGCCGGTGGCGACACCTACAACGTGCTGACATGAGGAAAGTTTCCAACCGCTTTCTCATACACAAACAGCAGTTGACCGGCGTCGCCTGGTGAAACGTTGTTGTGATTCCTCGTGTAAGGAGGATAAATGCGTACCATCACGTTTCCGACTTTGATAAAGTCCGAATTGTAGCCTATCGCGACTGCGGTTTATCGTATCGCAACATTGCTGCTCGCGTTGTTCGAGATCCAATGACTGTCAGCAGAATATGGAATCCGTGGGTTCAGGAGGTTAATATGGAATGCCGTACTGGATCCCAACGGCCTCGCATCACTAGCAGTCGAGATGACAGGCATCTTATCCGCATGGCTGTAACGGATCGTGCAGCCACGTCTCGATCCCTGAGTCAACAAATGGGGACGTTTGCAAGAAAACTATCATCTGAACGAACAGTTCGACGACGTTTGCAGCAGCATGGACTATCAGCTCGAAGACCATGTCTGCGGTTACCCTTGATGCTGCATCACAGATAGGAGCGCCTGCGATGGTGTACTCTACAACGAACCTGGGTGCACTAATGGCAAAACGTCATTTTTTCGGAAGAATCCAGGTTCTGTTTAGAGCATCATGATGGTCGCATCCGTGTTTGGCGACATCGCGGTGAACGCACATTGGAAGTGTGTATTCGTCATCGCCATACTGGCGTATCACCCGGCGTGATGGTATGGGGTGCCATGGGTTACACGTCTCGGTCACCTCTTATTTGCATTAACGGCACATTCAACAGTGGAGGTCACATTTCAGATGTGTTACGACCCATGGCTTTACCCCTCATTCGATCCCTGTGAAACCCTACATTTCAGCAGGATAATGGACGACCGCATGTTGCAGGTCCTGTACGGGCCTTTCTGGATACAGAAAATGTTCGACTGCTGCCCTGGCCAGCAAAATCTCCAGATCTCTCTCCAATTGAAAACGTCTGGTCAATACGAAAGTCACTACTCTTGATGAACTGTGGTATCATGTTGAAGCTGCATGGGCAGCTGTACCTGTACACGCATTCCAAGCTCTGTTTTACTCAATGCCAAGGCGTATCAAGGCCGTTATTACGGCCAGAGCTGGTTGTTCTGGGTACTGATTTCTCAGGATCTATGCACCCAAATTGTGTCAAAATGTAATCACATGTCAGTTGTAGTATAATATATTTGTCGAATGAATACCCGTTTATCGTATGCATTTCTTCTTGGTGTTGCAATTTTAATGGCCAGTAGTGTATGTCATATCTGCAGAAGAACGAGCAGCCAGATCACAGCGAATGAAGAAGTCTTGGAAAACGAAGAAATTGCTGACTGTTTGGACCTACACTTAATTACTGTAGACTCTGTAGTATTATGTTTGATTTTAGTGCTACAGTGTGGGAGTAAACTATGTAAATAAATAAATAAATAAAAGGAATAAGAAAAATAAGCCCTCATCTTCATTTGTCGACAGGGAACCGCTGTGCAGTCATCGAAAGACAAACTCTGTGCTGAAGGATGCTGGCGCGATCTGGCTCCGGAAATTTCCAGTACACGACCAATGAATGCACAAACATTTTTCGTTGGCAGCTTCAGGAGGAAATAAATTTCCAATTGCGGCAGAAACAGCCACAAGACAAGAAGCCTGATTGAGCAAACTCGTTAGTGTCTCTTCAGGGAGAGTGCACAGACAATTTGGTCGTTATGAGATGAAACTCATATTTTATTCCGAGTCGAGCACGCACACACACGCGTACCACATAATATCTTAATTACGCCGGAGCGCCCTCCTTTCCGCGGCGTAGCAAACTGTGCGAGGGAAGTCAACAGCGTAAACGCGACTCGCTTTAACGAGAAATAATTAAGTTGATGCGCCCGGAAGCGGCCGTCCTTAAGTAAGCAGCCGGCATTTTTGTCCGATATTTACTGTAATAACCGCAACGTTGTACTCGTTAATTAATATAAAGCGCGTAACTAGCCCCAGAGAACGCAGCTGCCTCCGGACTCAGGACAGATCTGCAGACCTCACAGGCGCATCTCCGTTTGCAGAATTTAATCTAAACCGGCGAGTAACACAGGAGAATAAATAAAGGATGATATAAAATCCTCTCGCTCTTTCTCCTTTTTTTTTTTTTTTTTTTTTTTTTTGCCCCCTCCTTTGCTCGCTTCTAAAAATGAGCGTTTAATACGGGACGCGTTTTAAAATTAAGCGCAAGAGAATGACGGAGGACGCACAGGAAGAGGAGAAGTAGCCAACCAGATGCTTTTATCGTCAGACCATTTCAATTAAGGCGGGCCCTAACTCTTATTAACGAGATGAAGCCTATAACTCGTGTGTTTGTATCGGAGCGGTTAATTTTAAGCCGCGCGGCGTGCTGTTTATTTCAGCACGTCTCCGAGTCTAATTGCCGACCGGCGACAGAACTATGGCGGCGGGAACAAATGGAGAGGGCTGTGTCGCGCCACTAACTAGCTCGCGGCACGCTATTTCGGCGACGACGGAGTCGCACGTCGCCGCGCGCCACACGACGCCAGGAAGTGGCGATCTCCCAGCCAGTGTGCCGAGAGACGCCAAGCGGCAAGACGGCGAACTTCACAAAAAAAAGTGAAGCACCCACAGTATATGGTCGGTAGTGATGGGACAACCGACTGGTTTTAACAGTCGATTGGCCAATCAATCGTTTTTTTCGTTCAGTCAGGTTTTTTTCCGTCGAATGAAACAAACGAATAAAGCTAGTCTCTGCAGCCACGTCAGCTGTATGAATGTTTTTCATTCACTCTCCGGATTTGAGTGGTTTCACTTAATGTGAGACAACCGACTGACACCAATCTGTGACGATTACGCCAGTTATACACTGGAGCACCAAATAAACTGGTGTAGGCATACGTATTCCAATACAGAGATAAGTAAACAGGCAGAATACGACGCTGCAGTCAGCAACGCCTATATAAGACAACAATAATGACTTTCCTTGAGACAGAGAAGTTGCTGTCCATGCATCAGCACGGCTTTATAAAGTATCGCTCCTGCGAAACGCAACTCGCCCTTTTTTCACATGAAATCTTGCGAACCATGGATGAAGGGTATCAGACGGATGCCATATTCCTTGACTTCAGGAAAGCGTTTGACTCGGTGCCCCACTGCAGACTCCTAATTAAGGTACGAGCATATGGGATTGGTTCCCAAATATGTGAGTCGCTCGAAGACTTCTTAAGTAATAGAACCCAGTACGTTGTCCTCGATGGTGAGTGTTCATCGGAGATGAGGGTATCATCTGGAGTCCCCCAGGGAAGTGTGGTAGGTCCGCTGTTGTTTTCTGTCTACGTAAATGATCTTTTGGATAGCGTGGATAGCAATGTCCAGCTATTTGCTTATGATGCTGTGGTGTACGGGAAGGTGTCGTCGTTGAGTGACTGTAGGAGGATACAAGATGGCCTGGACAGGATTTGTGATTGGTGTAAAGAATGGCAGCTAACTCTAAATATAGATAAATGTAAACTAATGCAGATGAATAGGAAAAAGAATCCCGTAATGTTTGAATACTCCATTAGTAGTGTAGCGCTTGACACAGTCACGTCGATTAAATGTTTGGGGGTAACACTGCAGAGCGATATGAAGTGGGACAAGCATGTAATGGCAGTTGTGGGGAAGGCGGATGGTCGTCTTCGGTTTATTGGTAGAATTTTGGGAAGATGTGGTTCATCTGTAAAGGAGACCGCTTGTAAAACTCTAATACGACCTATTCTTGAGTACTCCTCGAGCGTTTGGGATCCCTATCAGTTCGGATTGAGGGAGGACATAGAAGCAATTCAGAGGCGGGCTGCTACACTCCTGGAAATGGAAAAAAGAACACATTGACACCGGTGTGTCAGACCCACCATACTTGCTCCGGACACTGCGAGAGGCCTGTACAAGCAATGATCACACGCACGGCACAGCGGACACACCAGGAACCGCGGTGTTGGCCATCGAATGGCGCTAGCTGCGCAGCATTTGTGCACCGCCGCCGTCAGTGTCAGCCAGTTTGCCGTGGCATACGGAGCTCCATCGCAGTCTTTAACACTGGTAGCATGCCGCGACAGCGTGGACGTGAACCGTATGTGCAGTTGACGGACTTTGAGCGAGGGCGTATAGTGGGCATGTGGGAGGCCGGGTGGACGTACCGCCGAATTGCTCAACACGTGGGGCGTGAGGTCTCCACAGTACATCGATGTTGTCGCCAGTGGTCGGCGGAAGGTGCACGTGCCCGTCGACCTGGGACGGACCGCAGCGACGCACGGATGCACGCCAAGACCGTAGGATCCTACGCAGTGCCGTAGGGGACCGCACCGCCACTTCCCAGCAAATTAGGGACACTGTTGCTCCTGGGGTATCGGCGAGGACCATTCGCAACCGTCTCCATGAAGCTGGGCTACGGTCCCGCACACCGTTAGGCCGTCTTCCGCTCACGCCCCAACATCGTGCAGCCCGCCTCCAGTGGTGTCCGACAGGCGTGAATGGAGGGACGAATAGAGACGTGTCGTCTTCAGCGATGAGAGTCGCTTCTGCCTTGGTGCCAATGATGGTCGTATGCGTGTTTGGCGCCGTGCAGGTGAGCGCCACAATCAGGACTGCATACGACCGAGGCACACAGGGCCAACACCCGGCATCATGGTGTGGGGAGCGGTCTCCTACACTGGCCGTACACCACTGGTGATCGTCGAGGGGACACTGAATAGTGCACGGTACATCCAAACCGTCATCGAACCCATCGTTCTACCATTCCTAGACAGGCAAGGGAACTTGCTGTTCCAACAGGACAATGCACGTCCGCATGTATCCCGTGCCACCCAACGTGCTCTAGAAGGTGTAAGTCAACTACCCTGGCCAGCAAGGTCTCCGGATCTGTCCCCCATTGAGCATGTTTGGGACTGGATGAAGCGTCGTCTCACGCGGTCTGCACGTCCAGCACGAACGCTGGTCCAACTGAGGCGCCAGGTGGAAATGGCATGGCAAGCCGTTCCACAGGACTACATCCAGCATCTCTACGATCGTCTCCATGGGAGAATAGCAGCCTGCACTGCTGCGAAAGGTGGATATACACTGTACTAGTGCCGACATTGTGCATGCTCTGTTGCCTGTGTCTATGTGCCTGTGGTTCTGTCAGTGTGATCATGTGATGTATCTGACCCCAGGAATGTGTCAATAAAGTTTCCCCTTCCTGGGACAATGAATTCACGGTGTTCTTATTTCAATTTCCAGGAGTGTATATTTATTACTGGTAGATTTGATCATCACGCGAGTGTTACGGAAATGCTTCAGGAACTCGGGTGGGAGTCTCTGTAGGAAAGGAGGCGTTTTTTTCGTGAATCGCTGCTGAGGAAATTTAGAGAACCAGCATTTGAGGCTGACTGCAGTACAATTTTACTGCTGCCAACCTATATTTCGCGGAAAGACCACGAAGATAAGATAAGAGAGATTAGGGCTCGTACAGAGGCATATAGGCAGTCATTTTTCCATCGTTCTGTTTGGCAGTGGAACGGGGAGAGAAGATGCTAGTTGTGGAACGAGGTACCCTCCGCCACGCACCGTATGGTGGACTGCCGAGTATGTATGTAGATGTAGATGTAGAATTGTCTGGCGCAGTTGTTACATCAGTTACTGCTGCTACAATGGCAGGTTAGTAAGATTTAAGTGAGTTTGAACGTGGTGTTATAGTCGGCGCACGAGCGATGGGAACACCATCTCCGAGGTCGCGAAGAAGTGGGGATTTTCCCGTACGACCGTTTCACGAGTGTACCGTGAATATCAGGAATTCGGTAAAACATCAAATCTACGACATCTCTGCGGCCGGAAAGGATCCTGCAAGAATGGGACCAACGACGATTGAACAGAACCGTTCAACGTGACCGAAGTGCAACCCTTCCGCAAATTGCTGCAGATTTCAGTGCTGGGCCATCAACAAGTGTCAGCGTGCGAACCATTCAACGAAACATCATCGATATGGGCTTTCGGAGCCGAAGACCCACTCGTGTACCCATGATGACTGCACTACACAAACCTTTGCGCCTTGCCTGGGCCCCTCAACACCGAGATTGGACTGTTGATGACTGGAAACATGTTGCCTGTTCGGACGACACCGAGACTGGACTGTTGATGACTGGAAACATGTTGCCTGTTCGGACGAATCTCGTTTAAATTGTATCGAGCGGATGGACGTGTACGGGTATGGAGACAACCTCATGAATCCATAGACGCTGCATGTCAGCAGCGGACTGTTCAAGCTGGTAGTGGCTCTGTAATGGTGTGGGGCGTGTGCAATTGAGTGATACGTCTAGATACGACTCTGACAGGTGACACGTACGTAAGAATCCTGTCTAATCACCTGCATCCATTCATGTCCATTGTGCATTCCGACGGACTTGGGCAAATTCAGCAGGACAGTTCGACACTCCACACGTCTAGAATTGCTATAGAGTGGCTCCAGGACAAGTCTTCTGAGTTTAAACATTTCCGCCGGCCACCAGGCTCCCCAAACATGAACATTATTGAGCTTATCTGGGATGCCTGGCAACTTGCTGTTCAGAAGAGATATCCACCCCCTCGTGCTCTTACGGATTTGTCGTCAGCCCTGCAGAATTCATGGTGTCAGTCGCCCCCATCACTAGTTAGGCAGCTGTACCAACTTCTTTGGCTATTCAGTGTATGACTATTTACACTCTCTCTCTGGGAGAGATGAACATTGGAAGGTGTGCAAGACAAGGATGCTGACTGTCACTGAAGCTACTGAACGTATGTGGAGAAGAATTGATGATAAGGCCATATAGGGTGCAAGGCGCATTTTAGCTGGAGGCAAAATGAGAAATACTATAAAACATGCGGATCATCAAGGATTGCTGGAGGAATCTGAAGAAGAGCTTCAGAAGATGTTGAAGGGTATTGTAAGAAGGGCCAAGTTATATGAAATGAAGATAAATATAGGAAAGACAAAAATGATGAGAATAGGCAAGAAGGAAGCTCCAGTTAAGATATTCTTAGACGGAAAAAAGAAATGGGATTTTTACTTCCTGTAGCTGGATACTTTAATGACATGATATCCGTATTCTATTATTATTTTTAAGAGCATATAGATCAAGAGAAAGCACAGAAGTTTCAATTTATGCTGTAATTTGATGTTTATTTTATTTTTCAGTATGAAGAAAGAAATCCACAATTTCTAATTTGATGAGTGTATTTTACACCACTATTAAATCCACCGAGCGAGGGGGCGCAGTGGTTAGCACACTGGACTCGTATTGGGGGGGACCACTGTTCAAACCAGCGTCCGGCCATCCTGATTTAGGGTTTCCGTGCTTTCCCTAAATCACTTTCGAAAAGGCACGGCCGACCTCCTTCCCTGACCCGATGGGAGCGATGACCTCGCCGTTTGGTCCCCTCCCCCGAATCAATCAACCAGCTAATATTAAATCTCTGCACGGAGCAGAGGCGCACTCCGTTAGGAGCGGCAGAGAAATGCATCGTTGGCCGCATTTCTCCATGCGCAACCCAATGCTAACATCGCAGGGCACCTTCGCGTGTGCGCGCTCTCTCAAATCACAGCGCCTGGCTACCCGGGAAACACAGCAACTGGCCGCCCAGAACATATAGCGATCCCGGCCACCGGCTACATAAACTATGGAGCCTTATTAACGCCGCCACCGACGACTACAAGCCAGTTCTCATCGGGCTACGTTCTGCTCTACAACATGGAGGTGCCACATTGCCGACGACTGATTCGCCTCTTGGACTGGTGTACCTGCTGCTCGATGTTGGCTTGGCTGCGCTCTGGACTTAAAAACTGGCTGCCATACTGGAACTTGGACTTCATCATTCACTAGGCTTAGTATGGAAATGGAAATGAGCGTTTGGCATCATTGGCCGGGATGCCCCTTACGAGGAAGGTCCGGCCGCCTTGGTGCAGGTCTTATTACGAGTACATTCGACGCCACACTGGGCGACCCGCGCGCCGAATGGGGATCAACTGGTGATGAAGACGACACAACACCCAGCCTCTGAGCGGAGAAAATCGCCGACCCAGCCGCGAATCGAACCCGGGCCCCTTAGGACGGCAGTCCGTCACGCTGACCATTCAGCTATCTTTTTTTTTCGTTTAGTTCGTTGTTGAGCGTTATGTTTGGTCGTTGCGGACGTCACATGACATCCCTTCAAGTTCGTTTGTTGATCCACTCAGTTTTTTTTTTTTTTTTTTTTTTTTTATTACAGAGACTAACCGGCTCTCTGACCGAACACTCTGAGCTACCGTGCGGCAGTTATCGGGGCGGACACTAGGCTTAGTATGTCAATGTACTTGTGATTTCCGCCGGAATTTCACATTCAATTTAGACTTCTTGGACTTTGTTATAACCATCAGTCTATATTACTTGCTAAAGTGTTCACCTACCACTCGGAGCTTGCTGACAATTTGCGTCCGTGCCGGCCGCTGTGGGCGAGCGGTTCTAGGTGCTTCAGTCCGGAACCGCGCTGCTGCTGCGGTCGCAGGTTTGCCTCGGGCATGGATGTATGTGATGTCCTTAGGTTAGTTAGGTCTGAGTAGTACTAAGTCTAGGGGACTGATGAAAATGGCTCTGAGCACTGTGGGACTTAACATCTATGGTCATCAGTCCCCTAGAACTTAGAACTACGTAAACCTAACTAACCTAAGGACAGCACACAACACCCAGTCATCACGAGGCAGAGAAAATCCCTGACCCCGCCGGGAATCGAACCCGGGAACCAGGGGACCGATGACCTCAGATGTTAAGTCCCATAGTGCTTACAGCCATTTGAACCATTTGAACCATATGTGTCAGTGTTGTGTTAATAAACGGTAAAACTGTGATGTGTTTGTTGTGGTATTCCTTATCACAACAATGAGAAGTGGAATTCTGACAAGTTCTTGAGATGATCGAACTTCATGCCCACTGCTGTCGTCGTCAAAGAGCTGTCCGACCGTAATTATTGGAGGTCATTCCATTTTAAAATGCTACTCTGCGTCTATGGTGGAAGACCTCAAACACGCGCATACCAAAAAATGGTTCAAATGGCTATGAGCACTATGGGACTTAACATCTGAGGTCATCAGTCCCCTAGAACTTAGAATTACTTAAACCTACCTAACCTAAGGACATTACACACATCCATGCCCGAGGCAGGATTCGAACCTCCGACCGTAGCGGTCGCGCGGTTCCAGACTGAAGCGCCTAGAACCGCTCGGCCACATCGGCCGGCACGCGCATACCATTCGACAACGTCTGGCGAGGTGCAGCCATAGAACAGTCGATCTTCGTCAATATCATCCAAAATGATTAAAGAGTCGAAAGATAAAATATGCTCAACATCTTACATCTGAAGTCAAAGTAAGCTCTTGCGATTTGTGAGCAGTTATCGGACAGCATGATAGCAAAAGCAACTTCAGTTGCTGTCACTTACTAGTAATCAGAAACATCTTTTCGCTTTTCAATTGATAGCTGTCGATTATGATGGCAAATTGAACACGAAAACCTAGCGACTGAAGTCGCCATCGAAATAAGCAGCTATCGATAGACTAGCGAAAAGATGTTTATCATCACTGGTAAGTGACAGGTGGCGCTTCTTCCTTTGTTTGAAGTTCTCTGTGATACTTTTGGATGTTGATGAATGCGTGGAATAACACAACACTATTTTTTGTGAATTACAAGACGGACAGAACTTTTTCCAGTTTCATTTTGTTGCACTTTTCTTGAGGATGATCGATAAATGGTTGATAGCACCTTGAGGATAATTTTCCTTCATCGATAAACATGCTATAACTGCCACCAGCTTGCGAGTTATATTGTTATCTGCCGAGTGGTTCTAGGCGCTACAGTCTGGAACCGCGCGACCGCTACGGTCGCAGGTTCGAATCTTGCCTCGGGCATGGATGTGTGTGATGTCCTTAGGTTAGTTAGGTTTAAGTAGTTCTAAGTTCTAAGGGACTGATGACCTCAGATGCTAAGTCCCATAGTGCTCAGAGCTATTTGAACCATATATTGTTATCTGCACGCCGTAGCAAAACATGTGGAAACATTGGACGATCACAAACACAGCAAGACTGGATTGAGAAGGTGCCAACGCCACGAAGAATTTTCTCACCACTTTTTCGCGACATACCGCGCTGCTGGACGATCTTATCCGCTCACGGCTCTTCCCACACGGTTCTCTGCCATCGATCTTGCTGGAAGATATTCCACACACCGTTGGGTGGCTTGCGGAGTATAAATGTAGATGTAGATGTTTAACAAGAGTCTCTGCTGGTCGGCCACGCTTACGCACCTCGGGTTCTGCTCGGGACAATCTACAGTCGAGTCGGAATAAGAAGATCGCTGACAACTAGCAGAGCTGTTGCCAGTTTTCAGCTGAAAAGAGTTATCAGAGTAGCGGAAGTAGCACCCGTCATCTACAGAACGACGACAACACCGACGCGTTAACGCAGAGACGTTTACAAAATTGCTTTCCTAGCATCCTCTGTTCTCGAAATGTCTTGAAAATAGTACTTGGTTCGAACGAAGCCATTTTCACACTTAAATATCACACCAGTTTCACTTTTTATGTACAAAATGCCATGAACTTCTTGATACTTCATTTACATAGGTAGCTGTTCGTGAAATATTTCAATTTTCTCTCAAATCACTAATAAAGTTATTAAAATTAGCCTCATTACTTTCGAGTAAATTAAATATTTTTGTGCAAAAATAGGCCTCATGCTGAGGGAATTAGATTAGGAAATGAGACACTTAAAGTAGTAAAGGAGTTTTGCTATTTGGGGAGCAAAATAACTGATGATGGTCGAAATAGAGAGGATATAAAATGTAGACTGGCAATGGCAAGGAAAGCGTTTCTGAAGAAGAGAAATTTGTTAACATTGAGTATTGATTTAAGTGTCAGGAAGTCGTTTCTGAAAGTATTTGTATGGAGTGTAGCCATGTATGCAAGTGAACTAGGACGATAAATAGTTTAGACAAGAAGAGAATAGAAGCTTTCGAAATGTGGTGCCACAGAAGAATGCTGAAGATTAGATGGGTAGATCACATAACTGATGAGGAGGTATTGAATAGAATTGGGGAGAAGAGAAATTTGTGGCACAACTTGACTAGGAAGAAGGGATCGGTTGGTAGGACATATCAAGGGATCACCAATTTAGTATTGGAGGGCAGCGTGGAGGGTAAAAATCGTGGAGGGAGACCAAGAGATGAATACACTAAGCAGATTCAGAAGGATGTAGGCTGCAGTAGGTACTGGGAGATGAAGAAGCTTGCACAGGATAGAGTAGCATGGAGAGCTGCATCAAACCAGTCTCAGGACTGAAGACCACAACAACAACAACAACATTCCAATCTAGCCACAGTCACGAAAGTTGGTGACGATGATGATGATGAAATGATGAGGACAACAAAAATGGTTCAAATGGCTCTGAGCACTATGGGACTTAACATCTGTGGTCATCAGTCCCCTAGAACTTAGAACTACTTAAACCTAACTAACCTAAGGACATCACACACATCCATGCCCGAGGCAGGATTCTAACCTGCGACCGTAGCAGTCACGCGGTTCTGGACTGAGTGCCTCGAACCGCTAGACCACCGCGGCCGGCTGAGGACAATACAAACACCCCAGTCCCCGGGTAGAGAAAATCCCCATCCTGGCCGGGAATCAACCCGGGACGCCGTGATCCAGAGGCAGCAACGCTCACCGCTTTTTTTTTTTTCCTTTTTTTTTCAGTATTGTGCTCATTGCGTTTGGTCTGGGCGGACGTCACGAGAAATCCGTTCAAGGTGATCGTTCATTCCTTTTACTCAGTTTTTTTTTTATTACAGAGGGCCAGAGGCCCTCTGACCGAACACGCTAAGCTACCGTGCCGGCTTTTTTTATTTTCCGTTGCTGATCGTTGTATTTGGTCGTTTCGGACGTCATATGACATCCGTTCAAGTACATTGTTGATCCTTTCACTCAGTTTTTTATTACAGAGGCCAACCAGCTCTCTGACCGAACACCATTCTGAGCTACCGTGCCGGCGCTAGACCACGAGCTGTAGACATGTGATGAGTAGTTTCCCTTGTCAGTATACAGTACACCATGAATTGCAGGATTCTTTATAAAGACAGCAGTAACTTGCTCCAGCCTGGTGGAGCAGTATCTGACACATCCTGCAGTGCCAGTCATCTAGCAAGTGGCAGCAGCCGGTGCTGGTCTCCCAGTAGAAATAGAATGCGTCAGTCACTGCAGTCGGGCAGCCTTACGCGATTCCAGAGTGTTCTGTCATTCACTGCCAGATGGCGACAGCACCGCTTTTACAGTGGTGGAACGTTTAATTCATCATAGTTCAGCCAATTTGAACGAAATATTTATAAATTTTATACAAAAAACGTCCCCGTGAATCAGCCTACCTTTGATTTAACTAACCTGTTTGATGGTGTTGATCAGAAGACGTTACTACGAATGTTGGACAATTACAGATTAAGAGAACAGTTCACAACTGGTTCCTCACATTCTTTAAGAACAGAACAGAACAGAGGAGGATCATTCTCTGCAGTAATGAGAATCGCCATTAGGTGGCGTCTCATTGTAGCACTGTTAAGTGGAGTGCCTCAGAGTTTCTTACATAAACAAATGATATGCCTTCTAATATTACAGATGATACTAAAATCTTTCTGTTTGCTGATGAAACTTGTATGATAGTGAAACATGTTGAATACAACATAGTGTATCAAACAGTGCCGTTCAAGATGTAAGTTCAGGCATTTAGAAAAGAAAATGGAGCTAAAACAGAGTAAGACTCAGTTTTTACAGTTCCCAACACACAATTCATGTAAAACTGGCATTTTTGATTTCGCAGAATGGGAATATGATTGGTGAGTCCAAAAAATTCTGTGTGTCCAGATAGATAATAGACCGTCATGGAAAGCCCATGTTCGAGGTCTTGTTCAAAAACTGAATGCTGTTATATTTACCATTAGAACAGTACTCGCAATAAGTGATCGTCTAACACAAAAATGAGTCTACCCTGCTTATTTCCATTCGATTATGATGTATGATATTATATTGTGGGGCAACCCTCCTCATTCACGAGGAGTATTTTGACACCGAAACGGGCAGCTAGGGCAACATGTGGTGTAAGTTCGCGAACGTCTTGTCGATCCCTGTTAAGGAGTCTGAGTACTTTGATATTGCCCTCTCAATATTTATTTTCTTTAATGTCGTTCGCTGTTAACAAGATGAGCTTGTTTCCAAACACTAGTAGCTTTCACTCCGTTAATACTAGTCAGAAATCCAGTCTGCATCTGGATGATGTCTTCATGATTCTTGTGCAGAAAGGTGGGCAATATTCTGCATCTATTTTCAGTAAGCTAATACAAGAGTTAAAAAATCTTAGCAGTAACCCTCGCACTTTCAAGTCTAAACTGAACAGTTTCCTCATAGGGCACTTTTACTGTTCTGTTTGCGAGTTCCTGAAAAATAAAAGTTAATTCCTGTGTCATATTCTTCATTATTCTAATGTATACTAACAGCTTGTTGTTGCGTAAGATTCCATGTACATTATATTTCATCTATTACTACTTTTCTGATGTTCTTCATATACTGACTCGTTCCATAGCCATGGAGATTTGCCCTTCAATTTGGTCCTGCGGAACTAGATATGTAAAATAAGAAATAAAAGTAATGTGGCTACAATTCTTCTTGATATGGCGTGAGATTATAAGATTAATTGAAAGTATATTTGCAATGAATAAATTGGCTGTCAGTTTCCTTGTTTCCCTCAGAAATTGATGTTGTTAAACCCCACCTGCGGTTCTGCTGTTTTCCCAACTGAGGCCAGCTATCAGGCTCCGTCACGTCTATCTGGGGTTTCAGTATTCAACTGGTAAGAAAAAGACTACAGGGAGAAACCACAGACCAGAGACAAACAGATCTGGTAAGACGTTGCATATATCCTCTGAAAAAACACATTAAGTGGGAAGCAGGTTACAAATGAAAAACGGTTACTGCAAACAAAATAAGGTAAGGAACTGGCGAGAACCAGTCTTTGTGCAGGTCAAAAAACAAGAACAATTAAACAGGAAACAGTTACGGACATTGTGTTGCGTGGTCTAACCCTTGAATTAAGAGAGAGTGTGCCGAGAGAGACATGAATAGCCGGCCGGAGTGGCCGAGCGTTTCCAGGCGCTTCAGTCTGAAACCGCGCGACAGCTACGGTCGCAGGTTCGAATCTTGCCTCGGGCATGGATGTGTGTGATGATCTTAGGTTAGTTAGGTTTAAGTAGTTCTAAGTTCTAGGGGACTGATGACCTCAGATGTTAAGTCCCATAGTGCTCATAGCCCAGAGACTTGATGGTAATACACTCATGCTCATAAATAAAGGATAATGCTGATAACAAGGTGAAACAACGCTCTGGTAAGCGGTTTGCGGTTTGAAATCACCTCGTGGTATGACCATGAGGTGCACGGTGGCGCTGGCAGCAGTCCACATACGCAGAGGTCTGTTGGTGCATGTCAGAGTACGGTGCAGCGCGTAAGTGTGCAGGCGTTTTCAGACGTGCTAATGGTGACTGTGTCTTGAAAATGGCTCAAAGAACACATACTGATAGCGTTATGAGGGAGAGTAGTAGAGCGACTGGAGGCTGGTCAAACACAGCAGGTCGTAGCACGGCCCCTCCGTGTGCCACAAAGTGTGATCTCAAGATTATGGCAACGATTCCAGCAGGCAGGAAATGTGTCCAGACGCTACAGTACGGGACGTCCACTGTGTACAACACCACAAGAAGATCGATATCTCACCATCAGTGCCCGCAGACGGCCACGGAGTACTGCAAGTAGCCTTGCTCGGGACCTTACCGCAGCCACTGGAACGGTTGTCTCCAGACACACAGACTACAGACGACAGAACAGACATGATTTATTCGCCCGGAGACCTACAAGGAACATTCCACTGACCCCTGGTCACAGGAGAGCCCGTAAGGCCTGGTGTCAAGAACACAGTACGTGGTCATTGGAACAGTGGTCCCAGGTTTTGTTCACGGACGAGTCCAGGTGTAGTCTGAACAGTGATTCTCGCCGGGTTTTCATCTGGCGTGAACCAGGAACCAGATACCAACCCCTTAATGTCCTTGAAATGGACCTGTATGGAGGTCGTGGTTTGATGGTGTGGGGTGGAATTATTATTGGTGCACGTAGACCCCTGCATGTCTTTGACAGAGGAACTGTAACAGGTTAGGTGTATCAGGACGTCATTTTGCACCAGTATGTCCGCCTTTTCAGGGATGCAGTGGGTCCCACCTTCCTCCTGATGGATGATCACGCACGGCCCCACCGAGCTGCCATTGTGGAGGAGTACCTTTAAACAGAAGATACCACGCGAATGGAGTGGCCTGCCTGTTCTCCAGACCTAAACCCCATCGAGCACGTCTGGGATGCTCTCGGTCGACGTATCGCTTCACGTCTTCAAACCCTTTCGACACTTCAGAAGCTCCAACAGGTACTGGTGCAAGAATGGGAGGCTATACCCCAGCAGCTGCTCGACCACGTGATCCAGAGTATGCCAACCCGTTGTGCGGCCTGTGTAAGTGTGCATGGTGATCGTATCCCATATTGATGTGGGGTACATGCGCAGGAAACAGGGGCGTTTCGTAGCACATGTCTTTCGGGCCGGTTTTCTCAAGTTATCACCAATAGCGTGGGCTTATAGATCTGTGTCGTGTGTGTTCCCTATGTGCCTATGCTATTAGTGCCAGTTTTGTGTAGTGCCACGTTGTGTGGCACCACATTCTGCAATTATCCTTAATTTATGTGCATGAGTTTAGTTGTGAGAATTGAGGAGACCGGACCGGCAGGTGCGGTTTATATTGCTATTTGAGAAACACGATATGATCACCGCTCCTACTGCTGGGCCCACGTGCTGTTGCATCGCGTTAGAGTCATTACCGATTAGCGCCTGGAAACCAGTTACTGACCAAACTGCAGCGAGTTACGCGATCAATGGCGGCCATCGATGTGACAAGAATGCATATCCGTGCATAATGGCCTCATCTCGCTCGCTGACTATGGTCACAAACCTGCTTCAACTAAGACCTGACTTCAGGTGGAGTGTTGACGGCGTCTGTCATCACTTTTGTGTACGAAGACCCAACACTGTATACCTCTGCCGGCAAGAAGGCAGGTGTGCCTCCTGCAAATTTGTCGTGGTCGATGTTATTTCATTAGAAGTACAGAGTAACCCATCGCCTTGAAATGTATTTTGGATCGGATGCTTCTAAATCTAACAGCAAAGACTTTTCATTGTTACAGTCTTATTGGTCTGCAGTTGTTAATGCTGTTTTAAATAAAATAAAGAACATAGTATACAAAAATTTCTCTAAGGGACCAGAGAATTTAATGCTTTACAATTGTGAAAGTGGCTCTATGTAATTTGTTTCTGCGTAGTTGAGAAGAATACAATTTATATAATACAAATGTCAAAAAAGAAGTAATACAATAAACGTGGTGAAAATAAGTTGCAATAAGTAAAGGGGAGTGATACACTGTATGTGGATGTGTAATACAGTCTAAGTAGCTTGTTGATTGATAATAACCTCTTTCTACACCCAGCGAGGTGGCGTATTGGTTAGCACACTGGACTCGCATTCGGGAGGACGACGGTTCAATCCAGCGTCCGGCCATCCTGACTTAGGTTTTACGTGATTTTCCTAAATCGCTCTAAGCAAATGCCGAGACGGTTCCTTTGAAAGGGCACGGCCGACTTCCTTCCCTAATCCCATGAGAGGGATGACCTCGCTGTTTCGTCTCTTCCCCCAAACAACCCAACCCCAACCCTGTTTCTACGTATTTCAGGTGAGAAAGTCTCGGTGTAGAACCTCAAGCTATTCTCATCTGAAATGGTGTGTCCTTATGTATGATTATTGTATTTGTTTGTATTGTTATATTACTGGGAGTTTTGCAAGTCGGGGCACTACGTGATATTCAGTAGTTGTTTGTTTGTCTAATTGTTGGTAGTTGTAGTATATTCTGCGTGGCGGTCCACAGACTGGGAGAATGAAGTAGAGAGTTTTCTGTGAAAATGAGAGGCAGTGTGTGTTACTCCGCCACTGGTGAAGATGGATTGAAACTTAGACTAACAGCTACCATGGCCCTCCAAAAATACGCCATGTTGTGCGGATTCTATACTACTTAAACCAGGCATCAGAAAATTCTAATCTCCTCACGAGCCGAGAGTCTTGTGGTTAGGCAAGTCTACAGAGCTCCCTAACTGCCGTGGGAATCTCATTTGATATTATTTAATTGGCTTTTAATTAATTCGGCTTTTTAACAACAGGGTCGATTACCCTGTGACCTATATCAATCGACCCGTAATTTAAAGACAAATCTGCAATCGAAAGTATTAATTAAGTGTTATTCGAACACTCTCCTTTTGTCAGAAGACTGCAGCAGCTGTTACCGTTCTTCTGCCAGGTAGCACAATATCTCAGTGGTACAATAGATCCTGAGATTAGCCCAAACATACAGACAGAAACCGCAGCAGGGGACTTTAAATTGTGTATAAAGGAAGGAGAAATAACACACACAGAATAAAAAGATGTTTGTAGTGAAGGTTCTCAGGCAGCAGCTTAGATAGCCAGCACTTAAACACACTTTTGCAGATTCTCAACAACGTGCAGTGATTTACGATAATGGTAGCAGCTGAAAAAATGAATTAAAATTTGCGCCACAACCGGGACTTTAACCTGGGTCGTCTGCATAGTAGGCAGATGTGATAGCTAATACACCACTGTAGCAACATAGGTAACAGCGCTGCACAGACTACTGTAGTCCAATGCACTCCTGAACAAATACGCCTTCAGCCTATTTTCCTCTTCTTTAATCTTCAGTATTGCTAAGGCTCTCCGGTATTGGAATAGTACCCCAGCTTTTTGCGTAGTGGGGAAATCCTGCATGTACCTCAAGTGTAGGTGATCTATAGATTTGACGTAATTACATTTTCCTTGAGACATATGAGTTTAACTTTATCTGCGATAACATTACAAGGTGCAGAAGGTGTACAATGGCTAACACATCTGCCTAGTATGCAGGAGACCTCGGTTCAAGTCCCAACTGTAGCACGAAATTTAATTCGTTTCTTCGGCTTCTACATTGTCATGCATAATGTTGGGACTCAGATGTTTCAAGGAAAACTCAATTACGTCAAATCTATAAGTCACCTATGCCTTAGGTTGTTGTTGTTGTGGTCTTCAGTCCTGAGACTGGTTTGATGCAGCTCTCCATGCTACTCTATCCTGTGCAAGCTTCTTCATCTCCCAGTACCTACTACAACCTACATCCTTCTGAATCTGCTTAGTGTATTCATCTCTTGGTCTCCCTCTACGATTTTTACCCTCCACGCTGCCCTCCAATACTAAATTGGTGATCCCTTGATATGTCCTACCAACCTATCCCTTCTTCTAGTCAAGTTGTGCAACAAATTTCTCTTCTCCCCAATTCTATTCAATACCTCCTCATTAGTTATGTGATCTACCCATCTAATCTTCAGCATTCTTCTGTAGTACCACATTTTGAAAGCTTCTATTCTCTTCTTGTCCAGACTATTTATCGTCCATGTTTCACTTCCATACATGGCTACACTCCATACAAATACTTTCAGAAACGACTAGCTGATGCTTAAATCTATACTGGATGTTAACAAATTTCTCTTCTTCAGAAACGCTTTCCTTCCCATTGCCAGTCTAAATTTTATATCCTCTCTACTTCGACCATCATTAGTTATTTTGCTCCCCAAATAGCAAAGCTCCTTTACTACTTTAAGCGTCTCGTTTCCTAGTCTAATTCCCTCAGCATCACCCGACTTAATTCGACTACATTCCGTTATCCTCGTTTTGCTTTTGTTGATGTTCATCTGATATGCTCCTTTCAAGGCACTGTCCATTCCGTTCAACTGCTCTTCCAAGTCCTTTGCTGTCTCTGACAGAATTACAATGTCATCGACGAACCTCAAAGTTTTTATTTCTTCTCCATGGATTTTAATACCTACTTCGAATTTTTTTTCTTTCGTTTCCTTTACTGCTTCCTCAATATACAGACTGAATAACATCGGGGAGAGGTTACAACCCTGTCTCACTCCCTTCCCAGCCGCGCGGGATTAGCCGAGCGGTCTCAGGCGCTGCAGTCATGGACTGTGCGGCTGGTCCCGGCGGAGGTTCGAGTCCTCCCTCGGGCATGGGTGTGTGTGTTTGTCCTTAGGATAATTTAGGTTAAGTAGTGTGTAAGCTTAGGGACTGATGACCTTAGCAGTTCAGTCCCATAAGATTTCACACACATTTCCTCATTCCCTTCCCAACCACTGCTTCCCTTTCACGTCCATCGACTCGTAAGAGAGTATTCCAGTCAACATTGTCAAAAGCTTTCTCTAAGTCTCCAATGCCTGAGGTATACGCAGGATTTCCCCATTACGTACAGAGCTGGGGTGCTATTCCAGTACAGGAGATTCAGGAAGGGGAAAATAGGCTGAAGTTGTGAACTGAAGTTTCTGTAAGAAAGGGCATTGGACTAGGGAAGCCCGTACAGAGGTGTTACCTCTGCCCAGTAAGTAGGAGACGCGGTTTCAAGTCCCAGCAGTGGCACATATAGCGTCCCTAGTGGTATATTACGAAAACACTTAAAAATAGTATTTATAAATAAGAGACATTTAAAAATTGAATTTTATATATATGTATATTATAATGTACCCGTAAGATAATAGTTTCTCTGTGTAAGTTTCGAGCTCAAAGAAATGCAACAAAATGATCTAAAGAGACAACATGATACGCTCTTTTGTTAATTTTTTAGTCGTCTTCACTTCTTCCTTTGTCTTGGTTGCATGTAGACGGACATCTTGCGTGTGCTGGCAAGTGTAAGCATATTTGTACTAATTAAGCAGATAATATATTCATTTAATATTATTGTGCACTTTTAATTTGTAAGAGGTGATCCCGATTTCATGTCCGCCTTCCTTTGAATTAACCTGCATTCGAGTAATTTACAGTGCAACAATCGCAGCAGCCGATGCAGCCAACGACGCCATTACGTGGCAATATTAACTTATAAAATTTAGCGGAAGCGAAATACTCGCCCGCTATTAACATAACATACATTTTTCTCCACAGCCGCATGACGTTGCAGAAAATACGTAGCTTTAAGATTCTTATTTTCAGTACCATAGCCGAGAGCCAGAGCCAGGTCTCCGACTACGAGGCAATGGTTAACGGAGGTAAGAAAAAATACTCTCGCGCGTGTGTGGGCCGCAATTGTAATTAATAACTAAGGATTTTTTGATTTAAAGTGAACTCACTAGCCGAGGAAATTAATATGAAAAGTTTATTCCATTGTTCAACTTACATGCTCAAATCTTAAAATTCAGTGAGTCTGACATTCATTAACGTAACAAATAATTTAAGATTAATATTGTTAAAAAGGAGAACTTCACAAAAGCATTTAATCGTAAATCAAAATTGAATGAAATATCATTTTTATTAAGGCCCACCACGTAAGTCGGCAACAATCAAAATAATAATAATAATAATAATATATTAAATTATGACGGCCGACGGACGCGAGACACAAATTTTAATTGATTTCTTCAGCTTCTGTCACCATCGTAGATAAAGTTGAGACTCATATGTCTGAAGTGAAATTTAATTACACCAGATCTATGGCGCAGAGATTTGTCAGTGTCTTCAAACGAGTACACATCCGTCACCGGCCTGGTACCCCTGAGCAGAGCGGCCCGCTGTGGGGACTGGAGCGGCGCGCAGTAATGGTCGCGTCCCTCTGCTAAACGCAGCCAGCCCGGCCCCTTCGCGCCGTACGCCGGGCCGACGCCCCCGCCGCGGCCGCGACGCTCCCGCGACGCCTGACAGACGAGCGCCGGCGCCGGCGCCGGTGTGCCGTTGCTGCCACTTGCCGACTTAATTAGCCGCCGCAAATTAATGGCTTTAAAACTCCCGAGTATATCATAATGGATGTGGAGGGGACGGGAGCCTGCCGCACGTCCGTCCGCGTTATTAATGCGCCGTCGTCAGGTAGCTTGGGGGGCGATCGCTCATCGATAGGTCGACCGAAACCGGAAGCGGCCGCCCACACGGGGGCAGGACTACGCTGACACGGCGCCGGCGTCTTGTAAAAAGCCCGGGTATCACCGGATTCCGCTGCACTCTCCCCTGTCACACTGCCACTTCGGTACTGGAAATGGAAATGAGCGTTTGGCGTCATTGGCCGGGAGGCCACTTACGGGGCAGGTCCTGCCGCCCTGGTGTATTACATTCGACGCCACATTGGGCGGCCTGCGCGCCGGATGGGGATGAAATGATAATGAAGACAACCCAACACTCAGTCCTGAGCGGAGAAAATCCCCGACCCAGCCGGGAATTGAACCCGCCACCGCTGGACGGCAGTCCGTCACGCTGACCATTCAGCTGTCCGGCTGGACACTTAGGTAATCAGGCATAAGGACTCTACCTTGATAAGAAACCACCTGCGACGTACCTGGTCATATATAAGCTCGTAGTCGATCACATCGAAACGCTGGCTGCATATACGGGTGGATACAGCGTTGTCTGATCCAGGAATGTGGTCGATACACACACATTTGGTTTCACAGGTTTTACTTCCATAAATGTCAGACCCCCCACACTGAATCAGTTATGGCAAGTCCGTGTCTTCGTCCGCCCCCGGTAGCTGAATGGTCAGCGTGACGGATTGTAAATCCTCGCCGGTCGGAGTAGCCGAGTGGTTCTAGGCGCCACAGTCTGGAACCACGCGACCGCTACGGCCGCAGGTTCGAATCCTGCCTCGGGCATGGATGTGTGTGATGTCCTTATGTTAGTTAGGTTTAAGTAGTTCTAAGCTCTAGGGGACTGATGACCACAACAGTTAAGTTCCACAGTGCTCATAGCTATTTGATCCATTTTTTTGGAAATCCTCTGGGCCCGGGTTCGATTCGCGGCTGGGTCGGGGAATTTTCTCCGCCCAGGGACTGGGTGTTGTGCTGTCCTCGTCAGCATCCTATCATCCTCATCGACTGCAGGTGGCCGAAGTGGCGTCGAATTGAAAGACCGGCAGCCGGCGAACGGCCTGCCCGACGGGGGGCCCTAGCCATACGAGTAAATAAATAAATAAAAAGTTCGTGTCTTAATTAAGTAATTAAGCCCCATTAGAAGGTGCGCACATACTTCAGCTTATAATTATATAACAGTAGGCTATTTACAATTTGTACAGAAACCAGATGGCAGTTATAAGAGTCGAGGGGCATCAAAGGGAAGCAGTGGTTGGGAAGGGAGTGAGACAGGGTTGTAGCCTCTCCCCGATGTTATTCGATCTGTATATTCAGCAAGCAGTAAAGAAAACAAAACAAAAATTCGGAGTAGGTATTAAAATCCATGGAGAAAAAATAAAAACTTTTGAGGTTCGCCGCTGACACTATAATTGTGTCAGAGACAGCAAAGGTCCTGGAAGAGCAGCTGAACGGAATGGACAGTGTCTTGAAAGAAGGATATAAGGTGAACATCAACAAATTGAATGTACTCGAATTAAATCGGGTGATGCTGCGCGAATTAGATTAGGAAATGAGACGCTTAAAGTAGCAAATCAGTTTTGCTATTTGGGGAGCAAAATAACTGGTGATGCTCGAAGTAGGGAGGATATAAAATGTAGACTGGGAATGGCAAGGAAAGCGTTTCTGAAGATGGGAAACTTGTTAACATCGAGTATAGATTTAAGTGTCAGGAAGTCGTTTCTGAAAGTATTTGTATGGAGTGTAGCCATGTCTGGAAGTGAAACGTGGACGATAAATAGTTTAGACAAGAAGAGAATAGAAGCTTTCGAAATGTGGTGCTACAGAAGAATGCTGAAGATCAGATGGGTAGATCACATAACTAATGAGGAGGTATTGAACAGAATTGGCGAGAAATTTGTAGCACAACTTGACTAGAAGAAGTGTTCGGTTGGTAGGACATATGTTGAGGCATCAGGGGATCATCAGTTTAGTATTGGAGGGCAGAGTGGAGGGTAAAAATCGTAGAGAGAGACCAAGAGATGAATACACTAAACAGATTCAGAAGGATGTCGGTTGCAGTAGGTACTGGGAGATGAAGAAGCTTGCGCAGGATAGAGTAGCATGGAGAGCTGCATCAAAGCAGTCTCTGGACTGAAGATCACAACAACAACAACAATCACTCTGCAGTACAGACTGTAGTCGGAGTCACGAACGATGGCGGTCGAGTTTAAGCTTGTTCTGCGTACCTACGTTACGTATTCTCCGACAGCCAATGAGCGATCGGTACTGTTGTGAGCGGTCTGCTGTGAATGCTGTAGCTAATGCCAT
This sequence comes from Schistocerca americana, assembly GCF_021461395.2. Taxonomy (NCBI): domain Eukaryota; kingdom Metazoa; phylum Arthropoda; class Insecta; order Orthoptera; family Acrididae; genus Schistocerca; species Schistocerca americana. Next base: position 245,994,780 of record NC_060121.1, read on the forward strand.
CGTCAATTGTTATCTTAGCGAGCTCTTTAGTGAATTTCGATTCCATTTGTTGCGAGATGCCATGGCTGGCTGTGACGGTAAGTGATAAATTCTGCATAAGCTATCGAGAGACATAATTTGTAGGATATGCGCTTTCTTCAAGCGGAAAGCACGCGCATGCGCGTACGGCAACTGTCACTTGGAATCGTCAGAAATGCAATCCCCACCTGTGCCTCGACATGCGACAACCGCCATAGTTCGTGGATAGGACTATAATCAATCAATGACAATCTCACTCATACGAACATCACGTGTGACACTGTTATATTAAAGTTATTCAGCACTCATTCTTAACTGTCCTACTCCGCTGTCCGTCTTCTTATTCACAACAACACATCATTGCACCATTATATTATTACGTTTCAGACTGATGTGGGTTCCACTTTCGGAATCTAGGCACTGTTTTTCACATTCAAGTTTATCCGCATACGTTATTAACAGTTCTAATTCTTAGTCTGGCTTCATATTAACTTACACGCACTATTGCACAAGTATATTATGGCTGTTTTGACTGAGGCGGGTTCCACGCTCGAAACCTCGGAACAGACTGACTTAAAATGGCTTCCGGCCCAGTGCTTATATAGCTTCTCAAAAAGTCTGCTAAAGTTTCACATTAAAGACGTAATTTCAATAATTTGCAATTAGAATTTTACATCTCAAATTAATTGAATAATAGTGCAGAAAAATTGGCTTTGGTCTGAAATTTATGTTACAGAGTTTCGACTGAAATAAGCCTCCTTGATGACGAAAACTGCAAAAATAGCTAAATACGCAATGCCACACATAAAAGTGTTAATTACCCGGAAATTAATTAAGTGGTAATGCTCCTACCATGTTATGGAAATTAGCTAAATGAATACTTTAAGGATTTCTATGGGTTATTTTCCAAACTTTACCAGTAATATAGTAGTTACGTCTGTTTTCGTGTCAACTGTGTGACTTGAATGGGAAATAATTACTGTTAGTCAACTGAACTAAGCTTTAGCAATGTTAGTTACTTGAAGTGGTTCAAATTAATTAGGAAATCATTCCGACTAATGTAATTTAGCAGAGTTGGTCCTGGTCTTATACTCAGAATTACAAGATGACAGATTTATCGTATGGCACATCTCTCACTAACACTAATGATACTTACGAAAGCACAAAAAGAAAACATTTAAGGAGGCAAATAACAAAACAAAATGCGAATGGGTCCCAGCTTGCTTTGCTATACACCTTTTTGCTAACTTAAATTCTTCATAAATGAGTGGCATTTCCATTGATGAGTGGCATTTTTTGCCTTCTCTTCGTGAGGTATGCACTGTACTCATACAGACCTTTAACTCAAGCCTGAAGAAATGAATGACTGGTGTGAATTTACACTGAAGGAAAACAAATCGTTAACAAAAAATAATTAATGTAGAGAAATGAATTTCTGGAATACATTTGTCGAGAAAACATATTTAAGTGATTAACATTTGCAAGATCACAGGTTAGCGTTGTAAAGTATGTATGTAGAACTGTAAACGGCCTAGCCAAGGCTCGACATACGATACATACCAAGAATAATGGCGATGTAGCCGTTGTGCGCAATTTCTGGTTAAGCCACCTCACAAGGACAATTATAAATTTAAAAATTACAGGGTCGCCACCAGCCCCAGCCCTTCCTAACAATTAAGAAAAGGCCGAATTGGAAATTACCAGTTCAATTAAAGTAAGAATTTAATAATAAGAATGCAATTTTTTATTAAAGACACTAATAAGAACCGGCCGGAGTGGCCGTGCGGTTCTAGGCGCTACATTCTGGAACCGCGGGACCGCTACGGTCGCAGGTTCGAATCCTGCCTCGGGCATGGATGTGTGAGATGTCCTTAGATTAGTTAGGTTTAAGTAGTTCTCAGTTCTAGGGGACTGATGACCTCAGAAGTTGAGTCCCATAGTGCTCAGAGCCATATGAGCCACTAACAAGATGAACAGCGTTGTATGTCGTATATCAGTGAGCTTGTTTAATTAAACTGCTTTTTTCTGCCATTTTTGTTCATCACAAACAAATAGATTAAAACTTTAAAAAATCAAGGAATAGAAAATTAATTTGAAAACTGGCATCAATAGAAAGATAAATGACGCAGAGTTTATCTTTTACGTAGCACATTTATTTCATTACTGAATTTCATGCACATCCTTTGAATACAAACGTCTGGTGCCTGAATGAAAAATTTAACTAAATAATTCGCCAAAAAATGTAGAATAGAAAAATTAAAAAGGAAAAACATACAAAATGGAAGTGGAACACAATAATTCAATCATTCCATCTACACACCCACTTCAGAAATAGTTCAGAGAGATATCTATCACCGTTATGCTCATGCACCAGCTTGGAAAGAGGTTGATCCGATTCGCATGATTTGTATAGTAGTATACGACATGGAATCAGCGCCTGAGGCTTACGAACGGCCCAACTTCAGCACGTGGTAAACTTGATTAGGAAACCTGTTCAGATAATAGTTATTAAACCAGGCACAAATGTGAGAAATTTTAATGGTGCAATAGCAGAATGATTTTGCCGTCACGAAATAAAATTAACTCGGCAATTCAGAAACCCTCTCTAGGAGAAAGGAACTGTACTCACCAACCGCTAGCTGCAGTGTGTCCTTTCTCCACCGAGTTTCGTCTAACTACCGGTGCAAGGGAGGCTACCAGGGGGTTAGGCTTCCGCCACCAACCTGACAGACAAACCCACCTCAGACTAAAAGGGGTCTCTCTGTCCAGGTACTGGAATCCTAAGTTGGTCATTCTGTGCTACTCCCCAAACGAGAAGCAAACATCACCTGCTCCTAGCAGACGACAACCAACTCAGCGTTCCCCACGAAAGAAACCCAAAACCACTCGTAAAAACACTCATTCATTCACATTTATGCACACATAGGGTAGGGCGAAGGGAGAAGCGTAATAAATACAGGTCATGATTTCGTATGGAACACAAAAAAGTCAAACATAATAGCATTTAATAAGCCTTACATTGACTGCTCAGTCTTTCTGGGAGAGTTAATAAATTAAACCGCAATCAGGCGGTGGACAGAATAGGATGCACAAAATCCAGTGAGACAAGCGTCTATGAAACGACCCCACAAAGACGTTTCAGCGTAAGCGCGAGACAAGCCTTTGCAAATCTGAAATACTGGTACATTAATAACCGGTGTAACTGCCAGAATACCGAATGCATGCATTGTGTTGTACAGGCGCCGCATGGCAGTTTGTGGGATGGGGTTCCATGCCTGTTGTACTTGGTCGCTCAATACAGGGACGGTTAATGCTGGTTGTGGATGATACTGGAGATGTCGTCTTATGATATCCTATATATGCTCGATTGGAGACAGATCTGGTGACCAAGCAGGCCAAGGCAACATGTTGGCACTGTGTAGAGCATGTTGGGCTACAATAGTGGTATGGGAACGAGCGTTATTTTGTTGGAAAACAGCCCCTAGCATACTGTTGGCAGCACAACAGGTCGACTCACCAGACTGGCGTACAAATTTGCAGTCATGATTCGTGGGATAACCACGAGAGTGCTCTTGCTGTCATGCGAAATCGCAACCCAAACCGTAGCCCGCCCAGTTAGCCATGCGGTCTAACGTACTGCTTTGCTGATGATGCTGGAGATGTTGTCCTATGATATCCAATATGTGCTCAATTGGAGACAGATCTGGTGACCAAGCAGGCGAAGGCAACATGTTGGCACCCTGCAGAGTATGTTAGGCTACAATAGCGTTATGTGGGCGAGCGTTATTTTGTTGGAAAACAGCCCCTAGCATACTGTTGGCAGCACAACAGGTCGACTCACCAGACTGGCGTACAAATTTGCAGTCAGGTTTAGTGGGATAATTACGAGAGTGCTCTTGCTGTCATGTGAAATAGCCCCCCAAACCGTATCCCGCCCGGTTAGCCATGCAGTCTAACGTACTGCTTTCCTGGCTGGAAGGCGTACCGGCGCTGGGCACGTATCCTCCCGGCGGATTAGTGTCGAGGTCCGGTGTGCCGGCCAGTCTGTGGACGGTTGCCGCGCGGGGTAGCCGCGCGGTATAAAAGTGGCTCTGAGCACTATGGGACTTAACATCTGAGGTCATCAGTCCCCTACACTTAGAACTACTTAAACCTAACTAATCTAAGAACATCACACACTACCATGCCCGAGGCAGGATTCGAACCTGCGACCGTACCGGCAGCGCGGTTCCGGACTGAAGCACCTAGAACCACTCGGCCACAGAGCCCGGCGGGACCCGCGGTCTGAGGCGCCTTGTCACGGTCCGCGCTCCTCCCTCCGTCAGAGCTTGGAGTCCTCTCTCGGGCATGGGTGTGTCTGTTGTCTTTAGCGTAAGTTAGTTTAAGTTGGATTAAGTAGTGCGTAAGCTTAGGGACCGATGACCTCAGCAGTTTGGTCGCATGGGACTTCACCACAAATTTCCAAATTTCCCAAACCATAACTCCTGGTGTTGGCCCAGAGTGTCAAGCACGCAGGCACGTTGGTTGCAGGCCCACAACTGCCATCACTGGTATCGAGGCAGAACCAGCTTTCATCAGAAAACACAACATGTGGTGTCACCGCCAGACACCACACTTGCTAGGTGGTAGCCTTTAAATCGGCCGCGGTCCATTAGTATACGCCGGACCCGCGTGTCGCCACTGTCAGTGATTGCAGACCGAGCGCCATCACACGGCAGGTCTAGTGAGACGTTCTAGCACTCGCCCCAGTTGTACCGCCGACTTTGCTAGCGATGCTACACTGACAAATACGCTCTCATTTGCCGAGACGATAGTTAGCATAGCATTCAGCTACGTCATTTGCTACGACCTAGCAAGGCGCCATTACCAGTGTATATTGAAATGGAATTATGTACAGTCAAGAGAGATGTTCACCAATTGTGGATTATAGTTAAGTATTACAGCAACTGCGACCGTTTTCTACGTTCTCATTTCCTTGTAATGTTCCAGACCTCACGCCAGCCTGCGTGAGCTAAACGCGTGCCTCTCGGCTACCTTCCAGTGGCTTGGCTGTCTGGCCAAGTCACTACACAACAAACCTCCAGCAAGCCCTCCAATCAGCTCTCCCTTTACACCACTTCACTCGCAAATGGCGGTGATTTGGGGTCAGTGGAAGGTACACTTCAGGACGTCTGTCTCGAAGCTGTCCTTGAAGTAAGCGATTTGTAACATTTCGTTGTGTCACAGTGGTTCCAACTGCTGCTCTAATTGCTGCTGCAGATGCAATGCGATGCGCCAAAGCCATACGTCATACGTCCAACACGATGGTCTTCCTTCTTAGTTGCGCCACGTGGCCGTCCGAAGCCCGGTCTTCTTGCGGCAGTACGTTCCCGCGATCATCGCTGCCAGCAATCATGTACATTCACTGCATTTCTGCCAAGTCTTCCTGCGGTATGGCAGAAGGGGCATCGAACTTCTCGTAGCCCTATTGCACGTCCTCGTTGAAACTCAGTGAGGTGTTGACAATGGCGTCTTTTTCACCATATAGGCATTCTTGACTAATATCAACTCACCACGTCCCATTGCAAAGGTGACTAACGTTCACTACCGTTACACCGTGTACATAAAGCAAACGTGATTTTCATCCTCATAGTAGCTTTCCTGCGCCACTCTTATGCACTGGCACTGGCTGGAATAGGCATCAACTTTCAGATGTAGAAATGCGCCTACCAACTTTCGTTTGTGTCGCACAACTCTTCATGGTGTTGCTATTTTTTCCGGGAAGAGTATAAGGGACAGACACATGAAAACGAGATAGATGGAAAAAAAGCTAACAGTCAGTACCGTGATGGAAAATTTCTGCAGTTGCCTACGGAACCATGAGTATATCCAGGCATGCACCTCCGTCCAAAGCAAATCGACAGAAACTTCCTGGCAGATTAAAACTGTGTGCCCGACCGAGACTCGAACTCGGGACCTTTGCCTTTCGCGGGCAAGTGCTCTACCATCTGAGCTACCGAATCACGACTCACGCCCGGTACTCACAGCTTTACTTCTGCCAGTATCTCGTCTCCTACCTTCCAAACGTACCAGAAGCTCTCCTGCGAACCTTGCAGAACTAGCACTCCTGAAAGAAAGGATATTGCAGAGACATGGCTTAGCCAGAGCCTGGGGGATGTTTCATATCAGCGCACACTCCGCTGCAGAGTGAAAATCTCATTCTGGAAACATCCCCCAGGTGTGGCTAAGCCATGTCTCCGCAGTATCCTTTCTTTCAGGAGTGCTAGTTCTGCAAGGTTCGCAGGAGAGCTTCTGTAAAGTTTGGAAGGTAGGAGACGAGATACTGGCAGAAGTAAAGCTGTGAGTACCGGGCGTGAGTCGTGCTTCGGTAGCTCAGATGGTAGAGCACTTGCCCGCGAAAGGCAAAGGTCCGGAGTTCGAGTCTCGGTCGGGCACACAGTTTTAATCTGCCAGGAAGTTTCATATCAGGGCACACTCCGCTGCAGTGTGAAAATCTCATTCTGCAAATTGACAGACTTCAACAGCTTTCTTCAGGGCATGAGTAGAAAACGGGACCAAATGAAGGGTATGTGCCGGCCGAAGTGGCCGAGCGGTTCTAGGCGCTACAGTCTGGAACCACGCGACCGCTACGGTCGCAGGTTCGAATCCTGCCTCGGGCATGGATGTGTGTGATGTCCTTAGGTTAGTTAAGTTTAAGTAGTTCTCAGTTCTAGGCGACTGACGACCTCAGAAGTTAAGTCCCATAGTGCTCAGAGCCATTTGAAACCATTTTTGAAGGATATGTAAGGGCTTCCCAGGAAAACTTCCGCGTCGTAGTCGAAACAACATTGGCAACGTGCAGGCGAACATTATCCTGCAACATAGCGATATCGTCCGTCAACGTTGCTGGGTATTTGGACTCTTCAATTTTTGCAAAGTGTCACGCCATCCACATGCTGCCAAGGCTGTTTCGAGTGTGCTCCAGAAGTTTCGCTAGAAAGCCCTCACACATCCTCCGTACTGTCCCGATCTCTTCCCATGCGAGTTCCATATTTTTGGAGCCCTGAAGAAGTACATTGGTGGCCGTCGATTTGCTTCGGACGAAGAGTTGCATGTCTGGGTATAGGAAACCGCAAACATTTTTCCGTGAAGGCACTGACCGTCTTGGCACACTGTGGCATAACAGATTAACAGTTGTGGAGATAACTTTCGATATAACAAACAGTTAAGTTACATTTTTCCCATTTGTCTAGTTTCTTTTTCTGTCACTTATACCTTGTGTCCCCAGCTGCTTACTGGGATTTCCAGCTAGCACCTGGGCTGCGTATTAGTACAAGAAATTTATTTTTGTGATACATTTTTATTAACGTCATCTTTAGGTGAATGGTGCACTGTTACATGTTTTTGTACAGGTCTTGAGAAGAGGGTGTAGATTACCGAATAAAATATATGAGTGATATTTACAAGGAAAAAAAAAGCAAAAAATGAAAGAAACAGGAAAACCTTCTGCTGTTCATGACCTTGTAACGAACAAAGATACAAGAAGGGCAATCATGCTGGTTATGTCCTTCTGGTAGGTAAACAAAAGTTTTCACAATTTTGGTAAACATTTTTGGAATACTGTGATCAATTAATTGTTATATTTAGATTAAAGTTCAGTCTTGATCACGTTATGTCTGTTTTAATGAGTAACCGGTTTCGGTTTTTTCTATAAAACCATCATCAGACCCATTGGCTCCCTTGGGTTGGTAGGTGGAGCTCTCCTTGCTGCTGTGCCTGTGCAGCAGCAAGGAGAGCTCCACCTACCAACCCAAGGGAACCAATGGGTCTGATGATGGTTTTATAGAAAAAACCGAAACCGGTTACTCATTAAAACAGACATAACGTGATCAAGACTGAACTTTAATCTAAAAATAAACAAAAGTTGCTTGACAAATTTTTTACGGATACGCTTCTCTGTCGTAAAAACGGAATCCTTTTAGAATCAACTACTTGTCCGCCTGTTTGTCCATCATCTTATTCTCTGGGAGGGCTGTAGGGGTCTAGTTGATATTTATGCAAAATTCTAAGACCTACATTCCCTTAACGATGTAAAAAATTTAAGCTTCTAAGTCAATGCAATCAAAACATACGGCGATTTCTGTCACATAAGTCGATACTCGCAAACTCACTCATATTTTTTTTTTTTTTAAGTTTGTGGTGAGTTCCTATGGGACCAAACTGCTGACGTCATTGTTCCTAGGCTTACACATTACTAAATCTAACTTAAACTAACTTAGGCTAAGGACAACACACACACCCATGCCCGACGGAGGACTCAACCTCCGACGGGAGGAGCCGCGCGAACCGTGGCAAGGCGCCTTTGACCGCGCGGCTACACCGCGCGGCTCAAAACCTATAGATGAAACATCAACATACGTAATAAAGTTTGTACGGAACCTTCAGGCGTGAGTCCTGCTCGCACTTGTCCGATTTTTCCTATTTTTTTTCAGTTTTGCTTCCAAAAAAATAATTATTTCGGATGGCCAAGATAAACAGCTCGACCTGTATACAACAGACAATTGAGGACGTGCCGTGGGAAAGCCTCCCTATGATGAAGGCATTGGCACAGAAGAGGAAATATTGCTGGACAGCATCAAAACAGTCAGAAGACAGATGACCCAAGAAAAATGATGGGAGGAGGAGCTGGGAGGGAGCGGGGGAAGCGGGGGGAGGGGCACAGCAGATGAGCAGAATTCATCAGGCCAAGAGGAGCTTCCAGAGAACCATTGTTCATCAACAGAGTTGCAGTTCAATGTGAGCAATGTGAGGTGAATTCGCAGTTGGCAACGGCTGTTTGCTTTCTCAACATATGTCACCTCGTCAATAAAGAGATCAATTAAGGCAGAACGCATGTTGAGTTTGGAGAAGGATACAGATGTAAATCGGTCGTGCCCTTTCAAACGAACCATCTCGTCAACCAGTTTATGCGATGTCGGTAAATCACGGAACGCATTCGGGAGGACGACGGTTCAAACCCGCGTCCGACCATCCTGATGTTTTAGGTTTTCCGTGATTTCCCTAAATCGCTTCAGGCAAACGCCGGGATGGTTCCTTTTAAAGGGCACCTCCGACTTCCTTGCCCATCCTTCCTTAATCTGATGGGACAGATGACCTCGCTGTTTGGTCCCCTCCCCCAAATCAACCAACTAAATCACAGAAACATAAATCCGCGCGGTCGGACGACATTACGAATATCTGGTCAGCATTTTACCACTGCTAGCCAGGAGATTCAAAGAATAAAGATCTTCTTTCTACGAAGAGGCAACAGCTGAACATAGGTTGGTTGGTTGGTTGGTTTGGGGAAGGAGACCAGACAGCGTGGTCATCGGTCTCATCGGATTAGGGAAGGATGGGGAAGGAAGTCGGCCGTGCCCTTTCAGAGGAACCATCCCGGCATTTGCCTGGAGTGATTTAGGGAAATCACGGAAAACCTCAATCAGGATGGCCGGACACGGGATTTAACCGTCGTGCTCCCGAATGCGAGTCCACTGTCTAACCACATAGGGAATGAGCACTTTTGCCCATTTCGCGAACTGCGCAACATACAAAACTATCACTCACAACTAGCATCCACAATTAAAAACATCATAATGACAGAGATGCAAGTCTGGACAACATAGAAGGCTGTCATTGACAGTCCAGTAGATACTGAAGCAAGAATTATTGAAGCCACTCAGACCGACCGGACAAGCGAGAGGATGCAATGGTTAACATACTGCAGTCGGATATAGGAGATCCAACGTTCCAGCTCCTGACCGCCGATCCTAAATGAAACAGATAATTTCCTACACGCTCCACCCACAGTAATCCCAGGCCCATTCCCGTATTAATCCACACAACTGACTTGCTTTCTACCGCTTATACTGACAGGCTACGAGTGAAGTCCACTTTACACAGAAAACGAACACAAACAAATGCGCATTCCCAGGTAACGCGCAGGGGGTTCGCTTGCGAGTGCAGTCATTGACTTATACCTGCGAATCAGCATTCATACCAGAGCGAAGGGAAGAGAAAGTATAGGAAGTGTTTCGTTTTCTGGCACTAAAGCGTTGTCGCGGTAAAGTTGCTCAACCTACTGTGATCAGCAAGACATTACAGCGGAAAGTTCCACAGGACTGGAAGAAGGCCCAGGTCATAGCAATCTATAAAAAGGGTAGAAAATCGGATGCACATAATTACCGGCCAATTTCACTGACATCGATTTGTTGTAGAATCATGGAACATATTTTGTGTTCAGACATAATGACCTTTCTAGACTCTGAGAAGCTCATCTGCAGAAACCAGCACGGTTTTAGGAAAGAGCGGTCATGCGAGACACAGCTGGCCCTCTTTGTGCATGATTTACAACAAGCTCTAGATACCGGCTCCCAGGTTTCGAAAGGCGTTCGACTCAGTTCTGCATTGTCGCTTGCTCCAAAAAGTGCGCGATTACGGTCTCTCCGATGACATATGCGATTGGATAGGAAGTTTTCTAACTGACAGAGAGCAGTATGTCGTCCTGAATGGGGTGACTTCAACAGAAACAAGCGTAACTTCAGGTGTGCCCAAGGGCAGCGTAATAGGTCTGCTGCTTTTTACGATTTACATAAACGATCTGGTTGATGGTATTGACAGCGGCATTAGACCGTTTGCCGATGATGCTGTAGTCTACAGGAAAGTAGTATCACACGAAAGTTGTGAACAAATCAATGAGGATTTGCAGAAAATAAATGCGTGGTGTAATGACTGGCAGTTATCTCCCAATATAAGTATGTGTAACCTACTGCGTATAACAAGGCGAAAGTCCCCACTAAGGTACGAGTACAAAATAAATGCCGAGTCTTTGGAAGCGGTAACATCCGTCAAGTATCTGGGTGTGACTATTCGAAATGATCTGAAATGGAATGATCAGATTACACAAGTAACGGGCAAGGCAAATCCTAGATTGCAGTTTATTGGTAGAATCCTAAAGCAATGCAGTCCTTCAACAAAGGAAATAACTTACAATACGTTAGTTCACCCAGTCTTAGAGTACTGTTCGTCTGTATGGGACCCTTACCAGTTGGGTCTGATTCAAGAGATTGAGAAGATCCAAAGAAGAGCGGCAAGATTCGTGAGTGGCATATTTAGCCATCGCGAGAGCGTTACAAATCTCATAGAAAGTTTGAAGTGGGACACACTTGCAGATAGACGACACGCAACACGCAAGGGGCTGCTCACTAAATTCCGAAATCCGATCTTCGCCGAGGATGTAGAGCATATATTATTACAACCAACTTTCAAATTGCGCAATGATCACCATTCAAAGATAAGGGAAATTAGAGCTCCTACTGAGGCGTTCAGACAGTCGTTTCTCCCTCGCGCGATCCGCGAATGAAACAGAGGGAGAGGGATATGCCATTGGCGCGAATTGTGCCCTCCACCACACACCGCTTGGTGGCTAGCGGAGTATATATGTAGATGTAGCTGTAGACCTACTATCTGCACTCATGCTCATAGATTAAGGATAATGCTGATACATGGTGAAAGAACGCTCTGGTGGGTAGTTTGCGGGTTTAAATCACCTCGGGGTATGACCATGCGGTGCATTTGACCTGCGGGCGTCGCACGGTGGTGCCGGCAGCAGTCCACATACGCAGAGGTGTGTTGGTGCATGTCAGAGTACGGTGCAGCGAGAAAGTGTTCCGACGTGCTAATGGTGACTGTGTATTGAAAATGGCTCAAAGAACACATATTGATGACGTTATGAGGGGTAGAATACTAGGGCAACTGGAGGCTGGTCAAACACAGCAGGTCGTAGCACGGGCCCTCCGTGTGCCACAAAGTGTGATCTCAAGATTATGGCAACGATTCCAGCAGACAGGAAACGTGTCCAGGCGCTACAGTATGGGACATCCACAGTGTACAACACGACAAGAAGACCGATATCTCACCATCAGTGCCCGCAGACGGCCACGGAGTACTGCAGGTAGCCTTGCTCGGGACCTTACCGCAGCCACTGGAACAGTTGTCTCCAGACACACAGTCTCCAGACGACTGAACAGACATGGTTTATTCGCCCGGAGACCTGCGAGATGCATTCCACTGACACCTGGTCGCAAGGGAGCCCGTAAAGCCTGGTGTTGGGAACACAGTACATGGTCATTGGAACAGTGGTCCCAGGTTATATTCACGGACGAGTCCAAGTATAGTTTGAACAGTGATTCTCGCCAGGTTTTCATATGGCGTGAACCAGGAACCAGATACCAACCCCTTAATGTCCTTGAAAGGGATCTGTGTGGAGGTCGTGGTTTGATGGTTTTGGATGGGATTATGATTGGTGCACGTAGACCCCTGCATGTCTTTGACAGAGGAACTGTAACAGGTCAGGTGTATCGGCACGCCATTTTGCACCAGTATGTCCGCCTTTTCAGGGGTGCAGTGGGTCCCACCTTCCTCCTCATGGATGATAACGCACGGCCCCACCGAGTTGCCATCGTGGAGGAGCACCTTGAAGCACAAGATATCAGGCGAATGGAGTGGCCTCCAGACCTAAATCCCATCGAGCGCGTCTGGGATGCTCTCGCTTGACGTACCGCTGCACGTCTTCACAGCCCTAGAACACTTCAGAATCTCCGACAGGCAATGGTGCAAGAATGGGAGGCTATACCCCAGCAGCTGCTCGACCACCTGATCCAGAGTATGCCAACCGGTTGTGCGGCCTGTGTACGTATGCATGGTGATCATGTCGCATACTGAAGTCGGGGTACATGAGCAGGAAACAGTGGCGTTTTGTAGCACATGTGTTTCGGGACGGTTTTCTCAACTTATCAGCAATACCGTGGACTTACAGATCTGTGTGTTCCCTATGTGCCTATGCTATTAGCGCCAGTTTTGTGCAGTGCCACGTTGTGTGACACCACATTCTGCAATTATCCTTAATTTATGAGCGTGAGTGTATATAAACAGTCGACCGGAGTGGCCGTGCGGTTCTGGGCGCTACAGTCTGGAGCCGAGCGACCGCTACGGTCGCAGGTTCGAATCCTGCCTCGGGCATGGATGTGTGTGATGTCCTTAGGTTAGTTAGGTTTAATTAGTTCTAAGTTCTAGGCGACTGATGACCTCAGAAGTTAAGTCGCGTAGTGCTCAGAGCCATTTTTTGTACATAAACCGGTCCAGGCGATAGCAGCGTCACCCGGCAAGGAGTGACTGCTAGTCAGACACATCCACGGTGCATGCGGTAACGGTGAGCGTGCTGTCCGTGTGTAGAATGGAGAAGGCGCATGATCTATCGGAGTTCGACCGAGGGCAGATTCTGATGTCCCGGAGGCTCGGCACGAATGTTACGGGAACTGCACGGCTTGTCGGGTGCTCGAAAGTGCGCAACTAAGGTGAAAACACGTCCAGATGCCACGGGTTGGGCAGGCAACCCTCATTACAGATGTCGGACGTCGTAGGCTGGGCAAACTGGTTGAGCAGTACAGGGGCGAACTGTGGCGGAGCTAACATCAGGCATTAAAGCTGGGAGGAGTACAAGTGTATCTGAACACACAGTGTACCGAACACTCTTAACTATTGGCCTCCGCAGCCGACGACCTGTGCACGTGCCAACATTAACACCACGACATCGGCAACTACAACTGAAATGGGACGTTGCTACAGTGGCAGGACGTTGCACGGTCTGATGAATCCCGATACATTTTTCATCATGCCGACGGGAGGGTGCGAATCCGTCGTCTTCCAGGGGAACAGCTTCTAGACACCTTTATAGAGACAAGCTAGCGGCGGCTACATTATGCTCTGCGGAACTTTTACGTGGGCATCCATAGGTGAAGTGGAGCTCGTGCAAGGCACCATGACGGCCAAGGAGTATCGTGCTCTAGTTGCAAGCCACATACATCCGTTCATGACGACCGTGTTTCCCGACGGCAGTGACATTTTTCAGCAAGATAATGCACCACGTCAGAAGGCCAGGAGTGTGATGGAGTGGTTCGAGGAACATAGCAGCGAGTTCCAATTGATGTGCTGGTCCCCCAAATCGCCAGATCTGAACCCGATCGCACATTGAAACGGCGTCAAAACTCGTCGCCCCCTCTCCGGACTTTACGGAAATTAGGTGACTTGTGTGTGTAGATGTGGTACCAACTCCCTCCAGCGGCCTGCCAAGGCCTCATTGCTTCCATGGCACCCTTGCCACGACTCATTTTCTCAGCTTTCGACGGGCGAACACAGAAAACAACGAATAGGAGCTACAGTGACTTTTTCTCACTCGGCACGACCAGGATGGCAAGGAGTTTCGGAACCTCATCTTTCCTGGGGAGAAAACCTGGATTTCACAGAAAATCCAGAAACAGAAAGGGCTAGGCAATGGAATGGCATAATTCACAAAGGCCAGGCAAATTCTGATCACGAAAAAAGTTATGGACAAAGTGTTAGGGCGTCTATTCATAGACTTTATACTAAGAGGAGAGACCATTAACGCAGCAGCCACTATCTCAGCTTTCACCGAGCACGTCCGCAGCTCGTGGTCGTGCGGTAGCGTTCTCGCTTCCCACGCCCGGGTTCCCGGGTTCGATTCCCGGCAGGGTCAGGGATTTTCTCGGCCTCGTGATGACTAGGTGTTATGTGCTGTCCTTAGGTTAGTTAGGTTTAAGTAGTTCTAAGTTCTAGGGGACTGATGACCACAGATGTTAAGTCCCATAGTGCTCAGAGCCATTTTCATCGAGCACGCAGCACCGTTCAAAACAAAAGTCGTGGATAGTTGTCCACGGGTATTGTGCTTCTTCACGATAACGCTCGTCGCATTTTGCTGTGTTTACGATGGCTTTGCAGCAGCAACGAACTGAAGGAGGACGATAGCAAGGTTCTTCAACTTGGTAGCAACTGAGAGTGCAAAAAGCAATGATAGCTTGTGGAGAGCTACAACAAATGTTTGAATTCGAACAACGAGTACGTAGAGAAACATGTAAGATATCAAAATATGTTATACAATAACTTTTGTTTCATTATCTCGAACAAAAACATCTGGAGAAACAAATGTCATTTACTTCTAAAATGAGACTCGTAATTTCGTATTTATTAATTTATTCAGTCTGAGTTGTTAACTACTGTAATGTAACCGGTGAATGCACGGAAAGTAATAATTTGTAAAATAAATTCAATTATATGTGAGTGTTATCCACAGGGCTGTCGGATCTAGATATTCATAATACACAGCAAGCTCAGTAGACAACGTATCTTCCCATAGTTATTTAAAGGCCAAAGGAGCCAAACAAACAAACGAAAATTGTATGTAACCGTGTCCAGTTACTAGTTTCTCTGCGCGCCGGTAGCGAAGAACCAATCAGCATGAAATATGTTCTAACTTGTAAAATGTTTGACGTAGAGCATATTTTTTATGAACGATTTCCGACATTTCTCGCAATATGGACGTTTTCTCTGGCGCTACCTTTGTTTCGTTTGGGATAACCAGCTTGTTCCTGTCAACCAAAACTTTATTGTTTCTGTCACATATTTCTTACTGTTGACATCAGCAGACGGCTCTACCGAAATCATATATATATATACGTAACTGCCTGCTGGTATGCGTTCGTGACTTGCAGGTATCATATATCTCACAGGGGAAAATTATGCTGCCTACATCATTCCTGGTTTTTAGCGAAGATTTGTTATTTCCTAGCCTAATTGTCGCATTACTAACTGGTATCCAATAGTTCCCGAAATTTCAGTTCTTCACGCAAACGTTCAAAAAAACAAAACAGTGGTTCAAATGGCTCTAAGCACCATGGGACTTAACATGTGAGGTCATCAGTCCCCTAGACTTAGTACTAGCTAAACGTAACTAACCTAAGGACATCACACACATCCATGCCCGAGGCAGGATTCGAACCTGCAACCGTAACAGCAGCGCGGTTCTAGACTGAAGCGCCTAGAGCCGCTCGGCCACAGTGGCCGGCCGCGCAAACGTTAACGAGTACAGTAAAATACCTTGAGATGTCTCCCCATACATTCTTCAATTAGAGCGGCAAGTGGCTGCGAGCTGATGGGTTAAGTGAGTTGTTAATGAGCACATTCCCACGACGTGTTTTGGTGAGTTTGTGGTTTCGCGTTGGCTGAGTTGAAAGAGCGGCATGCCTATATAACGTTTTGTTTTAAGCTTCGAAAATTTTGGAGACAACGCTTGAGGTCCGAAATAGACTTACGACTGCTATAAGCGCTACAAAAACGAGCGAACATCGATTAACGACTACGGCCATTCCAGTCGGCTGTCAGCTGGCGTCGCACGAGAAAATGTTGAGGGAGTGGGCACTCTGATTCCTCAAGATCGTAGGTAGACCATACAAAGGCTCTGTAGCACCTTGGGAAAAAGTTATGCTACATGCGAATGTATTCTGTGAGAGCCGGCCGGGGTGGCCGAGCGGTTCTAGGCGCTACAGTCTGGAACCGCGCAACTGCTGCGGTCGCGGGTTCGAATGCTGCCTCGGGCATGGATGTGTGTAATGTCCTGAGGTTAGTTAGGTTTAAGTAGTTCTAAGTTCTAGGGGACTGATGACCTCAGAAGTTAAGTCACATAGTGCTCAGAGCCATTTCAGCCATTTTATTCTGTGAGAAGAACTGAACATCAGAACGACTGTGCCAAGACTGCTTCAAGACATCACATAGAAGTGTGCACGAAACTTATAGAAGTCTTTCTCAAATGTTGTCACTGGTGACGGGTGCTGGGTTTATAGCTATGACCCTGAAACTAGGCAGCAATCGTCGCAATGGAACTGTCCTCCACCCTAGCCTAAAAAAAACTCTGTAAAATATTACGTATATACACCGTGTAACAGGGGTAGGTGCAGATATTTCTATTGGTGCCTGAGTACTGTGTACTGAACAACATTAAATCAGTATTTACAACATTTGCAGGCTAATAATTAAGCTATAACAAGTCGTATGTCTATATGTTGGGTAGTACCTCTACGTACATGTCGCAAGAGCAAGTCATTAATGCTTATTTTCCCCTGGGCAGCAGGTCAGGTGTTGAAGAGTGGGTACATGGATACAAAATAGTTAGTCTATTCTTTTGTATCCCGCCTGGATAGGCGGTGCGCGGGTCTGCTCCTGTGAACTGCTTCGGTAATACAGGCCGAGGGCGAAGGAGGCGAGTAGGAGCAGGAGAGGTGAAGCACTTCGGTACTGCTTGTAACTTTAACACTTTTAATAGAGTCAAAAACACAAGTAAATATCAAATGCATACATAACTTTGGCTAGGGTGAGCACGTAGGTGTGAAGCCGTAGTCCATGTCTAATCCTGTGAAGTTAGGATGACTGTTCTGTATAATCTCAAAACTAACAAATACTCGTTGCTGTCCAAACTTCAACTGAACGTAACTAATACAAAGTCTCAATAGCATTCTAGCCCGCTCGGTAGTAGAAGCGATCTTTCCAGGCCGTCTGCTCTTGATGAAATGGGCCAGAAATCAAGACGACAATCGCTGAGCTCCACATCGTCGCCCAGAGGGCGCTGTGGTCGGCGTAGTTCGTCTTCTCTCGTAGTGCCAACTTACGAGAGCGTGCACCTGTGTTGTGGCATCGTAGCTATCGACGCCACATATACTGACAGCGGTAGTGCACTTAGTGGTACAGTTACGACTGTGGAGAAAATGTCGGTAGTAAATTATGTGATGTGTTTGCAGGAGGATTACAGTCTCAGAAAAACTGGATGATTCATTCAAGAGAAAAAGCTTCAAAAATTGTGCAAGTCAGTAACCGCCTCTGGCCCTTGTTGTTGTTGTTGTGGTCTTCAGTCCTGAGACTGGTTTGATGCAGCTCTCCATGCTACTCTATCCTGTGCAAGCTTTTTCATCTCCCAGTACCTACTGCAACCTACATCCTTCTGAATCTGCTTAGTGTATTCATCTCTTGGTCTCCCTCTACGATTTTTACCCTCCACGCTCCCCTCCAATACTAAATTGGTGATCCCTTGATGCCTCAGAACATGTCCTACCAACCGATCCCTTCTTCTGGTCAAGTTGTGCCACAAACTTCTCTTCTCCCCAATCCTATTCAATACTTCCTCATTAGTTATGTGATCTACCCATCTAATCTTCAGCATTCTTCTGTAGCACCACATTTCGAAAGCTTCTATTCTCTTCTTGTCCAAACTATTTATCGTCCATGTTTCACTTCCATACATGGCTACACTCCATACGAATATTTTCAGAAATGACTTCCTGACACTTAAATCAATACTGGATGTTAACAAATTTCTCTCCTTCAGAAACGCTTTCCTTGCCATTGCCAGCCTACATTTTATATCCTCTCTACTTCGACCATCATCAGTTATTTTGCTCCCCAAATAGCAAAACTCCTTTACTACTTTAAGTGCCTCATTTCCTAATCTAATTCCCTCAGCATCACCCGACTTAATTAGACTACATTCCATTATCTTTGTTTTGCTTTTGTTGATGTTCATCTTATATCCTCCTTTCAAGACACTGTCCATTCCATTCAACTGCTCTTCCAAGTCCTTTGCTGTCTCTGACAGAATTACAATGTCATCGGCGAACCTCAAAGTTTTTATTTCTTCTCCATGAGTTTTAATACCTACTCGGAATTTTTCTTTTGTTTCCTTTAGTGCTTGCTCAATATACAGATTGAACAACATCGGGGAGAGGCTACAACCCTGTCTTACACCCTTCCCAACCACTGCTTCCCTTTCATGTCCCTCGACTCTTATAACTGCCATCTGCTTTCTGTAATGGGTGCGTTAGATCGACAAAATCCAGGGTCGGGTGGAGAGCCCTGTCCGTAATGCTTCAAACTTTCTCAGCTAGACCCAGCGATCTTGCTGGCCAAAGTAGGATTTGGCAAGCACGAACGCAAGTAATAGAAATTCTCACCTCGTGTGGACGGGCATTGTCTTGCTGAAATGTAAGGCCAGGATGGCTGGCCATGTAAGGGAACAAAATAGACCGCAGAATATCGTCGACGTACAGCTGTGCTGTAAAGATGCCGCTAATGTCAGCCAAAGGGGTCCTGCCATGAACACAATAGCAGTCTGCTATCCTGAGCGTCTCCAGAAACGTCTTCGCTGGTCATCAGGGCTCATTTCGATGTGGGACTTACCACTGAAGACAATCCTATTCAGTCAATCATATTCCAGGACGAAGACATGTCTCGAGAGGCCCCAGACAGCGGTGGGATACCAACCCGACTCCCGCCCCCCATACGACCCGACAACCATGAGTGGTGGTCTGGGGCGTCATTTCATTTCACAGCAGGTTGTCGTCCGTGGCACCCTTACAGCGCAGCGGCATGTCGACGATATTCTACGCCCCGTTTTGTTGCCCTTCATGACAAGCCATCTTTGCCTTACATTTCAGCAAGATAATGCCCGTCCACACAAGGCGAGGGTTTCTATTACTTGTCCTCGTGCTTGCCAAACCCTACCTTGGCCAGCAAGACCGCCGGATCTCTCCCCAATTGAGAACGTTTGGAGCATTATGGGCAGGGCCCTTCAACAATCTCGGGATTTTGACGATCGAGCTCACCAATTGGCAGAATTTGACACGATATATCTCAGAAGGAGTCCGCTCCCGGTAGCTGAGTGGTCAGCGTGACTGAACGTCAATCATAAAGGCCCGGGTTCGATTCCCGGCTGGGTCGGAGATTTTCTCCGCTCAGGGACTGGGTGTTGTGTTGTCCTAATCATCATCGTTTCATATCCCCATAGACGCGCAAGTCGCCGAAGTGGCGTCAAATCGAAAGACTTGCACCGGCGAACGGCCTACCCGACGGGAGGCCCTCGTCACACGACGCATCTCAGAAGGGCATCTAACAACTCTGTCACTCAATGCCAAACGGAATAACTGACAGAAAAAGGTCAGAGGTGGACCAACGAGTTATTGACTTACTCAATTTGTGATGCTCTTTCTCTTGAATAAATCATTTAGTTTTTCTGAAATTGTGATCATTTGTTTGTCTGTACATGTTCTCTCGCCTTCTGTCCCATTCGGATAATTCCTTCGTGGTGAGTCTTCTGTATTCGTTCCTCCTGGTCAGACGATCAATAAAGAGATCTATCATGCTATTCTGAGATGTTTGACGGAGAACATGAGGAGAAAACTCAACAGAAATGGCGTATGGACGACTAGATACTTCCCCATAGCATTCAGGATCGCATACGGCCCAAATTATTCACGAATTTTGTGGTAAGTTCCTGTGGGACCAAAGTGCTGAGGCCATTGGTCCTTAGGCTTAAACACTACTTAATCTAACTTGAACTGACTTACGCTAATGACAACGCACACACCCATGCCCGAGGGAGGACTCGAACCTCCGACGGGGGGAGCCGCGCGAACCGTGGCAAGGCGCCCCAGACAGCGCGGCTACCCCACGCAGCCACGAATTTTTGACGAAAAACAAGATGAGTGTTGTTACACAACCGCCACACACACCAGACATATGATTTGTTCCTACACCGCACATGAAAGTCAAGCTTAAGGGGTGAAGATTCGTTGTAGTTTAGACGATCAAGTAGAATCGAAAGGGATATTAATCACGCTATCGTGTGCATACCGGGGGGGGTTATCCAAGATGAGGAAAGGGTCCTTCCGGATGCCATGAAGGGTACAGGGTGCAGCTAACTGCAGGTGGTGGCTCATGTAGACACTAATGATGTGTGTCGCTATGGATCGGAAGAGATTCTCTCTGGTTTCCGGCGGCTATGTGAGTTGGTGCAGACTCCCAGTCTTGCTAGCGAGATGAAGGCAGAGCTCACCATCTGCAGCATCGTCGACAGGACCGATTGCGGACCTTTGGTACAGAGCCAAGTGGAGGGTCTGAATCAGAGGCTCAGGCGGTTCTGCGACCGTGTAGGCTGCAGATTCCTCGACGTGCACCATAGGGTGGTGGGGTTTCGGTTTCCGCTAAATAAGTCAGGTGTCCACTACACACAGGAGGCGGCTACACGGGTAGCAGGGGCTGTGGGGCGTGGACTGGGCGGTTTTTTTAGGTTGGACAGTCTTGGGAAAGATAAAAAAGGACTCCAGTCTCAAAGGGTACAGGGCAAAGAAACGACGAGAATCGACCAAGCAACAGTCGGTATTGTAGTTGTAAATTGTTGTAGCTGTGTTGGAAAAGTACCAGAGCTTCAAGCGCTGATAAAAAGCACTGAAGCTGAAATCGTTATAGGAACAGAAAGCTGGCTAAAGCCGGAGATAAATTCTGCCGAAATTTTTACCGAGGCGCAAACCGTGTTCAGAAAGAATAGATTAAATAAAGTAGGTGGTGGTGTGTTTGTGTCTGTTGTTAGTAGTTTATCTGGTAGTGAAGTTGAAATAGATAGTTCCTGCGAATTACTATGGTTAGAGGTTTCACTCAACAGCCGTACCAAAATAATAATTGGCTCCTTCTACAGACCCCCGACTCAGATGATACAATAGCTGAACGCTTCAAAGAAAACTTGAATCTCATTACAAGTAAGTACCCCACTCATACAGTTATAACTGGTGGAAACTTCAATGTACCCTCGATTTGTTGGCGAAAATACATGTTCAAAGCCGGTGGTAGACAGAAAATATCTTCCGAAATTGTACTAAACGCTTTCTCTGAGAATTAATTTGAATAATTACTTCAGGAGCCCACACGAATTGTAAATGGTTGCGAAAACACACTTGACCTCTCAAAACCATATCAACCAAAACCACTAAAAATATATCTATTTAAAACAGCAGATAAAAATTCGATTGATGCGTCCTTAAAGAGAGAGTCTCCATTCCTTCCAAGCTAATTATGTAAGTGTAGACCAGATATGCCTCAAATTCAAAGATACAGTATCGACAGTAATAGACAGATTCATACCGCGTAAGTTAATAAGAGACGGGACTGATCCACCATGGTACACAACACACGTCAGAACATTGTTGCAGAAACAACGAAAAAAGCATGCCAAATTCAAAGGAACACAAAATGCCCAAGACTGGCTAAGTTTCACGGAAGCTCTAAATTTAGTGCGGACGTCAATGCGATATGCTTTTAATAGTTTCTACAACGAAATATTGTCTCAAAATATGGTAGAAAACACAAAGAGATTCTGGTCATATGTTAAGTAAACCGGTGGAAAAAAACAGTCAATACCGACACTGCGCGATAGCGGTGGAAATGTTACCGATGATGGTGTTACTAAAGCGGAGTTACTAATACAGTTTTCCGTAATTCCTTCACGAAAGAAGACGAAGTAAATAGTCCAGAATTCGAAACCAGAACAGCTGTTAGCATGAGTGACACAAAAGTAGATATCATAGGTGTTGCGAAACAACTCAAATCATTTAAGGAAGGCAAGTCTTCCGGTCCAGATGGTATACCAATCAGGTTCCCTTTCAGCGTATGCAGACACAATAGCGCCTTTCTTAGCAATCAGATACAACCGCTCACTTGACAAAAGGTCTGTTCCTAAAGACTGGAAAGTAGCACAGGTCACACCAATATTCAAGAAAGGAAATAGGAGTAACCCATTGAATTACAGACCCATATCACTGACGTCAATTTGCAGTAGGATTTTGGAGCATATACTGTACTCGAACATTATAAATCACCTTGAAGAAAATGACTTATTGATACATAACCAACAAGGATTCAGAGAATGTCGTTCTTGTGCAACACAACTATCTCTTTATTCTCATGAAATAATGAATGCTGTCGAGAAGCGATCTCAGATCGATTCCATATTCCTAGATTTCCAGAAGGCTTTTGATACCGTTCCTCACAAGCGATATTAATCAAATCGCGTGCATACGGAGTATCGTCTCAGTTGAGTGACCGGATTTGTGATGCCCTCTCAGAGAGGTCACAGTTCGTAGTGATAGACGGTAAATCATCGAGTAGAACAGAAGTGATATATGGCGTTCCGCAAGGTAGTGCCGTAGGCCCTTTGATGTTCCTGATTTATATAAATGATCTAGGTGATAATCTGAGTAGCCCCTTAGATTGTTTGCAGATGACGCTGTAATTTACCGTCTAGTAAAATCATCAGACGATCAATTCCAATTACAAAATGATCTAGAGATAATTTCTGTATGGTGCGAAAAGTGGAAATTAGCACTAAACAAAAAAAAGTGCGAGGTCATCCACATGGGTACTAAAAGAAATCCGATAAATTTTGGTTACACGATAAGTCGTGCAAATCTAAGGGCCGTCAGTTCGACTAAATACCTAGGAATTAACAATTACAAGCAACTGAAATTGGAAAAACCACATAGATAATATTCTAGGGGAAGGCGAAACAAAGACTGCGCTTTGTTGGCAGAACGCTTAGAACAGGAATTCCCAAAGTGGTCGATATCGACCCCTTGGGGTCGATATCGGTTTCCTAGGGGTCGACATAAACGAAAACTGATTTTGGGGGTCGACGAAGTCTAAAAATCGACCCCTATTAAATTAACACAAGTTCTTATTTAAAACTTTCAAGATAGGTAGGTACTGTATTGTTTATGTTGTGTTACGTGTACTAAGAATAATTAATATTTTTGTAGGAAATAGCATTGCTAATTCTCACTCTGTCTTCTTCTATTGACTTGTCAGAATGAAAAATAACTTTCTGTAGCAGCTGTTTTAAGTTAGCGGACCATAATGAATAAGGGAGTTGATCTTAAAAGTAGATAATTTGGCCATGGGGGTCTGAGGTAACAGTTCATTTTGGAAAAGGGGTCACTTGTCCAAAATAGTTTGGGGATGCCTGGCTTAGAAGATACGACAAACCCACTAAAGAGACAGCCTACATTACACTTGTCCGTCCTGTGCTGGAATATTGCTGCGCGATATGGGATCTTTATCAGGTAGGATTGGCGGAGGACAACGAAAAAGTGCAGAGAAGGGCAGCTCGTTTCGTGTTATCGCGCAATACGGGTGAGAGTGTCACTGACATGATACGCGAGTTGGGTTGGTAGTCACTGAAACAAAGGCGGTTTTCTTTGCGGCGAGATCTATTTACGAAATTTCAAGCACCAACTTTCTCTCCCGAATGCGTAAATATTTTGTTGACACCCACCTACGTAGGGAGAAATGATCACCATAATAAAATAAGAGAAATCAGAGCTCGAACGGAAAGATTTAGGTGTTCCTTTTTCCCACGCGTCATTCAAGAGTGGAATGGTAGAGAAGTAGTACGAAAATGGTTCGATGAACCCTCTGCCAGGCACTTAAGTGTGAATTGCAGAGTAACCATGTAGATGTAGATGTAAACGCAAAGAAAAAGTTCCACGATACATTACAAAAGAGGCAGAAACGTTGATTTCGCTGTATTCGCTCACAAGACAATTACTCTGAGGGTGAATATGCAGAATAAGGTCTATGTAAGGCGAATTAAATTTAATTAACATAGTTCGGAAACTTTTTGTGATAATGAATAATTTGTGAGGATGCGTGAAGAATCCTCAGCACTCATGTGGGACAAGCGGAAATTAATTGTTGATTAAGTCTGTGGAACACACGCTCCTACGCCACGATTTTATCAGCCAGAGGTCTGGTCCACAGTGCGCCAAGTAACTAGAGGAAGAGCCACGAGCGGGCCGTACCTCCGTGTCTGTCATTTATCTGGCGCAAAATTAGTCGGGACCTTCGTGGAGAGAGTTATGAGGCGTCTCTCAGACGGGAATTGGTGGCTGACACACACACACACACACACACACACACACAGTCGGGCTGGAGCCCTTGTTTTATGGGCCGCTCTCACTCGGTCTTTTTTGCTTTTCTGTTTTTACGCGCCAGGTTACGTCAACAGGCGCGTAAAAGAAACAGAGGCCTGTCCACGGAGACGTCGGAGGTCTGTCTGCTAAAGACGGCGGGACGACCTCTGTGTGAGAACACAGCCGTGGAGGACGTGGCCCGCCGTATGGTGGGGCGGGGGCGCCGCCGACGGACATAACTGCGCCCGCCGTAACGGATAGCTTCCGTCCGACGCCTCCAGCAGACCGACTAATCTCTCCGCTCTCCGCTTACATTTCGGCTGTGCTATTTGTCCGTCTTGTCACTTAGTTTCTATTTGCTTTAACCCACAGCGTCATTACTCAGCTCCCCAATTGCAATATAGGCTTTCACTTTCTAACAAAACGCGTTACTTTTTACGTTCTCAGTAGTTTCTTAGTCGCTTCGATAGTCTTGGAGATGTGGTCCGTCTATCCAGCTAAATACAAGGGCTGAAACTTCTTTATTTAAATGTGTGAATCTGTACTTAAGTTGCTGAATGACTGAGAAGATGGAACTTCTACGTTATTTGATTATGAAACAGCTGAGTAAAACTGAACGTACTGAGCTTACTGTCTGTTTACTTTTTCTTATCATGTCAACAAAGATGGTTCAAATGGCTCTAAGCACTATGAGACTTAACATCTGAGGTCATCAGACTTAGAACTACATAAACCTAACTAACCTAAGGACACCACACACATCCATGCCCGAGGCAGGATTCGAACCAGCGACCGTAGCAGCAGCGCGGTTCCGGACTGAAGCACCAATAACCGCTCGGCCACAGCGGCCGGCTAATGTCAACAGTGACCACAATATTCTAGCGCAACGCAATCTGACTGCTCAAAAAAAAATGCAACCTGACTTCAAATAATTAATACTAAAGAATGGCCCTGAATAAGAAGCAATCCTGACAATAACCTACACATTTCATTAAGCACTTACCTCACAAAAATCTTCATTACACGAACTACTGCAATACAGTGAGCGTCAATATTGCCAGCTAAATAAAAGATACTAACTACTAAAGCCACTAACTATTAATAGGCATGTGGTTATCAATGGAAAGGTTTTGAGCAAACCAAAGAATGTATTGTTTATCTTAATAATATTACATCCAGTGCAGAAACGAATATAAATTGTCACTGACATCCAGTATAAAGATATACAATCATGAATAATGAATCTCCAAGTCGCATACTTCCAGATCGTTAGCCTACGCTAACACTTCAGGCCTCTACCCTCCACCAACGCTAACTTCTCACTTTTAACATCCATTACTGCTGGCTGTTCACCTCCAACTGCCCAACAGTACTTCCATCACTGCTAGCGACCAACTTCCAACTGTCCAACACTAGTGGCGATTAACTTCTGTCGGCCGGTGTGGCCGAGCGGTTCTAGACGATTCAGTCTGGAACCGCGTGACCGCTACGGTCGCAGATTCGAATCCTGTCTCGGGCATGGATGTGTGTGATGTCCTTAGGTTAGGTTTAAGTAGCTCTAAGTTCTAGGGGACTCATGACCTCAGCCGTTAAGTCCTATAGTGCTCAGAGCCATTTGAACCACTATTGATTAACTTCCAACAATGAGTCCGACCAGCCGCAGAGTCTCTTACTTGAAGAGTGGTTCTAGGCGCTTCAGTCTCGAACCGCGCGACCGCTACGGTCGCAGGTTCGAATCCTGCATCGTTCATGGATGTCTGTGATGTCCTTAGGTTAGGTTTAAGTAGTTCTAAGTTCTAGGGGACCGATGACCTCAGCTGTTAAGTCCCATAGCGCTCAGAGCCATTTGAACCATTTTTGACTAACTTCCAACAACGAGTCCGACCAGCCACAGAGTCTCTTACAAAGAAAGCGCTGTCAGAGATCCAATGCAAAGCGCTACTCAGCGCTGCCAACACAGGAGCAGCCCACTTACAGGGTGTTCCCATTCCGTTTCGCTGCTGTTTGTTTGTGAAGCATCTTCAGTGGCCTCTAATGCCAGCCTCCGGTCAGTGCGACAAAATGTGAATCCCAAGGCTCGGATTCGATTCCCGGCTGGGTTGGATATTTTCTCATCATTTCATCCCCATCACCGCGCAAGTTGCCGAAGTGTCGTAAAATCGAAAGACTTGCACCCAGCGAACGAACGGTCTACCCGATGGGAGGCCCTAATCACTTGACATTTTTAGTGGCTTGTAATATACGTTTCTTTTGCATATATAATAAATGTGTTATACATTAATTACATATATCTTACTAACTACAGTTCTTTGATATTCTCTTGTTTTAGGTGATAAGCAATCACTGCAGCACAAGTTTTGTGACGTTACATTACTATTACCTTGTCGTCCTGGAGATGTACTTAGTTGGTTTGCATACACCAGGATCTATTTTCAACATTTTTCGAAGAAATTTCGATTGAACACTACAGTTTCACTGCTCAATGTGTATTAGTTGTTTGTGTTTACTGTGTACAGTGTTGCCAACTGAAGAAACAAGGGTTACGCGTAGCATGCAGAACAAGAAACACTCTCCAGTCACATCTAGGAATAATCCAATAGAAACACCAGACAGATACCACAGAACAGGGATGTGCCAGTCAGGTCAAAACTGCAAATCAATATCTGGGAGTGACAAGTAGAAACTTCAAAACTAGATATAAAGAACACATATGAAGCTGTAAGTGTGAAAATAATCATTCTGTCTTTGCTCAATACCTAACAAAGCACGTGCATCAACCATCTAACAGGACATAAAAATTATTAGAGTTAACAGTTACAACAGAAATCTTCTAACAATAAAGGAAAACGTTCACATACAATGAGACCTTGCAATGAATCAGAAACTAATAAATGACCAAATGGATATAAGTAACTACTCACAAATCATGTTAGCCGCAAAAACAATAACAGAAATGTAGAACACAATCAGACTAAAAAATAATAACTTAACCTCCTATCACACGGAAAAAAAACACACACACAATAACACAAACACGCACAAACAAAGAAACAAATATCAAACAGTGTACAGACACCACAGTACAAACAAAGCACAGAGACAGTTGGCAACACTGTGTGCAGTTAACACATACAACCAACACACAGTGAGCAGTGAAAATGAAGCGTTTAATCAAAATGTATTCGAAAGACGCCGAATATCGGACATCCAGGAGTACCCAGACCAACTAAGTACAACTTCAGGAAGACACGTATGGATTCATTAAGATCACAGATCGTAAATAGAACCAAATAGTAATTTAACCTCACGAGACTTGCGCTGTAAACAGTTGTTTCTCGCCTAAGAACAAGAACGTAACAAAAACCTGTAGTGTAGTAATATATCTGTAATTATTATATAGCGCATTTATTTCATATATCACAATAAACATGTATTACAGGCCACTAAAAATGCATGACAAATAAAATGAAATTTTTCATTTACTTGCACAGACGGATCACATCTCCTCTAAAAGTTGCTGTTTTAAAATGGTCATAAGAAACTGAGAAGTTCAAATTTGTTCACATGTGCTAACACGCAACGTGATTAATGACGTTTGTCTTACAATAGAAAATATGAACATTTCACGGAAGAAACTGGTTTTGTTTCACTACTTTTATTACTAACCAGTTTTCAACTTATAAGACCGCTATCAGGTAACAACTAAATAGCGTCCAGAAAGACAGTTGCATGTAAGAAAACAAAATCTTCCACGCTGAAGATATTAACTACTGCATAGAATCTTTGGTGAGAACATTATTTATTTGTTTAGCCTGGCAAGCTAAGGGCTATCAGGCCCTCTCTGACATCTGACCAGACTTTCTACATATTTGCATTACATTCATTAGAACAAGCATGTTATAAGATGCAACTAATTATAATCCAGTATTTGGAAATTACTTTGACATAAATAGGGAAGTAAGAAAAGATTTTATATTCATTGCTGACAAGCACAACAATATAGACAGATTCAGTATTATGGTTTTAGGATTATGGGTGTTCTCCTTTTTTATTTTATATTCAATTTCATCAATTATTGTAAATGCTTAAACAATATAACAAATCCTTAAGCGAATGTTTGATCACAATTGTATACAGTCTACCGCAGTGACGTGGAAATATGACCCACGTTAAATTCCAGGTGGCGGGTGTCGAGATTGTAAGCAATAATAAATAAATAAATAACACTGTCTGCCTGACCTTAAAGTTTCTATAGCTTGTCGCCTATCGATCATGTTACGGATATTGATGTTCGGAAACTCTGTGTGTCAGTTCCCAGCTGTTTGTGCACTCATAAAAACCGTGTGACATACGTATACCTTATTTGGCTACAAGCGTGGTACTTGGAGAATAATTTCATCACGCAGGAGACTTAATGCAGTTCTCAGAGTCAATGATCATTTATTTGTTTAGCCTGGGAAGCTATTTCTGTATAGAAATGGCAAAATTTGCTGAAGTAGGCCTGTCGATACATGGACTTTTCTATTAAACATATGAGTGATATCGATTCTGACTATATACTCGATCTAAAATATTAGTATTTGTGATATACTGAATTTTCTAAATACCGAAAAAACAGAGATTCTTATTTGAAAAAGTAATTGCCAACTTCGAAATAGGGAACTGTTGTTGTTTAAATTTGTTTTACGAGAGGCTTGTTATCGCTGATTTACGTACGAGTTTAGTCAAGTAACGCGTTACATTTTATTTAAAATAATGTTAACATTCTCGGTGTTTTAAAAGGGCGGAAAATGAGTGAGCTTGTTAATTACACCCAACCCATACTAGTACATATGTCAAAGAGAAAGGAGAGATATGCTGATATCTGAAGTATCAAACAATAGTTACTTTTCTAATGGTGGAATATCTGTGATGATGGAGAGGCACTTGGGGGGGGGGGGGGGGTAACAGTTGTGTAAGGACGTCTAGGCTAAATGACACTAAGCAAGTCCAGATGGATGTAGGTTGCAGTAGTTAGGTAGAGATGGAGAGTCCTGCCCAGCATAGACTACCATAGAGAGCTGTATCAAACCACTCTTGAAAATGAAAACCACAACAACAGCAACAGAATTTGTGAAAAACAGTAACTACGAATCTGCAGTGTAAACATACAGAATTACAATTTTGCCTGCACACGCATATGTCACACATTTCACTCAGATATATAAATTTCACATATATTTAATATATTTCACACGTTTGTATACAGATATTTCATCTGTATTCTCTGGAAGTATTCCAAGTCAACGAGATACAGTAAAGAAATACCGGTAGATCGTTTTCAAAGATTTACACATTTCACCCCTTCTCACAGTCACTCCCATACCTTACGGTAATAGGGTATATAATTCCCATAGTGTTTTTATACATATAATGAGTCATATATATACCAAATTAGGTTGAAATTGCCACAAGCATTTCTGAGGTACGCGCCCTCATCCATAGGGGTGGTGTTTTGCTAGCAGAGTTTTTTTTTTTTTTTTTTTTTTTTTTTTTTTTTTTTTTTTTTTTTTTTTTTTTTGAGGTAACAAGTGACCCATCTGCCAAGTTTGGTAGAAATTGCTCCAGGCGTTACAGAGATATGCTGCTATGTCATTGAATTTACACCCCATCCTCCCTAATCTCCAGGGGTGAAGCGCGTTCGGGACTGTCATCAACGAACCTAGCGACCCCGAAAACATTGGGTTCGGTGCTGATATCGGTCGTTATCGAATGTTTTTACATGTCACGTCTTCTTACCCCCACTCACACCCGTAGCGCTCATTGACGTAATTATCCCAACAATACTGTTTTACAAATAATTATACAAATAATGTATTATGTGTATTCTAATTTTGACTGAAATTGTTACAGACGTTCCTGAGGTTTGTAATTATCCCAACAATATTGTTTTACAAATAACTATACAAATAATGCGTTATGTGTATTCAAATTTTGACTGAAATTGTTACAGACGTTCCTGAGGTAAGCTTGTATGTAACTTTTTTCATCCTCACCTCTATAAGGGATCCGTACCAGATCTGGTTGACGGAGGAGATAGAGAAGATCCAAAGAAGAGCGGCGCGTTTCGTCACAGGGTTATTTGGTAACCGCGATAGCGTTACGGAGATGTTTAACAAACTCAATTGGCAGACTCTGCAAGAGAGGCGCTCTGCATCGCGGTGTAGCTTGCTCGCCAGGTTTCGAGAGGGTGCGTTTCTGGATGAGGTATCAAATATATTGCTCCCCCCTACTTATACCTCCCGAGGAGATCACGAATGTAAAATTAGAGAGATTCGAGCGCGCACGGAGGCTTTCAGACAGTCGTTCTTCCCGCGAACCATACGCGACTGGAACAGGAAAGGGAGGTAATGACTGTGGCACGTAAAGTGCCCTCCGCCACACACCGTTGGGTGGCTTGCGGAGAATAAATGTATATGTAGAAGTGGTTCTTACCCAGCAGAAACCTTCGCGGAAGTGCGCGCACAAAAATTCAATAATGTTTCTTCGTCACGGGATGAACGACATAGGAACGCACAGGACAGAAACGAAAAATATATTCATTTTTATTTATACTGTCCACCTCAGTAGCGTAACGGTAGCATTACCGCCTGCCACGCAGGGGGCCCGGGTTCGATTCCCGGCAGGGGACTGGGTGTTGTGTGTCTTTCATCATCATTGACTCGCTAGTAGCTGAAGTGGCGTCAGCTGAAGAGGACTTGCAATACGGTAGCCTAACTCCCCCGAATGGGGCCTCCCGGCCAACAATTCCATTCGATAATTTCATTTCATTTTTATTTATTAGATACACGAAATGTGTAAGGGAATGACGAGTTTGAAAATTTGTGCCGCATCGGGACCCGAACCCGGATTTCCCGCTTTACGCAAGCGGTCGCTTTAACCGCGTTGGCTATCCGTGCGCGACTCACGGCCAACCCAAACTCCCATTATGTCCTCGTGCTTACGTCACCGCCTGTATTCGTCGCCACATTATATAATTCCCGTACAGGGGTGGACATTTTAATTGAAAGTCACTGCCTGGTATCGACTGATAAATACGACGTTGAAGTGTCTTTGTTGCTAAGAAGAACGATGGTGTGTTCCTGCGGACATGCATGCATGCCAGAAGGAACAGGCGTTGCGGCGGTTACAGCCGCATGCGTGACCGACACATCGTATACAGGGTAGTCCATTGATCGTGACCGGGCCAAATATCTCACGAAATAAGCGTCAAACGAAAAAACTACAAACAACGAAACTTGTCAAGCCTGAAGGGGGAAACCAGATGGCGCTATGGTTGTCCAGCTAGATGGCGCTGCCATACGTCAACCGGATATCAAATGCATTTTTGAAAATAGGAACCCCCATTTTTTATTACATACGGGGTGCGGCTAGAAAAAAACCGGACTGATGCTGGAAAAAACATTTATTTACAATTATTTACAATTTCATGTTATCTCCTTCAATGTACTCTCCTCCTCGGTCTCTACACCGCTCCATACGAATTTTCCACTGTTCATAGCAATGCTGCAGATCATTTTCGGTAAGTCCATGCATTACTTCCGTCGCTTTTTCTTTTACTGCTTCAACAGTCTCAAATCTAGTTCCTTTCAAAGCTGACTTGACTTTAGGGAAAAGAAAAAAGTCACAGGGGACCAAATCAGGTGAGTAGGGTGGATGATCTAAGATGGGAATGTTGTGTTTTGCCAAAAACGTCTTCACTGACAACGCACTGTGAGCTGGGGCATTGTCTTGGTGAAGGATCCATGACGTTTTTCTCCACAAATCGTTCCGTTTTCTCCGTACTCGCTCGCGTAGGGTAGCCAGGACGCTAATGTAGTAATGCTGATTCACTGTTTGTCCCTCTGGTACCCAATCAATGTGCACAATCCCTTTGATGTCAAAAAAAACAATCATCATTGCCTTGAATTTCGATTTTGACATTCGTGCTTTTTTTTGTCGTGGAGAACCAGGAGTTTTCCAATGCATCGATTGGCGTTTAGTTTCGGGATCGTAAGTAAAAAACCACGATTCATCGCAAGTAATAACATTTTGTAAGAAGGTGGGATCACTTTCAATGTTTTCCAGGATGTCAGAACAAATCATTCTTCGGCGTTCCTTCTGTTCAATTGTGAGACACTTTGGAACCATTTTTGAACACACTTTGTTCATGTTGAAACTTTCATGAAGAATCTGCCTAACACTTTCCTTGTCAACTCCTGTTAACTCAGACACTGCTCTGATTGTTAAACGGCAATCTTGTCGAACAAGTTTACCGATTTTTTCAATGTTTGCATCAGTTTTTGCTGACAATGGTCTGCCAGTGTGAGTGTCATCACTGGTGTCTTCGCGGCCATCTTTAAATCGTTTAAACCACTCAAACACTTGTGTTCGCGATAAACAATCATCGCCGTACACTTGTTGTAACATTACAAACGTTTCACTTGCAGATTTTCCTAGTTTGAAACAAAATTTGATGTTAACACGCTGTTCTTTCTGTACACTCAACATTTTCCGACGCACAGGCAAAACGTCAACTACTTAAAACAGACGCCACGGGCAGACTGAGTGCAGGAGGCAGATGAAACTCGAGCAGTAGGCGGAGCGAGAGTCATGTGACAGGCCACGCGACTTTCAGCCTTATTGCATTCGTTTTATTGTTTCACCAGTACTAGTCCGGTTTTTTTCTAGCCACACCTCGTACTCGTGTAGTACGTAAAGAAATAAGAATTAGTTGGACCACTATTTTCGCTTTGAGATAGATGGCGTTGTAATAGTCACAAATATATGGTTCACAATTTTAGACAAACAGATGGTAACAGGTAGGTTTTTTAAATTAAAATACAGAACGTAGGTACGGTTAAACATTTTATTTCGGTTGTTCCAATGTGATACGTTTACCTTTGTAAACTTATCATTTCTGAGAATGCATGTTGTTACAGCGTGATTACCTGTAAATATCACATTAATGCAATAAATGCTCAAAATGATGTCAGTCAACCTCAATCCATTTGGCAATACGTGTAACGACATTCCTCTCAACAGCGAGTAGTTCGCCTTCCGCAATGTTCGCAATGCAATGACAATGCGCTGACGCATGTTGTCAGGCGTTGTCGGTGGATCACGATAGCAACTTCCCCCACAGAAAGAAATCCGGGGACGTCAGATCCAGCGAACGCGCGGGCCATGGTATGGTTCTTCGACAACCAATCCACCTGTCATGAAATATGCTATTCAGTACCGCTTCAACCGCACGCGAGCTATGTGCCAGAGATCCATCATGTTGGAAGTACATCGCCATTCTGTCATGCAGTGAAACATCTTGTAGTAACATCGGTAGAACATTGCGTAGGAAGTGGGCATACATTGCTCCATTTTGAATGCCATCGATAAAATGGGGGCCCCTTATCCCTCCTCCCATAATGCCGCACCATACATTAACCCGCCAAGGTCGCTGATGTTCCACTTGTCGCAGCCACCGTGGATTTTCCGTTGCCCAATAGTGCATATTATGCTGGTTTATGTTATCGCTGTTTGTGAATGACGCTTCGTCGCTAAATAGAACGCGTGCAAAAAATCTGTCATCGTCTGGTAATTTCTCTTGTGCCCAGTGGCAGAACTGTACACGACGTTCAAAGTCGTCGCCATGCAATTCCAGGTGTATAGAAATACGGTACGGGTGCAATCGATGTTGATATAGCATTCTCAACACCGACGTTTTTGAGATTCGCGATTCTCGCGCAATTTGTCTGCTACTAATGTGTGGAGTAGCCGCAACAGCAGCTAAAACACTTACTTGGCATCATCATTTGTTGCAGGTCGTGGGTGACGTTTCACGTGTGGCTGAACACTTCCTATTTCCTTAAATAACGCAACTATCCGGCGAACGGTCCGGAAACTTGGATGTCGTCCAGGATACCGAGCAGCAAACGCCCGTGGGGCATTTTGATCACCATAGCCATACATCAACACGATATCGACCTTTTCCGCAATTGGTAAACGGTCCATTTTAACACGGGTATTGTATCACGAAGTAAATACCGTCCGCACTGGCGGAATTTTGCGATACCACGTACTTATACGTTTGTGACTATTACAGCGCCATCTATCACAAAGCGAAAAAAGTGGTCCAACTAAAACATTCATATTTCTTTACGTACTACACGAATATGAAATAAAAAATTGGGGTTCCTATTTTTTAAAAAGGCAGTTGATATCCGTTTGACCTATGGCAGCGCCATCTAGCGGGCCAACCATAGCGCCATCTGGTTTCCCCCTTCAAGCTAGACGAGTTGAGTTCTTTGTAGTTTTTTCGTTTGATGCTTATTTCGTGAGATATTCGGCCCGCTCACTATCAATTGACCACCCTGCATATTATATTACAAAAATTGCATATACAGGCAAAATGTATCGGCATTACATCTAAAAAGTATCAACAATTCCGCTGTATCTATTCCATCTCCAGTCCTGCAATGGTAAGCATTTGTGTGTCATCACAGACTCAGTTTCCCTTAACTATTCTCTTCCCGCGCCCTGATTTGGAGTAGACGCATAAAGAATGGAAGCATCCTCCGCTACTCGCTGCTTGCCGCTCAGGACAGAGGCGAAAGCGCCGCGCCCTGGGGAACGGCCGCCCTGGCCGGTCAATCGCGGCTGCTGCGGCCCTGATTTGTGCTCGCGGCGCGCGGTCCCGGCGCCGATGAAAAATGGAGACGCAATCATCATCATCATTGGCGCAGTTAGCTCCCCGCGGAGCACGCGCCTCAATATTTGATGCGCTCCTGGCGGGCCGCGTGCGAAATAGCCCCGCAGCCGCCGACGCCGCCAACGCGACGCCGCCTCTTCCCCCACCACGGCCGCCGCAGACGCGCGCATGCGCATTTCGCTGTTGCGCTGCAGTGGCGTCTCTAGCGTGGTTGGCAGCTGCGACGACTCCCGCACTGTGGATGAAAACCTGAGGCCTAAAAGATTAGCATTTGAAACTAGGACACGAGTCTATAGTCAGTCTCACCGGGAGTGCAACCAGAACTCTCTCCCATTTCGACTATAGTAGTGTCTTCACGCTATACATCGTTAATAACCGACGGGACGCATTTAGAGTTTCCCTTCCTCCTTCAAGTTGTATCCATCGTCGTTTTACTCTCGTTACATTACATTTGTAATGACAGCAAAATACCAGTAGCAGAGATGAGAGTCTTGAAAAGACTGAAGGACAGCACAAGAAGGAATTGTTAAAATCGATATGACGCAATCTGATGGATTTATAATGTTTCGTAAATTTCTCGCTGCCAGTTGATGAAACAAACTCACGAGAAAACTTTTTTCTATAGTCTTCAAATAATGGGTTCAGTCTTAGAGTAAATGCATTTTTCTGCACCTTCCACACCTTTTTTTTTAGTTTAGATCCTTGCGTAAAAAGAAAGAAATTATATCTGTACTTAATGGATGCTCTCTGCTTTATAAACAAAAACATCGAATGTTATGCACATGTCTGAGCCCGAAACACATGAAGAACCTATTACCAAGCGCTTGCATGGCACTGTGATTTAATTAGAATATGTATGCTGTTTGTATTGCAACACTTTGTAGATTGTCCTGAAAAAGCATAAGAAGCAAAGCAGTAAAAAACGCTGTCCACATATGTACAATTGTCTCACTTTAGATCTAAAGAAATACAGGCACGTAGCATGTTTTACTGTCGAAACAACATCCAAAACGGCGCTAAATATTCAAATATAGTGCGTCGGAGGGAGATGCTACATTTTTTGCTTCTACATGAAATTACGACGGGAAATTCTGCGATTTTCAAAACGAGGTTAATTACACATGTGTGGTAAGGTTTCTTCAAACTGAAAACCGATGTATATGACAAAATAGTATCTTTTAAGTCCGGTAGTAATTGTTGTTTTACAGACTGGACCACTAGGTATCACACTCTGAAGATCGGGGTAAGATGGTTCAAATTTTTCAAATGGCTCTCAGCACTATGGGACTCAACATCTGAGCTCATCAGTCCCCGAAAACTTAGAACTGCTTAAACCTAACTAACCCAAGGACATCACAAACATACATGCCCGAGGCAGGATTCGAACCTGCGACCGTAGCGGTCAACGCGCTTCCAGACTGAAGCGCCTAGAACCGCTCGTCCACAACGCCGGCGGTAAGATGGCGAAATAAATTTGACACCATCATCAATTTCACTATATATTTTATTGTCACTAAACTCCGCCCGAACAAGCCATGAAGGTCCAACGGTACCGACCTGCCGCCGTATCATCCTCAGCCCACAGGCGTCACTGGTTGCGGATATGGAGGGGCATGTGATCAGCACACCGCTCTCACGGCCGCATGTCAGTTTACGAGACCAGAGCCGCCACTTCTCAGTCAAGTATCTCCTCAGTTTGCCTCACAAGGGCTGAGTGCGCCCCGCTTGCCAACAGCGCTCGGCAGACCGGATGGTCACCCACCCAAGTACTAGCCCAGCCCGTCAGCGCTTAACTGCTGGAGTGTCAAAAAATGGTTCAAATGGCTCTGAGCACTATGGGACTTAATATCTTAGGTCATCAGTCCCCTAGAACTTAGAACTACTTAAACCTAACTAACCTAAGGACATCACACACATCCATGCCCGAGGCAGGATTCGAACCTGCGACCGCAGCGGTCGCTCGGCTCCAGACTGTAGCGCCTAGAGCGGTGATCTGACGGAACTTGTGTTACCACTGCGACAAGCCTACAAAATAGAAGTTTCTGTTGTACTTGATCTTAACTGTTCCGTAGCACAGTCGTTATACGTGTCCTATAGCGGATCCCATACGGCTGAGAAACTCGTAACACTTTTCATGCCACTAGTTCTATGTGTTCCATTACTAATTAGAGGCTTTCTTTACTCGACTGGCCTCTATTTGTGATTCTTGCGTAATTTCCAGGCATTGTCTGCAGATAAATTAGTGTATATAAAGCTATTACGAGTGTCCATCTTACGCCAGAGAAAATAGGGCGTCTTTACCAGGTACTGGGGTGAGATGCAGGTGTTCCACTGTGGCAGCAAATAGAAAATAACTGGATGTGCACATGCTTCAAGACACAGAGTATATGATAAACCACACGGATCGAACTGGTAAAAACATATACATGACTATTATCGTTTTTAAATCCATCTGCGATTATTTTACAGAGTGAACTTTGATACGTACCGCAGTTCATTTCTTTATTTATTTTTCTTCCAAAGACGAGAAATATCCATTACAAGTGCAACTGCTGCTTGTCGCCTTATACTTGGCTTCAAGGAAGCGGTAGACCACTGGGTGCAGTGCTCTAGCGACACAGTCAAGTAACACGAACAAATAAGCATCGTACACTGATTACCATGTTTCCTCATTTCACTGTATAATTCTGCAGTGCAGGGGCGAACGAAATACCGCCGACAAAAACATTAATGTGGTCGGAAACGTTAGCAGTCAAAAGATGGGCATGATAGCCCGAAACCTGTTATGGCATTGAAATAAAACTCTTGTAAAAGCCTTGTGGTTGATTGCGTTGTTCACCAAGAAAAATGAAAATGTTCATTATGACTTGCATGTACGAGGGCGTGCTGAAAAGTAGTGCCTTCGAATTTTTTATGTGAAAGTTCTTAAAGCTTTTCAAATAAAACAGACGTTACTAAATTTCTACATCTTTGTTCTGTATGTCTACATATTTATTTCTCAACGTAGTCATCCTGGCGACGAGTACATCTCTCCTAACTAGAGACCGGTTTCTTGATAGTGTCACTGTAGAACGTTTGACTGTGTTGACATTGTCTTCATCACTGTCAAAGTGAAGTCCTCAAAGGTGTTCTTCAGTTTTTAGAAACAGCTGAAAATCGGATGGGACCAAGTCGGGACTGTAGGGAGTATTGAAACTTCTTAATAAAATATTTGCTTAAAATGCTGAGTGAAATTGAATGCAAGTGTCACTTTGGTAGTCTTTATCCTTACAACACTGACCTACTGAATTTACCCTGGCAAACAGACCTCAAACTTTTCGTATTCATTAATTACTCTCAATATGCGAGGGTAATCCCAAAAGTAAGGTCTCCTATTTTTTATAAGTACATAGACTTGTTTATTTCTACAATGGTTTACACCAGTTTACAGCTTGGAAATTTAGCTATTTTTCGAAATAATCACCTTTTCTGTCGATGCATTTTTGTAGACGCTGTGGCAGTTTTTGTCATACCAGCTCTCCGCCATGCTGTTCAGAAAGTTGTGAACCTCTTCTTTCACCTCGTCGTCGGAGCTGAATCGCTTTCCGGCCAAATGTTCTTTTAACCTAGGGAACAGGTGATAGTCGCTGGGCGCCAAGTCAGGACTATGGGTTGGTGGGTGAACTGTTGCAGGAGAGCAACGGTTTGCCGAGCGATGTATGAGGGAGCGTGGTCATGGAGGATGTAATGTGTACGCCCGTGCTAAACATTCTTCTTCTCCGGTTCTGAATTGCCCGTTTGAAATTTTTCAGAGTCTCAAGTACCTGTCAGCGTTAATTGTGGTCCCAGCGATTCAGCTCCGACGACCAGGTGAAAGAAGAGGTTCATAACTTTCTGAACAGCATGGCGACGAGCTGGTATGACATGGACATACAAAAACTGCCGCAGCGTCTACAAAAATGCATCGACAAAAATGGTGATTATGTCGAAAAATAGTTAAATGTTCAAGCTGTAAACTAATGTAAACCATTGTAGAAATGAAGAGGTCCATGTACTTATAAAAAAACAGGAGACCTTACTTTTGGGATTACCCTTGTACAACGGTAACGCGATCTGACTGGTACCAAATTAACTCAAAAGAATGGCCCTGACTAAAAAGAAATCCTAACAATAACCTATACATTTCATTAAGCACTTCCCTCACAAAAATCTTCATCACGCGAACTACTGCAATACAGCGAGCGTCAATGCTGTGATTTAAGTAAATGATTCTAACTACTAAAGCCACTAACTACTAATAGGCATGTGGTTAGCAGAGGAAAGATTTTGTTGCAAGCCAAATAATGTATTTTTTACCTTAATAATGTGACATCCAGTTCAGACACGAGTATAAATCGTCATTGACATCTAGTACAGAGGTATATAATCATGAATAATATTCAATCTCCAGGTCCGACATGTACAGATCGTTACCTTACGCTAACACTTCAGACCTCTACCCTCCTCCAACGCTAACTTCTCACATCCAACATCCATTACTGCTGGCTGTTCACCTCCAACTGCCCAACAGTACTTCCATCACTGCTGGCGACTAACTCCCAACTGCCCAATACTGCTGGCGATTAACTTCCAACGAGTCCTACCAGCGACAGAGTCTCTTAACAAAGAAAACGCAGTCAGAGATCCAATGCAAAGCGCTACACAGCGCTGCCAACACAGAAGCAGC
Organism: Schistocerca americana; assembly: GCF_021461395.2. Lineage (NCBI taxonomy): Eukaryota > Metazoa > Arthropoda > Insecta > Orthoptera > Acrididae > Schistocerca > Schistocerca americana. The sequence goes on from NC_060121.1 coordinate 246,034,876, forward strand.
CCACATACAGTATGACCAATGACAGCGAACCCAAGGTGTCGAATTGTTGCAAGTGTCAAAGCACTCGTGTGTGGTTTGGCATTGTCATCCTGAAGGAGAGGCTGCTACATGTGCGAACGAACTCTTAGAATTCGTAATGAATTACAGCACGCTGCTTCTCACACACCGTCATAGTTACGTTACAGACAGCCATGTTACGCGCTTGAGAGCCTGTATAGGGAGAGTGTGGCCAACCGGACGATACGGCTGCCATTTTTCTGCCAAACTGCGGGAGGGACTTTTGAATGGCCAGTAGTGGAGTAGTGGAGTACACACTCGCCGAAGCAAAAGCACAAGACAATATGGCGAAATCATTCGTTAAATGCCTTTCTTTACAGTGGCTGTAAAAATTATTTGTTACTTGCATTTACGTCAGATGAATGAAAGTCGTAAGCAGTTGTTCACTTGTGACATGCAAAATGTGTGAGACGTATTAGTACTTCTTGTCACGTCTTCAAACTTTTTGCATGTCACAAGTAAACAACATGCAAATATTACCTCTCGTAGATAACAAACGAAAAAGATTACAAAAATCAGGTAATGTTAAATGTAGGCTACTGTAACAACGACCAAATATAACAAGAAAACTACCGGATCCCTTCTACCCCACAGTAAGTAGGTCTATTAAAAATTGTATTCAAGATTACCCACAATTATTTACTACGACAACTGCGGAAAACGTGCCTACAACTTGCCTGCGTCAACAGTCAGGCAGTGATGCTGAAACCAAAATAATGCCTAGTGTTCTGATTCGGAACGAAATAAAGTTTGACGCTATAAAGTCCAATGAGCATGGCACGACAATTACAGGAACTTTCCGTTTCCAGCAAGGACTGTCAGATATTGGCTTCAGAAAAGCTTGTGATGCTACCACTATGCACGCAAACGCTAATTACGTACTAAAAACGATATACAACTAAATCGAACATGCATGCACAACGCATAACAAGTCTCTCAATAATTTAAATACCTTTTAATCGTTTCCAAAAGTCCTCTGAACTTCAGTTCAACTGAAAAGCACGGCGAATATAGGAAGCGCGAGAGTCGTTTGGCAGAAAAATGGCGCCAAAGCTAATCAACCAATCACGGGCAAATTCGCCTATGGCCACTCTCTCTGTATACAGGCTCTCTATTACGCGTTACAATGCGGAGCCCTCTAGCGGCATAGGGCTAAAAATACGTAGACATCGAGAAGAAAACTGTAGAATGTTAATAAATAACGTTTGTTTAAATTAAAAAGTTTTAAGAGTTTTCACCTTAAAAAATTAGGAGACCTTACTTTCAGCACACTCTCTTATGTGACATTAATGAGGAAATAACTGAATACAAAGATAAGTGGAGCAACATGTGAATAAGAAGAGAGATGAAACATTACCCGAGAAAATATTGAACTATAGCTTAATAGGTAGGACTGACATAGGTTGACCAACGGCACGATGAATACAAACATTTTAAGATGGAACAAACAGAGCCTAACCTTCGTATGTAAGACGACGATGACGAAATAACATTTACCAGACACAAAACTACGTAATGTAATGCGCGTAAACAGATGAAATGATCCGATTTTGTTTGTCCACCATATCTGCGATTTGACTCACTTCTGTGCCTCCTAATTCATTCCAAGTGCAGATTGTTGTTGGTATTTACACTCATCACCTTCTCTCATTTTTCTCTTGTTTCTGCAGGTTGTTCTTTTCTCTTTCTTAAACTCAAAGACCCATTTTTTCCAACTTCGTCAATTCTCATACAGCCAATTGCCGAAAATGATGTCTTCATTTTGTATAAGTAGATATTTGTAGCAACTCTGAAACTACACAACTAATTAATGAGCAATCATTAAAACCGATTACGGAATTCTAAAAAGATGTAGTCTCATTGTAAACGCTATTTTTGTCAGACTTCCCATACCTAGTGATCGAAATATTCCTCCGCATTTTTTTATCTTCTCTCGTAAAATCTGTGACAGTAATTTATTACTCATTTTTTGTGTGCAGGCATTACTATCACATACGGCAAGTAGTCATAGTGTGCATATACTTCAGTACAAGTTCAACGAGACCGTATGACGTGCAATAGTAGTCGAAAATTGAAGGCCGCCACAATATATCTCCAAGCCGGCTTTTAAATAACTTCTAGACACCTAACTACAAACCCGTTCAAATTTGTCTACAATCATTTTCATATGAAAATCGAAGAATCTGTTTTTTTCTTTATGAATTCATTTTTAAATGTCCTTAAACCTAAAGCAGGATAAGTCAAGTTGAAATGAAAAATTTAGCAGATAAAGGTTGGTTGGAAACGTTCCGTTGTGGATCTACGACCATAAATTAGCAGCCAATTAGTGACGAGTGCCACTTAATCTAACTTTCCCTGTTAGTGTCTGGTACGTTAATGTGTCAGATTGTTGTGTAATCAAGGCTCATGAATTTTGGAAACTCTTCGATAACGGTAGGTATTGACCACTTCACTTACAAAGAATAATAACTGTAACTCGGTTTCTGTGTAAGCTTTATGAACTGCTCCTTTCGTTTGACATCAAATGAACAATTTTGTGTTTACCTAACAATGTAACTATATTAATTTTATAAATTTGTTTGTAATAACGTTTTCACTAAACTTTGCAGTATTCATGTAAAAATTTATGTAAATAAATTTACGTACTCTCGTTGCCAGTTATGCAAATGCTTACACTCTTTGGCTACAATTCTACAATGTCTGTTCTATATATCTCCTCTGTGGTGGGGAGAGATGATGTGTTTGAGAGTCTTGTTGCACAGTCATAGGGAGTTGCATTTTCGTGGAAGTTGGTTTAACATAGTGAAAGTTTGCTTGTTTACAATGAAAAGTACAGAAGTCAAAAATTTACGCGAATTTTTACGTCGATAACCCAGATTAAAGTTTGTAGATACTTTCTTCGAACTGGCAGCTCCTGCACCAACAATCATATTCCGAAGAAGACAACGAAGCCAACATAAGAACAGCTAATTAGTAGATTCTATGAGTTACGAATGTGGGCATGACTACTTTTAATTTTACGCTAAATGACAAATATCTGTAAAGCTGTTATCTCTTTGCAAATATAATCCCTACTGAAAGAGTGCGTGACAAGTTTCAGTACAAATAAATTAAACTAAGTCGAAAAGTCAATACTATACCTACTTCACATGTGCGGCGTTACGTTATATAATTGTTTTCGGTTGTATATGCACACCATTACTTTCTGCTATGCGCCGCATTACAAATGGTAACGCTTATTATTGTATATGCATAACTTGAGTAGTAAACTGTTGTCACGGCGCTTGCATAGGCAATTGAGAAATGTGAGGGAACTTCCGAAACTAGATATGGACGAAGCTGCCAAAACAGTGTTCGTTGGTTTCAGCACAATGAGGCTAGATATTATTTAGATTCCGTAATATGTTTTAACGATTCGTAGTTCGTAAAATTTTGTATATCATCTAGGCTTCGAGTACCATATATATATTTTTTTGTATAATAAAAAGCTGCTCTATATAAAGAGCATTGCAGAGAATCTCGTAGCAGTGCTGTTCATATAGTGCAGCCGCTTATTTTACAACAAAAAAATTAAATTATGGTACCCTAAGCATAGCATATATAATACAATTTTGCCTATCATTAAAACGTATTATTTCGCATTTTTTATCTTCTTACAGGAAGTACCATAAGCCTCGAAGTGTTGATAATTAAATCTGCAGGCCATGCAGTTTAAATTTTGATAATTTAGAAGCAGTATTAATTGAACATTTAATTTAAACAGTAGACCGCTGAGTTCAAACTAGGATACCAATGAGAACAAAAAAGTAAAATTTCTTTATTTTCTCACATCATATTTCATTTCTTCATAAAAAGTTTGCAACGTTTATGCATCCAACCCCCATTGGTATAAGAAATGCGTTGAAGAAATGATTACATAATTTTTATTGTTTTCTGTTACAGTCGCAATTTAAGTTGCAGTAGACTCACAATTTGTTTGTTTATTTATCTCCTCTTAGGTCAGCAGTTTATGTTTTTGTTTTCAAATAATTTGTTTATATGAGGTGGCTAAAATAAAGCTGGCCCTGAAAATGTTTATCAAATACCAGTCTTAACATTACTAATGTCTCGATATCACTTCGTTCAGAAACCACAGGCAGCATTGAACACACGAGCGTTATTCAGGAAGCTTTAATTCACATACAATAGGTCATTTTTAATAATGTTCTGACACTGTGACGTTTTCATTCCCGCACCGATGATGAGATTTTGTCGGCCAGCTTTATCTTCCGTAATGTTTTCTACCGTTTCAACTGTTTCGTATAGTTTGCGAATGATCTCTTTGTTTAATGTCATGAAATTCCAAAAACAATATACACTCCTGGAAATTGAAATAAGAACACCGTCAATTCATTGTCCCAGGAAGGGGAAACTTTATTGACACATTCCTGGGGTCAGATACATCACATGATCACACTGACAGAACCACAGGCACATAGACACAGGCAACAGAGCATGCACAATGTCGGCACTAGTACAGTGTATATCCACCTTTCGCAACAATGCAGGCTGCTATTCTCCCATGGAGACGATCGTAGAGATGCTGGATGTAGTCCTGTGGAACGGCTTGCCATGCCATTTCCACCTGGCGCCTCAGTTGGACCAGCGTTCGTGCTGGACGTGCAGACCGCGTGAGACGACGCTTCATCCAGTCCCAAACATGCTCAATGGGGGACAGATCCGGAGATCTTGCTGGCCAGGGTAGTTGACTTACACCTTCTAGAGCACGTTGGGTGGCACGGGATACATGCGGACGTGCATTGTCCTGTTGAAACAGCAAGTTCCCTTGCCGGTCTAGGAATGGTAGAACGATGGGTTCGATGACGGTTTGGATGTACCGTGCACTATTCAGTGTCCCCTCGACGATCACCAGTGGTGTACGGCCAGTGTAGGAGATCGCTCCCCACACCATGATGCCGGGTGTTGGCCCTGTGTGCCTCGGTCGTATGCAGTCCTGATTGTGGCGCTCACCTGCACGGCGCCAAACATGCATACCACCATCATTGGCACCAAGGCAGAAGCGACTCTCATCGCTGAAGACGACACGTCTCCATTCGTCCCTCCATTCACGCCTGTCGCGACACCACTGGAGGCGGGCTGCACGATGTTGGGGCGTGAGCGGAAGACGGCCTAACGGTGTGCGGGACCGTAGCCCAGCTTCATGGAGACGTTTGCGAATGGTCCTCGCCGATACCCCAGGACCAACAGTGTCCCTAATTTGCTGGGAAGTGGCGGTGCGGTCCCCTACGGCACTGCGTAGGATCCTACGGTCTTGGCGTGCATCCGTGCGTCGCTGCGGTCCGGTCCCAGGTCGACGGTCACGTGCACCTTCCGCCGACCACTGGCGACAACATCGATGTACTGTGGAGACCTCACGCCCCACGTGTTGAGCAATTCGGCGGTACGTCCACCCGGCCTCCCGCATGCCCACTATACGCCCTCGCTCAAAGTCCGTCAACTGCACATACGGTTCACGTCCACGCTGTCGCGGCATGCTACCAGTGTTAAAGACTGCGATGGAGCTCCGTATGCCACGGCAAACTGGCTGACACTGACGGCGGCGGTGCACAAATGCTGCGCAGCTAGCGCCATTCGACGGCCAACACTGCGGTTCCTGGTGTGTCCGCTTTGCCGTGCGTGTGATCATTGCTTGTACAGCCCTCTCGCAGTGTCCGGAGCAAGTATGGTGGGTCTGACACACCGGTGTCAATGTGTTCTTTTTTCCATTTCCAGGAGTGTAGCTTGTAAGGAGGTGCACAGCAGTGAGATTACACACTAACGGCTCAATACTGGATCAAGCAAATGGAAAACTTATATGGATATAAGAAAGATTGAGTTAGATTTTATAAACTTCCACCGATAGCGGTGATAATGACAGAAGACACGGTAGCGACTTTGGAGCCTCTCAGATATGCAGACGATACTATCGTAGCCTTGACCACAGAGTTTTTAATACAGAAATTAAAAAGGATATGTGGAATTCATTTTTGGACTTGAATACTTCAGTAGACAATTAAAATTTTCTTTACGTGTACTGTAATCTTTATCCTACTGTGTAACTAAAAACTTCTATCTCTTCATATATTTTGTACGGGTTTAGCGCTACAGCTCGCAGATATTTGGGAAAAGTCATATTTTAGAACGGTCAAGAGCTGCCGATAAAATGAAGCGTTATCAACTATCGCTTTCAACCAAATATGACTATTAGCTTAGTGCCCGCTGCTTCGCTCATGTAGACTATATGGTCCGCACAGTTTTGTTTTGTTTTTATGTAATCGAATTTATATGTTGTTCACAAATTAGAATACCTTCTAAACTTTACACACTAGTTAAGGCCATAAAGGCACAATCTTTTCCGAATGTTCTTCTGACAGAAACGCGATTCTGGTAACTGGAGTCCAAGGATTTTGTTAATCATGCCTTTTGCCTTCTTGTGATGATATTTCCATAGAAACTTTCATCCCTTAACACATATTTATTTATATCTAACTGAGGAGTGAAATACCAGTTTTCATGGGTTTACCTTAAAAGAGTTTTTAATATAACGAAATATTTTCTTAAAAATTTTCATTCCCTATTTAACACCATTAGCGGGTTAAATTACCAAAAACATGCAAAAAAAATATTTTTTAATGTTTTTACCGACAAGTCAAATAGCAATTTTCGTAGATTAGCTTTAAAATGCTTTATTAGTTCTTCAGTAATGATTTTTTTTTTTCAAAAGACACTTCCACCCACTATTTTACCCTCTTAGTGGCTGAATTTCCAAAAACGCTGAAAAAAGTGTTTATTTCTGATCGATAAACCAAATAACAATTTTCGTAGGTCTAACTTCAAAATTGCCTTAGTAGCTACATATTTTCAAAAAACATCTCATCCCCTGTTTCATCCCCTGAGGGATGGAATTTCGAAAAATCTATTCTTAAACGGCGCCAAAGGTATAAGATCAACACCCTCTTCAAATTTCAAGTTTATATCCCTAGCGGTTTGGGCTGGCGAAGACAAGTCAGTCAATCAGGACATGGCCTTTTACAAGGGTTGGAACTTTAATAGTGGCAACTATTTATTTACAGCTCGTACAAAATAGATACGTGTTTCAAAGTTTTACTGACCTTCAAAGTAGTCACCAGCATTGTGTATAACCCGTTGCCAGCGTGTGGAAGTCGTAGGATAATCTTAGCAGTGCCAGTTGTGTTGACAGTTCGAGAGGCGCCGTCTATTGCCCGACGAATTTGTAGCAGTTCTGAAGCGAATGCCGTGAAGTGTTTCCTTCAGTTTAGAAATCGAGTTGAACTTACGAGGGAATGCAGTAGGTAGTAAAGCACTTCAAACAAATCAGTAACAGCATGCACTGTACGTTCTTCAGCATTATCCTGCAAAACGATGGTCAGGCAAATCGTCGTGCCGTCCCCGAATGTCTGACATTGATGTCGAACGCATGCGCCATTGCTTCACAAGGAGTCCGCAGATATCCGTTCGCCGTGCAGCTCGACAGCTCAACATGCCCCCGATGTTCATCTGGCGTGTGTTGCGTCGACGTTTGCACATGAAACCATACAAAATTCAGCTGCTGCGAGCTCTTCGTGAAGGTGAAAAACAACAACGTGTGGAGTTCTGTCTTCGTTCTTGGCAAGATGGAGGATGACAGTTTTCTTCCACACTTAGCGTTTAGTGACGGGGCAACATTCCATTTAAATGGAAATGTGAACCGTCATAATGTGAGAATATGGGGTACGGAACAACCACGTGAGAGGAACTCTCCAAAATTTGATATGTTTTGTGCAGTTTCACCGGAAAAGGTATATGGTCCACTTTTCTTTGCGGACAACACTGTTACAGGAAGCACGTACCTCGATATGCTTGAGAACTTTCTTTTCCCGCAGGTGGAGACTGATTCGCACGATTTCATTTACCAACAGGATGGGGCACCACCACACTGGCATCCGGAAGTGCGGGAATTTTTAAATCAAAGGATTACCGAACAATGGATGGGTCGCACTGGACCAAATGATTCAGCCTTACATTACAGGCCTCCAAGGTCACCGGACCTGACTGTATGTGATTATTTCTTGTGGGGGTTTATAAAAGACTCTGTTTATGTGACTCCGTTACCAACAACAATGAATGAACTGAGACACCGCATAACAGCAGCTGTGGAAGCTGTAACTCAAGACATGCTCGCTGCAGTTTGGGGACAATTTGAAATATTGAACACCTATGAAAAGGTATGAAAAGAAAGTTTTTGAGTTTCGCGTTCATCAAAAAACAAAATTCATTGTATATGTTTATTAGTTGCAGAAATACAGACGTGCCAAATCGGATGATTCTTTTTAATACACCCTGTATTTCAATTATCCTTCCACTTCCCTACAACCTCTTAGGCTTCTTGTAAGTCTATAACTGCACTGACTGTGAAGAGAGTTTCCGATGACAGCGACTGAAGCTGGGCACTGGCAGTTTGATATTAATATTTTGGTATTTCAAATTTAACCTGCCATATTAAAACCTGATTTCCTTTCGTCATGATCTAAATTTAGCCTGAGCATTGGATATAGGAAATATAGTACGTTTTTTTAAGATTGGTCCAAAGTTAACCGAAATGACAACGTAACTTTGTACCACTATTAAAATTGCTACTTTTACCTTAATATGATATAATTAGTATACATTTTCAATTTTCCAACCACTCAAAACTACAGATGTAAATAAAATATTTGTTGTGATGCGCAGTTCTTTTGTGTCTAGTGTTTCCAAAAAAAAATGAAAAATGGTGGTACAACGTTAGTCAGTTTGACTATGTATGATACCTAAAGGTAATCATAAGAGAGAAACTGAAAGTTAGTAGAGATTTATTTCATCGACTGCCGTTGGCGATTCTCAAATATAACTTCTTTTTCAAACGTATGTCTCTGGATTGATTGCTGCATCAAACGTAAAGGGGTAGCAGCGGAGAAAGAGGTTGTCTGGTGTTCTTTGTCCATCGCTGCGGAATATTGCCGCAGCTGCAGTGGGAGGAAGCATCGGAAGAAAGAAGATACAGAGTGGGGCAGCAAGGGCTTTACGTGCCTCGAAAATCGCGGCAGGCGGCGTTGGGCGTTAATAGCGCGCTCCGTGTGCTCCAACGAGCACATATACGCGGGTACGTGTGTGTGTGCACGTGTGTGTGTGTGTGTGAGCGAGGGCGGGCTCGGCAGCCCACAGGCGCCGTATCAACTAATGGCGTGGCCCGAATCTTTACCCGCGCGGGTAATGCGCCACGCAGGCTCGCCGCATCACGGGGCGAGGCAGCGCGGAATAACATTTTAAAATATAATAAGGCTATTATTTTGGAAACTCCCTAACACAGCCCATCATTTAATAAACACCATCAAGTGTGAAAGCTCGCCCCGCGCCGGTCTCCCCCCGGCGGAGGGGTTGTTCGCCGCCGGAGTACGCGTTAATATTTAAAAACTCAATTTGGATCTTATAGAGGCGGCGCGTCCGCTGTTATGCGAGCATGCGCCTCAAATGTATCATACGGCGCGTGATGGCGAATTTAGTTTATGCGTTACGGTGCGCTGGGAAATTGCCTAGAATTGCGGAACAAGCCTCGCCCCCCGCCCCCCGGCACCCTGCCGGACGCTGCGGTTCCGCCGCCCCCCGCCCCCGACACAAAAACGCGCACACACGTACATGTACAACTGCAAACCCCGTCCGTGCCCTCAAACACCCCGCCGACAGCGAACTAGCGCTCTCTGGCTGCCGGTTGCAGGGAAAAAAATGTAATGGGCGCGAAGAATTAAATAATTTCGTTATCACGCTCGGGCAGCTAATTTAGTAATAAAAGCGGACGAGCGGAGAGCTAAACGGGATATTTATTTCTAACGAGGTGTGCAGTTATTACATTAAACATGTGCCAATCGGCCGCGTTTCATTGGATCGTATTTTAGGCTCATTTTCGGAACGCGAGAGCGCTTTCCGACCGGTATCGGATATTACAATTTGCGCCCATTATGCCGTCCGCTATCGCGCACCGTAATCGCATCATACGCGGCCGCTGCGATCTTACTCTAAATGAAATTTATCGACCTAATTTGATACGCTAATTAAAATCTTGTTACTAGTATAAATTGCATTACACGGTGGGCGGGCGGGATTCGGCATAGGGAGGGGGGGGGGGGAGTGATAATCAGTGTTTGCAAATGTGTGGAGTGCGAACGGTCTCGCTAATAAGATGATAAAAGCGCTGCAGTTATGCAGCAGCGGGTGCAGAATTGCAGAATTAAACTCGCAATTTGAGCGGCAGTGCGAAGCCAGCCGGCACCGCTGACGACCGCTCTTTCAATTAGTCGGAGCCTGTCCGCGCGCTTAATTACCGCAGTTCGCCGGCTCGGTGCTCCCCACACGGGCAGCACTTCGTCCTCGGCGTCTGTGGTGCAAAGGCACTCACCTGCGACAGGCCGCTCCACTACCAGGAATGGTTTACATAGTCAGTCCGCCCACATATCGAGGGTGCACAATAATTTCTCGCCCTAGCACGACAATCTACTTTGAAAGCCTGCCCTGCGGTTTCCTACCTCAATCTGGAAGCACCTAAAGACGAAGGCCCTTGTTTTTCAGCCGTGAAATGTTACCCCTTTAATGTAAAATGCGAATCATCTGTAAATAAACTCTATCTGCCTGAGACTGTTAAGTTCCACAGTGGTAAGACCTTCGCAAGGTGCAACGGAATAAAAAGACCGGAAAACTGTGAGTAGAAATAGAGCTCTGAGAGTTCTGCACAAACTTCATTGTGTATACAGACAGTTCATGTGTAGATTTTCATGAGTGATTCTGCGAATATCAAAACACGTGACATGAATGGTACACTACTGGCCACTAAAATTCCTACACCAAGAAGAAATGCAGATGATAAACGGGTAGTCATTGGACAAATATATTATACTAGAACTGATATGTGATTACATTTTCCACAATTTGGGTGCTTAGATCCTGAGAAATCAGTACCCAGAACAACCACCTCTGGCCGTATTAACGGCCTTGATACGCCTGCACATTGAGTCAAACAGAGCTTGAATGGCGTGTCCAGGTACAGCTGTCCATGCAGCTTCAACACGGTACCACAGTTCATCAAGAGTAGTGACTGGCGTACTGTGACGAGTCAGTTGCCCGGCCACCATTGACCAGACGTTTTCAATTGGTGAGATATCTGCTGAATATGCTGGCCAGGGTAGCAGCCGAACATTTTCTATATCCAGAAAGGCCCGTACAGGACCTGCATCATGCGGTCGTGCATTGTGCTGCTGAAATGTAGGGTTTCACAGGGATCGAATAAAGGGTAGAGCCACGGGTCGTAACACATCTGAGATGTAACGTCCACTGTTCAAAGTGCCGTCAATGCGAACAAGAGGTGACCGAGACGTGTAACCAATGGCACCCCACACCATCACGCCGGGTGACAGACCAGTATGGCGATGACGAATACACGCTTCCAATGTACGTTCACCGCGATGTCGCCAAACACGGATGCGACCATCATGATGCTGTAAACAAAACCTGGATTCATCCGAAAAAATGGCGTTTTGCCATTCGTGCACCCAGGTTCGTCGTTGAGTACACCAAAGCAGGCTCTCCTGTGTGTGATGCAGCGTCAAGGGTAACCGCAGCCATGGTCTCCGAGCTGATCGTCCATGCTGCTCCATACGTCGTCGAACTGTTCCTGCAGATGGTTGTTCTCTTGCAAATGTCCCTACCTGTTGACTCAGAGATCGAGACGTGACTGCACGATCCGTTACACCCATGCTGATAAGATGCCTGTCTCTCGACTGCTAGTGATACGAGGCCGTTGGGATCTAGCTCGGTGTTCCGTATTACCCACCCGAACCCACCGATTCGATATTCTGCTAACAGTCATTGGATCTCGACCAACGCGAGCAGCAATGTCGCTATACGATAAACCGCAATGGCGATAGGCTACAACCCGACCTTTATCAAAGTCGGAAACGTGATGGCACGCATTTCTCCTCATTACACGAGGCATCACAACAATGTTTCACCAGGCAACGCCGGTCAAATGCTGTTTGTGTATGAGAAATCGGTTGGAAACTTTCCTCATGTCAGCACGTTGTAGGTGTCGCCACTGGCGCCAACCTTGTGTGAATGCTCTGAAAAGCTAATCATTTGCATATCACAGCATCTTCTTCCTGTCGGTTAAATTTCGCGTCTGTAGCACGTCATCTTCGTGGTGTAGCAATTTTAATGGCCAATAGTGTAGTATCTTCTGAATGCATTGACTTAGAACCTCAAACTTTTTACACCACAACAGGACCGTAGACCTTAGTACATACAGAAAATATCAACTTGATACCTTGACCTGTTCCTGAGAAAAAGGTGTCTTAACAGACGGACACATAGACAACAAAGTGACCCTATTAGGGTCCCGTTTTTTCCGTTTACGCTTGGCACCACAAAAAATGGGATTAGCTATAGCTAACCAAAACTTGCTTTGAGAGACGAAATAGTGAACGCAGCTGAGGATCAAATAGATAATAAGTCGACGACCTGTAGAAATCCTTGGGTAACACGAGAGATACTGAATTAAATCGATGAAAGCAGAAAATATAAAATGCAATAAATGAAGCAGGCGAAAGGGAATACAAACGTCTAAAAATGAGACTGACAGGAAGTATAAAATGGCTAAGCAGGAATGGCTAGACGACAAATGTAGAAGCGTATATCACTAGGGTAAGATAGATACTGCCTACAGCAAAATTAAAGAGGCCTTCGGAGAAAAGAAAACCGCCTGTATGAATATCAAGAGCTCAGATGGAAAACCAGTCCTAAGCAAAGAAGGGAAAGCAGAAAGGTGGAAGGAGTATATAGAGGGCCTATACAATGGAGATGCACGTGAGGGCATTACTATGGAATTGGCAGAGGACGTAGAGGAAGATGAGAACGGAGATATGATACTGTGTGAAGAGTTTGACAGAGCACTGAAAGACTTAAGTCGAAACAAGGCGCCGGCAGTAGACAACATTCCGTTAGAGCTACTGATAGCCTTGGGAGAGCCGGCCATGACAAAACTCGTCCATCTGGTGAGCAAGATGTATGATACAGACGAAATGCCCTCAGACTTCAAGAAGAATATAATAACCAATTCCAAAGAAAACAGGTGCTGGCAGGTGTGAAAATTACCGAACTATCAGTTTAATAAGTAACGACTGCAAAATACTAACACGAATCCTTTACAGAAGAATGGAAAAACCCGTAGAAGCCGACCTCAGGGAGGATCAAGTTTGGATTCCGTAGAAATGCTGGAACACGCGAGGCAGTACTGACTTATCTTAGAAATTAGATTAAGGAAAAGCAAACGTATGTTTCTAGCTCTGGCTCTGAGCACTATGGGACTTAACATCTATGGTCATCAATCCCCTAGAACTTAGAACTACTTAAACCTAACTAACCTAAAGACATTACACAACACCCAGTCATCACGAGGCAGAGAAAATTCCCTGACCCCCCCGGGAATCGAACCCGGGAACCCGAGCGCGGGAAGCGAGAACGCTACCGCACGACCCCGAGCTGCGGACTATGTTTCTAGCAAATCTAGACTTAGAGAAAGCTTTTGACATTTTGACTGCAATAATTTCTTTCAAATTCTAAAAGTGCCAGTCACAAAATATAGGGAGCGAAAGGCTTTTTACAATTTGCACAGAAATCAGGTGGCAGTTATAAGAGTCGAGGAGCATGAAAGGGAAGCAGTGGTTCAGAAGCAGTGTAGCCCAACCCCAACGTTATTCAATCCCTATATTAAGTAATCAGTAAAGGAAACAAAAGAAAAAAAGTGGAGTAGGAATTTAAGTCCAGGGAGAAGAAATACAAGTTTTGAGGTTTGCCGATGACATTGCAATTTTGTCAGAGTCTGCAAAGGATTTGCAAGGGCAGTTGGACGGAATAGACAGTATCTTGAAAGGAGGATACAAGATGAAAATCAACAAAAGCAAAACGAGGATAATGAAATGTAGTCGAATTAAATCAGGTGATGCTGAGGGAATTACATTAGAAAATGAGACACTTAAAGTACTAGATGAGTTTTGCTATTTGAGAAGCAAAATAACTGATGATGGTCGAAGTAGAGTGGATATAAAGTGTTGACTGGCAATGGCAAGAAAAGCGTTTCTGATGAAGAGAAATTTGTTAACATCCATTATAGATTTAAGTGTCAGGAATTCGTTTCTGAAAGTATTTGTATGTAGTGTAGCCATGAATCGAAGAGAAACATGGACGATAAACAATTTAGACAAGAAGAGAATAGAAGCTTTCAAAATGTGGTGCTACAAAAGAATGTCAAAGATTAGATGGATAGATTGTGTAACTAACGAGAAGGTACTGAACAGAATTGGGGAGAAGAGAAATGTGTGGTACAACCCGACTAGAAAAAGGAATCGGTTGGTAGGACACATTCTGAGACATCAAGGGACCACCAATTTAGTACCGGAGGGAAGCATTTGGGGTAAAAATCGTAGAGGGAGAGCAAGAGATGAATACAGTAAGCAGATTAAGAGGGATGTAGGTTGCAGACGTTGCTCTGAGATGAAGAGGCTTGCACAGAATAAAGTAGCATGGAAAGCTCCATCAAATCAGTCTTTGGACTGAAGACCACAACAACAACAACAACTACCAAAACAAAACTTAATTTAGAATCCTCACTGTAGGCCTCATGCATTTACTACGCCCATAAATAAACTGCAGCCAATAGTCGCAATGCAGATTTTTGGCCATGTATGCTCTACATCACCTAATAATCTGAAAAACGCTCAGCTAGTGTGGTAGCAGAAATTATCTCGACCTCTCCCTGCTGGCACGTGTCTCGAAGTTCAGCAGCGATACACACTTACCTCCTTGGCTCAAATTCTTGTTTAATAAATCAGCAGTCTCCGCTTAAAACAGGCAACTTCATCCCAGCTATGAATACGGTCAAAATGAAAAGGTTACGTTTCGAGAATCGGATTCTTGACTGAACACATATGGAAGTATGGAACACGTGAAAAAATTAGTGAAACAAAGACCACAAGGAGATGATAATAAGTTGGCAAAAATCCCAACTTTGCTCAGACATGATGCAATGATCATTATTCGAATACAGAATACCATTCATAACTTTTAAAAGGCAATTCGTCGGACCGTGGTGTTTATACTACCGGATACAACAGGCAAGAGAAACTCACGGCGTATGATTAGTAACTTCTGAAACAGTGTCTTACGAGTGAAACAGCACTGAGATAAGTCACTTGAAACATCGGATGGCTCAATAAAAACGTGATATTGATGCGCACGTAATCCAAAAAAGTGGAAAACGCGAAGACCTAACATTCCCCACGTTAAATGGGGCTGCAAATGTGTCACGGACATTTATCTGAGTGTGCCTGATCTCCAAACCAATGTAATTCACAGTCACGTAAATGCAGCGCAAATGTGCAAGCCAGCAATAATCTCAGTATAATACAGAACAAATTCGAATAAATGTGCCCATTTCAGTAACACAATGCATTGCATCTGTCCTATGAGGTAAATCAACACGTCCTGGCCGGCCGTGTGACCGAGCGGTTCTAGCCGCTTCAGTCTGGAACCGCGCGACCGCTACGGTCGCAGGTTCGAATCCTACGTCGGCCATGAATGTGTGTAATGTCCTTAGGTTAGTTAGGTTCAAGCAGTTCTAAGTTCTAGGGGACTGATGACCTCAGATGTTGAGTCCCATAGTGCTCAGAGCCATTTGATCCATCTGAACACGTCCCAGCAGCAGGAAGAGAAGTAGGATAATGCTTCGTGTGCAGACCACAAAGCCTCGCAAGGCGAATTCTGACGCCTAACTCTCCCATTGGTCACCTCCAGTCAAAGCTCACACAACCGCTCAAGACCGTTTCCAACCAGAGGTGTGCTGCCAGACCAATCTTTGACGAAGTGAATACTGTCGCGGATGAATACGTGGTATGAAAATGGTGCGCTCCAGAACAGACGCCTTTCAACTTTATGCCATTTTTGAAGTTATTTTGCAGCGATAGATTCCATCCCTGAAGATTGGTTCTGGAACAACATGTTTCTTTAGATGACCAACTTTCACAACTGTTACACAGGCTGGTCCATTGGTATGGAACCACCCTTCTGAAACAAAAGCAGGTCAATAAATATAAATTTAAGGATCAAGTATCATAAGAAGGGAGAGGGGAGAACTGTAAAATTGATACCAACATGGCCGCCTTTTTTGATGCAACTCCTTATTTCCGAATAGAAATAGGATCGTGTGTCATATCAAACGCACAGAAAATTACTCATAAAAACAATGTTGTCTTCCATTTGAGCATAGCTCTAATCGTTCTCGAGTTATGACTGATGTTTCTTCAGCACACGTGATGTGAAAGGTACCAGCATTGACACCAGATGAACGAATTGAGGTCGTCCAGATTAGCACTGCAGATATTTTTAAAAATATCGGGAAACCTGTATGTCGATTTTAAAAAAATATCATTATCGGCTCTTGATAAATCGAGAAAAGAATCAATATATTGATACATCGAGGGGGCCCTTAAAAATATCGACTTCAAGTTTTAAATATACTGCCGGTTTTGGGACTTTGCTATTTGGGGAGTGATGATGGTCGAAGTAGAGAAGATATAAAATGCAGACTGGTAATGGCAAGGAAAGTGTTTCTGAAGAAGAGAAATTTGTTAACATCGAGTATAGATTTAAGCATCAGCACGTCGTTTCTGAAAGTATTTGTATGGAGTGTAGCCATGTATGGAATTGAAACATGGACGATAAATAGTTTGGACAAGAAGAGAATACAAGCTTTCTAAATGTGGTGCTACAGAAGAATGCTGAAGATTAGCTGGGTAGATCACATGACTAATGAGGAGGTATTGAATAGAATTGGAGAGAAGAGAAATATATGGCACAACTTGACTATAAGAAGGGATCGGTTGCTAGGACATGTTCTGAGGCATCAATGGATCACCAATTTAGTATCGGAGGGCAGCATGGAGGGTAAAAATCGTAGAGGGAGACCAAGAGATGAATACACTAAACAGATTCAGAAGGATGTAGGTTGCAGTAGATACTGGGAAATGAAGAAGCTTGCACAGGATAGAGTAGCATGGAGAGCTGCATCAAGCCAGTCTCAGGACTGAAGACCACAACAACAACAACAATCGGTTTTAGAGCTGTATATTTAAGTTCTGATTTATTATTAAGTATTCTCTATACCAACAAGCTAGCAGCGTGCTTACCCACCTTAGAGCAAGAACTGAAAGGAAACAATACACGTTGACGCTTAGCCATAACCACTTGGCTAACAATGGCAGCGGCATGTAAGTGGCACAATAAAAGGTGAAGCGGCCTAGCACTTGCAGTGTCAAAATTGCGAAGTGAAGCTGAACGCTGTAGTTTCTGTTGGTAGCGTCGAGTGCCGATTATGTCAGCATTTCCCCTCACGCGTCTCCGTTAAAACTGTTTTTTAACGCAACTCGTGTGCTATTTCTTCACTTATGAAATCTTCTTATTCCACTCACACCGGCACCCCCCCGTGCAATCGGACTTTGTAATAGGATACCCTCCTCTATCATTACCTTTTTTCTATGGAAGTAGGCGATACCAGGATTACTCTCGAAACCTGTATAGCTTAAAATCATCTCACCTGTTTCACTAAAAGAATTTCATATGATTTTGTATATGATGTATTATATATCAGGCTAAGAAGTATGAAAAGAAATCAATTTGTTACAGTCGACATGTACAGCTAAAATCATTCTTCTTTTAGAAATATTTGAAACTACGAAATATCTGGCATACTTAAAATTCATATTACTGATTGCACAATCTCACGTGATTATTGAATTTGTTTCTGGATTCATTTATAAAATAATGATATAATTGGTGTAGATACTTCTTTTGTCAAGAAATTCTGTAAACTCTTCTACTTTGTAAACTCTTTGGAATACTGTGAGTACTGCAGAATTTAAAGTAGTAGTGGGCACGCCTCTGATGGGATCGGACGTGTTTTTGTGATTGATACCAACAATGTAATTTGTGGCGTTATAGAAGTGGAAATTAAAGACGGTGTGATACTGAAAAAAGAGACAAAAAATAAAATTTAAGAGTAAAACAGGCAAATCTTCAAACATTATTCAAATCAACAGGAACCTATAAAATCGAAATTTCAGCCTCAAGAATGTACCCCTAGTCGCGACATCTGCAGCCAACAACAAGAGAAAATGACGATAAGTAAAAAGTTTCTCTTTTGTATATCTTACACCTCTCGAAGCTTTCGAAACTTTTGAAGAGACAGGAAAAATGAATGTTGATGGGTGGGAGAGTAAGATCACAACTTCTTCTTTTGTGGCACATGTACTTGCTTCACAAGTCGAAGGGGAAGACTGAACTTGATGAAAACTCAAGAAGTAGTAGAACTCCTTCACACTGTGAAAGTAAAATCATGTTCTACTACAATTTCAAAAGAACAGCTTCAAATCTGTACTGAAAATTGTGAAAAAATATAATATAAAATAAAAATATAGGCACGCGATGTTACCATTTTGATATCGATACATCGGAAAATAAAGTGTAAGGGGTTCATTATGTAAGAGGTTTACTATTCACTACCCTACTGGAGCAAACGTAATTTCGATATATTGCTCACGCGCTGCCTGCGATATAAAACATCTCTGCTGCAATAGAATCGCAGGTCAGAGCAGTGTCAGCAGCAGTAATAATCGCTCGCTCCTACAGAGCAGTCGCCATAGCTCTTGTTATGGAGCAGGCGCAATAGCTCGCCGTTACGAAGAAGTCGTAGCAGCTCACCGCTACAGTACAGTTGGTAGCCATGCAAGAGCAATAGCAGTCGCCGCTGGTGCAGCGCAGTCCATTGCCACGTAGTGTAAGGTAAACTTTATTGTTCTTCATCGCCATACGCGTACTTAAATTTGCTGTCTGAGATGTTAATATGAATTTGTTCCAATCTTTTTGTGATTTGTCAGCACTAATGTAGTCATACTTGTAATGTTCAATTTTTATGTAATCGTTTGCAGAAATGTTTTCGATAATAAGGTTTTTCAGATCATAATTTTTTACCAGTCATTTACTTGGATTTAAATATTTTACAAATTTTCCTAAATCATAGTCATGTGTCGTTTATTAATCAGTGCTTGTGCTCGTGTCAACAAGCAAAGTCAGTTTTTTTTTTTCTAATAATGCAAATCTCGGAGAAATGTTGTTCATTAATAGTAGATAAGCCAGCATTGCACTAAGTAGTGCCATTTAGGAGCAGTTATATAGACAGTGTTATCTGGTGACACCATTACGAGGTAAGAATTTTTCAGTTTACTCAGGTTGATTTCACAGGGCCATGACGTAGCGCTACTTACGTCAAAAATTTATCAGTTTCAACTCTCAGTCAATTTTGTACAGGAAATTTTTATATACGGGAAGGTTACAAAAGTACCCGATATACCGGGTGCTCAAAAAGTCAGTATAAATTTGAAAACTGTGTAAATCACGGAATAATGTAGATAGAGATGTACAAATTGACACACATGCTTGGAATGACATGGGGTTTTATTAAAACCAACAAAATACAAAAGTTCACAAAATGTCCGACAGATGGCGCTTCATGTGATCCGAATAGCAATAATTAGCATAACAAAGTAAGACAAAGCAAAAATATGTTCTTTACAGGAAATGCTCAATATGTCCACCATCATTCCTCAACAATAGCTGTAGTTGAGGAATAATCTTGTGAACTGCACTGTAAAGCGTGTCCGGAGTTATGGTGTGGCATTGGCGCCGGCTGTTGTCTTTCAGCATCCCTAGAGATGTCGGCCGATCACGATACACTTGCGACTTCAGGTAACCCCAAAGCCAATAATCGCACGGACTGTGGTCTGGGGACCTGGGAGGCCAAGCATGACGAAAGTGGCGGCTGAGCACACGATTATCACCAAACGACGCGCGCAAGAGATGTTTCACGCGTCTAGGAATATGGGGTGGTTTTTTTTTTTTTTTTTTTTTTTTTTTTTTTTTGTTCTAATAAAACCCCATGTCATTCCAAGCATTTGTGCCAATTTTTACCTCTATCTACATTATTCCGTGGTTTATTAAGTTTTCAAATTTATACTGACTTTTTGATCAACCGCTATATCAATATGTTTTCCAAAAACTATCGATATTTTAACAACATCCCTAGATCAGACACCAGGAGAGAGGTGCATCTATGCTATCGCGGGGGACGGCACCCACCACCACACAGTGCGTTGCTAAAACTTTTCGTGAAATTCCTTGAAACCGGCTCCGTCGCAGACACGCCGAATGTTGGACGACCGAAAACTGCTACGGATGAAGCAACACTGACCGCTGTTCTAGAATCGTTCAGCAAGGCCTGTGGCGCACGATCGATTTATTATCGTGAACTCGCAGCGTCATTTACTCGCTCGTTTTAACAGTACATGTGAAGCAATGAAGTCAGGCACGTAAGAGCAGTGAGGCGAGAACTGCGCTCACCAACTATTGCTGCTTCGCAGCGCGCTCGCCGATGACCGCGAAGCAGCTAGTAGTTGCGGCAGAACTGAGCATGCAGTAGGGATGGGAAAAACCGACCGGTTAAAACCGATATAGGTCTTTTTAGTTCTGAATTACCGGCATTTTTCTGTATTTTTTGTTCTCAGTTATAACTGGTGTTCTTTTTCATATTAATAACCGAGTAAGAAAATTGAAATATCAATTAGCCATAGCAGTAGTGCTAAAATTTTTCGTTTTTAAATAACGGTTTTTTAAAAAAGGAATAATTTTTATTTGTAAATTTAAATATTCTTTGTTTAAAGGGTTAATATTTCTTTGTTTAAATTGCGTAAGTATTTTAATTAAAAAAGTTGTTTTGTGGGATCAATGATATGAAGTTTTTCATCCCAGGCCGTGTATTTATTTTCTATTTGTTCTTTGAGTTTTTTTCTTTGTTTTTTTCTAGAACTATACTCTTTATTTTGGGTATCTATTATTTAATAATTGATCATATAGTCTTTGTTGAATGATAACTTTTTAATTTGAATGGTTCTATGGTTGTGATGACTTTAATTTTGGATTGAATGTTTCTTATTTTTATGTCTTTGCTCTGGTTTGAAATTTGCGTCATTATAGGAAATGGGAGAAGTAATCACTGCTATTTTAATAACAGTGGTCACATAAACGAGCAACAAACACATGGCGTAAAAATTAGTACAGCATTGCTGAGACGATACTGTCCATGTTTCCGTGAATCGTGGCTTGAGGTACGCGTGTACTTGGAGTGTACAAGACCCGCCCCCGCCTGGTCTATACAGTACAGGTAGTGTCTCGCTGTTGTCGCCAGACATCGCTTGATGTCCGATCCTTTAGATGAGTGGTCCCAGTATGATCTACTGGCTACGATACCAACTTTCATCCAGGGGGCCCAGGTCCGATTCCCGGCATCGAAACCAACAAAGTGTGTATGTGACCACCTTCCACGGTACGGTGCAGCAACGCGTACAGACCAGCGTAGGGCGATAATACGAACGAACGGAAATAACTTGTTCCATGGTTATTTGAATATCCTATCCCTTATTCCTATCTAGCGCCCTTGAGGATTGACGCTCGAACGATTGCCTCTTATAGTTCTCTTAGTTTAGTTTCCTTAAGTGGAGGGGGGAGGGGAGGTTCAAATGTCTCTGAGCACTATGGGACTTAACATCTGAGGTCATCAGTCCCCTAGACTTAGAACTACTTAAACCTAACTAACCTAAAGACATCACGCACATCCATGCCCGAGGCAGGATTCGTACCTGCGACTGTAGCAGCAGCGCGGTTCCGGACTGAAGCGCCTAGAACCGCTCGGTCACAACGGCCGGAGGGGAGGTGGTTGAGATTTGGTGTACATTATATGGCAATGGCTGAAGAAGGATGAGTTTATTTTTGTTTGGTAGGGTCAAGTTCGGCGGAGTTTTCCTGCTTGCCCCCCCCCCCCCCCCCCCCCCAATGACAGCGATGTGTGGAGAGTTAACACTCTTCAAATGAAGTCAAAACTAGTAGTGGTTGAGGGAATTCTACTGCCATATTGGTACTTCACCAGCATCCTGTGCCCTCATGTGTTACCTGTCATGCAACAGCATCATCGTGACATTTTTCAGCAGGACAACGCTCATCCTTACATTGAACCACGAACTGTCTGCGTGATGTTCAAGTACTCCCTGGCCAGCAAGATCGGTCCCTGATAGAACGTGTAAGGAATCAGCTGTAGTCGAAACGCTGTGAGAATATCCCTGACAGCTCACAGCGCCGTTACCAGCTTTCAGTTGCGAAGCGCAAACGGCTGCAGTCGAATGCAGTAGCCATCTATAGAGGAGTGACAACACTGAGGAGTTGCGAAAGAGAAGTTTACAAAACCGCGTTACACTATTGGCTGAAGTAGGCCAGCGAAGCTGCCGCGCCCAGCCCACTGCAGCTGTCAGGCATCAACTTAGGCCGACGTCAACTCTGTCACAGTGCAAGAATCCATGAACCATTTACAACAGTTGTGGGTCAGCTTGCCCCAAAAGAGGAGACAACGGCTTTCTGACAACCTCCCCAACCAAATCGGCGCATGCACCCATACCAGAAGGGTTGCAACGTCGTAGTGGTGACTGGGCTCATACTGCCAAGTTCTTTGTAAATTTGACTCGATTTTGTAACCGCTAAAATCATCCCTTACCCCGTCAATCCATGAAGTTTCCTTTCGTTCTCTCCTCCTCTTCTGGCTCCTTCATTTACACTACTGGCCATTAAAACTGCTACACCACGAAGATGACGTGCTACAGACGCTAAATTTAATCGACAGGAAGAAGATGCTGTGATATGCAAATGATTAGCTTTTCAGAGCATTCACACAAGTTTGGCGCCGGTGGCGACACCTACAACGTGCTGACATGAGGAAAGTTTCCAACCGATTTCTCATACACAAACAGCAGTTGACCGGCGCTGCCTGGTGAAACGTTGTTATGATGCCTCGTGTAAGGAGGAGAAATGCGTACCATCACGTTTCCGACTTTGATAAAGGTCGGGTTGTAGCCTATCGCGATTGCGGTTTATCGTATCGCGACATTGCTGCTCGCGTTGGTCGAGATCCAAAGAGTGTTAGCAGAATATGGAATCGGTGGGTTCGGGAGGGTAATACGGAAAGCCGTGCTGGATCCCAACGTCCTCGTATCACTAGCAGTCGAGATGACAGGCACCTTATCCGCATGGCTGTAACGGATCGTGCAGCCACGTCTCGATCCCTGAGTCAACAGATGGGGGGGACGTTTGCAACACAACAACCATCTGCGCGAACAGTTCGGCGATGTTTGCAGCAGCATGGACTATCAGCTCGGAGACCATGGCTGCGGTTACCCTTGACGCTGCATCACAGACAGAAGCGCCTGCGATGGTGTACTCAACGACGAACCTGGGTGCACGAATGGCAAAACCTCATTTTTTCGGATGAATCGAGATTCTGTTTACAGCATCATGATGGTAGCATCCGTGTTTGGCGACATTGCGGTGAACGCACATTGCAAGCGTGTATTCGTATCGCCATACTGGCGTATCAACCGGCGTGATGGTATGGGGTGCCATTGGTTACACGTCTCGGTCACCTCTTGTTCGCAGTGACGGCACTTTGAACAGTGGACGTTACATTTCAAATGTGTTACGACCCGTGGCTCTACCCTTCATTCGATCCCTGCGAAACCCTACATTTCAGCAGGATAATTAATGCACGACCGCATTGTAAGTAGGCTGTTTAGGTTTTCTTATTGGTAACGCCACGTAGCGCTCTGTACGAAAAATCACTGGCTGTGCTGTGTGCAGTCTGTGGCTAGTTTGCATTGTTGCCTGCCATTGTAGTGTTGGGCAGATGGATGTGAACAGCGCATAGCGTTGAGCAGTTGGAGGTGAGCCGCCAGCAGTGGTGGATGTGGGGAGAGAGATGGCGGAGTTTTGAAATTTGTAAGACTGGATGTCAGGAACTGCTATGTATATTATGACTTTTCAACACTATTAAGGTAAATACATTGTTTGTTCTCTATCAAAATCTTTCATTTGCTAACTATGCCTATCAGTAGTTCGTGCCTTTAGTAGTTTGAATCTTTTATTTAGCTGGCAGTAGTGGCGCCTGCTGTATTGCAGTAGTTCGTGCAACGAAGTTTTTTGTGAGGTAAGTGATTTGTGAAACGTATAGGTTAATTTAGTCAGGGTCATTCTCTTGTAGGGATTATTGGAAGCCAGATTGCGTTGCACTAAAAAATATTGTGTGTCGGTTTAAGCACAGTCAAGTACAATTTTTCTAAGGGGACGTTTCAGCATATTGCAGGTCCTTTCTGGATACAGAAAATGTTCGACTGCTGCCCTGGCCAACACATTCTCCAGACCTCTCACCAACTGAAAACGTCTGATAAATGGTGGCCGAGCAACTGGCTCGTGACAATACGCCAGTCACGACTCTTGATGAACTGTGGTATCGTGTTGAAGCTGCATGGGCAGCTGTACCGGTACACACCATCCAAACTCTGTTTGACTCAATGCCCAGGCGTATCAAGGCTGTTATTAAGGCTAGAGGTGGTTGTTCTGGGTACTGATTTCTCAGGATCTATGCATCCAAATTGCGTGAAAATGTAATCATATGTCAGTTCTAGTATAATATATTTGTCCAATGAATACCCGTTTATCATCTGCATATCCTCTTGGTGTAGCGATTTTAATTGCCGGTAGTGTATTTTGTTAGACAGTGTATTCACTACCCATTACTGCGTCAAATGCAGTCGTTTTCGGGAAGATTGAATAGTGAAGGCGGTTTCGACTTTCTGAGACAGTCCACAGCTGGCCGCTGGAAGCCAAACGCGGCGAAGTTTTCCTGCATGTCGCTCCCCGTGTCCAGCCGGAAGCAGCAGCCGTGGTAACGAAGCGGTCCGGGATCGGCTGCCTCCCTGCGCGCCACGCCGTCCAATTTTAAAATGATTAAGCGCCGCCTGTTGAAATAGCGCCTAGTAATTGGGTTGTCAGTCAGTGGGGCGGAGAGAGCGCGCCCAGCCGCGGAACGGGGAAGGGGAACCGACTGTCGGGAGGAGAGGGGAGGGGAGGGGAAAGCCAACGTGTGGGGTGGGGGGCTTCGGTCTGCTCTCCGTCGTGCATCGCAGCGCCGACTGCACTCGGCGGTCCCTGCATACGGTTGTAAGAGTACCATAATTTCGAGCGTGCAACCACATAAAACGTATTTCGTCTTCTAATATTTCTACCATATACCTCACGGCGATTTTCAAACAAAGATTCGATATTACCTGCAAACACTACGGAGGAAAGGAAAGATAAAGAACAATGGGAAGATAGTGAAGAAGAGGTGAAAATCGCAATTAAAGGACTGAGAAACAACAAAGCCCCAGGGGAGGACGGAATAACATCAGAATTAATCAAGGAGCGAGGTGAGAGCTTACACTTAGTGATATATTAACTGATCCAGTTGATATGGAAGAAGGAGACACTGCCAGAAGAACGGAAATTGGCTATAATATGCCCAATATACAAGAAGGGAAGCAAAATGGAATGCGGCAACTACAGAGGAATCAGCTTGTTGAATGTAACGTACAAGGTACTGTCCATCATTATTCTCAGAAAATCACTACCATTCATAGAGAACAACATACAGGAGTACCAAGCTGGCTTTCTACCAAACTGATCGACAATAGGTCACATTATCACACTAAGACAATTGTTTGAAAAACATTGGGAATATGATAAAGATATCTACAGCCTGTTCGTCGATTTTCAACGTGCATATGACAGCATCCACAGGAATAGCCTATGCAATGCAATGCGGGACTTCAGAATCCCCAAGAAGCTAGTGAGAATGGTGCAAGCTTGAATGGAAGGGTTCAAAGGCAGCAGTAGATTTCCGGGGAGCCACATCAGAAACATTCCAAATTGAGACAGGCCTCAGACAAGGGGATGCTCTCTCATGTGTTCTGTTCAATGTCATCTTAGAGAAAGTAATAAAAGAGTGTAGGCAAGAAGAGTGGGCTGGAGTAGAGATGGATGGTAACTTCAATTGTCTCGCATATGCAGATGACATAGCACTATTAAGTGAATCAAAGCACGAATTGAAAGAAATGTACCAGAAAAAGGACAATAATGCACAGAAGGTAGGGCTCAAAGTGAATCGAGACAAAACAGGGTTCATGCAGTTAGCAAGAAGACAAGAGCAGGTCGAATTTCTTGAGATAGATGGCAAGAGGTTCAAGACAGTAGACCAGTTCAAATACTTGGGATCTTGGTTTACCACGGACAACAACATAAAAATGGACATCAAGGAAAGAATAGCAATGGGAACGAAATGCATGCATTCCCTCAGAGAGACGTTTGGTTCTAAATCGATCTCAGTGAACACTAAGATGAAAATCTTCAACACAGTGATAATGTACGGTTCAGAAACATGGAGTATGACTAAGTGAGAAAGGGAAAAACTATTAATATTTGAAAGAAGAGCAACGAGGAAGATATGGGGGCCAGTTTTAGATAACAGAGAATGGAGGAGGAGGAAACTAGGAAATCTACCTTCTGATGCGACAACCAACTATCCTACAGAATACAATGGGTGGGCCATGTAGCCCGTATGCGAGATGGAAGACAGGCTAAAGTGGCACTAGCGGGGAAACCAAAAACCAAACGCTCCATTGGACGACCAAGGCAGCGCTGGATGGACGACCTGGCGAAGGACCTAGCAGCTCTGGGAATTGAAGACACCTGGAGGAACCGGGCACAAAACTGGAAGGAATGGGGGCAGTTTGAGGAAGCAGCGCGTGGTCTGCAGGGCCTGTGATCGCTGAATATCTATCTGTCTAGCCGGCAAGTTGAAGGTACAGCTTCGTTCGGTCGCTTTAAATACGCGGACCGCGCCATTACGCATGCGCGCACAGATTCTTAAGCGCCAGAGAAGTTGATCGACGACAAAGAAGTATGCATCAATTGAATCTGTGGCTAAGCGTTCGATCCATACTGGACGGGATATTGATGTATCATTATGAGCTGAGCAGTCTTCGCGAGTTTATTTAAAGAAGCACCGGATTCCGTGATCTGTCCAAGCTGAAACGGCTATCTCTGTTAACTAAATACTTCGACAAATGAATTTCGACTGATTTTTTCACTAAAGAGTCCCAAAAAGATGACTTCGACGCTAGTATTTCGACCTTTTCATGACGCATTGAGTGACCATTATCGATGCACAGTCCGCCACAGCTGATTTGTTGGTCTGTAAGAGCTGGCTGTATCTATGCTGTTCCGTGCATCTTTCATGGACAGTGCAAGTCGTCTGCCCGATGTACGAAACTATACTCGCACGGGATCTCATAAACTCTAGCCTCACGGAGAAGCAAGTCACATATGTTTTCCCGGAAGGAATGGTCAGTATTCAGGGACATGACACGTACGATCGGTCGAAGAAAAAGAAAAGTCTAGCAAACATTGGTTCTAAAATGCGTACCTTAAGAGCTGTGTACACTTCTTCATCATCGATACTATGAAACAAACCTCTTCCATTTCGTGCTCTTTGCTATCCATATTTTGGGAAGAGGTGGTATGAACCAAAACAAGACAAATTTTCTAGTAAACATGGCCTCTAAAACAAATACCTTAAGAGCTATGAGCACTTGGTCATCTTCACTAAAAAAAAGCAATCCGTCTTCAGGCCACGAGTGGCCTACCGGGACCATGCGACCGCCGTGTCATCCTCAGTGGAGGATGTGGGTAGGAGGGGCGTGGGGTCAGCACACCGCTCTCCCAGTCGTTATGATGGTATTCTTGACCGAAGCCTCTACCATTCGGTCGAGTAGCTCCTCAACTGGCATCACGAGGCTGAGTGCACCCCGAAAAATGGCAACAGCGCATGGCGGCGGGATGGTTACCCATCCAAGTGCCGGCCAAGCCCAACTTCGCTTAACTTCGGTGATCTCGCGGGAAACGGCGTATCCACTGCGTCAAGGCCATTGGCCTGGTCATCTTCGCTAGTGTGAAATATTTTTATTTTACTGAACAAGTGCTGGTATCTCTTAGATATTTTCTATTTAGAGTCCATGTTTAGTAGTTTTTTTTTCCTTCGAATGATCATTCCAGTCATGTTAACCATTCGTCCTGAGGAAAACCCATGAAAGGTTTCGTCTTCGGTGCAGGACGAAAAATCATTGTTACTTCGTGCTTGTTGAGGATCCGACCTACTTTTGACGACAGACTTTCCACGAGGAACTACGGCATTGCGTACCGTATGTATTCGGTACTGGCGTGGCACATATCCGCTACTTCGTTGCTGATTTCTTTTATTACTGAACTGCACTGCTTATAAACGTTTTTCTTTTTTCTGTGTGAAGAAATGGAAATGTGAAACGTTCTGATTGCCACTATTTTTCCAAAAACGGGGTTGTAGTGTCTTTATATTCTCGGTACTCTACTGCATGTCCCTATAGCTTAACTCGTTGCAAGTGTCAAATCATGGAGAAAATGTTTCAAACATGCATTACTGGAAGGTACAGGTTTCCCTCAGGAGTTCAGTCAGCTAAAGCTGTAAACACGTTTCATGTAATTCCAATGCACACAACTGACTTGATTTTAAAATTGCTGCTGAAACATTGTTGTTAAAGCAGTACAATCAAAATGTCATACTCATCTATCTCAAATAGCTAATAAAAAATCTTATTCTGAAACAGAAGAATGGAAAGATGTCAGTGTATTCAAAAGACGAAAGACTACGTCGTACTTCATCTGAAAGACCAGCCGTGTTTATCAGTTGGAGAAGAGTAAGAGCTGTGACGATGTTGCCATTTCTTTCTAAATAGCACTAGGAGTTTGACAGTAAACTTCACGACATCTGGTCCCAAGAATGGCGTTATGCAAGAAACAGAAGTCAATACTGAGGGATTTGTGTCATGAATTTGTAACTCTCTCGAAAAAAGAAATTAAAAGAAATGAGAAACAGTTTTTATTGACTACAATTCTACTAATTACAATACTACTGCTGTATTTCTGTTCTTGTGTTATCGCAGATAAACCGTAGTACCTTTGTATTAATGGCACTTGGAACAAAATCTTTCTTATAGGCGCTTAGAAACAATCAATTTTCTGGTATGGCTCTTAAATCGTTCTTAATAAATTATTTATTTTCGAATTTGCTTATTTATTTTTGCAGTGATGAGATGGGTAGCGTAATGCTGTGGTTTTTGCATACATAAACGTTATGAGCCGGCCCTGTGGCCGAGTGGTTCTAGGCGCTTCAGTCCGGAACCGCGCTGCTGCTACGGTCGCAGGTTCGAATCCAGCCTCGGGCATGGGTGTGTGTGATGTCCTTAGGTTAGTGAGGTTTAAGTAGTTCTAAGTTCTAGGGGACTAATGACCACAGCAGTTGAGTCCCATAGTGCTCAGAGCCATTTGAACCATTTTTTTGTGGGTTTTGAAACTTGCCCGGCGTACAGATTGTTCGACAAAATTTCGGGAGAACTACCAGATGTCTGCAACTTGTTGCCACGATATTTCGGAGCAGAGTCTTTTTGCCATCTTCAGGTGAATGGTGAAGATGGTTAAAAGACTATGCGCCGTAATATCGCGGCAGCAAGTTGCAGACATCCGGCAGTTCTTTCGAAATTTCATGGAACAAGAGATATATTGTTTTTTGATTCTCCATACAAATTCGAGTACTGTTACCAGTTCCACTCTTCATTTGTTGGGGATCTTCCTCTGACTAAGTATAATTGTCGGAACAAGCAGTAAGTTACTTCATTTTTTGGTTCTTCCCTGAAAAAATCCCACCGTTTACTTCTTTACCACCTCTATATGATGCAGTAAGAAAATACGATATTGCAGTGCCTGTGTTAATTTGAATTATAATGCAAAGTTCCTTTGGACATGAATACATGTCGAAAGGAATAGGCACTACAGCGTCTGCAGCCGTTATTAAATACATTAAATGTATTCGCATTTGCGAATATGGACAACTATCAGAAGTAGAGTGGACTGGAACTTTGCATCGTAATTCAGAATAACACGGACACTGCAATATCGCATTTATCCGCCAACGCCGGGCAAGCGACTTTCAAGTAAAATGTTTCACCTGTACGGGAATATGCATAATGGATGTACGAGTACGGGTCGTAGAAGCGTGGCTGACGACATCTGGACGTTTTGGTGGGGCCATCACTTGAGCACGGACAGCCAAATGGTAAGGCGACCGCTCGCGATAAACGGGAAATCCGGGTTCAGCACAAATCTTCGTTGTCGTCATTCCCTTCTACAGCTGGTGGCTGTCCATATTAGCTACTGCGAATACATTTCATGTACAGCGAGAAAATGCACCAAACTATCGATAATGTGAGTACATATGATTAGTTTAACGAGTCAGTGTACAGTAGATCTAATCTCTTATTTCACTTCTGACCAAAATAGAATGATACAATCTAAGTGAACACTTTGTAAGAAACGCATTCAGATCGAACTGTTGACGGCAGCGACATACAGTTCCCACACAAGTCGCTCTCACCGTCTATTAACTCACGCACGGCGTTTCAGTTCACAGAGCTGACGAAACCTTTCGAAAAATACCGAGTCGGCAAGAACTGCGAGTAAGGCCGGTTCCATTCGGTTCGGTTCGTTTTCGGTCGCTGCCGACAAGTAAGAAATGGTTCTTCGATTTCTATTTGATACGTAATAGAAGAAGTAGAGCACCGAATACTCCCTCTACACGAAAGGGGTTCATCACGTTTCTGTATGGTGCGAAGTCGTTTCTAGGGAATACAAAGCAATCATTGTGATCACACACGCATGGTTCAGTTTCTGTTTTAACCTGACAGCGAGTGGGTCTCTTTAACGATTACCTCTTATTATTATTTTTTGAAATTTGTTGCCACAGTTTTTCGGATAAAAGAGCTGTTTACCAGATGATGATGTGTATCGGCTGATTTCTGTAGTACAATCAAAACCGGTGCTGTGGTATTTTCGACGACTTTAATGAATTTGACGACTCTAAAAAATGCAGTTGAGTTAGTATTGAAAAATTCATTTTTGTCGACTAAGCGCCGTAGTACATTAGGACAATTGATAAACTCACCGCGATTTTGAGGAAATTTAAAAGGAAATGGTTTGAAGAATGGTTCAAATGGCTCTGAGCACTATGGGACTTAACATGTGAGGTCATCAGTCCCCTAGACTTAGAACTGCTTAAACCTAACTAACCTAAGGACATCACACACATCCATGCCCGAGACAGGATTCGAACCTGCGACCGTGGCAGCCGCGTGGTTCCGGACTGAAGCAGCGGCCGGCTGAAATGGTTTGAAAACTAAGAAAATAACTAATGATAGTTATTTCATATACGTATCGAAGTATAATAAGTAAACCATTTTTTGTGATAACTATTAAGGTAAATCATATTTTAGAAAGTTGCCAACTCACTGAACCAACCTTCATGAAACAACCTTCAAACACGTCTTACATTTTTGGCTAACATCGTTGTCTGATATCGTCTCATTTCATCCGAGGGGACATCTTCAAAACCTGAGATGGACACGTGTTTTCCGTTTCAAAACCATCTCGTTCTCGTACGAAATTGTGCAAAACTATACGAGCTTTCACCATAACCTTAGCACAATCAGGATCCAAGTTAAATGCGCAGCGGAAGATTCTCCATTTGTTGCTAAGTATTCCAAAAGTACATTCCATGTTTCTGCGAGCTATGTACACGAGATAGTTGTCGATTATTTTATCCACTATCAAGGTATGTCCACTGTGCGGTTTGGGGAGATGCTTACATAAGCCAAATGAATCATCTCCTATAAGACAGTAAGGCATTTTGGGGTTCTGTCTGGAAGACACTTATCCTCGTCCTCCATGGTGCCGTTAATGACAGATATTCGTAATTGACGGTTTGAAAAACGTTAGAACTGCAGTCCTTCCCATACGCCTTTAGGTATTCTGCATCAGGTACTGCCATCACAACTATAGACGAACATCCTTTCTACGAACATCCTGAATACGTAGTTGCGTCGACTTGAGAGGGTGACGATCCTTGTATGTTTCCCAACAACGGCACCCAAGACATTCGGGAAGTAGGCGATAGCTTCATATTTCTGGGAAAATGATTCCCATTTATTCTTATTTGGGGCAGGAATACACGGAAGAAAAGACAAAACTTAGTATCAACCGTGCGACAACCGTGTATGTGTGAAAGGGTAATGGAACCGGATACGTGTGAAATTGGTCTAACGAAACGTTTCTGCCACTCCGAAACCGCTGAGGAGATCGAATTGGAGGGATACGAAAACCACCGAGCCGTCGCGAACTGGTTACGAACTGTGTGCGAGAAGGAAAATATGCGAGTAGCGAAACGTTTCAAGCAGTAGTAAAACACGCCTCGTGTCATTTGTTACACAGTAACGAATACATACCGTATCCCACAGCTCTCTCCCCGCTGCAGTTCGAACATAGGTAAGACCCCTTTTACACGTGCAACTTTCTTATCTCGAATGGGTATTTGTGCCTATTGAGTGTTTTACAGCACCCCTGTAATATTATTCCTGTACCGAGCCCTGGCTGTGACCAGTTGTCGTTTTTGGTCGAATGATAGGACGGAGCGAAAACAAGATTCATAGAAATTACACAATGCATTTTTGTCGGAATTAGTCGAATAATGAGAAATGAACAAATGGAGTACCAAACTGACCAGGGTGAGATGTAGTTTTGAAAAAAAAAGAAAAAAAAAATCTCTAAGCACTATGGGACTTAACATCTGAGGTCATCAGTCCCCTAGAGGTAGAACTACTTAAACCTAACTAACCTAAGGACAGCACACACATCCATGCCCGAGGCAGGATTCGAACCTGCGACCGTAGTAGCAACGCGGTTCCGGACTGAAGCTGCTAGAAACGCTCGGCCGGGAAGTGTCAGTATTAAAAGAAACATAAAATGTATTGTAATATCTGTGTAATGCGAGTTTATCATATCTTTATCATATGTGTACAGGTGAATCTTTGGACAGTAGAACACAAAACTGAACCAGTTGTGTGTGTGTGTGTGTGTGTGTGTGTGTGTAACGGTGTATCTGTGAGGAACGACGTTTTTGTAAATCTTATGCACATTGTAGTCTCTTTTAAATAAATAATCTTAATGTTACAATATGGCTACAATAGACCTGAAACCTAAATCAGGGTGGTGGGACATGGGTTTGAATCGTCGTCCTCCCGAATGCGATTCCAGTGTGCTAACCACTGCGCCACCTCGCTCGGTCTTTGCACCATGAGGGAGAACGTCAAACAGAATAATTTCTTCGGAGTCGCCATGACCTTACCGGCTGATGGAGCGGCTTTTAACTGTTTCTTCGGAGGACAGGTGACGTGGCGTCATTCCATGGATTCCCTTTTTGTCTCCGGTTCGAAGTCATGCACCCACTTTTCATCAACTCCGATGATGTTCGACAAACAGCCTCCTAAAGCGGAAGCATGTTCCACACGGATAGTCCTACGTCGAGTTCTATGGTCTTCTGTTTAGTGGCGAAGAACCCAGCGGGGACACACCGTTGAGTACCCCAACTGGTGGGCGAGTGTGTCAGCACCACCAATAGACACGCCCAGTTTAGCGGCGAGATGTTTGATTGTGATCCGTCGATCACCTCGAGCGAGAGTGTCCGCACGTTCCAACATTGCAGCAGTCACAGCTGTTCGTGGCCGGCACGCGGAAGATTGGGTAAGTTTGCGCGACCTTGTTGCGATGGTAACAGACGCCTCGCCAACCGACTCGCCGTGCTTTTGTTCACTGCCAGATTGTAGATATCCTGCAAGCGCTAATGAACATCTGAGATGCTCTGGTTTTCCGCCAAAGTAAACTCAATGGTAGCTCTCTGCTTTTAATGCACATCCGTACAGATGCCATTTTGAAGCCTGTAACGCCGCTTCCTTTGGACGCAAAGATGAAAATATAAAAATAGTACCAAAAACCCAGTACAATTCCCAAATCCAAGATCCAAATTTCATAAAAAAGGAAAACACTGTCCCACTGTGATAGTATCACTTGAATAGTAGCAAGCATACTGAAGGGAAACAACGTAAAAAGAAATAGAAAAGAAATGCAGTATAAAGTAACTTAGTATTTTTGCAAAAGAAAGTAAAATAGAATCCCCTTTGTATCAAATAAAAATAAAAGTAGATCGCAAAGTAGTGTACTTATAGATCACGGAGTAGAACAAGTGACCTCAAAGAATACTTCTTGTGAGTACTCTTTGAGGACACCGTGGAATACAAAAGATAAAGTTATACATTATTAATGTGCTTCTAGCGCTTGCTTGATCGTGTCGTGTGCTCTTGTACGTAGGCGACACGAGATTGTTTCTACATTTTGGTGATTTGCAATCTGCTAGAAATCATTAATCGTGAAATAGGTAGATCAGCAACTTTGAGTATATCGTTACGTAAAGTTAAGATTTAGTATTGGAGGGCAGCGTGGAGGGTAAAAATCGTAGAGGGAGACCAAGAGATGAATACACTAAGCAGATTCAGAAGGATGTAGGTTGCAGTAAGTACTGGGAGATGAAGAAGCTTGCACAGGATAGAGTAGCATGGAGAGCTGCATCAAACCAGTCTCAGGACTGAAGACCACAACAACAACAACAACAAAGTTAAGATAAGAAAAGAACCCAAATTTGTCTTAAATTGATTATTATCAATGGAAGACTGAACTTTGTCCCAAAGTGATAGACTGTTGGTCATTTGAAACTTCCTGGCGGATTAAAACTGTGTGCTGGACCGAGACTCGAACTCGGACCCTTTGCCTTTGGCGGGTAAGTGCTCTACCAACTGAGCTACTCAAGCACGACTCAGGTCCAGTCCTCACAGCTTCAGTTCTGCCAGAACCTCGTCTCCTACCTTTCAAACTTTACAGAAGCTCTCCTGCGAGATGGTTGGTCATTTAACGAAAAAGGAAGTGAATATTAGTTTCGAATTGTGAGAAAATACTTAGATTTCGTTAAAGCAACTACTGAAATCTGGATCTTATTGCAAACTCTTTGACTGAAATTTACGTAACTAATACCACCCAGATTAGGAAAAGGTTACTTCTTTAAGACAATGATAGGATATGCTTAGACTATAACAAACCCGCTTAACTTGCCGTGTTTGACATTTATTTCAAACCAAATAATATTACGTGCTTATGAAACATTTTATCAGTGCAACGATACAGATTAATAACAGAGCGTACTGATTCAGATTATTTAGCTTACGTAAACTGAAAACTTTTGTGGAGAAACTGTTGTTACATATAGGCTGTAAAATTAGTCCAATTCTAGGAAGTTATCCTCTTCCTGTTCATCTGCGGGAATCTAGGAGTATGACTAGTATTCACCCGAATCCTACCACACTGTCGCTGTGAATGCATAGACCGTATCGGAAATCGAACTCCGATCTTCGGACAAGAAGTACAATAGGCGGACGTCACAGCATCACAGCCAAGGGACCAGCCGCGGAGAAACGCAGTGCGCACCCTCTTTTATGCCGAAGCGGCATTCTCCCCTTTCTACTCCCGTAACAATTAATTTTTAGTTAATTAAATTTTAAATTCGCAACAAAAGAGAGCCGTACGAGCGTAAAACATCACTTCTTTGATTTCCCTCCTTTTCTTCGCCTCTTATTAATTTGCGAGAAAAATAGCAGAAAAAGCGACAGCCTGAAAAATTTACGCAATTTTTTTTTCTCGTCCTTTTCGCCGGTAATTATTTTCCGGAAACTTAATTGCTACTTAGTCTTTAGAAGGTGTCCCCATGCGGGCGCAATTAATTGGCTCGCACTTAACGAATCCGAGCTTTAATTAACGTTTTAAAAATATAGCGGGGGCCACTTTTGTTCCTTTTGTAATAATCTGTGGGGAGGGGGGGGGGGGGGGGGCGAGACGGCTGTGTGGCGCGCAGCTCGGTGCAGCTCGGCTGGCCTCGGTTTTGCAGACCTTCCGACGCCACGGGCAGAGTAAACAGTAGCCAGCCCCACGCCGACCCCTTGCTGGTCCGCTGCAAAAACATTACGTCCCCGTGGAATCGTGACCACTGCCTTGCCCCCAAGCTTGCGTCGTTCTTTCGCGAAATTAAGAGTGGCCATGGGCTCGTCGAGCTGCAGAAATCACACGCAACTGAAATTGCCTTAGATTATAACGCGCACATAACGATAGTTTTTGTATTGTTGTAGTTCTTAATTACCGCGTCCATGCGTGGCAAGTGATGAGTCACACAACGAAGAATTTTTATTTTATTTTACCAGTTTCGTTTCCAACTGTCTTCTAACTGGTTTGATCTGACTTGCAACGAATTCCTCTCTTGCGCCTACCTCTTCATCTCAAAGAAGCACTTGCACCCTACATCTCCAATTATTTATTGTGTGTATTCCAGTATCTGACTTCCCCTAGAGTTTTTATTCTCTACAACTCTCTCTGATACTATAGTAATTATTCGCTAATATTTGTAAACCCTGTGGCGTATATAATACAGTGTATCAAAAAGAACCATCTGATTTGGCACGTCTGTATTTCTGCAACTAATAAACATATGCAATGGAACTTCCTGGCAGATTAAAACTGTGTGCCGAACCGAGACTCGAACTCGGGACCTTAGCCTTTCGCGGGCAAGTGCTCTACCAACTGAGCTACCCAAGCACGGCTAACGCCACTTCCTCACAGATATACTTCTGCCAGCATCTCGTCTCCTAAAGCTGTGAGGACGGTTGCCCGCGAAAGGCAAAGGTCCCGAGTTCGAGTCTCGGTCCGGCACACAGTTTTAATCGGCCAGGAAGTTTCATATCAGCGCACATTCCGCTGCAGAGTGAAAATCTCATATGCAATGGATTTTGTTTTTTGATGAGCGGGGAACTCAAAATGTTATTTTTCATACCTTTTCATAGGTGCTCAACATGCCCCCCCTCCCCCCTTGAGAAGCACAGCATATGCCAATGCGGTATTCAGATTGCTACCGCACTGCAGCGAACATGTTCGGGTATCGTCTGATGTTAACGACAGTAAGTTGAATTCACAGCTGCTGTTAGTTGATGTCTAAGTTCATTCATTGTTGCTGGTAACGGAGGCACATAAACAGTGTCTTTTATAAACCTCAACAAGAAATAATCACACACGGTCTGGTCCGGTGAGCTTGGGGGCCAGTAATGTAAGGCTGAATCATTTGGTCCAGTGCGACCGATCCATCGTTCGGTAATTCCCGCACTTCCAGATGCCAGTAGGGCGGTGTCCCAACCTGTTGGTAAATGAAATTGTTCGATTCAGTCTCCACCTGTGGGAAAAGAAAGTTCTCGAGCATAACGAGATACGTGCCCGTTTCCATTTGGCTGCGGTTATATATTCATAATACTTTCTATTACAAGTACAAATACCGTTTTTATGTTTCTAAGTCAATAGGCTTGACAATATCAGCCAACGAGAGAGTAATGGTATGAATATTTACCGATGGCCTTTGAGGCACTTGTCTTCAGGTGTACCGAGCGAGGTGGCGCAGTGGTTAGACACTGGACTCGCATTCGGGAGGACGACGGTTCAATCCCGCGTCCGGCCATCCTGATTTAGGTTTTCCGTGATTTTCCTAAATCGCTCCAGGCAAATGCCGGGATGGTTCCTTTCACAGGGCACGGCCGACTTCCTTCCCCGTCCTTCCCTAATCCGTTGAGACCGATGACCTCGCTGTCTGGTCTCCTTCCCCAAAAAACAACCCCCCCCCCCCCCCCAACGACATCTTCAGGTGTGGTCCTGTCTCCAACTACCATTTGTCACCTGTAGATTTATGTTGGGGTAACGTCTGACGTAAACGACAATACGTTCAATTCACAGCAAACTTTTCCTGCATATAAAGTACAGAATTAATACGGGAGTCGTTTGTAAGAATATTTACAGCTTGTTTTCTTCCGCGCCGTACATGTAAGCAGGCAGATTCAGTTCTTAGTTGCATCCATTTTTATGAAATGCTTCTTGAAATAAACAACGAACATTGCACATAATATTATTCCGAAATTATCTCGAAAATGTTAGCCACTGAGACACTACAGTTTTGTCCGCTGACACTGCACGTGTTGGGTGATTACTGAAACTATGCAAAATGAAGAAAAAAGTTTATGCAAAGGTTTTGAGTGTAACAGGCATATTATTTACTCATTCTTGGCTGGTTTTGTACTTTGGGAGGTCACTCTATGACTCATTGTATTTCTTTTAGATCCAAAAAGTGTTTTCATGGAGGTGGCATGTTCCATGGCAGGTACAGTTCTCGCTGATCGTTTAATCAACTGCCGGAAAAAAGGTTAGAGAAAAGCACGCAGAAGATTCATAATCTGAAGAGACTGTGACTCAGTTTATGCAGCTACTATTTCTACAGTTTCAAACAGTACTATAGATGATAGTCTGGGTGACAAAGTGTCAAGTGGATCAGTGCGTGAAACATTTAGTAAGTATGCAG
The DNA here is from genome assembly GCF_021461395.2 of Schistocerca americana. Taxonomy (NCBI): domain Eukaryota; kingdom Metazoa; phylum Arthropoda; class Insecta; order Orthoptera; family Acrididae; genus Schistocerca; species Schistocerca americana. Next base: position 246,073,478 of record NC_060121.1, read on the forward strand.
ACAGTAGGGTAGGCTGTTTGCCTGTGCTTGAAGCTACATCTCATGAAAGTCGTGAAACTTGTTGTGATATTCAAGTGGTTGCAAATGTGCATTTATCTGCATGATCTAAAGTTGGTTGCGAACACCAGTCCTTTGAAAAATGACTTCCCCCTTTGGATTTTTCCAATCTCTGTTAGCACGGATTTTGTGTTTCTATTCATTGCTGTGAATATTTACCATCCCTTAACCCATAGTGATCTTAGAAATACGTAATAACTTTAGTAGTGTTATTGATTTCATTTCCCGTATAGCACATGCTGACATGTATTTCACTGTTATCCTGGATAAAGCCTTTTTCAATTAAAGGGCTAAAACCTACAAAATAGATCAGTAAAGAAAATCAGTGCCATAAGTAGTGATCAAAAACAGTAAGTTATTAATGTGTCCATGATGATATTACAGATTACAGATACGTAGGTACACAAGACGGTGATAAGTACGGCCAGATTACGAAAAATGTGTACTATTGCCTCCATTAAGATTTCCTTGTGTATTTCACCAAAATTATATAAAAATATTATAACCGTCTAGTCCGGTACTCCGTTTGCGTGAAAATTTGCGCAGAAAGAGCTTTCCCACACAATCTGGTTGTGGTAAAAAGCGCCGTAGTCATACTCACGCCACGACTGTCAACGTTTGCAACGTCAAACGTTCTAAGTCCCATTTTTTCACAAGATGCGTTTTCAGTGCTACTAAATGGCGCATTATCTTTGTGCCAAGTTGTGCATCACCTCTGGAGTTCAAAGTGACGTGCGTCAAGGTTTCCTCCATTTAGTCAAGGAACAGCCTGGGATGGGTTGAAAAAATACCACAGAAATTTTTCCTGAGTTGGCACAGTTTTTTGAGGCGTGACAGAGATTTTGCAATTATAAAGAAACGAAGAAAGGAAGGCAAGGTCTTTGTTCCACAAGGTTTACACAAAACTGTGGAGGCAGCTAAAACCATGAACCCATTCATATCATTTCAATGCATACAGTTGACTTCTTTGATTTTAAAGATGCTGTTGAAACACTGTTGTCAATGCAAGAGTGTAAGATCTCCAAACCTAGTATATCAAAGTGTCTCATACTCATCGATCTCAAATAGCTACTACACATACTCAGTGTGAAAAGAAGAATGTATTCAAAAGACGAAAGACCGTGGCAGGTGGATGGCGATATTTATTAGCTGCATAGTAGAATGATCTGATGATAATGTTGCCATTTTTTCTTCAACAGCACGGGGAGTTCTATAGTAAAAATTTGCACATCCGATCCCAAGAACGGGGTTGTGTAAGAAACAGAAGTCAGGAGTTTAATTTTGTTATTCCGTACTAAAAGTTTTTAAATATATGAGAAATTGACTACAGTTCTACTAGTTTAAACATTACTTCTATACTATATACATCACAAATAAAAGTTACTGCCTCAGTACTGATGGCACTTGTAACAAAAACTTTGTAAGAGGTCCATGATTAAAGAATTTGTTGCTAGCGCACTCGAGCAGATTTAATTTCGATGGATTGCTCACGCGCTGCCTGCGATATGTAAGCTATAAGAAAATCTCAGACCAGAGAGCAGTGTTGTCAGCAGCAGGAACTGTGTAGCAGTTGTAGTAGTAGTTGCTAGCAGTCGTGTGTGTTAGAGATGGGCAAACTGAAACACGTAACTGTTTCGAAACAAATGAAACAGTACAATGTAATGTTTCGATACGCTGTTTCGAAGCAGTGAAACAGTTTGTGTTTTGTAATCTAATAAACCTACACATTTTATCATCTTGAATGTCTACTGTATAAGTATGTCCACATAAACACAAATGAGTTGCGAGAGCGCTAATCATATCCCAGAAAGTATGAAATTATCACTTGGGCGTCTTGGCAGTTTCGTATTTCTGCGGAAAATGCGCTGCTTTCGTGTCGTGTGGCTTTCATACTTTTCAATTGGCTGAGGACAGCCATAGCTGAAGACAGATGAACCACCACGAACAGAACTGGAGGTGGGAGCAAACTGCAGAAACAACGGATATGCTACTGGAATTCCCACATTCCGTTAGTATGGGTAATATACCCATCCTGCTAATTGCCATGCACACTAAGGGAATCATTGAGGATAATAGGCACAGTGACTATAGACTCACAAATAACGCCAAATAGTTCGAATAAATAACAAAATATAACAGAAAAAATTTTGTCTTTCAAGATGTTTCGAACCGTTACTATAAATTCACCATGCTTTCTAGCCCTTCCCGTTCACCATTACACTATCAGTGATATGTCAAACAGATTGCTTGCAATTATACCTACATCAGATTTATGTATATGTCTAATAACTGTCACTCTACGCCTTTTTTTATTCAAAATGTTGTAGGCTTACTTACGTTTCTTAATATGATTACTGTACATGAACAGAGAAGCGTATGTTATCAGAAAGTGTAATTTAACTGAATGATTTTCACATATTTATTATTTTGAATGTGAATAGTATGCGTTGTTTTATTGCTTGGTTAGTGTTTATAAAGCAGATATTACGCCATTTCGGAATATGACAGTCAGCTAGAAACGAAGCTTTATTTTCAGATATCTTAAGCTTCATGCTATTGTTTGTCACAAAGATTTTGACACTCTTGAAAGTGTTTCAATGAAGTGGTATGTTAAATGTGTTTCAGTACCTGTGCCGAGCCCGAATCTCGTCCGACACAGAGGGGAATGAAACATCACTGTTTCGATACAATTAGTCCGTTCCAAGCACTGGTGGACTGAAACAGCCTTATTCTGAAACAACGATACAGTTTCTGTGTCTGGCTCGAGTCCGAATGTGGCCCAGTTATCCGAGACAGGGGTGGAATGAAACAACACTGTTTCGAAACAGTGAACCGTAGCCGTTCCGAAACACTGAAACAGTTCCACGTATCGATACACTGTATCGAAACAGAGAAACAGTGGCCAAGTCTAATAGTAATAGTAGCTATCAGTCGTTCGTGTGGAGTTGGCTGGACCGGTCGTGGGAGCGATGGCGGAGCCTGAGCGTTGTAGTGTAAGGTAAAAGCACCCTCGCGCATATCTAGTAATGTTATATCAAGTCCCATGTAAATGCTTTTAAAAAGAAATCTCTTAATAATCTTTCTTATAAAAATTAACTTTTGACAATCATTCAACTCAGTTTAAAGATTTTACTAATTTTTCCAATCCTTGGTCATCCTGATTATTGTAAAGAAAAATCAGTTTGTTTCCTTTTGTACATGACAAATCTATCGGCCAGCATTGCACTGAGCTGTGCCAGAAAAATTTCTTATAGGAGCAGATATATACGCGTTATCCGGCGACCTTATTGAGGTAAGAATTTTCTATTTATTCGGAATGATCTTTCAGGGCCATGACGCAGCACTGCTGACGACCAAAATTTACCAGTTTAAATTCACAGTCAATTATTGATAGGTTATAAGTGAGCCACAATTTCTTTATTGAGAGATTAGTCACATTTTATTATTGATAGGTATGCTATTTATTTTTTGGGAGGTTACGTTAAATGTCAATGTTATAGTTATATTTTTTACTGTAGGAAGGTTTCGGAACTTTTTACTGTTGGGAGGTTACACTAAATGTGAATATTATTCATATTATTTTACTGTGGGGAGGTTACACTTGTCGACAACCGGCTAGGATCGTATTGTTGTGAATTTCTGAGAAGTAGTCATATATCTGCTCTTATTTACACTATTGTTAAATGTAGTTTGAATCTGGCGCAACGCATTTGCTAATTTGTCACTCTTTCTTTCACAGATCACCGGCAATTTATTGCTCTTTGTTGTCACTGTATTTGTTCCATTTTTGCTTTGTCTTTGTTTGATTTTGTGCTTACCTTTGATTTGTGAAAATGCCGCGAAAAACTGCTAACAGTACATCGCGATGTGCAATGAGCGAAAAAGCCTACCTGGAGATTTGACGGATAATACTAGCGATACTCAGTATCTTAATGGTAATCCTCCAATTACTGACATTCAGTGCGTGCCGACCACCAGTAATGATTTTATTCCAAATGATGAACTAACGAATTCAGTTATGTCCACATTTAATTTAACGACAATTGATGACGCGGCACGTGCCGTTACAATGAACGCTGTCCAGTTTGACACGCCTGATTTGCAAAATTTACGTAGCGAACAGATAATTGTTTCTAACGAAGGTGAATAATGTACTCAAAATATGTCAGATTTATTTGATTCCGGTGTAGTGACCAGCAGTGCCCATCCAAGTGGCAAACCTTTTCAAGAATCAGAGAATGACCAAATGGTTACACAAAACGTGACAAATGCAAAACACCATCACACAGCACAGAGAATAGAGTAGGTAATATTGGCATGGATCAAGTTATGGCATTACTGCTACAACTTCATGAATCGAACAAACAACTTAATGAAAATCTCAAACAGATTAATGAAGAACTTGACACCTCTACTGAACAGCTTAGTGAACAGATTACAGCCGTTGCCGAGCAATGTAACGAAACTAAAAAACAGTTACGTGAGGAAATTAAGGCTAGTGCTAGGAATAGTAGTGAAGAAATTAGATCCGTTGCACAAGAAATATGTAATATACATGCAGCCACAACAAAATTACTTAGAGATGAAATTAGTGCAGTTGCTAAACAATGTTCGGAAAACGCAACACAGTTACGCGACGAGTTTAAATTAATGTCAGCAGAACTTTCACGCACACTAGATGCGAAAGTAGACAAGAAATTCGAACAACAGAACAGCCAAATTGACGAACGTTTTAATCACCACCTACAAAACAGTGAAACGCGTTACCGTAAATTCATATAGGAACAGAATAAAGTAAAGAAACAAGTCATGGACACAATTACGGCACAGAGACAGGAAGACAAGCGTAAGTTATTTACGAAAGCAAAAACATACGTAGACACCAACATTGTGACAGTATCAGACGAAATTAATACCATCAAGCAGTTAAACACTGAATTGCATGATGAAATCTTCACTCTTACAACAAAAGCAGACACTCACACAGTAGACTTTCAGACAATGACCAGCAGACTTGAACAGTTGGAATTAATACAGGATCCCGATGCTATTAAAGCAGACGTTAAGAAATTAAACAAAACCACACGTAAAATCCAAAATCAAATTAATGCTTGTGACACTAAAAATGCTGATCAGGTTAAAGCATTGACTGAAAAATTTGATGAATTGGCCAGTCGTATTGAGGTTGTCGAAAATAACAATAATACTAAATCAGATGATACGTCACCAATTTCGTTGCCGGTCGGTGTGGTCGAGCGGGTTTGGGCGCTTCAGTCTGGAACCGCGCGACCGCTACGGTCGCAGGTTCGAATCCTGCCTCGGGCATGGATGTGTGTGATGTCCTTAGGTTAGTTAGGTTTAAGTAGTTCTAAGTTCTAGGGGACTGATGACCTCAGATGTTGAGTCCCATAGTGCTCAGAGCCATTTGAACCAACCAATTTCGTTCAATGAAACACCCGAATTCCAAAATTTACAGCAGACAATCAGTGAGATGAGTTCGTCCAATAATATATTGCGTAGAAAAGTGTCATCTTTACAACAAGAAGTGACAGAGATGAAAAATGTTTCAGCCTCTAACACGGAACAGCATACGCCACATTCCGAACATTTCTCATACTCACACAGCCAGTATAATTTAGGTAATTTACAGAGAGCATGTGACTTAGATTCCGAACAGTCACATTCAAACAGATTATCAAACAATCCTGAACCTGTTCAGACATACAGAGACGATAATTTTGATTATAAGCATTTTCTATCCGTGAGAAAATTTAAGGTATTTAAGAATGACAGAGCACAAATTCACCCCTTGGATTGGATACAACAATTTAGTTTTGCTTTTCCACCAACTTGGCACGTAACACACAAACTTGAATTTATTTGCTGTTTTTTGGAAGGCGAACCGGCAAGTCGTATGAGACCGATCGCGAGACAATGCTACTCGGTAGAAGAATTTCAGAATGCTTTTCTGTCAGCGTATTGGTCGAAAACGACACAGCGCGGAATCAAGGATCAATTAATTAGCTTACCGAATTATGAGAACTCAAATTTTCCCAATGTCACGCAATTTTTTGAACACATGGTACAACAAAACCAATACTTAAGTGAGCCATACAATGAATCTGCACTTATCCAGTTATGTATTTCTAAATTACCACGATCGTTAAGAGTATCACTTTTAACAGGACAGCAGAAAGAAAATATTTCGGCACTTAGAGATCTGCTACAGCTTTTGGAAGTTCAGCAATCAGACTATTCTTTCATAAACAAAAATTTTTCACATCATAACCAAGGCAAACAAACATACAGTAATTACGACCAGCTACGCTATTTTAATAGCAAAGGTGATAGACTCTCCAGGAATGACAACCACCAGAACTCAAATAACAGACAAAATTTTAATTATCAGTATCGTAAAAACTATCAGCAACAGGAAACACATTTTGGTAACAATAGAGGTTTTTCCCCCACAACAACAACAAAACCAGCCGGTTAGCATACCTAACCAACAATGTAATGTGCAAGGTCAACCAAGCTTTAATGTTTCGCCGCCTACACGTATAGCGTCGGCTCCACCAAATAGTAACGCACCGCAACAAGGAAATCAGTAAGTACAGAAAACACATCATTTCAATTCCTATCGCAACGCGCCGTATAGCAATAACTATCATGACAGACGTAAAAGTAATGAGCACAGATTTCAGCGTACATTTAACAACAGTAGGTCTTTCCAGCAGCAGAATCATCCGCAACAACAAACTATCATGAACGAAGCAGACAGTCGATATCATCCCGAACCTAATACGTCAGGAAGAAATAATTGACTGCGAGTTTAAACTGGTGAATTTTGGACGTCAGTAGTGCTGCGTCATGGCCCTGAAAGATATGAAAAAAAAATTCTCACCTCAATAAGGTCGCCGGATAACGCGTATATATCTGCTCCTATAAGAAATTTTTCTGGCACAGCCCAGTGCAATGCTGGCCGATAGATTTGTCATGTATAAAAGGAAACAACTGATTTTTCTTCACAATAATCAAGATGACCAAGGATTGTAGAAATTAGTAAAATCTTTAAATTGAGTTGAATGATTGTCAAACGTTAATCTTTATAAGTAAGATTATTATTAAGAGATTTCTTTTTAAAAGCATTTACATGGGACTTGGTATAACATTACTAGATATGCGCGAGGCTGCTTTTACCTTATACTACAACGCTCAGGCTCCGCCATCGCTCCCACGACCGGTCCAGCCAACTCCACACCAACGACTGATAGCTACTATTACTATAACTGCTACACAGTTCCTGCTGCTGACAACACTGCTCTCTGGTCTGGGATTCTCTTATAGCTTACATATCGCAGGCAGCGCGTGAGCAATCCATTGAAATTACATCTGCTCGAGTGCGCTAGCAACAAATTCTTTAATCATGGACCTCTTACAACTTCCTTATTGGTACTTAGAACTAGTCAGTTTCCTGGTATATCACGTAGAATCTTTCTAATAAATTATATATTTTCTTATTTCTCACATTATTTCTTGCAGTGACGGAGTGAGTGGCAAATTTCTGTAGTATCAGAATACCTTCTCCATTTTTTGCTTACAAATTAGATACAATATACAGATTGTCTCTCCTAAGTGTCTTCAGGCGTATTTTCTCTGGTGTTTCAGCAGTGTCAACAGGTAACGTTGGTTTATTTCCCGTTACAAACAAAACGATTTTTAAATCGGAATTTTACGTGTGCATTCCGTAGAGCGGTCGCATTTTAGTCTAGTCCGATATATGTTTCATCGATATGTATGGACATACACACAGTAGAACTCTAAGAGTAACGGTTCAAACCCTCGTCCGGCATTCAGATTCAGGTTTTCCGTGATTTCCCTAAATCGCTCCAGGTAAATGACGGATGATTCTTTTGAAAGGGCAGGGCTGATTTCCTCCCCCGTCCTTGAGACAATCCGAGCTCGTACTCCATGTCTAATGACCTCGATGTCGACGGGACGTCAAACCTAATCTCCTTTCCGTCCTTCCTTCGAAGAATAACCAGTACGCTAGCGGCGGCAGCACAGCCATGGCGCATGCTAAGCCTTACCGTCATGCATATAGCGCTACTAAATCCATCTTGGATTGCTGTCTATACTTCGCGTTTTACTATCCCTGTTAGTACTTGATGAATATCGGACAGGGATAATTTGGGACCGCTCTGTCGAATAGGAATGTGAAATTCCGATTTGAAAATAGTTTTGGTTGTAATAGGAAAAAAGCCGACGCATTCTGTTGACCCTGAGCGCCGCATGAAAGACGTGATGAGCAGTAATTGTCTCGACCAACACCAGCTACACAGTGCAAAAACTTAAGTGCAGATATCTGCTGTAACACCAGAGGATATGCTCCTGACGACTCTTAAGACATGTACATCATACTCCAGAAGCCACCTAATGGTGTGTGGCGGAGGGTACTTTCGGTAGCACTATCTGATCTCTCCAACCCTGTTCCACTCGCGAACAGTGCGTGGGAAGAACAATCGTCGGTAAGCCTCTGTATGGCTCTAATTTCTCGAATTTTCTCCTCGTGGTCAATGTGCGTGATGTATGTGTGTGTGTGTGTGTGTGTGGGGGGGGGGGGGGGGGGGGGGGAGTAATATGTTGTCCGACTCCTCCTGAAAAGTGCTGTCCCGAAATTTCAACCGAAAATCTCTCAGTGATGCACAACGCCTCTCTTGTAACTTCTGCCAGTGGAGTTTGTTTAGTGACTCTGCAACACTCTCTCACCAGCTAAACGATAACGTTCGCTGGATCTTCTCTATCTCCTCTATCAGTCTGCCCTGATAGGGATCCTAGATAGCTGAACAATGCTCAATCGGGCGAACAAGCGCTTTATAAGCCACTTCTTTCGTTGATGAGTTACATTTCCTTAAGATTCTTCTGATGAATCTGAGTCTGGTATCTGCTTTTCCCACTATCTGTTTTATGTGGTCATTCCACTTAAGGGCGCTGTGGATAGTTACGCCTAGATATTTTACGGTAAACGCTGTCTCCAGCTGTTTGCCATCAATAGTGTAGCTGCACAGTAGCGGATTTCTTTTCCTATGTATACGCAACGTGTTACATGTATTTACGTTGTGGAGAGATCGGCAGTAGAGCCTCAACACAAACAACTGTAACGTACTACGAATACATAAAAAGAAAGATGCTTTGTTGTATGACTACACGACTCAAGAACAATTACTGGCAGCAGTTACTCCCACAAAATATCTAGGAATATGCGTGCTGAGCGATCTGAAGTGGAACGACTACATAAAATTAATCGCAGGTACGGCATATGCCAGACTGAGATTCATCGGAAGTATCGTCGGCAATGTAGTCCACCATCAACGCTAGTAGCTTACAAAACACTCGTTAGCCCAACATTTGAATACTGCTCGTCACTCTGTAACGCGCACGGGCTAGGACTGATGCAGGGAATAGAGAAGATCCGAAGAAGAGTAGCGCCTTTCGTTACAGGTTCATTTAGTTGGGCTGTTTGGAGGAGGAGACCAGACAGCGGGGTCATCGGTCTCATCGGATTAGGAGAGGACGGGGAAGGAAGTCGGCCGTGCCCTTTCAAAGGAACCATACCGGCATTTACCTCGAGCGATTTAGGGAAATCACGGAAAACCTAAATCAGGATGGCCGGACGCGGGATTGAATCGTCGTCCTCCCGAGTTCATTTAGTAAGCGCGAAACCTTCAAGGGGGTGTTGAGATGGAGAAGCTGCGAGAGAGGCATTCTGCATCGCGGTATGGTCCATTGTCGAAATTCCGAAAGTGTACGTTCCTAGAAGATCAACCAATATATTGCTTCCTACTACGTATATCTCGCGAAAAGAATATGAAGGTAAAATTAGAGAGATTCGAGTACAGACGGATGGTTACCAGCAGTCGTTCTTCCCCCAAACCATTCGCGACTGGAACATGGAAAGGGGAAAGTGACAGTGATACAAAAAGTACACTCCACTTGAGGAGCATAGATGTAAATATAGATATGTACAGAGGGCGCATTGTTTTTTATTCCCCTGACAAACATGAGATTTGGCACTTAGAACGTTTCACATTTCTAGTCTTCACTCCATCAGGGCGAGACGGTTTGCCGCTACCTTCCTCTACGCTGTTATGAAGTGTCAAGTGTGAATTTGTATCGTGCGGATGACTTATGTAGTGTAACATTCCTTTCGTGTTGTTATCGACGGATGCCGTGTGACAGGAAGGCAATGGGTGAAACGCTGTGCTGGCGCATAGCTTGCTCCTTCTGAATGGAAGCAGTGGAGCCCCTGGCTCCAGAGTTCCTGTCCCACAAACGGATCACTATCAATAATGCCACATGCTTTCAGTGAGACAGCGCGGTTCAGCCGAAATTACTTCTGTATTATCTGGCAATTAGAGACTTTACGTCATCACTTCTCCTTTCCATTCCGACCAAACACCGAAGCCTTTACTTTTCGGCATCAGAGAAATTCCTTTACAGCCAGCGCTATTATGTTGATAATTAATAATTTAATTCAGTCACACGAACAGTTTACAGAGAGTTAAAAATATCATTCATCATTGCGTACGCTCCACTAATAATTCGAATTGATCAAAAACGGCTGTATACCTTCTAATATTCTCAAAAGGTAACTACGTTCCTGTAGTCGACGAAGGGCACTTCAATTTTATCAGATCGCGCAGTAGAACATCTGCATCTACATTTATAATCTACAAACGGAACAGTGTACTTGACAGAGGGTGTACCACTTACCAGGGTTTCTTCCGATTCCAGTTGCGTATGGAAAGCAGGAAGACTATTGTTGAAATGCCGCTCTGCACGATATAATTAGTCTAATTTTATCTTCCTGGTCCCTGTGGGAGCTATACGTAGAGGGCAGTAGTATATCCTAGTTTTCCATTTAAAGTTGTTTTGTGCAACTTTATAAGTAGGCTTTCATGAGACTGTTCGAGCCTATGTAATAGAGAGTGTTCAAAAATGGTTCAAATAGCTCTGAACACTATGGGACTTAACATCTGAGGTCATCAGTCCCCTAGAACTTAGAACTACTTAAACCTAACTAACCTAAGGACATCACACACATCCATGCCCGAGGCAGGATTCGAGCCTGTGACCGTAGCGGTCACGCGATTCCAGACTGAAGCGCCTAGAACCGCACGGCCAAACCAGCCGGCAATATAGAGTGTCATGACGGATACAGGGATTAGTGAACACAAGGTCATTGTTGCGAGGCTCAAAACCATATCAACCAAAACCGTTAAAAATAAACGCAAAATATATCTATTTAAAACAGTCGATAAAAATTAGCTTGATGCCTCCCTAAGAGAGAGTCTCCATTCCTTCCAAGCTGATTATGTAAGTGTAGACCAGATATGGCTCAAATTCAAAGATACAGTATCGATAGCAATAGATAGATTCATACCGCATAAGTTAATTAGGGACGGGACTGATCCATCATGGTACACAATACACGTCAGAACACTGTTGCAGAAGCAACGAAAATAGCATGCCAAATTCAGTAGAACGCAAAATCCCCAAGACTGGCTGAGTTTCACGGAAGCTCGAAATTTAGTGCGGACGTCGATGCGAGATGCTTTTAATAGTTTCCAATATGAAACATTGTCTCAAAATATGGTAGAAAACCCAAAGAGATTCTGGTCGTATGTAAAGTACACCAGTCAATACCGTCACTGCGCGATAGCGATGGAAATGTTACCGATGATGGTGCCACTAAGGCGGAGTTACTAAATACAGTTTTCCGTAATTCCTTCACGAAAGAAGGCGAAGTAAATATTCCAGAATTCGAAACCAAAACAGCTGTTAGCATGATTGACACAAAAGTAGATATCTTAGGTGTTGCGAAACAACTCAAATCACTTAAGAAAGGCAAGTCTTCCGGTCCATATGGTATACCAAACAGGTTCCCTTTCAGGGTATGGAGACACAATAGCGCCTTTATTAGCAATCATACAGAACCCCTCACTTGACGAAAGGTCTGTTCCTAAAGACTGGAAAGTAGCACAGGTCACACCAATATTCAAGAAAGGAAATAGGAGTAACTCATTGAATTACAGACCCATATCATTGACCTCAATTTGCTGTAGGATTTTGGAGCATATACTGTATTCTAACATTATGAATCATCTTGAAGAAAGTGACTTATTGATACATAACCATCACAGATTCAGAAAATGTCCTTCTTGTGCAACACAGTTAGCTCTTTATTCCCATGAAGTAATGAGTGCTGTCGACAAGGGATCTAAGATCGAGTCCATATTCCTAGATTTCCAGAAGGTTTTTGATACCGTTCCTCACAAGTGACAATTAATCAAATTGCGAGCATATGGAGTATCGTCTCAGTTGTGTGACTGGATTCGTCATTTCCTCTCAGAGATGTTACAGTTCGTAGTGATAGAGGGTAAATCATCGAGTAGAACAGAAGTGATATCTGGCGTTCCGCAAGGTAGTGTCATAGGCCCTCTGCTGTTCCTGATTTACACAAATAATATAGGTGATAATCTGAGCAGCCCCCTTAGATTGTTTGCTGATAACGCTGTAATTTACCGTCTAGTAAAATCATCAAACGATCAATTCCAATTACAAAATGATCTAGAGAGAATTTCTGTATGGTGCGAAAAGTGGCAATTGGCACTAAACAAAAAAAAGTGCGAGGTCATTCACATGGGTACTAAAGGAAATCCGATAAATTTTGGGTATACGATAAATCGCACAAATCTAAGGGCTGTCAATTCGACTCAATACCTAGGAATCACAATTACGAGCAACTTAAATTGGAAAGACCACATAGATAATATTGTGGGGAAGGCGAAACAAATACTGCGCTTTGTTGGCAGAACACTTAGAAGATGCCACTAACCCACTAAAGAGACAACCTACATTACACTTGTCCGTCCTCTGCTGGAATATTACTGCGTGGTGTGGGACCTTTAGCAGGTAGGATTGACGGAGGACATCGAAAAAGTGCAATGAAGGGCAGCGAGTTGGTGTGGCAGCTACTGAAGCAAAAACGGTTTTCTTTGCAGCGAGATCTACTTACGAAATTTCAATCACAAACTTTCCCTTCCGAATGCGAAAATATTTTGTTGACACCCACCTACGTAGGGGAAATGATCATCATAATAAAATAAGAGAAATCAGAGGTCGAACGGAAAGATTTAGGTGTTCCATTTTCCCACGCTCCATTCGAGAGTGGAAAGGTAGAGAGGTAGTATGAAAATGGTTCGATGAACCCGCTGCCGGGCACTTAAGTGTGAATTGCAGAGTACCCATGTAGATGTAGATGTATCTTGAAGTGGTTGCCAGTGTAGGTTATTTTGGCATCTCTGTGACGCTCTTTCGTGAGTCGAACAAGTGTGTGAACATTCATGCTGTCCTACTTTGCATACGTTCAAAATCCCCTGTTATTCATGTCTGCTATGTGCCCTAAACACTTGAGTAGTATTCCAGGGTGGGCCGTAACAATGTTTTGTAAGCAATCTGTTTTGCAGACTGTGAGCATTTTCCCAATAACCTATTGGTGAAGTGACGTGTGCCACGTACTTCATCTACAACCGAGGCTGTGATTATTCCATTTTACTGACTAATTACAAATGTGATTCATTGATGTTGTAGCTAGGGATACTATTTTTCTGCATGTTGTGAAGTGCATTATTTTACATTTCTCAACATTCATAGCCAATTGCTTATCTTTGCACGGCTTTGAAATCCTATCAAAATCTGACACGATATTTGTGCAGTTTTTAAGAGTTCCGTAGCTCAGTCGGTGAAAACGGCACCATTATAGAATTACTTTGTTGTCCGTTCCGTCAGTCGGTTAAGACACCTTTTTCTCATGAACAGGTAGAGGTATCAATATGAAATTTATGTCAAATAGTAAGGTCTGCGTCCCTTGGAGGAGTAAGCCTTTAAGCTTCTAAGTCAATGCAATCATATGATACTGCCATTTATGTCATATATTTTGATACTCGCAAACTCACTCATCGAAACCTATAGGGTACCTCACGCCGGCTTAGAATCATAAAATCTGGCAAGAAGCAAGGTTTCACAATACAAGGAAAAAATCAGAAATTTGTTGGTTTGTAATTATATCATATAATTTTTTTCCATTTGTTGTCTGCATGTCTGTTCATCTGTTAAGACCCCTTTTTCTTAGGAACGGGCAGATACTTCAAAAAGAAATTTTTGTCAAATACTAATATCTACGGTCCCTCAGCGATGCAAAAAAAAAAATTTAAGCTTCTAAGTCAGTACAATCAAAATGTACTTCATGTATGTCATATATTTTGTTACATGCAAACTCACTCAACGAAACTTATAGATGAACTATATGTATTAGACTGTCCATTTCATTGTTATTAAAAAGCGAGACATTTCCTTAAAAAATAGATAAAATGTCTGGTACTATTAAGGAAGAAACGGGACACAAATTGTATTGACAAAATTCAATGGGCTTAGAAGTTTACATTTTTTTTTTTTTTGCATCACGTACTCAGATGATACCTAATGACTCTTCATGATTATTTTGCTGCACTGTCACTGTACTTTCACTTTTATGTATTTTATCAAGAAGCGCTTTTTCTTTTGACATTTCATAATAGAAGTGAGCATATGATACCTCGTTAACGTGTATTTTAACTCAGAGTAATGCCTCCATAATTTCAACTTGCATTTCGCTTTTTTCCCTCTCACCACACAGGAATTCACTAAGAAAACACACGTACATTCTACTGTTTTTCCACTACAAGTTTTAAAAGGAAACTCACTTTTTATATGCTCTTAAAATTACATTTTCGTTTATGCATGATGAAACAGTGACTCCACAGATTTAAAATTGTAGCGTATCCACTATAATGTCTTCAGACTGCCTACCACAAGGGAAACGGAAATTCTTACTATCTAAACCAATCGAAAATACTACTTAACATAAATTCGTACCATAACAACATATACAGTAAATAAAGATTGTAAAGGAAGTTGTAAAATTGGCGCTTCCTGGCATATGTACTTGCGCAGTAAATTGTGAACGTGAAGTACTTGAGCCAAGCGGAATTACGAAAAAACGCAACATTTGAGCGTCCCCAAAAAGTCTTTCGAGACAGCCGGACATTTCAGGAAAAAAACGGGACTGTCCCGGGAGAAATGGGACAAATGGACACCCTAAACTGTAAATATAATTAAGTTTGTACGGAACCCTCAGAGCGCAAGACCTATTCGTACTTGTGCGTTTTGACATGAGCAATAAGAATCCCATCATACTTCCCCGGGATATCTATATATCTATCCATGAATCTCAATCGAAGATAACATGCTGCATCCCGCCTACCAAGAAATCCTCAGTCCAATTACAAATTTCGCATGACACCCTGTATGATCGTACTTTCTGTAATAAGCTGTGGTGTGGTACTGTGTTAATTGTTTTTTAAAAGTCAATAAATACGGCGTTCACCTTATTGCTTTTATCCAAGACCCTCGGGATGTCACGTAACAAAACAAAGAGTTGGGTTTCGCGTGACAGACGTTTTCGGAATCCATGGAGGCTGTCATTTTGTTCAAGAAACCCCTTTAGGGTCGGATGTAATTGAGCAATAGTTTTGTGATCACTTCTGTTACCTTTCCTGTAGGCAAGTGTGCCCTGAGCTTTCTTTTAACCATTGACTACAAGTGTTTGTTAGAAGCATGGACAACATATTATGGTTCAAGGAGGAGCTAATTCGGATGCAAATTTTGTATAGAATATTTTTTAAGAACCATGCGAATTTACGCAACCGTAGAAGATCTGGTTGATGTCTTCGTTTTCACTAAATACATACAGTGGCGTGAAGTAGTAAAGATGCGGTGATTCAAGTTCAGGCCTGTTCTGTAGTCCCTTGGACTTCTGCAGTCCTCATACCAATGAAGCACTGGTAGTGGGGGAGATATCTATACGTTAGCTCTATCCACATTTCCACAAGTCTTCTCCCAACACCTGTTCCACTCTTCGTGACTGTCACTCTTACTCCTCCCAGGAAACTCGTGCTTCATTTCTCTGCCTTGGGTGGACTCCAGAACCAAATCACCTATCATTTCATTTCTTCTAAAGCAGTAACGTGGCTTTATTCACCACAGACTACTCTCGTGATGGACGTATTGCGATCATGTTAGTGATTACTGAATGTCTTATGCAACCTCATCACCATGTTACTTCTTCTACTATTTGAATTGTTCAGGAGAGTAACCGCTGATATGTAATCAGATACTGTGATGATCAGGTCTTTCACTTGTTGGTAAACATATTGAATATCCTTTAGAATAGGTATCAGCTCTGCTGTTGGAATGATCTTGCCCGATGGAAGCATAAATTTGTCTTCAATTTTTGGTAATATGGCCCCAGTCTCCGCATCCTTGTTTGCTACACGAAACATAGATATTTTATGACGAAACATAGATATATGATGATTCTGACTCTTCTCTCTTTGGAGAAAGACTGTTTATTATTATATTGTGTATCCATCAGTAAAAACTGGCAATATGCGAATAGGACTCGCACTCTGAGTGTTCTGTGAAAACTTAATTACATAGATAGTTCATCCACCGCGAGAATCGAGAAACTTGTCGATTTTCGGCTGTTAGCGACATCGATACTGGCAAGCTGTCAGTCCCGGGAATACCAAGACTTTCAAGAATTTCTTAATTTTAGGTTAAATTAAGATTACATCTCTCATCTCGCATTTTCGATTGCAATACTTGAGAAAAAAATGTCTTCACAGATGGACAGACACACAGACGGAAAACAAATATGTGATATAGCTTAAAATTAATAATTTTCGGATTTTTCCCTATTTGTTCGGTAAAACCTTGCTTTTTGCTAAATTTCATGATTCTAGTTCAACAGGAAGTATACTACAAGTCTTGGTGAGTGTATTTTCGAGTAACAAAATATGTGACATAGAAGGCCATCTCTTTTAATTGTAATGACTTAGAAGCTTGAATATCTTACACCGCAAAGGAAGAAATTTAGTATGTGACATAAATTTCAACTTGATAGTCTACCAGTTCCTGAGAAAAAGGATTCTTAACGGTCGGACCGACGAACGGACAGACAGATAGACGAACAACGAAGTGATCCTGTAAGATTAATAAATAAAAATATATGTATAATCGTACGATTCTGCGGCCTTTCTCACAGTCAATAAAATTTTTTTCTAGATTTGTGATCGCATTGTCAATATGTAAAACTACCGACGTTATGGTCACTGTTGCAAACGACCATCTTCAGGGTGTTTTTGTTTTCCGATCCTATAAGGGTCGTAATTCATCGCTTGAGGTACGAAATCCTAAAAATAAGGTTTAGCAAGACTTTCAATTGGCAAACGCACTGGTAACTAGCCACAAAGCAGTGTGATGACATACTGACTTCGTATATAAGACAGGGAGTCGTTCACCTTCATTAGCAAGGTGATGAAAATTTATTCCTCCTCCGTGATTTGAAATTTTACCTCCAAGCAGTGCGCCACCGCAGTAGTGTAGTCAGCGGCTTCTGTTACAGAGACTGGTCCAAAAGGAAGCAGTGTTATCCTATTTTTATGTTTTGCAGTTGAGGAATGCTTGTAAGAAATCGAATCCAGATCAACACAACGAAAAATCGAATTATTTTACGTACTGAAATCCTCACGTCACAAATCAAGAAAGGTAGCAAAAAATGGATTAATCTTACACTGTACAGCAGAACGTGTACTGTAGGTAAAAGCCCTGTGTTCACGTCACATAGTTTTTATGTCAGTAAGTTACGAAAAATTGTTGTTTTCAGGAAAATTAACGCACTCCAAGCTGGCTTGCCTGGCGTAGGGATGGTGGCCATTTCGAGAGTCTTTGCATCTGAGAACTGTCGCCCTGAAGAGGACGGCTGCAAAGGCGACCGAAACATGCGTTTTAATAGTTGTATTTAGCCTCAAAATATGCGACTTCATACCAAAAAGAATTCTATCTAAATTGTTTGTAATAACTGCTGTAGCCGTTCAGCGGCCGTCTGAGTATGATTTTTGGGTTATGTCTAGCACTTGTTTAGGCAAATGCTGGGATTGGTTATCACAGTAACACTTTAAAGAAGCGATGCCAATACACACACACACACACACACAACAGAACAAAGTCGACAAAATTCACAGATAAATGACGTACATGATATTACTCCCTGAGAGTAATTTATGTGTATGTAACGGCATACTCGCACAGAATTTGAATTAAAATAAACGCAAAGTAATAGATGAGTGGTAGGCCATCAGAAGAGGACTTCTGCCACAGATGAACAGAAACTGAGGAAAAAGAGGACGCTCTTTTCCAGATGCAGTGCTATTGTATCATTTGCACAGTGAGTCCCAATATTACAACGTCTATGCTTAAAAAAGAAAACCAAAGAAGTCACGGACGCTGAGTGCATCATTTTCAGCAGGTACTAAGCAAGCAGAGAAGACTAGTTGTGCGAGACGTCATAGACACTGACAAAGAGAGTAACCGGAAGCTATTATCAGCGAAGAATGAAGAGGAACATAAAAACTTCGCGTGGAAAATTTATTTTCTTTATAATCCACTAAATTAAAAATCGCTCTTTCTATCTCAGGTGAGAGTGATCCCTTGGTGGGAGTGAATTAAATTAATATAGACACCGAATTAAAAGCAATTAAAACTCATATGGAAAACATTATATCCGGCTTTAGGAATTAATTTAAATTGCTTAGTCTCTTTCGCTACAAAATGAGGTAGCTTTAATGCGGCACGTAAAATTCTCTCTCCTACTTCCTCACCTCTCGCTCACTTTTTCTCTCACAGTCGCACTGACACACACACACACACACACACACACACACACACACACACACACACACCATTTGGACATGAAACATGCAGCTACTTGCCCTTGCCATGACGTTTGTACCTTTTCCCTATATTTCGCTAAACTGAAACGTCTGTAAACAGTATTAGTTCAAAAATGGTTCAAATGGCTCTGAGCACTATGGGACTCAACTGCTGAGGTCATTAGTCCCCTAGAACTTAGAACTAGTTAAACCTAACTAACCTAAGGACATCACAAACATCCATGTCCGAGGCAGGATTCGAACCTGCGACCGTAGCGGTCTTGCGGTTCCAGACTGTAGCGCCTTTAACCGCACGGCCACTTCGGCCGGCCAAACAGTATTAGTGGTACCACATATTTCCGGAGTGTATCACACATCTACATTAAACATGCATACGACACTAGCGTTTTCCTGTGCTAATCAACGGAGAGAGGTCCTGTTTGCTTTCCTACGTGTGTAGGGTTTCTTTCTAACTGCATAAAAAATAACACCTTCAGATGGATGAAGAAATATTTACGAGAAGTAGAAATAATGTTTTAATTATCGTCTCGAAAGATGATGCAGCGATCTTAAATATCAGAATTTTACATTTCAGTTCCAACATAAGTACACAATAGTTCGAGCTCAGTCGTGATCTATTAAACCTGTGTTACTCGTACGATGCTTTTTATTTCTTTTTCGTCGTGTTAGCAATTGGCTCAAAGTGTACTACACAGTTGGAACATATTTCTCACGTACAGAAACGAATACATGGCAGACTTTTAAAAGTAAAAACTTAAATGAGAGGGCCATAAATAAAAATGGCACTTCTCATTGGGATTCAAATACGAGATAGCGCAGTGGCGAGACATTAAACTCGCATTCAGGAGGTTGATGGTACAGATCCCCGTCCAGCCAGCCAGAATTAGAATTTCTGTGTCGTTTAAGACAGATTATGGTACAGTTCCTTTGGAAATCACTCAGTCGATATCCTTCCCTACTCTTCCCTAGTCCCAATTTTTGGACCATCTGTGACTTCTTCGTCACCGGGTCGTCAGCCCTAATCTTCCTTCCATCCCACTTGCGGACGAGTGCATTATGGAAAGGCCTTAAGAGACAGTTACGGAAGTGCCGAAAACTTGCAAAAAGCTATGTGGCTAATTTATTTTCATAATCAGTTTCTTTGCGCTGGCTTTCACAGCTGCTAAGAATTTGTTGAAGGTTCAACCCAGGTCTTGAATTTGTTCATATTGTCTGAAATCGATCGAGATCCGCGACTGAACTATGAAATTTATAAAATACCACTCTTTCACCTTCAGCCACTTTTTCAATCCGAACTTTGACACGATGCGTTTCGACAGCATGCTGCCATCGTCAGTTACCTAATTATTATTTATAAATCATCTCCGTCAGGTGCCTAACTATTATTTATAAATCATCTCCGTCAGTTGCCTAACTTTTATTTATAAATCATCTATATCCATAAAATCCTAAAACGGTCCCCCAGTCTGCCGCGCGGGATTAGCCGAGCGGTCTCAGGCGCTGCAATCGTGGACTGTGCGGCTGGTCCCGGCGGAGGTTCGAGTCCTCCCTCGGGCATGGGTGTGTGTTTGTCCTTAGGATAATTTAGGTTACGTAGTGTGTAAACTTAGGGACTGATGGACTGATGACCTAAGCAGTTAAGTCTCATAAGATTTCACACACATTTGAATTATTATTTTTTTTTTGTCCCCCTGTCTCAGTTGCAGGTTGCCTATCCACAGCAAAAATTTGTTTTTCAGCGTTTCATGTAATTACTTACTGGATTTAGAATTTAAAATGGTGTCATATTTGCTCGTTAAGAGGTATAATCTTAATTTAGAGACATGACACAATAAGTCAAGAAGTGAAGTTAGAAACGGTTTACATGTCATGCGGCAGCTGAACTCAACGGCGCGCAACAAATACCAAGACCATATTCATCTAGTGAGAGTACTTAGCGACTTCCAGCAAACTTTCGATCAAAACAGGCAACGAGTCTTATACAGTAACAAGCGCACACATTCTAACAAACAAAAAGATATTATATAAAATATTGCTTGTTAGCGATTCGCATCATCGCAGTCATGAGATTTGTTCTCTTTCTGATTGGGTCCAGAGCCATCGAACTTCAATTTAAAAAAGTCATTCGGCCTCTAAGCTCTATGTTAGTTGAACGACTTGTTTTATTCGCTATTAATGATCAGTTTCAATCTTTAGGCTATTTTCGTGCGTACATGATCGTATATACACTTTTAACATATCGTCATAAAGATAAGAGGCCGAGGCATGTTCGAAGTATACTCTAACAAGGAGAGGTCCCCAGCGGTGGGATCGACTTTTTGAAACCATGTATATAGGGTGACGTAAGTTAAGATCCCAGGTACCACACCTTGCAGCCATTCACCCTAGTAGGCTCTCGTTTGCGAGTAACAGACGAAAAAAATTTCGGAATTTTGCGTGGTCGTCAATAACGTTAGAAAAGTCGAAATACGTAGTGTTATTCCGCGGTGCAATGGATGGAATAATAGCTTCACATAAAAATGGTTGTGGGTTCGAATCTCGTCACGAGCAATAAATTTCTTTATTTTTAATCTTAATCGAAATAACTTCAATCATTATTTTTATTCATTTAATTGGTTGAAATTTAATTTTTTGTTTGTATTCCTTTGACACACTATTTTGATCACTGTATGAACTTTTTCATTTGTTTCATTTATTTTTATACCTTTCTTTTTCCAATCGGAATTTTTGTGAATATGAATATAATTATATTTATCTAATATGTTCAGTTATTTGAAAATTTTGATCTATCCGTTAAAAAACAAAAGACTAAATAATCTATTTATATTAACTGTGCAGTGATGTAAAAAATGTATATTTCGTTACCAGATGTGCAATTTTTTTGGATGGTAATCGACATACAAACATGGGTTTATAAGCATAACGAAATTCAAACATTTATAAGCATAACGAAATTCAAACAAATTGAGAAATAGATATAATGAACATAATCATGTCCACAAAAAACAGGGTGATAAAAGAAGTTAAATCGAAATTAACACATGAAACTAATTAAAAACATAAGAAAAATTATTTCAAGTGGAAACAGAATGATAGGAAGAAAAATGAGAGCAAATGAAGAGGTTGCTATTATGATTAAAATGATATGACAAAAGACTGGAAATAAAAATTACATGTAAATGAATTGATTCAATAAATTGATGAACAAAGTAATTTTGATAGAGATTTAAAAATAACAAAATCACTTCACCTGGCGAGATTCAAACCCACATCCAACTGCATATGAAGCCACTATCCTATCCATTATACCACGCAGGCAGGTTATTTGATGAAACCTTTTTTGATTCTATGACGTGACACACAAAATTCCGAAATTTTTTTCATAGTTACTCGCAAGTGAGTGCCCACTAGGTGAAGGACTGGAATGTGTGATACCTGGGATCTTAACGTAAATAACCGTATAGGTGGTTTCAAAAAGTTGATCGCACCGCTGGGAATCTCTCCTTCTAAGACAAGAAAAAAGACGCGCAACAAATGAATTATCCGAATGAGACAGAAATCGGTAGATGTGATGTACATGTAAAAAATTATTTCAATTTCAAAAAAATTGAATGATTTGTTCGAGAGAAACAGCTTTATTATTTTCGTGTGGTGTATTCATATACATACAGATTATGACTGCTAGGTTGAGACTGTCTAATGATGTCGAATAAAGCATCTCTTTCGAATGATGCACAGACTCAACGGAACCATGCCCTCTGTTAACAGTCACGGAATTTCAACAAAATGAATAAAATTATTTGTAGGACTTTGTAGAGGTATGTCCACGGATATCAACAACAGTAGTGACCTCGCGGAAAAAACTCTCGACGATGCGGATATCTGCGGGTGTATTATAATAATTATTTGATGTAAATTTAAGTGTTCAGTAGCCTTTTTATGAAAGTATTGGCAGTGTGGCCATCCACATAAGCAAAGTGTCAACGATTGCCACTTCACATAAAGTATTTTAAAAAAGATGATTTGTCTAAAAGCAAGAAATAAAATATGTAAGAGAAACATCTGGCACACCTTTTGAAAGACGCTCACAGTCACGTACAGCAAATGAAACTGCACAGTCTACATAAACCAGACAAATATCGTCTCGTACTCTCTAAAATTCTAAGAGTGTAACGTAACTATTGAACTTTAAACTCTCATTCGACACCTGATTTGCTGCAATCACTTCCAGTATCATTCAAAGGCGTATCAAAAGTTTCTCGAAACTATTTTGTTTCTTACTTTTAGACAAATCAGTTCACAAGTCATCTGACCGACATGTTCAAAAAAAATATTTAAGATTTTTGTAAGCACATTCATTGTTATATTTGAATACTATATGAAAAATTTTCGCGAATGCAGTTAGTAGTAAAGAAGGAATGAATTAAAACGTCATGCCTAATGAGGCAGTTTTATTGCATCAACAGCGAAAATGTAGTAAGCCGGGAACTTTTTCCCTTTCATCATTTTGTGGCGGTTGTCAGCGAGAAAAGTTTCGTGAACGTCTAAAATTATCTTTAAATTAGTTGCAGGTCACTAACAATGGAAATTCCGAAGAACCAATAAACGATCTTGGTGGAACTGGCGGGTGTGTAAAGGGGGAAAATAATGAAATACGTATTTTTTTTTTTTTTTTTTTTTGTGCCCTGTGTCACTTTTAACGGGTAAAAAGGGTAGTTCGGCAAATTAGGTTTGGAAGGAGTACCTTCAAAACGATGATGTAAAAAAAATGTTTCTCATATAAAAGTTGATATGAATTAGCGTTCTTGAAAACTATATATTGGAATTTTGAAATAACTTGAAATTTTTCAAAATATCCCACCGTTATCGGTTAACTTTGAAAACTGAAACATTTTTTACAACATAAATTAAAGAATCTTTCAAGCTACATACATCCACGTATAATAAGAGTTAATTTCTGAAATACCAGTTTTGGAAAATAAACTTTAACAACCTCTGGTCAGAGTTTTTTTGACGTAACCAATTAAAAAGTCTAAACATTCATTATTAGTCTAGTTATTTATTTTATTTATGTTTGTTTTATGTTTTAAACTGTTATTTTACGTTTTTCCTTATCTTCTAGTTTACGTGTATTTTGTGAATTCAGAATATTAAGTAACTCATTATTGTGATACAAAATCATTACAATAATGATAATCTGTATATAAATGCTTGAAACATAGCGATTTCTTACAACATGTACATAAAATGAACGAAATTTCTTCACGTAATCTACTTGAGGGACAACACAACATAAAACAACATTCAACAGGATTTTAGATTGTCGTGAGTGATCCTCCAAATTTCCTGATTTCCATCAGGCATATTTCAGTACATTGGTAAACCTTGGTGAAAAGAATTGGTTGTGTACTAGAGGCTACAACTTAATTGTGTTGTTTCTCAAGTGGAGACTGACATCAAAATCATTCCACAGAAATAGATCTGAAAATCTTCTCTCAAGGTTCTTCCTACATCGACAGCCGTATACGTACAACGTTTGTACCATTGCCGTCGACTTCTTTGGGATTACTATACGAACAAGTTGCATTATTTTACCCTTCCTACGCACCCGCCATGTTTCATCAATATCGTTTATCAATACTTCGGAAAGTTCCCTTGTAAGTCCTCTCTTTCTCAACTACTGGGTGAATTAAGTCTGGATATTCGCGTGTCTGTGCTATATTTGTTTTTCGCCCCCTTCCCCACCGCTATTTTAGGTCGGTTGTTCTTACCTCCACAGCGATTATTTCCAGTCAATAAATGACATGTGTACCAAGTCTTCTTGGAACTGGTCCAGCTGTTTTGGAGGAGATGTGAATATACATACATACGTACATACATAAATCCATTTTATAATATACATGGATATCACACCAATGTAACTTATTACTGCAAAAGACCGATTTTCCCTCGACATCCATAGCTATACAAATACTCTGCAATTTACGCTTAAGTGAGTCGCAGAGGGTTCATAGAATCAAACACTTCACACTATTTTCCTACCGTTCCCCGCGGTGGCCGTCCGGTTCTAGGCGCTCCAGGCCGGAGCCGCGCTGCTGCTACGGTCGCAGGTTCGAATCCTGCCTAGGGCATGGATGTGTGTGATGTCCTTAGGTTAGTTAGGTTTAAGTAGTTCTAAGTTCTAGGGGACTGATGACCACAGCAGTTGAGTCCCATAGTGCTCAGAGCCATTTGAACCTACCGTTCCAATCTTGACAGCGCGCGAGAAAAACGAACACTTAAACCATTACGAGCGAGCTCTGGTTTATGTTACTTTATTACGATGGACGTTTCTCCCTATGTAGGTCGGCGCCAACAAAATATTTTCACATTCATTAGGAAAAGTTAGTGACTGAAATTTCGTGAGAAGATACGGCCACAACATAAAACGCCTTTGTTTTGATAATTTCAACCACAAATCCTGTATCAAGTCCTTGACACTCTCTCTTTCTCGATAACGGAACACGTGCTGCTGTTCTGCGAACTTTCTCGACGTACTCCGTTAATCCTATCTGGTAAGGATTCCACACCGCGCAGCAGTACTCCGAAAGACGACGGACAGGCGTTGGTTAGGCAGTCTCTCTGGTAGATCTGATGCATCTTTGATGTTCTGCCAATAAAACGCAGTCTTTGATTCGCCTTCCTCACGATATTTTCTATGTGATCTTTCCAGTTTGAGTTGTTCATAATTGTAATTCCTAGATATTTAGTTGAATTTACGGTCTTTAGATTTGATTTATTTATCGTGTAACCGAAGTTCAACGGACTCCTTTGAGCACTCAGGTGAATGACCTCAGACTTTTCGTCATTTACGGTCAGTTGTCAATTTTCGCACCATACAGACATCTCTTCTAAATCGTTTTGCAATTGATTTTGATCTTCCGATGCCTTTTCTAGACGATAATCGACAGCATCATCTGCAAACAGCCTGGGACGGCTGCTTACATTGTCTCCTAAATGGTTTACATAGATAAGGAACGGGAGAGGGCCTATGACACAACCTTGGGGAACGCTAGATATCAATTCTCTTTTACTCTATGACTTTCCTTCTATTACTACAAGCTGTGACCTATCTGGCAGGAAATCACGAATCCAGTCGCATAACTGAGACGATATTCCATAAGCACGCAATTTTGTTGCAAGCCGCTTGTGAGGTACGATGTCAAAAGTCTTCTGGAAATCTAGAAACACGGGAACCTGCTTCAAATCCCTTGTTGATAGCGCTCAACATTTCCTGTGAATAAATAAGTAGTTGTGTTACACAAGAACAATGTTTTCTAAATCCATGTTGACTTTGCCTCAATAGAACGTTCTCTTCGAGGTAATTCATAATATATGTTGGAAAATCCTGCTGCATAAGTAGGTTAATGACGTGGTCCTGTAATTTAGTGGATTACTCCGACTGCCTTTCTTGAATATTGGTGTGACCTCTGCAACTTTACGGGCTATGGGTAGGAACCTTGCGCCGAGCGAGCGGATGTATTTGATTGTTAACTATGGAGCTGTTGCATCAGTACACTCTGAAAGGAACCTAATTGTATACAATCTGAAACGAAAGACTTTTTTTATTAAGTGATTTAAATTGCTTCGCTACTCTGAGGATATCTACCTCTAAGTTATTCATGTTGGCAGTTGTTCTTTTATATTTATAAATTACAGAGCGCAGCAGTCAGTCGCCCTTTTTTGTTTTGCGGGTTTTATTACGCAAATCCAGATTTCGGCTAGTGCCTAGTCATTATCAATGCACTATTTTCTAATCTCAATGCATGTTAGTTCCCGAACAACAGGGAACTAACACGCATCGAGATTAGAAAATAGTGCATTGATAATGGTTAGGCACTAGCCGAAATCTGGATTTGCGTAATAAAACCTGCAAAAAAAAGGACGACTGATTGCTGCGCTCTGTAATTTATAAATCACATATCAGTCACTGAGTGCACCCATATTCCGAATGGAAGGTAACCTGATGAGTTGTTCTTTTATTCTAATTCTGGAATATTTACTTCGTCTTCTTTGGTGATGGAATTTTGGAAGACTGTGTTTATTAAATCCGTTTTAGCAGCACTGTCATCGATAGCGTCTCCATTGCTGTTCGTAAAATAATTCAATTTTCAATTAAATCACTACGTATGTTTTTCTCAATTACCCTAACTACTATCAAGTAATTTAATCGATTTTTTCTTCAAAATTTGACCTCGCTCTGATAGGGCTTGATACCCCATCAGTCCATGTCTCAATCTTCGTTTCGCTATGAAAATTCGGACAAAAAGCCGTTCCACAATATCTAGGGAGGTTTGTTTTCGTTCTGATCAAAGACTCGACCACCAGATAAGTGAATAGAAGGTTTCCAAATGTGGTGCTACAGAATAATTCTGAGTATTAGGTGGGCGGAGCAAGTAATTGAATCAGATTGGTGAGAAATGAAATTTATGTCACAACTTAACTAAAAGAAGCGAAGACTTGACAGGACACACCTTACAGCATCAAGGAATCATCAATCTGGTAATGGACGGAAGAGTGCGTGGAGGGTATGGGGAGGGGGAGGGGGAGGGAGGAGGGTAAAAATTGTAGAGAGAAATCAATGGATGAATACAGCGAGCAGTCTCCAATGGATATAGACTGCAGTAGTTACAGTAGATAAAAAGGCTTGCACAGGCCAGACGCATGGAGAGATGCATCAGACTAGTCTTCGGACTGAAAGCCACAACAATAACAACACTAAGGATTATTATTGTGTCGTTTCCATTAGCCATTCGGGACAGACTGCTGCTGTATTGGCTTCATATGCCGACGAGAATAGACACATTGTTGACATATGAAACGGCTAAAGATGGCGACATGGCGATCTTCCTTGGTTTACTGCACAGTTACACTTACATGCTGCTTCAGTCGTACCGGTCGTTCTGTTTCAGCTACATTAACACAGTCCTTGCGTAATTACCGAAAGCTGTCACGCAGCGAGACGAAAGCTGTTCTCGGACAATCCATACATTGAAATCTTAGCTTCATGTTCGACATAAAATCAGTAATTCTAACAACGTTTATCTTGAAAATAGTTAAAAGTACATAATGCAACGCTTATTACATTGAAAATTGTAACGTGTTAACATGATTTGACACTATGGTGAATTAACTTACATTTGATAAATGAACTACATGGTTAACATTTTTCAATGTGCAAGATGATCAAATAGTTCAAATGGCTCCAAGCACTATGGGACTTAACAGCTGAGGTCATCATTCTCCTAGACTTAGAACTACTTAAACCTAACTAACTTAAGGACATCACGCACATCCATGCCCGAGACAGGATTCGAATCTGCGACCGTAGCAGCAGCGCGGTTCAGGACTGAAGCGCCTAGAACCGCTCGGCCACAGCGTCCGGCCGTGGAAGATGTGAAGAGCGTGTTAACACGAGTATTTGGATTCCCGATGTTGAGGAGATAGTTTGCAGAAAATTTCACAAAATCCATCTCAGTAATTACGAAAGAAAATTGAAACTTGGACCGTGTAAGAATATGACAGACTATACGGTGAGTCCATGAAATCCCTCTCTCATTTCAAATAATCGTACTGTGAGAAACTATTAGAGATAGAGAATGTTTTTCCATTATCTTTCCTTGGACATTTGACATGGGGTACATCAAAATGAGAAAAACCAGGGGAAGGCGTACTCCGTCGTGTGGCACGCAGAATGTGACAACGGAACTGCAAAATTATCGACGGTAGTGTAAGAGGGCAGCACCGGATAAAACAACTTAGCTTCAAAGAGTGAAGCAGTGTCAAAGATGTACAGGCACACGTTGATAGAGTTCAAGCCGAATTCCAATGCGGCCTCCAGAACTCAAACCGCCGTGCATCATTCGAGTTACAGGAAGCAAGAGCAACTGTACATAAAGTGTTACATAAGCGGTTACGCCTTTTTACGTACATAGTGCAAATGGTCCAAGTATTGCGGCTGAACGATCGCCGTCTCCGGTATGTATTCCCGTGTTCCATGCTCGCCTCCACAGATACTCATAATGACTCTTTGAAAAAGTGCCTGTCTTCAGATGAAGCAACGTTCCACATTCCTTTGCATGTGAATTACCACAAAATTAGGATCTGGGACCCCGAAAACCCACACAACACATGTGAACACATCCGTGATAGCCCATTCTTAATGTTTGGTGTGGCCTAATGCACCGTGAGGTGACAGGCCCATTTTTCTTAGCAGAGAAAACCATAACAGTAAAATTTTACCTGGAAATGCTAGAACAGTTCTATCTACCACAGATCATAGAGATGCAACCGTCCATCGCCTTCCAGCCTGGTGGTGCACCGCCACGTTGGAAAGAAAAAAGGAAGATTCAGATTTAACGTCCGGTCGACATCGAAATTGTTAGAGACGGTCCGCATTGGAGTTTGGACGTGAGGGATGTGCCGAATGACACATTCCTATGAGGTGGATGGGTCGTAACTAGAAACATAAAACTACCGTAGACTACCGTAAGTGTAGACTACGGTAGTTTTCCTAGTAGCTTCAGTTAGAGTTGTACTCGCATTACCTGTACGTTATGTGCGTTGCGTACCTGTAGAACGTTACCTCATAGCGATCGCTTTCTTTCCGTGTGCGATCAGTGTCATACTCGAGTCACCTAAGACGGGAAGCGGTAAACCGTCTAGAAACTGAATAAGGATATACAAAGGGCGTTGTAACCTGCAAAACATTTTTGTCCAATATAGTAAGCCTCCCGTCTGATACTTAAAAGTAAACAGTGTAGACAGCAAAATTGAAATTGTCGTTGTTTAATTCAGGTTTTATTCCAAAATTGTTGATTTGCTACGTGAAAGAGAGAGATATTGCAGTACAAATAAAGAAATCAGTACAGATTTATCACGCAGCTCTAGAAAACGCAATTTCCTCAACAAAAAGGTAACATAAGAAAAACTCAAAACAAAAATATATAAGAGTAATTGCTTTGGTTACATAAGAGCATAGAAGTTACGCGGCCACCCAATATCTATTACTTACAAAATGAATGTAAGGATATAAAGTACACAATGGACTAACACAACAATGTGCGGCTTCAATAACGTGCAAAATAAATAACCAAACAAACAACGACAGAAAGAGAAATCGTCGTCTTTCAGTTCCTCTCTTACACGTTCATTTATGTTTCTTTCCCTACCAATGGTACCAATACTACCAGTAATCCTACAAATTTCTGCGTCATTTATCTACTGTACCAAACGATGGTTTTGGTAGAGTTTAACTGTAGTCGTGATGGTCCCATCGCATGGTCCCCGCCCTCCCCGAGGTCACGCCATTAGCCTTCTTTTTGAGGTGTTACGTCAAGTATGGCGTGTACACAGCAGCAGTTAGTGACATTGTACCATTCGCGCACGAATCCATGAGGCAATAAGAAATTTCCCATTGGTAGAACGAACCTATGCCCTTCTTGTATCCGTTCAATATCCACTGTTAGTCCTATGTTGTACGGGTCCCACGCACTTGAGCAACATTGAAGGATGTGTCGCACGAGTGCTTTGTATGCAGTCTCCTGTGTAGACAGACTGCATTTCCCAAGTATTATATTTATAAACCACAATCTGCCAATCTGATTTTCCTTTGAGACTATGTGTTTGCTCCATTTCATCTCCTCACAAACTCTTATACTCAGGTACTTCTATGTGTTAACTAACAAGGGAACCTCCCCATCGCACCCCCCTCAGATTTGGTTATAAGTTGGGACAGTGGATAGGTCTTGAAAAACTGAACACAGATCAATCGAGAAAACAGGAGGAAGTTGTGTGGAACGGTGAAAAAAATTAGTAAAATATACAAACTGAGTAGTCCATGCGCAAGATAGGCAACATCAAGGAGTATATGTTCTCAGGAGCGCCGTGGTCTCGTGGTTAGGGTGAGTAGCTGCAGAACGATAGGTCCTTGGTTTAAGTCTTCCCTCGACTGAAAATTTTACTTTCTTTATTCTCGCAAAGTTATGATTTGTCCGTTCGTTCATTGACGTCTCTGTTCACTGCAATAAGGTTAGTGTCTGTGTTTTGCGACCGCACCGCAAAACCGTGCGATTAGTAGACGAAAGGACGTGCCTCTCCAATGGGAACCGAAAACATTTGATTGCAAGGTCATAGGTCAACCGATTCCTCCACGGGAAAACACGTCTGATATATTCTATACGAGACTGGTGACGGCATGTGCGTCACGTGACAGGAATATGTTGTCGACCCACCTAACTTGTACACTTAGCGAATGGGTAAAAACATTCTTCTACCTTGCCTGATTTAGGTTTTCTTGTGGATGTGATAATCACTCCCAAAAAAGTGATGAAAACATAAGAGTTTGTCACATAAACAGAAAATTAAAAATTAAACTTTTCACTCGAGGGATGACTTGAACCTAGGACCTCTCGTTCCGTAGGTGCTCTCGCTAACCACGGGACCACGGCGCTCCTTGACTACCAGTGTCCTTGATGTTGCATATGTTGGCATGGACTACTCAGTTTGTATATTTTACTAATTTTTTTCATAGTTCCACACAACTTCTTCCTGTTTTCTCGATTGATCTGTGTTCAGTTTTTCAAGGCCTATCCACTGTGCCAACTTATATCTAAATCTGAGGGGGGTGCGATGGGGAGGTTCCCTTGTAAGACCAGCTGATACTATAGCCACGGAATACTACGTTATTTCGTTTAGTGAAGTTTCTTAACACTGTTTATTCCTAAAGTTGCCATCTTTGCACCACTTTGAAACCTTATCGAGGTCTTATAACACAACAACACAATGCCTATTAAATGCCAGTTAATTAATTCTGTAATTTTGATGTAAAATTTTGCATACATATTATGTATTTTAT
This sequence comes from Schistocerca americana, assembly GCF_021461395.2. Classification (NCBI taxonomy): domain Eukaryota; kingdom Metazoa; phylum Arthropoda; class Insecta; order Orthoptera; family Acrididae; genus Schistocerca; species Schistocerca americana. Next base: position 246,105,323 of record NC_060121.1, read on the forward strand.
TAGCTGCGTAAATGTTCGTTAATTGAAAAGCCATAACGTATTAGCTTGGTGCATTAGTTCGTAGCATTTTTGTTTTGCATGTTGGTATTCCGGCTACTATGTGTTTATTTCTCGACTGTCATTTTTATTTGTAGTTCACTGTTGCTATTTGAGTTTAGATATTGTCATTTTATCATTTGGAGATAGTGAGTTGAGTTATGGACGCTAGAAAGTGTCAAGTGGAGAAATGGGAACATTTCCGACATAGTCTTCTCTTCGAGTTCAACAGAGGGATGACAGCAGCGGAGGCAGCAGGAAACAGTTGCCCGTTTGCAGTGATAATACCATTGCACAGAGCTTGGCAAGAAAATGGTTTTCTCCTTTTAAAGAGGATCGTTTTGACATTAGTGACTGCCCACGTGCAACAAGATCTGCGGGGTTTGACGAAGATCGTTTAAACACATTGATTCACAGTGACCCATCTCAGTGTACTCGAGAATATTCCACTATCGTGCGACATTTGCATGCAATGGGGAAGTTCAAAAATCGAGTTTGTGGGTATCGCATGCTCTAAGCCAAAACCTCAAAAATCAGCAGGTGGACATATGTGTATTTCTGCTTGCTCATCATCAACTGGCTCGTGAGAAACACCGGCCATTCCTATTTTGTATCGTTACTGGTGACGGTAACTGGTGTCTTTATGCTAATCTAAGAAAAAGAAAGGAATGGTTGAGACCAAACAAAGCAGCAACGCCCCGTACGAAGGCCTGCGTGCATGCACAAAAAAACAATGTCATGCGTCTGGTGGAATGGTGACTGTGTGATGTACTACGAATTGCTTCCACAATGTGTAATCATCAATGCTGACGTTTATTGTCAACAACTGAGATGTCTTGTAGACTCAGTCCCAGAACAACGCCCACGAACAATGCGTGAAGTGATGCTACTCCTCGGTAACACCCGCCCACATTCTGCTAGACTGACAAAAAGCAGTATACAGGATTTGGGTTGGGAAGTCATTCCATTCCCGGCTCATACACCTGATCTTGCGACCTCATATTTTCATCTCTTCCGCTCTCTGTCGGACAGCCTTCAAGAAACTTACTTTCTGGATGAAAATGCGCTCCGAACATGGCTCAACGAGTTCTTCGCCTCAAAATCACGTGATTGCTACAGTCGCGGAATCGACTGTTGTCAGACTGTTGTAATAATGAAGGAGAATATATTACTGATGACTAATGTCTCTGTTATGTGTATCTGTTGTGTTTATTAAACTCACGGAAAAACGCTACGAACTTTCACAGCAAACCAATTGTTGTGCACATAGTTCCACGTAGTCAGCGCGTACCCAACTTTCCCACTAGAGCGCGCCCCGCTAAGCACAACACCGCAGGCGCTGCGCTCGTCCGTCTCCGCAGTACGAGATGGCGCTGCCATAGAGACGGACCAAATTCTGCTTCCGCCGATCCGCGTATTAATATGTAATGCAGCCAATGAGATTGCTGCTAACGTAGAACCTTTTCTCCCCGCAGATCACACTTGCGCAGTGATACATGTATGCACGAGGTATTATAACGAGTGTACAGACCTCATATTAGTCAGTCTGCATTTGTCTACATCAGTCTGTACCAGTCTATAGTCAAGTTTCTGTCTGCACCTAATAAGATTACCATATTCCTGTACATAGCCATGACGACAAATGTATAGACACTTTTGTCAAGTATCGGAGATGTATACGAGAATAAGATTAACGTACCAATACCAAAGGAACTTCAGATTGTCAATTGTAAATAGCATCCAGAACCAAGTTACGTAATTTGTATGCTTGTTATTATTTTAATATATGTGTGTGAAAATTATTCAAGTTCTGTTTAAAGTTGGTCACCGTCAATCTGCTACTCTAAGCGTGCAAGTGGCATTTCTATCGTCTGACCTAACGGCAGAAGATAAACACGCCACGATAAGACCACGAGACACATTGCTGACACTCACCTACTTCGTTAGAGCGACAGGTCAAATAATCTGATGGTGTGTGTACTGAAGGTCTTACAGAACACACACCACACCAATAATTACAAATAACCACTGGAAAACAATATTGAAAAGCTTTGCGGTAGAAACACTGGAAAAATCATAGAAACTGATACTGAATAAAATCCAGAGAATATGTTTCAACTGTGGCAATAATATCGTTGGGCGCGAGCGCGCTCTCAAAGAGATGGGGCGGAACAGGCAGAGTAGTTGGAAGTCATCAGTGGTGAAATATGGACGCAATGTGGCGACGTTCAGGGGCGTAAAAGTGTGTTTATTGTCGGAATGGTGTTTCAAGTATGGCAAGGCATTATAAATGGATGAGCGAGTACATGCCCTGTCACAGCACAAAGCATGCAAGAAGAATTGGTAATTGAAACAGTGGCACAACATTACTCTTTGCCCAAAGTTATTAAAAGTTGCTGGTTTTAGAAAATGAGCCTGTCGCCATTAACTATTGCCACATAATGCATTACGTCCCACCACATGGAACTCGCTTCAAGGTCAAAGTAAGAGGGCGCCAATTAGTTTATTAGCTATGTACACGGCTTGCCAACGTCTTGCAATATTTTGAACATTATAGTGTTTTTAGTGGAACTGTATCGGCTTGAATATTGTTCATTGTCCTTCGGCACTTAGGTTCCTATCCATTCACCATTATTGCCGAGTGAGTCATAAGTGAAAGAAATAATATTACTTCAACTGAAAGACATTTTTATTGCACTTACTTGCCAGTTAACTTAAATTCAGTCAGTTCATGGAACTATATGCAGTAATATTTAACTAAAGTTCATCGTATATTGCAGTGCTTCTACTGCAACTAAGTAAAAACTGTACAAATCAAAAGCAACTTTAAATTTCTGGTAAATTAAAGCAAATGCCCAGTTTTTGACAAAAATGATTATTATGATTTTACAATTTCCAGTACACTGAAGAAATTGCAGCGCAGCAACTTGTGTTAATCAATACAACGGAAAAACAGCCAAAGTTGCAAATTTCACTTTTATTTTTTGATGATAACAGTTATCTTACGTTCTGTGACTGTCTATTTGTACTTTGTATACGTATATATTTGTTATCTTGACGTTGTTCTTATATTTTGGGAAATGCCATTTTGATTATGTGGACAATTCAAAAATGGGTCCCGACCCTCAATTAGTCATTAAGTAAATATAAATTAAATTTGCAACTTTATTTGCTTTTCTGTTGTATATATTATAATTTTGTTACACATTGTTCATGTATTTAGATTTTCGTAAATTAACTTTGCAGAAGTATTAGTTGTTAGTCAACCCTTTCGGATCTGAATTTCTTCCAGAGCAGCAAAATTTTTCTTTGTGTGGTAATGCTCTTGGTGACTTTTTAATGACTTTAGATGCAAGATTTATAGAAGAATACGTACCCGTTTTCAAAACATACTTTGCGCTGTTGGCTTCATTTTATGGACTAAAATAATTACGAAACATTCCCTATTGTAATAAATATTAAGATGATCATTCACTAATTATCATGCAAAATAACAACAACAATATTCAGTTATACAATGGAATATAGCAAACCAACCACATCCGTGTTTTCTGCTGCGCACTGCTTCATTGACTTGCTGATATGTTCATAGTGCTAGCCCACAGCTGGCAGTACTTGTGCATGATGAAAAGATTAAAGTTTCACATATGTGTACCTCGGGTTTTCATTGTCAAAATATACTTCTGTTGCAGCTAAGACACAGTAGAAGTTAATATAAACAGTTGTAGTCAGAGGATCTGAAGGGTTAATGATACTATAATAAGCTTTCCTGGAGTAGTATTTATTATAAAACAGTGATTAAATGTGGGTATTTGCTTCACAAATCCGAATGATAGACATCATTGCAATCAGTGTCGTTGTTTAGCACCCATCCTGTCATATGTTACGATTAGGTAAACACAAAGAATTCCAGTACAACAGGAACTGACATAAATGCGTTTTATCATACGTGGCTTTTCGATTCAAGCTGGCGCGTGTGAATTTTGTTCCACTACTGTCTGCTTCCACAACTGTGATTATTATGTACTTTAAGTTTCAGTTCAATAGTTAACATTTATTATCTACTGCTCACTTATGTGCTGTTGATTTAATTTATTACCTGTAATCAAATTGCATGTAGTATCACACATTTAAAAGTGTAGCTAACTGCAGTACATTATTTAATACCATACCAAATTTCTTTCCGGCCGGTGTCGTACGTGATAAGTATCAATGCGATAGCGATCAAGTTATATTCTGCCTTCCGTTTTCTCGGTTAGCACTACTCTTCTGAATCGATGCCTTAATGTAAAACATGGAACGTTAGGTAACATGGGCCATTAGATCATATAATTGGCGAAGAGTGTAGGTAGCTTGTAATTTGACACAGTATTTGATTATACCCAGCTGGAAAAAAAATCACAATGCCAAAAAATAATTAACGTAGTGTAATGAAATTTCGAGAATACGTTAGTCTAGGTGATATATTTAAGTGTTTATCATTGCAAGATCACAGGTTAATTTAAATCCGAGAAAAGCCATTGCAAATATGAAATGTTGTCACATTAATAACAGATGTGACTGCCAGGATGTTGAATGAAAGCATGCAAACGTGCATTCATTGTGCATTATAGCGGTCGGGTGTCAGTTTGTGGGATGAAGTTCCATGCCTGTTGCATTGATCGGTCGATGCAGGGATGGTTAATGTTGTCTGTGGATGACGCTGCAGTCCGATGATATTCCATATGAGCTCGATTGGAGACAGATCTGGTGACTGAGCAGCCTAAGGCAACATATCGACTCTCCGTAGAGTATGCTGGGTTACAACAGAGGCATGTGGGCGAGCGTTATGCTGTTGGAAAACACCGCCTCGAATTCTGTTCATGAATGCCAGCACAACAGGTCTAATCACCAGATTGAGGTACAAATTTACACTCAGGGTGCGAGGGATAACTAAGAGAGTGTTCCTGCTGTCATACGAAATCACACCCCAGACCTTAGCTCCAGGTGTAGGTTCAGTGTGTCTAGCATGCAGAAAGGTTGGTTCCAGGCCCTCAACTCCTCTTACAACCAATACACGTCCATCACTGGCGTCGAGGCGGAACAAGATTACATCAAAAGCACAACAGATGTCCATCCCGTTCTTCAGTGGGCTTTCGCTTGACACCAGTGAAGTCGCAAATGGCGGTGGTTTGGGGTCAGTGAAATGCACGCCACATGGCGTCTCGCTTGGAGGTGTCCTTGAAGTAATCGATTTGTAACAGTTCGTTGAGTCACTGTAGTGCCAGCTAGTGCTCAAATTGCAGTGGCAGATACAGTATGATTTGCCAGAGCCATACGCCGAAAGTGGTGGTGTTCAGATGGTTCAAAGGGCTCTGAGCACTATGGGACTTAACATCTATGGTCATCAGTCCCCTAGAACTTAGAACTACTTAAACCTAACTAACCTAAGACATCACACAACACCCAGCCATCACGAGGCAGAGAAAATCCCTGACCCCGCCGGGAATCGAACCCGTGCGTGGGAAGCGAGAACGCTACCGCACGACCACGAGATGCGGGCGTGGTGGTCTTCCCTCACGTTAGTATCACTTGGCCGTCAGGAGTCGGGTCTTCTTGTCACCGTACATTCTCGTGACCACCGCTGTCAGCAATCATGTCCAGTGGCTACATTCCTGCGTCACCTTGAAGCGATTCTTCACGGGCATCAACTCACCACGTCCACCTCAAAGGTAACTAACGCTTACGACCGATACAGCGTATACGTAAAGCAAACCTGATTTGCATTATTATAGTGGCGCTACTACCGCCTCTCTTACGCAACTGGCGCGAACAGACATCATCTTTCAGATGCAGAAACACGCCTACCAACTTCCATTTATGCGGTATACCTCCTTCTTGGTGTTGGGACTTTTTCCTTTAATGTAAATAACGGTGTTATCTGCGATGGGTAGTATGTTTCTATTAATATTGTCTGCAAGATCATTAATACACAACATGAACAGCAGTTATCGTCCACCTCTGTAACTGCGTGGTTAGGGAGGCAGATTGCTAACCGAAGGGGCCTGGCTCCGATTACTGTCCGGGTCAGAGATTTTCTCCGCTCGGGGACTAGGTGTTATGTTGTCGTTAAGTCCGTATCGTCGCAAGTGACAAGAAAATCGCCATCGATACACTGTCGCATCGTCATTTCATTACTGTGATGGATAATGGGCGCGAACCGTAAGCCAATAAATTAAAATAAATTAATAAAAACCAGCACTTGTCCCAACACACTTTCTTGGGGCATTCCCAAAGTTGCTTTTACATCTATCTCTGAGTCTCCACCCAAGATAAGTTGCTGCGTCCTTCTACCAAAACAGCACACTATAGACACAAATTTCGCTTGACACCTCATACGACCATGCTTTAGATATTAAGCGTGGATGTGGTACGGAGCCAAATGATTTTCGGAGTCGAGTTATGACGATCAAGAAATGGTCCGTCCAGTCGAAAATTTATCTAGTAATTTTATACAGAGGAGCCCTGAAAAGTGTAGATATATTTGATAGTATTAATGAAACAAAATGACATGCCATTACAATTCCTGCTCAGGGGGAAGGTTATTTTATGTGTTCAAAGTGACCCCATTGCTGCGCGGGATTAGCCGAGCGGTCTGAAAGCTGCAGTCATGGACTGTGCTGCTGCCCCCGGCGGAGGTTCGAGTCCTCCCTCGGACATGGGTGTGTATATGCTTGTCTTTAGGATAATTAAGGTTAAGAAGTGTGTAAGCTTAGGGACTGATGACCTTAGCAGTTAAGTCTCATAAGATTTCACACATATTTGAACATTTTTTTGACCTCCATTAACAGCCAAACATCTGACTTTCGGAAAACTATCATCCACACAATTCCGAAGACTGCAAGTGCTGACAAGTGCGAGAATTATCGCACAGCTCATGCATCCAAGTTGCCGACAAGAATAATATACAGAAGAATAGAAGAGAAAATTGAGGATGTGCTAGATAACGATCAGTTCAGCTTTCGAAGACGTAAAGGCGCCAGGGAGCCAATTCTGACGTTGCGGTTGATAATGAAAGCAAGGCTAAACAAAAATCAAGACACGTTCATAGGATTTGTCGACCTGTTAAAAGCGTTCGACAATGTAACATGATACAAGATGTTCGAAATTCTGAGAAAAATGGGAGTAAGCTATAGGGAGAGACGGAAATACACAATATGTACAAGAGCGAAGATGGAATAATAAGAGTGGACGACCAAGAACGAAGCGCTCGTATTAAAAAGGTTGTAAGACAGGCATGCAGTCTTTCACCCCTACTGTTCAGTCTACACATCGGAGAAGCAATGATGGAGCTAAAAGAAAGGCTCAGGAGTGAAATTAAAATCCAACGTGAAAGGATATCAATGATACGATTCGCTGATTACATTCCTATTCTGAGTGAAAGTGAAGAAGAATTAATGATCTGCTAAATGGAATGAACAATCTAATGAGTACAGAATATGGACTGAGAGTGAATCGAAGAAAGGCGAAACTAATGAGAAGTAGGATAAATGAGAACAGCGAGAAATATCAAAATTGATGGTCACGAAGTAGATGAATTTAAAGAATTCTGCTACCTAGGCAGCAAAATAACCAATGACGGACGGAGCAAGGAGGACATCAAAAGCAGCCTAGCATTGGCAAAAAGGGCATTCCTGGCCAAGAGAAGTCTACTAGTGTCAAGCATAGGCCTTAATTTGAGGAAGCAGTTTCCGAGAATGTACGTTGGAGTACAGCACTGTACAGAAGTGAAGCATGGACTGTGGGAAAACCGGAACAGAAAAGAATCGAAGCGTTTGAGATGTGGTGGCACAGACGAATGTTGAAAAGTATGTGGACTGATAAGGTAAGGAATGAGGAGGTTCTGCGCAGAATCGGAGAGGAAAGGAATACGTGGAAAACACAGACATGGAAAAGAGAGAGTGATACGACATCTGTTAAGACATGAGGGAATGATTTCCATGGTACTAGAGAGAGCTGTAGAGGGCAAAAACTGTAGAGGGAGACAAAGGTTGGAATACATTCAGCAAATAATTGAGGACATAGGTCGTAAGTGCTACTGTGAGATGAAGATGTTGGCAGAGGAGAGGAATGCGTGGCGGGCCACATGAAACCAGTCAGAAGACTGATGATCCCCCTCCCCCCCCCCCCCCCCCTAGAAAAAGGCTCTGGTGTCTTTGTGGCGGTGAGGCGAAGCGCCATCTTGCTGCAAATGAAATATTTCATTTCCAGACGTCTCTAAGCTGGCAGATAAAATCGATGTTTGCAGCATATGAAGATACACCTCACAACTTACGTTACCTTCAAAGAACCATGGACCAATCAAACCGCGCGATGACAGACCACACTACACATTAGCACCCGGTAGATAAACGGTAGATGTGCGCGTGAACGAGAGGATTTTCAGGAGCCCAGTACACGTAGCTGTGGCGTTTTACAGTAACGTTCAGTTTCAACTGCGCCTCGTCAGACCAGATAATCGTCACTGCAAAACATTCATCCACGCCAAGCACACCTTCAGACCACTCGCAGTACTCCATATTTGATCCGAATCGTCCTCCTTCATAGCGTGCATGATCTTGGAATGTACCCTTTCCACTGTGCAGCCTTCAGAATTCGTCGTACGCTTGATAGGCTTATCCCGCTTTCACGTGCATCCCGCTTCACAGATTTCTAAGGGAGCCTAGTAAAACGTTGCGACACAGCAGCGCTTGAATCTGGGCTTGTTGGTCCTTTCCGCACATCTGCACATCCAGAACAGTACCGTCGGCTTCTAATTAATCTCGAATACGATAAACTATTGTACGTGTTGGTGGCTGAGTTTTGTACATGTTACGCCATTGCCGTTGTACCTCCCTCACGTTTTCGTACTTTCAGTACCACTTCAACACGGCCTGCGGAGCTCAAACGGCAATCTTACTTATTCACTGCTGCACCGTCATCTGCTGGAAAACGAACGCCAAGATCTGTTGAGATAACAATGGACTACGCTACCGCGCAAAATTGCAACGATCTGTCATTGTGTTCCAAAGGCATTGACTATCAAAGAGGGTCTACACTTTTCTGGACCCCTCGCTATGTGGACCAGCCGGTGTGGCCGAGCGGTTCTAGGCGCTACAGTCTGGAACCGCGCGACCGCTGCGTTCGCAGGTTCGAATCCTGCCTCGGGCATGGATGTGTGTGATGTCCTTAGGTTAGTCAGGTTTAAGTAGTTCTAAGTTCTAGGCGACTGATGACCTCAGAAGTTAGGTCCCATAGTGCTCAGAGCCATTTGAGCCATTTGAACCTCGCTATGTGGTGTATGTTCTTTCAGACAAGGCAAAAGGATCAGTCTCCATTCTTATCCTGCAATAACTATGAACCAAGAAACAAAGGAATTAATGACATCAGCTGCCATTGGGCATTGATTTATATCAACGAGGCAAGTTGAAAAAATTGGTGCCCGACTGGAAATCGAACCCATGTCTGCTGCTTACTAGGCAGATGCGCTGATTACTACGCCACCCAGACACTGTAGTCACCAAAATTGCATGGACTACCCAAGTGCGTCAGACCCAAGTTTTCAAGTTATACCACATACTGTCGAGAGGCATGAAAGGGAAGCAGTGGTTGGGAAGGGAGTGAGACAGGGTTGTAGTCTGTCCCCGATGCTATTCAATCTGTATATTGAGCAAGCAGTAAGGGAAACAAACGAAAAATTCGGAGAAGGAATTAAAATCCATGGAGAAGAAATTAAAACTTTGAGGTTCGCCAGTGACATTGTAATTCTGTCAGAGACAGCAAAGGACCTGGAAGAGCAGCTGAACGGAATGGACAGTGTCTTGAAAGGAGGATATAAGATGAACATCAACAAAAGCAAAACGAGGATAAAGGAATGTAGTCGAATTAAGTCGGGTGATGCGGAGGGAATTAGATTAGGAAATGAGGCACTTAAAGTAGTAAAGGAGTTTTGCTATTTGGGAGCAAAATAACTGATGATGGTCGAAGTAGAGAGGATATAAAATGTAGACTGGCAATGGCAAAGAAAGCGTTTCTGAATAAGAGAAATTTGTTAACATCGAGTATAGATTTAAGTGTCAGGAAGTCGTTTCTGAAAGTATTTGTATGGAGTGTAGCCGTGTATGGAAGTGAAACGTGGACGATAAATAGTTTCGACAAGAGGAGAATAGAAGCTTGCGAAATGTGGTGGTACAGAAGAATGCTGAAGGCTAGATGGGTAGATCACATAAGTAATGAGGAGGTATTGAATGGAACTGGGGAGAAGAGAAATTTGTGGCACAACTTGACTAGAAGAAGGGATCGCTTGGTAGGACATATTCTGAGGCATCATGGGATCACAAATTTAGTATTGGAGGGCAGTGCGGAGGGTAAAAATCGTAGAGGAAAACCAAGAGATGAATACACTAAACAGATTGAGAAGGATGTAGGTTGCAGTAGGTACTGGGAGATGAAGAAGCTGCACAGGATAGAGTAGCATGGAGAGCTGCATCAAACCAGTCTCTGGACTGAAGACCACAACAATAACCATATACTAATGATGTAGTGCCTCTGCTCGTTAGCCTCCTTACTCGCCGCATCTCGCCGATTTCCGTAAGAGTTCGAGCTTGGTGAGCATATGCTCACCGTTTTGATCCTGCAGGTACAATGAACCAAGATACAAAGGAATTAAAGACATAAACTGCATTAATTGGGCAGGTTGATAATTTGTGCCAGACCAGGATTCGACGGTTCAATCCCGTCTCCGGCCATCCTGATTTAGGTTTTCCGTGATTTCCCTAAATCGTTTCAGGCAAATGCCGGGATGGTTCCTTTGAAAGGGCACGGCCGATTTCCTTCCCAATCCTTCCCTAACCCGAGCTTGCGCTCCGTCTCTAATGACCTCGTTGTCGACGGGACGTTAAACACTAACCACGACCACCACCACCAGGATTCGAAATGGAGGCACTACATGAGTAGTGTGTGGTGTACGTTGAGAATTTGGGTCTGATAGGAGGCTTGTTAGAGTAGCTGGCGCGGTTGTGGTGCCCACTATGTCTGGATGGTGTAGTGGTCAGCACACCTGGCTATGAAGCAGGAGGCCCTAGTTCGAATCCCGGCGCGCCACAAATTTTCAGCTTACCCCATTGACGTACAATAATGCTCACTGGCAGCTAATGTCTTTAATTTCGTTGATTCTTGTCTAGCAATTATCCCGGTTGTAAACTTTGTGACGTGGGACCCGTCTGGATCCAGAGCAGTGAAGGCGTCGCCTAGCGACAGGTGTGGCGCGGAACAGAGGAGCGAGGAGAAAGTTGAGCAGCTCATTAGCCTGCCGGTGGCGGCGGCGGTGTGGGCGCCGGCACTGCGGGGGCGGAGCCTTGCCGCCCAGCCGCTCGGCTAATTACGCGCCCATTTCGTGACGTCACCGGCACATGGGCGCCAGCTGCGAGCTGCGGCGCCGGAATGTGTCTCCAATTAGGCGCGCTGTCACGACGGCGACGCCTACTGCACGCGAGCCGCCATTGTGCGTCCCCCAGGGGGCCGGCGGGGCACCGGAAAAGGCTTAGCTTTGTCCGCGCGCGCAGGTGCCGAACCCCGCGGGAGGTCGGCTTACAGGCACAGCGTGCGAACAAACCGCGGCTTGCGCATTGTGTGCCTGCGCCGTTTAAATGCTGCTGTGCCGAGTACCGTGCGTGCGGAGGGACCCACAATATCCAGGCCCGACTCACTCAGCTACGACAAACTGACACCTGCGCTTTGTAAAAATGACTTGATTTACCGATGGCGCTGCAAGAGCGGGTTATTTTGAATGTTCGGCTTGGATGCCACTGTTGTGGTTGCAGGCTAGATCGATCATCATACAGGGTGATTTTTTCCAACGTGTACAAACTGTATGGATTGATCGATGAGAGGTTCAAATGGCTCTAAGTACTATGTGACTTAACATCTGAGGTCATCAGTCCCCTAGACTTTATGATGATTGATGATGAGGTCCCATACTCCGAGGAGCGTGGGGGACGATGCGGGAGATCCGCTGTACTAGGCGAGGTCCTAGTGGAGGTGGTTTGCCATTGCCTTCCTCCGACCGAAATGGGGATGAATGATGATGATGATGAAGACAACACAACAACACCCACTCATCTCGAGGCAGGAAAAATCCCTGGCCCCGCCGGGAATCGAACCCGGGACCCCGTGCGCGGCAAGCGAGAACGCTACCGCAAGACCACGAGCTGCGAACCGCCTAAAATACTTAAACCTAACTAACCTAAGGACATCACACACGTCCATGCCCGAGGCAGGATTCGAACCTGCGACCGTCGCGGTCGCGCGGTTCTACACTGTAGCGCCTAGAACCTCTCGGCCACTCCATCCGGCTCGGTTTTTTTTTCTTCTTATTCTAAACTGAGCGAAGAGAATAATCCTGGTGCACGAAGGGGTTCGAGTCCGGCTCTCACCATACCGGAAGGAATTAGCGATTCCTCTGATGGTTACGTCAGTTCAACTTTCGTAGAAACACAGACACAGGCTGGCAGCTCTGCGAGAAGGTGGGGCTTGTTCCTCCACACGGCTTCTCACCGCCCGGGCGTCTAAATTCTCGGCGGTTCACACTCGCGGTCGACTGCCGCGATATTTCGTCCGCATATTTGTTGGTGCTTACATGCATTAATTGTTAGTCGCAACTGTGCTGTCCACATATTCTTGCATACGTGAAGAAAACTGGTGAAGAGTTGTGCAGCGTTTAATTGCAAGAATAAATTCTGAGTAAGAACCAATATTATCTTTCACAGATACATGCATATCTTTAGATGTTTTCTATTGTGAACTTTCAGTCATAACTCTTACATTTTCAGCAGGGATACTGACTTTACATTTTTTTAACAGTAGCTGCTATGTTTGACAGTACTGGTAGATATGAGACTGGAAAATAAATTTCCGTACAAAAAATTGGAGCACTAAACGACGACATATTACAATCCACGCTTATGCTTACGTAATAAGCTGCATTTGGTGGTGAACAAACATTTATGGAAAATTTCTTGTCGCACGTACTAAGACAAATCGGTAAACAGTGAGAGCTGATGCTTGTTCGTAAATTAAATGCTGTTTTGTAGTTACATACTTACATGAGACATTATGTTTACGACAATAACGCAAAGGAACATATGTCAGAGCCAAATACTCTTAAGTTTACGACCACAATGGCCGCGTTTCAAATTATCCGCCGTTCACACTAGACCACTTGTAAGGTGGCTATAATTTCGCACCTTACAAGCACTCATCCACATATTTTACTGTGATCTGCAATCACATTAGATATTATTTGATAGGCAGTACATCGTATACATGCATATTTAAAGGAGACGGACATTGTCACGTACGCCTTGTAAATAATTGTTAACGCTTATTGCGTGAAAGGTGACGGAGTGTCTTTATTATCATACTAGTAGAGGTTGGAACGACGGTGGAAATGAAACGGCAGGCGGAACTCAAGCCCTGGGTGGAAGGCCCACACAGTTGTGTTGGTCCTGCTTAAACACAGGAAATAGCAAGACAGACGTCGTAGCACTTAAGCGCTGGAGCACAACAGATTCGCGACCGGACGGTATTGTAGCCGAACCGGAAGGATTATACTTCGGAAACTACGAAAATCTTGGATGCAGGTGAGAGGAACGAAGAAGCTGCACCCTGGAAACCACACAGGCTGGGTTATTTCCAAGGATTTTTACTCAGAAGCGTACCATTGTACGAGTATAGGTTTTTCCTAGGAAACTTTCCGCGCTGGACGACTAAAGACTAAAATATGGTTGATCGGCGTTCGGAAGAATCAGTAGAGAGGGAGAATATTCCATGGTTTCGGGAATATGATTCGTTCCTGGAATTACGATGGTGGGGAGCCAAGCCTTGCTGGAAGGCCAGCTGTGCATAGAAGAGGTCTTCCGTTGTGAGCACCTGTGAGTGACGGTCGCTCGATATCAGTTGTTGTTGGTACAGATGGACTTGCTGTCTTTGCTCTCAGGAGAGTTTATAAATGGTTCAAATGGCTCTCAGCACTTAGGGACTTAACTTCTGAGGTCATCAGTCCCCTAGAACTCAGACCACACACATCCATGACCGAGGCAGGATTCGAACGTGCGACCGTAGCGCCTAAAACCGCTCGGCCACACTGGCCGGCGAGACTTTATAATTAGAACAGTTAGGCACTGTACTGTTTCGGACCTATACGATTCTGCACCTCACCTCTGGGTTGGAAGTCGTCGTTGAGAAGGTAGCGTTCAGTAATTAAGAGCACTTCCTCTGCCTATACTTACGTTGAGACGTTATCTGAACGCCGTCCTTGTGGCTGGGAGTTCGCGTTTCTCGTCTGCCGTCCTAGTGTTTGAAAGAGTTTATTTGTGGCTGGAGTTGTTCCATCGTCACAGACGAGTACGAGAACCATCACTACGACGCAGCGGACGTAGTAAATACGGTGATATCGCAAAGTGCTTCGGCTTATTAGGGCTATAAAGCTAAACAGCTATGATCACGTTAGTTTATTTCCTCTGAGATTCCACACCACCATAGATCATCTTTGAAAGTAGTGTCTTCTAGTGTTTGGTACGTAGATGAAGTTAGTCATTTCGTGTTATTGATATTAGATCGCGCGGTCATAATAAGGGGCAGAGTTTGGCAATTGACTAGTAATTTTACTTAGGAAATGTAAACTTTGTAAGCTAAAGTTTTTTTTTTAAATCTACAATAAATATATAAGCAGGAACAACGTTTATCATTTAGTAGGATTAGTTGTCTTCATTTATGTTTAGATTGTAATTTATAGAATTAAGAGATCCTAAAATCTGCTTCAGGGTTTAGTCAGTCAGGGCCAAATCTTGTTTTAGCGTTTATTATTTTCCGTTGTGCACATTCATTTTACACCCGCCTGGAGTGTCAAAAAATGGCTCAAATGGCACTGAGCACTATGGGACTTAACTTCTGAGGTCATCAGTCCCCTAGAACTTAGAACTACTTAAACCTAACTAACCTAAGGACATCACACACATCCGTGCCTGAGGCAGGATTCGAAACTGCAACCGTAGCGGTCTCGCGGTTCCAGACTGTAGCGCCTAAAACCGCTCGGCCACTCTGGCCGGCGCCCGGAGTATCATCTTGGACACTTACGGGGTTGTGGGGCCTGATCTTCTCCATTCGTGCATGTAAGACCGATGACGGAAATCGAAGACATAGGGAAAGCTGTAAGAAACCCGGTTCTAGGCGCTGCAGTCCGGAACCGCGGGACTGCTACGGTCGCAGGTTCGAATCCTGCCTCGGGCATGGATGTGTGTGATGTCCTTAGGTTAGTTAGGTTTAAGTAGTTCTAAGTTCTAGGGGACTGATGACCTAAGATGTTAAGTCCCATAGTGCTCAGAGCCATTTGAACCATTTTTTGTAAGAGACCCAGATAAATGGAGCATAATTAACCACATCACTCATGAAATACGAAGAGCGCTACTCAGAACTTATGTGTAGGCACCAACGCAAGATCACGACTAGACCACACGACCTACGCCACAACACGACACGTGGGGCAACAGAGATTGAAACACTGACGTGAAAGGAGGTGAACATGCAGACACAGATGATGCCATGAACACGCTATTGGTATACAGCATAGCAGCAGATCACACGTCTGCAACAATACTGCAAGTGACACAGGGTGTTCGGAAATTCCCGTTACAAACTTCCAGGATTTGTAGAGGGGAGAGAGTACATAATATTCTGTACCGGTACCCATGTTCGGAAACGTACCGTTTCCGTTCTACGGCGGTTTCAATTCAGAGTTTAACTCATCCACTTCTGCTTGAGGAACTGAATTAGACGTGACGCAGTACAGTAATTAGACAACAGATCTAAAGGAAACATAACGACACATCAATTTATCGCTTAAGCACATTTGTTTGTATCAACACTTAAACTTTACGCGTTTACATTATTCCAAAACAAAAAAGAACCCAGCATACCGTACGCGTAGAACAGTACTGATGCATTACAATAGCGGCTAGGTGTGGCAACCACCAACGCTGTTGCAGACGTTGTACACGTCATTTTGTCTACTCTATTGCATACCAGGACGTGGAACTCTTGAGGTTTTTGCTTTTGCCTCAGCAGACTTGAACGCATTACACATCTGAATTGAAACGGTCGTACAACGGAAACAATACGTTTCCGAACATGGGTTCCGATTCAGAATATTATGTACTCACTCCCCTCTACAAATCCTAGAAGTTTGTAACGGGAATTTCCAAACACCCTATACATTCACGCAGTTTAGAAATAAATTAGTAATAAGAAATAAAAAAGGAGTTTTCTTGTTTGCACAGAGTAAAACGATCAATATGCAAACCATATAATGTCCAAACTGGCAAACGGTTTTTATTCCAGTCTTTGATCACAATATCAATTCTTTTGATGTTGATCGGTTTCAGTCAGTAATAACCATCCTCAGATCTACAATATAAAAATATATACACGTAGTGAGCAGTGTGTTTTTGAACACAATACAACGTTACGTATCACAATATACTATCAAACAACCAGGAAATGTATAGATAAAATACGGTAAAACGTACCTTTTCTACATTATGCCCTGAAGTGATAAGGCCGTAATGGCATGGTCAAAAAATATAAATATTACGTATATTAATTTTTGACCGTAGATTCACCATAAAAGTGTCAGACCTACTATCTTTATATATTTCCTTTTAATAATTTTATGTCGGTAACTGTATTCGTCTTTTGCTGTATCACAATTGGTTTCTATAATAGTTCCAATATTTAAAAGTCTGCTACATGTATTTGACCTAATGTGTTTTTATCAGATTATGTTTTTTACGTAAATGATGACTCCATCTAAGCCCACAGTAGTGACATCTATGTAGGACGTAGCAAACATATTTCTGGTAGCTACTGTACTTCAGTAGCCAGTTGCAAAAATGACTGTGTGGACGGTGTGGCCTATTCTACACCTTATCTTATATCTATGTGACGATGCTGTGCTGAGTATATTTATATTTTTTGACGATGCCTTTACGGCCCTATCACTTTAGGACATGGTGTAGAAAAGGTACGTTTTACCGTATTTTATCTGTACATTCCCTGGTTGTATGATAGTATATTGTGATACGTAATGCTGTATTGTGTTGGAAGACACACTGCTCACTAGGTGTATATATTTTTATATTGTATATCTGAGGATGGTCATTATTGACTGAAACCAGTCATCGTCAAAAGAATTGATATTGTGACCAAAGACTGGAATAAATACATTTGACAGTATTGGACCACTGTTCAATATACGCGACTACGTCGCAGCTGGTCAAACTGTAAAACATGTGAACTTTATAATACGGGGTGATTCAAAAAGAATACCACAACTTTAGGAATTTAAAACTCTGCAACGACAAAAGGCAGAGCTAAGCACTATCTGTCGGCGAATTAAGGGAGCTATAAAGTTTCATTTAGTTGTACATTTGTTCGCTTGAGGCGCTGTTGACTAGGCGTCAGCGTCAGTTGATGCTAAGATGGCGACCGCTCAACAGAAAGCATTTTGTGTTATTGAGTACGGCAGAAGTGAATCGACGACAGTTGTTCAGCGTGCATTTCGAACGAAGTATGGTGTTAAACCTCCTGATAGGTGGTGTATTAAACGTTGGTATAAACAGTTTACAGAGAATGGTTGTTTGTGCAAAGGGAAGAGTTCTGGACGGCCGAGAACGAGTGATGAAAATGTAGCACGCATCCAGCAAGCATTTGTTCGCAGCCCAGGAAAATCGACTCGCAGAGCTAGCAGAGAGCTGCAAATTCCACAATCAACTGTATGGAGAGTCCTACGAAAAAGGTTAGCTATGAAACCTGAACGTCAACTACCCGAGGCGATGGATCGGCCGTCAGGCAGCCCGTGACAGAGCGCTTCATCACTGGCCTCCAAGAAGCCCTGATCTTACCCCCTGCAATTTTTTCTTATGGGGGTATGTTAAGGATATGGTGTTTCGGCCACCTCTCCCAGCCACCATCGATGATTTGAAACGAGAAATAACAGCAGCTATCCAAACTGTTACGCCTGATGTGCTACAGATAGTGTGGAACGAGTTGGAGTATCGGGTTGATATTGCTCGTGTGTCTGGAGGGGGCCATATTGAACATCTCTGAACTTGTTTTTGAGTGAAAAAAAAAACCTTTTTATATACTCTTTGTAATGATGTATAACAGAAGGTTATATTATGTTTCTTTCATTAAATACACATTTTTAAAGTTGTGGTATTCTTTTTGAATCACCCTGTATTATACTTAAAATGCATATGCAGTATAATAAGACTCAACTACACAAACACGAACGCACAGCACTGATAAGAAATGCCCTTCCGGCAGTCGAGGTTCGAGGTCATGCTTCTGGGGTTTCCTTTCTCACCTACGGCACTGGCAAATGTAAAAAGTAATCGTAGTAACAGACAGTACTAGCGTACCTCATACACCAACCACGTAGAGCTAATCTGACGACATACACTGCTGGCCACCGTAAATGCAACACCCTGAAGGAAGCATCGGAATCAAGTGAAATTTACACCATGGGTTTGCAGCGATGAGATATGCAACTGATTAGAATTTCAGCGCAGACGCACATCACGCGCGCCTGTGGCGCCACCTCATAGCGCCATTTAAGGCTTGGCGATTTCGACGAGTGTTCGTTCGGCACGTGTGCTTACCTTGTGGTTATTTCACAAGACGATCAGTTATGCCTCGTAGACAACAGCGAACATCGTTTGATCAAGTATCCGAGTTCGACAGAGGAAGGATAGTGGCTTACCGAGATTGTGGATTATCATACAGAGAAATCGCTAGTCGTGTTTGACGAAACCAAACAACTGTAATGCGGATATGTGACCGTTGGATGCAGGAGGGTACGACGGACCGACGTGGTCGATCGCATTCACCTCGGTGCACCACTGCACGCGCTGATAGGCAAATTGTGCGCATGGCAGTGACGGATCGCTCAGTGACATCCCGAACCATAGCACAGAATATTGCGTCTGTAACGCATCATCCAGTGTCTGCGCGTACCATTCGACGCCGTTTACAGCAGAGTGGTCTGTCCGCAAGACGTCCATTGCTTCGTCTACCATTGACGCAGAACCACAGACGTCTCCGTCGCCAATGGTGTGATGACAGACGGATGTGGACGGCAGAATGGAATGACGTTGTCTTTACTGACGAGGCGCGCTTCTGTCTGCAGCACCACGATGGTCGGATTCGAGTGTGGAGACACCGTGGAGAGAGGATGCTGGACAGCTGCATTATACACCGCCACACTGGTCTTGCGCCGGGTATTATGGTATGGGGCGGTATTGGATATTACTCTCGCACGCCTCTAGTACGCATTGCCGCTACTTTAAACAGCCGGCGCTACATATCCGAGGTGCTGGAGCCAGTTGTCCTTCCTTACCTTCAGGGCTCGGCCACAGCCATATTTCAACAGGGTAATGCGCGACCACACGTGGCACACATTGTCCAAAGGTTCTTCGTCAATAACCAGATTGAATTGCTTCCCTGACCGGCTCGCTATCCGGATCTTTCGCCGATAGAAAACATGTGGTCCATGGTTGCTCAACGAGTGACCCAGATTACATCCCCAGCCGCCACACCAGATGATCTTTGGCATCATGTGGAAGCTGCTTGGGCTGCTGTACCCCAGGAACACATCCAACGTCTCTTTGACTCAATGCCGAGACGTGTGGCAGCGGTGATCTCCAACAATGGCGGCTACTCTGGCTACTGATTCTGGCAGGAACCACATGTCACAGACGTCTGCAAACGTAATCATTTGATACTTGGTCAACATGTTATCTACAAAATAAATTTTGTTGTGCTACCTCTTGTCTTTCTTGGTGTTGCATTTACGGTGGCCAGCAGTGTACATACATCAAGTAGTAACCGTATATGCTAATCATGTGAGAAAGGCACATGAGGGGGACCTCTTTTATAATCGAAAACGTTCGTAGCGTCTATTATTTTCTTCTTAAGAACATAGCAACATTTTCTATCGTTTTCCAAAATTACGTATCAGATATGTTTTTCTTAAAATTAACAGTTCAGTTAAGTACAAAAGAAGAAAAATAGTAGCACTGAGTGAAGCTGCGGAAAACGACGGAGTGTTCTAACACTGCAGTTTTGTTAACTAGCTTTTAGCAGCAATCGCCCCCCCCCTCTCCCCCCCATGATGTGGACATTTGTCTCTTCCACGAATGTGTGAAAACATTGCTAGTATGCCTTGTCGCATTATATCAGCATGTAAGTGAGTTCAGGTACGGCAGAATGAGCAGTCTTTGGGTAACAGACTACACATACCATGAAATTTCGCTTCGCATGCGCTGATGTATGAAATTTACAACTTGTACAGAAACCAGCCGGCATTTACAGGAATCGAGGGGCACGAAAGGGGAGCAGTGGTTGAGCAGGGAGTGAAAGAAGGTTTTAACCTTTCTCCGAAATCATTCAGTCTGAACATTGAGCAAGCAGTAAAAGAAACCAAGCAAAAATTTCGAGAAGAAATTAAAGGGCAGGGAGAAGAGAAATAGACTTTGAGGTTTGTCGCTGTCTCTGTAATTCTGTCAGAAACAGCAAAGGACTTGACGAGCAGCTGAATGGAACAGACAGTGTTTTGAAAGGAGGAGATAAGATGAACTTTATCAAAAGAAAAACAAGGGGCGAATTAAATCGGGTGACGCTGGGGGGATTAGATTAGGAAATGAGACACAAAAAGTAGTATATCAGTTTGGCTATTTGGGCAGTAAAATTACTGACGATATCCAACGGACAGAGGATGTGACATGTAGACCGGCAATGGCAAGAAAAACGTTTCTGAAGAAGAGAAATTTTTTAACACCACATACAGATTTAAGCGTTAGGAAGTTTTCTCTGAAAGTATTTGTGTGGAATGTTGCGTTGTACAAAAGTGAATCGTGGACGATAAGCAGTTCAGATAAAAAAAAAACAGAAGCTCTTGAAATCTGATACTACAAAAGACTGCAAAAGATTAGATGGATGAGGAGACAATGAACAGAAGTGGGGAGAAAGGAAATTTGTGGCACAACGTGATTAAAAGAAGGGATCGCTTGTTAGGAGACGTTCCGAGACA
The DNA here is from genome assembly GCF_021461395.2 of Schistocerca americana. Lineage (NCBI taxonomy): Eukaryota > Metazoa > Arthropoda > Insecta > Orthoptera > Acrididae > Schistocerca > Schistocerca americana. Next base: position 246,126,522 of record NC_060121.1, read on the forward strand.
TCAGGAGTTCACTCGTGTAGTACTGGAGGGAAGTGTGGAGGGTAAAAATTGTAGATGGAGGCCAAGAGATCTATACAGTAACCAAGTTCAAAAGGATGTATCAGACCAGTCTGCGGACTGAAGACCATAACCACAGCATGAAATATGCACCCTGTGTGAAATTTGCACTCATCCAAAAAGCTGTGAAGTTCGTGTTGAATATAACTGGTAATACCCTGCTGAATATATCACGCCTTACCAGCACCTCGGCCATCGGAAACAAGCGCATGCAGTGCCGCCCTGTCCGAGCCGCGTCGACGCCGCCACTGAAATAACCCACAAACAGCCCTACCAACCTTTCAGCATTACTGTGTCGCATAATTGCATCGATATCATCGCACACTTCACTAATGGATCGTACATATTTACTATGTACAATAGTTTTTGGGTACCTGTCCTGAACTTTTTGTTGCAGGTGGCCTATCGAACGGCTTCCAGGGGCAACAAAAAGTTCATTTTCAATATTTCGCGTAATTATCGACCGAATTTTAAAATTTAACATGCTATCATAATATACTCATTAAGGGGGGACGTTGATGAAATTGACAGAAATGTCAATTTTCGATTTATTTTTTATTTGTTAGTCAACTCATGGACAATAAGTTCCCAAAGTTTCAATGTTGAAATCGCCGTCCCTGCCACGCCCACGCTTTGAAGCAGCACTTCAATACCAGATCAGTAAACAATGATTCTATTCACAAAGAGAGGCTTCCAAATTGAATTCTGGATCTTGTCAAGCCCACTTACAGGTTTCTGGCCGATCCTACACTTCTCGAAAAGTGTGTTCATGGCAAAACCCAAAATCCAAATGAGTCTCTAATTTCACTCATATGGAAACGATGCCCTAAAAACACATTTGCATCTGCTACAGTTGTCAGAATTGCAACTTTTGATGCAGTTATTGTATTTAATGATGGGAACTTCGGGAGGATGAAGGTATTGGAAAGAATGGGCTTCAAGATAGAACATTTTACTCAAGACATCCTGAGAAAAATAGATTTACAGCGCGTCTCTGCAGCTTAAAAGTCAGTTGAAGACCTGGTAAAGGAAAGAAGACAGACAAGAAACCAGAAGAGAAGACTTGGAAGGGAAAGGCAACCCAGAGTACAAATGTGGTACCTTCTGAAGAAGTGATATAAGCAAAAAAGTTAGGTTGAACTTTTAAATTGCGTTTCCTGAAAAGTTTGTTTTTTAAAGTTTATGTACCTTTTCCTCAGATTCTATGAATGCTAGAATTTTGAAATTTTGTACACATATTTCTGTGAACCTAATAAACTTTGTCTCAAAAGCAAATTTTGAAATTCTGATTGCAAGCTGAGATATGGGGCAAAGTGCTTGGAATTTTGAATGAATTTAAAATTGTACTTGTGGAATTATAATTAAAAAATTATGAAAATTGTCCTATTTGACCTATTCCATAAACCTCACGAGAGAAGCTCACAACATATAAAGAGATGAAACAGAGAATTTATTGTAGAAATCTCTTGAATACTTTCTGAGAAAAAGGAACAAACATTATTTTTTGAAAATAAAACTTCAAATCTCATTCAAATAAAGTTGAATATATATAATCAAAGGATTTTATATGTAAATATGTTACTTTCATGTAAAGCGTGGTACAAAATTTCACTGGTGTATCCCCAAAACTGTGGATTTGGTGCATTTTTGAAATAGTGTGTGTTTTTCATCAGCGTACCCCCTTAAGAGTAATTTAAGCTTAACTCGATAAGTATTACAATTAGAAACTAAGTATCTGTCTTGCAGCTGACAGCACTCAAATATTACAACTTTGTTCATCAATTACTCGAAAATGGTAACACTTAGCGACATCCAACGAACTTGATATAGAACTTCAAACCTTTATGAAACTTCTTCTCGATTACAGCTCCCACAAAATGATGGAAGGGAAGAGGTTTGTCGCTTAGTACAGTTTCCTGTCATGTGGTCAAACTTAAGCATCTGCCATGACGTTTTACTTTTATACTTCTTTACTACCAATGTTATTAGATACAGACTTTGCAGAATCTACTTATATCAATGAATACACCTGCAAAATTATATCACTGTATGGCACGTAATTGAGGAGGGAAGGGGAGGGGGGGGCGGGGGTATGAGGTGATAGACACTTAGACTGAAACTTCCCCTTTGCATGTAAAGAACGACTGTGCTGGTAAACTTCTATGTTATTTGTTTTTCAAACAGCCGAGCAAAACTGAACCTACTCAGACAGTTCTCTCTTTACTTATTCTGATCATCACTAAACCGACACACAATATTTTTAGCGCTACGTAATCTGACTTTCAGTAATCCCTACAAAAGAATGGCCCTGACTAACAGTAACCTATACCTTTCATGAATCACTTACCTCACAAATATCTTCGTTACTCTAACTACTGCAATACAGCGAGTGCCAATACTACCAGCTAAATAAAAGATTCTAATTACTGAAGGCACTAACTACTGATAGAGAACAAAATTTCCTTTTTCTGACGGACTCACGTCCAGATCGTGCGCTCATAGTAACCTCTAAAAACTCTCTCCCCACATCCACCACTGCTGGCGGCTCACATCCAACTGCCCAGCGCTACACGCTGCTCACACCCGACTGCCGAACGCAACAGTAGCGAATATTCCACGAATATTCCAACAATGAGTCCAACTAGCAACAGACTGCACACAGCTCAGTCAGCGAGTTTCACGTGGCGTTACCAACATAGAAATCTAAACAGCCTACTTACAAGACCTGTAAAAAATAGCTTTTGGTTACACTGGTGTGCGGTAAAACTTTATCACGCGTTATATTTTAATGTATCCCTTCTTTACTACTAGTGCCATTCGCAGTAAATTTTGCATGTAGTATCTACATATATCACTGAATGGAACACGTGTGTGTTTTTGTAAACTGATTTTCTTAATATATGTAATAAAGAGTTTTATATACAGGGTGTTACAAAAAGGTACGGCCAAACTTTCAGGAAACATTCCTCACACACAAAGAAAGAAAATATGTTATGTGGACATGTGTCCGGAAACGCTTACTTTCCACGTTAGGGCTCATTTTATTACTTCTCTTCAAATCACATTAATCATGGAATGGAAACACACAGAAACAAAACGTACCAGCGTGACTTCAAACACTTTGTTACAAGAAATGTTCAAAATGTCCTCCGTTAGCGAGGATACACGCATCCACCCTCCGTCGCATGGAATCCCTGATGCGCTGATGCAGCCCTGGAGAATGGCGTATTGTATCACAGCCGTCCATAATACGAGCACGAAGAGTCTCTACATTCGGTATCGGGGTTGCGTAGACAAGAGCTTTCAAATGCCTCCAAGAGGGTTGAGGTCAGGAGAGCGTGGAGGCCATGGAATTGGTCCGCCTCTACCAATCCATCGGTCACCGAATCTGTTGTTGAGAAGCGTACGAACACTTCGACTGAAATGTGCAGGAGCTCCACCGTGCATGAACCACATGTTGTGTCGTTCTTGTAAAGGCACATGTTCTAGCAGCACAGGTAGAGTATCCCGTATGAAATCATGATAACGTGCTCCATTGAGCGTAGGTGGACGAAACTAAAATGAGCTCTAACATGGAAATTAAGCGTTTCCGGACACATGTCCACGTAACATCATTTCTTTATTTGTGTGTGAGGAATGTTTCCTGAAAGTTTGGCCGTACCTTTCTGTAACACCCTGTATATTTAACAATAGGGAAACGTTGTTACAAAAATCTCAAAAAGTTAGATTTTTATTTATATAGATTTCTGTATGCAGCTGGGATGTTAAGAAAGAGAGACGGCCGTTAAGTGATAGCCTTAATCTTTTTTTGCACCTCTAGCAGTGAATGAGAAGCGCAGACGTTAAGGGAGAGCGCACGACGCTCGGTTGCGAGATAGCGCAGCAGCTGCGAAGCAGTCGCAAGTGATTCATGGTCGGGTTTTTATGTGCAACATAATGCGCGGAGAGAGAGATTAGCCATTTTAGCTGTGATTCATCGCCGCTAATTAGAGGGGCATTAATCAATGGGACAGGTTCACGCCCCGTTAACGCACCGGTAATGGACAATCGATTCACCGGCGGCGCTCTTGTGTGCGATTCTCGTTAGGCGCGTCATGCGTCACGCACCGCGGAACACCCGTCCGCAAAGGCTTGCTTCCGGCTCGCGGTGGCCTTACCTGCTGGCCGTCAGCTTTGCACTTGGCTAATCGTGCTCTCAGAGCGGCGTGACCCCTTAATCGTAGCCTGGAGCCTAATTATGCAGCGCCTGATAAAAAGAAGTGAAGCACCTAGGAGACGTGGTCAATGTAACTTCGTATTGGGGTTCTTTAACCCTGTAGTGATCAGTGGGAACTGTAGTTCCCACTTATTCGTTTTCGCTGTAAGTTCAGTGGTAATCCGTGTTCCTACTTCTAACTTGTGCTACCATCTCTTTTAGAGTGTGCTAACTATGTGTAGATTGTCAACGGTTAGGCGAAAGCTGTTGTATTTCTACCTTGTGAGTCAATCAATGCAGAAGCGCAGTTCCCGCGTGAAAACGAGCCACTGTTTCGACCGCTACAGCGTTTTTTGGATAGTATGCTTTCCTTTTGCGTGAGAAGTGACTTTCTGTTGTATTTATCTACTTTTGCATTTATGAAGGAGATAGTATTCGTGTATATTTGCTGGATTTGACTGAAAATTACATAAATATTACAAGGTAAGTTAGTGGCAGCAGAAGTGAAGCATTCTGTCCATTGGCTGTGGCAGAGTATAATAAAATAATGGGAGAAGTGGATAGATTTGATCAGCTGCGTGAACGGTATGCTGTAGCCCGTCGTTCATAGTAGTGGTGGCACAAACTGTTTTTCTTTCTTGTGGATCTGGCAGTTGTCAATTCCTACGTTATGTGGAAGCTACAGAAGACAGAAGCAGACCAGCTAACATTTAGATTGCACTTAGCAAGGCAGCTTATCTCTGGGTTCTCAAGTCGTAAGAGAAGAGGAAGGCCTGTTCATTTTCAAACACCAAAAAGAGGGGTGTCTGGAGTACCAGATGAAGTTTGGACAAAGTTGGAGCTCATTTCCCTACAAAAGGTACAACAAACAGAAGATGCCGCCAATGTAGCGCCAAGAATAAAAGGAAAGAGAACAAAAATAATGTGTAGCAACTGTCATGTACCTTTGTGTGTAGCACCATGCTTCTCTAAGTTCCATAGTACATCACCTCAGTGAACTCAAAGGACAGTATGAACTAATACAAATATAAATGTAATGTTTAACATGTTTTTGTACTAAAAAATAAAGGAAATACTTTTTTAAATTAGCAAGTGAAGTTACTCCAGGGTTTGGTGGGAAAAATAGTTTCCACTAATTTTTTTATACTCATAATCTAAACTCTCAAGATTTAAACTATGATTTTATGAACGGTTTCCTAGCCCAGTAAAGTGTTCAAAAAACGTCTACAACTTCCGGAAATAATTTAGTCACTAAAGGGTTATGATATGAGTTATGATTCTCTGTGAGAGGTGGAACAGCCACCAGTGTGCGTCAGTGTTTCTCCTCATTACGTTTGTTACCAGTCCTGGTAGGCCGTAGTGGTTCCCAACCTTTCTGACAAGGTAAATTCCCCTCTCAGATTTAGTGATAATGTGGCTGTGGGGTGCATACTGTAAGACCTTCGGTACACACACCATCACATTATTTGACTTGTCGCTCTAGCGAAGTAGGCGAGTGTCAGCAATATGTCTCGTGGTCTTATCGTGGCGTGTTTATCTTCTGCCGTTAGGTCAGACGATACAAATGCCACTTGCACGCTTAGAGTAGCAGATTGACGGTGACCAACTTTAAACAGAACTTGATTAATTTTCACACACATTTATTAAAATAATAACAATCATAAACCCTACTTAACTTTATTCTGGATGCTATTTACAATTGACAATCTGAAGTTCCTTTGGTCTTGATACGTTAATCTTATTCTCACATATCTCTGATACTCGACAAAGTGTCTATACATTTCTCTTCATGGCTATGTACAGGAATATGATAATCTTATTAGGCGCAGACTGAAACTTGACTATAGACTGGCACGACTAATGTAGACTGACTAATTGGAGGTCTGTACACTCATTATAATATCTCGAGCGTTCAGGTATCACTGCGCGAGTGTGATCTGCGAGGAGAAAAGGTTCTACGGTAGCAGCAATCTCATTGGCTGCGTTACATATTAATATGCAGATCAGCGGAAGGAGAATTTGGTCCGTCTCTATGACAGCGCCATCTCGTAGTGCAGAGACAGACGAGCGTAGCGGCCGCGCTGATGTGCTTAGCAGGGCGCGCTCTATTGGGAAAGTTGTGTACGTGCTGACTCCATGGAACTATGTACACAACAGTGGCCCAGTGGATAGCCCATCAAAAATGGAACACAGATCCAGCATTAAAACAGGAAGAAGATGTACTGAAATAAAAAGAAACAAAATTGAAACAGTGAACGGCCCAAGCTGTAGATGTGCAAAGTCGAGCGAATTTGAACAGCCACGTCCTCATGTTTATGTGTTCACGGTGTTGAGCTGCAAAGAGGGAAATTCGTCTTCAAATCTCTCTTGTGTCCCACATTTTTTTCACAAAATTATGAACTGTCTGTCCGGTCATTGACGTGTCTGCTGTATTTAAATTTGTGTCTGTGTCAGGTGTAACGTCCGTTTGCAACAGCGAGGTGTAACGAAGGGGCGTCTGGACATATGTAGCTCCTATACGTTCTACGTAATTACCACTTGTTACGACACTTGCGTTCCGTTTTGGAAGTTTTCACTCTTGAATTCCTTTGTTGTAACATAGTAAGCGAACTAACGGGTCCAAAGGAACGGTTTACCAAGGTGAATGGAAGGAGCAAGGAACGAATTCTAAGGAACGGTTAAACATATAACACGTCAGCCTCAGCTGCAAATAGAAACCAGTTTTTACCTAGGTTTCAGCCAAAATAATTTGGCCTTATTCAGAAGCTATTGACATTAACCATTGCATGCCAAAGTTTGGCCATGTCAAGTATAAATCTGTAGCACCATAGTGCCCAGTCATAAATCTGCATTACTTGGCTGAAGAGAAACAGCAGGCCCCACTGCGTGGGCCGCCAGAGTGGCCGTGCGGTTCTACCCGCTGCAGTCTGGAACTGCAAGACCGCTACGGACGCAGGTTCGAATCCTGCCTCGGCCATGAATGTGTGTGATGTCCTTAGGTTAGTTAGGTTTCAGCAGTTCTAAGTTCTAGGGGACTGATGACCTCAGCAGTTGAGTCCCATAGTGCTCAGAGCCATTTGAACCCACTGCACGGACGAGGTCGGTAGGCTGCAAGAGCTGAACGGGAACTAATAGCAGCGAGCAGCTATGTACCGAGCACCGCTGATGGTCATGTGCTTGCGCACGTGGAAATATAGATGCATAACAGTAGCTACCTTTACGTTAGAAATTGGATTAATAAAACCATTAAGACTATTAATGGCGTAATATGGAAAAAATGGCTCTAAGCACTATGGGACTTAACATCTGAGGTCATCAGTTCCCTAGAACTTAGAACAACTGAAACCTAACTAAACTAAGGACATCACACACATCCATGCCCGAGGCAGGATTCGAACCTGCGACCGTAGCGGTCGCGCGGGCGTAATACATAACCGAACTTACTTCTGAGGGGAACGAGAACCCTATAAACGGACTAGCTATTACTCGGCAAAATTATTCCTCAGTTTTGAATACATTAGTATTCGACTAAAGAAAGTGGAGTCAGGCGTCGGTGACTGCAAAGGCAACGTAACATCAGGGCCGATGAGGCAAAGGTTGAAAACCTTCGAAAAAGTTCTTATTTCGCAATTGTAGCTGGCCATGAAGTAGATTTTCTTTACCAAGCAACAGGTGTTTAAAGATTTGCAACTCCTCAAGGATGTCAAGCCTAGTACCTTTAACATCGCAGTTTAATAGCTCTGTGTTATTTGGTGGCTTGGGATCGTGGGCCAACTAAACAAGGTGCTCGGCATAAGTCGAGCCACGCGTGCCATCACCACTTTTCGTGGGTATGTGTTCTCTATATCTAGCTGAGAGGGCTCTCCCTGTCTGGTCGATGTAATAACTCGAGCAATCACTAGAGGTGATTTTGTACACCCCAAAACGAGATAATTTGTCGTTAGTATTCTTCAACGAGTGGACCAAGTTCTTTTTGAGGCTGTTATTCGTAGAATATGCAATCTTAAACCCGTGGCTCTTTAAGAGTCGCCCTATTTTATAAGATGCTTTGCCTATGAAGGGAATAGAAATGAGGCTACTGGAGTTGTTAAAGAGCTATCTCACAATTTCTGGTTTATATCCATTATTATAGGCGATAACTTCTGGGGTTTGTAACTCGTTCTTCATTGCGTCTGCTGAAAGAGGAAGGACGAGCGCTCGGTGTATGCAAGAATGGAAGGCCATTTTGTGGGCTTGGGGATGCAGGATGTTAAAAATTCTAAGGAACGGTCTTTCATAGTTCACTTCGGTCGTGGCTTTCTACTTGTAGTTCCCGGGAACGGGAAGCGGTCGCTCTCGTTCCCGTAACGACACGTCGGCCGGCATCGTTCCAGCCTCGGTCCCGTTACCGTCGTCTCGGTCTCGGTGTCCCTTGGCCGGACTCGTCCTCCTTCGCGTGGCCACTCGTCGCAGTTCCCCTGCCGACTGCTCCTAGTTACTTGAGTATCGAGTTGAACGTTTTGTTCGCCGCGCACGCCCATTCTAGATCTGTTTCAAACCTTTTATGAAGTCTCGACTTCTGGTTCTTTTTGTATTCTATTTAGCGTCCACGACCGTCAAATAAAATGTATTTTATAATTACTTAAATTACATAAAAATTACGTTGTATCTAATACACACATCTTCTCAGGTAACAAAAGGGCATATCAGCTTACTTCGCTATATCGATAAACAGCAGAAGACATACTTATAAAAAGGCAAGTTTTTTTTGTTATTACACATGCAGTCGGCACGCACACACGAGTAGCCATTTTCCGTCTTTTTTTTATCCAAGGTAAAACAGCATGTTCATTGTTATGGAAGGCAGACAGACCTACAGCGGAATGAAGCCCGCGCTCCATAATCGACTGTCGGGTATCACATTTTGTAAAGAGAATACGATAACTTCTGCAATTTTATTTCAGTGGTACAGGGTGGCGCACGAAAAAGCGGCCCCAAGTACTAGACTTCTCATTGTCGCCCACCACTCCTCATCTATTGTTTCAAAGTACACTGCTGGCCACCGTAAATGCAACACCCTGAAGGAAGCATCCGAATCAAGTGAAATTTGCGCCATGGGTTTGCAGCGATGAGATATGCAACTGATTAGAATTTCAGCGCAGACGCACATCACGCGCGCCTGTGGCGCCACCTCATGGCGCCATTTAAGGCTTGGCGATTTCGACGAGTGTACGTTCGGCACGTGTGTTTACCTTGTGGTTGTTCCACAAGACGATCAGTTATGCCTCGTAGACAACAGCGAACTTCGTTTGATCAAGTATCCGAGTTCGACAGAGGAAGGATAGTGGCTTACCGAGATTGTGGATTATCATACAGAGAAATCGCTAGTCGTGTTGGACGAAACCAAATGCGGATATGTGACCGTTGGATGCAGGAGGGTACGTCGGACCGACGTGGTCGATCGCATTCACCTCGGTGCACCACTGCACGTGCTGATAGGCAAATTGTGCGCATGGCAGTGACGGATCGCTCAGTGACATCCCGAACCATAGCACAGCACATTGCGTCTGTAACGCATCATCCAGTGTCTGCGCGTACCATTCGACGCCGTTTACAGCAGAGTGGTCTGTCCGCAAGACGTCCATTGCTTCGTCTACCATTGACACAGAACCACAGACGTCTCCGTCGCCAGTGGTGTGATGACAGACGGATGTGGACGGCAGAATGGAATGACGTTGTCTTTACTGACGAGGCACGCTTCTGTCTGCAGCACCACGATGGTCGGATTCGAGTGTGGAGACACCGTGGAGAGAGGATGCTGGACAGCTGCATTATGCACCGCCACACTGGTCTTGCACCGGGTATCATGGTATGGGGCGGTATTGGATATTACTCTCGCACGCCTCTAGTACGCATTGCCGGTACTTTAAATAGCCGGCGCTACATATCCGAGGTGCTGGAACCAGTTGTCCTTCCTTACCTTCAGGGCTCGGCCACAGCCATATTTCAACAGGATAATGCGCGACCACACGTCAATAACCAGATTGAATTGCTTCCCTGGCCGGCTCGCTCTCCGGATCTTTCGCCGATAGAAAACATGTGGTCCATGGTTGCTCAACGAGTGACCCAGATTACATCTCCAGCTGCCACACCTGATGATCTCTGGCAACGTGTGGAATCTGCTTGGGCTGCTGTGCCCCAGGAACACATCCAACGTCTCTTTGACTCAATGCCGAGACGTGTGGCAGCGGTGATCTCCAACAATGGCGGCTACTCTGGGTACTGATTCTGGCAGGAACCACATGTCACAGACGTCTGTAAACGTAATCATTTGATACTTGGTCAACATGTTATCTACAAAATAAATCTTGTTGTGCTACCTCTTGTCTTTCTTGGTGTTGCATTTATGGTGGCCAGCAGTGTAGTTGTTTGCATTAGCTTATTTGTTATTTCTTTACTGTCTAATTATTACATGTTTATCTATTCTGCTAGTAGCTGTCAACAAATCGTGCGTAATTGGCGAGCAGTGTGTACTCGGGGCCGGTTTTTCATGCGCCACCTTATATTATTTCACTGCGATCGGCCACATAACGCTACAGTTGGCTAAACGAGAGGTTTTGCAGAATCACGAAAATTACTTTAAGTGTGTGAGAATTCTGTAATGAATAAACACTCTGTAGTCCAAAGGGGAGGCAATTGCCCTTCTTGGCGCCTTCCATCTTTAGTCACCTATGCTACTAACTTTCAATTTTTTGTAAGAACCATATACCATGCACAAACGAGTAAAAATGAACGGTTCCCAAGAAAGGGCGATCACCAGTGAACTAGTTCCCAAGGATGAACGAGTTTGCCCGTGTTTAGTCACACCCGTTTATTTGTTGTTTTCGTCTCTGTGAGAGGGATATGAGGCAACTCGCCTGCTCTCACTATTCATCAAATTTACTTGCGACGGTAATACGTTCTTACGACATGACTCATATTCTGTAACCAATACATAGTATGACAATTGCCAAGGCTACAGAAGGGGGGCAGACATGTAAATGACCGGACTGAAAGTTCATAACTTTGCGAAAAAAATATGGCAGGAGGAAGATTCGAAGACGAATCTCCCACTTTGCAGTTGAACATCGTGAGCACAGAACCTCCGCCACATTACTGCTAGTATTTGAAATAATAAAAAAAAGTTCTTTTTGGTAACTTATGTAATCAGTTTTAAAGTCTCACGAAATAGTGTGATAGTAATGATCTTTTAAAAATAATTCAGATTCGTGAGCGAAACACAATGGAGTCCCTTTGTTTTTACCTCACTTAAAATTATATTTTATCCCTCACAGGGTAATTACCCCCAGGTTGGGAACCGCTGTGGTATGGTAAGCAAGGAACGTGAAAAGGGTGAGATGGACACGAACGTGTCACTTTCTCTTGAGAGACAGCATTATTAGCACCTAACAGAGTTTGAGAAATGCCGCAATGTCGGTCTCCGATTGGCCTGCTGGCCGAATCGTGCAAAATCATGATTTGTGGGACATTCAAATGAGATATTGGCCTGGTGTTGGATTGCATGGGAACGTTAGGTCAGGCATGCTCATCTTCAAAGTTCCGATCAACCACATCTGACGAGCATAAGAGAGGGTCGTCGCATTGTTAAATTTCACGTTCAAGAAATTGTACGAACATACAGTCAATTGACTATCGGACAGATTCCTGTATGGACGACATCCCTGGTGTAGAGGAACAACTGAAAGATTTGAAAGCAAATATATCCCAGGACCGGATGGAATCCCAGTTCGATTTTACAAAGAACACTCTACGGCATTGGCCCCTTACGTTGCCTGCTTTTATCGTGAACCTCTCGCCCAGCACAAAGTCCCATGCGTGAAAAAAAAAGCGCAGTTGACTCAGTAAAGAAAGAAGGGTAAAAGAACGGACCAGCAAGATTGCAGACCAATATCCCTACCTTGCGTTTGCTGCAGAATCCTTGACCATATTCTCAGTTGTAATATTACAGACTTTCTTGAGACTGAGAAGCTTATGTCCACGAATCAGCATGGTTTTCGAAAGCATCGCCCGTGCGAAACTCAGTTTGCCCTTTTCTCACATTATACAGGGTGATTCAAAAAGAATAACAAAACTTTAGGAATTTAAATCTCTGCAACGACAAAAGGCAGAGCTAAGCACTATCTGTCGGCGAATTACGGGAGCTATAAAGTTTCATTTAGTTGTACATTTGTTCGCTTGAGGCGCTGTTGACTAGGCGTCAGCGTCAGTTGATGCTAAGATGGCGACCGCTCAACAGAAAGCTTTTTGTGTTATTGAGTCAAACGTCACAATGTCTGTATATGGGGCACTGACAATTCGCGGGAAACAACTCAGTATGAACGTGACTCGCCTAAGGTGAACGTTTTCTGTGCCATTTCAGCCAATAAAGTTTTTGGTCCCTTTTTCTTCAAAGGTGGTACTGTAAGTGGACTACAGTATCTGGAGATGTTAGAGAATTGGCTGTTCCCTCAGCTCGAACAAGAAGCACAACAATTCATATTTCAGCAGGATGGAGCGCCACCACATTGGCACTTATCTGTCCGTAACTACTTGAACGTCAACTACCCGAGGCGATGGATCGGCCGCCAGGCAGCCCGTGACAGAGCACTTCATCACTGGCCTCCAAGAAGCCCTGATCTTACCCCCTGCGATTTTTTATTATGGGGGTATGTTAAGGATATGGTGTTTCGGCCACCTCTCCCAGCCACCATTGATGATTTGAAACGAGAAATAACAGCAGCTATCCAAACTGTTACGCCTGATATGCTACAGAGAGTGTGGAACGAGTTGGAGTATCGGGTTGATATTGCTCGAGTGTCTGGAGGGGGCCATATTGAACATCTCTGAACTTGTTTTTGAGTGAAAAAAAACCTTTATAAATACTCTTTGTAATGATATATAACAGAAGGTTATATTATGTTTCTTTCATTAAATACACATTTTTAAAGTTGTGGTATTCTTTTTGAATCACCCTGTACTATCAAACAACCAGGAAATGTACAGATAAAACACGGTAAAACGTACCTTTTCTACACCATGCCCTGAAGTGATAAGGCCGTAATGGCAAGGTCAAAAAATATAAATATTAAGTATATTAATTTTTGACCATAGATTCACCATAAAAGTGTCAGACCTACTATCTTTATATATTGCCTTTTAATAATTTTATGTTGGTAACTGTATTCGTCTTTTACTGTATCACAATTGGTTTCTATAATAGTTCCAATATTTAAAAGTCTGCTACATGTATTGGACCTAATGTGTTTTTATCAGATTATGTTTTTACGTAAATAATGACTCCATTTAAGCCCACAGTAGTGACATCTATGTAGGATGTAGCACGCATATTTCTGGTAGCTACTGTACTTCAGTAACCAGTTGCAAAAATGACTGTGTGGACGATGTGGCCTATTCTACACCTTATTTTATGTCTATGTGACGATGCTGTGCTGAGTATATTTAAATTTTTTGACGATGCCTTTACGGCCCTATCACTTTAGGACATGGTGTAGAAAAGGTACGTTTTACCGTATTTTATCTGTACATTTCCTGGTTGTATGATAGTATATCGTGATACGTAATGCTGTATTGTGTTGGAAGACACACTGCTCACTAGGTGTATATATTTTTATATTGTATATCTGAGGATGGTCATTATTGACTGAAACCAGTCATCGTCAAAAGAATTGATATTGTGATCAAAGACTGGAATAAATACATTTGACAGTATTGGACCACTGTTCAATATACGCGACTATGTCGCAGCTGGTCAAACTGTAGAACATGTGAACTTTATAATACAGGGTGATTCAAAAAGAATACCACAACTTTAGGAATTTAAAACTCTGCAACGACAAAAGGCAGAGCTAAGCACTATCTGTCGGCGAATTAAGGGAGCTATAAAGTTTCATTTAGTTGTACATTTGTTCGCTTGAGGCGCTGTTGACTAGGCGTCAGCGTCAGTTGATGCTAAGATGGCGACCGCTCAACAGAAAGCTTTTTGTGTTATTGAGTACGGCAGAAGTGAATCGACGACAGTTGTTCAGCGTGCATTTCGAACGAAGTATGGTGTTAAACCTCCTGATAGGTGGTGTATTAAACGTTGGTATAAACAGTTTACAGAGAATGGGTGTTTGTGCAAAGGGAAGAGTTCTGGACGGCCGAGAACGAGTGATGCAAATGTAGCACGCATCCAGCAAGCATTTGTTCGCAGCCCAGGAAAATCGACTCGCAGAGCTAGCAGAGAGCTGCAAATTCCACAATCAACTGTATGGAGAGTCCTACGAAAAAGGTTAGTTATGAAACCTGAACGTCAACTACCCGAGGCGATGGATCGGCCGTCAGGCAGCCCGTGACAGAGCACTTCATCACTGCCCTCCAAGAAGCCCTGATCTAACCCCCTGCGATTTTTTCTTATGGGGGTATGTTAAGGATATGGTGTTTCGGCCACCTCTCCCAGCCACCATTGATGATTTGAAACGTGAAATAACAGCAGCTATCCAAACTATTACGCCTGATATGCTACAGAGAGTGTGGAACGAGTTGGAGTATCGGGTTGATATTGCTCGAGTGTCTGGAAGGGGCCATATTGAACATCTCTGAACTTGTTTTTGAGTAAAAAAAAAACCTTTTTAAATACTCTTTGTAATGATGTATAACAGAAGGTTATATTATGTTTCTCTCATTAAATACACATTTTTAAAGTTGTGGTATTCTTTTTGAATCACCCTGTATATTGCGAACAATGGATGGTAGGCAACAGGCTGATCCCATATTTCTAGATTTCTGGAAAGCATTTGACATGGTACCCCGTTGCAGGCTGTTAACGAAGGTACGAGCATATGGAGTAGGTTCACAGATATGTTAGTACCTCGAAGACTTCTTAAGTAATAGAACCCAGTATGTTGTCCTCGATGGAACCGCTGTTGTTATCTGTGTATAAAAATGATTTGGTGGACAGGTTGGCCAGGAACCTGCGGTAGCCGGCCGAAGTGGCCGCGCGGTTCTAGGCGCTGCAGTCTGGAACCGCGATACCGCTACGGTCTCAGGTTCGAATCCTGCCTCGGTCATGGATGTGTGTGATGTCCTTAGGTTAGTTAGGTTTAAGCAGTTCTAAGTTCTAGGGGACTAATGACCTCAGAAGTTGAGTCCCATAGTGCTCAGAGCCATTTGAACCATTTTGAACCTGCGGTTGTTTACTCTTGATTCTGTGGTGTACGGTAAGGTGTCGAAGTTGAGTGACTGTACGAAGGTATAAGACGACTTAGACAACATTTTCAGTTGCTCTGGTAAATAGCAGTTAGCCCTACATGTGGAAAAATGTAAGTTAATGGATGAGTAAGAAGATCAAACCTCAAATGTTCTGATACAGTATTACTGGTGCCCTGCTTAATACAGTGAAGTCGTTTAAATATCTAGATGTAGCGTTGCAAAGTGATATGAAATGGAACGAGCATGTGAGAAGTGTGGTAGGGAAGTCGAATGGTCGACTTGGTTTATCAGGAGAATTTTAGGAAAGAGAGGTTCACCTATAAAGGAGACTGCTCGAGAGTTTGGAATCCGTACCACGTCGGATTGAAGGAAGACATCGAAGCAGTTCAGAGGCGGGGTGCTAGATCTGTTACCGGTAGGTTCGAACAACACGTAAGTATTACGGAGATGCTTCGGGAACTCAAGTGGGAATCCCTGGAGTGAAGGTGGCGTTCTTTTAAGAGAGCCGGCATTTGAAGCTCATTTGCGAACGATTCTACTGCCGCCAACATACATTGCGCGTAAGGACTATGAACATAAGATAAAGAAATTAGTGTTCATACGGAAGCATGTATAGTCGGCTTTTCCCCCGCTATATCTGCGAGTGAAACAGGAAAGGGAATGACTAGTAGTGGCATAGCGTACCCTCCGCCACGCACCGTACCGTGGGTTCCGGAGTATCATCCATGTAGATGTAAATGTAGATGTAGATTGTGCACCAAGCACATCGTAAACCCTTCACATCTGCGCCTGCGATCCGACAACATGTAATGCACTCCCAGTAACGTTCTGTATATTCCCACACCATAGGCCGGGAAACATCAGTAGGCAGACTATAGTCTGGGAGACGAGTCTTTGGTAGCGTCTTTCCGTTGCCTAGCGACCGCAGGCAGGCAGCCAATGACGGCCTGACTTTGAGCGGGTAGCAAGGGCCACGTTGCCGCTCTGAAACCCGGTCGCGCGCGCTTATGAACCTTACCAGTGTCTCGCGTGCAGCCGGTGCGGTCGTTCGTCGTTTGTCTGAAGTTGAATTCGCAGTTTATTTCATTTTTGTTGTTTTTAGTGTTTCTTTGTTTATGTTTCGTTGTAAACAATGTCTAGTGCGGCGGGTAGTACCAGCCCAACACAAGAAGTAAAACGGAGGAAGAAAAGTGTGCTACACACCCAGGCCCGTGAATTCGTGTGCTCTGTGAGGGATTACTTTGAGAAAGAAAAGGACAAAGGTGGGCCCTTAATTCCTGTTGTTCAGGTTGTGAAGAGAACTGCAGCAGCATTGAAAATAAGTAAGAACACTGCTGTAAAGATAGGGAAAGAACAGTATAGTGTAGATTGTGACGAGAGTGGCACAACAAAGCTGCACACACCAGGAAAGAAGCGACCGAGAAATAAGTAGGTGACAGCTTTGGACGATTTTCAGAAAGACGCTATTCATCGTCATATATACAGCTATTATAAGAGAAGGGAACATCCCACTCTATCTAAATTACAGGTGTCGCTTCAGAAAGACGATCTTTTTAAAGGGAGCAAATTTTCATTGCGTACAGTGTTGAAAGACATAGGCTTCAGCTATTCACTGTTTAACGGACGCAAAATATTAATGGAAAGGACAGATGTAGTTGCATGGCGGTGCAGATTTCTGCGCAGGATCATGGGTGTGGAATTCGAAAGTATAGTGTGGTTAGATGAAACTTGGGTCAATGCCAGCCATTCTTTACGTAGAGGTTGGAATGATGGAACGCCCGAGGGGACAATGGCAGTGCCTGTTGGCAAAGGAGGGCGTATTATTCTCTTACATGCAGGAACATCGAAAGGTTTTGTGCCAAACTGCTTGAAAATGTTTCGGTCAAAAAAGACAGGAGATTACCATGAAGAAATGAGCAGTGTAGTATTTCAAGAATGGTTCGAGACATCGCTTATGACGAATCTGACAAGTCCATCAGTGATTGTTATGGACAATGCGCCTTATCATTCCGTTGTTCACGATAAGGCACCAACCTTGGCAACAAAGAAAGACGATATCATTCAGTGGTTGAAACGGTGAAAAGTAGATTTCAGAGAAGATTTAAGGAAGGCGGATTTGCTCAAAATTGTGGCACAAAAGAAACCCCAATTTCCAACATATGTAATTGACGAGATTGCTAAAAGGCACAGGCATGAAATCGTTCGGCTTCCTCCATACCACTGTCACTTCAACGCAATTGAAGGAGTGTGGGCGCAGATAAAAAATTACATTGCTGCAAACAATAAAAAATTCACGATCTCTGAAGTGGAAACTCTCCTTCCAGCAGCTATCAATAAAGTGACAAGCGAGACGTGGGCTAAAATTGTAAACAGCACTGCAAGTGCCATCAGAGAGGCGGCCAAAACCGAAGGGGTTGTGGAAGAATGCATCGAAAATGTAATTATACATCTGGGAGAGAGCAGTGATAGTTCGAGTAGTGCTGAGGAAGACAATGTCAAACCATATTCTGACAGTGATGTCAGTGGTGTTTTTCCATTACAGTAACTACAACGTATTCAGGAATGTAAGGAGGGAGTTTGCTATCGATCTACAACCAGATCATCATATTGTGAGTACTTTCTTCAGATTATACACTCCTGGAAATGGAAAAAAGAACACATTGACACCGGTGTGTCAGACCCACCATACTTGCTCCGGACACTGCGAGAGGGCTGTACAAGCAATGATCACACGCACGGCACAGCGGACACACCAGGAACCGCGGTGTTGGCCGTCGAATGGCGCTAGCTGCGCAGCATTTGTGCACCGCCGCCGTCAGTGTCAGCCAGTTTGCCGTGGCATACGGAGCTCCATCGCAGTCTTTAACACTGGTAGCATGCCGCGACAGCGTGGACGTGAACCGTATGTGCAGTTGACGGACTTTGAGCGTGGGCATGCGGGAGGCCGGGTGGACGTACCGCCGAATTGCTCAACACGTGGGGCGTGAGGTCTCCACAGTACATCGATGTTGTCGCCAGTGGTCGGCGGAAGGTGCACGTGCCCGTCGACCTGGGACCGGACCGCAGCGACGCACGGATGCACGCCAAGACCGTAGGATCCTACGCAGTGCCGTAGGGGACCGCACCGCCACTTCCCAGCAAATTAGGGACACTGTTGCTCCTGGGGTATCGGCGAGGACCATTCGCAACCGTCTCCATGAAGCTGGGCTACGGTCCCGCACACCGTTAGGCCGTCTTCCGCTCACGCCCCAACATCGTGCAGCCCGCCTCCAGTGGTGTCGCGACAGGCGTGAATGGAGGGACGAATGGAGACGTGTCGTCTTCAGCGATGAGAGTCGCTTCTGCCTTGGTGCCAATGATGGTCGTATGCGTGTTTGGCGCCGTGCAGGTGAGCGCCACAATCAGGACTGCATACGACCGAGGCACACAGGGCCAACACCCGGCATCATGGTGTGGGGAGCGATCTCCTACACTGGCCGTACACCACTGGTGATCGTCGAGGGGACACTGAATAGTGCACGGTACATCCAAACCGTCATCGAACCCATCGTTCTACCATTCCTAGACCGGCAAGGGAACTTGCTGTTCCAACAGGACAATGCACGTCCGCATGTATCCCGTGCCACCCAACGTGCTCTAGAAGGTGTAAGTCAACTACCCTGGCCAGCAAGATCTCCGGATCTGTCCCCCATTGAGCATGTTTGGGACTGGATGAAGCGTCGTCTCACGCGGTCTGCACGTCCAGCACGAACGCTGGTCCAACTGAGGCGCCAGGTGGAAATGGCATGGCAAGCCGTTCCACAGGATAATACATCCAACATCTCTACGATCGTCTCCATGGGAGAATAGCAGCCTGCATTGCTGCGAAAGGTGGATATACACTGTACTAGTGCCGACATTGTGCATGCTCTGTTGCCTGTGTCTATGTGCCTGTGGTTCTGTCAGTGTGATCATGTGATGTATCTGACCCCAGGAATGTGTCAATAAAGTTTCCCCTTCCTGGGACAATGAATTCACGGTGTTCTTATTTCAATTTCCAGGAGTGTAACTCTTAATACACTGACCAATTATTCTGTAGCTTGTAGTAGAACAAATTAATAATGCTAATACTTAACAATGGAAACCAAAACTGCTAATGTTCAAACTTGCGAAAATAGTTTTCATTTCAGTTGTGAAGTTTAACAAATAACTTTATTATGTTTCAGCATCTTAGATACTTGTACTAAATAGCTCTTATCAGTTTTCGAGTTAATATATTTCAAGCATCAACTTTAAATAAATTCACTCCTACCAATACGTCTTGTATTTTGTCTCTCTTTTATTTCTGCTGCTAGAGAATGCGTGTAGCAGACAGGGCGCCGCGTGCTGTGAGCCACGTTCGGCAACAGTGCCGTCTGTCTGCCCGCCGGAACTGTCAGTACCAATCACTCGTCTCACGGATTATAGGGAATCATCGTTCCTTGAGTAGGCTGCCGTTGACGCCACAACACAAATGGTTGCGTTTATAATGTTGCCTTGACTGAGATGTACGGACTGCCGATGAATACCGTCGCATTGTGTTCAGCGATGAATCGCGGTTCTACGCTAGCCCTGAAGACCATTGTCAGCGAGTATAGCGGCTACCTCTTGAGAAGACACGTCCTTAAAATGTTTTGCTGAGGCTGTTACCTCTTGCGTTATGGCGCGGGAAGCCATCGGATAAGTGTTTAGCACACGTTTGGTAGTGGTTGAGGGAATTCTGATGGCACAACGGTACATCATGGATATTCTGCATCTTCGTGTCTTATCTTCCATAGAACAATACCGTGGAGCCATTTTTCAGCAGGACAATGGTCGTTCATATCTGTAATTTGTCTGTATGAACTGACTGCATGATGTTGAGGAATTTCCTTGGACAGCAACATTTCTAGATCTGTCCGCGATAGAACATGTGTGGGACAGTTGTGACATCAGCTCAGTCCCATTTGCCACTACCCAGAACAACAAGTTACAATAGTTGTGCGCCAGTTTGTCTCATGAGAGGGTACGACCGAATCAGTTCACGCATCCAGGCTAGTGGGAATGCAACATCATACAGATAAGAGGGCTCATGCTGCCTAGTTCTTTGTAAACTGGACTCGGTACAGTAATCCCTGCAATAACACCACATACCCTTTCAACTTGAGAAGTTCCATTTCGTTTTCTCCTCTCCTCCTGGGCGCTAGTCTTTTTTAGTTAGTGTAAATTATTTTTGAAAATGTCTCACTTAACTTATGGAGAGGAAAAACCATGAGACCTTAAGACTCTCGAAAATGGTAAGGATTTCTAATAAATTACGAGCCATTTTTAATGCGAGATACTTTTCAGTTGCTCACAGAGGGTTTGCCCATGTTGACTGGTTGGTTCAAATGGCTCTGAGCACTATGGGGCTTAACATCTGTGGTCATCAGTCCACTAGATCTTAGAACTACTTAAACCTAACTAACCTAAGGACATCACACACATCCATGCCCGAGGCAGGATTCGAACCTGCGACCGTAGCAGTCGCGCGGTTCCGGACTGCGCGCCTAGAACCGCTAGACCACCGCGGCCGGCATGTTGACTGGCCTGCGCCCTTACCGACAGCAGAAAACACGTCAGGTAAACACTTTCATTGACAGACTGAATTATGGCCGTGCGGTTAAAGGCGCTGCAGTCTGGAACCGCAAGACCGCTACGGTCGCAGGTTCGAATCCTGCCTCGGGCATGGATGTCTGTGATGTCCTTAGGTTAGTTAGGTTTAACTAGTTCTAAGTTCTAGGGGACTAATGACCTCAGCAGTTGAGTCCCATAGTGCTCAGAGCCATTTGAACCATTTTTGAACAGACTGAATTAATTGCTGTCAACAGTATACACTGCGGTGACAAAAGCTATGGGATAGCAATATGCACATATACAGATGGTGTTAGTATCACGTACAGAAGATATAAAAGGGCTGTGCATTGGCGGAGCTGTCATTTGTACCCACGTGACTCACGTGAAAAGATTTCCGACGTGGTTATGGCTCCACAACGAGAATTAACAGACTATGAATCTGGAATCGTAATTGGAGCTAGAAGCGTGGAACATTCCATTTTGGAAATCTCTAGGGAATTCAATATTCCGAAATCCAGGGAGTCGAGAGTGTGCCAAGAATACCAAATTGCAGGCATTATCTCTCACACGGACAATGCAGTGGCAGACGGACTTCACTTAACGACCGAGAGCAGCTGTGTTTGCGTAGAGTTGTCAGTGCTAACAGACAAGCAATACTGCGTGGAATAACCCACAAATCAATGTGGGACGTACGACGAGCGTATTAGTTAGGACAGTGCGGTGAAATTTGGCGTTAATGGGCTATGGCAGCAGACGAACGACGCGAGTGCCTTTGCTAACAGCACGACATCGCCTGCAGCTCCTCTCCTGGGCTCGGGACCATACCGGTTGTGTCCTAGACGACTGGAAAAGCCTGTCCTGGCCATATGAGTCACTATTCCAGTTTGTAAGAACTGACGGTAGGGTCCGATTGTGGCCCAGTCCCCACGAAGCCATGAACGCAACAAGGCAATGAGCAAGCCGGCGGTGGCTCTTCAATGGTGCGTGCTGTGTTTACAAAAAAATGGTTCAAATGGCTCTGAGCACTATGGGACTCAACTGCTGAGGTCATTAGTCCCCTAGAACTTAGGACTAGTTAAACCTAACTAACCTAAGGACATCACACACATCCATGCCCGAGGCAGGATTCGAACCTGCGACCGTAGCGGTCTCGCGGTTCCAGACTGCAGCGCCAGAACCACGCCGCCACTTCGGCCGGCCTGTGTTTACATGGCATGGACTGAGTCCTCTAATCCAGCTGAACCGATCATTAACTGGAAATGATTATGTTCGGCTACTTGGAGACCATTTGCAGCTATTCATGAATTTCTTGCTCCCATACAAAGATCGAATTTTTATGGATGACAATGTGTCATGTCGCCGAGCCACAATTGTTTGCGACTTGTTCGAAGAACATTCTGGACAATTCGAACGAATGATCTAGCCACCCAGATCGTATAAATCCCATACAACATTTACGGGACAAAATCGAGAGGTCAGCAATGCCGACCATATTTCGGTTGGATGTGTGAGCGGTTGCTCCATCTTGTTGGAATACTGCATACAGATTCTCTGCATCTGTTAATGGTGCATAGGAAGAGTCAAAGATCTCTAGATATCTGGCATTGCTTAAGGTGTAACTGAAAAATATGGGGCCAATAACGCGTACGGTTGACAGCACATACCAGAACACCTCTTTTTTCTCTGAGTGGAGAGATTCTGTATGCAGAATATGTGGTTTGTCCTGCGACCAGTATCTGCAGTTCTGGGAGTTTTCATAGCCTGACAAATGAAAGCAGGTCCCATCTGGATTTTATCTGCCCGGGGACTGGCTGTTTGTGTTGTCCTCAGCATTACATCATCATCATCATCATCATCATCATCATTCGTGATAGTAGCTAGACTGAATTGAGAAAAAATTGGACTGAGTAAAAATTGAGACTTTGTGCGGGTGCTGGCAACCCCGCAGTTGAGCGCCCCACAAACCAAACATCATCAGATCCTATCCAACATGAAATAAAGCAAGGGGTCCAAGTAATGGTCAGCAACTGATGTTAACAGCTAGTTACAAGAATGAATTCTTTCTTTCTCATCCTCAGATTTCAACTCTTGCAACACACTCACACGATAGATTGTAATTTCATGTTTTTTTAATACACAATGTAAGAGATACACCAACCTGCTGCGATTACCTCCTTTCTCACTTGCGGGGACTTCTCGTAATGTCCATACGAATTTCCTCTATAGCTTTAGTCCTCACTGTCGGTGGCCTATTCCTCTGCACATTCTGAACGGATCCTATAGCCCTCCATTTCTTACGCAGATCTTGAACAGTGCTGGTCATGGGAAGCTTCCTACAAAGATACTTCGTTGAAACATTTCTTTACATTCCTTGATGGAGACTTTTATACAACACTCCAAAATATCAATTCTCTGTTCTCATGCGAACTGTCCCACTTCTGTAACAGCTCAACAATACGAGCTTCTCGCAACTGACACACGGATTCACAGCTGCTCTCAACTTTCCAATAAAATACAGTCTTGCCACTTCACAAACAATTCCACTAGAGATGATAAACCGGTATATGAGGAGTACCGGGCCGGCCGAGGTGGCCGAGCGGTTCTAGGCGCTACAGTCTGGAACCGCGTGACCGCTACGGTCGCAGGTTCGAATCCTGCCTCGGGCATGGATGTGTGTGACGTCCTCAGGTTAGTTGGGTTTAAGTAGTACTAAGTTCTAGAGGACTGATGTCCTTAGAAGTTAAGTCCCATAGTGCTCAGAGCCATTTTGACGAGTACCGGTTTTATGTGGGAGACACTGTATGTCACTTATTTACTCAGGACTGTAAAGAGGTATCGCTCACCTTCCACTGTTTAAAAACATTTTCGATATGTTAGCTATACTTTGTATGCAGCAACCAATGTCCTGACACTCATCAAACGTAAACTGCCACTACATTCCTCACTGCAAACTTTTCAAAATATGCACAATGGTTTACTTATTCGGGAAGTATTGCAATAACTATGGGAAATTCAGAAAATAAAAAATATGCCCAGTGGTTTACTTATTTGGGGAGAATCACAGTGGCTATGGGTGATAAAGAAAATAAATTAGTTCGCTATAAAGCTGTGATTTCAGACTGTAAGATGTCGATTTTTTTTTTTCTTTTTTGCCGAATACTTTCCTCAAAGTTGGATGAGAAAGACTGCAGAGTGGAGACCACGCGCGAATCCTAAAATAGAGTTTTTTAATTTTTCACGCGAAAAGTAAAAGTATTACTGAGAAACTATCTACAGAGCCGGATGTAGCGCTGCTTCGTCTACATAACACAATTTTTGAGGCACATAAGATGATTTCAAATTAAGAAAAGAGCACCGCGCCATTTGGACATCTCTGACGCGCATCCTTTCGGTGCGCCACTCGTGGCGACAAAAAGGACGTGGCGCGGATGACGAAGCGACATGTCAGCGCCACGCCATCTCTGTGTGAATTGCTCCATTTGCTAACATGGAGGAAGCAAAATAGAACAGCTTGAAATGTGCAACATCGAGCGAATTTCAGCAGTCACGGCGTCGTGGTAGTGTGGTCACGGCTTTGGACTGCAAAGCGGGAGGTCCGTGTTCGGATATACCTCGCGTAGTCTTGGCAGTTGTCATACTATACATTGGTTGTAGGATATGAGCCACGTGGTAAGATTCGTCACAAGTAAATGTGATGAATAGTGACAACAAGCGAGATGCCGCAGAGGCCTCTCACAGAAATGAAAACAACAAATAAACGGGTGTGAACTACACTGCTGGCCACCGTAAATGCAACACCAAGAAAGACAAGAGGTAGCACAACAAGATTTATTTTGTAATTAACATGTTGACCAAGTATCAGATGATTACGGTTACAGACATCTGTGATATGTGGTTCCTGCCAGAATCAGTAGCCAGAGTAGCCGCCATTGTTGGAGATCACCGCTGCCACACGTCTCGGCATTGAGTCAAAGAGACGTTGGATGTGTTCCTGGGGTACAGCAGCCCAAGCAGCTTCCACACGTTGCCAAAGATCATCTGGTGTGGCAGCTGGGGATGTAATCTGGGTCACTCGTTGAGCAACCATGGACCACATGTTTTCTATCGGCGAAAGATCCGGAGAGCGAGCCGGCCAGGGAAGCAATTCAATCTGGTTATTGACGAAGACCTTTGGACATTGCGTGCCACGTGTGGTCGCGCATTATCCTGTTGAAATATGGCTGTGGCCGAGTCCTGAAGGTAAGGAAGGACAACTGGCTCCAGCACATCGGATATGTAGCGCCGGCTATTTGAAGTACCGGCAATGCGTACTAGAGGCGTGCGAGAGTAATATCCAATACCGCCCCATACCATAAAACCCGGTGCAAGACCAGTGTGGCGGTGCATAATGCAGCTGTCCAGCATCCTCTCTCCACGGTGTCTCCACACTCGAATCCGACCATCGTGGTGCTGCAGACAGAAGCGTGCCTCGTCAGTAAAGACAACGTCATTCCATTCTGCCGTCCACATCCGTCTGTCATCACACCATTGGCGACGGAGACGTCTGTGGTTCTGCGTCAATGGTAGACGAAGCAATGGACGTCTTGCGGACAGACCACTCTGCTGTAAACGGCGTCGAATGGTACGCGCAGACACTGGATGATGCGTTACAGACGCAATATTCTGTGCTATGGTTCGGGATGTCACTGAGCGATCCGTCACTGCCATGCGCACAATTTGCCTATCAGCGCGTGCAGTGGTGCACCGAGGTGAATGCGATCGACCACGTCGGTCCGTCGTACCCTCCTGCATCCAACGGTCACATATCCGCATTACAGTTGTTTGGTTTCGTCAAACACGACTTGCAATTTCTCTGTATGATAATCCACAATCTCGGTAAGCCACTATCCTTCCTCTGTCGAACTCGGATACTTGATCAAACGATGTTCGCTGTTGTCTACGAGGCATAACTGATCGTCTTGTGAAACAACCACAAGGTAAACACACGTGCCGAACGTACACTCGTCGAAATCGCCAAGCCTTAAATGGCGCTATGAGGTGGCGCCACAGGCGCGCGTGATGTGCGTCTGCGCTGAAATTATAATCAGTTGCATATCTCATCGCTGCAAACCCATGGTGCAAATTTCACTTGATTCGGATGCTTCCTTCAGGGTGTTGCATTTACGGTGGCCAGCAGTGTATGTTACAACAAAGGAATTCAGGAGTCAAAACTTCCAAAACGGAACGCAAGAGTCATAACATCTGGTACTTGTGTAAAAGAAACAGGAGATACGTACGTCTGGAGGTCCCTTCGTTACACATCGCTGCTGAAAATGGACATTACACCAAGGCACAGACACCAATTTGAATGCAGCGAACAGACACGCCAGTGACAGGACGGACAGTTTATATCGATACTACTTACATTCGCTCAATGTCGCACATCTTGAGCTTGGGCCGAAACTATGTATTTTGCTTCTCTTTTCACAGTTCGGCACACCTTCCTGTTTTCATGCTTGAACTGAGTTCAGTTTTCGAGGGGCTATCCACTGGACCATCTTACCACTGAATCTGAGGAGGAGGAGGGGTGGGGAGGGGGGGGGGGGAGAGGGTGTTGAGGGGTTTCCGTTGTTAGACTCTGCGAAGTTTACACACGGAAAAGAGAACTTTACAACTGACAACTGGCAAAATTTTGGTGAATGGGTTTTGGCTTAGCTCTGTTATCATCAGATACCCCTTACAGACGTGGAAGTGAGTTGTCCACTATGATAGTATATAGTACAAATCAAAAGCAAGGGGCGAATGAACTTAGTACATGACTTAACGATATGCGTTAGCTTGTAGTGTTCATACTACTCCCCTGTTATCATTTCATTTTAGCACCGAGTGACATGGATTGATACAGGCACACTTCTCAAACGGAGACAAAAGATAACGTGCCCCAGTGCGACGTATGGCCAGGCACAGGAGCATGGAAATGAGTCTGTCGAGTCGAGACTGAGACCCTGTGATGAAATATACGTAAAATAACCCATATGAGGAGTGGTTGCAAGTTGGACCAAGTTAAATCTTAACACTCGTAATTAACATTTAACACATTGGAATCATAAGCTGACCTTTCTGAAAGCTGTAATCATACTATCATTTCATTTTTCTGCATATTTTGATCATATTAAGAACGTAGTATGATGAATAAGCATAATGTGACGAACATCGGTGGTAATAGGTGAGCGCTGACGAAAATCCGTTTGTGCGGATCGCGAGTTGAGGTCGTGTTAAGTTTGAATGAGTCTGCCGCAGACGGTCGGTAGGAGTGTATAATTTGCTTGTACGTCGCCCACAGTAGGGAGTATTTTAGTGCTAAACGTGCCTTAGACATTGATTAGAGTGACACATAGAGATTTAAGAAGAGAAAAGCTGCGATTAATATTTGATTTGATACGTCGCTTGGATCCGTGAATAGACATTGCGTTCTTGGTTTTATTGACTCTAGATTGCAATATGTTGAAGTGTGAAATGTGTTTTCGCATTACACCAATGAAAAGGGATGGCATTCCTTCTTTTAAATCAAAAGACTTGGCATTCATCATTCAAGATGAGAGTAGCGACCCTAATTACGATCCTAGATATCACTGTTTATTTGTCAGCCAGTAATTTGCAACAAATGGTAAAAATAACCAATGGGACATCCAGACATCTCTTGAAGACACGAGATAAGCAGAGTTCTTAGGATTTACTCTTACAGTTCATGTGACGTAGCCTGCCAGATACAATTTCACGTAGCGAAAAGCTTATGGCATTAGAACGGTTGACTCAGTAATGTATTCCTTCCAGTGAAAATTACTGAGGGATGTACTACAAGCTGAAATCAAATCGAATTAAAAATGATTATTAGAGACAAGCAGTGGTAATCTTCTCACTGATTCATTATTTCCTCGCATAATAAAAACCTGCAAAAAACACGAATTTCATTTGGTTGAATATTAACTATGTATGATTTATGCTTCGTTACCTTAAAATTAGTAATGTGTATCTGTTTTCAATGTACAGTTTATTCAGGCCAGGTGCAGCTCATAGTTAAAGGCCCTGAGGTGGAGCCTCCCCAAAATACACTCAAAGACAAAAGAAAAGACCAAATAGAATGATTTATTCAAGGGAAAGGCCTTTACGAACTGAGAGAGTCAGTAACTCGTTGGTCTGCCTCTGCTCCTTATGCAAGCAGTTCGGCTTGGCGTTGATTGACAGAGTTGTTGGACGCCTTCTGAGGGATTTTGGCATGTTGGATGGTCAAAACCTCGGTTATATTGTCAAAATCCCAAGCTGGTTGGAGGGCAGTGCCCATAATGCTCCAGACGTTCTCAACTGATGAGAGATCTGGCTACCTTGTTGGCTTTTGTATCCCGCCTGGATAGGCGGCGCGTGGATCTGCTCCTGTGAACTGCTTCTGCAAAATAGGCCGAGAGTGAAGGACCGAGTAGGAGCAGGAAAAGGTGAAGTACTTCGGTACTGCGTACAGGTTAACATTCTCGGTACTGCAATTAAAGTAAAAGTGGTTTTACTATATTTCAACACAAGAATAACGTGAATACGAGGCTGAGTCAAACGAAAACTTTAAACATTTTTTTAAAATATTATTTATTATGCAGAAGTCGTACAAAGTTGTACCACTTCTCAACGTAATCTCCTCCACTCTCAATGCAAGTCCTCCATCGCTTACAAAGTGCGTAAATTCCTTTAGAAAAAAAAGTCTTTCGGTAGTCCGCGCAACCACGCATGCACCGCGTGGCGTACCTCTTCATCAGAACGGAACTTCTTTCCTCCCATTGCGTCTTTGAGTGATCCAAATATTTGGAAATCACTTGGGGCAAGGTGTTGTGAGTATGGTGAATGAGGAATACACACAAAATGCAAGTCTGTGATTGTTGCAACTGTTGTACGGGCGGTGTGGGGCCTTTTACTGTCATGTTGCAAAAGGACACCTGCTGACTTCAATTCACGTCACTTTGATTTCATTGCAGGCCGCAGATGATTTTTTGGGAGATCTGTGTATCATGCACTGGTGACAGTGGTCCCTCTAGGCATGGAATGCTCCAAAATGACGCCTTTTTCGTCGTAAAAGAGAGTCAGCATAACCTTCCCTGCTGATGGTTCTGATCGAAACTTCTTTGGTTTTGGTGATGAGGAATGGCGCCATTCCTTGCTCTCTCTCTCTTAGTTTCCGGTTGATGGAAGTGAACCCAGGTTTCGTACCCAGTAACGATTCTTGCAAGGAAGTCATCACCTTCTCGTTCAAAGCGCCGAAGAAGTTCTTCACAAGCATCAACACGTCGTTCTCTCATTTCAGGAGTCAGCTGCCGTGGCACCCATCTTGCAGACACTTTGTGAAACTGGAGCACATCATGCACAATGTGGTGTGCTGACGCATGACTAATCTGTAAACATGCTGCAATGTCATTCAGTGTCACTCGGCTGTTTTCCTTCACTATGGCTTCAACTGCTGCAATGTTCTGTGGAGTCACAACTCGTTGTGCCTGACCTGGACGGGGAGCATCTTCCACTGAAGTTACACCATTTGCATACTTCCTACTCCATTCGTAGACTTGCTGCTGTGACAAACATGCATCACCGTACTGAACCTTCATTCGTCGATGAATTTCAATAGGTTTCACACCTTCACTATGCAAAAACCGAATAACAGAACGCTGTTCTTCCCTGGTGCAAGTCGAAAGTGGGGCGGCCATCTTTATACTGATACTGCGACGGTATGTGTGCATCTGCATTATGCTGCCACCTACAGGCCATTCTACACGCTGTTTGTAGCACGCTTACCAACTTACTGGATAACGGCCCGAAATTTAGATTTGTTATTACAAATTTAAGGTTTTCGTTTGACTCACCCTCGTATATAATTGTACGACGCATAATTCAGAAGACATGACGGCATGAACATTGATTTGCTTGAAAAACTTAATAAATTTAGAAACGTTGTCTGTGGAGGTCGCAATAACGTTTGTTTACTGACCTGTTTCGCCTTATGTTAAAGCCATCCTCAGATTTTCGGGCACGCTATATTTGGTGCTGGCGGTTTCTCGGTAAACACCTAACTTCGCACTGAGGCTGGCTCTGAGCACTATGGGACTTAACATCTATGGTCATCAGTCCCCTAGAACTTAGAAGTACTTAAACCTAACTAACCTAAGGACAGCACACAACACCCAGCCATCACGAGGCAGAGAAAATCCCTGACCCCGCCTGGAATCGAACCCGGGAACCCGGGCGTGGGAAACGAGAACGCTACCGCACGACCACGAGATGCGGGCGCACTGAGGAGCACGTAGGTGCGAAGCCGTATATATCAAAGCTCACGAAAGTTACACAGGCAAAACCTGTAGTGGCTCGCCCACTATGAAAATGAAACAATGCTGGTTGGTCGTCTGCTCGGAATCAAATGGGCTGAATCTAGAGCGGTGCCCGTAGAGCTGCACAGTGTCGGCTAGAGGGCGCTGTGGTCAGGGAAGGTCTTCCGCTCTCGTAGTGCCAACCTTAGAACGGGCACCTTCGCTGGGGCATCGTAGCTATCGATACCACAATGGCCATGGTAAGAATTGGCAAGCACGAAGACAAGGAGTGGGAACCCTCGCTGTATGCGAGCGGGCATTACCTTGCTGAATGGAAGCCTAGGATGGCTTGCCATGAAAGGGAAACAAAACAGGGTGTAGAATATCGTCGAATTGTTGCTGTGGTGTAAGGGTGCTGCGGATGACTACCAAAGGGGTCTTGCTATGAAAAGAAATGGCACAGCAGACCATCACTCCTGTCGGGCTATATGGCGGGCGACAGTCAGGCTGGTATGAAGATGATGTCTGGTTCGTGGAGCGCTCAACTGCGCGGTTATCAGCGCCCGTACAAATTCCCAACCTTTTACTCAGTCCAATCTCGCCACTTTCAGGAATGATGACGAAATGGTGAGGACAACACAAACACCCAGTCGTCTCGAGGCAGGTGAAAATCCCAGACATCGCCGGGAATCGAACCCGGGAGCCCGAGCTCGGGAAGCGAGAACGCGACCGCGAGACCACGAGCTGCAGACTCAGGTTGGTATCCCGTCGCAGTCCAGGGTTGCTCCAGACACGTCTTCGCTGGTCATCGACGTCCAGTTCGAAGCGGGACTCATCGCTGAAGACGAGTCTACTCCAGACAATGACAGTCCAGCCCGAAGAGTGTCTGGAGACGTCCCGGACAGCGGTGGTGTACCAACCTGACTGTGGCCATACATACGGCTCAGGCAAACAGGAGTGATGGTCTGAGGTAACATTTCTTTTCATAGCAGGCCCCCGTTGGTCGTCATCGCGGCACCCTAAGCATCCACATCTACATCTACATTTATACTCCGCAAGCCACCCAACGGTGTGTGGCGGAGGGCACTTATGCGCCACTGCCATTACCTCCCTTTCCTGTTCCACTCGCGTATGGTTCGCGGGAAGAAAGACTGCCGGAAAGCCTCCGTGCGCGCTCGAATTTCTCTGATTTTACATTCGTGATCTCCTCGGGAGGTATAAGTAGGGGGAAGCAATATATTCGATACCTCATTCAAAAACACCCTCTCGAAACCTGGACAGCAAGCTACACGGCGATGCAGAGCGCCTCTCTTGAAGAGTCTGCCACTTGAGTTTGCTAAACATCTCCGTAACGCTATCACGCTTACCAAACAACCCTGTGACGAAACGCGCCGCTCTTCTTTGGATCTTCTCTAACTCCTCTGTCAACCCGACCTGGTACGAATCCCACACTGAGCAATACTCAAGTATAGGCCGAACGAGTGTTTTGTAAGCCACCTCCTTTGTTGATGGACTACATTTTCTAAGGACTCTCCCAATGAATCTCAACCTGGCACCCGCCTTACCAACAATTAATTTTATATGATCTTTCCACTTCAAATCGTTCCGCACGCATACTCCCAGATATTTTACAGAAGTAACTGCTACCAGTGTTTGTTCCGCTATCATATAATCATACAATAAAGGATCCTTCTTTCTATGTATCCGCAATACATTACATTTGTCTATGTTAAGGGTGCGTTGCCACTCCCCGCAACAAGTGCCTATACGCTGCAGATCTTCCTGCATTTCACTGCAATTTTCTAATGCTGCAATTACAGCAGCATCCGCGAAAAGCCGCATGGAACTTCCGACACTATCTACTAGGTCATTTATATATATTGTGAAAAGGAATGGTCCCATAACACTCCCCTGCCCTTCATGGCAAGTCAAAACGGTTCAAAAGGTTCTGAGCACTATGGGACTTAACTCCTGAGGCTATCAGTCCCCTATAACTTAGAACTACTTAAACCTAACTAACCTAAGGACATCACACACATCCATGCCCGAGGCAAGATTGGAGCCTGCAACCGTAGCGATCGCATGGTTCCAGAATTTAGTGCCTAGAACCGCTCGGCCACCCGTGCCGGCATGGAAACTTATCCTGGGCTTACATTTGAGCAAGGTAATGGCCGCGCGCACACTGCGAGAATTTCTACTGCTTGTCTTCGTAACTACCAAATCCTATCTTGCCCAGAAAGGTCGCCGTATCACTCCCCAACGGGCCAATTGGACAGGATTTGCATGTTATCTCTCAGGAGCACATCCAACAACTCTACTTATTAAGCCGAATAACTGCTTGCACAAAAGCTAGAGGTGGACCAAGGCGTTACAGACTTACTCAGTTACATGAAGCTGTGTCTCTCAAATAAATCATTTGTTTCTCTGTACATGTACATCACATCTACCGACCTCCGTCCCATTCTTTCCTGATGCGTTGTTGTTGTTTGCTCTTTTTCGTCTTAGTGTGTATACAGGGTGGTCCATTGATCGTGACCGGGCCAAATACCTCACGTAAAAGGCGTCAAATGAAAAAACTACGAAGAACGAAACTTGTCTAGCTTGAAGGGGGAAACCAGATGGCGCTATGGTTGGCCCGCTAGATGGCGCTCCAAAGATCAAACGGATATCACCTGCGTTTTTTTTTTAAATAGGAACCCCCATTTTTTATTACATATTCGTGTAGTACGTAAAGAAATATGAATGTTTTACTTGGACCACTTTCTTCGCTTTGTGATAGATGGCGCTGTAATAGCCACAAACATATGGCTCACAATTTTAGACTAACAGTCGGTAAGAGGTAGGTTTTTTAAATTGAAATACAGAACGTAGGTAATTTGAACACTTTATTTCGGTTGTTCCAATGTGATACATGTACATTTGTGAACTTATCATTTCTGTGAACGCGTGCTGTTACAGCGTGATTACCTGTAAATACCACATTAATGCAATAAATGCTCAAATTGATGACCGTCAACCTCAATGCATTTGGCAATACGTGTAACGACATTCCTCTCAACAGCGAGTAGTTCGCCTTCCGTAATGTTCGCACATGCATTGACAATGCGCTGACGCATGTTGTCAGGCGTTGTCGGTGGATCACGATAGCAAATATCCTTCAACTTTCGCCACAGAAAGAAATCAGGGGACGTCAGATCTGGTGAACGTGCGGGCCATGGTATGGTGCTTCGACAACCTGTAACGCCGGAAATGTATACCCTCCTATTTCCATCTATTTTACTATAATTTTTTCCTTATTTTGTTACCTGAAGATATGACATTTCTGTGACTTTATATTGGAACTGTTTTAGTATATATATATATATATATATATATATATATATATATATATATATATATATATATATGTCGATGTATAATTGGTTAGTTTTGTAAATATTATTTGTATTTTTACGCTGGGTCTTGCCTAGGGAAAACTATGCTATCGAACTGCTACATCGATAGGTCATGTGGAGAACCAAAGTGTTTAGGATCTTTGGTAGTGTTAACTCTGCCGCGTGGAGCACGGGCAGAGCAGAGTCTGGATGGAGTAGGGCGGTGGAGCATGTGTGTTGGGTGACGCTCCTGCGAGTTGCCGCGCATTCGGGGTTTGGCAGCATGTAATTGAGCTCGAATTGCTATGATAGTTTCTGACACGGTGTCGCGGACGGGAAGCATTAGCTGGCGCACATCAAGAGCCCGTTTCGCCTGGTGACAGTGTCGAGAAGAAGGCGCGCCAACATCCGACTTCTGCAACAGCGACGGCCGACGATGAGTGACGGTCGTCACCTCCTCGATCGACGACTTCAACCCTCCAGTCAGCCAACAAGGAAGACTGGAAGCACATGAAGTTTTAGAACTGTATGGCAGACCTCAGCTTTTCAAACTGGTCAATTTGTCACCAAATTACAGCAACATAGCATGAACCTTTGTTGCTCATTGTCCCAATTGCATTACCAAGCAGGGTCCCTTCCTTTTCCGGAATGAACCCAAGTGTCGTTGACATTCAAACCCCAGCATTAAAGTAATATCATTCGATTTCACTGCTTTAATTTCAAAGTTCAGTTAAGGTATTCATGCCTGGCGACAATATTTAGATTACACAAGCACAAATTAAGAGTGCGAGTTTTGTTACCATATTTTAGCTTACCTGTGACTTCAGCTCAGCTTGGTACGAACTAAATTTTACTATTGTTAATCGTTCAGAATCATTTAATTCAAGTTCAAAGTTAAATCTCTTATTTCTAAATTGCGTAGATTCAAGTAGCTTTTGAAATGATAGTTGAGGTAGCCCAAGACTAACCTTATTTTACTGAATTTCGTAGTGCTTCAGAAACAAAGCTCACTATTAATTTCAGTCACTAAATTAACTTTCAATTTTCCAGTTTTATTTATTCTTTTGCTAAATTAAGTCAGAGTGTAGCGAAATTTATTACTTCTAACAAACATTCAGTTTTCACACAACACGTGTCAACCTTCAGTTGCCACGCTTTTAGTGCTAATTATATGTGCAATAACCTTTCTTTTTCAGTTGTTATAGTAGTTGTTCATGGGACTGGCGACCGTAATTTTGCCCAAATCTCAAATATCTAATTAACGCCAATTAATTGTTAACGTAGCGACCACACATTTACTTTCTTTATTAACTTTACCCCTTTTCAAAATTAATTTCCACCAATTTCTTTTGCATTTTTCCTTTTATTTAGATGTAACCCTTTCCTCCCTCTTTACCGACAAATTAACTTCGGTGACGATTGGTTTTCCCAAATTTCCATTAGGTGCACGCGGTTTAATTTTTCACTGTCATTAAGGTCGATAAGTGAGGGGGAGGTTACAGACCAATCCACATGTCATGAAATGTGCTATTCAGTACCGCTTTAACCGCACGCGAGCTATATGCCGGACATCCATTATGTTGGAAGTACGTCACCGTTCTGTCGTGCAGTGAAACATCTTGTAGTAACATCGGTAGAACATTACGTAGGAAATCAGCATACATTGCAACATTTAGATTGCCATCGATAAAATGGAGGCCAATTATCCTTCCTCCCGTAATGCCGCATCATACATTAACCCGCCAAGGTCGCTGATGTTCCACATGCCGCAGCCATCGTCGATTTTCCGTTGCCTAATAGTGCGTACTATGCCGGTTTACGTTACCGCTGTTGGTGAATGACGCTTCGTCGCTTAACAGAACGCGTGCAGAAAATCTGTCATCGTCCCGTAATTTCTCTTGTGCCAGTGGCAGAACTGTACCCGACGTTCAAAGTCGTCGCCATGCAATTCCTAATGCATAGAAATATGGTACGGGTGCAATCGATTTTGATGTAGCAATCTCAACACCGACGATTTTGAGATTCCCGATTCTCGCGCAATTTGTCTGCTACTGAGGTGCGAATTAGCCGCGGCAGCACCTAAAACACCTACTTGGGCATCATCATTTGTTGCAGGTCGTGGTTGACTTTTCACATGTGGCTGAACACTTTCTGCTTCCTGAAATAACGTAACTATCCGGCGAACGGTCCGGACACTTGAATGATGTCGTCCAGGATAGCGAGCAGCGTACACGGCACACGCCCGTTGGGCATTTTGATCACAATGGCCATACATCAACACGATATCGCCTTTTCCGCAATTGGTAAACGGTCCAGTTTAACAACGGTAATGTATCACGAAGCAAATACCGTCCGCACTGGCGGGATGTTACGTGATGCCACGTACTTATACGTTTGTGACTATTACAGCGCCATCTATCACAAAGCGAAAAAAGTGGTCCAACTAAAACATTCATATTTCTTTACGTACTATACGAATATGTAATAAAAATGGGGGTTCCTATTTTAAAAAAACGCAGTTGATACCCGTTTGACCTATGGCAGCGCCATCTTGCGGGCCAATCATAGCGCCATCTGGTTTCCCCCATCAAGCTAGACGAGTTTCGTTCTTTGTAGTTTTTCGTTTGATGCTCATTTCGTGAGATATTTGGCCTGGTCACGATCAATGGGCCACCTTGTATATTAACATATATTTTTCACTAATGTATCACAGAATTTAAGTAGTTAGGAAGCACTTCGAACGTCTATGTCCTGTTAAAGGTCCCATATGTAACCGCTCTTTAGAGAGTGGTTATACAGAAATAACTATTAGATTAAATTCTGTAATACGAAATGACCTAAGAGCCAAAAACCGGTAGTAGTATTTCGAAGTAATAGTTGGTTAAAATTTTACAAAGAGTAAATATTCGAAATAGAGTAACTCAAAGTAGTACAAATGGAATCCAAGGAAGACATAACAGAGCTGCGTTTTGTTTTTGAATGCAATATATAAACCAATGCGCAGCATTGTTAGGTCTCTTGAGTTTTTGTTTTCAGCGGTGGCGAGTGTGTTCGCAGTTCTTCCGTGGTAGTCGGAATTTTTATATTAGAAGCCTAATTAAATTGCATTCTTAGAACTGGATTAGACATTGGGATAAATTCAGAGAAAGAGTCAATTAGAAATGATTGAGTGTACGAACAGTGATATTTAAGTGAGTGGTGATTGTACGTGTTAAACGAAACGCTACGATCATATACTCACGATTGTGAAGAGATGTTGAATTAGGACTTTTTTCGCTGTATGAGAATTATTAAAGAGTATTGGGACCGAAAATAGTTTGGACCTTATCAAACTAGTGTCTCTGCCGCTCGTTGTCAAGGTGATTCCGCTAATAAACGAGAAGTGAAAAATAGTGCCCGTTAAAAGATTAAACTTGTGCTAAACAGACATTGAAAGGATTCGAACCCATAATTAATATCGTGTCGTGAGAATTGAGAAGCTTAGACACTGTAAGGCCCAGAGACACATTTATAATTTATCGTACATTAATGACAAAGGACAGTTTCCTTGAATAGCATATCTTTGGTGATGGGTATACGAAGGAATGTAGTACTGACTGACTGTTATGATACCGAAACAATACACACTAGGATCAACTATCCTTTCATTGATCCCCCGGTGCCTTCTCTCATTAATTCAGGAACTTAATAGTGTCAATAAAACAGAAATATACGAGACATTCCCAGTGTTTATTCAATTCCATAATCAGCTAGTACATAGACAATAATATCTGTGAACATTCAAGGGTTATTGAAGGAAGCTGATAAACCTTTTTACAGACAAATTAAATAGGATTCAACGAATGCATACAGACTGCTAAAGTAACTAAATCAAATTACTCAGGGAAGCAAATTAGTGAAAATAGACAAACTCAGTTGATATCTTACTCCAGAGTAATTAAACAAACTGTCTTTGGATCCGTCGTGGTTGAAAGTGTATGAAATATCTCTGGAAAAACGCGATCAGTTTTCAACTGCTAGTTCACACGACTAGATTCACAATGTGATTCAGAGATGTTTTATGCCCGACCCACACAGCAGAGAATGGTTCTTAACTAGCTGGGATAATATATACACAAACTTTTGAGATCAGCTCCGCTGCCAGGGTGGTGAGGGGGTGGGGGTGGTGGCTGGGGGGGGGGGGGGGGGACGGCGAAGCAATATCTGTGCAGTCGTGATGACTGTGGGTGAGCGGGCATACATACTGCACTAGTACGTTTTGGCGAGCCGACAGCACCCCCTGCCCTCCCCCTTTCATGGGCAACTGTCAGTAACTGTCAATGTGGTCCAAATATACACTACTGGCCATTAAAATTGCTACACCAAGAAGAAATGCAGACTATAAACGGGTGTTCATTGGACAAATATATTACACTAGAACTGACATGTGATTACATTTTGACGCAGTTTGGGTGCATGCTACGGTCGCAGGTTCGAATCCTGCCTCGGGCATGGATGTGTGTGATGTCCTTAGGTTAGTTAGGTTTAAGTAGTTCTAAGTTCTAGGGGACTGATGACCACAGAAGTTAAGTCCCATAGTGCTCAGAGCCATTTGAACCATTTGGGTGCAGAGATCCTGAGAAATCAGTACCCAGAACAACCACCTCCGGCCGTAATAACGGCCTTGATACGCCTGGGCATAGAGTCAAACAGAGCTTGGATGGCGTGTACAGGTACAGCTGCCTGCCCATGCATCTTCAACACGATACCACAGTTCATCAACAGTAGTGACTGGCGTATTGTGACGAGCCAGTTGTTCGACCACCATTGACCAGACGTTTTCAGTTGGTGAGGGATCTGGAGAATGTGCTGGCCAGGGCAGCAGTCGAACATTTTCTGTATCGAGAAAGGCCCGTGCAGAACCTGCAATATGCGGTCGTGCATTATCCTGCTGAAATGTAGGTTTTCGCAGGGATCGAATGAAGGGTAGAGCCACGGGTCGTAACACATCCGAAATGTAACGTCCACTGTTCAAAGTGCCGTCAGTGCGCACAAGAGGTGACCGAGACGTGTAACCAATGGCACCCCATACCATCACGCCGGGTGATACTCCACTATGGCGATGACGAATATACGCTTCCAACGTGCGTTCACCGCGATGTCGACCATCATGATGCTGTAAACAGAACCGGGAATCATCCGAAAAAATGACGTTTTGCCATTCGTGCATCCAGGTTCGTCGTTGAGTACACCATCGCAGGCGCTCCTGTCTGTCATGCAGCGTCAAGGGTAACCGCAGCCATGGTCTCCGAGCTGATAGTCCATGCTGCTACAAACGTCGTCGAACTATTCGTGCAGATGGTTGTTGTCTTGCAAACGTCCCCAGATGTTGACTCAGGGATCGAGACGTGGCTGCACGATCCGTCACAGCCATGCGGATGCCTGTCATCTCGACTGCTAGTGATACGAGACCGTTGGGATCCAACACGGCGTTCCGTATTACCCTCCTGAACCCACCGATTCCATATTCTGCTAACAGTCATTGGATCTCGACCAACGCGAGCAGCAATGTCGCGATACGAAAAACCGCAATCGCGATATGCTACAATCCGACCTTTATCAAAGTCGGAAACGTGATGGTACGCATGTCTCCTCCTTACACGAGGCTTCACAACAGCGTTTCACCAGGCAACGCCGGTCAACTGCTGTATGTGTATGAGAAATCGGTTGGAAACTTTCCTCGTGTCAGCACGTTGTAGGTGTCGCCACCGGCGCGAACCTTGTGTGAATGCTCTGTAAAGCTAATCATTTGCATGTCACAGCATCTTCTTCCTGTCGGTTAAATTTCGCGTCTGTAGCACGTCATCTTCGTGGTGTGGCAATTTTAATGGTCAGTAATGTATATACACAGACTTGAGAGATCAGCTCCGCTGCCGGGGGGGAGGGGGGGGGGGGGGGGGACGGCGAAGCGATATCTGTGCAGTCGCCACGACGCTGGGTGTGTGGACAGACATACTGCACTAGTACGTTTTGGCGAGTCGACAACACCCTCTCCCCTCCCCCCCCCCTTTCATGGGCAACTGTCAGTCACTTTGTCAATGCGTTCCAAATATAGTTGCGTTGCGATAACGTCGGCGTTAACGCAAATTATACAAGGAAAAAGAAGACTGTGTTTAGGTTGAGCAGTTAGTGCTGCTGCCTCCATGCGTATTGCTCAAAAATTAAGAAACCGTCCGAGGGCGGGCACCGCTGCAGTGCTGGGAGCGCTCGCTACATTTTTCAGCGGTTTTTGCTCCCCTCCCCCTCCCCCTCTCCGCCTCCGGCCGGATGCATATACTTTTGGCGGAGGCGGAGCCCGCAAAAAAGGCGGCCGAGGGCCGGTCCCGCCGGCGGCGAATTTCCCATGCAGCGCAGCCGGTGTATCTAGCGCGGCATGCATTTTACAGCCGCGCCGCGCGGGAACTGTTGATAGAAGTCCTATCATGTAATACAGCGCGGCCGGTTTCTAATTTGCTCCAATGTTTAGATTCTTTCGCGGCCGCCTGCATTATTCACGAGGGTTTTTATGGCGGCGAAGGGCGCAGCGCGCGCTGGCGGACTATTACACATTTCATATAAAACACAGGACAGCGCAGCGGCGCCGCAGCGCCGGGGAAAAAAGGCCCGCTCCATGGAGGGAGCGCCGGCGGCCCTGCATAAAACATGCTGTTGACATCGGCGGTGCAGCTCACCTGGTACGGCCACTGTGCGCGTCTCTACGCTGCCGCGTCCTCGGCTTTGTACCGACGTGCGCGTAATGCGAGCACGGCCAACGGATTTAGCCTGCAGGCGGTGGCATCAGTGTTTCCTTTTGAGGCGCCGGCCGCTTTCGTCTGGTTTAACACCATTCGTTACCTTTTTTTACTGTCCGGTGGGTGTATTTGCTAGAGCTGATCAAAAAAGGAGATTTCACTATTCCGCGCTCTTGCCTCGAAAACCTATAACGCCTCTTCTTCTTAATGATTTGGTTTGATTTGTACTTGGCCTCGACTGAAACTCGGCGACAGCCGGTAGTGTGTTGAGATCGTTATCTACATCTACATCTACATCCATACTCCGCAAGCCACCCGACGGTGTGTGGCGGAGGGTACCTTGAGTACCTCTAGCTGTTCTCCCTTCTGTTCCAGTCTCGTACTGTTCGTGGAAAGAAGGATTGTCGGTATGCTTCTGTGTGGGCTCTAATCCCTCTGATTTTATCCTCATGGTCTCTTCGCGAGATATACGTAGGAGGGAGCAATATACTGCTTGACTCTTCGGTGAACGTATGTTCTCGAAACTTTAACGAAAGCCCGTACCGAGCTACTGAGCATCTCTCCTGCAGAGTTTTCCACTGGAGTTTATCTATCGTCTCCGTAACGGTTTCGCGATTACTAAATGATCCTGTAACGAAGCGCGCTGCTCTCCGTTGGATCTTCTCTATCTCTTCTATCAATCCTATCTGGTACGGATCCCACACTGCTGAGCAGTATTCAAGCAGTGGGTGAACAAGCGTACTGTAACCCACTTCCTTTGTTTTCGGATTGCAT